>NC_071394.1:81635067-82885067 GCF_022682495.2 Desmodus rotundus
CATTCCCTGCCAAAGTAAATTTAAGACAAGGATATTTTAATAATGGGTAACTGTAGGGAAACTTGACATTTAGTTATAATTGAGCAGGCAGATGTCTACCCAAATAAGCTACCTTTGCTGCTCACATTCCAAATGCGCACATAAATATATTTGAGCCATAGTTGTATTTTTAAGCCATTTGAAGCCATTCCTGGTGCCTAATTCATACACATTTATGTAGATGTTCATAAATTCTTCCTAAGTCCAAAATGAAATAGCACAGTATTACAGGTTATAAATATTATTTTAATATTAAAAACAATTTGAACATTAACATCATCATTAGCTAATGGTTTTTATCTTCCTGTGGGACAATAAAAGCATTAAAATTCAATTTATACTAAACATTTACTTCTCATAAAATATGGTTGTTAACATTTTTTCAGTTAAAAAACATCTAATATCCTACTGGGCCATAAATAATAAAGAAGATGAAGGTCTGAAAAAGACTGAAGTAGAGCAAAGCCCAAGTTGAAGGGTATGACATACAGTACACAGAAGTCTAGCGCAGCCAGTAATTCTTACCCATTATGTCCTCAGCCTAAACCATGGTTTACATCCACACACTAAGGTGGGGGTTAATGTTAGACTAATTGCTGGGAGATGCTATTATATATGGACATTAAGTTGAAATAACCCTGTGATTATGACAATGTATCACAAGTTGATTTGATCAGATCATTATTAGAGAAGTTTCCCAGGATCTGAGTGCTGTTCAGTCAAACTCCAATGCAGGCCTCCCTCCACCAGAACTCATTTCCCCGCAAGCGTCCCCTTGCCCATGTGATTTGTTAAGCCCTCTGCTCCACATCTCATTGAGATGTTCTCTCCTGTACATCCCCTGATCGTTCTAATTTATGCTGCAGAATTCCCAAAATCTCAGCACAAGATATTTCAAGCAGACCTCTGCTATAACTTAGCTCAGGAAAGAAAAATGGATGCAGTTGGAATTTCTCAAAGAATAAAGGGAAGTATATTACTAGTGTCAGCATCTGAAAAATCTTCACCTTTAATTCTCTGCCTTGCATCTCTTGAGTCTAGTTTCCCCTCTCCAATCTCACCTGCCCAAGCTGTGCCATTTTTCAGGGTCAGAAGAATCATCCTCCACATGAATCTCTGCAGGCCCCTATTGCTTACTTCATTAAATAGAAAAGCTCTACAAGCCTTGCTTTCCCCAGCAACCAACCCATCACTCTTTGTCCGGACAGTGCTAAATACAAGTTGGCTTACAACTTGGCCTTGTGTAGGAACTAGACATGTCTTTAAATTCCGAATCATGTGCGAGAGTCAGTGTATAACATGGTGCAGTATCTAAGAGCAGCAGATTCATACATCACCCCTCATATTTTCTCTAGAGCATATGTGCTTTAGAGGTGAGTGGTGGGACAGCTACATGCACTGTTTACACGCAAGAACCTTTGTTTCCTTTGCCCTCACTCTCCCCCAATGCAGCTGAATGTGGTAAGTTTAAAAATAGATGCTGAAAGGCATGTAAAATGGTATAGCCACTGTGGAAAACAATACGAAGTTTCCTCAAGAAATTCAGAATACAGCTACCTTATGACCTAGCAACACCTATTCTGGATAGAGCAATACCTATTCTGGATATCTGTCCTATAAAATGAAAAACATTTATTCACAGAGGTAGATGCACCCCTATGTTCACTGCAGCATTATTTACGGTGGCCAAGACATGGAAACAACCAGTGTGTCCTTCGATAGAGGACTGGATAAAGATGCGGTACATACACACAACGGAACACTGCTCAGCCAGAGGAAAGGATGAAATGCTGCCCTCTGCAACAACATCGGCGGACCTTGGGAATACTCTGCTCAGCGCAGTAAGTCAGAAAATGTCAAGAACCATATGATTTCCCTCATATGCGGGATATAAAACTGAAAGTAACAAGTGAACAAACAAGACAAACAAGCCAAAACTCATAGACATGGACAGGTGGAAAGGGGGCTGAGGGTTAGTAAAGGCAGGATTCAAACACATGGTGATGGAAGGAGATTTGACTTTGGGTGGTAAACACACAATGCAATATACAGATGATGTACAACAGAACTATACACTGAAAACCTATATAATTTTGTTACCCAATGTCACCCCAATAAAGTTAATTTAAAAAAATTTTAAGCATAAAGTCAATCTTCACAGTCCTCCTTCACTGGAGGAGAAAGTACAGCAGTGAGCCTTGGGGCGAGAAATTACGTTAATGAGAAGAGCAGCAGGGAATGAGCTCAGCCTGCAGGAAGAGTCTCCTCTCCCCTCAGTACAACCACAACCACCTGATTTATTCACTGTTCAGCTGTTACTGCAATAGCCAACATCGGTTTACTGGGAGTCCTTGCAAACCTTCGGAAGTGCTGCTTGGTATCCTGAAGTGTTCAGGTTCCTGCAGAGGAACTGAGACTAGGGATTCTGCCCAGGTGTGGGGTTTATTTTAGGGCAGTTTTAGGTTCATAGCAAAACTGTGAGGAAGGTACAGAGACTTCCCACATATCCCCTGTCCCCACACGTGCCTAGCAGCTCCCAGTGTCAACCTCCCATACCAGCGTGCTGAGTTTGGTAGAGCTAACGAACATACATTAACTCATCATTATCACCGAAATTCACAGGATTCACTCTTGGTGTTGTAAAGTTTATGGGTTTTTACAAATGTGAAATAACAGGTATTTATCATTAGAGTAGCATACTGAGTATTTTTACTGCCCTAAAAATTCTCTGTGCTCTGCATTCTCATTCCTTCCCGCCCTCCAACCTGTCAACCACAGAGCTGTCTCTGTTTTTACAAAGTCAGTAACAGAAAGGTTTACCCTCAGTTCCTTTTCTAACCCTTCCTTTCACCTGAATGCCTCCACTGGTACCTGTTTTCTCTCTTATTTTTGCCCCTCTCCAGTAATCCTTAACCATCAGTAGCAGAAGAAAGGTGGTACAAGGTGATGGGAGAACAAGAAAGGCTCTCACTTTACTGGGTGAGAGAAACCTCCTAAAGAAGTTTAATCTCAGTCCTCATGCATTAGTTAGACTCTAACCAATGAAGGTGAAAGGCAAAGCTGGGAGAACAAAAGATTTTCGAGTAGAGCTGGCTACACATGTAGGGCTTGCTGGGGAAATCATGGACTTGGTGTGGGCAAGGAGGCAGGCAGAGCGAGATCACGAAGAAAAGCCACTTCTGGTTCCTGGAATGCATCCTCAGACCAATGGAAAGCCACTGAAACGTTGTCAAGGAAGGAGTGACACAGTCGTATTTCCATTTTGAAAAGGTACTCCGGATTCCTGTGTGAAAGAGTGAGATCACAGGAAAGTACACCTGGATAGATGCTCTGAGGCTTCGACAGTCTCCTAAGAAATTATTGTAGACTGGTGGCAGTGCGTATGGGGAGAAAAAATGGATTCAAGCAACATTCAGAGGTAAAACTAACATAAGCTAGCAAATGGTTAATGGAGATGGAGGGACAAAGAAATCCCAGGGTTGGAGCTAATGTGAATAGATTTATGGTTCTGCCATTCATTGGGACAGGAAGGACTGGGAGGGGAACAGGTTGGAGGTAAAGTAGCAGAGGGCGTGGATACAGAGCTCAGTTTTAAGGTGCCCTGAGGGGCCTCTGTGGCCCCATGTCAAAGAGGAAGTAGCCTACACAGGCCTTAAGATCAAAAGGGAGATCTTAGCCAGAAATATCAATTTGAGAGTGCCCTTAAAATACATGGTAATTTAAACCATTATGAGGCTGCCTGGGGAAGACAGTGCAGAGAGTGAGCTGAGAAGGGGCCTCCAGATGAATCCTAGAGGAACTCCAACAGTTAAATGAATTTAATGAATGACAGTGATTCAACCCTTGTATAATTCAGTCTTGATGTGGTTAAAATGATGGCCTGTCACTCACAGATCACAATACTGCAAAGAATGCTCATTCACCACTCAAAGCAAAATGGCCCACAAAACCTTTAAAATCCTGGCTGATAGGCCAGACTAAGGGGGTCCAAGGAGGTCAGTGGTGGCTTTCTGGGGCCCCAGGCTGGCAGTCCTCCCTAAGCTGCTAAGAATGACCTGCCTGTCCTGATATCTGAGGAATAATGGGATTCTGATTCTACCACTTTTGGTTTGGGTTTGAGTATGAACAGTCAAAGAAGACTTTGTAGAAACAAATAAATAACTCCATTGGTAACAGAGTACACACTTTCTGCACTTAGTGAAAAACCGGCAGTTAGCAAGCTGTTGCCAAGAAGAAATCCTTGCACATTCCCTGCAGACACTTCCAGCGGGTACCTCAGAGCCAGGCACTGACACACTGGAGATGCAGGGAACCCACCAAGTCCCTGCGTTTGGGCAGGCGAAGGCAGGCAGACTGGGATGCATCCTGCCGTGAAACGGTCCAGATACAAACACTTGAAGGATTCCTACCACCACACGCAGACAAGGAATGTTTCTGAAAAGGCTGCCTGAGGAAAATATGCAGCCTTGATGTTATTATACCTAGTAGTAAGTGAAAAGACAATGTTTCTAAATAAGTTAAAGAAACAGGAATTCCAAGAAAATTTTGAAAAGACAGGATTATGATGAAATCAAGAGCACTGAAGGCTATAGTTTGAGGAGACCAATAAGAAACCAACAGGAAAGAGCATCATACTTCCTAAATAGTATAAAAGAGGCCTCATTAAAAAAAAAAAAAACAAAAAAACACTGAACAAACTAGATCAGAAATGATCGTCACTTCCAATCCTAGTAGCTAGGACCAAGAATTCAATTAGGAGGCAAGAAGACTCTTCCAACAGAAAAGTTACGACGAGAAAAAGCGGAAAAAGACTCAAGCATCCCTACCTTCTGCCTGGGTATGTATTACCACATCTGACAGTGGTTACTATCCCTAAGAGCCAAGGGACAATACATAGCCTCTAGCACTACTTAGGAAAATGATTTTTATCTAGCTCCGATAAGTTCTCGATGCAAGTTCTGCAAAGACAGGGACCTGGAAGGGAAAGCGCTTTGGAGAGTCTCGTGTTCCTCTACCCAGAAAGTACTTCGCCCCACCACAGGACAAAAGACTGTGGCAAAGCCTCCATAATTCATCCCAGGATACTCTATTCTTCACTATGAAAATGTTCATGAACACAGCATGCTCGTAGCTTCTGAACTCTTTCCAGCTTTCACACCTTTTACTAGTAAGTTACACCTCTGAATCTAAAATTAACAAATTTCACATTTTCTGTGGAAGGCATAAATATGGTAAAATAATTATGAGGGTTGAATCATCCAATTCAGGTATGAACCAAGATTTCCTAGATGAATGAAGATTTTTTATCCAATTACAGCTGCCCCCCCATATCAGCAAGGGGGCACATTCAAAGAACCCCAGTAGATGTTTGAAACTACAGACAGTACCAAACCCGATACACACTTTCTTCTTTTGGCTATACATACATAGCTATGATAAAGTTTAATTTATAAATGAGGCAATGTCATGGACAGAGGATTTGTTCTTACCATAGTTTTTAGCAACTGCAACATACAATATTTTTTTATTTCCTTATTAAATCAAAAACTTTTCTTTCACTTGAAAGGAAGCACTTTATGGCCTTTCTTTGGCATATGTGAATTGCCAGTATCACTACACTTGCAATTGGGGGCCACTATTAAGTAAAATAAAGGCTACAGAAACAGAAACACCGCAATACTGTGACAGAAGATCTGATAACAGGGACAGCTAGGGAGAGACCGTGGGCAGCGGACATTAGCAAGGAGATACTTGCTGTACAAAGCCACGATTCCCGTCCCAGGCAGGACAGGTAGATGGCACAAAATTTCATCATGCTGCTAAGGATGGTGCACAATTTAAAACTTAGGAATTGCTTAATTCTATAATTTTTCCATTTAATATTTTTGAACCATGCTCAACCACAGGTAACTGCAACCAAGGACCAGAAAACTGTAAATAAATGTGGTGAGGGCCATACCAGAGGCACAAGGACGCAAACGCAGTCTGCTCCTAACAAAACCATACAAACACACACACACACACACACACACACGACCATAATGGGTAAATTTTAAAAAGTATTAGTAAAACTCACTTAAGACATGATTACTGCTTCTAGAGTTTTTCTTGGCATCTAAATCTGAACAGAAATACTTAGAATTATTAGCCCTCTCAAACCATTTACATTTCTTTTAGAACATTCACTTCACTGAATAAATACATACTCTGTGAGAAAAAAAGAAAAGAAAAGAAGATACAACTTCTGGAAGACTGGAACTCCCAAGAGTTCCCACAATCAAGCAAAAAAAAACTACAACTGGAGGCAAAATTTTCTAACAGGTGTAAGCAATGCTGCAAAGGTGGCGGTTCAGGGACAGAGAGAGGGAGCGAAGTGGATGTCAGGACAGACAACACAAGGCACTGCAAGCCCGAGGCTACCTGCAGGGAAGGTTCAGAAAGAAGTCTGTAGTCCACGCAAAATAATTCCTCTTTATGTTAAGGACTATGCAAAGCCACTCAGGGAATCTTGGAGGGAGGGCCGGGTCACCTTACCAAGGTTTATCAGATGATTTGAGGTAGTCCAAGCAGTGGTTAAAACCAAAAACTTATTCAGGAGAGAGGAATTTCCTGTTTTCACTGCCTGAGCTACCATTTGCCAGCTGTGGAAACTTAGTTCCTTAAGCTCTCTCTGTGACAAATGCTTCACATGTAAAATTAGGACAATATTGGTTCCAAGGCAGTGTAAGCCATGCGGAAGGTAAGATACACTTGAGAGGCAAGTAGCATGTGGTAAATGCTACACAAAACCTGACCTGAATTACGCATTCTCCCCCGACAATGCCCAGACTCCAAATCTCTTCCACATACTGAATTTGTGAAGCATATATCCTTAATCGGACAGCCTATATCAGATCCCCCCCTTCATATTTGTACTCCTCAAAAAATAAACAGATACAGTATCCTCACTATTACTATCAATAAGAAAAACTACATTTTATTTTTCAATTTCCTCATTTAAATCCCACTGTTTTCTCAGTTACAAAAGCTCTATAGACCATTTTTTGATTTTTGATTTTTTAATTTAATTTTATTGTATCTTTTCCATTACCATTTACTCCCCTTATAGACCCCATCCCCCAGCAATCACCACCCTGTTGTCCATGAGTCCTTTTTACTTTTGCTCAATCCCTCCACCCCCCAAACCCCCGCACTGGCTGTCATCTGCTCTCCGTTTATGAGTCAATCCTGTTTTCCTTGTTAGTTCATTTTGTTCATTAGATTCCACATATGAGTGAAATCATATGGTATTTGTCTTTCCGTCACTGGCTTATTTCACTTAGCATAATGTTCTCCAGGTCCATCCATACTGTTGCAAAAGGAAAATTCTCTTCTTGTTTTACAGCCAAGTAGAAGCCCACTGTGTAAATGTCCCATAGTTGTTTTACCCACTCATCTACTGATGGACACTTGTGCGGCTTCCATATCTTGGCGATTGTAAATAACACTGCAATGAACATAGGGGTGCTTATGCTCTTTTGAATTAGTGTTTTGGGTTCTTTGGGATATGTTCCAAGCAGTGGGATTGCTGGGTCAAAGGCAGACCCATTTTTAATTTTTTGAGGTATCTCCTATTGCTTTCCACAGTGGCTGCACCAGTCTGCATTCCCATCAACAGCCCATGAGGGTTCCCTTTTCTCCACATCCTTGCCAGCATTTGTTGTTTGTTGATTTTTGATGATAGGCATTTTGACAGGTGTGAAAGGTATCTCAATGTGCTTTTAATTTGCATTTCTCTGATGATTAGAGACAATGAGCATCTTTTCATGTGTTTATTGCAGATCCATAAATCTTCTTTGGAGAAGTGTCTATTCAGGTCCTTTGCCCATTTTTTAATTGGGTTGTTTTTTTTGGTGTTGAGTTTTGTAGTAAGTACCTTGTAAATTTTGAATGTTAACCCCTTATCAGATGTATCTGTGCATATGTCCTTCCATTCTGTGTATTATCTTTTCATTTAGTGGATGATTTCCTTCGCTGTGAAAAACCTTTTTAGTTTGATGTAATCCCATTTGTATTTTTTTCCTTGTTTCCCTTGCCTGGGGAGATATATCTGATAAAAAATTTCTAAGAGCAATGTATGAGACTTTGCTGCCTATGTTTTCTTCTAGGATTTTTATGGTTTCTGGTCTAACATTTAAATGTTTGATCAATTTTAAATTTATTCCTGTGTGTGGTATAAGAAGGTGTGGTTTCATTTTTCTGCACGTATCTATCCGATTTTCCCAACACCATTTATTGAATAAACTACCTTTGTTCCATTGTACGTGCTTGCTTCCTCTGTTGAATATCAATTGACTACAGAGGTATAGGTTTATTTCTGGGGTCTCTATTCTGTTCATTGATATATGTGTCTGTTTTTATGCCAGTACCAGCCTCTTTTGATTACTATGGCCTTATAGTATAGTTTGATATTAGGTAGCGTGATTCCTCCAAATGTGTTCTCCTTTCTCAGGATCACTGTTGCTATGAAGGGACTTTTATAGTTCCATATTAATTTTTGAAATATTTGTTCTAGTCCTGTGAAACACATCATTGGAATCTTGACAGGAATTGCATTGAATCTATAGATTGCTTAGGGTAGTGTGGACATTTTAATGTTCATTCATCCTATCCATGAACACGGTATGTGCTTCCACTTACTTGCATCTTCTTCAGTTTCTTTCTTCAGTGTTTTATACTTTGCAGAGTACACGTCTCTTACATCTTTGGTTAGCTTTATTCCTAGGTATTTTATTCTTTTTGTACCAATTGAATGGGACTGTTTTTTTCATTTCCTTTCTGTTAGTTCATTATTGGCATTTAAAATTCAACTGATTTCTGGATATTAATTTTGTATCCTGCTACTCTGCTGAATGCATTTATCAGCGCTAGTAGTTTCTAGGTGGAATCTTTGGGGTTCTCCATATACAGTACCATGTTGTTTGCAAATAAAGACAGCTTTACTTCTTCCTTCCCATTTTGGGTATCTTTTGTTTCTTCTTTTTGTCTGATTGCTGCGGTTAGGACTTCCAGTTCTATGTTGAATGAGAGAGAGAGGTAAAAGCAGACATCCCTGACTTGGTCCCAATCTTAAGGGGAACGCCTATAGTTTTTGCCCATTCAGTATGATGATGGCAGTGAGTTTGTCACATATGGCCCTTGCTACGTTTAGGTATATTCCCTCTGTTCCCACTTTGCTGAGAGTTTTGATCATAAATGAATGCTAGATTTTATCAAAAGCTTTTTTCTGGCCCTGGCTGGTATGGCTCCGTGGACTGAGTGCCAGCCTGCGAACCAAAGGGTCGCAGGTCCAATTCCCAGTGAAGCACATGCCTTGGTTGCAGGCCAGGTCCCCAGTAGGGGAAACGTGAGAGGCAACCACACACTGATGTTTCTCTCCCTCCCTTTCTCTCTCCCTTTCCTTCTCTCTAAAAATACATTAAAATTTTTTGAAAAAATTTTCAGCATCTAGTCACGTGATCACATGATTTATATCCTTCATTTTCTTTATGTGGTGAATCACATTTATTGATTTGCCAGTGTTGTACCATCCTTACATTCCTGCAATAAATTTCAATTGATCATGATGTATGATCTTTTTGATGCATTGCTGTATTCAGTTTGCTAATATTTTATTGATGATTTTACAATCTATGTTCATCAGGAATACTGGCCTGTAATTTTCTTTCTATACCTGGTATCTTTATCTGGTTTTGGAATTAGGATAATGCTGGCCATGTAAAGTGAGTTTGGGAGCCTTCCCTCCTGTTGAATTTTATGATATAGTTTGAGAAGGGGAGGTTTTAGTTCTTCTCGGAATGTTTGGTAAAATTCACCTGTGAAGCCATCCATCTTAGGGGTTTTGTTCGTAGAAAGTTTTTGATTACTGCTTCAATTTCATATAGGTGTATCTGTCTATTCAGATTCTCTAATTCTTTCTGACTTAGTTTTCATATTTTCTTACAATCCTTTGTATTTCTTTGGTGTCAGTTGTTATTTTTCCACTTTCATTTCTGATTTTATTTATTTGGATCCTTCCTCTTTTTTTCTCAGATGAGTCTGGTTAAAGGTTTGTCAATCTTGTTTATGTTTTCAAAGAACAAGCTCTTGGAGGCATTGATCTTTTGTACCATTTTTTAGACTCAATTTCATTTATTTCTGCTCTAGTCTTTATTATTTTCTTCCTTCTATTCACTTCGGGCTTTGTTGTTCTTTTTCAAGTTGCTTTAAGTGTGAAGTTAGATCATTTATTTAAGCTTTTTCCTGGTTTTTGAAATAAGCCTGCAATGCTATGAATTTCCCTTTTAGGATTGCTTTCCCCGTGTCCCACAGATTTGGGATTGTTGTGTCCTCATTTTCATTTGTTTCAAAGCATATTCTGATTTCTTCTTTGATCTCATTGTTAACCCATTCATTATTTAATAACATGTTATTTAGTTTTCACATCTTTGTGTGTTTTTTGGTGTTATTCTTGTGATTGATTTCTAGTTTCATAGCATTGGAGTCAGAGAAGATGGCTGATATGATTTCAATCTTCTTAAATTGAGACTTGTTTTGTGTCCTAATGTGTCTATCATTAAAAAATGTGGTCTACCCTAAAAAATGTTCCATGTGCACTTAAATAGTATGCATATTCTGCTGCTTTGGGTTGAAATACTCTGAAGGTATCAATGAAATCCATTTAATCTAGTATGTGGTTTAAGGCTGCTGTCTCCTGTAGATCTTCTGTCTGGACAATCTATACATTTAAGTCAGTGGGGAGTTAAAGTCCTCAACTGTGACTGTATTTCAGTTGATCTCTCCCTTTATGTCCATCAAGATTTATTTTACATATTTAGGTGCCCCTATGTTGGGTGCATACATGTTCACTAGGGTTACATCCTCCTGTTGGATTGTTCCACTTATCATTATGTAGTGTCCTTCTTTGTCTCTTACTATAGCCTTGGTTTTAAAGTCTAAACTGTAAGATACAAGTACTGCTAACCTAGCTTTTTTTTTCTTTTTCTATTTGCTTGAAATATCTTTTTCCAACCCTTTACTTTTAGTCTGTGTGTATCTTTTGATTTGAGATGGGTCTCTTGGAGGCAGCATATATATGAGTCTTGTTTTCTTATCTATTCAGCTACCCTCTGCCTCTTGGTTGGAGCATTGAGGTCATTTACATATAAGGTGATTACTGATAGATAGGTATGTAGTACCAGTTTATTGTTAAGACTGTTTTCCTCTTTTATTCTTTCCCTTCTCTTTCCTCTTCAACCAAGTCCTTGAACATTTGTTGCAGTACTGGTTTGGTGTTAAAAAAAACTCCTTTAGCTTTTTCTTATCTGGGAAGGTCATTATTTCTCCTTCAATTTTAAATGATACCCTTGCTGAATAAGGTAGCCTTGGTTCTATTGTAGGTCCTTGCTTCTCACCACCTTGAATATTTCACACACTTCTCTTCTGGCCTGAAATGTTTCTGTGGAGGAATCAGATGACAGTCTAATTGGTGCTCCTTTGTATGTGACTCCCCGTTTTTCTCCTATGGTTTTTAGTATTCCCTCCTTGTCTTTATACCTTGTCATTTTAATTATGACATGTCTCAGGGTAGATGTCTTTGGGTCCAACTTGTTTTGGACTCTCTGAGCTTCCTGGACTTGAGTGACTTTTTCCTTCACCAGATTAGGTAAGTTTTCAGTCATTATTTCTTCAAATAAGTTCTTGATCCCTTGCTCGCTCCCCTCTCCTTCTGATATCCCCATGATGGCAATGTTGTTATACTTCATGTTGTCTAAGATGTTTCTTAAGCTCTGCTCATTTTTTTAAAATTCTTTTTTCCTTTTGCTGCTCTGCCTGGGTGTTTTTTTCTACCTTGTCTTCCAAACTCTGACTCTATCCTCTGCTTCATCTAACCTACTGTTTATTCTTTCCAGTGTATTACTTATTTCACATATTGCATTCTGTATTTCTGACTGATCCTTTTTTTATGGTTTCTATGAATTTTTTTTTGCTGTGGAGTATCCTTATGATCATTACTCTACACTATCTGATAAATTGCTTGCTCCCATTTCATCTAGTTGTTCTGGAAGATTCACTTGTTCTTTTACTTAGAGTCTCTTTCTTCATTTTCCCATTTGGTTGCTTTGTATTTTCCAACTTAGTTGTTAAACTAATCAGATCTTAAGCGTATCAGCTATTAATCTAACAGAGCTATAAGCAGCCTGACTTAAGTACCATAGGGCAGAGCAGAGTAATTCCTGGGGAAGGGGCTATTGCTTCTCCTCAGGCTGATACCATTGGAAGGGAGGGCTCCTGCAGTATGGGGATGACTCAGCACAGGGATCCTGGTAGCTGTTTCTTCAGTTCTCTCCCCAGAGCCACCAGCCCAAGACTCTACTCGAGCATCTCTAGTCCACTCCGCCCTCCCTTTGCCAATGCCAATGGTAAGTGCCAATGGTAAGTGGCTGCAAATGAAATTTTGTGCTTTGGCCCTTTAAGAGGCTCTCTGCATCTCTACCTATCTCTCTCTGACAGACAGAAACCCTGCTGCTTTTCACAGCCGGATTTTATCTGGGTTCCTTTCTGGCTCTGGTGCTATAGGCTGGAGAGCCCAGCTTGGGGTTTAGATACCACACTTCTCAGGGGAAACACCCAGGCTGACGAAATTTCCCTCCAGCACTTCAGCTGGTGCACATGGCAGCCCAGCCAGCCCTCTTGCACCTCCTGCACACTCCCTACCAGTCACGTTGTGGTGAAGTGGTTTGTTCTGTCTGTCAATGGTTATAAGGCTTCTCTCCAGCTAGAGTTCAGTTGGTCATTCTGGATGATTTCTCTACAAATTAGCTGTAATTCCAGATTGGTCCTGGGAGGATGGTTAGTGCAGCTTCCATTTACTCCTCCACCATCTTGGATCCCTTTTTTTTTGTTTTGTTTTGTTTTTTAAAGACACTGGATCATTCTCTGAACAAAAAAAGACCTTTTGGGGAAAATTCAGTCCTTTGGCAAGACCGTTTGAGCATTCCCATTAAGAACTCCACATGCGTGTTGAGGTTTCACATCATTAAAATCTTTTTCTTTTTTCGTTGAGTGGCTTTGAGTGTCTGGAGTGTTTGCAAGTTGAGCTCTGATACTGAAAGTAAAAAAAGAAATGCCTTTTTCCCCGCTGACAGCTATACTCCTACTGTGACAAAGATAATCATAGACATTAAAAGTGGTAACAAGCTATTAGATCATCAACTCAGTGCTTCTTCCAGGGTGGGCAAAGCATCAAAAATAACACAATATCGTGACTGCATAACTGAAAGGTAAATACATTAAATCTCACTCCCAATTAATAAAACGGCTCTTTACACACATAAGCTTGATCCCTCTGTGCTTTATAAAATATTCTAAGTATCTACTGAAATCCTGCTCTTCAGAGGTAGTCAAACCTCTGGCCATTCTTTCTCTTTCTTTCTCTAATACACCCACTTTCCTGTTCCTTGATTATTTTCGCCACTCCAGAACTAGTCAATCCCTCTGCCCTTTATTGTGTCTATAGCAACAATCACTCCATATCTGGAGACACTACCCCATTCTTGACCCCTCCAACAACAGCATAAAGATGTAATAAGCTCAATGAAGAAAGGTATTTGGAGGTGTTCTGAGCACTGTCAAACTCCCAGCACGTAGAATGATACCTAAATGTAGTAAGTGCTCAATACTTCTATATTGAAAAGATGAGTGAATACATGGATCAATGAGTGAATGAATAATGAATGAACAAACAAAAGAAACACAGTTGCCTTCCTAAGAGCTTACACAACAGATGTTGTTCTTGCTTAGCCAGCATTGATGACACACGTAGATTTCCTTCTGGGAAACAATTGCCTCAATCCGTACTCAGCCTTTGTGACAAGGCAAACAAAGTGTCAGGACCTCTGAAGAAGAAGCCAGGCAGAAATCCAAAGGGATACAATCAGACACATGTATCCCTCTGGATGCACAGAGTGACTGGTCCAAAAATCACACCTTTGCAGGAAATGTCAGGGAAAGGAGCTTCTGTTCCATTGGTATTGTAAGCCACAAGGGTAATTTAAATCAACCTGAGGGTGTGGAAGACCACCACAAGGAAAGTACCCACCTAAAAAGGAAGCCGACCCAGGCAGACACACATAAGCCCCAGTCAAGCTGAAACCCAGAACCAGCCCCAGACTTTTAAATTATTTCAGTCCATGTATTCCAATTTTTGATTCAGTCCAGTTTGCTCTTGATTTTCTATTACATGCTACTAAACGAGTTCTAAAGGATATATTTAACTCCTCACTTTCATCCAGTACCCTCCCAATTGGAAGGCTTCCTATAAGTCACTGACATTCCTTCGCTGCACACCTCTTCGCACTTGGCCTCAGTCTGTCACTCCTATATCGACCAGACACTGGTCGGAACCATCACTACTGACATTAATCCACCTTTGTGTCATGCATTTCATACGTATAATTCCTCAGGTATGAGTCAACCACTGTCCGTTCCATCATTAGGTATTCTTCAAAGTTGTTGTGAATTTTTAAACAATCATCCTATATACTTTGAAGAGATGCTAACTACAAAACTGACCTTTAGTCCACAAAAGTTTATGTCCTTTTGCAGGCCCACAGGTAAGGATAGGATCAAAAGCCCAAATGCTGACATCCTTGTGCTGGACTACTTTTCACAGTTAATAAAAAGCACTGCCATTCTGGTCAGTCCACTTTGGTAATTTTTAAAAGAAACCTGGGCCTTTTCTATAAAGCAATGAATCTCTGCTGGAAACCTCTGGACCTCTTCCTGACGTAATCAGAGGACACACTGCCCAAGAACAGATTTTGGCAGAATACTCGTTCTTTTACTAGGAGCTCTCATTTCTCATCGTACCATGTCTAAATTTGTTCAAATGTCTTCATTAATTTGCAACAATTTGGTAAAAATGTTCTAGAAGAGATAAGATACCGAAAGGAACTCTAATGGAAGAACCTGCTCGTGTCCTGCAAATTCATTAGTGTGCTTGAGAAGGCCTTTCAGAGCTGAAAGTAAACAGATGTCTTCAAATTTCTGCAACAGAAGAGAGTGGTGCCAAATAGCCCACGGATGCACTAAGCGGTGCTGATTCCTGAGCACAGGTGTTTTTGGCCTCTCGTTTATAAAATCAAGACAGAGCTAAATCCACTGGAAAGGCATATACCTGTGCTTGGCTTACCTGCAGATCGGCATCTCATTGGAAATAAAACCTCACTGCAATTCGTGTGGTAGAGAGAACGCCTCTGAAGGTCGCCACAGGACCACTGTTAAATGGCCCCACAGAACAGTGTGGGGTTGTGAGCCTGATGCTCTGCCTTCATTCTTCTTCACTATAACCTAAGTCTTTATGAAACCATTTCTAAATTAAACCTTTCTCTCCTCCCTAAATTAATTCTTTTCTGTTCCCCATTCCAAACCTCTCAAACATAGCAGGAATCAACATTTTTACTTATCATATTAAAACATGTATTTTGCTTTTTAGCTTCTGCCAGTTGTGGAGTTACTCTCCGATCAGAGCCCAGTCTTAATTATACATCTCACAGTCAGAAAATTTGAAACTTATCCTGTGTGACTTTATTTACTGCTAGTGAAGGTGGAGCTGATTTTCGGATGATGTAAGGAAGACACAAAAATACTAATCCCCTGCTGAGCTTCAAGAATATTCCAGCATAAAGAGTTTTTAATTTTGTGCTGCCTGAATACTTAGTAACTAAATCACAACTCCAGTACTCTAAGTAGCAACTTATAGTTTGATACAAGAAATAACACAATCGTAATGATACAATCAATGAGTGAAAGACAGAGAAAAGCTTGTTTCAATAGTGATGTTTAATAACCTTATCACCGGGGCAAACCACTCCATTTCTCTGTGCTTCCCTTCTCACCCCTGTGGGACTGGAACAGTAAACAAGTTGACCACCGGGCCTGCCCTCATGGTCTCTGTCAGTTTTAATTCTACCTTCAGACTTCTCAGAACAGTGCCAGTGTACACATTACAATCTCAATAAAAGGTAGCCATTTTTAACTTCATGAATTTAGCAAAATTCCTTGAATAGAGGAAACAAGTATATGTTTATAGCACATGACCAAGGCGTCCCAGAGAAATCTGTACATGAATTGTATGTCGCTCAGATGAGTTGGTGCAAACTCCCCGGTGTGTCTCAACTTGACATTTGCACGCAAGGGTTTTCAGTGTCAGCTGGACCAAATACCTCCACGGGTGTCTGTCAAAGTACACAAAATTGCCTGGTAGATCAAAACGTTTCTAATACTGTTTATAATGTGTTGACCAAGACTGTATACCTTAAAACATGTACTGATATTACATTTAATAATAACAAACTCAACTCTGCCACTTTGCTACCCAATTCTGTTTAATAGTCACAAACTGCTCTGCTGCTTGGCTACCCACCTCAGGCACAGTCCTCAGAACAGCCAGGTGAAGAAGAGAAGAAAGAGAAACACCCATTCTATGGAGGTCTTCATGATATACATTGTGACTTAAATACAATTCCTGTCTTTCTCATCAAAATGACTGCAATCTATAGGAAAGACTTCAGGGGCAACTTATAAAATACCACCATTAACATCACAGGGAACTTCAGTAAGGGGTGCGGGGAGTCAGCTGGCCAAAGATGCCATCTGATTCACTAGCTAAAATCATACAGATAAATGCTAGACCACACAAGTAAATTTTTTAATAAAACAAAGCCAACCTATTGATGATAGTAGTACATTCCAGAAGAAAAGTTTGTAGATTAAAATTGAAAAAAAGAATTGATTTAAGATTATACGTTGCAAAGGCAAAGCCTGACAACTATCTCGGCCATTCCCTGATGAATTCAAAAGGTTTGAAATCACAGACAATTTGATTATAGTGTAGCATGAGGTTGTCTGGCCCTTTGGAAAAGGGAGATTCGGTCTGTCATAAAGTCAAACTGAGAGGGACTTAAATTCACCTTCATGAAGCCACCAGACTCACTGCAGCCAGGCAACTGTGAGCTCTGAGAATGGAGCAAGAGGAAATGGTGACGAAGGCGGTGCCTGGTAGTCATCTAACATATGATGCCACCCACACACCAGAAAGAACCACCTCTGACAATCCTAATTGCAGGAGGCCATCCCTTATAAGATGCATCCTCATTACTGGGACACTAATAAATGAAAACTGCGCATCATAAAACTCAGTGCTTTCAACGCAGGGTGATTTTGTTCCCCAGAGGACACCTGCACAGGGTCTATAGAGACTGTCACAACTGGGAGTATCCTTGCACCTGGTGGGCAGAGGCCAAGGGTGGTGTTAAACCTGCACAGAACAGCTGCACAAGGTGAACAGTGCTGAGGTTGAGAAACCCTGATATCACTGATGAAATATGGTTATTTTGTTTGCTGCTATATCCCAGGCATATAGTACTTTCTTAACATATGTCACATTTTTAAAATAAAATTACTTTTAGTGTAAGTGACCTAAAGAAAATAGAGCACAGGTGGCAAACACAAGGCCCGCAGGCTGACCCCGGCCCTCCACCTTGTTTTATCCGGCCCAGCACCTTGCTTCTACCCAGCAGCAGTGCCAAGCCTTCTCTTGACTATTAAGGAGTAATTACATTTATACAGTCCTAAAATTACATTTGGCCCTTTGAAGGCAACGGTGAGGCTGATGTGGCCCCCAGGTGAAAATGAGTTGGACACCCCTGAAGTAGAGAGATAGCCCCAGGATTGGATCTGCCACTAAAACTCTTGCTTCATTGTGCTCCATTCTCCAGACCTCAGACTGGAGAGCTTCCCCACCCCATCAGCCACACGTCAGCCACCCAAATCCTCTGACAGCATAACTCCTCCCATGTCATTCAGGCTTCCTTTAAAGGGCCCTGCACTAAGTGACTGGCATGAAAAATTTGAAGTATCCCATCCAGAGAATAAAATATTTGGGGGCATAATGACAACAGTGGCAAATAATGATATGATGAAGTCTACTCTTTCGTAAAAATGTATTAATTGCTGTGTTTTTCATAATTGCACAAGCATTGTAACCCTACAAGGTAAGAACTATTAGATACACTTTTATTACCATTACACTTTTAGAGAAGCATTTTCAGAAAGAAAAACTCAGAACAATCAAATGACATACCCAAAGTCCCAAATTAGACTATGGTTAGGCCCCAAATCCCCAAAATCTGGTCCCTAATTAATTCTCTTCATACTACAAATAATCATTTTTAATATGTCTGCTTTTTACATGAGGATACTTCTATATCTGGTGCCTAAACATCAGGAATGAAACTAGTAATAGAATCACAATGACTTATACACAAATCCCTTGAACTTTGCAATGGCCCATTGTCATAGCTGGAGTATTTAATGTTGCAAAGCAAAGTTAACCTTCTGAATCTGGACAACAGCCACATGATGAAAATCTATACACACCAGTCCCCACATTCCAATTATGAATACTACCTTTCTTACTACTGGCAAACAGTACTGTAGAAATCTAAAGTGCCTACCTGAAGGACAGGCCACTCTTCAGTTATCAAAATTTATGTGTGGAAAGAAAGCTTACTCTAGGTTTCAGTTTTTAAATTATATTTTCTCTATATAGGGACAGTTAAAATAGATATTTAATGGAGAAGCAACACTTTCTTGATTACTTCAAACATTTAAATGAAAACTGACCATATCTTTGTTTCAAGATTTGGGGCAGAGCTTTTATGGTGTAGCAGAATAAAAATAACCGAGAATTGCCCATATTCGGGTGAACTGCCCAGCCCTTCTAGTGGACAGCAGTGCACCTGGGGCTAATTCACAAACCTCTCTGAGCCTCGCTTTCTTCATCTCTTAAAAAAACAGAAAAATGTTAATAATCATTACCTACCTCAAAGATAGGTTGGGAGAACAAAATGAAATATACTACTGAACTTACCACAGTACTTCGCATAAGGTGGACAATAAATATTTATTGAGCCTGACTGGACCTCTACTAGTGAAATATGCAAACTCAAAATGACCACAGAGGCCAGGCAATAAGGGTTAGGAAAATACCAGATGATCTTGGTCTAAGTTCCATGTTCCCTTATTTAATAGCTAGATAAGCAGAACAGGTGTTTCACTCGTTAGTTCTGCTGTTTGGAAAGCAGCAGCAAATGTGTGGTGACAAAGAGCAATTAACATTCCGTCTCTGAGTCACAGGGCATTTGGGACAGGAGCATGGTTGGCGTGAGAGCGCACGTCCCCACGAGGGGGCAGCACCAAGTTGGCTCTGGCAAATTTTGATGTGAAGTGTTCTGATTAATTTTTCAGAAAAAAAAAATGTTTTTCCATGTTAGATAGCATATCAACCATTTCTTTAAAACTAAAATGTAAGCCAACAAAGTGTGAGCCAAACTGGTTAGGACCACATACAGCCAAGATGACCAATTTTAAAACTGCTCTAAAAAAGAAAAAACAAACGATGAGGTAGAGTGAGTTTAATTGGCCACATGTAAGATCCAGCACAAAATCATATTTTATGACCCCCGAGTGACTGGCCTCGCGCCTGATCATTCAGCCTCACAAGAAAGCCCTCGCAGAGAACCATAATGATGGCAGTCACACATTTCAAGGACTGGCTAAGCCCTTTCTGTGGATAAAACATGTTAGGCAACAACAGGAAATGGTTTCTCCTGTCACAATTCATTGTCATCTTGATCTAAACAAATTTGTGAGAAAGAGCTTTCCTTCCTATTTAGGACATGAAGAATGTTCATTGCTGTCAATTAATTTGCCCAAGAAGAAGAACCAATAGCTGGTGTTGGGATCAGAAGGCCAATGTGCCCAACTTCAAGTACAGAATTGCTTCCACTGGACCATATTTGTTTGACCACCGTAACATAAAGCACTTCCGCAGGACTCAATAAAAAGCATAATAAAATCTGATCTCTTCCAGAGTAAAAGGTATAATCCTACTGGAAATAATCACAAGACTTTACATGAGCATATGCCAAATCAGATGAAGAAACAATTAAAACAGAAACCAGCAACTGTAAAATTGAGAAAAAAGATCTCAGAACTGCTTTCACAGTATTATCGCGGTTTTGAGATGAGAAGTTCTAAAGTCCAGCATTTTCGCCAATGTCATTCACTCATGCAGAACTTTTGCAAGTGGCAGCCATAGCAACCTGTCACCTGGATGATTATGTACTCAGTATTTTCCTGTGAAATAACTTCTTTGTTTTAAAGTTAAAGAAGGGGTAGAGGAAGTAAGTAACACAATGAATCAAAAACAAGTTGGTGATGTGCTCTTCCAGCAGCACATACAAAATAGCTGAAACAGTACAGAGAAGATGAGTCTGGCCCCACGCAAGGACAACATGCAAATTCAAGAAGCAGCCCATAGAAAAGACTTAGTAACAAAGACAAGACTTGAACCCATCCCAGACTGTTTTCCATTCAATTCAAAAGGTCTCCAGCGTTTTCTTTTCTCTGTCTCTACATCTACCATGGTGGACACCCATCCACTGCATTATGGTCAAGAGGCAGCCCACAGAGCTGCACATACAGTTACGTCTAGGGTCAGAAACTCCTTCTCTTCACGGAAGGGAAGGCTAGAATTTTCTATTTGGCTTTCCAAAAGAAATAAATATTATTTCATAAACAACAAGTCAGTGTTATTTGGACCCTTGGATCAAAGCAGGAGAATAAAGTTAAATATGCTCTCAAACTTTTCACATACGGTTAATAAAATAAGTAAGCCCATGATTTCAGAAATAGAGTATGGATTACTTTATCCAAAACGTAGCACCTTACTTCTCTTACATGCCCACACCTCAAAAAAATCTTAGGCAACTTCTCTGTATTTCCTTGGAATTTTGCTATGACTATAGATTTAATCATATCTCTCCACATTGTGATTTAATTAAGCATTGGCTTTTTCTTTAGGTTCAATCACTTTTGGCTTTTTATGAGATCTATATACTCATTTTTCTTATGTAAGCATCTTTTTTTAAAGCTTATTGAAGGTAAGTAGCATGTTTGAAGTCGTCTTAAAGGTACACTATGTCAAATTATTCCACTGAGATTTGCGATCCCAGTGTGAGTAAATATAGAGCTGCTTTGCATTAGTAAGCAACATTTTTTTAAAGTTTCCTTAATTTGTACCAAAAAATGCTCCCAAACACATTGCAAATGGGAATACCAGTTTGGTCTCATCTGCACAGTATCCAAACAACGGTTCACATCAGGAGCGTGGACACTGCAGCTGTACCAACTTTTGATTTCTCCAGGAGCTTCACTAATTTCTACAGATAATGATGGAAATGACACGCTGACAGCTCTCTTCCACAGGCTGACTCAAGCAGTTCTGGACCCAATGACTATGGACATTGAGTGAAGAAAATATTAACCAAGGCTAATACCTATTCTCATTCCAGACGATGTTAATGTCTTCTAGAAAAATAGACCATTATAATAACAATTGTTATTTTTCCATTTTAAACTCAGTTTTGTATAAATATTTGAAATGGCCACACCATTAACAGCTTTCAAGGAAGGCTCATGTGAAAGGTTATTAGGAAAATAAACAAGTGTAAGTTATGAGGAAAATATAACTAATATAAACACAATATTCATTAGAGAGTGCCAAATGCAAAATCAACTTCCCTTCTCTATTGGCATTTACAGATTTCCTCAAGAACACCTAAAAAACAACTTGACTGAATGATAAATTTCAATTTATATAGAAATCCAGGGAAATATATGAAGCACACCAAAAGTCTTTTTCCAGATCAGGAAGTCTCTAATTTGCAGAGTAAGACAGTGCAAATACTTTCTTAAAATTCATTTTCAAATTTTATGGCCATACCAAAAAAAGTTTAACTTTATACACCCATACCATGTGGCTCTTCAAACAAATCTGGAAAAATATTTAAATGTAAAAAAAAAAAAAAGAAAAAGAAAAAAAAAAAAAAACAGAAAAGAGAGGAGAGAAAAAATCCAAGGGAAAGAAAAATATTGAAGCTTTGTTAAAATGAGACATTCGGATCTGGTTAACTACAGAGAAAAGAAATTTAGGATAAAAGGAAGAGGATTTTTAAAGCCTTTACTAAGATGAGATAGATAACTTCAAATGCAGTCTTAGAACAGTGGGAAATCTTAAGTCCAGATAGAAGAAAAGGTGGTATTATAGTTTAAAATTCCAACGAAAATACACAGAGCAAAATTCTATTCTAAGATAATTCACAGGAGGGAAAATAACCCCAAGATCAAGTGCAGGATTGTTTTTCCTTTTCATTTACAGCTTAAAAGCTTCTTGGCAGCACCAGTACTATGTCAGAAAGGGTGAAAAAATTATGCTTGATAGATAATTTTAAGACTTTACTCAAAAGATGTTAATAAATATACCGGAGCTGGTGGTTGGGAGCCAGGGCAGCAGCAGCAGTTCAGCGAGCACAGTGTTCTTCTGCAGTCACCTGTTGTAAATCTAAAAATGTGATCACTCTGACGGCATGTTTCTTGCCTCTAAAATAAGCAAGGAGCTGTGAAAATGTTTCCAAGTTTCCATCCTCAAGGAAGAGAGCATAGAACTCATGAAGGGAGACTTCTTTAGCTGCTTTCATCAAAAGCAAGTTGGTTTTGCCTTTTTAAGTGTTTGCTCAGAATAATGGACATATGATCAGCTTTAAATCCTTCATAAAGATAAGGATGTGGCTTCTAAGACCCCAGATCTCATAACAAATATGTAAGGATGGCCTGTCCCAGAATCTGAGTTTAGTTTACAGGAGCTGAAGCTCATCAAGACTTGTACCAACTCCCTCAGGCTTCAACAGTTCAGTCAGCAAGAGTGACAAGACCAGGGTAAAAATGAAATGGCCATTAACTTTCCATGAAAAGGAACTGGCAAGGAAGTGGAGCCTGCTGGGCAAATTCAATCCATCTACTTTCTGATGCTCTCAGGTGAGGTCTGCTCTGAGACTCAGGTCTTTCAAGGAAAAGACATTTGCAACTGAAATATTCCAAGTGCTTTCTTTTGATTCTATTTCTCAGCTAAGGGACTGGGCAGTGATACACTGTCTCTAGAGAAGGTGTTTCCTATTTTAGTTCAGAACATGCTGTAGGATGTTCAAAAAGAAAGCCTTAGTTTGCTTGGCCATGGGATTTGCAAGATACTTGTGAGACTTAAGCAAGAATTTCTGAAGTGTACCTCACTTTTCTGAACTTCTTCAAGGATCAAGCATGGCTTCTAAGACAAAAATCCTATTTCTTTGTATGGCTTCATTAAAGTAATGTTTTTGCAGTTGTTTTTTATGAAGAAAAACCACAGAAGATATTCCTTCCCTATTATCACTTCTAATAATCCTCTTCACTTAACAGCTATAAATAAGACACATCCAAACTTGAGGATCTAAAATATAACCCAGAGACCTCACTGTGTTAGCAGAAGCCAAGTGTGATTATGCCCATTTTGCTGCAGGCACACTAAGGAAAAGCAAAAATGCATAGTTTGGGTGATGTAGATGCAAAGAAAATGAGGCCTTCTCAACACACAGCTCTCCAGTGGGGCCCTCGTTTCTACTGCCAGCGGATTAAGAATAGTTCTGTTTTGACCTGCATATGTATGTGCATACATGCTCCGGTGAGCACGTGGGGAGCGGGTGCTATATCTACTTTCAGGCTTTCATTGATCATTTATTTAACGCACAGAGAAATGTGATGCAAGCCATGGCCTGCCCTGGTAAAAGCCAAGCTTCAAAAGCCGAGCTACAGAGAACACGGTAAACCCTAACGGTTGCTCAGGATCATGAGGTCTGGAATCAGACCTCCTGGTGCAGAGTCTCATCTCTGAAAAGGAAACCTGAGCAAGCTACTGGCATCACTTACACTCAATTTTCTTGAAGAGAATGAAAATGGTACCTACTCCAAAGGGTTATTAAATATTCTAAATGAAGTGCTTAGAGAAACCTGCCCAGATCAGACAAGGGTTAGGTGAGGGTGGCTAATATTAATATAATTTTAAGATATATGTACTTAATATACAGGGTCTCCCTGGATTTGAGACATCTTCTAAATGTGTAGAAAATATAACATGGAAAAAAAAAAGGTGAGGGCACCTGAGAATGAGGGCAGGCAAACAGAGAGAATAATATCAGCAACAAACCCAATGGTCAAAACAAACCCCAACACTGGTGCTACCACACTAAGGGTGAGGCAAAATTGGCCACTGACCCAGCTACTCAGTGTGCCTGGACTCTCTGACCCACGTAGGCAGTGCTTCTTCCAGCTTCTAAGAAGGGTCAGGAAAGTTCATTCCTTACTTAATGTGTATTTCTGGTGGGGGAGCATGGGGGTGAATACGTATGCGTGTGCATATCTTTGCAATTCTGTGCCACACAGAAAAGAAGCTGAGGCGAGAGTTTGGAGAAGACAGCGTGTCCATCAAAAGCTCATGAAGCAGACTGCTTTCTGTCCATCTGTTACATGCAAAACTGAGAAGTTGTGCTCCATTCTGAAGATCACAGTATTAAATAAGAAATGAGCAAAACTGGAATGTGTTTGGAAGTGAGAGACAAGTATAGGGAAGAAACTCAGCTTATGAAAATGTACAACAGTTAAAAAAATTGGGTCCAGGGCCTAGTTGTGGAGGAGATAGGATGAGCTGCAGTTGGCAATTGTCTTCAAAGCAATAAAGGCATATTATCTGGGATGGGGAATGGGTTCATTCTGTACATTCCTGGAATAGAAAGAAGAGCAATGATAATGAGGTGAAAACCATTTGCATGGAACCCAGAAATTTTCAAAGCTGTGACAGGCTCCATTGTATTCATTCATTAAAGCAATGCACCGACGATGTACCAGCCACTGATCTGAGCACCCCAAAAAGGCAAACAGCCTTCTCACAGTGAGAGTATATCCTATGTCAGCTCAACTGAAAAAAAATGAGAAATAGACCCCTAAATTTTATCTGGGCCAGTGGCCACCCAAGTGACATTTCCTTGCAGCTATGTTTGCATATGTGAGTAAATTCTGATCAGCAGGACAAGAGCGGGAGCAGCATGTACAGCTCAAAGTACTTGTATTTAAAGGTAATGAGATAGGCCTTCAACTTCCCTTCTACACCTTCCAGCTGGCCAGAGAGCAGCTATAGTGGCAGCACTCGGGTCACCCACCTGAGATCATCAGACGTGCTATGGGTGGTGAATAACAAGACAGAGGAGCCTCAGTCTCTATACTGCCACCATATCAGCACTAAATTCCTACATGCAGACTATACATGAGAATGAAATTCAACAAATTCTTTAAGTCACTATTACTTGGGCTACTATTGCAGAAGATGAACAAAATTCCAAATACACATACCTAAAAAATATACTTTAATTTTGTGAATGGCAGATCAGTATTAGAAAATCCAAATCTCAGAGCATATGCAAGTATATAATCCACTTTGTAGATCACTTATGGAAGCACCTCCAGGGGCACTGTGACATTCATCAGAATATGCAATGTCAGTGATTCTAATTCTAATTCATATAAAACATACACAACATACACATACAGAGAGAACTTAATGTGATCAGAGCTGTGTGTAAGAACAACACGTTTCCTCTCACTCTAACTAGGATATATAACTTGGATACAATGAAAATCCAAACACCTTCCCCTGAGAATCAAAACACCCAGCAGAAGCCCCTGGCCAGGTAGCTCAGCTTGTTAGAGTATCATCCCGATACGCCATGGTTGCAGGTTAGATCTCCAGTCAGGGCACACACAAGAACCCACCAATGAATGCATAAGTAAGCAGAACAGTAAATAGATGTTTATCTTCTTTCTCTCAAATCAATTTAAAAAATTTTTTTAAACACCCCATAGAACAAGCTAATGTTCTTACACAGTAAGGCAACTGCATCTTTCAGTCCATAAAATATTCAGGCACAAAAAACACAGGTGCAGAAATAAAAGGAGGCCTGCAGCCCGATCCACATGTGGCTCACTTGCAGAGAGGAAATTTGCTTTCCCTAGGCTTGATGGCACAGATATCTAATGGGGTAAATTTTCACAGTGGAGACTATTTTCAAACTGGCTGATCAACTGATTACATGTTGAATATAAATGGCAAATAAAGAAAAGACTGGTATCAATGAAGAGACAAGAGGGAAATCTATTAGATTATCTCATTGCTACTGGTGAGATACAGAGACTGAAAAGCACTCCAGAAAATGCAGACAAACAATGGAATTAAAAGAGCAGCAGAAAGCAGGGTACGAGTAGGTAAATGTTACACTCACTTCCTCCCAGAACCAAACTGGAATAACAACTAAAATACAGAAAAATCAACCTGAATAACCAAATGAAAAGTACCTAAACCATAGTCTTATGACCAAGGATTTACAGAAGCAGCCAAAATGAGATTGGTAAGAAAGGCAAAGACACAAAAAGGGCCGGCCCTGCTCCCAGGAGATGCCCCAGAGGGATATCTCAGCTGCAAAGGTTCCCCATTAAAAGTTGTCATCTCAACCACAACCAGACTCCTCAGCTCACAGCACCAGAGCCACGAAGTTCCAGAACCCATACAACATCTCACTGTGAAAATTAGCAAGGAGTCTGTCTGGCAGGAAGAAATAGAAGTCTGCTAGAGATACATGTGTCCTCCTAAAGGACCAGCACGCAAAATCTTATTCACAACCACTCATCCTGGGCTCTGGAAAAAGGAGGGTGGAGCAGACTAAAGTCGTGTGAGGAGAGACTGGGGTTTGCAGCTCCCACAAGAGAGCTGAAGGGACAGCTGCCAGGGCCCCTGTGCTAAGTCATTCTTCCATACCACAGATGCCTTTTTTCTTGGGTAGAGTATGCAACTCCATACATCAACCTGGGAAGGATCAAGAGCCCCACCATCCCTTACGATCGGGAACGAGACAAGGACGTCCACTTTACCACACTTTACTCAACACAGTACCAGAAGTCCTAGCCACAGCAATCAAACAAGTGGGAGAGATACAATGTATCCAAATTGGAAAGGAAGAAATAAAACTGTAATTATTTATAGATGACATGATACTATATATAGAGAACACTAAATATTCCACCAAAAAAACCCCCCTACAACTAATAAATAAATTCAGTAAATAGTAGGATACAAAATAAATATCCAGAATTCAGTTGCATTTTTATAAACAAATAATGAACTATCAGAAAGGGAAACTAAGAAAACAATGCATTTATAATTGCATCCAAAAGAAAAACAAAAAACAAAAAACCTAGGAATAAATTTAACCAAGGAGGTAAAAAAACTATATTCAGAAAACTATAAGACACTGAAGAAAGAAACTGAAAAAGATACAGGTAAATGGAAACATATGTTTATGGATAGGAAGAATTAACATCATTGAAATGTCTACACTAGCAAAAGCAATCTATAGATTCAAGGCAATTCCTATCAAGATACCAATGACGTATTTCATACTATGAGACATTGAGATAAAGAACAAACTGACAGTAAGCAGAGAGATGGCAGAGGGGGATAATGAGGTAAAGAAGGGGAAGGGTCGTCAAGGAACATGTATAAAGGACCCATGGACAAACCAAAGGGGGGAAGGATTGAAGGTGGGGGGTGGGGATGAGTGGTGCAGGGGAGAATGGTGGGGGGGGATGGAGACAACTATACTTGAACAACAAGAAAAAAAAGAATAATCCAAAAATTTATATAAAACCATAATAGACCCCGAATGATCACAAAATCTTGCAAAAAAAAAAGAACAAAGTTCAAGGAATCACAATACCTAATATCAAACTGTAAAATAAGGCCATAGTAATCAAAACAGCCTAGTACTGGCATAAAATCAGACACATGGAACAGAATAAAGCCCAAAAATAAACCCATACTAATATGGACAATTAATGTTTGACAAAGAAGGAAAGAGCATGCAATGAGGTAAAAACAGTCTATTCAATAAATGGTGTTGAGAAAACCGAACAGATACATGCAAAAGAAATGAAATTACACCACCTTCTTACACAATACAAAACAGTAAATTCACAATGGATAAACAACTTAAATGTAAGAAGTGATTCCATAAAAACCCTAGAAGAAAACATAGGTAGTAAAATCTTGAACATTTCTCTTAGTAATATTTTTTCTGATATATCGCCTAGGGCAAGGGAAACAAAAGAAAAAATAAATAAAGAGGACTACATCAGACCTGAAAATTTTTGCACAGGAAATCATCAACAAAATGAAAAGACAACCCACGACAGAGAACACATTCGCCAATGACACATTTGATAAGGAATTGATATCCAAAATTTATATAAACAACTCATACAATTCAACTCCGAAACACACAATCCAATTTAAAAAATGGGCAAAGGATCTGAATAGACACTTCTCTAAAGAGGACATACAGATGGCCAATAGACATGAAAAGATGCTCAATGTCACTAATCATCAGAGAAGTGCAAATTAAAACTACAGTGACATACCATCTCACACCTGTCAGAATTGCTATCATCAAAAAATCAACAGACAACAAGTGTTGGGGAAGACGTGGAGAAGGTGGAACCCTCATGCACTGTTGGCGGGAATGCAGACTGGCACAGACACTGTGGAAAGCCGTATGGAGTTACCTCAAACAATTAAAAAGAAAACTGCCTTATGACCCAGTGATTCCACATCAGGGTATAAGTCCATATAAAAGCAAAATACTAATTTGAAAGAATATATGCACCACTATGATCATTGCAGCATTATTTACAATAGTCAAGCTATGGAAGCAACCCAAGTGTCCATCAGTCAAGCAGTAGATTAAAAAGCTGTGTTACATATATGTGATGGAATATTACTTGGCCATAAAAAACACCAAATCTTATCGTTTGGAACAGCATAGATAGACATTGAGGGTGTTATGCTCAGTGCAATGTATCAGGCAGAGAAAAAAAATACCATACAGTTTCACTTATATGTGGAATCTAAAGAATAATATAAGCAAAAAAAACAATACAGAAATTAACTCACTGATACAGAGAACAGACTAGTGGTTGCCAAAGGGGAGGAGGGTTGTAAGTCTGGGTGGGAAAGGTGAAGGGATTGAGAAGTACAGATGCGTGATTGCACAATAGTCACGGGGATGTGAAATACAGCATAAGAAATACTGTCAATAATATTGTAGTAACTATTTATGGATACAGGACATATTGGAAGAAACATTTTGTAGGATATGTGATTGGTCACTAGGTCGTACACAGGAAACTGATACAAAATAATACTGAATGTAAACTATAATTGAAAAAAAAATTTAAATCCTCACCCTAGGATACGTTTACTGATTTATAGGAGAGAGGAGGAGAGGAGGGAGAGAAACATCGATGTGAGACAAACATCAGTAGGGGCCTCCCATACGTGCTCCAACAGGGGACTGAACCCATAACTCAGGTATGTGCCCTGAACAGGGATAAAACCTGCACAGTTGTGGTGTGGGGGACCATGCTCCAAGTAACAAGCCACCCAACCAGGACTGGAAAAATTATTTTAAATTACAAACAAACAAAAAAAAGCAGCAGATGATATTAAGATAGTCATCCCCTGTCTTATGTGAAAAGAACTTAGATAATCATTCCCAAAATTCACTGCTACCAAATAAGCAAGGAGTGACATGACAGGAATCAATTAATCAGTGACTAACAACTCTCAACAGCACACATTTTGGTTATCACATATATTTCACCAGAAACTATGAGTAAAGTGTACTTTGAGAATCTAACTTTATCCCTCAAAAATCCTGAGCTGTGAAGTATTATGATGACCATTTTACAGATGAGAAAACTAAAGCTTACAGTTATGAAAACATATTTAATGGGTACCTACAGAGTATCTATCACAAACAATTACTAATTGAAGGCAAAGAAGAGAGAGAAAAAAGCCCTCTGCCCTTATAGACTAACCATGTCACTGCAGAGGGCACAAGCTCGTATCCTAGCAACACTGTGATTGGCCACCAAGTGTTGAAGATTTTATTATTGTTAATTTATTAACTTGAAGTGGAAGGGAGCATGAACTTTTGACTGATACCTTGTCTTCTCCAACCGCTTGACTGCAGCTTCTTTCTGTGTGGCAGAGAGTGGCAAAGGTACGCAGGGAGCAGGCAGGCTCAGGCACTACTATTTCCCACTGTCTTCTACCACCCCTGTTTTCAGGTATTTATAACCCCTGACTGGCTTCCTGCAGATATTGGCTTTTGAGAGAAAAAAAAAATGTTTTTCTCAAACTATTTTGCTTTTCTAACCACAAATTCTTAGCCATATGAGTTTCCTAATTGGCAGGCCCCTCAACAGACAGCAGACATAACCATTCCGGACTTGAGCTTCTTTAGCTCAAGTAAGTAGTAGCTAAGTAGTAAGGGGGGGGTTTTGCCGGTTTCTTCTAGTTCTAATCTTAGTCAGGATGTGCCTCTGAGGGATTGCTGCGTCTCGGGAGACACTAAGACAAGGAAGAGAACATGGCACAGAACCCCTGGAAATCTGCAAGGGAATGCCAATAAAGATCAAAGAAACAGTGAGACAGTGAATTAATCCTAACTATGTTACCAAGACTTCTGTGGTCCTGATGGTTACAAGTTTTGAGGTCAACGGGTATGGGTTCAAATCCCATCCCCTTCTCTTCCTGTGCAATTGTGCCAAGTCTCAGAACCTCTCTGGGCCTCTGTTCCCTCAGTTGTAAAATGAAACTTTAAGACAGTACAATGTTGAAGACTAGACATGATAAGGCAAATGAAACCATGAAACAGTACCTTGCACACAGTTAGAACTCAGCAAATGATGGAATTAGATGTTTTTATATTTGACCATTTTAAAAGTTAGTAGTGCCAAAGGCACTTGGTCAGCTCATGCTGGGAAACTCATAATACATTTAAGTATTCATATTTTCCTACATCTTTCTCGTAGCTAAGATGCCCGAGGCTGCCAGAAATAATCACACTATTTGTGATCCTATGTTTATGCAACAGAAACAAAATGGAATTTTATGGTCTGCTGTGTTCAACACCGATGCCCACACGGGGATAATTCCATGCAGTGCTGTGTAACAAGAATTTATGCAGTATCCCATCCAAAGACGCAGGGCCCAGGCCAGCAAAGCTTTACCAAACTAGTGGCTTAAGAAAGGAGCCCGCCAGCCCCACATCTGTAGACTGCATCTTACAAGCCCTCGGCAGCAGCTAGTTAATTGACCTGGAGGGGAAATCTGATCTTATTAGTTTTTTAAAAAAGTAAACAGATTTTGGTGGAGAAAGTATGTTTCAAATAACAAAAAAATAAGTGGAAAAAATGAAAATACGAATGAAGAATAACTGCCATACTTAGTGTAAAATAAAGATGCTGGCTGATAAGAAAAAAAGTCAACACACAAGAGTAATGTTGCCAATGTCATCCTAAAATATACTTTAGGCCTAAAGGTCTAACTCTGGAGCTAAGGATGGGAACAGCAAGTTGTTAATAAAAATGAGAGTCTGTTACTCTATCCATTCAACAACCTTCACGGACTAAACACTGAAAAATGTTAACATGATCGTCACTCTTGAACAATCTACTGGCATTGCTTTTGTATTTATTTATTTTTTGCTGGAGAATATACTCCTTTCGCTTTTAAGCTACCACAAGGTAAACAGACTTGACTCCATTGCTAGTGTGGCTTTCCTCAAACCACGTAATCAGGGTGGATCACGGACTTCAATCCCCTATTCCCTTGGCTAAGGGCAGTCAGGAGGCAGCATGGTCGGCGGTGGCTGGGAGGGCAGCTGTAGGAGAGGGAGGGCTTGTGCTCTAGGCAATACCGAGTGATGGCCAAGATGTCTGCTCCTTTAAACATTAAATTCATAACGACACAAATTTGGGGGGGTACAAAACATTTCATGCATTCCACAAATACTTAGTGAGTGCTCACTGCATGCACGGTTGAGGGTAGAGCATAAGGGAGTTGGGAGGGACAAGCTATCTTCCTACAGCATTTACATTCCTGAGTGGGAAACTGAAAAAAATAATTCTAAAGCAACTAAGAAGTCAACACAATAGTTTGGATTTAGACCCAACAAGGAATGAACCTTTAAGCAGAGACACTGAGGGTGAAAATAAGTTAGGAGCAGAGCCTCCCAGAGGCAGGGAACAGAGAACCAAAGGGGGATGAGAGCACTGCAAGGTGAAGCAGGAAAGAGAGAGTGACAGGCAGAGAGAGACAGAGACAAAATGAGGGAGAACACGTCACAAATCCAATCTTCAGAAAATTACCAACATTCTTAAGGGTGAAATTCATTGGGACTAATTTTCTGGTGTCCTTGGGTCAAAATTTCTTTCAATGTCAACCTTGAAAGTAAAAAGCCACATAAAGTACAAAAAACAATGTATATAAATACAAATGTTCCACATTGAAATCTTGCTACAAACACGTACATCTGAAATGGTCAGGAAGACGGTCACCATCACATTTTGTACATATGGCTGTATTTATAGATACAGTGTAGGTAGCTCCATCTTTATCTTTCTCTATAAATATGTATGCCGACAATTTGTCAACCTGATCATGAAGAATTAAAAGCGATTTGTAGGACTCAAAAAACAACCACAGTCTCTTATTCTATCATTGAGTATGTACCCAATATCCATGTACTCAAAGCTAGAAAGGGCATTGCTAATAACTTGAAAACCTGAGAGTTCATTACTGATAATCCACTGCCTTTTACTTAGTACAAATTGGTATATATGAATCTGTATTCATATGATATGCACCAAAAGAAAATAAAGGTCAAGGAGCTGAAACTACACATAAAAACTTTAACACAATTCAAGGGCAAAGGATGTGACTTCTCATAGACCCACCTATGGTTCTTTCAGCGCAGACCACAGGGACAGAGCAGGCAGTGCTATCTGCACTGAGTCTGAAGGGTGATGCTCACATGGTGTCTGGTAAACAACCTGTGCTTCATTTTTCAAATGCATTTGTGTTAATTGCAGGTCAAAACTAAAATGAGTTTAACAGTTTAATTCATCACCTTTTGGGCAGTGATCCACAATGAAAAACTCACACCCAAAGGACAATTTGGCTCAATTAATGGGCTTTTCTCAAAGGAAGCTCACAATGAAAACCATACCGAAGCAGAATGGGCTATTCATTATACGATTAAATGTTGAGTTCCAGTGTAGAAAAGAAACCTTAGGACTGACCATGGAATCATTTAAAAATGACTAAATTAAGAGAAAATACTGCTAAAACAAATTTAATCCTGTAAAACAATTTAATATTTTAAAATTTAAACACAATTCCTCAATAAACTAGGATTTTATAAGTAAAATAGCTCCTCAGTCTTCATTCCCAGAGTCAGACAACCTCTAGGGCAGGGGTGTCAAACTCATTTTCACCGCATCAGCTTTGCGGTTGCCTTCAAAGTGCCAAATGTAATTTTAAGACTGTATAAATGTAACTACTCCTTAACATTTAAGTGAGAGCTTGGTGCTGCCGCTGGGTAGAAACGAGGTGCCGGGCCGGATAAAACAAGCTGGAGGGCCGGATCCAGCCAGCAGGCCTTCTGTTTGCTACCTGTGCTCTAGGAAAAAATTTAGCTCAGAAGGGTCACATTTGTTACTTTTTAAACAAGCAATGCTTTTTGCATGTCATAAATGGGTGATATGTTTCAGACAAGTTTTTGTTAATGTCTTAAAGGTCAAATAAAATAACATTTGGTTTTGGTTATGCCAGTCCAAAGCTTCCTAATAGCAGCACTATGGACATTTTGGGTCAAATAAGTCATTGACATGGGGGACTGTCCTGCACACTGTGTGATGTTTAGCAGAAACCCTGACCTCTGCTCACTAGATGCCAGCAGCAACGTTTCTCCACTTGTGACAAGCACGGAAGTCTCCAGACAGTGCCAAACGTCCACGGAGGGAACGTAAAACTACCTTCAGCTGAGAACCACCTTATTACTAGGGACTGCCACAATATAGACGACACCTTTATAAAAACATATCAAATCTGAAAAGAGATAAGACGTTTTCAACCTCCTTATCTCCAACGTTGCTGTGATTTTGAAAATCTAAAACTTTTAAAACAGAAAAACAACTAAAGTGAAAAGTAATTAAACCACCAGGTGCATGCTTCCATCTTCTCAGTGTCATATTATCTATCATAGGGGTATGAAAGTTTTAGTTTTATGGAGACTCCCAAACAACGTCCTATAATTTAAAAGCTCATAAACTTCAGGAACTTATTCTATGAAATATTGATCCAATCCATGAAAAATACATATACCCCCCCCTCACAAAGTCTGACAATTACTATGACTTTTCTGTCAATAAATTCATGTAATTTTATTTTCTCAATAAAAAGTAGGGGATAAAAAATAAACAGGGAGGCAAATTAACAAGTTTGATTTTAAAATGTGATGAGGTTTCATGCTACACTCACTGGAGACGGAAAATCGTCACACTCTGTGTGGTTAGCAGACACATTTGTGTTAGCTCAGTGTTTTGAGAGCTCTCATGGTGGGGATGGATGCCTCCGTCAGAAGGGAGCCGTCATACTGCCAAAGTTTCTTCAGGCAAGTGCCCAGGCCAAAGAAGGAGAAAGAACCATTCTGGTAGGCAATCTGAGGAAGCTCAAGGGGCCTTGCAACCCTGCAGTGTCCTCCCACTGACAGATGAAGTGACTGTGTGTCAGTCACTTAACCTCTCACCTCCTATTTCTCACAGCTGAAGAAAGATGGTGGATAATCCATCATCTGGCTAATTTGTCTTCTTCCACAACTTCATGGAAAACTTTCCTTTAGATTCAGCTGGGTGGCCGACAACAAAAAATACCCAAGTTACGGATGGCTTCCTGACCACCCCTTTCCCACCCCATAACCCTACACCCCAGCCACTCTGAGTATAAATATACTTCACTTTGAGAGGGGAGAACATCCAACCTTACCAAACAATTACAAAATCTTTAGAGGGGAATCTTATCTCCAATTTCTACAAAACATTAAACTATCACCGTTACAAGAGAAAAATAATCCGATTTATGAACCGTAGAAAGGGCACAACTTTAAAGGAGGCCTCAATTTTATAAAGCAAAAAAATCTTAAACCACAGTTTTTAAACCTTACAGACAAACCATACAAAATACAGCCCCAAGGTTATTTTGTCCCAGTCGTGCTTAAAAGGCATGATTTTGCAGACTCAGAAGGTTAGCAGCAAACCACAGTGAGTTCCCAAATGAGATCATGCACTTCTCAGAACCCAACCAGCACAGCCGCACAAATGGAACAGAGGCCTTCTGGCTGACACTCGTGGCCAAGTTCATCCTGTTTCAACGGGACAGGATATAACCATTCTCCAAACAGCCAAGTGGGAGACCTGCCCAGCTGGCAAGGACAGTCTTCAATAGGCTCTCCCCATATTTAGCTCACAAGAGCACACCAGTTAGTGAAATTCCAGGGGAGAGTTGAGAGCTGTGCCTTAGAATGTGTAGCAAGACTTGCAAAAATAACTGTAGGCACAGAGCTGTTGTCTGGGACCAAAGATGTACCATGAGACCAACCACATTTCCCCTTAGCCAGGCTTTTAGTTCCTAGGGAAGCCCTAAGCGCTTTGATCAGAATACAGCTGAAAGAAAAAAAGCCTCAAGCTTTAGAAGCTAATATGTCTACGGAAGGAAAAGATCAAATGAACAGAACAAAAAATAGAAACAGAATTCTGAAATGGAATTTGGTTGCTTAACTGTGCAGTTTCCTGTAGTCAAAAATAGAATGCAGACACTTGACGGTCACATGCACTCTTGCAGTTGCCCACAGTGAATTATGGCAAATTATGTTCAAATAAAGACACGAAGCACCATGCCATCTATACGCACTATGATATGGGTAAAAAAGAACAATGTTTACAGACTTTGCCTTATTCCCCTAGACTTCGTTCCACCCCACGTACCCTCCCCCCAACCTTGTGCCACCATGAATACTGCTAGGACTTGCTCAGGGGAAAAGCAATGGGATGGGTGTCCTAAAGAATTGTCCACTATAAACGCTGAACACATACAATGATGAATAAAATGAAGATTATAAATGTGAAACATCATTATAAAATGGGACTTACAATGGCATTATATGAATGGGAGCCAAGCAGGGGCTACCTACCAATCTACTCTCTCTCCAAGTCTTGGTTTAATCATCCTTAAAATGGCCCTCCATGATCCTGGAGACCAGCACTTCTCAAACTTTAATGTGTCTGCAAATCATGTGAGGATTTGTTAAAATGCACAATAGATACTGACTCAGTGGTTCTGGGTAGGCTGTGAGGTTGTGCACTTCTAACAAGCTTCCGGGTGATCTGATACTGCTGGTCAGAGATTCAAGCTGACAGTAGCCAGGACCTCATTCCTATGGAAACACTGTAGCCTACCTACCCAACAGCTTCCTCTGTTCTTCTCCATCAAAGACCCTTGATTTCATTGGAACAGCAATGTGCTCCAACCAAGGGATAACTCATGCTGGCACCAAGCCAGTCCTGGGAATCACAGTCCACTCTGTTCCCCATTAACATTGGGGAGGGCAGATGATCCAACTTTGGCCAGTGATTTGTAATGGAAAGTCAGCTGGACTTCCCGCCATGAAAAAGTCATTTTGCTTCTTTCTTTAGTTTTTGTGTTGCCTCTGCCATGGCACACTGGGCTACCGGAGGCTCTACAAGTCATCTTGGAACCACAAGGTGACAAGGAATGAGGGAGAAAGGGAACACACAGAGGACGATAGAGTGAAAGTAGAAAAAGAGCCAAGACCAGGGACCAGCAAACTATGACCCACAGGCCAGATGAAGAATGCCAGCTGTTTTTATAAATAAAGTTTTCTTGGAACAGGTCCCACATCCATTTGTTTACTGACTTATGTGGTTGTGCCTGCGCTACGGTTGTAAAAATGAGTATTTGCAGCAGAGACCATATACTTCTTGAAACCTAAAATATGAACTCTCTGGTCCTTTTCAGAGCTTTGCTGACCTTTGGCCAACATCATTAAATCACATATCCGTATGCTGTATTACAACCTCCATTTCACCTTCGTAGCAATTCAGCATCAGGAATTACTTCTTCTATGGCTATCTTCCCCGCTGGAAAGTAAACCCCCTAGCTACCTTGCTTACTACTGTATGCCAGTCTTTAGCACATAGGAGATACTCAGTAAGTTGAACGAATTATAATTAAGCCCATACTTTTTTTTTAGAGTTTTGAAAATATATTTTATTCATTAAGCTATATAGTTATCCCAATTCCCCCCTCTTTATTCTCCCCCCCCACCCCACTTAGTTCATGTCCATGGGTCATGTACATAAGTTCTTTGGCTGCTCCATTTCCTATACTTTTCATAACATCCCCTTATCTGTACCTACCAATTTGTACTTCTTAATACTTGTACCTTTTCCCACATTCTTCCCCCACCCCCTCCAACTGGTAACCATCCAAATGATCTCCATATCCATGATTCTGTTTCTGTTATGCTTGTTTGCTTAGTTTGATTTCAGATTCAGTTGTTGATACTTGTGAATTTCTTGCCATTTTAATGTTCATAGTTTTGATCTCCTTCTTTTTCTTAAATAAGCCCCTTTAACATTTCATATAATAATGGCTTGGTGAAAATGAACTCATTTGGCTTGACCTTGTCTGGGAAGCACTGTGTTCTAAATGATGGCTTTGCTGGATAAAGTAAGCTAGATTGTAGGTCCTTGCTTTTCATCACGTTGAATACTTCTTGCCAGTCCCTTCTGGCCTTCAAAGTTTCTCTTGAGAAATCAGCTGACAGTCTTATGGGAACTCCTTTGTAGGTAACTATCTGCTTTTCTCTTGCTATTTAAGCCTGTACTTTTTAATCAAGATGTTTTGAATTTTCCTTTTTCCTTCTCTGGCTCTTAAATATAAGGCATTTAGAACATGCAAAAAAATCACAGTTCTTAATATAACCTCCTATTAATAACAATAAACTGCTTTTCATCCTCTGCAAACTCCATTTCCTTCCTCTCAGACCTGGTATAGGCAGGACAGACTGCAGTTTCCAAATGCGGACTCACATTATCCACAAGCAGGAGACCCAGAGACCTGGAAGTCCAGGTCAGAGTTCGCGTGATCACCAGACCCCTGGCAAACAGCGGACAGAGAGCCCATGCTCCAGCCAGCTTGAGTCCACACCAGAGACAATCCACAATAGCAGGCAGCTTTTGTGAGCCCAAGAGGAAACATAAACTTTGAATAAAGGTAGAACAGGAAAAGGAAGTAGAAGATCGAAAAATGATGGAAGCCCAGCTTCCTACAGCATTAGAGCTACTACAGGATATCTTAAAAATTTTTGTAAAATTTTTACAAAATTTCCTTATACCAAAACAGTGTGATGAAAACAATGCTTATTCTCAAAACGGAAGAGTCTCCTTGACAAAGTCAGCAGTTGATACACTCCTTTTATTTTCTATATTTTATAGCACAACTGCACAACGATGAAACAAAAAACATGAGCTGTGGAGTCAGAACCTGACTGGAGTTCCCGCTTGGGGGCCTAAGCACATCATTTTACCTTCCCAAGCCTCAGTTTCTAACCTATAAAATAGGCACAATACTATTACCACTCCTATGTATTTGTGAGATGACTACTTCTTAGATAATAAAAAGTCTATGGCCATACCACCCTGAACGTGCCTGATCTCATCTGATAATAGAAAGATATTATGGTTGCTGTTTCCTTTTTCAAGAGAAAATGTAGAAAAATCATTCAAATACATTACATAATAACTTTTACCCTTTTTAAAATTCAAGTCCCCTTCCCCTTACACTGTTTTTGACACCAAACCCTTTGTTTACTATATTGTAAACGGCCCCCCTCCCCTATTGTTTACTTTTGCCTGAAAAAGATATTACAAGTAATATATAAAGTGATCATTAATAATATATTGTAGATTAGGTCTAAATATTTCTCCTCAAGAAAACATGAATAAGAAAAAGACAGTTTCAATATGAGGCCTTTCCTTTTGGGAAAACCCGGATGAATTCACTGAGCAAGTCAAGAAATACATGGAAATAGCAAATATCATGTATTTTTAAATCCACTCTTAGCACTTTCTAGTCATTATTTATCATTATGTAGCTCAGGGCTTCCACCTACACACCAACAAAGCAACTCAGTTTTGTGACGTTTGGGGGAAAGACACAAATAGTTAAAGGGATCAAATATTGAAGAAGAATGCCCTTATATGTCAACATTAACTTAATAAATATTAATGGTTTCCTACTAAGCTCAAGGCACTGAGAAAACAACAGGGTTCAAAGGGTTAAATTCAAATGGAGGAATATGACAAAAATGGCCAGTAAAATAATTTTTCTGAAAACAAAGAAATAAGGGCAAAAAGAACAGAGCTTGGCAGAAGGGCTTATCAGTGGGTCTCTCTGGGAAGGTAAAGTTTGCACACAAAATGGAAGGAAGGAGCAAGTTTTACGCCTTGAGTTCGGGGAGATGAGGGGAGTGGGGAGGGTAGAGAGAAAGGCATGTTCCACACAGAAAAGTGTAAAGGCAAGCCCCTAAGCCTGCTCCAAAGGAGGGCCCACCACGGGTACCAAAACGATAACATACACACACACACTAACACACATGCACACCTCGGTGCCTCACTGAGTCCATCGGTGTGAGTGAGCAGAACCTCATCTGTGGACAAACTGGGGCGTTCACACATTTGAGAGGAGTATACAAATGATGAAGGAAATGAAGGGTTTCTGAACAGGTTGCCCCATAGGCATGGAGTTGAAAATACTCGGAAAGCATATTTGACAAGTAAGGACCAGTATGTTCCAGAACTGAGATAGATGTGGGGACAATTCCAGGAATGCACTACCTCCTGATGGAGAAAAACCTCCCCCTCCTCTGGGGACCACCTCCCTCTCCCACAATACAGTTCATCACACCTCTGAGACTACCTCTGGACTGGACAGTCAAGTTTCACACTAACAACACCTCGACAACCCCCTACACCTGGTGCCTGAGATCCCAGCACCACCATGTGATCACTTCTTCTCCTCCTCCTGGGTAGCTAACCAGATTAACAGACAGCAAGGACAGCTGACTGCTCTAAGGCGGCTCTGAGAAAAGGACAGTGCCCTAAGGTCAGGCTGCAGAGCTGAAGAGCAATGGGTGAAAGAAAGCAAGAGCAACTGTTTTTATCCAAATCCTGAAGCATTTCTCTTTTTACAAACGCTGCTTTCTCAGACTAGATGGACAGGTAGTGTTCAAAGACTAAGTGAGGCATATTAAAAATGTGAATAGTTTATATGAGCAAATCTGAATGAGGCAGCAGCAAACCGGAAGTTATCCACCATCAGAAAGTGGGGAGAGACTTCTATAGAGAAAAGGTGGAAGCAAAGGAAGGAAACTGTTGATGTGCTACAGCTTAAAACCTTAGTTGGCTGTTTGTGATTGGTTTTCCTGAAATTTCAATTTACTACTCTTGAGGCATTTACAGGCTTGGATGTTGGATTGGTACACAGGCTGCCAAGGCATTAGAGCCACCTCAGTCTAACAGCTCCTCGTTGAATCAATTAAATAGTAGATTAGTGGATAAGCAGTTATGTCAATGAGTGAGTATTATTGTTTGGCTTTTTATTTGCTTTCTGTTTGTTACAGCATAAACATAGTAACCATTTGACCATTCTCTAGGTGTCTGCTATTTCTGTCGCATTGTACTTTGGAAAGGCCCAAAACACTGCCTTCGTTCAACCATACAAGACTAACCATATGTGTATTTCCAATGTTGCACAAACATCCAGAATGAATCAAGAGGTAAGTTACTACCTGACAGGTAGACCCCACATAAAACAACACTCCCTTCCCAGCTCAAAAGCTGTGCTTCCGAAAGGCAGCACCAGGCTACTGTAGTTCAGGGTTCTGACCTCAAATGCAGGGCATCGCAAGAATTACATGCACGAATGCCCTGACCTTCTGGGAGCATTTCCACCAGTGGGAACCCACTCCAGGGTGGGAACTCACTAGAGATTCCCCAGTCCCATAAACACAACCACTGTACTCTCCGCAAGAAGCCATTAAAATCATTTACAGAGATATAAAAGGATATTTACAAAACCAGGTTTTTCCCAGGAAATGAGGTAGCGTTTTTGATGCACAGTGTAAAAGAAATCAAGGAGGATCAGTTGGCCAGAAATATAAAACGTATGTTTGACAAAAAGGAGAAAGAGGTAGAGAGAGAGGTTTCAATAACTGCCATATTCAGTGAATGGTGAGGGCACTTCCCACCCCCCACACCCCAATCCATTCTCAGTGTCTCATTTAAATACAGCCCTTTCAAAGCCTTAAAAAAAACAGAAGCTATTCCAGGCACCTTCCTTTCCAATGTGGTTTCTGAGCTTACAGCTGAAATAAACTAACAGACAACATTTATGGAGTCTTCTAAATGCAAGTGACATTTACATGCTATTTCCTATCCTTACTACTATTTGTGCAAGGGGAGGGGGCGTTATATTCATTTTTAGATAAAGCTCTGAAGGATTAATTGGCATGCCTCTCTCTAGCTGGTGTGCAACACAACTAGAAAATAACAGAGCTAAATGTCAAATTAAGGTCTGGAACCCACTGGTTTTGCCAGAGTACCACGATGCATCTTAGGGTGATTAAAGATAAATAACTAAAACATATCTCCAGGCAATGATTGTTTTTCTCATTTATGTCCTGATGAGTCCAAATGCACCTGCGTCTTGATGACATGAGTTTGGAACAGCTGAATGTTTCTTTGTGGGTGAGTCTCCCACGAATGCCCCACTTGCACACAGACGTCAAAATTTCTGCTCATAAATGTACTATCACATCTAGAAACCAACATTCCATCCTAGACTCAATGCGAGCACTTTTTGTTTAGCATCCTCCTCTGATCATCTCTCAACGACACTGCCCTTCCCCCCTTTCTCCCATTTCTCATTGCTTACAAGCCAAGTCACAGGGGGGAAAATACAAGCGTTCTACATACCCTGTTTCATACTTTAAACTTCATTGCAGGATGTGGCAGTCTCCTTAATCAAGGCCTGTTTGAGTTCTTGACTTCAATCTGAAAACAAGCCTTAATAGAATGCCCCTTGTTAGCAAGACATGTAACCAAGCTACTGAAGAGGTGTTTGTCAAGCTCTCAGGAGCCCCCAAATACTGACACATCAAAAGAAATCTTGAGTGAGAAAAACATGTCACCAAACTTCATATATGGCTCACACCAAGGCAGGGCGTCATTTTAGCAAGACGCAAAGAACCTGCAAGACGAAGATGAGTTAGATGCGGAGCAACTGCCAGGCAATGTGGCATGTTCATCACTTAAACACTCCATTTCATTCCAAGGTACCAAAACGATAATAGACTTTATTTTAATTGGATTGTCTGCAATGAGCCAATTTAAGTGCTAAATGCTGCGAATTATTCAGCTTGACATGGCGATGCACTGATGTGAGCCGCTGCAGGGCAGAAGGTTTGTGCAAAGTGTGAGTTCCCGAGACGTAATGAGGAGCCGACAGTCTAACTTGGCAGACCTCCACGGCAGAGATTCACATTGTCTCAACAGCTGTGGGAGACCCAAAAAACACTGGCTGCCACCTTGACCCAAAATGTAACTGCCACCAGCCAGCCAGCACAGCTGATTCCACAGCATCCCCGCCCCTAGAGACAAGTCAAAGGCTTAACAGGAGAATGGCTCAGAACACAAGAAAGCATTACCCACAAGAATGGACAGGACTCACCATCGCTTTGGTCCCATTATTGTGACATTTTCGGAATGTTACAATTTTCAAACTTACAAAGACACTGCTAGAGGCTATAGCTTCATAAACAGTGATTAAAAGCTTGAGATATTGAATGGAAATGCATTACCACAATTAACCACAATTAACTGATCCCAAGGCAAGTTATTTAATATTCTTGGTATCTTCATTTTTTAATATATTTTTTAAAGATCTTAATTATTTATTTTTAGAGAGAGGGCAAGGGAGGAAGAAGGAGAGAAACTTCAATGTGCAGTCAGTTGCCTCTTGCACGCCCCCACAGGGGACCTGGCCCACAACTCAGGCACGTGCCCCGACATGAATTGAACGGCTGACTTTTCGGTATGCCGGCCGGCACTCAATCCACTGAGCTACATCAGCCAGAGCAGCAGCGTCATTTTTACAATGGGCATGATGACAGTGCCTATGTCACATGACTATTATGACAAGTAAGTGTATATAATTTAATTGGGACGTTGGACATGTGTGGAGCCCAACACAAGTTAATGACTAAAAATATTTAATGACTAAAATGTATAGCTAAACATGATAAAAATAATGTATACTTATAAGTTTTCTTCCAAAGCAAATTAAAGAGACATAATTACACAGGCGTCTATGAAACTCCATCTGTAGCCTAAATTATCACTATCTCGTATTAGAGTCACATAAAAAGGCACCTAATTTGAAAGTAAGATCTTATTCACAGCATAGTTCTGTCTCAGCTTCACTTCTAGGAATGATTTAAAAAAAAAAACAAACCAGGGGGTCAAAGAGATGGTCTCTTGGGTGCCATCCAGCACTAAAATTAGGATTTTTCAAGGTTAAGTTATAACTATGATAACCTTGTTACTAAATAATTTTCAACACTGCCCTGTTTCTAAATTCTATTTTCATTAGCTATTATGGCTCTCTATATAAAGCCAACAATAAGTCTAGAACACTATGAAAATCTCAATTGACAAATGCCAACAAAGAAAATATTGAGCCAAGTTTATAGTGGCTCAAGAGAAGAATGTTTCTTCAGCTTCCTGACTAAAAAGTGAATTAATACTCCCATGTCAAAGGCAGCTGACTCTGTTTAGGCCAAGGCATTGAAGTGCCACAGCGTTCTTGTCTGACCTAACAGTGCTCTGTACATCTCCTATTCATAAGAATTAACAACAGTTGACTAGTTTACTTGAAGACTTTTCCCGCCTCTGTGCTAAGTCACACAGGCCCAAACAAATTAATTTAACAACCAGCTGCAATTCTTTGTGCTGTTCAGGCAGGAGTCATAAATGCCACCCAGGTTGTCTTACGACAGTGTCACTATTCGGGATTTCCTGTATTATTAGGGTAAGGTATATGACATTAAATCAAGTGACAATAGGATGTTTTGTACTCTAATAATGCACCATAAGATTAGTGCTCTTGTTGAAAATTTAACTTCCACTTATACAGAAAATCTGAAAAATAATCAGACAGAAGCATTTCCTGAATTTCGAGGAGAAGGGTGGGAATGGAAACAGGCACACTGTTCTATAAGGCCTCCCTCACCCTCAGCAGAGACTCAAACTACAGCTTCTGAAGAAGGATTCACACACTTCATCACACTGGTCTGCAGAAAGAGGCTAAGGAATATAAGATGACAAATAGATATATTCCACAGCTCTATTTACAGAACAACACTGCCTTCCTCCAACTTGAAACCTTCTCTTGCTAAAAAATTGTAAAGAAGCATAAATACTTCCACATTAGCCAAGATGTCAGCCCCACCCCCCCACTCCCGCACTCCCGCACTCCCGCACTCCCGCACTCCCGCACTCCCGCACTCCCGCACTCCCGCACTCCTGCACTCCCGCAATGCTGAAGCCAGCAGAGGAGAAGTGAGTGAGAAAGGTCCTGGGACTTTCAGAAAACACGGAACAGGCAGAGGGGCTGAGAAGGACTACCTTTCAGAACACGGCTGAGGGAGAGAGAATGCAGGATTACTGATGGAGATACACTGAAATGATTTTTAAAATTTTGTCCACATCAAAAATGATTTTGTAAGTTAAATAGATTCTCATTTTAAATGAGTCAAACAACACAGCAACTTTGGTGAAACAAATCACATTCCTTATAAAGCCGGTCTGTCCCCTGCCCATTTCCTCCTCCTCTTCATGAATTATTAGGTTTGTGCATATCCTTTCAGTTCTCTTTCTATAATCTACTTACATACTGAGGTAATCACATCTTCCCTTATGGCCAACCTTCTACTTTCTTGGTAATAAGCTAAGAAGAAAATGGAGCTAATGAAATCAGGTAGATATTTCACTCTTAAAAGAAACAACTAATGTTATTTCAGGACAACATCTTTATTCATAAAGACAAAGACTACTCTGACTTCCTTATGAGGAACACTTTCAGATGCTTAAACTTGGGACAGGAAAACCAGGGATGGGCAAATATCCCCTCCTGCACTGTTGGCTTCAGAGCATGAAGGAGGCATAGACAATGACGACTACCAGACTGCAAAGAGCTGCCCAATGTGGCTGCAAGTCCCAGCACATTTCTCTAAAACTGACCAGAAGGCAGCAATGTGAAGACCCCACAGGGCATTGATTTGACCAGGACCATAAAGTAAAAGGCCTGTATTGAAGAACAACAATGAATTTTATATCCTATGCCTGCAGTCCACATGAAACCATAACAGAATGTTATGTCAAGTAAAAATTAACTGTTTCCAACCCAGGAAAAGTGGGTCAAGGAAGTCAAAAAGACAGACCAGAGGTATCTTTATATTGACCTTCATCTGAGTTCTGATCATGCGTCAGTTACAGAGCCATCTCCGGGAAGTCCTGCTCCGCTCTAGGAAGGAACTCAAGAGCACTGGAAAAGAAGAAAGGCAACTCCATGACGGAATGTTTCCATTCAGATGGGAAATAAACCAGAGCTTTATTCAGTGATCCCACTGTGAAATGCACTCAATTAGGCTGAAAAGACAGGGAAGGTTTCCTTTTGTTATATCACAGACACAAAAGAAAACTCTTTAGGAAATTTGTACTAATCTCTGAGAGCCGAGCTCTTTGTTAACACTGTGCCTCTCAGTTTACCTAGCTTTGAAAAATCAGATATTCCCACTGGTGGACAAAAAGCAGCAGAAAGAACTAAAAGCTGGGGAGTATTCCCTCAGAGGTTTAGTAACATAATGGAGTACACTCACTTCAAGTTAAATGAAGAGGGTAACAAGTATCCAGCCAAGGGTGCTGACTTATTGAGAATATGCTATAAAGCAGGCCGGGGCGGGGGGCAGGCAACTGGATATCTCATTTTGAAGATCACAAATGCAAAACTGTACAAAGACAAAGGAAACTCACATAGAAATACAGTACCTAGAAAACTCTCAGCAATGGCTGCCACCTCATTAGTGTATGTCATGAGTTGGGAAAGGTGCCCCTTGCTCTGGAACGCGGCCACCATTGCTCTTGGCCAGTGCTGTCCCACAGCAAACAACTTGCCCAGCTGTCTGTTCACTGCAGCCCTTCACGTGCGAAAGTTCACATTATTTTAGGCATGAGAAAAACCAGTAAGAAAAAGAGAAATTAGAAGAAAAATATTTTTAAATGCTGCAAAAAATAATTTAAAACCTAAATATCAACCTATGGCTTGCTTCAAATCTGTGAAGCCCGTTTCCTCCCAGTAAACCCAAACACCCTTATCTGAACACTCGTGAAGTAATCCTAGGCTCTGCATAATTTAAATGATTTGGGAAAGAAACCCTAACTGCATGGAAAATAAATGCCAGCCTCCCAACTGAACAAGAACAAGGGGAATTAAATATCAAACCTATGCAGATTATTCAAGTGTATCAAACAAAAAGGCAAAAGATCAAAAAAACAACCATTAAAGTTTTGGGTAAGACTGTCAGTCTTCTGTGCACAAGAATCAATCATAATGCAAATTCTGATGGATTTTTTCTTTGTTTTTTATTTATTTATTTTTATTTTTTGTACATTAAAGGGTAATTGAGTCTTCCTGAAGTGGAGTTTTGCAGTTTAAGCTCTGTGAGCAAAGCCTAATTCTAAATGATGCTGAGACACTACAGAATACAAATCTGTAAATAACTTTGAAATTTACACGGGAACCAAGAAAACACTCTTCCATTATATGAATCCCTATCTTTTTGGCGAAGTATTTCTCACCCAAAGAAACCCAGTGTTACGGTTCCAGTTTGGTTTGAAGAGTGAGAAGGGACCACAACTACATTTCAATAGGAATCATTTATAAAGAAGTATTTCTAAAGCTGACTCCATATTGTTGCATATTTTCTAAGAATATCAAGAATATTTTTAGAGGCAAATCCTGTGAAGCTCTAAAAATACTCCCAAAAGTAGTAAGCTGGGAGATAAGATCCTGACTACCTGGCCCTTCTGTCACTCACAGAAAGGAAACATTTGATTACCTTAGAAGGACATCAAAGGAAGCATAAGGACAATTTAAGTAGAGAAAATTGAGGGGATAAATCACCATGGTGTGAAATGCACAGAAAGAAATGCAAATTGAAACAACTTTAAAGTTATACTTCATAGCTATTAAAGTACAAAGAAATTATAAAACTCAATTTTGGTGGAGCTCTGGATAAACAAGTACACATTGTCTAGGAGTGAAACCAACTTCAATCTTTCCAAACAGTCAATCAGCCTTTAATAGGAGCTGTTCAAAAGCAATAATTCCAAATAAATAACTTGGAGGGAACATTCATTTATATCAAGAAATGTTATATTTCATTATAAAGTAATGAAATTGGAAACAACCTAAGGCTTCAAAATAAGGAAACAATTATATACATCATGACATAACAGCACAGTATATGATACTTAAGCTAGTAATGTGCACAGACATCACTATTAAAAATAAACCTGTAGACAATGTTGACAGGCAGAAATGTATTTAAGTATATTTATTTGATCAACAAGAGAATGCAATTAAGTATATGTATATAGTGAATGCAAAAAGAACAATCATAAGTAGGTCCAAATGAGCCAAAAGTTTAATAAAAGTGAGACACAAAGCAAAAGTCATGGAACGAGCATTTAATGTGCACACACTTTATACCCCTGTCACCAAATGTGAATTGCGCTTCTGCATCTCAGGTGCTAAGCTAGATGCTTGGGGTACAGCACAGAGAGATGATGATACAGGGTCATACCACATGGAGTTCCCGAACGTCTCTGCCCCCACCCTTTTATCTTTAAACAAAAATTTATTAAGTATTTTAAGTGTAGAAAGAATTTCAAAGAAGGCAGCAGAGGTTGCCGTGGGGCACACAAAGAGATCCAACCTAGTGTGAAGATGCTGTTAGAAACTTAAAGAGCAGACATCATCCAGGTAGAGAAAGGCAGCTGGGAATGCAGAGGGAACAGTCTGTGCTGGGCCAGAGCAGGCACAGGAAAGATAAGGAAGAAGACTTCTGTGGCTGGAACGCAGAGCACAGGGGATGACCTGAATCATGGATTAAATCAAGGGGAGCTTGAGACCCAGTAAAAACTCCAGGTCCTTCTCCTAAATGCCAAGGAAGTCACTGAAAGTTTTAATCAAAGAAGTGACCTAACAGGGTTCGCTTGCGTTTTTGGAAAGCAGGTGGAAAACAAATGTACAGGGAGAAGCAAGTCTTTAGTTGTTAAAAGGCAAAAGGAAATACAAAGAGTAAACTCAGTGTGTAATTCACAGGCATGAGGTCTTCCCCAAGTGCTGCAAGGACCACTTCATGCTCAGCTTATTCAACAGACTTAAGAAAACACAGCAACCACTCCAAGTAAAGGAAGAAAAACATGATTTTTAGAACAGAAAACACAATTTCTGAATAGGCAATTTCCAGGAGGGAAAACCTAATGATTAAATATACAAAATGATGTCCAATGTCACAAACAACAAGAGAAAGAATTAAAAGACTGAGTTATCCACTGGGTTGGCAAAGATTAGAATATTAGGCAACACAACTTACTGGTAAGTTTATGTGAATCCACATAAAAACAATGATGGTATAAAATGGTACAGTTGTTCTTACAAGTGATAGAGCAATTTTGGTGAAATTCATCAATAACCAAATTCACTACATGTTCAAAATTCATCAATTCTCCAGAAATACAAGAAATCCATCTTTGGATGGGTGGACAGATGGATACACGGTTATTTATACTCATACATGGCACAGGTTATAGACAACCAAGGTGTCCTTCCTTGCAGAAATAAATGGAATGGGATGGCTGGATGCATGGAATTCTACCTAGCAATCAAAAGTAATAAACAAGATGTACATAAAATAAATAGATTTTCTAAGATTGCATTGATTAAAAATGTATAATAATAGGATGAGATCTACAGTACAAAAGCATTCAGATGAACTGAAAACACTGCAAGCGAGGATCTCTGGAGAAAAAAGAATGAAATCAGATTGAAGGAGAAAAACAATGAGACTAAAACAAACCATGAGAGAGGCCTTTTCACAAAACAAGGATGATAATATACCAGGAAGTATAGGAGGATGTCCTTTGAACCTTACATCCAGATTTTATAATACAATTTCTAAGTAATTTTGAAACAAACTTTAATCTTTATCAGTGATAAAATCTCATTTGATATTTTATCATATATGAGTATCATGGCAGCAATAGTAGCAATTATATTTTTCTAGCAAATATCAATTCTAGCTAGGTTCTTAAAATGATTTTGCTATCTTCCACACTTGAACTGCACTGTCCTAAAGATTAAAAATCTGAGTTGCAGAGATTCATATTAGCTAGCTGGAAAGGATACACTTAGCCTCAAAGGACAGGTTCCTTTATCACACAAGAAATTCTTAACTTGCGCCCTGGCTGGTGTGGCTTAGTGGATTGAGCACAGGCCTGAGAACCAAAGGGTCGCTGGTTTGATTCCCATGCCTGGGTTGCAGATCAGGTCAGGTCCCCAGTAGGGGGCACACAAGAGGCCAGCACACATTGATATTTCTCTCCCTCTCTCCCTCCCTTCCGCTCTGCCTAAAACAAATAAATAAAATCTTAAAAGAAAAGAAATTCTTAACTTGTATCATCTGCTTGACCTCTTAAAATAGGATATCTGGAATTCTTGGTAACTCATCTTTGAATTTTCTACTCAAGAGAGCTGCCAGTGAGCATGTGGGTGCCAACGTGCTCAAAAAATGTCAAATGTTGGCCAAGAAAAGAAGCCCAAAATAGCCTTACTATTAAAAGCAGCTGGTTATCAGAAAGGGTGGGAAAGCCCATTTCATTTCTATGCTTTGAAACACAAAAAGCCCTTTTAGTCTTCCTGAGCAAAGATGGTATTATTTAGCGAAAGGGCAACATAATGAAAGGAACACCAGGAAATTTCACTTGGGATAGATGGGACAATGTTTTAAACCCTTCCACTATATCAGCATCCATGTAATGTCCAGCAGATTCAGAGATGAGACCCTTAAGTGTACTCATAGCCCCTGAAATGATTTAACTCTGCAATCACAACATAACTAATGCTGTTTCTTTCAATGTCAGTATTTTTCATTTTTATGTAGATCGGTGGTAACTTCCGCCACACCAACAGATTCTCATTATGTCTGCCTAAGCACATAAAATCAAATTAATTCATGTTTGCTTTCTTCCTATCTACTCTTAATTCCTGCAGAGAAGAAACACAGAGGCAGAAGGTCTCCGGTTTTATTACTGCGCTGTGTCACTAAATTATACAGGATTGAACTGTTCGTCCTAAATTACTGAAAACACCCATCAAAGTGCACATGTAGCACTGGGGCCCAGTGCAGCCAGTGACCTCCCAACATACACAGGGTGGGGAAAAGTAGGTTTGCAGTTTGGAGTACAAGAAACAGTTTATTTTCGGATTATTATTGATTAATTATTGTATTATTTTCCATGTGAACAACTACAACCTACTCTTGCCCCACCCTATATCTATCACAAGTAGGTTTCCATTTCTATGCTATTGATTTTAAAATGTTGGTTAAAACTTGTATCTTGGTCACTGCTCGAAACTTACAGAGAAAACAGGTTTTCCAGCATTACCATAATTGAGAAAGAAGTTCCGAAGACAGTCCAATCTCAGCTAAAATCAGGGCGACTCGGGGTTTTCCTGGTCAGATAGTGATCATGTGTGTCCCCTTAGTTACAGGGGCCCTTAACCACACTTTGCTTATGGTTTGACGTGGTGCTGGCATAACCTTCCAAACCACAAATGTAAATTCCTAGAATAAAAAGAATTTCTTCTATATGTCCCTTCGGCACTGGGTGTTGCCCACAAAAGGACCTCCAACAGAGGTGCTCTCATTCAAAGACAAGCAACAAGCTTCACGCTGACATGCCTGAGGGAGGCTGCTTGCAGAGCAGTGGTGACAAGAATCAGGAGGGCGCACCTGGGCTCTGCTAGGGAGACTGATCACTGTGATGCCTTCCGTGACCATGGAGAGAGGTGAAGGGCCTGCGATCCAGACTAAGGCTTCCTAATTGCTGGGTTTTCAAGTAGTCTTAGATTTGAGAGTCACCCTAGCGGGCGTGTCCAACCTTTTGGCATCTCTGGGCCACACTGGAAGAAGAGTTGTCTTGGGCCACACATTAAATACATTATGACACATAATCACACACAAAAAATCTCATAATGTTTTAAGTAAATTTACAATTTTGTGTTGGGCCGCATTCACAGTCATCCTGGGCTGCGGGTTGGACACCCCGCAAGCTTTTCTTAGTAACAGCACAAAGCAGGCATATTTTAAAACAGGTATTTATTACAAAACACCATTAACATAACAAAGGAAGGAAACTGGGAAGGAAGGCTTGGTAGCATGCTGTAACACAAAATGTTACCCAAAAAAACAACTATTCAAGAAAGTGCTTTATAATTTCAATATTCTATGTTTTAACTTGTCAAAATCAAAATTGCAATAATTTCCTTTAATGGTTCAATTAATTCCATTTTCTATTAAGGAAGAAAAATAGAGCTCTTTGCCATAAAGAAAGCAAAACATTTTTCTAAGTACTTTAGCTAGGAGTAACAGTAGCCAGATAGAGCTTTAAAAATATAACTCAAATATGTTAGTTGTCTACAGTATAACTATAATCACATAGTTTTTAAGTACCAGGTCTTCAAATGTTTTCTTCAAATATGATTTCACTTCCTCCGCGGCAAAACAGAATATATACAACTTTGATGATTACATATGCTACTCTGGAACTAAATGAAAACATAAAAATAAGGCTAAATACTTTCATGGCTCTCTGAAATTAAACATATCAATGAAAAGATTAGTATTTCCATAATTATTTCTCAAGAGCATATTTTCACCACAACACAAAGCACCTTCTTCCTAGGCACACAATGAATCTGAAGTGAGTGTTAAAATAGCAAATATACTTTATTTCTTCCAGACAAGGAATATTTGGAAAGTCAAATGGACAGAGATAAAAAGTAAAAGAACTCTGGCCCTGCTTTAATTTTTATTGACTCAGTTGAAAGTTTTCTATTATTACCACAGTTTATTCCACCAGAGTAAGACTGAAAATCAGCAAAGTTAGGCAAATATCTGAACTAGATAGCAAATTTCAGAAGCTCTCTATTAAATGTGTAGATCTGTCATTTAGAGACCAACAAAAACTGAGAACCTTCTCTGGGATATTCACTTAAATCTCTTTTGAGTCCTGGGGATTTGTGTTAAGCACACAACAAATGAATGAAAGAACTGGTAAACCATGCCAAGCAACTGTTAAAAGACCACCTATACCCGAGAAGATGAAAGTTCAACCCTGGAAACGAAGTACGCAAGGCAAAGAATCCTGAGGGCTAGATAAACCGTGTCAAAGGACAAGAAGAGGAAGTGATCCAGAAAAAACTGCTCAGACATTAGGCCTGGTCTTAGCCATCAGATTCTATCGTAACTCCTGGAAAGGGTGTGTGGCCAGGCCACTTAAAGAAGGGGAACTGAAGCTGGGAGTCCTGGCTTCACGACATATTGGTCATAAGACCATAGGCCCTCTCTAACCTCAGTTTATCTCCACTGAAGTGTATGTGCTCTTCCTGGCTCTCAGGAAGCAAAATGTATGTGAGTCTAATATAAACTACATGGGTTGTCAGCGCAATCAGGTGATCAGAACGACCGAATTATTACATCTGGTCTTGAATTATCTAATTATACATAGTGCAGAAACATTTTGAGCAGGAAAGAGCCTATTCCTTTAAAAAAGCAGCTTCTTTGAGCTCTTCTACGTGCCAAGAAAAGCCCTTCCTTCATCAAAATGTGGGAAAAGAAACAGACAGCAGGAACCAAATGTAAAAATGTTTTAACCATTTACAAATATGCTCTTCAGCATCAAAAAAAAAAGGTAAGATGAAAATCAAAGAACACTTGACACTTTGGTAATATTTAAAAATTTACTTTCCTGAAATGAAAACCCAGTGTAAGAGTACTGGGTTGAATTTTGTCAACTTGAAAAATGTATGTGAATTGAAGATATGTATATATATGCCAAATACACTCATACACATGCCTTTCGAGGTTTTTAACAGACTGGATTTACACCTTTTTAAAACACCTAGGAGGGTGGCTTTTTAAAAAGGCTACATTAAATTCTGAGTAACAATTTAAATGCAGTGAAAAATCCAGCTGTATCCTTGGAGATTATGGCAGAGCTAGAAAGCTGACCACAAAACTAGGTAGATATAAGCTGGAAGCCTGTGGGCATCTGACAGAAGGTTTTAAATCCTATGAAGAGGCCAGCTATAGTTAGTCATGCTACAAACAGTGAAATACTATACCACAGTCTTTCTCAAAGGATCATGGGAGGCTGGTCCAGCACTACCTGCATTTACTCAGGCCTGTGGGGAGCTGGTTAGTCAAATGACATTAAAATAAAAAAAAAGAGAAACCACCAAGTGGAAACCACGGGCTCTGCTTTAAAGGCAGGAAACAGAGAGCGCCTGCACTTCTTTCTCTTGGCACAAAAGTTTTCCTTTTCATGAAACTTTCACAGTCTCTTGAGTCCTAAGGAAAAAAATTAGCTCCTTCTGGATGGAGACTTAGAATCACAGCAGGGCCCAGTTTCAAGGGGTGGGTACTGGCAAGTCTGAAGCGGGATGAAGGGCCCACAGCTGCGTCTGGGTGTTGAAAACGAGGAAGAACAGGATGAGGTAATGCCAGCACAGAGGCACAGAGCAGCACAGGCTGGGTCTGTCCTAGGTATGGAAAAAAACATACAAAGCTCATCAGATTCCCTCAGCCCTAGCTGGAGAAACTGAACACCCAGATGTGAAAAAGACTATTTACAGAAGCCTCTCTTCCTGCCAATACCTGAATGACATCCATCTTTCTGGCTGACGAGCTTAAGTGGATCCAGAAACGTAAAAAGACAGAACAGACACATATTTTTAAAAAAGGGGGGAGGGAGTAGGAGAGCTTTCGAATTTTAATGACATGCTTCCTGTTAATAAAATATAAAAATAATTAAGTGCAGAACCACCATATGACCCAACTGGAAGGTGCTGGACTTAATTTCCTTAAAACAGAGAATATGCATTTGTATATTTCAGTGTGACTTGCTGATATGCATTAATGAAAACATGCATCTTTTGCCTGCAATTATTAACTGGGTTTCCCTTAAGGAGCCTATCTCCACTACAGTATTATATTCAGAAAGTACCATCAGAGCAGCAAATGCAAAAAGACTACAGTGGAAGAGGCCTGAGGAGATTAGTGGTAGTCAGAGGAAAGGCTTAGGAAAGGCATTAGGAAGGAGGTCGCTTCTGGAATTGCTGGTAAAGCTGCATGTTCATGTCTGAGGGTAGGAAATACCAGATGGAGAGAAAAACAGAGAGAAATGGGAAGGTGGGGCATGGCATGGTTTATTTGAGAGATCTGAGATAAGCCATCTACTTAGCCAGAGTACAAGGCACATAGAAAATGCTTGAGGGTAATGAACCATAAGGAGTTTGGCAGATCTTGTATGTATGTATGTATGCTATTGACACACACATTCAGTCCCAATGATATGGCCAAGGGAAGCAGCTCTTTCTGGTGGGAAAGGAGAGCTCAGCTCAGGGGCAATTCTGCTGGTTACTTAGGTGGTAAGTCCTTTACTACATACACAGGGTATAGGGCAAACTCCACAGAACTAGGGTTTATCTCTACTTTGTTCACTGATACATAGAACAATGGCAGATATGTACCAGGTGTACATAAAGAGATCTGTCAGTTGACTAGTCAAGTCACCCCTGGGAGACATGGCAGAAGAGAAAGTTAATAAGGACTTTCTTCTTATTAAAGTCCTTAATAAGGACTTAATAAGTTAAAAAGGACTACTGAGCACTCACTATGTGCTAAGACACAGCTCACATTTTATAGTCCTTACAAACTTATGGTGTAACTGCTTCCATATTTTATAACTCACATGTTTATCTCTCTGAAAGCAGGAAATAGACTATAATTGATGGTATACTTATCAATATGTGAAATTTCTTCACGGCACATTTAAAAAGTGGTAAGTTTTACAAACAACAGTGAAATAAAGGTATATGTAATAATGAATTTCATGAAATAAAAGAATTTGTAATCTCAAGGTACAGGTGATGGTAACCAAGGCTCCACAAATTTAAGTTTGCTCCCTTGGGCCTCAAAGCACCTGTCTGCAAGCACATGCTACTCAGGTCCGCAGCATGAACAACCACGCTACAGAAAGCTGTTCTCTGGATGTTGTCCCACCTAACTCTTTCCTCACAAACAAGCAGGACCTCCCTGAGGCCACCCTAACAGCCATGTCATCCCTCATCAGTCCCAATCAGCTTTGGACATAAAGAGAGTGGCTCTGTCCGGGCCTCCAGAGCAGGCTAACTGGTCAGCATGTGGCCACTGCATGGAGGAACAGGCAGGGACAGTCCACACTGGGTCAAATCAACTAATTCATGTTCACTTAATGTTTCAGTCTCTCTATCCTGAGCTGGTAGGGAAATAAAGTGCCTTCTCATTCAACTGCTCTTTGCTGTCATATTTCATTACAGGCTAATAATCTTCACTGAGAAGAAAAAAGGCATAGAGTGACTGATTATGGTGACCACTGTAGAGCGGTGGGTGCTGGTGGAGATGGTGCTGGTGCTCTATGAGGCTTCTGCTTACCATCGTATCTTGGAAGGAATTCGAATACTCAGAATAATCAGACTTCTTTAGCCTAAAGCTTACAAATTGCAAGAACAATCTTATCTTACAGTCAAGTCACCCACAAAACTACATAGAATAAGAGCCTTTAGCCTGTGGTAAGAGGTAAGGAGGCTTTAATATATTCATTAGCAGTAGGAGATAAAGGCTGGCTTTCTGGGATTTCTGGTCAAGATGGAGGCATAGGCAAACACGCCTCACCTCCATGCACAACTATAGCAAAAAATACAGCTACACTACAAAACACATGTCACCCAGAATTGGCAGAAAATTGAGCTGCGTGGAAGTCCAACAACCAAGGACTTAAAGAAGCCACATTTATTCAGATGGGTAGGAGGGGAAGAAACCCAGAGAGGTGCGGAGAAGTCTGAAGACCAAAAGGGGCAGTCCCACCTCCATGTGTGGTGGATAAAAAACAGGAGGGATATGTCAGGGGCAAGGGATCCCAGCCCCAGTGTAGACCACCCATCCCACAGTCCTAGTGCCAGGAAGGTAAGTCACCATAAATCTGGCTGTAAAAAACAGTGGGGGATTGGAGCAGCAGAAGGAACCACATCCTCTAAAAGGGCCCACAATGAACTTAAAAGACTCCCGCAGACTCACCCCTCTGGGATTCTGCACCAGGTCAATGGTAGGAAGGGCACAGTGGCATATGGGGAGAGAGTGAAGTGCAAGTGGGGAGACAGCTTCCTCCCCGGCAAAACTCCAGAGGCTAGGCAGTGGCACTGTCCCCTCTGAGAGCCCACCCCACACAGAATAACAGAGCAGTGACACAGGTTGCTCCCACCTGGCGATTACCCAAGGCTCTGCGCCATTCAACTTAATAGGTGCATTAAGACTGTGAGTCAAAAAAGCTCTACCTAATACACAGAAACAAATGCAGGGAGGCTGTCAAATTGAGGAGACAAAGAAATATGGCCCAGATGAAAGAACAGAAAAAAAAACTCCAGAAAAAGAACTAAACAAAATGGAGATAACCAGTTTATTAGATGCAGAGTTCAAAACACTGGTTATCAGGATGCTCAAAGAACTCACTGGGTACTTCAACAAGATAAAAAAAGAACCAACCAGAAATGAAGGTTGAATTAAGTAATAAAAGAAATATCTACATGGAACCAACAGTAGAAAGGATGAAGCCAAGAACCAAACCAACGATTTGGAACACAAGGAAGGAAAAAGCATTCAATCAGAACAGCAGGAAGAAACAAGAATTCAAAAAAACAAGGATAGGCTTAGGAACCTCTGGGACATCTTTAAACATACCAATACCTGAATCATAGGGGAGCCCGAAGGGGGGTAAAGAGTAAAATATTGAAAACTTATTTGAAAAAATAATGAAAGAACACTTCCCTAATTTGGTGAAGGAAATAGACATACAAGTCCAGGAAGCACAGAGAGTCCCAAACAAGATGTTCCCAAAGAGGACCCACCAAGACACATCAGAATTAACATGCCAAAGGTTAAAGATAAAGAGAGAATCTTAGAAGCACCAAGAGAAAAGCATAGAGTTACCAACAAAGGATTTCCCATACGACTGTCAAGTGATTTCTAAAAAGAAACTTTGCAGGCTAGAACAGACTGGCAAGAGGTATTCACAGTGATGACAAGGAAGGACCTACAACCTAAATTACTCTCTTTAGCAAAGCTATCATTTAGGATGGAAAGGCAGATAAAGTGCTTCCCAGACAAGGTAAAACTAAAGGAGTTCATCATCACCAAGCCATTATTGTATGAAATGCTAAAGGAAATTCTATAGGAAAAAAGATCAAAATGATGAACTTTAAAATGGCAATAAATTCACAACTATCAATAATTGAACCCAAATAACAAACTAGGCAAACAAACAGAACAGGAACAATATCATAGATATAGATATCATTTGAAGGGTTATCAGGTGGGAGGGGGGAGGGGGAGAATGGGAGAAAAGGTACAGGGATTAAGAGGCACAAATGAGCCATAGCAAAATAGGCAGGGGGATGTTACGAACAGCATAGGTAATGGACTAGCCAAAGAACTTATACACATGAACACATGACCCATGGACATGAACTAATGGCAGCAGGATTGGGGGGCTGGTAGATTGCTGGAACGAATTGGGGGACTGGGTGGAGTAGGCAAAGGGGAAAAAACTGGGACAACTGTAATAGCATAATCAATAAAATGTATTTTTTAAAAAGGTATAAAATTAAGCAATCATAAGTATGAGGTAATGTTACTTTAAAATGTCATTTTTACTAAAGAGATTCCGTTTGCCTTTTTAATGATGCAAATATGTAGCAAAAATATTGATGTTAAAATAATGAAGAAGAGTCGTTCTACAAAACCAGGATCTTGAATTTATCTCAGATAGGGTAGTTCAGAGCGCAGGAACAGGTGGTCACCCTAGGTAAGCAGCTGGCAAATTGGCTTATCTCAGAGGCAGTGTAAAAGGCTCTAATCTCCCAGACTGCAGACTCTGGGATGCTATTAAGACATATTGCAGCCTCACTGGACAGTGCAAAAGGGGACGGCTTCCCTGTGGGTTGAGGGATCTCCAGTTGAAATTGGGAAACATGAAAATCGTGTACACATCATGTAGCTTTACCTTCTGATTTACAGTTTCCAAGGGACTTACAACACGATCTTAAAAGTTTTTTTTCACTTATTTCCAATTCTACCTGACCTCAGTGTATCCTACCCAGGGTGATCAATTAATCCACTTTGCTGTCATCAGCAGTCAATAGAAACATCCACTGATAAAGATTAGAAAGCCAATCAATAATTATGTGCAAAAACCTCAAAAATGGAAGCAGCTCTCTACTTACCAATCAAACCTTCAAGCTCATTGTCCTATAAAAACAAATTGCCAAAAATCCGAGCATCACCTTGTGTGGTTTTATCTGTACCAAAAACCGCAAACATAAACTGACATAATAGCAAAATATAATTAAAGAGAAAATACCACAAAATGTAAATAATACATATAGACAAATTTATTGATTCTGGGTTAAACAATATTTAAAATGCAGACTGACAAACTCTGAGATTCACGTTCATTCACCTGTTTTGCTTTCCGTTTCTACAAGGCACCACCGCCTTTATCAGCAGAAAAGACTGCTCAGTTAGGTGAAGCACAACCCTTGAGCCAAGCCCCCAACTAAGAATCTTCATGCTCATTTCCATTGACCTGAAAATGCAGACTAAGGCTACACTGGGTCCAGGACTTGTACCTGGCCAGACCAGCTCTAGAACAATTATTCTATACTACCACCTTCATATTTTAAAATACACAACATGAGTATAGTAACAGCTGCCTAAAATAACGTGTTCTGAATGACACTGGACTTTCCCTTTTAACCTGTCTGACAGCTGCTACCACCTCAATGATCCTGCCATGAACTTTTGCCTAGGAAATGAGTTTATAAGATGTAAATCCTAAACTTAGCTTATGTGCCAGTGCATGAATGGGCCTCCATTGTCTTAGCATTGGAGGAAGGGAGGTTTGGGGGCTGCGGGGCAGCGTACTTGAAGGGGAATGATGAGAGAACACACCTTGTGTCAGGGACCAGATTAACAGTGTCTTTGCCAGCTCTGCAGGTGTGCATCAATTTAGAGACTTCTAACAGATCACAGCTGTGTCTGACGGAAGACGCAGGCCTTTAATTGAGAGACTGGGGGAGGGAGGATGAACATCACAGCAGCCATGGTAGAAGTCATTTATTTTTCTAATTAAATTCTCAGATTGGTGGGAGTAGCCTATTAAAAATACAAAACAAACCAAATGGGAAAATGTGGATTTTAGAGGTTAGCGTCAGCATTATTTTTTTTAACGATGATACAGCTAAATGAAAACATTACAACCTTGTGCTATTTGCTTACTACCTCCAAGTTTGGGTTCTGGCTATCATGATACCATGTCATCCGATACTTGTAATTTGAGTTGATACACCCAACAAGACTATTTGTGTTTAAAACTATGTTAGAAAATTACATTTCTTTAAAAGGGTATTTGTAGAGCAATTTCTATTTGCAAAGTGCTTTCCAGTTATTTTTATGAACATAATTCTTAATAAAAACTATGTAAAGTAGGTTAGAGATTTTATCCACTATGCCTCCTTTTTCAAAAGGCTGAATCAAGGAAGGTACAAAAAGGTTAAGTGATTTTCTTGGGGTTGCACACAAAACTAGTAGCAGAACTAAAAATGCTACCACAGCTGTTAAACCTCAAATGGTGACTTCATCCCAGTGGTCTTCATTCTTCCTTTGGCTCCATTTCAGATTTCCTGAGATCTTTGGCTCAGTGAATATATAGAGTCCTGGGCCCCCCTCCAAACCTGCTGACTTTGGATCCAGAACACGGGTCCTGAAAATCTACTCCTGTCACGCTAGTCCCCAGATGAGGCTGCAGGGCACTCTCGTGTGGGACCCACTGCTGCGACTGGTGGGTGCTCTGGAAGGCTCGGCACACACTCCCACAGGCAGCTGAGAACAGACAGTATTGTTATATGGAGGCTGAGACCTCACCAAAGCAGAAACTGGCAGCTTTCTCTCAAGAAGCAGCCTGTATCAAATTGTTCAAAATCACTTCCTGTCTTCTCTGCTAAGATTGTTCACCATGCCATGTGCAGCCAGCACACCATGGCCAGGACTGACCACCGTGCATGGACAGCACGCAAGGTTCCTAGGCCGTAAGCGGAGTGGGTGACTTGTATTATTACTTCCTTTAATCCACCTTGAGAGAGATGTCCCCATTTTACAGATTTTAAAAATTCATAAGGTATGGAGGAAGTTGCCCAGGGATGCACTAATACTAATTTCCAGAACTCAGGTCTGAGCTATATTTATCTAACCCCAGAATCTACAAAAACATTTTCTTTCTTTGTTGTTATTTAAATTCCTCTTTTAGTTCTTTATTCCCCTTGTACTTTATCACTTCAACAGCAAGTGACCCACTAAGCAACAGCCCTCTTTGCATGCAAAGTCCTTCCCCATACGTTTAGGCCAGTGACCAAAGAGAATCCAATGCAAACTCCTAGGATGAGGAGGGGCAACGCCTGGGAAATAATGCAAGGCCACACGCACAGCTACTTCCACTGCCAGATCAGGAAAGCTGTGTTTAAATATGAAGTCAGATGATTCAGGTGCATGAGGTAACAGTACCTGATCCAACAGGTATGGCCTGGACTCGGAAGCACCATTTGTAGTGCTGGAACGAGAGAAGCAAAGATTAAGCCAGAAGAACTGGAAGACAGAGAAACAGAAGGGTACCAGGGCAAACATGGACAAGTGCACCTCTGTGCAACATTTTAAAAGATGTAGGTTTCATGACTCCTGTCCTTCTCCAAACACAGTACCATAAAAATAAGATGTAAAACTGAAGGATTCAAAAATAAAGAAAAAGACATAGGCAATACAATCCTCCATACCAACAACCTAAATAAGAAAAAATCGTATGATCATATCAATGCCACAGAAAAAGCATTGGACAAAATCCAATATTCACTCATGATAAAAACTCTCAGGAACTTAGAAATAAAGAGGAATGGCCACAATGTGATTTTTTTAAAAGTGTGTTTAAAAAAATCTATAGCTAACATAATATGCCACGAAGAACTAAATGTGTACCTTCTAAGATAGGGAACAAAGAAAGGATGGCTGCTCTCTTCACTCTCATTCAATACAATAGCGAAAGTTCTAGCCACAAAAAGAAACCACGAAAAATAAGTAAAATGCCAAAAGAAAAGGAATAAATAAAACTATCTCTGTTTGCAGACATGGTTGTCCACATAGAAAATCCCAAGGAACCTATAAAAGAAAACCTCCTAGAACTAGTGAATCCAGTTAAGATGTCAGAATAAAAGATCAGCACATGAAAATAACTCACCTTTCTATACACCAACAATGAACAAACAGAAACAAAATGATACCATTCACAATCACTCAAAAGAAAATGAAATACGTAGGCACACACTAAACAAAACAGATGAAGGATCTGTACGCTGAAAGGTTCAAAGATGTGGAAAGAAATCAAAGACTACAATAAACAGAGATACACTGTGTTCACGGGCAGTATGACACGGCACAGTAAAAATGTCAGCGCCCCACAAATTGATCTACAGTGTTAACGAAATTCCCATAAAATTCTCAGTAAAGGTTTTGTAAACATAAACAAGCTTATTATAAAATGTATATGAAAAAGCACAGCCCGATTGTAGCTAAAACAGTCTTAACAATGAAGAATAAAGAGGGAGGCATCACTCTGCCTGATACTAAGACTTATTATATAGTCACAGTAATTGAGACAGTGTGGTATTGGTGGAGAAATAGACTCATAATTCAATGGAACAAAAAAGAGAACCCAGAAAGAGACCAGCACAAATATGCTCAACTCTTTTAAATGAAAATTTAAAATTAATGAAGGGAGGAAAGTCTTTTCAACAGATGGTGCTAAAGTAACCGGACATCCAGAGGCAAAAAAAAAAAAAAAAAAAAAGAACATTGACCTTACACAAAAGAAATCATGAATTTAAATGTAAAACTTTAAAACTTTTTAAAAAACTGGAAAAAATTCTTGTGATCTAGGACATAAGCAAGGAGTTCTCAGACTTAAAACCAACAGCGTGATCTAGAGAGGAAAAGCTGGTAAACTGAAGCTAATCAAAATTAAAAACTTTTTCTCTTTGGAAACCCATATGAAAAGGATAAAAAAGACAAGTTACGGACTGGGAGAAACATTTGCAAGCCAAAAATATGACAAAAGTCTAATGTTTACTATACGAGGTCTTTCTGTCCAGAAAAAGTCCAACCATTATCAATATAAGAAGAATGCTTTGCATGACATCGATGTAACCTGCTAGGCAAGGAAAGCGGACTGGAATGCGCATGTGGGAACAACGATGACTTTGCTGTACTAGTCACTGGGGGCAGTAGACACTATTGAGTGAGCATGTGTACTGTGTGGCCATTGCATTCAAAATGACTGAGCAAAATACAGCAACAAATCTGCAACAAATTTTGCATTAAGCTGGAACATTTTGTTTTAATTCTTTAATTCAATTTTTTATTTATTTATATTCAGAAACAAAACAAATATCATATTCCAGGGTATTATTTTGCATACAGATATTGTTATTGCTTTCTACAGTTACACTTTTAATGCATAAACATAAATAAAAGAATTTAAAGTAATTATATAGACATGGAATTAATTAGTACTACCCGTGTGTAATGTTCATCCTTATTTTTCTCTCAAACACTTGGGGCAAAAAAGGGTACATTACACAGCAAAATATGTTAAATGCCCATAAAGTTACTGTACTCTGTTGCTAAGTAGAAAGCATAGCTGGCTTTTACTAAAGCATGTGAGCTTCATCTCCTTGTCTCAGTTCCTCCCCACGTGTGGTCCAATAACTAACCCAGGTCAGTGCTTGGCAGGTTTCTTTGGCTCTTTCCCAGACCTACTAAGTTAGAATAATGCTGAAAAAGGTCCACTGTGCACCAGACATCAAGTGACTTTATACACAGAAGTTTCAGAACCCCTGTAAAAATAATTACTAGCTTACAATTTATTGCTTATCTTCATCACACAGAACAGTGTGCAGACACTTCCGTTGTGGCAACTGGTGAGTGAAGTGGCGGCAGCTGTGCTCCTGGCGTCTAGTGGGTACGGGGACCAGGGATGCTGCAAAGTGTCCTACAATACACAGGACAGCCCCAGCAGCACAGAATGACTGGGCCTAAAGTGTCAGTCGTGCTGAAGATGAAACTCCCTGACATAGATGATACACATGCATTGGATTTAACAAGAGGAATACTCACAAACAATAAAAAAATAAAGAACAAACATAGCAACTTAGAGCTACTAAGTGGAGGTGACCTCCCAGGCAGGGATGGTTCTGATTCCCTTCACCCTCTTAAGTCGGATTCATCCCGAGGAGGAAGATCCTCTTGGAAATTGAACACCATGCATTAAGAGCATCAATTCTACAGTCACAAAGTCCTAGTCAGTATCCCAGTTTTGCCACTTAATATCTGGGTGACATTAGAGTAGGTAATGACCTCTGGTGAGTCTCAGTTTACTATCTGTAAAGGGGAATTCATAACTGCTCCTCCCTCTAAGGAAAATGAAAATAAATGATATGGCCATCTTGGAGACCCTGCAGAGATCCCAGACAATAAATGTGTCTTATCGTTGTTAATGAACTCTCTCACCCTTTGTCACCCAGTCTTTTTTATTTCTCAACTGACAACAAAGTGAACCATTTCTGATTCTACATCTTTTCCAGGTTAAATTTCATCCCTCTGTAAACTAGTTCCTCCCCCCACCCCCCTCTCCAGCACTAGATTAAGAGCTGGCGGTTTCTAATTGGTCTGTAAGCTCGGTGCAAGCTGCTTCCTCTGTGGATAACCTACCGGGCACCTTTATCAGCTACTGAACTCCCCTCAGCAGTGCTCCCATACAGGGATAACTTGCACTGTGAGGAAAACCACCTGTCCTGTTATCTAAGCAGCAGTTCACCAGACTGACACAAACGGAGTGTTTGACAGATATCTTCCTTCAAACTTGTTTGTGTAATCAAAATGTTTCTTTTGGTCCCTAACCACTCAAACCAGATGCCTTAGTGCGGGCATGGAAACCTGGCCAACAAATACTTACTGCACACCACTGAGAGTCTGTCTGTGCTGGGCACTAGGAAGCAAATGGTGACCACACAGGCACGGCCCTTGAAGGTTCAGAAAAAATTGTTTATACCCGAAGACTCCAAAAATCACCGGAGTCTAATTAGATGAAGGAAGACCTTTCTGTTAAAAGAAATAGTATCCAATCTTCAAGTGGATCTTTGCAGGAGCCATCCAACCACAGAGGCAGCTGAACTATAGTACGTACGGTGGTTAAGAATGCAAACAGTGAATGGCTCTTCCACCTACAGTCGATACCCCCTAACCATGCTGGGTCTTTTTTGCTCAGAATGTTAATAAAAGATAGCTCAGTATCTACCTCATGGGATTCTTACAAAGATTTAGTTGTTACAGACAATGCAGTTGAACAGTAGCTTGTACTGAGTACTACTGCCATCATTATCCTTATTAGCAAAGGAATTTGAATTTTACAACAACCTGGTGTCTGAGAGATCTTCATTCTCCAACATGTCTACCATCACATCTTTTCAGCGCTTGCTTTCCCAAAATAAGCTACCTCCTTAAACCTTGATAAGTTCTTACATTTTCCCCACTCAGAACACTCCAATTAGAACATCCTCACCCCTCTCACCAAAGGGTCCCTGGAGCATTCATCTACACCTCATCAGCAATTGCTGATACAGACATGCCACCAATCAAGATAAAAGTCTAAATGCAGTAACATCTGTTAGTTCCTTGCGCTAGAAACTGGGAATGGAGGCTCTGAACACATCAAATTTGATTCGTATTCTGTTATACCTTCTCTATAGTTATTAGCCAACCATACATCCTTAAGACCATCTTATTAAAAATGAACAAAGTATCCTTAATTTATTAAGCCCTTAATTAATACATATAGGTATTGATTATCAGCTACCTACCTACAGTGTGGGTTTCTACTACTTTAACTTTAGCTGGATGGATTGGAAAATGTCCCTCAAGCTGAGATACACTTTCCAATCTGTATAATGGAGATCACAATACTAACTGCTTCACAAAGCTACTGCGAACAGTGAATGAAAATCTTTCTTACAACTAGCACATCTAGGCACATTACCAATACTCAGTAAAACTAAGCTATTATCATTTTCATAATGACAGCTAAAAAATTATTTTTTAATTCAGCTAAATTCACTTATATTGAAAAAGAATATAAGTTTGTGTTAACAATTAAGTGAAATCACACCACTGATCTGTGAAAAGTGCGAACTTCGAGAAGGGTTGGCACTGATGCAGGTGGCCATCTCCCATGCCCTATCTTCTTGAAAGTGAGACACTGAATGTCTCCCCCAAACAGGGTAAAGGGTCACAAAATTATCAGTAATTACACGGTGTATAATGGCTTTCCAATCCCACTGGCCTACACTAGAACCATCTCTGTAAGACTTTAGATGATATGCCTTTCCTATTTTAAAACCAACCTCCAGTCATCGCCACTGTTCTCAGTCACCCCATGCGCTTTGAGAAGGTAAGGTTCTACATAATACATGTCTTGATCTATAACGTTATTCTTTGAATCATGTATCTATTCTCCAACATTAGGGAACCGCCAGGTCAACCCACCAAAAAATGGGTAAGAGTGAAAGGATTCTTTTAAGTCAGCAGATCTGTATTTCCACTATAAGACAAAAGTAAACGGATTGCACACAGAACCTCTGTGTAGCTCATGTCATTCAGAGGATTCAGAAAAAGGTCTCTCGGGGCGTAGATCTGAGTCGGCTGAGACCAAACACAGGTTGAGACGGAGGAAGAGAAAGGTCACTGTGATATTAAATTTTAAAAATTTTAAGCAGATAAAACAGAAAACCAAAACCAACAGTGCCTATCCATAAAAACAGTGACTTTTCAAGAACCAATGTAATGACATTAAACTGGTCATGACATGTGAAAGTACATTATTAATTATCAAAAAAAGAGTGATTTTCTATACTGATTCGACAATTTAAACACTAGCTGTAAAACATTCCTCACCTTCTCTCACATCAATATAAGCAATGTCTTTTGTCAGAATCTCAATGGCTGAATAGGACTCAGGTTGGGTTTGGACTTAAAAAGACACTGTTTATATCAAACACCCTCTCTCAAATTTGAGAGTTTGAGATGGAGACTTGACTTCAACCTTCTGTACATTTACAACAAAAACGAGTGGAGCTAGTAACATACCTACTTGAAGGAATGCCTATAAGTACATTGTTGGTGACATGGTCAGATGTATTTGCTCAGAGACTACAGAACTATCAAGTAAGGACCTGAAAAGAAATGACAAAAACTGACTATGAAAAGGCCAAAAAACAAAACAAAAACTTCACAAACATTTCTGTCACCCAACACCTTGTGTGGGAAAATACAGGGCTTGGTTAATCCAAAAGACTAAGACAGATAATCACAGAAAACGGAGACAGGGAGAATCAAATCACAGAAATGACAACATGCTTTGCTGAATTGTTCCCGTAGTGCATTTGGCAATGCAGTTAACCTTAAATACCAAACTATGCATTATTTTCCATCCAATAAATACCTTAAAAATAATGACTGAGTTTCAAGTCTGACTTCAAACTGCAAAAATGAATCATACTCTGCTACTAAAAAGACTGCGACAGCTGTCCCCATATACTCAGTAGAAACACTTAAGTGGAAAAACTGAAAATAACTTTCTTCAAAAAGTATGAGAAAACTTATTTGCAAAATCTCATGATCTGGGGGTCCCTTACCAGAACACTTGCTAAACTAATTCCAGGTGTTTCACAGAGAATACTCTCTGTCCTCCATTTCCCTGACATTGATTCTTCACTTGTCTGCAGATATGGCTCTGTATTCTAAGTCTGTTTTAAACTATATCCAGATTATGAATATGGGCCTACTGCAGAAGTGACAAGGGAAATAAGTTACATATTAAAATAACAAGGAAAAGAATAGAATGAAATAACAAAAAAATTCACACTAAATCATATCTGCAGTTAATTATGCGAATAGTTTATCAGGGCATGGCTGATTAATGGGACAGAATGCGATGCCATCCATCCAAGAATCATCCACTTACTGGAAGATTGCATTTTAAGACAATATGAATTAATTTTAAATGTAAAGTCTACACCAGGTAACAATTCAAACATACATACCAAAAATAATTATAACCTTTTGTATGAGTGACATAAAAATATTGATGGAGGAAACAGAGCCACATTACAGTTGTTTTCATATCATGGAATTAAGTATTACACTACTGTGTTAAAATTTAACTTGCCTAATAAGTTAGACATAATAGGGATACATAAAAGTGACCCAGAGACTTCTAGCCAAGTAGAGGCATAGGTAGATACACTTTGCCCCCTTGCACAAACAAAGGAAGTACAACAACAAATTTAAAAACAAAAAATAACCAGAACTGCCAGGAAATCTGTTTGGAAGTCCAACAACCAAGGAGTTAAAGAAGAAACACTCATTCAGACCACCAGGAGCAGAGAATAACATCCAGTGGGGGAGGATGGGGCGGACGAGGTGGCGGCTGGAAACCAGGCAGTCCCACATTTGCCTGCAGATAAACCGGGAGAAAAAACTGGAGAGTGAGACAGACCACGCAACCCAGGGTTCCAGCTTGGGAAATAAAGCCTCAAAACCTCTGACTGAAAAACCTGTGGGGGTTGCAACGGTGGGAGAAACTCCCTGCCTCACAAGAGAGTTCATTGGAGAGACCCACAGGATCCTAGAGCATACATAAACCCACCCATGGGATCAGCACCAGAAGTGCCCAACTTGCATGAGGGTAGTGGGGGAAGTGACTGAAAGCCTGCAAGAGGCAAGCAAGAGGCACTGTTCCCTCTCAGACCCCTCCCCCATATACAGCCCCACAATGAAGTGACATGGGTTGCCCCTTAATACGCAACAGGCACTCCAAGACAAAAAAAAATATGGCCCAAATGAAAGAACAGAACAAAGCTCAAATAATAGAACTAAGCAATGAAGAGACAGCCAACTTACCAAATGCAGAGTTCAAAACATTGGTACTCAGGATGCTCACAGAAATGGTTGAGTATGGTCTCAAAATAGATGAAAAAGTGATGGCTATGCAAAGTGAAATAAAGGATAATGTACAGGGAACAACAGTGAAGGAAAGGAAATTGGGGCTCAAATCAAAGATTTGGAGCAGAATGAAGAAATAAACATTCAACCAGAACAGAATGAAGAAACAAGAATTCAAAAAAATAAAGAGAAGCTTAGGAACCTCAGGGACAAGTTTAAGTGTTCCAACATCTGAAGGGTGACAAAAGGAAAAGAGGAAGAGCAACAAATTGAAAACTTATTTGAACAAATAATGAAGGAGAATTTCCTAAACTAGCCAAGGAAATCCAGGAAGTCTTCCAGGAAGTCCAGAAAGCTCAGAGTCCCAAAGAAATTGGACCCAAGGCAGAACATATCAAGGCACATCATCATTACATTCCCCAAAATGAAAGGTAAGGAAAGAGTCTTAAAAGCAGCAAGAGAAAGGAGAGAGTTACCTACAGAGGAGTTCCCATAAAACTATCAACTGATTTCTCAAAAGAAACCTTACTGGCAAGAAGGAGCTGGAAAGAAGTATTCAAAGTCATGAAAGGTAAGGACCTACTTCCAAGATTACTCTGTCCAGCAAAGCTATCATTTAGAATTGAAGGGCAGATAAAGTGCTTCCTAGATAAGGTCAAGTTAAAGGAGTTCATCATCACCAAGCCCTTATTAAATGAAATGTTAAAGGGACTTATCTAAGAAAAAGAAGATCAAAACTACGAAGAGTAAAATGACGGCAAACTCACAACTATCAACAATTACCTACAAACTACCTACAAAACAAAAACAACACTAAGTGAACAACTAGAACAGGAACAGAATCACAGAAATGGAGATCTGGTGGAGTGTTATCATTGGGGAGGGGGAGGAGGGAGAATGGGAGAAAAGGTACAGGGAATAAGAAGCATAAATGGTAGGTACAAAATAGACAGGGGGAGGATAAGAATAGTATAGGAAATGGAGAGGCCAAATAACTTATATGTACAACCCATGGACATGAACTGAGGGTGGGGGGGATACTGTTGGGAGGGCAGTTGCAGGGCAGAGGGGAATAAAGGGGAGGAAAGAAATGAGACAACTGTAATAGCATAATCAATAAAATATATATATTTTTAAATGTGGCTAATTTTGAGTGGAAAAAAAATGACTCAGAAATCAGCTGGACAATATCCCACTAGCCAAATCTGAGAAAATCTATTTGAACACCAAAATGATGAGAGTAACAGTTATAATCCACTGGATAAAGCAAGACAACATGAGTCCCAATGATAAACATCAATATGTAAATAAATATATAATTAAGAGAAAAAATGTACTTCCCATAGAATGCCAACTAATGTATAGATTTAATTTGCTAAAAAATCAAAGAATTAGAAAATTACCATTCAGCAACTATCATAGTAACATCAACAATTAACAATGGGTGTTACTACTAGTGGGTAAAGCCTTGATGAAGAAAAGCATATTTAAGGAGATGCAAAGTATCACCAATAACTACTTATTAATAACCTGGGGAAATAGTAGCTTCAAAATTGCAAAATCTGATGGATTTCACCTGATATGCAAGCCTTCCTGATATGATGCATTGAGAAAAAAAGAATCCCCTATGAGTATTATAGCCAAAAAATGCATGACCGAAATCTACTTATACGGAAACATCAGAAAAACCTAATGTCAGGGACATCGTGGGGGGAAAAAGAACAAAAAACTAACTTTTATTCCCTTTACTTTCAAGATACCAATTTCACGTTATGCAAATACAGATTGAGAAACTGTCCCACATTATAGTAGACTCAAAACACATGACTCCTAAATGCGATATATGATCCTGGATTGGACAGAAAACCACCATAAAGGAAACAATAGAAACCAACGGTGGAATCTGAACATAGAATGTAGATTTAGATAACAGAATCATACAAATATAAAACTTCCTTATTTAGACACTTTATTCTTGTTAGGTAAGAAAATATCCTTTTCCCTAAGATATAAACGGTGACATATTTCTAAGTAATGGGGCATAATGTTCAAAACTTTTTAAAATAAATACAGAGAAAACTGATTATAAAATTGGTGAATCTACATCAAAGGTACACAGATAGTGTTGTACTATCCTTTCAACTTATTTTGAAGTTTGAAATTATATAAAAATATAAAGGTACCCATAAATATGCTTAGCAGTGTAGAAAAAGACATGGAAAATTTACTCGGTCATGAAATACATAATCTGAGTACCTTCTATCTCTCTCTCTGTTTGGTTCTAATTTTTTTTTTTAACACATCTCCTTTATTCGATATTACACCTTAATCCATTTTAGTATTCTCCAGAACTCCCTGATTTAATATTTAACACTCTCCCTATGAAAAATTAGATTTTGAGTAATCTTCCTCTAATACCTTTGCATTTCCAAGAATATGACCTCAGCGATATATTTATTAAATTTTGTTTAACAGTAAATAATATATGCAAAGATACTCACAGGTTCTCTTTTTTGCCCTAAATAAATATGGATGACTTAAGGGTCAGCCGTTTCTTTGTCCCATTGTTCTTTAAGGCCGTGGAAGCCGTCATCTGTGATTAAAGCCTGGTGCTATATCGCAAAACAAGAGCAGTCCAACCATATTCTGCGGTTACTGCTCAGAGCCACCACGTAGCCACAAAGCATTTACTAGCAGTTCATATCCAGAGTTCCAAAAATTTCATTAATTGGTAAATCAATTTCCAATCATGTTCTTCTACTTTCCTAGCCTCAAGATATCTAAATACTCTTCAAGATTGGGGACATGCTTGTAAACAGTATTGGGAAAATCTGTGAGAAAATCTTTAAGGTTTTGCTGGACTTTTTATTCTTAGCATGTGTTTTTCACTGTGTCTAGAGGTCGTATCAAAATTGGCCTAATGGCCATTGGTTAAGGACAAGAAATGACTGCCAGGGTCTAGAAATCACAGCAGAGTCTCATCCTGTAGACTGGTTCCCAGCTTTCCTTTCTCTCCTCAGGGAAGGCTGCATTTGTTTTACCCAGCTACAATGAGCAGTTAATGAAGACACTTACAAATAAGATGTTGCAGTTATTTATACTTGAAAATAGTACTTACAGACAAGGTTTAAGTGGAAGACAATCAGAAAATGGGAACCAGAGGGTTTTCCTCTTATTAACGGAGCACAGAAGATGCTTCATTGCTTTGCTTAATTGCCACAGACAATGAGCACTGTCTGACTTCATCCCTCCCCAAAACCTCACTTAAAAAAACAGAGGTGCAGTCCTCTTCCTGATCAATTCCCCAACAGCAGAAAAATGCCACAACATTCAGAATCTGTGAAGCAAACATGTAATCAATTGTTTACACTCAATTAAGCAAAAAATAAAACCCTTCTATTTGGAAAATTATCTATAAAACACAAATCTGAAAAGAAACAGAAAACGGAAGGGCCAGTTAATGTAGCTCAAAACGGTCCTGGGTCATGACTAACCAGAAAGTATTTCCCCAGCAATGTCTTGTGTCCAATAACCCTTCCCTTCAGCTTCCCAATTACCTAATTGAAAGGGTACACCCTTCCCTCTTGGACTTCTGAAGATCCTAAGAGCTATGGGTGGGCTCTAGCAGACACGCAGGACAAGATATTGAAAAACCAACATCAGATATCAAGGTCCTTGAACACTATCCTACACACTCCGGTTCACCCTTCTTTGCAATGGTTTCCTCATAATCTCAAACCAAAAGAACACAAGCAAAAATACCATTCCAATAAGAAGGCATAAAAATAGGAATTGAGTAAACCATTAAACAAGACATTAATATTTGAACATTCAAAGAGGAAATGCTTACTTTTATGTGTATCCTTAAAGGGCCACAGGAGGAAATGGTTTTATACTCCATCCCCCAGAAAAAGAGAAGAGTAATTTTTCCATGTCAATCCCCTCACCCACTTCTCTCCTGAGGAAGGAGATGGCTTTCCCAATTTATAACAGGAGGGAGGGACCTACTAGGTATAGTGAAGTGCCTGACAGGTTCTCTAACTTTAGGGATGGCTTGTCCAATGATAACTTTTTTTCTCTCTTTCTCCCTCTGTCTGATATGTGACATATCCCTGTAGGGTAGTGTCCTTACTGTGTAATTGTTCTACATCTACCTTGCATACCCCATTACCCATAGATAGGCCCCAGGACTCAGACTCAAGGAACAGGTATAAAGATGCTCCACCATGATTATTGGTGCAAGTGGTACTGTTCAATTCATCATTACCACTGATGACATGGATGGTCTGATCTGACACACTGTCTTGATCTCAACTGCAGAGACTTAGTGGGGAAACAGTAAGAACTGAAAGAAAGGATAGTGAGGATATATACACACATGAGTTCCTGCATAAATTAACGTGAATGTGCATATATAGGAGAAAAAGTAAAAAAAAAAACACACAAAAAAACATTCTAATATGGCTAGCTCTTCATTGCAAAAGAATGAGTAATCATTTTCTGCTTCTTTAGGTTTTGGTGCACTTTCCAATATTCTACCGCAGTGATTTTCAACCCGTGTGCTGCTGCAAACCAGTGTGCCACAAGAATTTTTTAAATGTAACACCTGACTATTTTAGTCAAGGACACTAACCTCTTTCTCCTTAGACTGTCAAATAAAAAATGGCAACATCCAACACAACAGTAGTTGTCCAGTGTAAATGAATCAAAACTATATGTGTTTTTTGTCAGAACGGTAAATATATATTTTTTCGTGTGCCATAGAAGCTTAGTAATTAGTTTATGGGTGCCATAAGATGAAAAAGATTGAAAATCTCTGTTCTACATTACTCTTAAAAAAAACACAGGTGGTTTTTAAAAATAAAGAGCAGAATGGAGATTTACAGACAAAACTCAGAACGAATTTTACCCAGTGTCTGAGTCTAAGCAAAACTGTCAGAGTTAACCCTGTTATATGACCTATGAAATTTGCAAATTGGTTGAAAATACAGCAAAAAACCCACCTCCATACCTTATCTACTTGTATTTTCATAAAAGAACATAGTTTTCAAATTGGCAGAGTGAAATACATGACATTTTGCTCCAGCCAACAATGAAAGCAAACACCACGGGTCGGGATTATTCACTGACTACAAATGCAGGACAGATATCCCAGCAGCCCTGGGAGCGGGAGCAGTATTCTGATTAAACCTGAAGCATCCCAACATGGCCAAGCTTTAACTGTGTTTTTCTCTAGGGTTTCATTTGTTAGGAGCATTTTACTTTTTAAAATATATTTTGTTGATTATACTATTACAGTTGTCCCATTTCTCTCTCCCCTTTATTCCCCTTCCGCCCTGTACCTTCTCTCTCACCATCATTCCCCCACCTCAGTTCACGTCCATGGGTTGTACATATAAGTTCTTTGGCTTCTCCATTTCCCATACTATTCTTAACCTCCCACTGTCTATTTTGTACCTACCATCTAGGCTTATTCCCTGTAGCTTTTAAATCTGTCAAGAACCAAATTTGAAGATCACTCCTTTAGTGTTGAGTATAAGTGTAACGTGGCAACCCTGAAGCACTTGTAGCCTTGGATAAACATTTGCTTTTTCAAATCAAAAAGAGATGAAGGCCTTCAAAGATATAAAGTACATGCTGTTAAAGAGAATTTCAACATTTCCAAGCAAAAATTCAAATTATTATTCCAAATACATAGATATACTCCTTACTTCTTCAAACTGAAGGTAATGCCAGACCTGAGGATTTGGAGTAAATGGTTCCCTCCACCAGAGACAACACCGCCTCTCTCTGCCCCCAAACAGCCAAGACAAATCTCAAGTCTTTTTCACTTTTTCATGGTGCAGCTCAAATGCAATCCTAAAAAGATGTTCTGCAACCTCTATTCACGACAGATCAACTGTCTCAGACCATTCTATCCTCCGTAGACAGGACACCACAATTTCTAAATATTTAATGCACTTGTTTCTTTCTTACCTCTTCCAGTCTTCCAACCAGACTCAACTCTAAGCAACCCGAGAGCAGTATCAACAACTTCTCATATAATTTTAACACTCGTTTACACCTCACTGGCTCACCGTGTGCTTTCAGAGTAAGTGAAAAAACACCAACTTCAGTTCAATTACTAAATCAATATTGTGTCTCCTATAGCACTTGATTGCAATAACATAAGTGTCAACTTAGCAACCATACAGGTAAAGTTTCAGAACGGGGGTGAAGAGAAAGGCAGGAGAAAAATGTGTGAAAATCCAGAAAAAATTTAAGAAGCAAGAGAAAAGGGTTACAAATGTCCCAAAGATGTCTCACATTTTTTATTATTTTCTGCCATGTTAATCACCAAAAGTTTGTAAGTGAAGACAACAAGAATATAACTAAGATTGATGAAGGTGGACAAAAGGAACAAACTTCCAGTTGTGAGATACAAAGGCACCACGGATCTCACGTTCAAAGGGATGACTGCAGTTCACACTGCTGTATGATATACAGGAAAGTTGTTCCTGGAATAGATCTGAAGTGTTCTCATCATAGGGGAAAAAGTATATTTTTATATGAGATGACAGATATTAACTACACTCACTGTGGTAATCATTGTATGTAAGTTAGATCATTACCCTGTACAACCTAAACTTATACAGTGCTATACGTCGATTGTATCTCAATAAAACGGGGGAAAATTAAATAAATAATGAAGCATCCGGGTTAGAAGATAGGATTTGCAGTTCAGCATATAAGTTTTATATATTTTTTTCTTTTATTCTCCGAGATTTTCTTACCTTTTCAGTAATTATTAAAATTCTTTTGGAAAGCCCCAAGAAGGATATACAACAAACTGGTGGCCCAGCCTCAAAAACCCTGTCCGTATGAATTGCCAGGGTATTCAACAGCTGAGACCGTCTGTAGATATCAGCAGCCTTAATGAGAAGTTCAGAACCCTGGAGTTGAAGGTTACAGAGTGAACTCTATCTACTAAGAGGAAGATTTGCATTAGGTGACCATCCAGCACCTACTAGAACTGCTCAGGCACGATGATGGCAGAGACCTGAGGGAGCAGCAGAGGAAATGAAAAATTGTGGATAAGTAGTAAAAGAGGTTTGGATGGAAAAACCAGGACAGTGGGCCACTCATGATATCAGTAGCCATTTCCTGTGTGTCTACTTTCTTTAGGGACATGCACGATATAGAAATAAATAAAAACAAGAGCTTACCACTACATAACTTAGCAGAATAGACAAACAAGTGAACAGACTGTTGCAACACAATGTAATAGGGATTCTGCGACAGGTAAACTCGGAGCACCCTGAATGCAGATAGCAATATTCTAAAAATTAAGATGTGGACTGGCAAAAGATACAAGATGCATAACAAATGCTAACATTGATAGGAGTATGTGGGATTTCTATGCTTTTCTGGAAAAACACAGGTAAGTGAAATTGCCCAGAGCTTAAAAACCCAGACTACCTCCTATTCACTGTGTCACCAAGAATGAACTAAGCCAAATCCTCATCTCCAAGATGAATGACTCATCTATCTAACGCAATTAGGAGTAACTCCACAGTAAGTGCATTAATGTAACTTCAAAGTATATCACGTAAGAAGTATGGTTTCCAGGGCATTTTGGCTCCCCCAGTGTATAAACCTATTTCAACCAACCATGTCTTTTAGAAAGTAAACCCATCTGAGTAAGCCATTCAGCGCAGGAAAAACAGCATTCCACCCAGTCACTGGCATTGTGTAAAAAGTACATGCACTCGATTGACCCATAATTTATGAGTTACCCAGATGCTCTTTAATTATGTTTCAAAATGCCAAATGAATTTTCCATTCAGAATATTGTCCCCAGCTTATGTTCTCAGGAAATGAAAGATTTGGCACTTACTTTATTGAGAAGGAGGGACACTGTCATTGCTAATGCCATGTGAGTGGGACTTAATCAAACGTGGGATTCCCGTCCCACAAAGCTCTTACCCCAGCATGAGACTCAAGGGGAAAGTAGCAGTTCTATTATGCATGTGTGTTGTTACGTATGTGGTGATTGGAGGTGACGGTAGGTGTTTGTGAGAAGATACTTCAAAGGAGTTACAGGAGTATTTAGAAACAGGCTATGCCCCCCCCAAAAAATTGGGAATAAACACGCTAACAATCAAAATAATATATTGTAGTGTTTATATACTATCTCCATGTTCTAAACTGCCGCATGCTTTGTCTACATTTACTTTCATTAGTTGTATGAGAAAGGTTAATAAAAACCATTTTACAAATAAGTCATGGAAGAGTCTAATAAATACATCAGTCTCTAAAGGTGTTGCTTTAGCACTAAAAACCGGTAAATTTCTTAGAATAGACATAGCCACACTAATGCAATCCAAGTAGTTCTCAACCACGGCCAATTTTCACACACACCCACCACCACCACCACTACCACCACCACCAGGGACATTTGCAATGTCTGGAAACAGTTTGGATTGTCACGACCTGGAGAGAAAAACTGATACTGGCACCTAGTGGGTAGAGGCCAGCAATGCTGCTAAATATCCTGAAATATACAGGTCAGCCCACACGTCAATGAATGAAATGTCCTGAAATGTTAACAGTGCCGAGGCTGAGAAACGCTGCTGAAGAGGAACACAGGTCTGCAAGATGATCAGAGCCAGTCAGTGATTATCCTCCTCTGGCCAGGGTCCTTCAGACGTCTATCAGGAGCTATCTGAGACAACAAACAGGAAGCCGAGAAGACTGGGATCTGAACTTGGATTCTCTCTTGACCTCTCTAAGTCTGGAGTAGAAGCGGGGGGAAAGAGGTGTTGTATAAAAATATTTGAGTGAAATGTTCTGACTAAAAATTATAAATCTAGTCAACTTTATATTTCTAAGAAAAAACATGTAAGTAGAATTTTCCTTTAAAGAAAGAAACTATCACTTTTACTATCACTAACTTCTTTCCTATTCTGCTCATGAACAACTCAAGTAGCTATGAATATCACCCTGTAAAATGGCAGACGAGAACATAAATGATGTAAGACTGTAAAGAAGGTCACAAATGAGTGAAATAGGCCAAATGGATCACATAGGGAATGGTGGGGATTGTGGCAATAAAGAAGAACATGCTCTGTCTAAACAGCTCAGTGGCTTCCCAGTCTAACCTGTTCCAGGGAAAGAAACATTGGAAATCTCCTGGTATTGAGGCTGCATTCTCTCAGTCCAACCCCCACCTACTGTCAACAAGTCTGCGTGCCGTTTATAACATGCTACTGTGTCCAGAGGAAGAATATTTGCAATCACTATCATGCAATTGCCTTCCTTCTTCATCCATATCCTACGATTCATAGCTAAACGTCATGCAATCACTCTCAGATTCTTTTGGCTCTTCTCATGTTACCTGGTTTCAGGCCTTTTCACCCTGCCATTTGCCTGTTTCTGAGTGCACTATAAAATAGAAATTCTAGAAAAGGTAGGGAGGAGATAGTCTAAACAGATTTTATATTTATTAATTTAGTTGTTAACTTGTCTGTTTCTAGCAACTAGACTCTAAATTTCTTAAGAACTGCTATTTCTCCAGAACACCAACCACACCTGGTATTTGGTAAGCACTCAATACATATTTGGTGAAGAAATGAATTACAATATCCTTATTAGTTTGACTGATGTGATCATTCCATTAATAGAGCCTGAGAATGTGAAGCTCTTCTTTGCATTAAAATTCAGTGAGGATGTGGAAAAGAAGCTGTTACCAGAACCATCACTGGGTCAATTACCATGTAAACACATAACAAGCCAAGTCCAGAAAAAGGTCGGTATGTTGCAGCTGAAACCTCCAGCTCAGTCTTCCACATCCTCCACCATAAAATGAAATCCAGCTTGCTTCATTATAATGTCAGGACTTAGAGAAGCACGTAAGATTATATATACAGTCTGAGAAGAACATAAACCCTGAAAAACATTAAGAAGCCAAGGATGTCCAGTCTTACCACTTCTATTCAATGTTCTACTGGAAATTCTAACCAAAGCAATTAGGTAAGAATAAGAAATAAAAAGCATCCAGACTGAAAATGAGTAAGTCAAACTATCTCCACTCATAGATGATGTGATCTTACATACAGAAAATCCTACAGAAAACCACCCAAAAAACAAACAGGGCTGAACAAAAAATTTAGCAAGTTTGCAAACTAGATCAATATACAGAACTCAGTGGTTTTTCTACACACTAGCAATGAACATTCCAAAATAAATTAAGAAAACAATACTGTTTTTAAAAATATCAAAAGAAATAAAAGATATAGGAATGAATTTTACAAAAAAAAAGTTTAAGACTTACACACTGAAAAGTACAAAGTATAATGGAAAGAACTGAAAGACCTAAGTAAATGGAAAGACATCCCATTTTCATGTATCAGAAGACTTCAAGTTGTTCTAGTATTCCGGTCTGAACCGACCCTGAGGACACAGAGATGAAGAGCCTGAAAGCCAACAAAAATGAGCTATCCAACCATCTAGGTTTTCACTGTCTTATTAATCAACATTCATTTTTTATCTAAAGTAAAGAACCTCATGGCCACACAGCTCATACTTACCGATCGTTTTTGTAAAAAATTTTTAGAACTTCAGATTATTTCCTATCAAAAAAAGGAAATGAGGTGAATTCCACAGGATGTATTTCTGGTGAACTTACGTTGATTTTTAATGATGACTACTGTTCAGTCTTTCATATGCTTGATTAGATTTTCTTTCTATTACCATATGGAAATAGTTGAAAAAGACCAAGAAATCCTAATATACACAGGTTATTGATCTTATAGCAAAACATGCATTACTAGTTAAACCGTGTCATGAATACACCTATAAATTGTCAAGTCATATCAAAATATCCTGCACTCCAACTCCAAAGGTTGTGGAACGGTTCCATTGTATTTGTACAAACCAGGGAGGTGTCAAGTCACAACCAAAACAGAAATGCAAGCTAAAGAAAACCGGTGTTCACATGTTGTATTTCCTAGCCTGACTCAGCAATCAACAATAAACAGAAAACCAAAAACAAGAGATGAAAGAATTACATCCAACTGGCTCAAATTTACTACCCAAGTCACTGAACCAGGAAGGCTCTGCCACCCAAACGGATCTGTATCATTCAGAAGACTTGTCAGGTCTCCCAAAATTAATGTCTTTCCGAGTGATGCAGTAAATTCCCAATTTTCATAAAAGGCCCCATCCATAAAACAGAAAATGTTAAGTGTTTCAGTGAGTTTTGGTGATAAATGCCAGAATATGCTCACCAATTCTGATACCCTGACACTTCTGGTAAAAACTGTCTCTTACAAAAAGTCCCAAATTTAACAACAGACATCTCAGGAAGTACTTCTCTCACTTAATAAGCCTTGGCAGGATTTCAAATTAAATACTCTATTGTGTATGGAGCTAATTAAGATTAAATCCAAAGAATGATGGGGGCATTTACTACTTTCAGTAATTATGAACACCTTCTACGTTCAAGAATTCAACTTCATAATTTTGAAAGGTGTCACCACTAACCCAATAAATTGCACAACACACACAGCTTGTTTGGAGTTTAAATATTTTGGAACTAAACCGATCACTTCCTTTCACCATCAAGCATTCATATCATACTCTCTCTTTAGCACCATCACTTCCATTACTTTGGTCCCATTGCATCAGATGTTTCTCTACATAAACACGTGCGCATTCCATGAGCACGTTTCTGACCTGCCATCAAACAGCGACTGCTTTTTCTGCCAAGGCCTACACACAGCCACTGACGTTTATTCTGTTTAGAAAATTTTTATTAACCACTCCAATATGATGAATTTTAGCACCCTGTTTGGTTGGCTTTTTTGTGTTTCTGGGCTAGTGATAAACTACAAAGCAGCCAAAACTAGACGCCTGTGTTGCTTCTCTGAGGCTGACTTATTAACCCCCTGCTGGGGGCCTAAGCATTTGCACCCAAGTTCAAACATACAAAATTAACCTCTGAGGATGGGCCTGCATTCTTACACACCTCTCTACTGCTGCAGAACATTCATGTTCTCAGTGCTCAGGGCAAAAACACCCAACTCCAAGTCACACTTCTGGGCTCCCTGCATGCTCACACTGGTCTCAAAAATAAATAAAAGCTGCAAACTGCAGGATTTAAATGACTTCTCTTCTTAGGAGATTAAGTGTAAATGATTTTTATATTTAAATCCAGACGTGATATCTCAGAAATTATACTTTAGATACCAAACAATTGAAAAGGAAGGCAAAGATTGCACAAGGCAAAGATTCCACATTCTCTTTCTGATACAAAAATATAGGCCTGAATTAAAAGTTACGTTTGTTAATATCAAAAAAAGGGAATACACAGAGATGTTCAATACTTTATGAATGGTAACCCAGACAGTTGAAATTCCCGTTAAATACATTATGAAAGGTTAAAAAATGTAACATTTTATAGCATGTAAATGACAAGGTAGAAATATATGTACTGAAGAAAGTCGTGAATTACTGATTGGGGCGGGGAGGCAAGTTACAGAAAGGCTTATACAGAATGATCACATCCTGATTAAGATATTAACAAGATACACATTTGTAAACTTGAAATCCTGGATTTCTACCTAACTTTTAACAGTGGGGGTCGAGGGGGGGTGTGGTATAGTGATAATGTGAGAGGCAGTGAAGACAAGAATTAAGTCAAAGGAAAATAACAACTTTATATTGCTCAATGTTCACTACTTTTATTACAAGCATATTACTTTCATAATACTTTTAAATGCCAAGCACTAACCTCAAAATGCTTACTAACGTACATCCCCTCAATTTAATAAATTAATTTACCATTTAGTATTTGGAATCATCACTCATGGTCTTGTAATTCATAAAACTAACATATTTGTTAATTATTTACATGAAATGCTATTGAAATTGCTATCTAGATTAGAAACTACAGAAACTTTAATTTGTTTTGTTATACATTCTATGCACTGCCTTTTAAAACAACCAATTTGTGTTGAACAAATTTTATAATTACAGAAAAGTTGTAAAATTGTATAGTTTCCATATCCCCCTCACCCAGCTTCCCCAAATGTCATCTTACAAACCGCAACACAATTATTAAAACCAGGATGTTAACATTAGCACGACACTACTGAACTGAAAGACAGAGCTCATTTGAATTTTACCAGGTTTTCTCTGAATGTCCTTTTCCAATTCCAGGATCCCTTATTGCATTTAGTTATTTCTTCTTCTGGTCTTTCATGATATTGACAAGAGAGTCCTTCCTGACAAGGTCCTCAATTCAGCATGTCTGACATCATCGCTGAAGTAGAGTTAGGGTGCACATGTTGGGTAAGAACACGGTAAAAGTGATATTGTGTCCTTCCTCATTACTGTTTTTAATTGTTAAAATGCCTTTCATTGACATTCAGCTATCAAATATTGGCATTTTAAAGCACCATTTGTCATTTTTTAGTCAATCATGTTAAGACTTGCAAAAATAGGGATTGGGTTTCAATCACAAGGTTGTGTCTCACGCCTTGGGTTCTTATTAAGGGGAGTCAAGAACAAAATGGAATCTGGCCTATATTTCATCTTGACTCTATACTTCTAGAAGGTAGGAGTGAAAAGATAAATTCAACTGTCTCTGCAAGCTTTGTTCTCCAGTTACACCTCTGCAAAAAATAATGCACTTTTGAATATAATAGAAGGGCCTTGACAGTCTACAGCTGTGTCGTGTGCATGTGAACCACAAATCCAAACAGACAGCCCTCCACTTAAAATGTCTGAATCCCTCGCTCTCCAAGTCCCAATTTATAAATATAGAGCAAACAGCTCTTTCAAGCCACTAGACAACCTTCATTTGGAAACATTTCCAACTTCCCCTTATATATAAAGATTGGAGTTTACTGATTCATCAAGTAGCCTATAAAACTAACATTAAAAACATTATGATTCCCTAAAAGAGGATCCTCTCTGTTTCAAAGCCTTTTGCCTCACAGATGGAATTCAAGTGCTTCTGAAGCTAGCCCCAGGCACTCCCAGGGCCCTTCTGGAATGGCTCCCCAAATCATATCAATAGGAAATACTTCTGTAAGTGTCAGTGCTGAACCAGGATGCAGCATAAAGAAGGCTCCAGGCTTTATTAATGTTTGCTATTCTAAGCAGGTCTGCACTTTGACATAAGATTTCAACACAATGAATAGGGAAGAAAATAAAAAGAGGGATCAATCACCAGAGCAACAGATTTCATCAGATCTTTATCCGCTCTGAATCTCCCTTCTATAAAGAAGGGCCTGTGGCAGTGGGAAAGGAGGAGGGAGAATTTCCAAAGACAACAATTTTCTATTCTTGCTTACCCGGCCCATCAGTTAGGAGTCCTAGGACATGTGGACTTAACATGTTTGCTCCTGTCCTGACCTGCTTTGTCTTTCTGCTCTACCTAAGAGTAAGTCTTTGATGCCAGATTCATTTTACACTGAAATGATACTCATGTGATGAGACCCTGTAACTCCGGCTTTGGGCCTCACCTGCAACTCTCTCATGAGGCCATGGGCAGGATTTCTGAACCTCAGCACTACAGACATTTGGGGCTAAATAAGACAAGGGGAACTCCTGTGCATTGTAGGGTGTTTAGCAGCATCCCTGGCCTCTAACCACTACATGCCAATAGCACACTTCCTCAGCCTCAATTCATAACCATCAAAACTGTCTTGAGACATTGCCACAGGTCTCCTAGGGAACAGCATTCCTAGTTGAGAACCCACCACAGTCCCAGACCAAGTCCTACAAATTTAAAGCGAATGTGTGAGTAAAAAGAGAAGGCAGCATGGGGTAAAGTATTGTGGGTGTTTAAGTAAAAGGAGAGGTATTTACCTCTCTGACTGAAAAGAATGTCACCCCCATTCCAGAATGCCCACAAATTTCACATTATCTTGTTGCCTTTAAGTACCCCATCCAACAGCAACACTCAAAACTGTATTTGCATAAGCTCGATGAAACCGTGGAGAGAAACACATTTGCTGAAACTTAAACTTTATGACAGACGTCAACCTGACAGGCATTGGGAGAGCCTGGGGGAGGGGCTCTGGCCTGGGGCTGAGCTCTCCAGAGGCATCATCAGGCGGTGCACACTGCGCTCACACAGCAGCACATGCACAGGTCACCTCGAAGTTGTGAGCTGGAGCCTCACCTAAGCACGGCCCTCCACATGGTTTGTCATGGCTGCATGTACAAGGCTACAGTCCTTTCTTTTTCCCCTGAATAAATCTTTCTTGGTGAGGGAACACCTAGTAGACTTTTATTTTATTTTTTTTATTTTTATTTTTATTCAATTACAGTTGTATGCCTTTTCTCCCCATCCCTCCACCCCACCCCAGCCAAATCCCCCTCCCTCCCCCTCCTCCACCCTCCCCCTCGATTTTGTCCATGTGTCCTTTATAGTAGTTCCTGTAATTCCCTCTCCCCACTGTCCCCTCCCCACTCCCCCCTGGCTATTGCTAGATTGTTCTTAACTTCAATGTCTCTGGTTATATTTTGTTTGCTTTTTTTCTTCTGTTGATTATGTTACAGTTAAAGGTGAGATCATATGGTATTTATCCCTCACCGCCTGGCTTATTTCACTTAGCATAATGCTCTCCAGTTCCATCCCTGCTTTTGCAAAGGGTATAAGCTCCTTCTTTCTCTCTGCTGCATAGAATTCCATTGTATAAATATACCATAGTTTTTGGATCCACTCATTTGCTGATGGGCACTTAGGTTGCTTCCAGTACTTGGCTATTGTAAATTGTGCTGCTATGAACACTGGGGTGCATAGGTTCTTTTGCATTGGTGTTTCAGGGTTCTTAGGGTATAATCACAGCAGCGGAATTGCTGGGTCAAAGGGCAGTTCCATTTTTAGTTTTCTGAGGAAATTCCATACTGTTTTCCACAATGGCATGTAGACTTTTATTTTATAGTGGAAAACACACCCACAAAATTGAGAGCATGAACTATCCAGAGTTGGTTGAGAGAATCCAGAAAAGGTTGCCAGGCCCATGCCCCCCAGACCCCGTGCTGAGGAGTGGCCAGGAGAGAACATAGGGCAGTACCCTTTTGTTTTGCTGCTCAGGGAGAGTCTGAGCTGCAGGGATGGGCGGAGTATGTAGGAAATGGCACAGGCTCAGTGCTTAGGTCTCTGGACTCCTGTGGCTGAGAGGCTGATTCACAAGATCTACGGCTATGGTCCTGTAACTGCCTTTTGGAGTTCCTTTTCACACAGCAAACTGTAAGAAAAAGAGCTAATATTTATGTTGTGTCAAACACTGCCTGGTATTTGAATCAAGAAAAATAACCACATTCCCCACCTACCACTCTGTGGACGCTATTTAACAGGCAACAGGGAAGAAGACTGGTCTTCTAGGAAGTAGAACATGGGGTGGGAAAAACTACCTTCTCCCTCCCATAAACAAAATAGCCATATTCACGCAAAAGAACTTCTTGTGCCACACATTATCAATTTATTTTCCTCGAGGAAGTACTGTAACATAAAAGTAAAAGCCATGTGCGGGCCACAATGCATCCTCCAGTATTGTTCCTTTTTTCTACTAGCTATCTAAAATTTAAAAATGTTTTAAATGCCCAGAAACATTAAACTGACAATCACATAGCCACTACTATTTAACAAGATTTAATGTCTTGCTATATTTACTAGATGTTTTAATATTAAAGATATAGAATGTTACAGGTAAAGCTAAAATTTTATCCACCTTGATTTGTTGGACCTGTTTATTCATTTTAGCAGCTACAAGGTTCCCCAAGGGATGACTATACTACATATATTAACCTACTGCCTGATAAAAGTCATTCAGATTGCAGCCAGTTTCTCCATCACAAACTGTTATGACCATTCTTGTATATGTCACCTAGGCTACAAGTATCAAGAGTTTCTCTAACCAACAAATGGGATTACCCGATCATAAAGCATAGAAACATTAAGCTTTACTGAATTACTGAACAGCTCTTCCCAATGGTTGTATCAATTTACCCCCACTCAATGGCTCTGCTAAAAGAAAAGAAGGTCACATTTTGCAACTCAATTATTTCATTTTTTGACTCTTCATCGTTTCACTGATGGTTTGGTCTAATTCCAAACCAACTCCTCAGATTTTCTAAGATGGATCTCAATTAAGAAATAGTTTCAAGGAAAGCATATTCTTTTTCAAATGTAGTACTTTTGCCAGGCTGGTACTTCTGCTCAACTTCAGGGTTTGCTGGGAATACATGAACCGGACAAGCAAAAGTCTCACCTGCAACCAGCCCAGAGACTGCTTGCCTCTCGAGAAAAGCACGCTGCAAGTCATTGAGGCAGGCAGCTTGAAAAACTCCCCAGGAAGAGTGACTGCGACCCATTCTATATTCATGGTGATGCACGTCACAGATGTTTAAGAAGAAGAGTGTGGCTCCTGCTGCGTGAGCACTTCGGCCCCGGCCAGGCAAGGCAAGCTCCGCCAGCGTCACCAGGTCATCCTCAGAGCAAAGTACGATCCATTTTATAGACGGGGAAGCTGGGGCTCAGAGTTATAAGTAACTTGCCCAAGATCACAAAGCTAGTGAGCCCCAGAGACAAACACTAGAAAAGCAACTCATTCTACCTCCAGACCCAACACGCTCACAAAGTGTTTCAAACACCAGCTACACCACAGTGACAGCCCTTTACTACAAATGCACATTATTTCCCACAAGAAATGTATTTATTTAGCCCAATCTTCTCCACTACAAAACATTTTAAAAAGCATGCATGAGGTTTCCACAGTAAGTGCTGTACATGAGAAAAGCTCTGTTATCCTAGAATCAGCTGTTTCCACGTTGGCTGAATAAAGTGAGAGGTATTTTCAGCTGCTGAAAGCTTTGAGCTTGGCTTCTGAAATGTTGGGCAGGAACACTCAGGTTTAAAATATATATCCATGGTTCCTTGGTGCCCATGGCCTTAAAGTTCAGCATCCTTGCTCAGACAGACAGAAAGAAAAAGAGAAAGACAAAGGGGGGGGGCATTTATCCCCTACAAAAAAAGAAGGCAAGCAGGTGACTTTGCTTGGGAGCTGCATTTCCAAAAGGCCCTGATGATTTCCATAACCACTGCCCAAAGCTATCACCCTCCGAATCAATGGAAGTGGTACCCAAGGCTAAAAATACAAGGCTAGAAAGAAACAGTCTTACTCATGTGCTCCTGCCCAAACCTGCCACATTTAAGGTAACCTAAGGTTAGGTTACTTGTAACCTAACAGAACAGTTAGGTGCTGGCAGAAGAGATAAAATAAAAATAATTTAACACATCAGTAAAACTTTCTTTTTTTCATAGAAGTTACTACAGATTCTGTCAAATAGTAACATCCCGTGATCCAACTGGGTCCAGAGAATGAAATCTTTCTATAAGACTCAAATTCTAGTGGACAGCCCTCATTTCTATTCTTTTCGTCAGTAAAACAGAATGTGGGGACAGTGGAGTGCCAAAGGGACCTTCAAGATACACTGATTGCCCTTTGTTCTGGAAAAAATAAAACTGGAACAGAGAGACAGACAATCTAAAAAAAACTATTCTCAGTTTTCCTAAATCCCCTGATTTGAATTTTCATCTATAACTCTTTTACTGCTGATTTCTATACAATGATTTAAAAAAATAAAATTCCTGGCCCTGGCGGGTGTGGCTCAGTGGACTGAGCATCAGCCTATGAACTGGAAGGTCGCTGGTTTGATTCCCAGTCAGGGCAGGGCAGGGCACATGCCCGGGTGGTGGGCCAGGTCCCCAGTTGGGGATGTGCAAAAAGCAACCAGTCGACATTTTCCCCACACATCAATGTTTCTCTCCCTCTCTGTCTCCTTTCCTCGCCTCTCTTTAAAACTAACTAAATAAATAAAATCTTAAAAATAAAAATGTCTTTATAAAAAAAATTCCTAGTCATATTTATTAATTGAGCTTTGGTAAATGACATAATTTATTTCACAAACAGAATCCTAACCCAACCCAATTATGACTGATGATTGCCTCTATTATGACCAACATTTCAACAGAACTCTACAGTTTATATAGCACTTTTGGAGATTTTTATATAATTATATATGCTCAAAACTGGAAAGTAAGAATCATTTTTTCTGCTTTACAACAGAAAACTTAGCATCAGCAAAGTGTAGTGTGCATAAAAATTATTTCTATGTATTCCTAACAAAAGGTAAGAAAACAATGATATTTATACAAGACCATATACACACTTTTGTTCTCAAATGATGGGACCCATCGTGCTGGGCATTTTTACTTCCCGTTTCCTTGCTTGGGTGATTTTAAATCACAGTATTGGATTTTAATTAACTAAGACATTATGCATCATCGCTGCTTACTCCCTCATTTAAAAAGACACTTGAAATATTTTCAGAATTCCATATTTAAGTGTTTTTATCTTGAAGTCCTAAGACACAGATATGTGAAATAAACCTAACTCTTTCACAGTGGCTCTTAAATATCAATATTCCCATCTCCTCTACTAGAAATAATAGTAATGTATATATCAAAGGGAAATAAAAATGTATGTCCACAAAAATAACATTTATATTTCAGTTCCCCGCAGCTTTACTTACAACCCAAAATGCCCATCAACAGGAGGGGAGACGAGAAATTGGAGGTGCCAACATACAATGAAACAGGACACAGCAAAAAGAGAACAAACTGTTGTTATGTGTGCAGACACATAGGCAAATCTCACAGACACACTGAGGGAAAAATCCAGGCACAATAAAGTGCCTATTGTATGAGTCCATTTATAGAAGACTGAGAACAGACTAAACTTGCAGGTGGTCACAGAAATTAAAAGAGTGGTTACCTCCAGGAGGGGATGGCTGGCAGGTAAGGCGGGTGTGCGAGGATCTGTGTGAGGTGCTAGAGACATTCTCTTAGTCCACCTGGGGGGCGGTTACATGGATATTAGCACATGCTCACCGAGCTGACCAGCGAAGGAGGGTGCACTTATGCACAACTATGCACACTTTCATACAACAGAAACAGTACTCATTTGGTGGATGTTATTATTGCATTACCTAGCTGCTCCCTCAGACAGGGTGACAAGTCTGCTCAGTGAAGGGAGACACTCGGAAAAGTTAGAAAGAGCTATGATCATTCAAAACATCTCTTTGATCAACATATACCACAATCTATACAAAAACTAATAAATAGGTACATCTGTGTTTTTATTCAATAACATGTCTAAGTGATAGTCTTTCTGCTAACTAGTATTTTGATAATTAAAAGTCAAAAGAAAACGTAGAATAAAAGTTTTATTCAATCATCACTGGTCTATTAGAAACCTAGATTACTTTCTGTGTAATATTATTAACTTAACAAAGCCTTCCCTATACTGTTATCTGCTTCTTACAACAACCCTAGGAATATATTACTAACTACATTTTCCTAGGAGAAAAGAGTTAAGGCTCAAATAAGTTAATGAGCAGTACAATAGGCCTCTTGCAAGGTGCACAGAGACTTTAGAATTAAACTGTGGGGGTCAAATCTTACTCTGGACACTTATAAGCCACTGATTCTTGAGTAAGTCACTTCTCCAAGCCAGAGGTAAGCAAACTACAGACTGTTACCCAAGAAGAGCCTCCCTCATGCATTACGTACGTGCTGTCTCACAGCTACTTGTCTGCTAAAGCAGCAGAAGTGACTACCTGCAGCCAAAACCAGGGGAGCCCGAAACCTGAAATATTCATCATTGGCCCCTTCCAGGAAAGGCTTAGCAATCCCTGCTCTAAGCCTCATGGGCACATCTAACAAGTTGTTGAAAAAGGTTCTTAAGCAGAAGGTCTGTGCTTGATGAAGCTCAATCAGCACTGGCAACAACAAGAAGGGGCAGAAGAGCAGGAGGGTGGGGGTCTTGGTGGCAGGAGGGGCAGTGAAGAAGGAGAGACTCAGGAACATTTAAAGGGACATAGTCAAGGACAGCCCCCAAGCCTTCGGAGCATACCACAAACAACTTTGGGATGTTCACAAATAAACACACTGGAGTATGTACTGGGATAGCCCTGGCTGGTGTGGCTCAGTGGACTGAGAGCCAGCCCGCGAACCAGTCAGGGCACATGCCTGGGTTGTGGGCCAGGTCCCCAGCAGGGGGTGCGGAAGAGGGAACCACACATTGATGTTTCTCCCCGCTTCTTTATTCCTCTGTCTAAAAATAAATAAATAAATAATCTTTTTAAAAATCTACTAGAATAACTTGAAAAGCATGCAATCACCTGACTAGAAAGCAAAAATATTCATTCTGGGTTTTGACACTTTTTTAGTTGTATGGCCAAAATACTGAAACATAATTTAATTTGTCACAAAGATCTGCTCTCAAACTGACCTCAAGATGTTATTTTTGTTCTGTGCTTCTCACAAGAGGACCCAGAGATTTGTGTAATGACACCCCAAGTCAAAAGAAAATAAATTCTGAATTCCACACTTACCCTTTAAGAAGTGGGAAGTATTATGTAGAGAGATCTGGGTGTACTCATCACGTGATACAGGCCATCACACACAGCATCATCGATACGGAGCCACGGTGGATGGACCAGTTACAGATATCTCAGAGCAAAAGTAAAATTAGCAGCAAGAACTGCCATAGTGACTAGCAAATTCCATCCGCTTCACAGTCTGCAAAGCAAGGAGGCGAGCCACACAGAAAACCAGATTTGTTTTACCAAAAAAGTTCCTAGAGGTGACCAACCCAAAAGCCAGAAATCCCATATTCTGCTGAAATCTTAAAAAAGAGAGAGAGAGAGAGAGAAAACCACAGATTTCTGAGCAAGTCATCAGATAGGACTTTATTAGAAATGTGCATATTGAATTAACTCTGAGGCTATTTCAGGTACAAAGACCCATGCCCAAAGGAATTCAAAATAGTAAGAAATCTAGAGAGCCTAGCCCTACAAACCTCAAAAACTGTAAGAAACTGTATTTGATCTTGACCCTGGGTTGTTTGCCCTACTTGTGGATACTTAAACAAAAAGAACATCACTTTACAAACAATTTTCTGTTACAAATTAACCTCAGGGTAATTCCATAAGCCAAATGTGTTCGATTTGACCATCAAAACCTTCAAAATCAAAGTCACAGGAGAAAAATTTAACAGAAAAAGGAGAGATATGGGTGGGGGAGCGTGAACACTGCAAATAACGGGCCCAGGTATGTCCCAGCAGGTCCTGGGAGGCAGAAAAGCCAGGGTGCTGCGGCAGACACGCAGGGAGTCAAGTCAGTGAGATGAGCAGGGGCAAGGTTGTAGAAGGCCTTTCTTCTAGGACTTCCGGATTTTGAAACAGATTTTGAGAGGCATAGAATCACCAGAGAGCTGTAAACACAGAGGTGACATAAAAGATACTTCATACTCTGATCTTGGGGCTCTTCCACTGCAAGGTTAGACAGAACACAATCCACTGCACAGAGGTTTCACGAGAGTGACAAACATAACTAACATTTGAAATGCCCTGTCCGGAGCCTAGAACAAAGCCAGGTCTCAAGACATGCCCCCTCTCTTCTTTGCACTCCACTGGCTCAGGGAGAATTCAGGAGGCAGGGGGAAGAGGCTTGAGTAAACAGGAGACCTTAAGCACAGGTCCTGCCTATTAAACCACATCTACAGGACAGCCACTGAGGAAAGAAACCACACCAGTTTCTGGTGCTCTGAGGTTGCCTGGAGAGCCGTGCTCAGCCCAGCATGGTCCCAGGGTTCATATTCCCAAGGAAGCAAGAACACAGCCTCAGATGTGACAATCTCTAGGATCCAGGCTCAGGCAAGAACTCCTGGCTAGGCTTCCTGCACCTTATAAAGGGTCAGAAGTATTTGTCCCCAACAGTTCAATTTCCAGTTGCTTAAGTGATGGCCTACATCCTCTAGCTCTGGAACTCCATCCCCAAACTAGCACAGAATACTCAAGGAATCCCTAATGAAAGAAGGGAGAGAAATTCTAAAAGATGGACAGAGGGATGGAGAAGAGGTACAGAGTGAGGAATCTGGTTTGTCAGTCAGACCAACCTGCCCCAAGACCTTGCTTGCCACCTACCAAAATGTGTGACCTTGAGTACTTTGTATTTCTTCTCTGGGCCTCAATTCCCTTCATTTCAATATGAAAAAAAAAAGTTATAAAAGGATCAAATGAATATTTGATGGAAGGAGCTTAATGTATGGCTCAAAAAAGCATTTAATAGCAGCCCTGGCTGGTGTGGCTCAGTGGATTGAGTGCCAGCCTGAGAACCAAATGGTCGCTAGTTTGATTCCCAGTCAGGGCACATGCCTGGGTGGCAGCTCAGGGCCCCAGTAGGATGCATGCAAGAGGCAACCATACATTGATGTTTCTCTCTCTCTCTTTCTCCCTCTTTTTCCCTCTCTCTAAAAATAAATAAATAAAATCATTTTAAAAACTTATTTAAAAAAGCATTTAATTATTGAAGTTATTATTATTAAACAAAAATGAGAGAAGGGAAAAGGCTCACAGACTGCTGGTCCTGGAAATACACCAACATCAGCCCCGCCATATATGCACAGCCTCTTAACTTGCCAGTCACCTGCAGGGAGCCCCTCCTCTTAGCTTTTGCTTCCATCAATTAACTGTTTAACCATTCTCACTTCAGGCAACCAAGTCAGCTCAACGGGGGCCATTGGCATGTTCCCACACCCAGTCACTCCTTGGCGGTGGAGGAGGGCTACAGGGTGTGGGAAGCAGGAGGTAAGAGGGATGCCAGCCACCCAATAGGGCACCATCAAAGCCTGATGCTGCTGCTGAATCACAGCGACAAGAAAACTTCTGGAGCCAGGAAGCCATCTGGTACTGCTCCCCAGCCAACAAAAATCCTTGAATCTCCTGTCAAACCTTTCTCTGAACCTAGGCCCGTGTCTCTCTTCCCTACAAACACAGTCTCTACTGGGATAAAAGAGCAACCAGTTCAAGAAGGGGAAACCTCTGTATAATTGTCATTTTTATAAGAAAGGAGCTATGTCTCTCCCCAACCTCCCAGCTAGATGTTCCTCCTTTTTCCTGCTGGTCTTCAGCTATAGCCACAGTCCCACACCCATCTGGGCAGTGGTCTCAGAAGCATTCCAGTTCGTGACCAACACCACCTTCCGCTTCTTCAGTGTGGGCAAAATGAAGAGCTTTTCTCCACACGGTGTCAAGACCAGGAGGGAAAAGTACAGGTTTAATAGGCAAAACAGAGTAACAAAATGATACCTAGCGAAAGCAATCAGAGGCAGTGTCCCTAAATAGTGGTCAGATCAAAGCCAGCCTCTTCCTGGATGCACTGGGAATGACATTGACATTTGCATGAATTATCCTCATCACATACAAGCAGGCACAGAGGAGTCACCTGGTTCTTTTATAAAACTGTCGCAGGGGACCTTCCCAATATCCTCACGTTGGCCGTTCAAAGACATTAAAGATTATACCTACAAACAAAACAGAGCCCCTGTGACTAGCAAAGGAAGACTGTATCAGCACTGACTTACTTACCTCTGCAGACTTGTTACAGCAACAACCTAGAGGATGATAATTAGATGTTGGGGCCTTTGAAAAACTGCTGAATCTGGGCATTTCATAGAAGGGCACAGATGAAGCCGAGCAAGCAGCACAACACCCCTGGCCTCCTGTGGCTGCCCAGGCTACACGAATATCAGAGGAAATACATTTTATTCTGGGACACTGGGCTCGGAAATCTGGCTCCACTGGCAAAAAAGAAGGAAAACTGAGTCAACGAGAAGGTAAATGGGCTCTGCCATACTCTTGTCATGGGAGCAGCTTGCTGCCACCTGCCCAGGGAGCGTAGGGGTGCCCAGGTTCAAAATAGGATGATTTTATTATGATCATGTCTGAGACCACCCATACTGAAACAGCAACACCAGCCCTGCCTGCTCTACACTTGAGAATAATAGCCAAGGAACCATATACAGGCCGTACAAGCTTGGGCACCAGGTCAAGATTGTCTGAGTTCAAGTCTTAGCTTCACTACTTACTAGACATGTTTTGGACTGAGACCTCTAGCACTCAGGTTTCTCAGCAAGAAGATGGAAAAAACAATAGTATTTATCCCCATGAGACTTTTTAGAGAATTAAATGAGATGATTGACCAATGTAGCTCTCTAACTGAGAGGTACTACTTTTGTTACTATCAGTATTGTGGTGGCTGAACAGACAGAGCGGAGACTACACACTGAATGACTGACAGCACCCTGATGTGCCCTCTCCTGGCCCCACAAATACACTGGCCATCTCCACGAAGCAGCTCCCCAGTGTGCCTCTAGACAAAAGAGCACCATCGTCCTCACTGATCCGCAAAAATGGCCCCAGTCTCCGGACACCCAGCCACTGCCAAATGCTTGAGCACGAAGACGCGGAGGCAGCAAAGTGGGAAATAGTCTCAGAGCAAGTGAACGAGGGAATGAGTGAAGGTGCCCATGTGACAGTGGCATGCTGACACAGATGGTCCTTCTAAGATACCTAAATTTCACCACAGACTCTCTGCAGAACCATTTAAATAGCAGTGTAGAAAGGAACACTGTGAAACAATCTTGAAAGAATGAGAAAACAGACACTCCACATTACAAGAGACGGACCCTGTGGACTCCCTGCCTTCTTCTCAGTGTACTCCGAAACTGTGGGCCCCTCTCAATTTCCAAAGCACAGATGTTGAAGTGAAAACCTTAAAATGCCTGGGTTATTGAACGCTCTGGGTGGCTGGTGAACCAGGTTTAAAGACAGCATGGCAGCCAGTGGATTATAGCTACAAGGTGAAAAATTAAGAGCAGACACAAATTCAGTTGACCAGCACAGCTGAACTTGATAGTTCATTAGAGAAAGATCAAGCAACAAGTAAATGACCCTGGTTTCCTAATCCTCCTGGGATGTGCCTTAATTCTCCCAGAAACCTTGAGATGCTCAGCTCAGCTGCTGAGCATTACGTAATGCCCAGTGCTTACAACTGGGCATTAGAAGGTTCAGAACCTCCACACCCAGGAACCAGGGGTCAGGTTAAGCACTTTTCACTTACCAATTTCTCACACAAAGAGGGACATCTTTAGAGATTGTCACCAGACAAAGTCCCTATGTTGCTGTGATAATAGAATACATTTGTCTTCTAGAGTATTGAATAAAACCTGGGTGAATAAATAAAGGGATGAAATGATAAAATAGGTTTTAATTTAATTAGAAAGCAGGATGAATCCCACCACCCCAGGTAACATTTACTGGAACATTCCCAATGACATGGGCTAAAGATTATTATAGGGATTGTTTGAATTTGTTCTCGTAATAATCCCCAGGCAGTAGATAATTTTACTAACCCTGATTTACAAAGAGAAGAGCTGGGGATTCAAAGAAAGTACATGATTTGCCTAAAGTTCCTAACTTAGGAGAAGGTAAGCCTCAGATTTGGATCCAGAGTTCTGGTTCGACTGCCATTTTCTTTACCCAGCATGAACCTAACCCAGAGCAACTTGTTCAGAGCTGGTACTGATAACTGAGTTCTGCTGAACACATAAGCAAGCTCTGAGGTTCATAGGTAATTCTCCTAACTTGCTAAACTGCTTCCCTTTGAGTAAAAGTGAAAAAGAAGGTGAGCTGCACATTCACCACACAGGCAAAGCTGGCCTTTCCTTTAACCAGTGTAAATGGCATGTTCTGAATTTTACGACAACCTAGGAAAACAATTGCACCATCCAAGGTGTGGGAAGAGAAGGGGGGCTCCTAGAGTCCTGTCTTAGGAACCCAGCATCATATTGCCCAAGGAAACACAGGGAACCCTGGGCCCCAAATTAAAAGCTGGGTTGAAGTGTCCTGCACAGCAAATATACAGAGCAGGTAGAGGGGACATGGGGGCACCCTCCACCCATCACAGATTCCTGCCCTGTAGACACTCACCACTCCCTGAAGAGGAACACCCTGAAGAGCCTAAGGAGGCCACAAATGAAGTCTACGTTACTAGGAACTGCAGCTAAACACACACTCTTGATTTGCTCCCAAGGTTTAACCAATCAATTCCCACTACATTCTTTTCCTATATATTATCAAGAAAATGTTCCAACACACAACCAACTTGAAAAAATTTTGTAGTCAACACCTGTATGCTCATCACCTAAATGCTATAGCATCGCCGAGGCAGGCCTACAGGTGAGGCAGGCGAAATTGATCCTCACTAAAGGAGAAGGGTGAAGACAGGTGACGCCACAGCACCAGTCCACTGTCAACCTGTCCTCAAAAAAGTGTGAAGGCCTCACCTGTGCTGGCCCCGAGTGCTGGCAACACAAAGAGACCAGCTCCTCTCATTAAACAGGCAGTTGCTGAGTCTGTGCAGCGAATTCCAGGCCACCGCACGGTCTCATCAATCTACCTGCAGAAAAGGCACCAGGTCTTATATTTATACCCATGGATTTTACTGACTGCTAAAAATGGAGGGGGGTTTGGGAGTCATCTACAAAAGTCTAATCTTTTATTTTACAGTCGAGGCAAGTGAGACCCCAGGAGGTTAAATGTCATGCCCAGAGTCACTTGTCAGGAGGGAACATAGGACCTTCTAATAAACCACCTTCGGTCTTCCCAGAAATACTGTTTGGGCGGATTACAGACAGAAACTAAGAAAACAGGAGGGGAATCTCTTGAAACAAGCAGGCCTAGAAAACAAAGTCCAGATAAGTAACAGGTAACTATATCCTGCCATTCTCTAAGTGTGGGAAACACCCACATTACCCTTTAATACTAATTACGATTCCTTGGCCAAAGTTCCAGGGAGACCATTATTCCAGGTGGCAGTATCAAAAAGTTTCAGTACATGATGCTACGACTTCAAAGTATAAGAACTCCTACCCCTTTCGCCTCTGCTTGTACCATATCATAACTCAATCCCCGTAAGACTTTTTCAATCTAATTTCACAACTCACAATGCCCATCTCAAACAGCAGTGCCCCCCTACCACACACGGCAGAAAATTTAAACAGGGCCGTAAAACCCACAGGTCTCCGCACACTGACGGCCCTCCTGCAGCCCCGACTGCGGAGGAGTGTCCTGGCTACGAAGGGGCCGCATGCTGATGGAGTATGCCGACAGTGTCCTCCTGGTCCCCTCCCTCATTAACACCACCCTGGGCCTCCCCACAAGGCCTGTGAAAACCACTGTGACTGCTCTGGTTTCACCTGGAGCTGAAAATTACTTTGCCGATAGCACAGAATAATACTTCCCACATAAACAACAATAACGACAAGCCTCTTTGGTGGCCCCAGTGTCATTTTCTTTTATGTGGCGCATTTCTCCAAAGCTTTGAAGGCAAAGGACAGGACTCCACTAACAGACAAGACAGTAAAAGGAAGACAACATTTTTCTGCCCTCCAGGACCTCCACCTTCAAGGACGTCTTTGATGTAAGTATTCCCGGGGTTTAGTTTTCAGCTGCCCGTTTGACAAAAGCTTCAAGGAGCAATGTCTGTACCAATATTTTTTTAATTTTGTATTTACTGATTTGAGAGAGACACTGGTTTGTTGTTCTACTTATTCATTCATTCATTGGTTGTTTCTTGTGTGTGCCCTGATCGCAGATCAAACCTGCAACCTTGGCACATCAGGACGATGCTCTAACCAGCTGAGCTACCCCACCAGGGCCCTTTTTTTATTCTAGGCCTAAAAAATAACCTGCTCAGATGGAAACCCTGGAAAACAACAACTATAGGAAACAATCTGCCTTCAACACCTCATGTCACCGAAAATACCATAACAAAAGCTTGTTTCCTTCCTGTAATATTGTCTTAATATGACCATATATATTTTTTAAACTGGCAATTAAAACACACATACATTGATACACTCAATAATTTCGATTAATTATCAGAAAATCTGACTGAATGAAAAAAGCCAATTCCAAAAGATTGTATGATTCTATTCATGTAACATTTTTAAATGAGAAAATTTTATTTTATTTAGTTTTTAATTTTATCCATCTTTTTTTAGAGAGAAGAGAAGGGAAGGAGAAAGAGAGAAACATCAATGTGCAAAATTTTAGAAATGCAGTAAAGATCAGATCTGCAACAGGGATTAAGGACAGGGGTGAGAAAATGGGAGAGGTGTGGGTGCTGTTTTAACAGGTCCTTGTGGTGTTGGAACAGTTCGGTCTCTTGACTGTGGTGGGAAAGATGGGTGACAAAATTATAGAATTTAATATATCCAAATGTGTGCATGTGCACACACACGAGTACAAGGAAATTGAGAAAGTCTGAATCTGAGTAAATAGGTGGATTGTATCAATGTCAATATACTGGTTGTATAAGGTTACACCATACATCGCAAAACGTTACCACTGAAGGGGTTCCCCTGTTAACCGGGAAAGGTACACAACTAAATGTAAAGCATCGATTAATGCACAAGTTTTAATTTTTAAAAATGAGCTATACTTCTATGCACTGTGGAAAAAAGCTGTCTCCCCCCACCCCAACCAATGGCATGGAAGAAATCGTCTAAGAATCTGTGATAACTGAAAGGAAGAGCTCAATTGTCAACAAGACGAAATATGGTGGTTGGGGGACATTAAAATTTAGGGAAAAGGATTTCCTCTCAGTCTCGCACTCTATGTGAAACTGCCTCAATTTCACATCCTCCCTGGAGGCAGAGCTCTTCACTGTGAAATGTGCATAGAATGTTTCCTTCTCTGTATTTCAACATCTTTGGTAACGTGAGTAAAAAAAAATTCACACAAGATTTTATGCATTAATGTACCAGTTGGAATTTCTCAGTGTTTTTCCAGAGTTTCCTAAATTTTAAAAGGAAACGATAGTTAATAAATAATGTCACCTATTGATCGAAATTGAGGATACAAGACAAGAGCAGTTACTGGGTTCAGTTCATAGTTCTACAACTGTTTAATATGCTTCTCATTTACCAGCCTTTCCATTCTTCAATTTTCGTGAGTATTTAAAAGAAAAATCAAGAATCTTGACCAGTTCAATAGTTGACAAGCCAAACTCATCAGGGCCTAACAGCCGTAACCTGGGCTGCCTACCAAGGCCTCCAGCAAGAACTACGCTTCTGCCCAGTGTGCACAGGCTCCTTTATGATTTTGTTTGAACAAGCTGTTTAATACCTAAAGCAAAGACGTAACGGGGAACAGGAGTGTGGGAATAGGTAAGACTTTACTTCATGATAATTCTGATTTTCCCATAATGTGACATTCTACGATTTTTTTGATATATTTATTGACTATGCTATTACAGTTGTCCCATTCCCCCCCCTCACTCCACTCCATCCTGCCCACCCCCTCCCTCCCACATTCCCCCCCTATAGTTCATGTCCATGGGTCATACTTATAAATTCTTTGGCTTCTACATTTCCTACACTATTCTTACCCTCCCCCTGTCTATTTTCCACCTATCATCTATGCTACTTATTCTCTGTACCTTTTCCCCCTCTCTCCCCCTCCCAATCCCCTATTGATAACCCTCCATGTGATCTCCATTTCTGTGGTTCTGTTTCTGTTCTAGTTGTTTGCTTAGTTTGCTTTTGTTTTTGTTTTAGGTGTGATTGTTAATAACTGTGAGTTTGCTGTCATTTTTACTGTTCATATTTTTTATCTTCTTTTTCTTATATAAATCCCTTTCACATTTCATATAATAAGGGCTTGGTGATGATGAACTCCTTTAACTTGGCCATATCTGAGAAGCACTTTATCTGCCCTTTTATTCTAAATGAAAGCTTTGCTGGATAGAGCAATCTTGGATGTAAGTCCTTGCCTTTCATGACTTGGAATCCTTCTTTCTAGCCCCTTCTGGCCTGTAAGTTCTCTTTTGAGAAATCAGCTGATAGTCTTATGGGAACTCCTTTGTAGGTAACTGTCTCCTTTTCTCTTGCTGCTTCTAAGAGTCTCCCCTTATCTTTAATCGTGGCTAATGTAATTATGATGTGCCTGGGTGTGTTCCTCCTTGGGTCCAGCTTCTTTGGGACTCTCTGACCTTCCTAGACTTCCTGGTAGTCTATTTCCTTCACCAGATTGGGGAAATTCTCCTTCGTTATTTATTCAAATAAGTTTTCAATTTGTTGCTTTTCCTCTTCTCCTTCTGGTACCCCTATGATTCAGATGTCGGAACGTTTAAAAATGTCCTGGAGTTTCCTAAGCCTCTCCTCATTTTTTGGAATTCTTCTTTCTTCATTCTTTTCTGGTTGGATGTTTCTTTCTTCCTTCTGGTCTACAGTGTTGATTTGAGTCCCAGTTTCCTTCCTATCACTATTGGTTCCCTGTACATTTTCCTTTGTTTCTCTTAGCATAGGCTTCATTTTTTCATCTAGTTTTCGATCAAATTCCACCAGTTCTGTGAACGTCTTAATAACCAGTGTTTTGAACTGTGCATCTGTTAGGTTGGCTATCTCTTCCTCGCTTAGTTGTATTTTTTCTGGAGCTTTGAAGTGTTCTGTCATTTGGGCCTTTTTTTTTTTTTTTTTTTGTCTTGGCGCGTCTGTTACTTAAAGAGGCGGAGCCTTAGGTGTTCCTGGGGCGGGGTAACGCTGGTCACTGCGCTGTGATGCTGTGCGTGGGGGAGGGGCCAAGAGGGAGCAATGGCGCCTGTTCCACTCTCCTCAGGACTCCAAACTTTCACTCTGGTACCCACAATCAAATTGGGCCCCTCTGGTGCTGGTTCCCGAGTGGGTGGGCTTGTGCACGCTCTAGGCCCCTGTGGGTCTCTCCAAGGACCTCTCCTGTGAGGCTGGGAGTCTCACCTGCTGCCGCCCCAACCCCCAGGGGCGTTTTCAATCAGAGGTTTTTAAGCTTTATTTCCCCGCCCTGGAGCCCTGGGTTACTCGGTCTGCTTCGCTCCCAGGTTATCTGTGCACGCATGTGGGGCCGCAGGGTCTGCTAGTGGTCAAACTGCCTGAGCCGTTGGTCCCACCCTCCGCCAGTCTTGGTCCCGCCATGGCCACGCGAGTCCTCCCTGCCCAGGTGCCCATCTCCACCCCTCCTACCGGTCTGGATGTATGTTTCTTTTTTATCTACTTGGTGTCAGACTTCCTTGCTGTTCGATTTTCTGTCAGTTCTGGTTGTGCGAGGAGGCGCAGTGTGACTACCTACGCCCCCATCTTGGTCCTCCACATTCTATGATTTTAGGTTAAGGGTAATTTAAAATCAGACCTGAGTGTGAATCTCAGCTCTCTGATATAGTAACATTGAGACATGATCTATGTAATAATCATCCCTGGAACTCAATTTCCTCATTCCTACAAATTTTATGGATTGTCACAATGAGAAACTCCCCTTAAGGTCTTAAACAATGACTGGCACACAGTAGGTATTTAATGAATTATCAAAGTATAAATAGTAAAAAAATATTCTGATCATAAAAAACCCAAGTATCTTTAAATATTTAAAAATATTAGTATTAAAATGTATTTAAAATAGAATTTTTTTAATAGATTATCTTTTTTTCTTAAGATTTCATTTATTTATTCTTAGAGACAGGTGGGTGGGGGAAGAGAAACATCAATGTGCGGTCGCCTCTCACAGGCCCCCAACCGGGGACCCGACCCTCAACCCAAGCCTGTGGGTTTTGATTCGCTGACTGGGAATCAAAGCGGTGACCTTTCACTTTGCAGGATGACGTCCAACCAACTGAGCTGCACTGTCAGGGGGATTATCATTCTTTTTGTTCTTCACTAGATTAGCTGTTATTCCACTTAAACTTTTTAAAAAACAACCTCTAAAAAAGTCACAGAGATACAACCATAAAATTATAAACTTTCATTCAAGAACTTTTTGACCCCGTCTTCTAATTTTTTCATCACAACCTGCATATGCAAATCATTGGGTGGGATATTTGCTAAATGAGGAAAAGCAAACGACAGTGTTTATTTTCTAATTTATCAGTGGACAATATATTAAAAGCTGTTTCTCCTGAACCAGCCTATCATGCTAGAAATAAACATTGTGGTTATAATCTTTAAAATTCAATTTATAGTCTTCTCCAATGGCACATGAAGGCATCATAATTAAAACTGTAGAGTGTTTACTTTTGCTAGTAGAGTAGGAACTGGGCTTCCATAATTTCAGCTCCCCCCAATTGGCATCCTATGACCTGTTCTCAACAGAAGCCATATATAATAATAGTGAGCTTCTTAACCAAAGTACTAACAGAGTAAAAATTCATTTACCTCTTAAAAAAAAAAGTGGAATACCTAATATCCTAGGAAAGGATTTTTAAAAAGTCTTCTGTGCTATATTGAGAAAATAATCAACACATTAAAGTTACTTGGTTTACTCCCATAAGGATATAATCTTTTTATTATAAACACTGTATTGATTATAGGTTTGTTTTTTACACTAAGTGGCAAATCTGTACTCCTTTTTAAGAATAAAATTGCTTGTAGAGCACTGTTAAAGGAAAATATCCTCTTAAAAGAAATAAAAGCAGTTGGTAATGTTGTTAATAAAAATAAGCTGAAATACATTCACTCATAAAACCATCTCCCCCTACCACTTTCTGATATAGCTGCTGATAGCAGTGTGCCGTCTATTGTTGCAAAATGAGCTTCTATGTTCCTGGTTTTCCTCCTCATCCTGTAGGGAAGCAAAGCATCCTACTGTCTTTCTGAAGATAATGAGTGTTTATTTTCCTTCCTGCTTTCTTGGCACTTCTAACACCTGAAATACAAATGGACCACAGAGAAAATAACCTTTTAAAAACGTATTATGACCCATTTAAAGCATGCACCTTTAATTCAGCAGAGATCTTGCCCCCCAAGGTGTTTGGCAATGTCTGGAGAAATTCACAGTGGTCAAGACTGAGGTGTGTATGCTAATGGCTTCTAGTGCGTGAGGCCAGGGATGCTGCCAAAGGTCCTATAATGCACAGGACAGGACAGCCCCCCACAGCAAAAAATCATTCAGCCCCAATGTCCGCGGTGCTGAGGTTAAAGAGAGCTGGGTTTAACTAAAACCATTATCACTTCTTCTAATGGAAAAATAAAGCCGTATTTGATTGCAGACAAACTAAAGCCAGTTTCAGAAACCCAACATTCAACTGCAATATACTAATTAAAAGTGTATAAAATGTTAGGAACTACCCCAGTCTTTCCAAGACTGGTTATGAAGACAACAGTGCACCACCAATTAGAAACTTGTGATTCAACCACTCAAAGAAAAATTAAAACAATGTTGGCTAAATAGTCTCACAGCTTTACAACACATAAGACTTCAATCTGAATTTGTGACTGCTCCCCAGGCAGTCACAAACTCTCAGAACCCCTGAAGTAGAATTAGCCAGACATACTCAAGAATCGTTGCTGTTAGTATGGTGTGACGGGGCACGAGTATTACCACGTGTTCATCTCCCGTCTCCCACTTATAGCAGACATCATTAACCAAAGTCACACCCTTCCTCAGGTGGAGCTCTAGTCCATGGAATTGGCATTGGAGATGTTGCCTGTCTGGCCTTCACGATGGCGTATGATTCCAGGAGGGGTGGCTTCAAGTCTTGTCTTAGCCACTGGAGGACTGTATAGATTTAAGCAAGTCACTCAACCTCTCTGGTCTATTTCCTTCTGTTATACAACACATGGTAGATCTTCAAAGGGTCTCAGTTCAAACAAGATGTTGCACTATAAGATTTCTGGAGTAAGAAGGTATTTGTACTTTAACTGCAAAACTCCCAGATGCTGAATGTATGAAGCTATGTGAAGGGAGTGAAGAAGAATGATTAGGGTGGAAATCAACCAGAAAAAGAAATGGCCAATAAAAAAGGGGATGGGGAGTTATCTTTAAAACTAAAGGAATAGCATGCAATAGTAGAGAAAAGGCACTGGAATTCGATTTGTTAGACCTCAGTATAAGTACCAGCACCCTAGAGCAGTACTGAGCCTGAGGTTTAAGATAAATGAATTAACCTCTCTCTGAGGTTCAGTGTCCTAATAAGCCCGTCTAACCCTCCTCATACGACTTTCTCTAGACTAATTACTAATCTTCATGGGGCCCCCAAGAACAGCATGGCTGAGTAATTTATGGACCACCCACACTACAAGATATCGTAGAACTGCAAAGTAAATGAGTTATACCTGTCGGTAACAACCTGCAGTGCTGTTCATAGAGTATGTTCACAGAAACTAGTTGCATGGGGATGTGAACACCATAATCCTGTATTTATAAGCAATAAGAGAATGAACCAAAGATATGCGAATACATGTGTGTACGTGCAATGGGAAAAAAGTGTGGAAGGAGACCCCAAAATGTTTAACCCTGAGATAGGGTGGTGAAGCAGGACTGGCAAAAAGAAGAATGAAACTGTGGGTTAGACTGAGGGCTTTGTTTCAGCATAACTTGGCCCTTTTGGCTCCTTATTCTACAGCTTAGAAGACAAATATTATTATTTCAAAATATGTGCAAATACACTTGGTCTTAGAAAGCAGACTAGAAAGTGCCAGGGAGGGAGTGGAGGGAGTCGTCAATGGAGAGACTGCTAATGAGTCTGGAGTCTGTCTGTGGGATGTTGAGAAAGTCCTGGCTGCAGGGGTGTCCAACCTGGGGCCCTTAGGCTGCATGCAGCTCAGGATGGCTGTGAGTGAGGCCCAACACAAAGTTGTAAATTTACTTAAAACATTATGAGATTTTTTTTGTGATTATGTGTCACAATGTATTTAATGTGTGGCCCAAGACAACTGTTCTTCAAGTGTGGTGCAGAGACGCCAAAAGGTTGGACACCCCTGCACACAGACAGTGGTACTGGCTGCATCATATTGTGAAATGTAGTAAGTGCCATTGAATTGTACAATTTAAAATGGTTAAAATGTTACATTTTATGTTATGTGTATTTTACAACTTTAAAAATTCTTGGCCTTGATGTTCCGTGTAAGTGGAAGAGTCTGAGGCTACCGCGGGGAGCCGCCCACCAGTAGGCAGCAGGGCAATGCAGGACATGGGCGGCAGAAATGGGAGGGTGTCTGAAAGCTCTTCTGAGGGGAGGCAGAGGTGGGAACTGAGGTACGCCCGGGGAGACAGAGACATTTTTCTCTCCCTCACTCAGGGGAAACCCAGCCACAGGTTTCACGCTGACCTGATATCCAACAGTTGTCTCACCCTGAGCTTCCCTGGCTTTTGTCTGTCAACCTCCGCGGTCCCCAGAATCCCCAGCAAGACAGTGTTCAGGAAACCTGAAGCTTCAAACCTCAGCAAGCTTCCTAGCATGATGCCTGAAGCACTATTCAAACCAAGAACATGGAAAATAAAAGAAATTACAATAATTACATATGTTTTATTTTTAAAAGGCCTACCCTATGATATTACTTTACACCCCTATATAAAATATGACTGGGTTATAAGTGTACTTGACATAAAGTTTTTAGAGCTATTACAAGTCTTTCTTCAAACTGAGTTTTGAAGTTTTATATTTTACACCAAAATATAGAAAAGTGAACTTTGTAAGACTCTAAGGAACCACAGACTTCTAGAACACACTTTGAAAACCAGAAGACCTGGGCAAGAATCTTGCTATTTTAGAAGGGGGCTGAGAGCCTCTCAGGGGACCCCCTGACAGAGAAGAGCGGATTAATTACACGAGATTGAAGGTGTAAAGTGCCACAGGTTGATCTCAAAGCCCATGGTTCTCAGGGAATCACTTGGGGAAAATTCCAAAAGGGAAAAAAAGGGCAGGCAGAGACAAACTATGAGTGTCCAACTGTCCAGCTGTGAACGCTTTATGTTCTCCTGGTGCCCGCTTTTCTCCCAGGTGCTCATGGAGTAAGGTCAGCAGCTGCAAGGACAGACAGCCGAGCAATCAGTTTAAGCCCCTAAAAACGGATCTAGGAACAGAATAGACAGACATGCCAACTGTACAGTAACTGTGCTCCTTCCAGTGCAATTAAAATAAGGGAGAAAAATCACAGCCATCTCCAAAGACTTCATACCTCTATAAACCAGTATCTCCCGAGCTTCACTAAAAAAATTAATGCAAATATTTAACTCACACACCCAAAAAACCTGAAACAGATGGAATTTTGTACCTTAAATTCAAAAGTGTAACATGTCGACAGGTACTTTATCTTTCTAGGTAAACCAGAAATATAAAGTACCCCTCTCTGTGGCACTGTCCGCATTCTCTTCCTCTACACAGCCCACGTCACAGACCGTCAGGATGCACGGCTCTCCGGGGAGGGCACCTGACACCTGGTGCCCGCGTCAGTGCAGCCCTGCCCACTCCGACAGCTTACGTTTCAGGAAAAGACCTGTTTGTCTTACCGATGTCTGTCCACTAGAACAGCTCTTCATGAGCCTGCAAATTGCACTAGTATGGTCTTCCGAACAGGGCAAGTTAAAAAAAAAATGTGGGGGGTGTGTGTGTGTGTGTGTATTCGAGAGACACAGACCTGAGGAGAAAAAAAGAAATCAGGTGTTTTATAATGAAGTATAGGGTTGGGGAAAGGGAAAAAATGAATTAGTAGAGGGAACAGAGAAATGTCTTATATATCTTCCCTCAGTAACTTCTCACAACACACAAACGAAAAGAGGTGAAATCGGACCTATTTCATGGAAAAAAAAAAAAGAAAATGAAACAAACCCACCTCAGACTGACTTAAAGAAGACAAAGCCAGGGGGTAAACGGGATTACGGGCTCACCAAACTGGAATGGTCAGGGTGTACTTTGTGTATGTATATAGTACTGCTAAATACCCTCTCAAAGTCTCTCACCACAATGCACTCTCTCTCTTCCTGCCAACTCACTTCTGCTTCCCAGGGCTGGCTTCACTCTCCAGCAGCCTTCCTCTCCAGATGAGCCACCAGGAGCTCCTGGCTTATGGTCCAGAAATCACAGACACTGCAGCACACACAGGGCTTCTGGTCATGGCAGTTTGATGAGAAGTGTGGAACTGAGACTCCACTCAAAGCACTAAGACCCTGAATGCACTGGCCTGGATCGCTTACCCACTCCTAGAGCCCAAAAAGAAAAAGATGGCTCACCCAGAACGCATCAACTTTGAAAAAAAGGAGGGCACAGCTATTTCTCCAAAGCCTTTTCATGTCCGAGCTTTCCTGACACCCCTACATTAGCTACCAACTGCTGTGTAACAAAACCTCGCAAAACTCAGCAGCTTAAAACAGCAACAAACTTTTATTACCTGTCACAGTCTCCCCAGGGTCAGTATTCAGCAATGGCTTAGCGGGCCGGTTCTGGCTCAGGGTTTCTAATGAAGTTGCAGCCAAGCTGTCATCTGGGCCCACAAACTGGACTATCCATTTCCAAAGTGGCTCACTCATGTGGCTGCCAAAGCAGTGCTGGTTGCTGGGGAGAGTCTCACTTATTCCCCAGTGTCCCCTTATGGGGTGGTCAGCTTGTTCCAAAGCAAACGATCAGTGAGACAAAAGCAGAAGCCACATGTTTTATGGCTCAGTCTCAGCAGGGACAACACAGTAAACAAAACACAAAAAACTTCTTGTCCTTGTAGAGCTTACATTCTACTAAGACAATGAATAAGATGAATAAATAAAATAATTTAAGTAGTGGTGAGTTCAAAGAAGAAAACGTTAAAGCAGAAGTTATGAGAAAATTGAACTATTAAATAAAGGTGTATGCCAACCCTAAAATGGCCCCCAATGATACTCACTTTCTGGTATTTACACTTTTCTAGTATTTTCCCACAATGCATCAGAGCTGGTTTGTGTGGTAAGTAGAATACGGCAGAACTGTCGATGTGTGACTTCTAACAGGGTGAACTGAAGGTCCAACCCCTCACCTCCCTGGCACTCAGCTGCTGGTGCTTACGAGAAGCAACATACTTGTCACACCAAGGAACTCCTCTCAATTATGACACCACTGAAGCTAGAGAGGACAACACGTGACTAGGTGCTTAAAAAACTGTTCGGGTAACTAAATCAGAGCTGTGCAAGTGGCTGCATCTAAACATAGAGCTACATCTAAATGTCAGATGCAGTTTTCAAATTCTTTGCCCAGGTACTGAGCCCGTCTTTATAACCAACTGTACAACATGCTTGAAATACAATCCACCAGGACAGACTCCCACAAAAGGGTAACACAATCCTCATTACAATTTTAGAGCTGAACAAAAAAAGAGAAATTCAGACATCTTGGAAAAGCACAGTGAACAACAAGCAAAATGACTCCTTTTCAAAGATTTTGTTTAGGGAAGGGTGGAGGCAGAGATAGAGAAACAGTACCTAGTGTTTTCTTTAAACATTTTAGAAAATATAGCCCAATTGTGTCCATCCTGTATTTGTTATCAATTATTAGATAACAAATTACCTCAAAATTTAGTCACTTAAAACCACTAACATTTATTACATCAGAGTTCCTGAGGATGAGCCAATCCAGGTAACTACAATCAGAAAACATTAGTAAATGATGTAGCTCCTTAAGGTGATCATTTCTTAACTGCACCTTCCAATTTTTTTACTTTCAAATGATGCTATCAAAGGCCAAAGAGAAAAGAACTGATTACACTACCCAAACCAGAACCCCAGTCAGAACAGTTTTCTATCATAATAAGTAACCACAAATCCATAAAGAACAGTCTCATAATTCCAGGCCTCCTGAGGCCAAGTCTCAGGTATTTTAAAATTCAAATGTGTTTCACATACTCTTCACCTTCGTCTAATTTTTGGAAAAATAGATATACGAGTAATACCTAATTCAAACCACTGCCCCACCACGTCAGTAAACATGTATTAGATGTGAAAACCAAATTCTGAAAGTGACAGGTATTGATAGCAGAAGCTGTGAGATATATCGGCAAATCTACTCAGGGGCAGCAGATACTGTGTCTTCTGGCCACCCAGCAGCTATACGCTTCCTCCTGCTCAGAGCAGCTGGACTTCTTTTGCGTTACTAGGTTTTCCCAACTAGATCTTTTTAACAAACTATTTAAGCAAGGTATTCACTTTTCCTTCGACTAGGCCCATCATATAACCAAGAGACTTTTAAACACCAGCAGTGAAAATAGCTCCGGAGCAGACCCATCCCTGAATCTAACTCTTTCTGAGCTGGGTGTTTCAGCTTTCCCAGAGATTTCATCAGCTCCCCCATCTTTCTGCACCCAAGTGCTTGTTTGCTTAAGCTTGCTTAGCCCGAGTAGCCTTCTGTTGTCTGAGACACTGACAGATAGGGCGTTAAATTAATTTGGTTTTATCTGTGGACTCAGAGGTAGTACCAGGCAGCACCTGTCCAACAACCACGGCACTCTGCCATCAGTGAGCAGGCAGGAAGGGAACAGTCCTGTTCACACGCCGAGAGAAGCCCACCTCAGAGGGGCCCCAGCTCCTTGGTGCTGTGAGCTCTGAAATACCTACTGGCAGCAGGCAACCGCGCCAGCTTCCTTTTATCAGATCTATCACGGAGAAGTAAAACTGAGATCTACTGTCACTTCTATCTTATTTCGTACAAAAGCATGTTTTGCTCTGCCAAAAATGTCCCTAAAACATTTGCTTAGAGTTGGTGCTCTCATTTTAGCAGTGTCTATTAAAATTTTAACAAGGAAATATGTAGATAGATGTTCAATCAGGAATCAACCTTAATGTCAAGAAGATATAAACAATCTAAACATCTAATAATGGAGAAACAAATAAACAAACATGGAATAGCCACTTGAGAAAGTATAACACAGAAGTTTAAAACATGAGTCAAATATATAGTAACTAATGCGGACAACATACGCAAGGCCCAAATAGGGCAAACATCAATTAGGATAAATATATATTTTACACATATATGCATCTTATACCTTCTACATTTAAAAGTAAAAGAACAATGACTCCCCTCGGGTATGTGAAGACATTCTGTATGAACACTAAAAGCCAACTCATAGTATTATATTCACAAAACCTGTGCTGGCTTTTATTTGACAGGAAGAAGGAAACGGACCTGGAATTAGGGAACAAATTGGGAATGAAGTTTGTAAAAACATTTTTTTAAACCAGGAGAATATAACCATGTATTTATTGCATAAAATAATTAAAAATTAGTCCTAAAAATATTGTAAAACTTTAATTGAGCTCAAGTAAGCTATTGTAACTATTCAGAAAGGGAAGAAAATATAAAAGAAGTATGAGAGCCCATGCACAAAGCGTGGGTGAACTAAGCACCCCAGTCCTTGGGTATACCTGGGATTTGTTGCATAAACAGTTTTGGCTACTATACTGTAACAAAGAAAAAATTAAATGCCCAAGTGCAGTCGCTGTTTGACTATTGGGCAGACTTCCCTCAGACGTGATCGTGTCCTATTAACGTCATCACGTTCTCTCCAGCAACAGTTAGCAATACCTGGGTATCAGGTGGCCACAGTAAACTGCACTCTGATCACTGAAGGTACAGTAGTACCTTGTTTTATCTCAAATCCATTTTCCAGGGAAAGTTCTCAAATAGTTAATCATATAGTGCTCTTTTCCCTTAACTGCACATTATCTCTTCACTACATTTCTAGTTTATAAAATGAAGCCCTGAGAAATTATTCATTAACTTCCTATGTGACGAGTTCCAGTAATTTATTCAGGTACGAAATGAGCACATCAAACCATCCACCATCGTGCTGATTTTAAAGCACTAATTGGGGCAGTTAAGGAGACTGTTATCTACTCCCATCCTGTACACATTTAGGAGAAACTGCGGTTTCCTGTTCCAGGGTGTTGTCCAAGAATGACTCCACAGAAGTCTGCAAAAATAAACCTTGGCGTTTTGTTTCAAGAGGAACACTTGGAATGTCTCCCACTGAGAAAGGAAATGGGTTTGTCCAGACTGCAAAAGGCCCCCCCGCGTGCTTCCAAGACTGCGAGAACAAACACAACTTTGGTTTTAACAATGTTTAATGAGATCACTCTTTCTCAAGGCTGGGGCGTTGGCGGGGCAAGGGTGGCTGTGCTGGGATATCAGATAAGCTTCAGACACTTACCCAGTCAGTGCATCAGTTCCTCAGGTTCCTCATCTCGGTTACAGAATGGGACTGTACCTGCCTCTTTACAAGATTTATTGTAAGAATAAAAATGAATGCAGTGTGCTCAGCAGAATGCCTGACACAGAGTAGGGCACAATGAACAGTTCTATATTTAACACACACACATATAAATATTTTTCATAAACAGAATATTAATTGAGAATAAAACAACTCAAGGCACAGTACACTGAGCTATTTAGGGAAGAGCAAGCTCTTTATGTTCCATATTCATTATAGCAATGACTTCAGCTTAATATATAGCCTAATGAATAAAAAGTCTGAAATAATTCCAATATGAAATGATGAAGTATTTTTTCAAGATCATATGGGTTGCTTTAAAAGATATATTAAAGATATTGAAGATACTCTGAAGTATAACTCCACTTTTAAAAGAACATCCTTTTAACTTGACAAGGAAAAAACGGAAAATACTCCTTCAGCATTTTTCCTTTCATTCTGACTCAATGAAGGCCAAGTTTGCCAACAGAGGCACTTCAGGACTGAGAAGAGTGGCTCAGAGGTCAGGTTCACACAGTTCTCTCCTGACCAAGGACTGTAAGAACCCGCCTAAGGCAAAAACTGCAGAAAGGGTGGTAATTTGCCCCCATCACCAGTCACAACCACTGCCAGCAAATTCAAACCCACATCCAGGAGGAGGGGCATTCCCCACAGAGAGGTGTTCACCTCTCCTCCAGGCCTGCCAGGCGTTTTCCTGCCAGCCCCCAGTCCTGAGCCACTCCAGGACAGGTTCGCTGGCATCCGCTTTCCAGCCAAAAGAAAGGGGGGCAAAGAGTTTGGTACTATGCCCTCGGCCATGGCTGGGAACCAGAAAAGACTCCACCAGCCCTGCACGTCCTGAAAAGGTCGGAAAAGTAGAGCAGCGAACCCTCATCTGCTCGTCTATTTACAGCTCAGAGTGGGGCAAAGAGTAAATGCAAACACTTTTATATAGTCTGCAGAAGAAAACAAGGGAAAAAGCAGAGCTGGATACAAAGGAAAGCTCTATATATAGAATGTAATTATGTTAAGAGTTGAACTGTGGAAGCAGAGGCAGAAATCCGCCTGCACAGAAGACAAGGCTCTAGGCCGCTTCCACATGTCCTCCAGAACAGAAGTCCCCGTGAACATTTGGCTGTCTGACCAGCGCAGGTTAAAAGGCAGGGCTTTTTACCCACCTTTCCTGTAAATCATTTACGTGTTTTGCACTGGATTTCAGGACAAAGAACGTACTTCATATAATTCATTCAACCTTTCATACTTTTTTTAGCGTAAGCTGTCAAAGCTATGAGCCGCCTGGAATCCCCCCGCCCCCCACACTGCTGTCCAACAGAACTTCCTGCAGTAAGAGAAATGTCCAGTATCTTCACACCCCGTGCAGTCCCCACCAGCCACATGTGGCTACTCAGCACTTTGAAACGTGGCTAGCAACGTGGCTAGCAGAACTCAGCGTATCCACTGTGCTGGGGCTGCAAAACAAAGCACCACAAAGTAGGTGGCTTAAAACTAAAATGTATTATATCTCACAATTCTGGAGGCTAACAGTCCCAAATCAAGGTGTGGACGAGGTTGGTTCTTCTGAAGACCAGGAGGAGAATCTGTTCCATGCCTCCTTCCTAGTTTCCGATAGTTCGCAGGCCATTTCTGGCCATCCGTGGCTTGTAGAAACAACACACCAAGATCCTTCATGTCCCAATGTTCTTCCTGTGAGCGTGTGTATGTCCAAATTTCCCCTTTTTACGTGGACGGTAGTCAAGTTAGATTAGGGGCTCATCCTACTCCAATATGATCTCAACTAATACCATCTACAATGATGCTATTTCTAAGTAAGATTACATTCTGAACTACTGTGGGTGAGGACTTCAACATATGAATTCCAGGGGAACACAATGTAAAACAAAAGACTGAGGAACTTATTTTTACTTCATTCTAATTATTTTGAATTTAAATGGTCACACGTGGCTAGCAGCTGCTCTGCTGGACAACACAGCCACCAAAATACTTCCTCTCTGGCACTGTCCTCATTCGCCAAGGGCTTAGTGAGCGAAGACAGTGCACTGGGTGAAGCTCTGCGCATGGAAGGTACTGTTGCCATCAGTCACCCAAGGAGGAAGCCTAATTCACAGAGTACTTGCTTGTAATTTGATCAGGGTCAAAGAGCTTCTAAGTCACAACATGAATCAGGGTGTGGAGATTTTTTACTCCAAAACCTATCTATCGGCCGTCTCCTTGTCCTGGGACATGTAACAGTCCCATGGGTGATACATTCTTAGCTCCCTCTTATGGGACGACAACTCATCACTTAGATATCAATCGCTACTATGGGGATTAATTACTTGCTATCGTACTACGCTGGCTCTTAGTAATGTAACAATTATTATCTCCTAAAGGGTACATGTGTAAATAATATAACAATTCAAATTTTTACAGCATTTATCAGACGTTAGACACAGAAGTGAGTACTTTACACAGATATTCTTCAATCCTGACACTGTTATTATCCCTACTTAATAGATGAACAAACTGAGGCTTTAAAATGTTAAGTGATTTGCTTTGGATAAGAGAACAAATGAATTGACCCCAACTTGGGTCTGCCTGGATTCCAAAACTCTCTCCCTGACCTGCTCTGCCATCTGAGTTTATATAACATATTAATACATATGCATTTGTAACAGTTTAAAAATGATAAATACATTATATGACATGAAGATTTTCACAGCCTCCATGCCATGTTAACACAGAAAATGCAAACCCTTTTTTTCTAATCTTCCACGACATTCACCCTTACACCAAGTGTGATACTGCGTGTGTTTCTTGTAGATATTTCTGGAGAGAAAGGTTCAGCTCAGGTAATGAGTTTGCAGGGGAGTTTGAGGATAAAGTACGTGATTTTAAAAAACAACATCACAGCTCTTCAAGGGGAAAATTGAAATGGTATTTCAAGTCCCCAGATAATAAGATCAATGGACAACTTCCTAGTAGAGGCATTTGCCTCTGAATGACTAAAGCAACAGTCTCTGCAATTTGCCTCAGGAGGCCACCCCACAGTTTAATCATCCTCACTGTTAGGACTTTTTGTCCTCATCACAGTGTAAAAGTCTTTCTGTTAAATTTGAACATGGTAACCACAAGCCACTCTCCCAAATAACTGCCCTCCCGCGGTGCCCTGCACCCACCCTAATCCCTTGATCATGTTGGTTCATGAAGCCCCTACAAGCTTCCTACAAGGTGCCTTTCAAATCACTAATAATTCAAGAACACCAAAGAAAAACATGAAAAAATCTCCATCTACAACATGCTTAAAACAGGCTGCTAGGGAAAGTGTGAAAAACCGAAAGGAACAAACAAACAAAACAGAATGAATGGACGAATTTTCCCTTTATTCATACCCAATCAAATGAGAAATGGCTATTGGACATTCTAAGTGACAATCACTGTAGTAAGATTAGAAGCGGAGCAACAAATAAGTGACATGTAGCCTTACGTAATATATAGAGACTTAAAAACCTTTCGATGTTGTAATATTTAATGTAGTTATCCCCAGACTATCAAACCACTTAATATATTCTTTGAGTTACATAACAATTCAGTTCCAGAAACTACAGTTACCAGGTTTCACAAATAAAATTAAAACGACCAGTTAAATTTGAACTTCAGATAAACACTTTTTTAGTAGAGTCTCAAACCTTACCTGGCAAGCACAGCATATATAGCCTGCTTATTAATATTAAACTGCAGAACAAATATTCAGTATAGATTTTTGCACCAGAGCTCTAAGAGCTCAAAACAACCCTCATGTTACAGTGTGGAAACAAAGCAAACCTGGGTGGCCATGCAATTCCAGGACAGTTGTGAATGGCACCCCCTAAGTGAACGAAAAATGGAAGGTTTAACTAAAGTTTTGCTTATGAGATTGTGGTTTCTGGATTTATGTAATAGATACAGTTACAGGAAACAATGCAGTGTTGAACGGGGCAAGACATAAATAGGTCTGTCTTTGAGCATGCTTTCACACCTGATACCACATTTAATCCAAAAAAGTCAAGGTTTGAGGAACCTGCCCCTCCAAGTATCTATCAATTCTGTGTGCATCCATCACTCAGCGGCAGTAACATTTCTTGTTTGTAGAGGGAATGCCAGACACTTGGAAGGTGGTGGGTGCATTGTGACCTACGCGTGCATACACAGACACAAACACATTCCCTAACCAGCCTGGTGAGCAGCATTCCTTGACGCAAGCCTTCAGTCTTGACCCTCATCAGCGCCAGAACTGGCCCCACTGAAGGATGACGCTGATCTGCCTTCACTATGTGGCACTGTGTTCCGCGGCCACTATTCTGCGGGCACACCTTAAAGCAACCAGATTTATATTTAGTATGAGCAGCAGGGTGTTTACTTCAATGCTGCAGCAAAGACTTACACTGCTACAATGTAACCTGTTTCCTTTCTTTTCCTGACTACACAAACATAGTGAATTTCCCAAAGCCCTTCATTGCAGGGTAGGAGTGCACAGCAGAAATCATGGAGACCAATGGAAGGTGGCAGAAGTGATGTGCACCAATACTAGGCCCGACCCAAGCTAGACGGGGATGTGGAGCTGTAAGACCGAAAGAGCCTGGCTGGGAAACTGACAGCCTGGACCTGCATGACTAACTTTGCATGAGTTAAAAGGGAACTGTTTTACCACATAAACCAATGAAATTTGAGAACCTGTGCCAGCCACCCTTGTTATTAATAGGTACCCAAACGATTTCAATGCAAATGGAAATCCCAGTTACATTTAATGAAATAAAATTTAATGAAATCTCTGTGTGCCATTCCAGCATGATTTATAACACCTCCCTACTTTAGAAAAAAGTCTTTTATCTCAGTTTCATGTTAATTCATTCTGCAAAGTAAAGCCAGTTTCGCTGAATGTCAATTTAAACTTTCATAAACTATATTAGCACCATATGTGAAGTGGCTAAGTTAAGTTTACAAAGTTCATGTGGAACAAGAATCACCAGAAAGAATCTGAAAGAAGAAAAATAAATATTAAAGATTTGCATTACAAGAAAAAGCACACCCTCTACTGTGGTAATGCCAAAACAATAGACAGAGAAAAGTAAAATATACATGCAGAGCCTAGAATCAGACCCATGCACAAATGGGAACTCAGAGAGATATAAGTGAATGTAAGACAGCAACTGCCTTCAGAGATTGTTTTGAGATAACTCAGAGTGGGGAAAATTAATTGAAATGTTTTACTGAAGAAACTAAAATGCTGATTAAGATTGTATGTAATATATTTTAATAACTTTGGCAGTTCCCAAATTCTTCATTCCTTCCCAAATCCAAGAGCTATTGTATCCCTGAGGTAATTTTCCTCTATTTTTTATTACCAGAACAAAAATATTTATTTTATCCTCAGGATTCCATTGACTAGAAAAGAGTTTTCCTTTCAAACTCCAAATCTGAGCTCAAATTCTCCTCTAACACGGCTAAAGTGAAATACTTTATTAGTTGAGGCCAACACCTGATACGCAAGGTACTCCAGCAGAAAATCTCTTGAAAATTTAATGTCTCTTAAAAAAAAAAGGAACTCTCCAACTTATCAATTCCTTACACTTAAAATGCTACAAAACTGAGACAAAGTAAAATAACATTATAGTTTATGTCCATGTCATGGATAGATTAGGAAATTCGTATCTACAACTACTAAAAAAAGAAATACCTTCCAAACCTTACTTTCACACATGACTTCAGGTAGGATATCTAAGCATTCCTCAATTTCATTTTCAATCATTTTAATTAAGTACAAGACACATGAAATAAAATCAACCATTTTAAGTGTACATTTGATTTTTTAATAAAATATAACCAACATCACAATCAAGTTATAGAACATTTACATAACTCCAAGATGTTCCTTCAAGCCCCTTTAAGTCAATTTCCTCCATAATACCTGTAGACTACCCATCTGATTTTCATCATTATAGTTTCATTTTCCCCAGAATTTTGTAAAAATATAATCATATATTACATCATCTTTTATGCCTGGCTTCTTTCACTCAACATCATGTTTTTGAGATTCATCCAAGTTGTTGCATGTTTTGTAACACGTGTCTGTCTGCTGCTAACTGGAATTCTGCTGCGTGTATTTATCACCAGCTGATGGACACCTGAGTTGCTTCCAATTTTTGCCAATTATGAATACTCAAATGTTTTGTGGACCTCATTGTTGTGATTACTGTCACTTTGCAGTAAGTCCTTACATCAGATCAATTCAATCCTCAATTCTTCTTTTTCAAATCTGTTTGGATATCCTAGGTTCTGTATACTTCCAAAACATTTTAGAACCAGGTTGCCAATTTCCATTAAAAGGTATAATTGTGTTTTGACTGGGTTTGCCTAAAATCTGTATATCAACTTCTAACTCTAATTTGAAAAGATTCGGATATGTGGGTTCGCAATCTAACCTGCCCTCTACTACATTTAGACAGGACTCCTAAACCACCAAGCTGCCGTGTAGTAGGAGAGGCTCTGAGCAACCCAGAAGGCTACTCCCTTCTCTTCCCGTTCCCACTGTAGGTCTTAGCCTTCCACAGGACTCCTGCACTTCCCTAGCTACACAGCCTTTAGCAACCCACAATCCCTCCTTCGTTCCACAAAAAAGTACTTGATGTACCCCATCTGTGCCTTGAGAAAACTCCCATTGGGTTGGGGCTTCCTCTGCCTCCAGCATCTCAGAGTAGCTTCTCAGGGAGATCAAGTCTCTTCAGTGGATCTCACACTGAGACAGTGAGGACTATTGTGTTCCTACCACACTGAGCTCCCGTCACCAAGTGGCACACCCACTTATGGTCCTTTGTTTACAAATGTACCTGTACCCAAGCAGCTTTACCATTCCATGGTATTCTCTTTGTTTCTTATTTTTAGTTCATTTCATTGAGTGAATTGCCAGTGGATGGAACCACCACACTGTCTTTTTTTTTGGTGCCATTTCTTAAGCATTAAAATGTTTCTTTGGAACAGGGAGAATGGGAGATGGGGAGAAAGAGAACTAAGTTTAATCATATCTCCTTAGACCTGACCCTACAGTCAAAAGAATTCAATGAAAAGGTTTTAAAAGAGTCCATCTTGTACCTCGGGTTAATTCAATGCCCCATGAGCCCGAGTAATGACTTTACACCTACAAGACAAAGTTTATTTTTTCTTTCTTTTAAAAAATAAAAAAGAACCCTGGCTGGTATGGCTCAGTGGACTGAGCACTGGCCTGCGGACCAGAAGGTCACAAGTTTGATTCCCCCTCAGGGCACATGCCTGGGTTGTGGCCAGGTCCCCATGGAGACATGCAAGAGGCAACCCATCACTGTTCTTCTCCCTCTCTTTCTCCTTCCCTTCCCCTCTCTCTAAAAATAAATAAAGAAGACCTTTAAAAAATAAAAAAATAAAGAAAGAAACCTCACAAAATTAAAATCACTGTAAAAAGAAGCAATAGGCTCTAAATTTCTCCTCATAGAGCATGTACTAAGTCCTTCTTTCTAACTCATGCCATTTCAATACAGGTCCAACTGGGAAAATCAGATAAAAGGTTCTCCCCAGCTCACTATAATGTGGCTATCTTAAGTATATGTAAAACACCTCTGGAACATTTTGTTTTAACTTTTATCAGTCATAATGTATGAGTTGATTTGTAAAATTTTTTTCTTAGTTATATTTAGTAAAATAATCAATGGAAGTATCAAATATATTATGGAAAAATCAGAGATATCTGTCTGAAATTAATTATATCTTGTATATCTGCTTACTTATAGAGTGTCCACAACCCACCTCCCACCTACAATATAAACTCAAAAAAATAAACACATTCCCACTTACCCGCACCCAGAACATGCCTGGTCAGAAGTAGGCACTCAATGATTCTCTGATAAGTAAAAGAACATTCATCTCAGGCTTAAACCACCATGACCAAAGCACAAAAGTTATACAGTTCATACTCTGACATCATTTATTATAAAACCCAAATCATCCTCATTACACTTATTAACTGCTTTTTAAATCACTTAGTTTAAGAGATGAAAGCTTAATGTTTTTTCACCTTGGAAAAATAACATCCATTTGCCCAAATCATAATTCAGTATGTAAGACATTCACTTTTTAGATAATATGGGGTTACAACCCTCAATATTTAAACTTTAAAGATTTAATAAATGAAAGAATAGAAATCAAAATGGGTCCTGTATATTTAGACAGAAAATTAATAAAGAATATCCTTAAATCAATTATATTTTAACAAAACATTAAAAGCAACCTAAGTGATAAAAGCCAACTCATATCGACCGAGGTACAATTGTACAAAGTACGATTTAACCAATGTAAGCGCCCAGCCAGTAACACCGTCAGGACACGCGGAAGATACAATATCCGGGAGGAAGAGCAAACACACGACGTAAATACACAGGGTCCAGCACAAATAACGCCCCTTCTTTATTATAAAATCTTTGATTACAAAGTCATCAGCATGTAATTCTGTAACATAACAATGTTAAAGCTCAAGCACGCCATATGACATTTTAGGTGAAATAATCAAATGAAAACTATAAATTATTACACCCATATTATTACCCTACCAACCACATTCAAGAAGGTGTTACTTCTGCCGGACTCTGTTTATGTGCATATAAATTACAAATGTATACATAAATGTATGTGAGCTATTTTGCCTAAATTCTAAGATTCCATGAATTCTGCAACACACATTTTTATAACAGCTTTTCTGGAGGAAAAAGAAAGAGCACCACATAAAAAACACAACTCTTAAAATGCAGTAGGACTACAAAATAACCCAAATGTGTGAGAAGGGTAAGTTTTACAATAAAGCGAACACTGTGTATGTGAGGGTACAATGGTGCGCACTGAAAGAGAACCCAGTGGAAGAACAGTAATGGAATAAAACCCACAAAATGTCAACAATAATAATTTTTATTTCTCACTTCTTTCTTCATTTTACAACTCCCCTATACTGAGCACACATTGTCTCTATAATCTGAAACGATGAAATCCATTTTTAAGGGTTTATTTTCAAACAAGAAAGTAATGTTGCTATATGAAGTTGCACTAGAAAAATTCCTGTCTTTTCAGCAAGCCTCAATTCTGTTGAGTGCAATTTGAAACATTTTGAGCCAAAGCTTCTGGAGCTGGTCCATCTTCGAAATTCCACTCTGCAGGCAGCTGGAGAATATTTACCGTTTTGCTTTAGTTTGTTTAGTTTGCTTTATCTTCCTCAATAATCTAGGGTGTCCAGGAGCAGCTGGACATATTTTTAAAGAACACAGAACAGTATCATAGAAGGTTCTCATGCCCACTGTTTTCTGTGTATCTGAAGTAAGTCCTACTTTCTACAGAAGCAAAACTCATCTCTAACAATAAATATTTCTCAGATATAACCAACACAAGCTATTTAATATAGTTAACACATCAAGTAAAATTTTCCTGACACCAGTAAAAATAAAAATTTCCTGTGAAACAAAAATCCTTATTTATTTTCTCAGTGATGTTCCTTACTACAAATCAGCTTTTTAAAACCCATAAATGAAAGTTTTAATTATCTTATAGGAGATATATCTTGTTAGTTTTAGATTTGCTTACATTAAAATTTCTCTGATAACACATAAATCAGAAACCTGCATACTTTTCTCAATCCTTACTGAATTCATAAAGCACTAGTTTCCCAGGCATTTTAATTAATATGTACTAACTTCACACTACTGCTCACTTAAAGACTAGTCCATCAAGCATGAAAAGCTTAGATTGTATATAGTGCCTTTTAAAATGAAATCTTTCAGAATTCTGGTAACAAAGACACTAATATGTTATCAATTTTATTTAAGAAACACAAAACAAGAACTAATTCCAAGTGACAGTTTTAGCAGGAGAAAGCAAAGAAAAAAAAACCTTGGGGAAAATGGTAATAATACTCAATTTTGGCCAGTCATTAAACATAGCATATTATGAACTAAAATTTAGTCAACTATTTTGTTTAAGTTTTTATACACTGATATTTGGTTCAAAAGGTCCAGTCCATACAAGCAAATGTAAGTCATTACATGCTTAAGGAATCCTCTTCACTTAAAAAAGTCACAGCCATAAGCTCCTATATGGAGGTTTATCACAAACTGCTACATAGAGGTTTAAAAGGAAAGACTGGTTTTAATTGCCCAGAAGCCAGAATATCATATTGCAGGCACATACTGCATATTGCAGTTCATTTTAGGCCAGGCTTACAGAGGCAGTCAAACTGAGTGGAAAAGAGAAAATTCGGCCCGGGCCGGGTAGCTCAGTTGGTTAGAGCGTAGTCCAGATGCACCAAGGCGCGTACCCGACCCAGTAAGGGCACATGCAAGAATGCATAAACAAGCAGAACAGCAAACTCTCGTTTCTCTCTTCCTCTCTCCAAAGCCAATTAAAAAGAAAAATAGAAAATTCAAAGTCAAGCTAAAACTTACTAAGAGGTTAAATCTGACACCTTATTTTGTAATTATAACTAAACTGGGCCTTTCAAAGAAAAAAACAGCATATATATGTACACATATATACACATATACACACATACATATATACAATATATGTGCATTCCTGTGTACTTTTGGTGGCCTTTATTTATAGCCAGGACCAATCTCTAGAATTAATCACTTAAAACAAACATAACTCTTCAATCAATCTGAGGTAGGTCAGCCAATAGCACAACCTTCCCTAGTGAACTGCTCCTCGCATACTAAATTTAAGACAAGTTCACAGTTTCTCTGGATTCTTGGTCTAGGTCCCTCCTATTCACCACACCTGGAATCTCAGGTCAGTCAGTCATTTAACCTCCCCTGATGTTACTGACAAGAACTGTGTGTGGCCACCCCCTGCCCCCCAGCCAAATTCACAAGTTGAAGCCCTAATTCCCAATGTGATGGTATTTGAAGATATGGCTTTAAAGAGGTGATTAAGAATAAATGAGGTCAAATAGGTGCAACCTTAATCCCGTAGGATTGCTATGTCCCTTTAAGAAGAGGAAGACACACAGCAGAAGGACTATATGAGGACCCAGGAGAAGGTGGCAGTCTGCAAGCCAAGGACAGAGGCCCCAGAAGAACCCAAACATGTCCACACATTGATTTTGGACTTCCAGCCTCCCAAACTGTAAGAAAAAAAATCTGTTTTTTAAGCCACCCAGTAAGCAGTATTTTGTTATGGCAGTCCTAACAACTAATAGAGCTGGCTTCAGCTTCTTCATCTGTTTTGATGACCCCTCCAAACTGAACAGTAAAAGCACCTCATAGTTGAAAATTAAAAGGGCATGAAGCAAGGTTCCTGGAAGACAGAGCTCAGTAAATAGTAGCTGCTGTGCTTGGTATGACTAAGTACCCTAGGTAAAGGAAGCAGAGAGGAAAACCTAGTAGCTTGTTCTGGAACTGGGCCTACCTCCCTTGTATACCAACACCAGGCCCCAGAGTATTACAATCTCAAATGCATTCACCTCAACCATTTATTTCCAAGGGGAAGGCGAGGCATGCCTGTGCCAGAGAGGACAGAGGCTGGTGGGTGAGACAAATAAGAGGTGCATCCCATAAGAGAATCATACACCAGGAAGAAAAGTTTAAAAAGAAGAGACTGGGAAGGTGAAGACTTCAGTGGTGGTTCCCAGTCACAGCTCTGAGAACAAGGCCTGTAAACACCCAAAGAGCCATTAAATTGCAGTGGGTCCCAGGTATTCGCATTTGTAACAAATACTCAAAATAATCCTGATGGAAAACCAGGAGTGAAAACTACTGATGTAGACTTCAGGCTGCCAACAAGGCCAGACCATCATGGACTTGCATGGGGACAATGCTATGACCAGACTGAGGAAGAAAACTGACTCTACCATGTAACACTAGTCGCAGTAAGGGCTGACCCACAGCTGAACAACCTAATCCTCTTTCTTGGAAGACGACCTTGATAAACAGTCAACATAGAAGAGCCACCAAAGGCAATACAGCCTGCCTCTCACCCCATGGGAGAGAGAGATCTGGAAACTCCCAAACTTGACAGCATAATTCTGAATACAAATGCAAATAATCTTTCAGTGGACCTAACACTTACGATGCTAGACTTAGGTGTACTTCTGTATTTAGCTAAATTAAAGATGAAAAGCAGTCAGCCCTAACTTGTGTGGCTCAGTGGGCTCAGTGTCATCCCACAAAGTAAAAGGTTGTTCGTACAGTTCCCAGTCAGGGCATATGCCTGGGTGGCTGGCTAGGTCCCCGGTTCAGGGCGTAGGAGAGTGATTGATGCTCTCCCGTATCGATGTTAATCTCCCTTTCTTTCTCCCTCCCTTTCTCTCTAAAAATAGATAAATAAAATATTTAAAAATAAAAATAAGAAGTAGTCAAAGGGAATGTCGATATGAAACAAAGCCCAAAATATAAATAAATAAGCCTACAAATTCAGGCTTCATTGACTAAGAATAATAATTTAGCTGAAATAAAATCCAACTTTCTAAGCCTTGAACCTTGCATCCCTGATATGTCCACTTTTAAAAAAACTTTTGAGGATGAGAAACCAAAATAAGCACATCCGAACCAGATTTTTAAATAAATTAAGACCAAAAGAAGAGAAAGTTTTGTACTGTAAATTGCTCCCCTACTAGGGACAATATTTTTAAGAGAAAAATAATCTTAAGGCCAAAAAAAAAAGAACAAATTTGACAGTAAAAATCTTCCAAATGATTCTAAGGCCAATTTTTATCAAAGCTGATTCCAACAATGGTAACCGCAGGAGACCAGTGTGCGTGTGAGCGCGCATGCAGAAATGACTTGAGGGAGGCAACCTGTCAAAAGAAGATGCCGTAACAAATAATTTCCTTTCAAGGCAAATGTCTTTTTTGACAAATATGCTAAAGGAAAGAATGTAAGAATAAGCAGTCTGAAATATTTATTTCCCCCCCAAAAATGCCTCCTGAAGTCCTGAAGCTGACCTTCGCTTCATTAATCATATTAAGTTACTGTGCTATGACTAACTGAAACAGTCATGTGGATTAAGAAATAAAGAAAACCCATAACCCTGTGGCTAATAACAGCTAACAGTTAGACAAAGACCGCCTTTCATTGATGGGCTTGCATGGAAAACACTTCAACACTAAAACCATGAAATACAGAGAAACACAGGGGAAGGGGCAGGGGATGAAGGACACACCTAGTTATTGGTACCCGTGTTGGGTACAATCCTGAAGGTCTCTCTGTTAGTTACAGAATAACCACAAACACTACCCCAGGCATAAAATCTAAATTTCTGAAGTTAACTAGATTAAAGCAGTAAAAGCTCTTGTGATTTCTCCTGTGAGTTTCTAAGTAGATTTTCAAAATGAAAAGTCTGCATGCCAAAATTTGATAGATATAGCAAACTGCCCTGCAAAATTGTGAGTATTAAAGTACATGGCCTATACAGTATTTAGGAACTCGTGTATTTAGAATTCATTTAAAAACTTTCAATCAAGAGATTCTACCTACACCTCAGGCCAATTCTACTCCTTCTGTCCAATAAAAAAGAGCAGGAAATTAGAGGATAATAGTACAGACTCTCTAGTCCCAGGGAATTACTCTGAGTCTCAGTTTTCTCAGCTATAAAATGAAAATAATACCTACTGTTTAGGAGGCCTGGAGGAAATAGATGAGAGAGTGGGAAGTAAGGGCCTGATTCCCTGAAAGCAGCACGCCACAGTGGTTAACAGAGCTGGCTCCAAATCCAAAAACCCTGGGTTCAAGTTGAGACGGTCTCTTACAGTTGAGTGAGCCTGGGCCAAAGGAGTAACCTATCTGTACCTCAGAATTTCCATCAAACATGAGATTGTACCAGTACCTAACTCATAGGGCTGTTATTAGAATTAAATGAGTTAACGAAGGCAAAGGGTTTTGAGCAACACCTTTATAAAAAAAGAAAGAGGGAGAGAGACTGTCATTATTTTTGGCAGCAAATTCAATATTCCAAACCTTATTTCCAAATACAGTAATTTTGAAAGTGGAGCTTCTATCACCATGTCAAAACTAAAAGCACAGCTGTGGGGAGAATATGCCTGTTACAGCTAGATGGAAATGGGAAATCATTTGCATGGAATCGTGTATGCAAAGTACCTCCTCCTTCTTGTTAGGCTGAAATACATGATTACACTTATTTTGGCTGATATAATTTCTTGATTGACTCTTTCTGGGGAATTTTATAAGTTACAAATGTATAAACCAATGTATAAATAAAATCTTTCATCTGGAAATATTTTTAAAATACTAAATTTTTAAAACCATCCCACCAAAATTAGTTATAAACAATTAAAATGTAAGTGTATCCTCTTTTCTCTTTCAATAAGTAATTTTTTAGTCTCATCAGAGGCAATTAAAAACACCACTATAAATATGCATCATATTGATGTATATATAGTATGTATATGTATAGCTATATATATACACACACGCTGTTAAAAACCAACAATTCCTACTAAAATTTTATCTCCTTTTTCAATGGGGAAAATGTCTCAAAAATATCTCCCATAAGACAGAGGTCAAAAACACCCAAAATTTGTCTGTTTTATTGGTCACTGGCATTATCCCAACTCATTCATTCTTGAAATTCCCAAGTAGGAAACACTTACAGAGGGAGCAATTAGACTAACATAGTAAAAAGAAGGTGGATGGAATCCATGGAAGAAAAATGAAGAGCCAAAAAAGGATGAATGGTAGCTTAAGTCTAAGTTCGCTTTCACCTGGGTTAAGTATCAAGCAAAGGAAGTGATATGGGGTATTTAAAACAAAAACAAAAACAGATGTCACCTAAATTAAAAATGGAACAAAAAGTTTGTTGTTTTTGACATACTTATATTGGGTGAAGATTACCCAATTGTTCACTCAACTGCTTTACTTTTTCACAGCTTCTTCCTTCTCCTCAGCATTAATGGATAGTGTGTTTGCTCACAAATTTTGTGAGACAGATGTTTACACAGATTATTAATATATTTTAGTGAAAGTTTGCCACAAAAGCTAGGACCATGCTGAGCTCTGCCTGAATCTGAGCCCTCTGTAAAAATATAGCGCATAACCATAGGGCATTCCCTCAGCTTTAAGTATACAGATCGCTGAAGAAACATACTTCACCGCTTAATGTCCATCACTTTTCCGATATGTTTCAAAAACTTGAGAATACCAGACAGTGCAAGTTAAGGCTTCAAATGGTGAACCAAGACATTTGTTACTTAAACGTGGCCATTAGGTCTTAATGAAAGGAAGACACCAAACAAAACAAAGCCCAAATTTCACTTTGGCTCCACATATTATAATGTGCTGTTAGCTCCTGATAAGAACTATCCCCAGTTTTAACCAACACAGTCAAAATGGAGAGAAATTGTCAGCAAACCTGCCAGGGAGCAGCCAACCTAGAGAAGACCTTAAAGTCTGCTTTCCATTAAAAAAACAAATACATATATACGTAGTAATACAACATGTATATTCATGTCTCATATATGTTTGTATATATACTGAGATATATACAGAAATTTTGTTTTATGGTTGATACACGATCACACAACTAAACATTATCAACTTCAAAGATGACAACATCCTTCAATACAAGAGAGTAAGACAGCTCACACCATTTAATTCCAAAGCATAGCAAAATCACTGCGAAGTTTCCAAAAATATAGCAATTTTGATTTGCTACACAGGTTTTCAGAACTGGCAGTGTTCCTAGGGTTATGCCAGATGACATCACAGCATTTCTCAGAGCCAGCTGTTAAAAACATTTTTAAGTGAATAACTTTGACTAGCCTTTGATGTAAATGTAACTTTTAGGAACAACTACTGTGCATAACAAAGGTGCTGTCGTCACACTGCAGGATTAAAATCAACGCAGGCAAAGGTTTTCGTCTTTTCTGTAAGACATGCACCATCTGGAGGGGAAGAGCCTATGGCATTTCCAAACTGAAATGGATGAAACGGCCCCCCTCAGCGGCAGGCTAAACCAGCAGAGGCAAACAGATCACAAGCAAGACAACCTTGTACTCCAAGTTCAGGATGATGATCGACCAGCAAATTAAAAGTACTAAACAATTTTCTGCACTGCAGGCCTCTTACTTGAAGGTTGACAGAAATGTTTGGTGCAAAAAAGAAAAAGTAAATTTGCCACACAAAAACGGGTAGCAAACCCCTGCCAGAGTCATCAGTGTGGGAGAAACACTTTTCTGTGGGTTACTGTACTCTCCCTGGCAACACTGTCAAGTGATTCAATTCAAAGTTTAGTAGAGTCAAATATGGGACGTAAGGGGCGGGGGGCACACAAAGGCAGGAGCAAGGGTCAGACGGTATTTGCTTCTGAAATAATTAACCCACGAAGGCTTTCTTTGGGACTGACCCTTTAGTGGGGGTGTATCCCTGGTGGTATCCTTGAAGGCAGCGATTGGCTGAATGAGGTGTGATGAACGGCCCCCAGCCCACAACAGAGGTGACACAGGCCCATGTGGCCCTGGCCATGAACACAGAAGGTCATTCATTACCCAATGTAAACAAACAATGAATGATTGTGATGAATAATGGTCATTATTGAACTACAGTGCTCTCTGGGAATTCCTCAACACTTTCTTGACATCAATGTACTATTTGTGGAGAACCCAGTGAGGCTCACGCAGTATTATTTAGTGTTTCATGCTTTATGTGGGAAACCAGAGACATTTACTTCTTCTTTGTTGGGATGCATGTGTCTGAGCAAATACCGACGTCTTCATTTCTCATATTGCACAGCGAGTCTATTCATCCTCTCTCACATGTGTGTTCACATGTACACACACACACACTCCAGGCTGACACCAACAAAACATAACACTGAAAATATTGGAGAAATGGTCTGTTTTAGGCTTTATCCTCTTCTGAGTGAAGGATCAGTCACAATGGTAAGTACATTATACCCATGAGTAAGAGGAAAATAAATAAATAAATAAATAAAATAAAATAAAATAAAATAAAATACAAAAGATGTTAGCCCAAATAAAGAAACCTCTCAGGAAAAAGAAAACCACAGCTCACCTCTTTTCACATAATCTTTGCCACTGTGCCTTCTTCACATAATAAGCTGCTGTCACTGTAGGCAAAGTCTCCCCAGAGTCTTCACCAAGCCAGTTCCCACTGGCCTAAGTCCAACAGCATCCTATTTAAAGCCTTTCCAACACACCCCACCCCAGCATGCACACTGTCACCCCCTCCTCTGGGTTCGCACCAGAGTAGCTCCTTGAGAGACTACATACAGCACCTGCTGGGCACAGGGCAGTGGTTGCTCACAGGTCCATGTGTTCACTCAACCACTCTTTGGTGTTAACCACATACCAGGCCCTTACAAATAAAAAAGAGGTCATACCATGCACGAACAGACCTTGTCTACCTTGTTCCAGTCTGGTGCATTCTCCGGACAAACCAGGGAGGACCTGTGACTCCTTCTGCGTACTCCCAGATGCCACACCCCCATTCGTAGCTGCACACATGACTACACGACTACAGGAAAGGACGTGCGGGTTCACACACAGACCATAAGACCTGTCCTATGTGTCACCCGGGCTTCATTACTGCACAGGGGAATGTAACTTCCCCCTTTTCCAGCCTAGGATCTTAAACCTTTCAAATGTGAAAGACAATTATTTTATTTCACAGAAATTCTGGTAATGTACAATTCCAATAATCTTGAGTTAACACACTGAGAAGAAATAGCATGAAGAGGGAAAAATCACATAACACAAAAATGGAGCAATGACTCAGTACTAATAGCAAAACAAAAACTAAGTATGGTACATGGAGCATAAGCCAAATATGCATAATTGCCCTGATCTAATAATCATGAGACCATTTAAGAATGACTTAAGAAAAAATATACTGTAATGGTAAGAACAATACCAAGATGTCCAAATAAAGAAAGTAAGATAAAGTACATATCGTTCCTAAAGTAATACACAAGATAATGTGGTATTTTAATATCTCTTAATATAGACATTGTTAAAGTATTTATAATGAGAACAGCACATACACTATTCCTGTATTAATTCTAAACTGTAGATATATTTCCTTGGATCTCTAAGCCAGCTATATAAAGAAAGGACTACCAGTGACAACCTGTACTTTAGAATAGAAAATCTTTGTGTTTTATCTACTTGGTATTAACATTTCTATCCTTTGTACTTGTATAATCTAATACTAGGAAGTAGATGGACGGAGAAATGGATGATGTATAGATAGCTAGATCCTTCCAGATAAATAAATACATGAATATTTTTATATATACAAACATATACAAATACCTATGTCAAGAAAGTCTCCCTGTAGCCAGGGACATTCCCATGGCCTGAAGAACAGATCAAGGATGTCACTGGATGCCGGGAGAAGAGTCTTCAATGGTGAGATGCTACCTGGAAAATGCCTGCCATTGCATCTCAGAGTGAGACTGGCATTCCCGCAGCCTGTCCTCCCATCCGATGCGAGCTGCTATGGTGGTGAGTGGAGGGAGGAATGAAGTCCTATTATGTACAAAATGTAAAAAGATCACATTGGAAACCAGGAATCGAATCTCCTCTCCAAAATGTGTATTAAATTATATTAAAGCTTAAAATTGGAATTCTTTTTCTTTTTTGACCCATATTTCTCAGGGTAAACTAAATTATGCTACACAAACAAACAGTCCTCCAAAGCAGAAACTTAAAACAAGGTATTTTCTTGTTCATGCTGCAAATGTAGCCTCTAGGTCGAACATCTCCCTCACTCAGGTGCTGAGGCTGAGGGAAGCTGGACCTTCACACTTGCTGGACAGCAGAGAACTGTAAAGGGGCTACACAGCAAAGTGTGTGCCCGCTCTGAAAGCTTCCACCTAAAGGAAGCACCACTCACATTCACGCACATGGCAGATGCACGCTCCAAGTCTCAGGGTCATACCCACCTCAGAAGAGGGCAGGGAAGCGTAGCGCTACTGTCTGCCTACAGGTGTGCTGCTAAAAATATTTCTTGAAGCACAATAATTACTACTCCAGTCACCAAAGGATTTGAGGACAAGTTAGAAGGTTTTTCTACCATATGACCAATTTTAAAAAACTTTCCACTTTCAGAAATTTTTATATTTGAGCATTGTATCTAAGGGATTTTAGGCCTATAGTTCTTAACAGATGCAGAATGGTGGACTCACTCACCTTTCCCTAGGAAAAAGGTTAAAAGGGTTGGTGGAATAATCAAGTGTTAGGGTGAGAAGCAAGTATTTTAATCACATAGACACAAACACATGCACACACACACACAAAACCCCTCCAAGCTGCCACTAATACAAATATTAAATATCAAATGAGCAGCCATCAAAAGTGGGAAAGGAATACAGCACAGATATTTTAAGTTCTGAAAGATGTGGAGAAATGGTCCAGGTGACACAAAGATTATTGTCAAAAGCTTTTGTGCAGGTGGGAGGGTCAAGTGAGAGGACAAATGCAATGCCCAGGGATCCCCAGCAACCTGCATTAATCACCACTAACTCTATGTCATTGTCATGTTAGATCCACTTAGCAACACTGTGAGTCAGTCTCCTGGTGTCTCCATGATTTGAATGTATTTGCAGTGATATCCACCATATGCAACACACCGTGGGGGAACGAAGTCCCTTTGACAGAAAAAGGATGAATCTTTTTAGCAGATAGACTCTGAATCTCCAGAAGAAAAACAAACGAAGAGGCTTCTCCAGGCAACTACACTCAACAATATATTTTTTTATTTTTTCATGTCAGAAATCAATTTAATCCTCTCAAAACTATACAGATCGTTGTTAAGGATAATTACAGCCAAAAATTTTTGAGTACTCTCCATGTGCCATGCATACTGCTAAATAATTTACATGGATTGTTGCTATGAATCTTATGAAATTATTACTATTATCTTCATTTTATTAAAAAGATCATGAAATTTGCAATAATAGAACTGTGACCAAATTTTGGTCTTCCTCCAATTTTGTGAAATTTAGCTTGCATACAATATTATCTCCTTATTTCTTTAAATTAACCATAATACACATTATAAAATCACCAAATCAATAGTTATGGAATGTTTAAATGTCCACATTCCCCCTTTGTACATTCTGGATCTCACAATTTCCATAAATTAGGACCAGAAGCAAACTCATTTCTTAACTGGCTGCAAATACCTACTTGCATTTTTCTGTTTTTATTCTGTGTTCAATATGACCAGTCTTCTACTTGCAGCTTTTAATTTACTGGTTTCAAAATAAAACCTAATAAGATGGTCAGCCCACTGGGTTTCTCTGAATTTACTGACCTGTGTGATGTGCAATGTTATTGGGTTTTGACAAATAACCCAAAAAGTCTCTCCATCGACGGTAAGTTTTCTTTCTGGTGCATCTTCAGTGTTCTGAGCCTTCTCACAAATCACCCTCAGAACAGACAAAGGAGCCAGGGTTGGAAGACAACCCCTTTTCTTTACTCCGGAATATCTCCTTTAGCTTGTCACCACCCACATCTCATGATAGGCCTGAGCCACATCTGAAAAATCAACTGGATGTCCAGCACATTTCCCTCACTGCCCTGGGCTCTGTCTTCAGTGGGTCCTGAAACCTAAGGAAGCCAAATGAACTTTGTATGGCTGATGAAGATGAGAAGCAGCTCTTTAAGGGGTTTTAGTTTACCTCTTGTAAATTTTTGATGGTGTAAAATCAAGAAAATCATAGTTTTACCTAAACATCTCACAGAAAGTGAGAACGAACTTACAGCTATGTTTTCACTGCTGCAAGAAAAGCCATCTTCAATGCAAATCTTGGTTTGCTTCTACCTAACTATCTCACCCAAGCGGCCGCACTGCCCTGTGGAGTTCGTACAATCTCATCGGCCAAGGAAGCAAACAAATAAAATGCAACACAGCTGGCAGAATGAACATGTTCATCTATAAATATAACAAGTATGTTATATGAAAAAGTCTATAAAATATTTTAAAATAACTCAACAGAAATACTTGTTACAGTCTAGATTGTTAAACTGTTTAAGGTATCTGACCCAAATCTCCTAGTGTCAACAAATTTTTCAAGGTCTTTAAAGTACTGATATATTATACATATATCAAATCATCATGACATATACTTTAAATATCTTATGATTTTATTTATAAATTGTACCTCAAAAAAGCTAAAATTAAAAGAATTTTTAAGATTTTACTTATTTATTTTTAGAGAGAGGGTAGGGGAAGGAGAAAGAGAGGGAGAGAAACATCAATGCGTGGTTGCCTCTTGCGCGCCCCTTACTGGGGGCCTAGCCTGCAACCCAGGCATGTGCCCTGACTGGGAATCAAACCGGTAACCCTTTGTTTCACAGGCCTGTGCTCAATCCACTGAGCTACACCAGGCAGGGCAAATAAAAAATTTTAAAACACACTAATTTTAAAACTGTTGGACATACAAACCCAAAAATTAAAAATATTTCTCTGTTGTCCTACTTTATCAACTTCTACTTGGATTATGAAGCCATGTGAATTTTATCCCCATGAGGAACAGGATTTTTTTGGTGGATTTTTTGGTTTTGTTTTATTTTCTTTTGTTTGGCCTAATATGTAGTCTGAAAAATAAAAATAATATAAATGACCACAATAATCCCTCTGCTAAAATCTATTTCATTTTAGTTACACACATTTCTTACACCAAAAATGCATACCACAGTTAATCTCTACTCACTCCTTTGCACAGAATAATACCATTTCACTGATTAATAACCCTTGACAACTGGTTTGTTAACTCCAACTCCATCAATCTCCCATGTAACCCACCTTCCAGGTGCAAAGTAACAGGATAAGGTGAAAGGAGGAAAATATTCAACCTGGGGTTATCAAATGCCCCAAGAACTCCTGACTGGAAATACAACACAAATAAGATCTCAGGGATGCTGACCCTCAACTGCCAGAGAGAATGGACACTCACCCTCGAAGAGAAACACAGCTAATGTGTTCTCAAACACCCTCAGCCACAGAAAGGATCTGTCTAAAACGAAAATACTGCCTTTCCTGTGTCTTCTTTGGGGGGAAAAGGTCTGAGAACACAGTTACAGAGGAAATTGCTACACCAAAAACCAGCAACTGTTTTAGCACCAAAAATACCCTATTGGTGGCCATGTGAAAAATAATCTCACATTGGAAAATTCCTCATTGCTTAAATTGGAAAGTAAATTTTGAGGTAATTAGAGTCTTTACAAATATAACATTCTCAAGATGTAGCTCCTTTCCTTCAAGTGCCTGATTTATTTTTCTTGTCTATTTGATTCTGCCAAACAGGAAGGATCCCTGAGAGAACAGAAAAGATTTTTTTTCTTTCCTTTTCTACAGAAGGTCGCTGTTCTACATTCATTACCAGAGCTGGCTGCGAATACTTCCATCAGTGACTTATTAGTGAATAAAGTTCAGGGACAACATTAACGTGTTACTCCTCATTAACGGAAAAGTTAACTCAAAAGCCAGGGACAAGAAAGATATTCTCTAAACATCAAGCCAAGATTCCCAACAGGCCAGATTATTATCAGGCTGCCTTTTATCTTCCCCAATTATAATGTGAAACCCAACCGTGACTTTCTTCATAGTTGGGAATGTGGATGGAAAGTGAAGAGGAGAACAATAAAAAATGGACCAGGAAGTCAAAGAGACAGGACTGAAGAGACAAGAATGTTGCCTTAGAGGAGCTATTCCAAAAACAATCTCACTGAACAACTCAGAAGGCTTCTCAGCCAGCAAACGGAGACTCTTTTCTTGGCAGTTACTTAATCTGTCTGGAGTACAGATACCTACTCCCTGGGGGAAAGAGCAAGGCTCCATTACTATGATGCGTGAGAGACAGGTCATTATTACTGGGTCATGGTCCTGCACTGACTTGGCTAAGCCTGCCCAGGACAAGTTACACAATATGCTAGGGCTCTGTTTACTCATCTGTAAAATGGAGGACATAACAGTGACCACCTCACAAAGACGCCGTGAAATTTAGCAGCACATAACTACAAAGCTCTTAGCATGCTTCCTGGGAGAATGGTCTCTCTCAGTATGATCATTAGTAGGTCATCACCTCTGCTCTTGTTCATGTACCTAATGACTGGTCACTCTCTGCCATCAAACCTCCTTCCTGTCTCTCCCACTTCTTGAGCCTCTTTCTTAGACCCTTAGTGTCACCCTGTTTTTTCCTCTTTAGCTTTTAATTCGTAACAGGTCACTTATCTTTTAAGGCTCAATTCTCTTGTATTGAAAATGAAAGAAATAGGACTACAAAGGATTAAAAAATACAAAAACAAACTTAAAACTCTGATTTTCCTTCAACCTGAGGAGAGCACACAAATGAGAAGTGATTGAAAACAAATGAGAACAGAACGAGGATGATTTTGTTGTTATTGTTAATATTATTTTAAAAATTAAGTCTTAAGCTAAGATTAGCCGTCAATAGCTAGAGTAAATCCACACTGAGATGGATACTAGAAAATGTAGGAAAATGTCCGTAAGAAATATAGTATTTTTTTAAAAACTAAGAGAAAAAATTTTTTTTAAATTTTGTTATACAAAAAGGAATAAGCCCATTAATGTTCACGATAAATCAAAAAAAAAAATTCCAATTGTCCTCATAAAGGTGTTACAGATAACAAGTAACCAAGTTCTTCAAATGGCCTGGGAACCCTAGGGAATCACACTCACAGACATTTTCTCACTGCCCTAACAGAAGAAGTGCCAAAAAGGAACCCCTGAAGGTGAACACTGTAGATGTTACTTGAACAATCCCCAGTGACCAGGAGCCTCAGGGTACTGAGCAGCAAAACCTGTGTTTTCCATTTTGATGACCACAGTGATTCAACACCAATGAATTACTGTTTGATCACCTACAGCCAAGGGGACAAAAAAACAAGGGAATGGAAAATAAAAAATGTGTTTTCTATGGTGATGATTAATTTTATATGTCAACTTGACTGCTTAGATTTTGGTGAAACATTACTTCTAGGTGTGTGTGTCTGTTAGGGTGTTCCTGGATGAGACCAGCATTTATATGGATGGACTGAGACCGCACATGGCCCTCAGTGTGGGTGGGCATCATCCAATCTGTTGAGGGCCTGCATTTAACAAAGAGGCAGAGGAATAAGGTCAGTCTCTGCCTGACTGTGGGTCTTCACAGGCCTTCGGACTCAGGTGGGACCTACAGCAACAGCTCTTCTAGGTCTCGTAAGACTCTTCAGCCTCCAAAATCAACCACCTGAGCCAATTCCATATAACAGTGATTGTCAACCTTTTTCATCTCACGGCACATATAAACTAATTACTATAATTCTGCAGCAAGCAAAAAATATGGTGTATTTTTCTGTAGATCTGACAAAAAATAGGCATAATTTTGATTCATTTACACCAAATGACTCGTTATGTCGGCAGGGAACAGAGGTCAGTGCCCCCAAATAAAGCGTCAGGTATTGCATGCTTTAAAATTCATATGGCACACCAGTTAAAAATCACTGCCGTGTAGCAAGTCTCTCATTTTAATTTGCTTTATGTACATATGTGTGTACATATATGTATGTATATAAACATATATATCCTATTGGTTCTGTTTCTCCAGTGAACTCTAACACACTTTAAAATTTCAAGTGAGTTATTTAGCAGTCCATGTTCTCTGTTTGTCATTCAAACATTTTCCTCCTTAATTTATTCTTTTCATGATTACTAATCAAAGCCAAACTATCATAAAACACCTAAAAATATGAATTATCAATTCCTATACATCCAATATTCACATTTTCCCCATTATACTATAATTTTTTCCCAATTTTATGATTTGGTTGTTTGATGCAGGTTCCCAAAAATCAAGATAAATTAATGTACTCTGAAATCCTTTTAATCTACAGGTTCCTTTTTCATCTCCTATATCCTGTCTGTTTTAAAACTAAATCTTTTGTATTATAAAGTTCCCTGTTTCTGATTTTGGCAATTTAGGTGAACAAAGCCGTGTGGCATTATTTAACATGTTTCCCTATCAATTTTCTGTAAGCTGATAGATCTAGAAGCTTCATCAGACTTAAAGCTCCCTATCTTTTTGACGAGACTAATTCATAGGTTGTGTTCTATGCATCGAAGTCTACGTGTCTCCCTATTTGTAAAGCTAGTGGCCTTTAATGGTAATTGCCTAGATCCATGAATTCATCTGGGGTGAAAAAGCGCTGTCACCATTGGTATGATCTTCCCTGAATCCACCATAAACTACAATCATGATCACAAAGATAAAACCGAGGCTTTGTAAGCCGAAATATTTCCACAAAGAGAAAGATCCTTCGTCAACCTTTTAGGTATTTGCCTGGACTCAGAGCATCAATGCTTCCTCCCCAAGTCTGAAGGTAGTCTGTAGCTTATTGAATTCTTCAAGAAGAGCTCGCAGGAATATTTCCTGATTTCTGGCACCTTCAACAATTGGCCTGCTGGTTTATATCTGAAGGTCGGTTTGGCTGGTTATAACTTTCATGGCTCACATTTTCTTTCCACGATTATTTTAAATATGATACTTCATTGATTGTTTTTTTTGTCATAAAGCACAGATGTTCAAAAAAGCCTCATGAGAATCTAATTTTCTTTCCCAGGTATATCGCTAAAGATAGTGATAAAATCTGTGTGCCTGAATGTACAAAGGTGTTATTTCTTTATCCTTTCATTAAAGACCATACTTGGACTATCCTATGCCCCAGTGATTATTTGATATTGCTTTATGAGGAACAAAGTGGCCCTTTCAATATGTAGCTTCAAAGACTCTTATTTCAATAAATTTTTTATGGCTTTTATATTGTTTCTTTCTGTATAATTTCAATTTCTGCTTGTAGGACTACCACTGTATATATTTGGTTCACTTCTAGATAGTTTCTATATAATTTTTCCTCAAGTATGTTTTCTTATCTATATTTTTCTTTACTTATTAAAATGTTCCATCTCCTTCTCTGTTTTTCTTGAAGTATTAACACTTGTGTTTACTTACTCTTACATTTTTTCTACTTTACTCTTAATTTCTGAAATCGTTTTACTTCTACTTTTTTTTCCTGAATTCTGCCATCTTTCTCTCAAAATCTTCATTTCTGAGATTGTCTAATACTGATCTATAGTGCTCCTTAATATCTCTTATCATGTTCTTAATATTTTTGTTGTTCTAAAATGTTAGGTATATAGTCTTTAACTCTTGTGAGTACTGTTCCTCATTTTCTTTTTAATTATAATAACTTTGTACAAAGTTCAACTACAAATTCTACTGCTCATTTTTTTTTATGTAAAATAAATATTCCCAAACACTGGGGGGCAAGTGAGGATTGTAGTTGAGATTTTCCCATTCAAAGGTGTAAATCCTCTGCTTTTATTGTCCCTATAAAGTGATTCTAAAAGCTGTGACCCTCTGCTTTCTCATCCATCTATCTTTTCAGCTGACACACGTTTTTCTGAGCCTCTTCTATCCTTGACCCTCACTGCTCCATCTTGCTCAACCCGGGTTCTACTCCCAGCACTTTCTCCTTGATGTAGAGTTCTCCCATGGAAGGCACATCTGGTTTGTCAGTTTGTAACATGATGAAACCCAGACATCACCAGACCTGGCTCCGCTGTGGTCTTGCCCTCACCCAGGAACTGGGTGTCCGATGAAACCGCTCTCAGCTTTGGATGCACATTCCCTGCAAGCCCACCATGATTGCCTGTGGGTATCTGTGGCTGATTGGGGAAATTTAAATCCTGCCTAGCTTCCCTCCAAGGCCAACTCCACACAAGGCCCAGCTGTTCGGTAGTTTCTACCATCCACACATATTCTGAGTCTGAATAACACACCTTGTAACCTAGTTTTGTTGCAGATAGTTTGTGGTTTTGTAGTTTAGTTTTCCTAGTTGCTCTATTTTTTTCAGGGACAAATTTGAGATTTAAAATCTGTCAACACTGGTGTTCTCTTCCAGAATTCACTACAAATTAAAATTATAATGACTCTAAAACCAAAACACAATCCATCTTTTGTATTTTTATAAATTATAAGTACTTAAAAGTATTCCAATTGTCCCTCAAAATCAAATATTCCTACCTACCAATGTATTCTATGAAATTTTTCAGTCACTTAATAAAATTTTTTTCATGAAATAATTTTAGTGATTTAAAGGAAATAGGTCTAGGATTATATATTTTTAGAGTACCATAAAAATATACACAAAAAAGTAAAATCAGTTGATGAAACCCTTATGCCCTATGTACCTACCAAAAAGCTTCACAACATGAAATTTAAATTAACATTTTCAAAAAATTCTCTCCCCTCAGAAACTCCATTTTCATATGGACTTACAGACGAAACTGTTCTTTTTTTTTAATTTTTTTAAAATATATTTATTGATTATGCTATTACAGTTGTCCCATTCCCCCCCCCACTCCACTCCATCCTGCCCACCCCCTCCCTCCCACATTCCCCCCTATAGTTCATGTCCATGGGTCATACTTATAAGTTCTTTGGCTTCTACATTTCCTACACTATTTTTACCCTCCCCCTGTCTATTTTCCACCTGTCATCTATGCTACTTATTCTCTTTACCTTTCCCCCCCCTCCTCCTCCCACTCCCCTATTGACAACCCTCCATGTGATCTCCTTCTCTATGGTTCTGTTCCTGTTCTAGTTGTTTGCCTAGTTTGCTCTCGTTTTTGTTTTAGGTGTGGTCGTTAATAACTGTGAGTTTGCTGTCATTTTTACTGTTCCTATTTTTGATCTTCTTTTTCTTAGGTAACTCCCTTTCACATTTCATATAATAAGGGCTTGGTGATGATGAACTTCTTTAACTTGACCTTATCTGAGAAGCACTTTATCTTCCCTTCCATTCTAAATGATAGCTTTGCTGGATACAGTAATCTTGGATGTAGGTCCTTGCGTTTAATCTTGGGTAACGTAATGATGATGTGCCTTGGTGTGTTCCTCCTTGGGTCCAGCTTCTTTGGGACTCTCTGAGCTACCTGGACTTCCCGGAAGTCTATTTCCTTTGCCAGATTAGGGAAGTTCTCCTTCATTATTTGTTCAAATAAGTTTTCAATTTTTTGTTCTTCCTCTTCTCCTTCTGGCACACCTGTAATTCGGATGTTGGAACGTCTCAAGATGTCCTGGAGGTTCCTAAGCCTCTTCTCATTTTTCCGAGTTCTTGTTTCTTCATTCTTTTCTGGTTGGATGTTTCTTTCTTCCTTCTGGTCCACACCGTTGATTTGAGTCCCAGTTTCCTTCTCATCGCTATTGGTTCCCCGTACATTTTCCTTTGTTTCTCTTAGCATAGGCTTCATTTTTTCATCTGGTTTTCAAATAGATTCAACCAATTCTGTGAGCATCTTGATAACCAGTGTTTTGAACTGTGCATCTGATAGGTTGGCTATCTCTTCCTCGTTTAGTTGTATTTTTTCTGGAGCTTTGAAGTGTTCTGTCATTTGGGCCATTTTTTTTTTGTCTTGGCGCTTCTGTTACTTTAAGGGGCAGAGCCTTAGGTGTTCACCAGGGCGGGGTAATGCTGGTCCCTGGGCTGTGAAGCTGTATGTGGGGGAGGGGCCAAGAGGGAGCAGTGGCGCCTGCCTCACTCTCCTCCGGATTTCAATCTTTCACTCCGCTACCCACAATCAAACTGGGCCCCTCTGGTGCTGGTTCCCGAGTGGGTGGGCCTGTGCACACTCTAGGCCCCTGTGGGTCTCTCCAATGACCTCTCCCGTGAGGCTGGAAGTCTCTCCTGCTGCCGCCCCAACCCCCACGGGTGTTTTCAATCAGAGGTTTGAGGCTTAATTTCCCTGAGCTGGAGCCCTGTGTTGCCTGGTCTGCTTCGCTTTCACCCGGTTTATCTATGCACGAATGTGGGGCCGCGGGGTGCCACCCACTGCTCATCCTGCCCCGTTCTCTGCCACTCTGAGTCGGGCCCTCTCAGTTTATCTGTGCCAATGTGGGGTCACAGGATCCCCTAGTGGTCAGACTGCCAGTGCCATTTGTCCCACACTCCACCAGTCTCAGGCCCGCCACAGCCACGCAAGTCCTCTCCACCCAGGTGCCCGTCTCCTCCCCTCCTACCAGTCTGGATGAATGTTTATTTTGTATTTCCTTGGTGTCGGACCCCCTTGCTGTTCGATTTTCTGTCAGTTCTGGTTGTGCGAGGAGGCGCAGTGTGTCCACCTACACCGCCATCTTGGTCCTCCCGAAACTGTTCTAAGCAGCACAGAGCGTCAATCCTGTCTCACCAATGCCTGCAGATCTGGGTACTTCTCTGTGTCTCTCATTATCACCCTCAACCAAAATTTGGTCATCTCTCACCAAGGCCAATGCAAAAACAGCCACCAATGGCCCGCTTCAATTCATTTTCAAATAACGTACACACAATTTGAACATATGTGGCCCCGGAGTCCTTGTTCCCAAAACTTTAAGAAGCAGTAGAGCTGGCAGTGTCTAGTAGCTAGATGAGATAGAGTAATAGTCCACCATTTTTTCTGGGTTCATGAATTCCGTTCGGGAATGGCAAGACACAAAATAGCAGCAAACTTAAACTCCTACTCTGAACTAAGTCACCTGGCTATTTGAACTTCACCTCCCTGGGCCTCAATTTCCTCACCTAATAAATACAAGAGCTTGACTAGAAGATCTTTAAGTCATCTTACAGATTTTATAACAAAGTTAGGATTATTCAACAGCAGGCAAGAAATCCCCAGTGAACTAAACGCATCAGTTTTGCTATTGAGAAATCTTCATTCACAGTGGTATTTTCAAGGGTTAAAGATGGCCTGTAGCCAGTGATTTTATAAAATAATATAGCCTACAACTAAACAAAAATAAAAATGATGAGAGATCCATTCTAGTTATGTTTCTAGGGCAAACCAGGAAACTGATCTGCTTTGTGCACAGCTGTCTCCCAGTGCCTATCACAGTGCCCAGCATGTGACAGGGCCAAACACACAGGGTTCAGCACAAATAACGCCCCTATTTTATTCCAAAATCTTATTCCAAAATCATAAGGATGTAATGCTGTAACATTACAATATCACACTCAAGCACACCATATGACATTTTAGGTGAAATGTTCAAATTGCTGCCCATCTCTCATGCGAGACATTCACATACCCTCCAACGACACTCAAGCAGCCTTACTTCCGCCATACCCTGCATATTTGCTGGACGGATGCATAGGCCCCCCTTAGCCTTATAAACAGCCAATGTGTCTTTCATCTTGCTTGGTAATGACTGAGACCAAACAGCAGCATGGTTCTCAATAAGCAATGGCAATAAAGGAGGCATAAACTACTTTTGCTCAGTAAAACAATGAAGCCCATCATCTGGGTCCCTACAATCTTGCCAATATATAAGCTCGTATGCTCCCATTAGCTCAAATGAGAGATGACACTGCAAAATGCTTGTCCCCATTACAATGTATTCCACCTCTAGGCTGCACTGGAAACAGGATTACAGCCAGTACAATGGGATTTCTTTTAATAATAAATAAAAGTAAACCTGAGAAAACAGCAGCCGTTAACAACCAAATTAGCAGGCGGGTCACATAGAACCTGAATCTGAGACAGCCCTGTAGAAAAAAAAATGTACTGGATTTGGAACCAGGCAGATGTGAGTCTGAACTCTGTCTTCACTACTGGCCACCCTAGGCTTCAGCATCTTTATTTATAAAATAGGGATAAAAAACTGTAACTCTCTGATAGACTTGCTGGCCGGGGTAAATGAGATCAGGCATGCAAAGCACAGATATGCAAGGTACTTGGCACAAAGCAGTAATGAAATGAAATTTATTCTCCAGAGCCCTCCCAGTGATCAGAAATAAATTGAGAGAGATATGGACAGAGAAAACAAAAGACACCCCATGAGGACACCCATTTTTTAACATCTGTTCTTTCTCCTAGGTATCTATCCTAACTTTATATCACTTTAAGCAGCCTTCCATGTAACTCACAGTTCCCTAAGGTCAGGGGAGACTTTAAGGGCATATCTCATATTATAAACAACAACAACAATAACAAAAACAAGTGGGGAACCTATGAGGCTGCTAAACAGAGGCTGAACTATACCAAGTCAAATCTGAACAAAGCGAGTTATTACCAGACGTAGTTTCCTACTGGAGCACAGATTTGCTCTCTGTTAAGAACAAGCAAAGCCTGTCTTTAAATCTGTTCTTCCATACAAGAGGTGGAACAATGTCACGGCTACTGAACACAAGTTCATAAGCAAGATGATCCAACTGCACATACAAGGGCCACCACCAGGCCAGATGGTTAACACTGGGCACAGTTAAGGAGCCAACTGGAGGAGATGGAGGGCCCAGGTTCAAGTCCTCCTCCACCATTCACTGAATGTGACCTTTGGACAGGTGCCTTAAATTTCTCCACTTTAGTTTCCTCACCTGTAGAAATAATATCTCCTAAGATTTCTGCAAGGCTCAATGTCATAGCTAAAAGCCACTCAGAAGTATGCTTGGCACATAGTATAAAAATACTACATAAGTGTTTGGGACACGAAGACACCACTTTGTTTCTTTTGCCATGTGAAATGTTAACAGTGCCTTCGTAAGACTGCTGGGATAGACCGGACAAGATATCCCATGTAAAGAGTAGAGCACTGGGCCAGGAATCCAATATTCCTTCAATAAATGACTATCATCACCATACTGCAACTACTGCTTTTATATTAAAGGTACCCAGAACTCTTCAAGCCGTGACGTCTAGAAAACAAACCAGGACAATCTCACACACATACACCCACACAGGCAGATTTAAGTTCTTACGTTCCTCACTCTCTCTAAAGCCTCGGACCCCATCCTCTGCCATTAAGTCGAGCCCCACGCAATACCACATGCTGGAGATTTTTACACTGTTCTACCTTACTCCCTGACTGAGTATCTCAAGACCCTGGTCTTTGCTAAACAATAATGGACAGGAAGCTGTTTAACGTAATCTAAGCAATGGTTCATTGCATGTAACAATACAGATCACAGGATTTGAAATTTAAACGTGCCCATAAAGCAAGGGGCATATAAGACCCTAAGGCAGATCTGCACATTTACATGAATCCAGCATCCTGAACCAGTAAGTGTACATTAAATATTCATCAAACCAACAAAACAGTTTGACAGCATTTTCATCTGCCTCAATGCCCTGAAACACTTCCCCACTCCTATCCCCATTGCCAGAGTTAAAACTGGGGGCTGGACCAAGATGGGCAGGACTAAGTGTGGGTATCGGGGGAACCGTATGGGGGCACTGTAATTATTTAAAGATACAGAACCATCTTGCTGATATTGTTGCCCCTTCAGAACTTCTACTGAGGAACACAACTAACAGAAGAACTACTTGGAGTTCTAGGAAATTTAATGATGAATCTGAGTTTAACGTTTGTTTAGAATAATGTTAATGTTTGTTTAGAATAATCCTCAATCTATACTATAGAAAACTGCTAACTGAGGCATCATGTGGAAACTTGGGAAATTTAACAACAACTCTGGGTTTTAAATGATTTCTCATTGTGTTGTAAAATGTTCATATCCATTTGCATAATTGTCAACCTTGTATGAAAGATTATGCACACACACAAAAACCCTCACCTGGTCGTGTGCTACAAAGAAGGCAGAGAATAAATATTTGTTGACTGGCTGACAGATGGATTGACAGAGTGAATGAAGCATGGCAGCACTGTTGCTCAGTTACCTCCGAGACAGTAAATCTCAAATCGTGGTTATGACACCCTTACACACACACACACACCCTACACACACACACACACACACACACACCCCTGAAGCTATCCACAAGCAGTTGCCAGAAAAACTTCATCTTTGCTGCAAGGTTGTGCTGTATCAGGGTACACAGCCCCTGTTTATGATGCAAAACCATATGCATTTCCAAACTTGCTCCATCCTAGCAATTTTTCTTTCTGAGACACGGAGGGTCAGCTCAGGGTTTTCCCCACCCTGTCCTCAAGCACATTTTGAAATATACGCTGCTTTTGAAGATGGGCCCACTAATAAATTAAGTTACTTCTGTTATGCCACAACTAACGGAGAGAAAGAGCAGAGCTCAAGATGAACAATAATCTGAACCATTAGATCCAATCAGTAACCTGATATGCCGGCACATGAACAAAACGGACAAGACGAACAAAACAAACGTGGGGCTGTAACACCAGGCGAGGGGTGCTGTCAGCACTTGAGGGAGTTTTGATATTTTAAGCCTGTGGGAATTTGGAAAAGGTCCGAGGGACAATTTTTTACCTTATCTGACTGATGTAGACATTATACCTTTAAATTAGGTCTAATAAAGTATACTGCCTTTGTTAATCAGAACAGGAAAGCTAAAGGTGTGTTTTGGGAAAGAGCAGGTCATTTTATTACACTGGACGCAGGCATGATTGAATGGGGTGCTTCACTACATTTTGGCTTTACTTAAACAAGCAGTTTACATGACTCCAGAAGAGACTGATTTATTTCCCACCTTGCTGATCACTCTGGCTCCTTCCTCAGTGTTCTGGTTGAAAAGCAGATAAATTAGTCAACCGGGCAGCTGTATAGGTCAGATTTCCGGTACAATAATATTGTGTGACCCACTCCACCCCCCGCCCCCAAGAGAAAGAAAGTTTTGGTGGTAGACAACAATCAGGTGCGCTGGATGACAGCATTAAGCAGCAGGTTGGGGCCAGACCCTTCCACACATCTCTCATCCTGGGAACAGCAGCAACCTGGGAATGAGGGGCATCTCATGGCAGGTGACAGAGCGGAGCCCAAGTAGAGCTATGCAAGCACTGTCAAGGCCTCCATTCACATGTTTCCACCAACCAGAAGAACCCCAGAGATCATCCCAAGGTCAACAGGGCAGCAAGGTGTCCACCCACCAAAAGGTCAGAAGAATTGATCACTTCGCAAAGGCTCTGCCTGGCTATCACAGTGGAAGACTATCAAATCTGCACCACAATTACGTCCACCACATGTGCATTGCCAGATTCACCCCAACCTGCCCTCCTCCTGGCGGCCCCCATTCCCCACCACACGGAGGTGGAAATAAAGCTAAGGAGGGACTTTGGCTGCAGAAAAGATCATTCATAGGTTGGTAGGTGACCAGTCAGATACACATCCTATCTGTGCTGGCACCTTGACAGTAGAGCAGTAAGGCAAAGGGCCACAAAAACAACTTCAACAGCCCTTATAGCCCTTCTTGGGGACTGCATTTCTCCATTTGTCCTGGAATTCCTTACCATACTTCCTATCTATCATAATAAATGCCTGTTTCATTGTGGTTGATTTAAGTGAGTCTCTTTCACTTGCCAGTCGAGTGGCCACAGCAGAGACAACTGAATTTCTATCCTGACGGAGCTCAGAGGAGGTAACTGTCCAGAAGAGCTGACACTGGCAGTGGCAGCCACCTGGGGACTTTCTTCCCCTGATGTTGTATGACAGGCACATCGCTGTTTCTACTAAGGTCGCGTGCCCAGAGGAGACGGGGGCTAACGGACAATACTGAAAGTGGTGGTTTATCAATATGTTAAATAAGATAGCCCTTGGTCACTGGCACTGCCTAGGACAGGCCCCTACAAAGAAATCATTCTGTTTGGCTTGTAGTTTTGTTCCCGTCCCAAGGTAAAATGTGTAATGGGCTTCTGGAAAAGGTCTGACTCTGGGACAGAAAGAACGGTGTGGAGAGAGACTGTTTTTCTGCTATTTGCCCAGGTAAACTACTGAAAACATGAGAGGACAGAGCTTCGACGCCTGTGCACCTCATCAAAAAGCTTCTATGGTTCCCAGCGGCCAAGTGAATAAAACTTAGACGCCTCAGCTCAGTACTAAAATGCCTTCACTATCTCTAGTGCCAAATGAAGTCTTTCTATCCCCTTCATGCCAATAGAGTGTAATTATATGACTGGCCACTGGTGTTGAGAGCATACAAGGTGCCAAACAGCCTGCTAAGCACATTACACATCGTATTCATTTACTACACACAACCCCATGTGGTCAGTGTCATTTTGCCCATTTCACAAAAGGTAATAGGACCAGAACTCACATGCAAGGCCCCATTTTTTCAAACATATTTCCTGGGCACTTTCTGTGTGTCAGACACTATTATACCATATCATTACCTCTTTCGGTTTGTCCTTCTCTGCTTTCTCTCCAGATGCAGCAAGAAGCCATAAGCAATCACATTCCCCTCCTCAAAAAAGTGCAACAATTTTTCTCTTTTTCCGTTATGGCCTTCAGCCCTCCCTACTTGTACTATGGTAATTTAATTACACCTTCTGCCAAACTTGAGAGCAGAAGCCCTGGACTAAGGCTGCACCTCCCATCCCCCAGGTAAGAATAACAGACAACAGTTATTGAGCCTTTACCATGTGGAAGACAGTGAGCTAACACTTCACATACTATTTTATTTATTCCTATAATAAGTTTACGAATTCTATTACCCTTGTTTTACAGCATAGGAAACAACACGTGAGAACATTGAATCACCTGCCTAAGGTCACACACCTAATGGGTAGCAGAAACAGATGCAAACCCCAGAGATTCAGTAAGAAATAACTAACAAAATTTAAAAATTATGTTATACCTCAGTTTTTATCAACTAAAATACAAAAGGTCTAACTCTGAAGCACTTGGATCAAAAGTCTCCATTAGGCGTGGACCCAAGTTTAAAAGCCCTTTTCACTGCCAGAGTTGAACAACAGCCATGGATTGGAGAAGAAACTGCACCCTGGCCAATTTCTACTTGGGAGGGCAGGCAAGGAAGGGGTTTTAGTTCAGTGTTATGTGGGTCAGTGGATCTGTGTCCAACGCACTACACATTCTAAAGACTTTAGGCCTAACTTAATCTGTGTTTTGTGAAAGGGATGGTCTGTCTTGCATAATGAATTTGCTTTCATATCTAATATTAGATTATGGAATTTAAATGACTTACAGTCAAAGAAATTAATTCCTCCATGGGAAGGCTATGATGTGGTTGGTGACCTATTTTAGGAGCTTCCAAAGTGGACCAAGGGACCACCTGAGTAAGAATTATCTGGGGTGCTTGAAAAGAATATGTGATGTCACAGTTTTGGAATAGGGTTAAATGACACGTAGAAAGGGCCCCAGGGGTTTCTGATGAGCGGTAAAACTTGAGAACCACTAAATTCTAGTCCGGTCCATACTTCCCACGTGCCAACACTTCTTTCTGTCACTTAGTTTAAAAATAACCAAAAAATCAGTTGGTCTTCTCATCATTTTTGGCCTTAGTCTCCAGCGACTGCAATTTTGAAGCACTCCAGGCTGCGATAGTTAAGTCTCCTCCATATTTGGTTATATCCACATAAAAGGCCTGATCAGAAAAAGCCCATTCTCTGTGTTTTGATGGTGCCTGTTCAGAGTTCTGTTTGTATAACAATATCAGCTGGTTTCCAGGCAGGATCACATCAACTCAGGAGTAGGAAGGACACACTGAGGAAAGCAGCTTGCCTTCCCATAATCTGATAAACAGGTGTTAACACAGGCACCACAAGTGCCGGACGCCTGGGCCTGCCCACCTTTGTGGAGCCATATGTCAGAGCGCTCTAGCTCTACACAAGATCGGAAATGCGGCCTCCCAGATGAAGTCATTCTCTGAGGCTCCTGCCAGAATCTGAGGGATAAAAGGAGCTTTGCTTATAAGAATGATACAGTCTCAACACACGGTTCAGAGTTTGGAAGAATAAATAGCCTGATAACACTCTCGTATATAAATATACATATATATATGTATATATATATGGACACACACACATTTAATTCTGTTATCGATGTGGTATTTATCAATATGGTGTTTGCACATATGTATATATGTGTGTACTTATAAGATTTACATACATCCATACATATATACATACATACACACACTAGTAATTTCCTGGCAGACAGACTTAAGACTATTTCAACTTGAATCAGTATCAGCTAAAAACAATTAATAAATAATGACATAAAATAAGAAAATAAATAAATAAAATGAAGTTGACCGCTGGGCCTTACACTGACCAGGATTTGTGACAGGGAACTGGGAACAGACCATGACTGAAATACAACTGTCAGCTCCCAGATGTGAGAGAGAAATGGAAAGAGAGTGAAAGAAAAATCCACAGTTCTTGCGGTCAAATCTAAGTTTTGGCAACGTCAATGGCATAACATACACTCTGTCCCAGAGACAGAGTGAAAGCAAACTTGAATGATGACTAGTAAACTTTAATTGAACTCTCCATCTGCTTATAAGCTTGATGAACTTCAAAATGTATTTGCCTACCAAGCCAGGGTCTCTTCCAAGCAGAAATCTTTCCTTATCAATCTTTGACAAACTATTAAATTTCCCATTTTACCTCTGACCAATGGAAGAATGCCCCCTGTCTATGATTTACAAGTAGTCTCAAAAATTAGGACATGATGCACAGCGCATGCAATTCATTTTAATAGGAATTTGAATGACTCCTCTTTCCGTTTTCAAAATACAATATCCTGCATTGTCCTCTCCATGCATGTGATAAAAAAACTTGGGCACAGAAAATGAAGAATTTTTAAATGGCGAGATGAAAAGCAAGATTCTGCATTCTCTGCTCATGAAGGGCCTGTGCTCTGAAGTGATGAAAGCTGAGGTCCTGCCGTGTTTCCACCTGCAAAACTCTATTAAGTCTAATAGAACTTACCAGGTACACAGGCCACCAAGAATGAAACCTAATTTCCATCTCGATTCATTTGATTTCCTAAAATTACATCAACAGAAAAATCAGATAGATGGTGGATACTGGTTTTATGGAGCTTCTAATAGGTAAAAGCCTCATTTAGTATTTAAAGAATAATTACCACTCTGTGATTCACTCAGGGCCAATCAGAACCTTTGCTGCCTCCTCCTTTCCCTCCCTTTGCCCACAGACGCAACCAGCAAAACCTGCTAACTCCTCTACAACATTTTTAAGAAAACTTAAGAGACAAATAATATTCAGTAAGATGCACTGTAAATCCAGAAGCACAAAAATTTCCAAGGGTCAGAAATCAAAGTGCCTTAACCATTAAATTCAATTTTCCATTCACTGCATCTAAAAGGAGTCCCAGAGCAGATAGGACATATATGTATTGTATTTAGAACTTGGATGAGGAGGATGGTGAAACAAAGCCTTTAACCCATCCTTCACAATACCCTGCAAATTATTCTGGGGAGACATTGTCTAGATAGAGGTGCACTTGCATACTGGCTCGCTAACTTTGAAACCCAACTTTATTTCTCATCAATACCATTATTGCCCACAAAGTCCATTCTGAGCTCATTCAATCAAGCATGCTTACTATAAATGGATTCTCTCCCTCCCTTCAACCTGACAGACCAAAGTGACAAAGCTGAAATATCCTGCCCCATGAGCTCAAGCTAAAAATGGTATGCTAGCTCTAGCAGAGACTCAGGCACACAAGATTGCATTCAGTACATTTGATACTTGTCAATTCAAAAGAAACTAACTCCAAAGACCTGACCCAGAACATCAGCGATCATCCCATAAAATTTTGTCACTATGAACTGATATCCACAAAAAGGTCTGTTTTCTTTTTCTAAACTGGCAAAGAGGGACTATGATCATTGCCTCAACAGAAAACACAATCCACAATATAATAACAAAAGGTCATGTCATATGTTGCAAAGTGCAAGATTTGTACATTCATTTCCCCCCTTTCACTACACAGCATCTACCCTTCATACACAATCATATCAAAATGAAAATAGAAGTTTTCCTCTGCTAAAGAATAACTAGCCCTGGGTGGTGTGGCTCAGTGGGCTGACTGTGGGCCTGCAAACCAAAGGGTCGCTGGTTCTATTCCCAGTCAGGGCACATGGCTGGGTTGCGGCCAGGTCCCCAGTAGGGGGCACATGAGAGGCAACCACATATTGATGTTTCTCTCCCTAAAAATAAATATCCTTAAAAAAAAGAAGAAGAAGAAGAAGAAGAACTAAAGAGCATTCCTTCATTGTCTTCCCATCACAAAGTAAATGCACCATGAGACTTACGTCCCAGCAGGGTGGCCACCTGGGGCCTCACTCTGTGACACCCTTTAACATAGACTTCACAACTTCCTGGGTCTGTTAATCACCCTAACCCAGAAAACAGTCCTCCGAGGGAGATACCATCAGTGGGTAACTTGTACCATGGGGCCCCTTTGATATTTTTTTCCTTTCCTTTTTGCAGAAAGAGTAGACCTGGAATTTTCTTTAACGGCAATTTGTTATGAATATAGTTGGTGGCTTTTCACTTATTGGCTTTTTTTTTTTAAGAGAAACAAAAACAGAAGAGAAACACAAAAGCCACAGCTCGATCCTAGAACACATCCTTTATGCAGGGTTTCTCAACACTAGTGATAAATTGAGCCCGATAATTCTTTGTTGTACAGTGTGGGCTGTTTATCAGCATCCCTGGTCTCCATCCCTTAGAGGCTGGAAGCTCCAGTCCTGTTGTACCAACCAAAAATATCTCTGGACTTTGCCAAATGTCCCCTTAAGGATAAAATTGCCCCCAGTTGAGAACCACTGCTGTAGAGCAAAAGAAACGGCCCGTCTAAAATAGCTAAGGCTAGTCCTGGCACTGTTGGTGGAAGAGCGCTGTGAGTCTGTCCAGCCCCTGTGGGTCTGCGGTTCCTGTGTCTCCATCACCAGTGAAGCTGGGAGCCAAGATCACTAGCAAATGTAGAAAATTCTACAGACCTTTATCCTTCTGTCAAACCCTTCATGATGTGCTATCAGAAAACTAAAACCCATAAGAGAAAAATGCCTGTGTCTGCAAAGGGAGGAGAATAATTAGCATTTGTATATTAGGAAGGGGGAAAATCCTATGTGTCCAACTGCTGCTTTGGCAAATACCTAATGCTCGGAGACCTATTTTTAGAAGATGAGGAAGACAGGAACAAAGAAACAGAAAAGTCAAAGTATGTTTATACATCTTTTTATCTTTTTGACATATCAATGAAGGTTTTTCTTTTTCTTTTTTTGAGAGAGACAGGAAAAAATGTTAGTAAACCCTGCAGTAAAAATAAAGAATGAGCATATGAAGAAGTAAAGATAGCCATCAGCACTTTTAAGTTAGCCTTAAACAAAAACACTCTGATGAGACTAATTTATTTTAACCCCTTGGCAGAAGAGGTTGCCAAATACATTCTACATATCACAAGGTTCCATTGGGAAAAAGAAGCAAAACCAAGTCTGGCAGCTTGGAAACTAAAATCTGAAATTACATTCCTTGCCTAAGAAATTGGGTCATTCACACCCCAGTAAAGACGGGGCAACGCTAGTTCTAACCATTAAGCCCCAGGTTGCCCCAAAAGTTAGCAACTTTGTAACAGAAGAAGGCAGGGAACTCTGGGCAGTAAGTGTTTATATATCAAATGTCAAACAGTAGAAACATGGGACTAATCCAAAAGTATTTTTAATAGTGAGTTGGTCCAGGGTAATTAACACTCCTCCCCTGTTCTTCTAAGTAAGATGCTAGAAAACCAATCCACAGACCACCAGGCTGATATTACACAGAGGAAACTCAGGGGAATTTAAGTAGCCAAACAATTCTTCTCAGGGGACTTGGGAACTGTCATTTTTCTTTACTTCAAACCTGCATTCCAGTCTTTCTCGGTCAGTAAACGTGATCATGTTTGCACCAAGCATTTTCCAGAACTTCGCACTGAACCAACCGTAAATCAACTCTAAGGGAAAGGTAGTGATTACTACAACAGATGGATTTAGCCATAGTAGATTTTTCATACCTGACAGCTATGTCCTAGAGGAAGTACAAAAGACCCAGGCACTGCAACTTTTAACTTTCCAAACAGACCCAGAAGATCCACAGCAAATAGATGTTTTTTAAATCTCTAGAGAAAAGAGACAATTTGGAAGGGCCAGGAAGTGAGTGCATAAAAGCATGTCACCCAATGAGAGAGCCCAGCCGACCACCAGCCTTCACATCCCAACATTCAGGAGGCAACAAGCAAAATCCTCTGGGCAAAAAAAAAATACCCATCGTAAAACGTGAACATAAGTCGAAACGGCTCTGTACTGTGTGTGAGTTGCAGTATTCTCACAGAAATGCTTCTTACCTTCTAAAATCACATTGTCCAATACAGAGGCTATTAGCCACATGTGGCCAATTGGGCCCTTGAAATGTGGCTGAGAATTCAGATGTGCTCACAGTGTATAACACACACTGAATTTCAAAGGCTTAGCAAGAAAAGAGAATGTAAAATATCTCGCTAATAATTTTTTATTGATTTGATGATGAAATGATAATATTTTTGAGATACTGAGTTGAATAAAATATACTACTTAATTTAATTTCACTTGTTTCTCTTTTACTTTTTTAATGTGGCCACTAGGAAGATGTAAATTATATATGCAAATCACACTTTGAATCACATGATATTTCTAATGGTCAGCACGTTCTAGAACAGCAGTCAGCAAACTCTCTGCAAGGGCTGGACGACGGTAAATATTTTAAGCTCTGTCTCTGGTGCTAAAGCAGCCACAAACAACAGATAAGCAAATGGATGTGGCTGTGTTCCAATAATATTTTATTTACAAAACAGGTAAATGAATTTGGCCTGCGAGCCCTAGTACCTAGTTTGCCTTCTCAGGTCGGGATGGTTGACAGTTCCCTGCAAGAGGCACACAGATACACCAGGGGCTCATGATATGCATTCAGCCTGGAGATATGTTCGTGTACCCCGCAGGGGTCTTAAGCAAAGCTGTACTTGAATGTATTGAGACTGGGCATGGATGATCCACCTCCTAGTTGCCTCTCACTCCCCACATGGGCCTGGCCTTCTACACACAATGACCGTGTACATTCAGCATTCCTGCTGTAAAACTGGTGTCATACAAGGAGCCAGACAGTAATGGAATCAAATAATGGGAGTTCTATCAGAGGCCAGGTGAGCGGACTGTATAATTTATCAACCAAACAAAATCAATTTTGAGAACGAAAGGCGATATAATTAATAACTATCTCTGGATAACAGGCATGCACCACAATGTACACAGTATCCTACTGATAAAGGAAGCTAGGCCTACAGTTAAAAATAAAAATTAAAAACAGGCCGACTTTCTCCGAAAGGCAGACATGAACAAGTATGGAACCGTCGGTGGCACTTCTCTATAGTACATCATATTAAATGAACCCTGCCGAACATACCTGGCAGGGCTGGCCTCCCTCGGCGTCTGTGGAATGCACACCGGTGGGCTGACCTGCTCTCTGCTCCGCTTCCCACACTCTATCTTTGTATTTCAACTCTGGGGAACAATCCTGGCTTTAGTCTGGGTGGTCTGTGCCTTCCCCATCCAAGTCAGGGACTCATGATTTTAAAAAGTTCTGCCCAGGCTGGGTAATATGTACATGGGATTCAGTACACCGCTCTTCCTACTGCTATGTATCAATGATAATTTCCATAGTTTAAAAAATATTTGTGAAGATTAAACCGGGACTTCAGGGTTGCAGCAAGGAGCTCAGTTAGCCTAAGATAACGAGGTGCACAAATAACGGAGCCTGGGAGCCCCTGACACAGCCTGGAACACTGAGCTACCAGGAAACCTGAGAAAGTCCTCCTCCTACACAACCCACTCACCTCCCTGGCCTCAGACACAGACATGACACCGTCATCATGATGGGGGGCCAACATGAGGATAATATTGACACTGGGTGACAGAAACCAGACACTGAAATAAACAGCAACCTTGGCCTCGGTCTTGGGTTGCTGGACCAAAACAAAGCTGAAAGCAACGCAAATTTTATTCTTTCTTGCTCTGTTGAAACCAACTGGAGTTTCTTCTGCTTGCCCCTGACATGGTTATTCATATGACCAGCTCCTGTCTTCCCCTTCTTCACTTATCTCCTCCCCCTCCCTCCTGCACCCTCTTCTCTTTCTCTGTGTAAAAATAATGGCACACAGAGACACACATATGTTATATATTACTCCCCTCCCTACAGTGGTCAGCTCCTAAAGAGTGTGTGTGTGTACAAACACAAGCACACACCATACACCCTCCAGGTACAGATCCCTGGAGAGGAAGCATGGAAGGATGTGAGCTTCTGAAGCTAAGTTAAGCAGGCAGAAGCCATTCCCCACCTCACAAGCACTCCCTGAGCTGCCGGTGCACCTGTTTTGTAGAAGCAGCTGGTGACACACTTTTTACCTCACCAGTCACTTCCCAGAGGGACACTGGAAGTGGCAGTGCTGAGTCAGGGGCTCCACAGGAGGAACACCACAAACAAAGTTCTTAACCAATTTCTGCTTCCTCCTACCTTTCTCCTTCCTTAAAGGAAGTGTACAGAGCTCTCTCCACACCTCAAGTGATTCTCCTTTCTCCACTCCTAGCACTTACGGTGTGTCAGGCTGAAACACCAGTCCTGAGAGGCAGGAGGAGACAGCCTCACAAGGGACACTCAGGCTTCAGAGACGACCAGGACATCACACAGAACAAGCAACTACCCGCCAAGCCACAGGGACGCAGAGATGCATCCCACAAGCCTCTACACCTCCTACGCATCTACTAAAAGTTGTAACCTCCACTGGGGCGCAGCATAGCTTTTAATCATGTGGTTTCCCGTTTGTTCTTATTTTTGAAGTTGGCGCTGCAGCAGCAGCATGTCACCTGTCCGCCAGCAACTCATCCGGAAACCCTACAACCTCCTAATAAAACCAGATCCATAAAAGAACACACCAAATTTGAAACCAGTAGTTTGCCCCCCTCACACAAACTAGTTTGTTTACGTAATCACAACAATATTGATTAGACGATTCGATTTTGCCAGCCATAGCACTAAGCACTGTATCAGATTATTTTGTTTAATGCTCACTATAGTCCCATGGTTAGCCCCCTGTTAGGCACAGAGAGGGGTAAGTAACTTCTCTAGGACACACAGCTAGGAAGGAGCAGAGTTGGAATTCACAGCCGGGCTGGTCTGGCTTCCTGTCCACACTTTTAACTCTAACAGTACACCACCTCCCAAATTAAAAAGTGTACAGCCTCTCAAACTAGGAATTCAATTCATTGATAATAAACACACTTAATCTCCTGGGGAGAAAATGTAATCTCCTGCTCCCAACAGAGTAAAGCAATAGGGTAACTCTCTACTCCTGAGCTCCTTAGGTGTTAGGTACTCATAGTAAACTCCCTCCAAAAAGTTCAGTGTGAGAAGGTGTGGTGGGTGTGCACGTCCCAGCGCAGAAACCTAGCAAACACTATTGCAAGCCAGGAGATCAAGGTCAACATCAACAGTAACAGATTGTGCTGATGGCATGTGCCCGTGATATGATATGATATGATGAAGATGGCACTTTACGTCTGTTATCATCTACCCAAAAACCTGAACCCCAGTCTAATCAGGAGAAAAACACCAGGCAAACCCAAACTGAGGCACATTCTACAAAGTACCTGATGAATACTCCTCAAAACTGTCAAGATCACAAAAAACAATTAAAGTCTGAAAAACTGCCACAATCCAGGAGACACTAAGGAGAAGACACAACCAAATGTAATTGGATAGGCTCCTGGAACACAAAAGGACATTAGGTAGAACCTAAGAAAATCTGAGTATATGCGGCCTTTAATACCAACATATCAATTTTGGCTCATTAGTTGTGACAAATATATGAAATGAATGTAAGAGGCCCATCACAACAAAAAATGGATATGGAATTAGGGGAACAACTGTACTATTTTCACAATTTTTTAAGTGTTTACTTAACATAAGATGTTTGTTTTAAAAAGTATGCATGTCCCTAAGAGTTGGAGAGAAGGTGTAAGAGACTGAGAAACCCTCAGGGCATCCAGGTCCCTTGACTACGAGAACGCTGTGCAGACTCGAAGGCCTCTCTGTGCTACTGAGCTCTGTCTCATGCACAGGCCCCCGGCATTCAGTGTGCTGCCGGTGTGTCCACTGCCCCTTCATTCTCTAGTTGCTACTCACCCAGAAAAGCAGATTACTTAATTCACTAGTCAAATCCTTGCATCATCCCACTCTTGAGCTATCAGACTACTTTTTGAACCAACTATTGACTGACAACATTTTACAAATTTAAAAAAAAAAAACTTCATTAAAGTGCCCCTTCCAAAGCAAAAGTAAAAATGCAAACATTCAAAATCACACAAAAGTTTCAAAAAAAAAAAAAAAAAAAAAGAGCAACACCACCACTTTGAATGTCTTCAGAGGGTGGTAAAGAATAGGGTTTTTAAAGTGTAGAGTGACTAAAAACTTTTATTCCTTTCTGGGAAATAGTTTGTGCACAAGACTCAGAGGAAGAGCAGTTAAGTTGCAGAGGACTTCCACCAGCATTACTCTGATGAAGTAATTTCATGCTTCATATTACTTTCAACCCCCAAAGAACCCTTCTTAACCTACCGAAAAAATTAACTACGTGCCATTTGCTGTCACATACAGTATTTGGGTGGGAAGTTCTATGGGGGAGGCAGGCAGGCACCCAAAATGCTGAGCTGGAATCTACAGTTACACTTGGGTCCATCACCTGCCTGGTCGCCTGAAGTGTTTCTTCCCTACATCACAGCCACTGAACTCTTGAAAAGCTCTGTGCCTATGCTGCGCAGAGTGAGTCATGGTGGAAAAAGTTTATTCCTATAAGAGATAGTTCATGCAATCATTTGTGCTAGAACTCAGACAAATATTTAAAGAAGGAAAAAGTATGTGACCATACTGACCCAACAGAATTAATAGATGCCTGGATTCAGTACACAGTCCCAAAATCCCTGACTCCTTTTATTTTATGCTGAGGAGAAGAATCCATAATCACTGTTTTTCCTTTCTCTTTATTTTTTCTTTGTCTTCTCCTCTTTTCTCACTTCCTTCCTCCCTCTTTCCTTTTATCCCTCCTCCCCATTCTGGTCCATGTTCTTTCTCTCTCTTTGACATTGAAAATTGGAGGTGAAGATCAGGGAACCCAGGAGTGGAAATTAAAGGCATCCTTAAGACCCCTTGTCCACACCAGGCTTGCTGCAGCAGTCAGCACTAAATGACTCTGACACCTGCCTACAGAGCCAGGCCTTCCCTTCACAACCCTGGACCCAGAGCTCCAGGGAGCACTGGCAATCAGTGGCACTAGAGAAGAAACCAATTTGCCAATCAAAAAAACCAAAAACCTTGATTCATAAAGAAATGCACAGAAAGGTAAAGTGACTACTAATTAATATAACACTAGAACTGAAAGAACCCAACATCCAGTTCCCAGGCCTGGGCTTCTTTCTCATAGTGATGTTTGTATTGAGGGAAGCGACAAGGAAACTAACATTCGTTATATACCTAACACCGATACATGGTCAGTATCATCTCTGCATTTCATAGATGAAATGTAAACTAGACTCAAAGAGTCGATGACGGAGATCTTAGCCTTGGCCCCTGGATGGAACAGTCACATGATCTCTGGCCTTTAACACCCCGATAGGTCTGGGAAATGCTTCCTACCTTTTCCTACGGTCTTTCCCTTGACTTCTTATTTCCACACATATAAAGTTGGGTCCAAAAACTAGCCCATCACCTGGGAGAAAATGATGATTGTATGGACTAAATCAATCGTTGACTTTTTTTCTCTGAAGACTCTTCAGTGCTTAGTAGTTTCACCAGGCCCTGCATTGACCCCGAGTAGATAGCGAAGAACAAAATCTTTTCATTGCTCTCTAGGCAAGAGACAAAACCAATAAACAAGTTCAGAGCAAGAACAAAAAGATGATATATATTAAGAATGTTCTGGAAGGGCCACACTTAAGAATCAACATTTAACCTGTGACATGGAGAGAGAGGATTCAGTGATAAAAAGAAGAAAGCAGAGGGAACTCCCACGGTAAAACAGTGTGGTCAAGAACAATGCAACAACTCCCTGCCACCTACCCTCTGACTCTTGCCACACTGTTCACCTCGCTATGAGGTGAGAGGCTATGCAGATGTTCATCCATTAGAAGCAACTGCATAGCTCTACTTGCCCAAGGAACCAAGTTCTGCCCATTCATGCTCTTGTATGGACAACTATCTGGTCTCCTAGCTACTGGGTTTAATGGCTCCTCTTTGATAACCCCACGGATCAGAGTTGTTTTGAGTCACACAAAGGGAAAAAAAATTAATAATCTTTGCTCCAGGACAGGTTTCTGCAATCTTCTTTTCTACTTCTGCAGCTAAGATAAAAGAGCTACAGATACTCCAGAAACTCAACACAAGGTACCTGAGTATGGCCCATCAAATTATGAACATCAACCAACAGCCTCCCAAGTCATCAGTCTCTTTAATCTTGCTCAATGATTAACATTTGGGAAATACTCCCTTGTCTCCAAGAGATATTATTTTCAGTTATAAGCTATGGGGGATGTCCTTTTGGGTCATCAAGTTTAATGTGTTCATTATTAAAGTGAATTTGCTAATATTAATGCCCACTTCAGACTCGAGGGCCTGAGCTACAAATTTCTCCTCATTTTGGCTAATGAGGAGTGGGCCAAGGATGAAATGGGAACAAAGTTAAGGGGAAATCTGTTGCTGTGCAATTCTTTACTATATCATGTAAGACATGTAGTGATGCATTATCTACCCCAAGATATAATTACACTCAAAACCATAGTGAACTTTTACTATGCAGAGGCCTCTTCATCATGGGTAGGAGAGGGGGAGGGACAGTAAACATGTATGAAATTCTACAGTGTAACATTAATCAATAGCCTTAATAATAATCATAGTTGGTATTTTCTGAGCACTTTCCAACCAGGCATCTGTACTTTGTCATTTAACTTCTCAACACTTTCAATGTAGATACTATTCCCGTCTACTTTTTACTGATGAAGAAACCAAGAGTTAGTGATGTTAAGTTCCCCTGATCTTTACGGCCTGCGCTCGTAAGGCCTACACCACAAAGAAACGCAATTCGGGGGGCAAATCATGAGCAATGGACTCAGACCACCAAGGCTGAAACCCCAGCCCTACTACTTCTTACCTGTATGACTTAGGAAAGCTAGTTGGCCATTCCTCAGCTTCAGGTCCCTCGCCTGTAAACTGTAATCACCACAGGGACCAACAGAGACAGTGGGCTGAGGACTGAGCGAGGCACCTGCCATGTTGTCGGGAATACAGCAGAATTACAATGGACGTTGCTCACTGATGCTACTTCATGCCACTGCTACTACTAAGAGTGATGTCACGTTCCCACCTGACTTTAAAACATCAATAACTTACTATTCATTTATTTCAGCCATTCACATTATGACAGAATGAATCCAAATACCATCATCAATACAGCATAAACCAGAAATTATAGAATTTTGTAAAACACACCCAATTCATCACTCATTCCCATTAAGAAACCTAAGGTCCCCCTGTTGTAAACTAACTCAGAGAATAAAAACATGACTTTTTTAGATATGCTCCAGATGCCACAAAATTCTTCATTATAACCTGATGAATTTAACTCATTTTTCAGAGTACACAACCTGTAGCTTGTGGTTAAAATGCAAAAGGGAACTGCTCCATGTTTTAAGGACTTTCGCATATTCAGTTTGCAGGCAGCAATCTGCTGTGGTATAAGCAAAAGATGCTATCGCTGACGTCTTACATTTCAATTTTCTTCACACCCGAACAACAAAATATTTAACAGTTAACATCTGCTCAGAGACCTAAGAGATGAGAAGCATAGGCAGTGTGTTCACTATGGAAAAAGTCAGATTCCACAGGGCCAGACTTTTGAAAGCCTGACCTATTGTGTCAGAAAAGGAGAACCAAATGCGGGAAAATGTATGGAGGGGAAACTAAAACCATAAACCAGCTGAGAAAATTTAAATGAGCAGATGGCAACAGGAAAATAAAGACAAGGAGAATTTTTAAAATTAATAGTAAATCTAACACATTCTTTAAAAAGAAAGAGAAAGAGATATCCCCAAAACAACTCTGTAATAGTTAATCATTATTAAATTTTATTCTGATTTTTTAAAAAGTAAAATGTGAATAGGAATAGAAAACAGGGGAATACAATGGAGAAGATAAGAGGATTTAGATCAAAGAATTTATCCAAAACCATCTTGTGTGCTCAAGCCAGCCTCTGTGAGAGCAAGCCCGAGTCACACACCTAAGCAGCAAAACATCCTCCTATCCTCAGTAAGCGCTGCCTTGGTTTGTCCTGCCCCAAGAAGGATGGGTTCTGATTTCCCAAAACTATCTTCAATGTTTCTTATCTAATAGCTCAGGATTAATTATCTGTAAAGATATATAGGAAAGTAAAGTCAAGTAATAAAAATAACATCATATTTCTTCCCGTTTCATAAATAATTTAGCAACAGGGCAACAACTGATTACATTGTTGTCGTTTTAAACTGATGACCCATGTCTCTTTTTAACACAGTAAGAGACAAAACAGAGGTATTGATTTATAATTTGTTTCAACCAAGAATTACTCTGGTAATATATAGCAGATCAAAAGATCAGATTTTACATATACTTTATCTTACTGATATAAAAAGATTTAACAAATCAATCATTGGACCTATTTATGGCAGAGATGAATGACTTACTCAGACATAACTATAAAAAATTAAATCACAATGCTAATTGAAAAAAATACAAAAATAATCAAAGAAGCTGAAGAATTTGAGAGACTGAAAAAAGATCTGAGACTAAGAAATTGTCTCTGTGAAGAGACAACTGTCAAACCAAGAGCAAAGTAAAGAGCTATGCAGGTTCTTCTGTTCCAGCACTTCATCACGTGCACATGTGTCATTTATGAACTTTCGAAAGAGTACTTTACCCATGAAGGTCAGTAAGACACCGTGAGCAATTCTGTTCTTCGTGATACTGCTTATTCTAACCATATAACCTGAAATAAACTAAAAATTGCATCTGGTCTGAGTTTTGTCATCAAGGTTAATTTTGATCCAAATGACTAGACTAAAACACTTTTCATTCAACCACAAGTTCAGCTGTGAAGACAAGAAGGCTCTGGTATGTACTCTGTACTGGAGGAGGAGACAAGAAGGGTGCAGGGAAGAAGCCAATAAACCCTAATGGTCTACCACCCAGCAGCAAGTCCAGCAATTTTAAGGGAGAAGGACTTTTTGAAGTAATACTGGAGGAAAAAAATCGGTCCTCAGGCCTCCTTCCCTGCAGGTATGAGACAGGGAGAGGGCAGCCACCCTCGGTCCTCCACTGCCCAGCAAAGACTGGGTAACGACAGGTATTCTCACACCAGTCCACCCCACTGAGCTCTGGTGCAGCTCCTGAGATCTTCAAACGCAGGCAGACACCGTGCATTGGAAGTAAACACAGCAAAGGAGGGCCCCCTAGCTAAACTGACCCTGAGGGTACCAGGAAAGAGTTGCTGAAAGTTCACTCCTAAGTAACTTGGTGTACAGGATTGCAGAAGGGTAGCACGGCCAGCTGCGGAAATTCACTCCTTGCACAAAATTCACTTCTCCAGATTCAAGGACTACATTTGAAGCATTATCTTCACCATAATTAAAACAGAAGCCTATAGTAACAGGGGTCAATTATATGACAGCAGATGGAAACTAGACTTTTAGTGGTAAGCTTCCTATAGCGAACCCCCAGATACTGAATTACAATGTTGTAGGCTTGAAAGTCACATACACAATGTTATCTCAATAAAAAAGCATATTGTAACACACTGAATGCAGAATAAATATGAGAATCCAGCTATTTTTTTCCCTAAGCCAAACATTGAAAAGATTTGCAAAAATGTAAGATAATGCCACTCCCCTCACAAAATATGTTTCTGTGATAAACATTTAGGTTAACTTGTAATGAATTTATTATTAGAATTCTAGTGAAGTATATATAGACACTATTAAAAACAGAAGCCTAAAATAAACATCAACTCTTTTTTAAAAAGTACATCCAAAGTAGTATGTTACCACTATCTGTGGGGAAAAAACACGTCCAGTGCCATAATCCAAACATTTATGGTTTCTAAATTCTCTGTCCTCTTCAAATAAAATACTTACTTAGCCCTGGCCGGGCTGCCCTGTTGGTTGCAGTGTCATCCTGTACACCCCAAGGTTGCGGGTTCACTTCCACTCAGGGCACATACGTAGGTCCAGAGTGGGATCCCCGGTTGGGGCACATACAGGAAGGCAACCAATTGATGTTTCTCTCTCACATCAATGTCTGTCTGTCTATCTGTCTGTCTCTGTCTCTCTCTCTCTCTCTCTCTCTCTTAAATCAATAAAGATCTCCTTGGGTAACGATTAAAAAGTAAAATAAAATAAAAAATACTTATTTAAATATAGGCATGGTGATTTGCAGATGTACCATGTCATGATAAGAACTAAAAGAACATCTACACAAAGGACTGAGCGCAAAGCAAACTGAGAGGTTTCCTGAAGGGGGAATATGATACTATTTTTGTCCTCCTCGTGGACCCAGTAACATTTTATGCTGAACAACTGCAGCAATTATAACATTATATTTAAAGTTACATATATTTAAAATGCTAGTTGGGACATTGTTAAAGGTGTTCTCTGTGTTCAGAGGTATTATTCATTAATGAATTATTTCAACCTTGTCTCACTTACTGGATTTTGTTACTGATTAGCAAAGCTTTAAGAGAAGAGAGAGGCAGGAAGGTACATATTTGATTCATCACCATGAGTACTAAGTAGAATCTCATGTGTTGGTTTCCTCAGCTAGTATGAGGTTCTGGAAGGGCAGCCAGTATGTGTTAATCACCTTTGTATTGATCACTTTGTAAAATATATATGATTTTCTAACTACACTGTATACCTGAAACTAATACAAAGTAATATTGAATATGAACTGTAACTGAAAAATAAAAATTTTTAAATAATCTTTGCACTGTAAGAAACCAGATGCTAGTCTCAAGATATATACTCATTAAATTAATTTAATATATAATTAGTATAAGACAGCACTCAAACATAAGAAATAAAAAATACACATGCAAAATTACAAAGAATGGTAGTGATCAGGTCCCAAAGTGAGCATTTGTCACCCAGGACGGGGAATGAGTCTTGGCATAAAGAGCATCCTTTTAGAAAAGGTATCAGCAAACTGTGGCCCACGGGCCAAGTCCAGCTCTTTGTCTATGTAAAGTTTTATCGGAACACAGACAGCTCTGACCACGGCTTAGGTACTGTCTATGGCTGCTTCTATGTGCAGAGTTGGGCAGCTGCAACAGGAACTACATATATATATATATATATATATATATATATCCTGCAAAGCCTCAAGTATTTATTATGTGGCTCTTCGCAGAAAAAGTTTGTGACCCTTGCTCTAAAACAACCTGTAGCTAAAATTCCAATGATCTATAAACTTAAAATAGAAAAAAGAATTAATTTTTACTCAAGAATATCAAATTGGTTGTTCAATTCAACATTTCCTTCCATTTAAAAACACGGGCAAAACCACAGTACTATTCACAGTACCTGACCATATATATATACTTATAATTCACTCACATTACAGTTGCTACAAGTATCTCAGATTGTCCTATGTATTCACAACAACTTCCATATTACAATAGTTGTTATGCCCACTATTAGATCTGATTATGTAATATGATAATAGATCTGATTGTGTAATAAAATGTCCATAAAATGTTCGTGTATTGCAAATCACATATTTTAATATTTTGAGAACCTTTAACTGTCTCAATACGATTAAGTTCCCTCTGTAATCCAGTGCACTCTAATTTATGCAATTTAAAATATTGATTCTAAGTACAGTAGTCCTAGGCACGAAATGTGACCCTCTGCCTTGATACTTAGACTGTCCCACACGGAACAGGGGACGCTGAAACAAGTCTGAACCACGTGAATACATTGCTATTAAACTGAGAAAGGGAAAGGAGTTGGTCACCAAGCCAAGTCTGAGGACAGGGCTAGAAAGAAGTAAGCACTGGGAGGTTCCCAACCTGGGAGCTACCACCTTTGGTTGCCGCTACAGATCGTTTCTTTTTCTCAGACAAGCTCACCTGTTGACAGTCTTCCCCACATCAGGGGCCACCTTTAAGACAAGAGGACGACAGGGGAGACAGTATTCTCAGGGGGAAAAAACAGCCTAATTTCAAGACTTTTAACAGAACTCCACTGGGTAATGAGGGGTATTACTACAACCACAGTGGGCAGGAATGTCTACCAAAAAAACGGCAATTCTTATAATGAACGGAAATAGTTTTACAGCCCATCAAGTCAATAAAATGACCTTTTATGAAGTTTCTAAGAACAAATTGACTTTAACAACTCCATAGGAACCATTGTGATATAATTGTGTCTATCACACCAAAATTAAAGGCTTCTAATAAGCAATGAATATTATTAGGTCCAGAACAGGCATTTAAGGGAGACATTTATGGTCCACGGGGTCAGTGATGAAACATTACGAGCTGCCAGAAGGGCCTAATAAAGCAGACCGTGGTGATTCGGTCACTGCCTATACTGTCCTGCTTCACGTAGAGACCTTTCACTGCCCAGCACACTGAAAATCGGAAAAGTAGTGATACCACTCAGAATCCTTACAGTTTCAAACACCAACGAGATAAGGCATCCATTGGAACTAAACGAAGGAAAGTATTCTCAAAGACAAGAGGACTCCATCAATGCTGCCTGAGGTCCACCAGGAACAAGGAATAAAAGGGAACAACATAAATAATTCCTTGCAGGAAGGTTTTTTTGTTTCTGGATTCCTTTCAAAGTAATTGTCCTTAATCTTAATCACCAATAGGAAATATAATTGAACACTGAATTACTCATTAAAAATTACTCATCATTGTGATTCCTTCAGAATTTTAACTTTTCCATACAATCTAGCTATTAAGAAAGGATTAGAAATTATTTTAGTCTGTTTCATAAAACACTTTTGAAGAAGCATATTAGACCACCTATATCTTCCCTTTTGGGTAACACGTTAAAAACTGAAACTGTGGTTTGCTTGGAAAAACCAGCAGTGAAACATCGAGAACAGGCTGGTAATACCAAAAGGATTCAGAACACGTCTGTTTTCTCTCTGCCATTTCAGCAAAGTATGTAAGGCTTCTTCTACTATCCCAGGGACATTTCAAAGGCACGGTGCTAATTTGCCTCAGATTTAGCATATTCTAAATGTGCATGATCTAATCATACAGAGAATAATCATTTTTAAATATATTAGTTCCAAAACTTGATAGGCATGTGTCATTTCTGATGTTTAAAGAGAAGGACCGCAAAGGTAAAAGTGGGCCTTTTCTCTGAAAGTAATGCTTTTGCTGCTCCTGACATGACCAATGACACACACTCCTGTTGGGGCGGGTTCTTTCCTCTTGTCCAGATTCCCCAGCCTTCACTCTCCAACCACCCTTGAATTCCTCCAACAATTACAACAACTAGCCTAGGCATTTTTAAATTTTTCTTTAAGTTTTCTAAAGATAAAGGATGATAAACTCAAGACCAAGTGAAAATGAAATGCCTCATAAGGCTTACGTAGCAAGTCAACCCTAGCCAAACACGGCACTGAACTAAGTTTGGTTTTATCATCTTCCTTCCTCATCACGAGGTGAGCCCAAGCTACAATCTCTGCTCTTTTCTCACACTAAGAGCTAGGAACAATCAAGAAAAAAGAAAAAGAAAAAAATGAATTTTTAAAAGCTAAAATAAGTGCCAACTGCCTGAGGCAAACCTTCCTTGTTCACTTTTGAAGGACCACTATGATGGACACATCTGACCCTACCTTCTCCAAGCCTCTCAGAAAATAGGATGGGAGGATGTTTTTTAAAATCCATAAAAGCGGGGGGGGGCCGGCACAGCAAGCCAGAAGCATATAGGACTTGGGAAACCTACATATGATGTTTACTTATAAATCTAATTAATGGTTGTCACTTCCATTTGAAAGGGGGCTACAGGAAAAGCAGAATGGGTAGGGGGAATAGGGAGAAGGAGTGATTCTTTACAGCCCAGGGGAGGACAAAATCAAAGGAAGGGAAGAGGTGGCACAGAACTGGCCCTGGTTTGTGTGTGTGTGTGTGTGTGTGTGTGTGTGTATGAAACAGGCTGGTCACTAGAGAATTATTATCGTGGCCCTACATGTTCATCCAATACTGTTCACATAACTTCTAATGACTTCTCTACCCCCCTCCACGCATTCCTGAATGTAAAGATGCTGGATTTCAAGATCTGTCACTATGACTGCCAGCATGTTTTACATTTGATGTGCAATATTTTATTTTTTCCATATTATTTTATCCTGGACAGACATCTGTTTATTTTGTTGGCACTACCAATTAAAGCCAGATCTATACTAGCAAAATAGTGCAAGACCAACACAAATCGTAAAGCTAATTGAATATCAAAAAATTAGCTTTTACGGGAAACATGCAGCTAATGAAGGTCTGAGGATTTGGGAAGAACTTTAATTAGCTTGAATTTTCTGGATAATTACATTGATTTTTGCTAAAGTAAATTCATTCTTAATTGAATGAACTTAAAGCTAACTATATAAATATATATCTTTTCTATAATTTTTTGGATTTTTCAAACAAGAGTTTTCCATTTAATTTTTCTCGGTAAGTAATAAATTCTGCACGTAACTTTGTATTTGTATAAACAAACCTCCAGTGTGGACATGACCTAAAAAAGCACATAAATCTCCTGAATTGTCTGCCTTCTAATTACATCACCCTAAAGACCAAATACGGAGGTTAATGTGAAGAACCTGTACTTAATTCACAAATGTGGCTTGGAAAAATGGTTAGCCATTGCCTGTTTGATGCAGAGCCATGAAAATTTGTCACATTTCTGCATGTAATTAGCCTTTTTTCCCTCAACGACTTATAAATGCGTAAATATACCTGTGCTCTACATAACAAAGGCCGACGGTGACAACATATTGATATACAGCGCCGCTTCGCACTTGGAAATGAATATTTCATTAGCTGGGTTATCACTGCTGGGTTATGACCTTCAACTCTCTAATTTTAAATTCATTCGTTTTCAGACTATTAAGCTGTTCTTGAGCACACCACAAAAATTACAGATGTAGAGGTAAATTTTCAAGATAATTTTTAATTCCAAAAAAGGTCAAGAATATGCATACTAAATTCTTAAAAAGAATTGCATCTCATAATGAGACCAAATGGGTCATTTGGTTGTTAATGATATTTGCTTCTACATGTAAAAATGGAAAGGCAGAAGAAACAGATCATGATCATTGAATGAAATTATCACACTCCTAATTACTCAGTACAACACACAGGAACCTGAAAAAAATTAACTATTCAACAGATCAACTAACTAGATGTAGAGTATGCCTTCCAGAAGATGAGAGTAAAACACAGATGCCAGCTTCTAAGTCAGCCTCAACTGCCCCATTCCTAGTTCACCTCCCAGGAATAACTTCTCTGATTCCTTTTACATACTCACACTTCTGAGGTTATAAATATGTCTTTGCAGGCTCAAAAATATTTATATTTACCATAGTGCACATTAGGAAAATCATTAGTTGAAGGACAGCTGCTTCTTGCCCAGTCAAACCTCCCACCACTCACTCACTTGCCCACCCTCACTCCCCACCACCACAGCAGTGCTTGGCTTCACTGTCCAGGTGGGCTGCAAAGAATAGGTTGTCAGGCTCCTGTGAGTGAGGCCCCATTGACACCATTGATTATTCTTAAAACTCTGAAAGCTTTTGGCTCATCCCACACTCTAACTTCACCATTCCCAGCCTTTCTGTTCTGGGCTCCTCTCCTTTAGCAGCTCTTTAAAAATCAGTGTTTCTCAGGGGGATGTTACTTTGTAAATTCTTCAGTTCGCCTCAGCTAATCCCAAATCTTTGTTGCACACCAAACCTGAGCCTCAAAAAGTCAGTGACCACTGGACTTTTCCAACAGGACATCCCCTGCACAGACCCCTTTCACTGCTCTCCATTTCCAAGTCCAAAACATGGCACACGGGATCCCAACGATGAGGCCCCTGCTTGGCAATCCAAGCCCATCTATCTCCACTGCCGGTGGGCCCCCAGCAGGAGCTGGGCCAGAGCTGATCTCCACACCTGGCTCATGGCTCATACTCTGTCCACTGCATCAGCTGCCACCAGTCCCCACTCCACCCAAACACTCCAGTCTCTCCCCTCAATATACCTTCCTCATCCAGATGGCCTCTATTCATTCTTTATGGTTCAGCACAAGTATCGCCACCATCCCCCCAAAAAACCACCATGCCCACTAAATCCCATCTCAGAGTGATTACAGCTAAGCCCCCCCCCCCACATCTACATTCCCTTATTGCAGTTCTCACAGGACGGTCATCATGCAAATTGTCATCTGTGTCTCTCCCTCCCCAACTACAATCAATGGGCAGCCTTTGAGTGCTTTAGTACCCAGGTTAATGCTTAGAACACAATAATTATCAACAAGTACGTTCTGAAAAGTGAATTACAACATGAAATAACCACACTCATGTAATTATTACCTTGGGGAAAAGAGCAGATCTTCATTATTAAATGTTACATGAGCAAGTTAAATATTACATCAGCAAGGAACGCTCAACGATGCCCCAGGTCAATTAGGTCACAAATTCCTCTTAAACCTCATTGGCCTTCATGTCTCTAGACCACTGCCTCCATTAGCACCATCAATTACTCCCCTGCAGAACTTCACAGCTTCTGGCTCACCCAGTTCCCTCGTTTAGTGCACACTAAACTTCTTTGCATACATCTTACTTTTTAAATCAATTACTGGCGAAATTATTTGTCTCATGTCTGTCTTCCATACCAACTGAGTGTAAAAACAGGATTCATCAACTGGCTGACAGCTCACACTCAGTTTATGCACTGATTTAACACATGGCACAACTGATGACTAAAAGCACTGTCCTCATCTATTTCTAATGTGGCACTGACTGGTCTGTCAAACGTGCTAGTGATGTTTGACAAATAAACAGCCTCTGACACTGAGGGGATGGTAAACAAGACAGGTACATTTGTTTCATTTAAAACAAGTTTTAATGTAAGTCAAAGGAAGATAGAAACATGAAGTACCCTGCTTGTTGGCCTTAGAAGTATTAAAGTCATAGTGGACATACTGTTTCCCACTATCACAGAGACCGTCCACAAAATAACTACCAATTGAGTGTCTTTGCTTATGACCGTAATCATATCCATTCAATAAGATGGCACATTGGTCAACTTGTGCTGAGCAGAACCTCTGAAAGATTTAAATCACATTTATTAAGAAAAATGGAAAGGGTAATAATTACTTAATGAATTCACTTACTTTAAGTAATCAACAACCTCATAATTCAATTGAAAATACACTGTCTATCTGTATTTAAAGCTGGATGGTGCAACTGTGATGAGAAAAAGATGACCCTGGTCATGGGTCATCTGTGTTCAGTGGAGGGGTCAAGACATGGGAAGAGATGATATGTATCCCAAATTCACTGCTCCACAGAACACAGAATATTCCTCCTCAGTTTCAACAAACCCTAACAGACTTAAAATAATTATCATCCAAATGATAGTCATCAGACTGATAGCTTTTTTCCTATCATTTATTCCTAGAAAAGTAGACTGGAAATCAGATACCCACTCATCCCTCAACGTTTAATCTGAAAAGCACACATAAGTAAGCTTATTGTACAAGTTCCATTTCACTGGTTCTTCTACTCCTAAAGGTTTATGAACTTTTTAAATGTAGGTGGAAGGAGGGAATTGATAATGAATATCCCAATAGATACAGTCACGGGGCATCCTTCTACCTACAGAGGTCATCACTAAGAATTTCCTACCCAAATCCTTTTAACAGCCACATGTTCCCTCAATTTTTTGGCAGACACTCTGAAGTCACCTGAAATTAGCTAACATAACCAAAGAGACCCAAGTCAGATACTCTAAGAGCTGCATAATTACAAAAATTCCTCCCATTCCCTCTAGAGGCAGGTTTTGGGAGACCTCTCAGCTAATCAATGTTTTTGTTAACAAAATCCCATTAACTTATAATATCATACCATCAAGTAAATCACCCTCTGAAACAAAGAGGACGGACACAGACACACATTTTAATTTCATAGATCTTTTATCTTCATATTTAAAGCTAATTGGCAGGAGGGATTAAGAATTAAGTTTTTCAAATAGTTAATGAACTGAAAACAAATTTTTTACATCCTGGATGCAAATGTCTCATGGGGTCAGGCACATGATATAAAAGGCGAAGTACAAGGAATTACTGAGCAACAGGGTAGAAAAGCATGGTTCTCAAACAGAAATTACGGCCTAGTGTTGCCAGACTGCCTGATTTTAAAATTTTGTTTACAGTGTGCACTGTAATTTTAATGTAAGAAAGATATTAATATTGATCTTTCAAATTAAAATCCTCAATTTTCAAATGCTGAAAACTAATTCAAAGATGTTACGAATACCACATAAACAAAGTATCTGTAGAGCAAATGCAGCCCAAATCAAGACAAATCCAGCTGACCTCTGACTGAGTCACATGCAGGAAACACACAAGGTTTCATTAAGTGTTCCCAAAATTGTTACTCCAGGCCTAAGTGTCTGCCTGCCTCCTACTCAAGATTCTATTTTCCAGCTTCATATAATGGTCCTTCCTGAAAAATAACAAAACAAAATCTGACTGTCATTACCTAGAGTTTCTGATTAAATGACTAATTTCAAGCAACTTGCCTTCACTTACTTATACTTTATATAATAACCTTGACTTTGTATTATTCAAGGAAACACATTTAGGTTTCACATGTGAATTCCATATCTGGTAATGAAGCTTTGTGGCCATTAACGTGTTACATCAACTTTTCTTAAGAGATAGAGTGTCTTAGTTGGGGGCTACCCAGAAAGAGGTCCTGAGACAAAGATTCAAAAACAGTTGACCCTGGACAAACAGGTATAAAGTGCACAGATCCGCTCATACATGGGCTTTTTTTCAATAGATAATATAAATGCATTTTCTCTTCCTTATGATTTTCTTCATAATATTTTCTTTTCCTATAAAATATTACAGCTTTTGCCACCTCGTGTTCCTTGTTGTCCTAGCTTTTTTGCAAGAATGCAAAATACAATACATACAAGGTACAAAATATGCATTAACGAACTGTTCACATCATCACTAAGGCTTCTGATCAACAATAGGCTATGAGTAGTTAAGCTTTTGGAAATTCAAAAATTATACATAAATTTTCAGCTGCACCAAGGGATGGTGTCCTTTGGAAGGTGACCGGGGGGAACAATAAGGAAGGGAAAACAAGACAGAGAAGTATTATGGGACTCCTATCAATTCGTGGCTGAAAGCTGCTGGCTAAGCCGCGTGAACTTGCCCACCCCTTTCCCACTGCCAGGTGCAAGTTCGTGTGGCCACAGAGAACCTGCAGGCAAAGGCCTGCGGGAGCCAACAGCAGGCAGACAACAAGCCAGTGAAGGGCGAGGGGGTCCTTGAAAAGGAGAGGAAGAAATACGGGCAGAGTACTACAGCATTTATGCTACAACTTCTTAGCAGACCCTACTGATAATGAGCAAAGGCTTAAACAAGAAAAGTTAACAGATCAATCTTCCTAAGACCAGAAGGCTTGTTCATAAGTGTTCGCTCTGAGCTGGCTCAAATCTATCAATCTACCTACAAAAGACCCTTTTACATAATCCACATCCCTCAGCCTCTACTTTTCTGCATCTCCACTGCGTGGAGAGCTACAAAAAAGGTTCATCCTAGGGAGCTATTTTAAACGCACGTCTCTCTGGGGATAAGTCTTCCGTGATATACGGTGCCAAGCAGCGGGCTGGCAGCCCCCAGCACCAGCATGTGTGATTAGGAAGGCAATTAGGAGCAATCACACTCTTCTGGCCAATTACTGCCTCTCACAGTGGGCTCACTCTCAAAATTAGACCTGGAGTTGAAACCTACTTGGGTAGCATTAAGTTCTCCACTTTTATCTCTCCAAGGATTCATCAGATGTTCCCCGAGTTTACTTAGCTCCAAGCACTCCCAGGAGAATACAGAACTCTGGGCGGTTTCTCAATGGATTTTAATCCATGGCCAAAAGGAGGGCACCTAAAAAGAGCAGCGTGATTGACCATAAGAAATGTTTAGTAACTCGTAAAATGGACTAAAACTTCACAAATTTCACTCTCTTAGAGTACGTGTGTGTATGTAAGTAAATCTTTTGTAAATGTAAATATTGCTCATCTTTAATGATTGCTCATGATCCTGAGGACCCTTGAGACATCCTTCACGATTCTTCAGAATCTAGTTCCTATTTTCCTCCTACCTTCCTCCTTGTGGGACCTCATCTCACATGACTCCCATCTCGCTCACCTTACTCCAAGCTCCATGGACTTCAGCCAGATGCTACAGCAAGCCACCCCAGGTGCTTTGCCACCTCATGTTCCTTGTTGTACTCACTACTTCGGCCTGGAACCTTTCCCCCTGATGCATCACATGACTAGGAGACATTCACTCATCATCCACTGAAAACAGATTCCTACTGCTGCTAATATCACAGGCAACTCATTTCCTTCCTTCCTGGCTACAATAGATCAGTTTTAGATGTGTCTTGCCTGACTGTCCCTCTACGTGGGTCTCATGGGAGTAAGGACCAAATGTGTCACATTCTCCATAGAGCCACAGTGTCTGGCACAGAGTAAGCCACCAAATACCTGCTGTACAAATAAAACAATGAATGAATGAAGTTAAGTTGCCTGTGCACATTCCGAGTGACAGGTATTGTGCTAGGCACTGGGATTCAAATATAAGCTAAACACACCCGGTACCTAAAACTCTGGAAATTTAAGTGTCAAGGCTAAGAGTCAAAGAAATGGACAAACAGAACTTAAGAGCCCTATCCTTTAGGGGACTTTTTTTCAAATATGGTTAACACATCACGTAATTACCATCTACCATGTTTCACGTTATCTAGAAATATACCTATGCTCATGCCCTCCCACCAAGTCCCACAAAATATACTCACCTCAAGTGATCCTCAGCCTCCCCAATCTTGCCCCAGATTCCATGGTTTTGGCCACAAACAGTCTTTGGCTTCACACCACCCTTTTCTGTATGTCCCCAATTCTCCGACTACCCTGACAGCACCACACTTACCATCCTGCATTAATGATTGATGGGATCTTATCAGTCTCTCTGCAGGACTGTGAAAGCTCTGAGTCCTGAAATTAATAATGCTTCTTGGTATCTCCAGGAACTAGAAAATGTACTGTCACCTAGTAGGTGTTTAATAAAAATTGTTGAAATGAAGAGGAAAAAATCCATTTAAAGCAACTTATTTCCCCGCCTGTGCTGTCCAATACAGTAGCAGTAGCTATTAAAGCCAAGACTAATTAAAATTAAATAAAACTCAAAATTCAGTTCTTTGGCCACACCTGCCATATTTCAAGTCCTCAATGGCCATGTGGCTAATGGCTATTGTAATAAATAGCATGGAGAAGCCCTGCCTGGTGTGGCTCAGTGGACTGAGCACCAGCCTCTGGACTGAAAGGCTGCCTGTCTGATTCCCGGTCAAGGCACATGCCTGGGTTGCGGGCCAGGTCCCCAGCTGGGGGTGTGAGAGAGGCAACCAATTACTGTTTCTCTCATACATCATGTTTCTCTCTCTTTTTCCTTCTTTCCTCTCTCTCTAGAAATAAATAAAATCTTTTTTAAAAGAAAGAAATGTTTTTAAATAGATACTTAGATGATAGATAGATAGATATAGATGATTGATAGATAGATGACAGACAGATAGATGATAGATAGATACAGATGACTGATAGGTAGATGACAGACAGATAGATAGATAATAGATAGATAGATGATAGATAGATACAGAGCACGCACAGAACTGAACATTTCCATCACTGTAAAGACCTCTGTTGGACAGCACTGGTACAGCTCTTTACAAAATAAAGCTATAAAATAAACACTTTATTATTTATTGACTAGAAGAAATGTTATTTCTGTGTTCCACAGAGACACGTAATTCAATACATCAAATATTTATTTATGAACGTCTCTATGTGTGGTACCCAGTTAGGCCCAGCAGAGATTCAAAGAGGAATGAAACTTACAGTTTGGCCCTTTTAGGCAAAGGAGCAGTTTTTGAGATACATCTTAAAAACTGGAAGGATTTTAACAGACATCAAGAGGCCATCCCAGATTCAAAACCTGTGTAAATTAGGATTCAGATACAGGAAAAATCAAAAAGTTTAGGCACAACAAATGTTCTCAGTGCTGATGTATGAAGTATAAGAAAATAGCAAAATATGAGGCTACAGATCATGGCAAACGGAGGCGATCAAGAACCAGCAGCCTCCAATTCAAGGGACAGAACTTCTTGTGTAGAAAATGTTGAGCAGGCCAGCCCTATGAAGGCCCAAGGATAGGAGGCACCTTCCTGACTCACTAGTGATGGGAGCTTCTCCTAAGCTTCCTGGGGCTGAGGAACTAGTCTGATCAAGAGAAAATATACACTAACTGGTTCTTTCCAGAACCATCCAGGAATACCTGGTATTTCTACTCATTTTTGGCAAAGGGGAGAGCACCAGTGTTGACATAAATTGGTTTGCTAACACTATATTAAAATTCCAATAATCATGGGAACTTGGGGACAAAAATCATCTAACGTTGTAAGGAAGTAAGTCAACTTCATGACCCTCATTCATCCAAAACACTTTTGGATGGAGCAGCAGTTCCATTCCCTGAGCAAATAGTGCCCACAGGCCCCCACATGGCTCCGCATGACAAAGATGAAAACAGGAGATGCAGAGTTGTCAGACTAACCTAGTCCAGATATCAGAACCTTCAAGTCTCAGCAGGAGTTAGTGTTTGCTTTACATATAGATGAGCCACTTATTATGTACAGCAATTTTTAAGTGTTCAACATGTGAAAGACAGTACATCTTTTTATATCAAGTAAATCATTGAAAAGATTTCCTTTATAAGGCAAACATTCCTCTTGCAACATCATTTCAATACTATTGAAAAGATATATCCATAGGCAGGAAATAAGGCAGGCCATGGTGCTTTGTGAGCTTTCCTATGTTCTTGCAAGTTTCAAATATTAAAAATATTTTTCTTTAAGGGATAAAATATCACAACCACAAGCTCATTAAAGCCATTAATTAAGGGTCAGGGGAGAGGTGCACCATGGGAACTGAGCACACAGAAGGCACCGGCAAGGAAGGGTCCCAACTTGGAACAAGACAGCAGGGACAGGTTAGACACAGTGCAATCCCTGGGTCACTTAGGCATCCATTTATTTTTTATTTTTTAATATATTTTTGTTGATTGATTTTTTGGAAACAGAGAGAGAGAAACATCCATTTGTTGTTACACTTATTGATACATTCATTGACTGACTCTTGTGTGTACCCTGATCGAGGGTCAAACCTGCAACCTTGGCGTATTAAGACAATGCTCTAACCAACTGAGCTGCCCGGCCAGGGCACTTAGGCATCAATTTCAACCTTGTTTTAAAGGCATCCATTTCAGTATTGTGTTAAACAATAATCATTTTGTGCTTGTGCTTTCATAATAGCCTGAGGACCTGCTCAACAGCCATGTGTGGATGGGGAGGGAGGAAGGGAGAAGAGCAGGCAAGTGCCCTACACTCTTTGCAGCCTGCATGCACAAATTCATTCATTTCTCTGTGTTGGTTATATTCCTACAAACTATAAAACAATTTCAACCCTGAAATGTCCCACGAGTGGTCAAGGCGCCTTCGGCCCACCACTTGAGGCCGGCACCGAAGTGAGGCTGCCGGAATCAGCATGTCCGGATGTCCTCATGCAACTCACAGTACTGATTCACATGACTTATATCAAAAACCCAATTTTAAAATACTAGGAAACCAACTACAATAAGGTATTTATATCCATACTAATTTCTGCAAAACAAAAATAGTTGAAACATGTAAATGAATAAACTATGCAATGTAGTCCCAGGCACGCTCTCTCAATGTACTGGCCAGACTTGTGTGGATGTCTCACATTTTGGAGGCCCCTCTGTCACCGAACTCATTTAGACTTTGCCTTTGTGAATTAAATAGGTTTTAGGAAAAAAATCTTCCTCCAATATCATGTTTTACTGTGTTCTGTGTGGTCAAGTTGCAGAAGGACTGCAATATCAGATGTTCTCGCTGACTGGGATGGATGAACAAGTTAACAGGTAAAAGTTCTGAAGTGTTTCACGTATGAACAAATTTCTATTAAGCACTCATTATGTGCTAGGCCCTTTTTTAGGATGTCCGAATACAGTAGTGAGTAAAAGCAAAGTTACTTAACTATGTGCCTTGATTTTCACACTTGTAAGTAACATGATAACCATACCCTCCTCTCAGGATCAGTGGTTAAAAAAATTAAGATATTATTCACCTAAACCAACTTTACACAAAGAATATGTTAAATAAACTATTATTTATTCAATAACTACCTTCAATCCCAAAAGTCTTCCATTTGGTCACATGTATCAAATTTCCAAATCTGCAATATCCCTGGAACTTTCTTCCATTTCTTTCCCCCACACTGAAGTTCTTTATTACTCTGCCAACACTGATCAATAGTTAGCTATTCATCTTTCCTCTTGCTGTCTTCTCTTCTTCCACTCAAGCAAGTAATAGTTTTCAAACCTATGGACAATGTATTTCAAAGCAAGAACTGGATCACTTTCATTTCTTAAATATTGAATCTGGCAAAGTTCCATCACCTAAGTCTCTAATTAATAAGAAATTGTTATTATGTGGCCTTTGTAACTTTATGAATGGTTTCACCTCGACTATATTTTAGCAGAAAACCTCTAAAAAATTATACAGGATAGACTCAGTTTCCCCAAACACAAACCTACAATGATACCACCAGACCTCCACACACATACTTGTTAAGAAATGCATCTGCATGTTTTTATTTTAAACTCAGCAAACCAACATCTGATGTTTTAAATGTTGTTTTGCCTAAAAAATTCCTTTACACAGTTGATCAATTCACTTTTTATCAGTCTATATATTTATGGAGCTGTTCCTTTCATTTCTCCCATCCTTTGTGATGGAGGAATAATCAAAGTTGAATAGCCTTGGACTAAAGGGTATAGGAAAAAGAAACGCCGTTTTCTTTAATCTAGGAGCCCCATGTTAACAATCTCTTCTATGAAAATAAAAACACCAGAACACAAGGATGGATACTGAAGTACTTTGGTAGTGTCAAAAGCTGGATACAATGCAAATGTCCATCAATAAGGAAATGTTTGAATAACTTATGGTGTATCTAGACTATAAAATGACATGCTGTTATTTAAAAAAACAAATCACTGTTCCCCGGCTAGGTGGCTCAGTTGCTTGGAGCATCATTCCATACACGAAGCAGTTGTGTGTTCGTCCCCAATCAGGACACATATCTAGGCTTTAGGTTGGATTCCCAGTTGGGGTGCACACAGGAGGCAATCGATCAATGTTTTCCTCTCACATCAATGTCCCTTTGTCTCTCTCTCAAAAAAAATCAATAAATATATCTTTGGGACAGAATTTAAATAATGAATATTATTCATTATTAAAAATAAATAATAAACCAACCAACCAACCATGGATCTGTATGTAGTAGCTCAGATGAATATCTACCCTACATCGTTAAAAGAATGATGTTAGCAAAAAAAGTTAAAAAAAGAATGCTGCATAAGTGTTGTGTGTATGTGTGTTTATGGACAAGGGTTATCACAGTTTTCCCATCAGTTCAAATTACCCCAACACTACTATGGTTCAGGAAGGAAAAGAGAAGGCAACAGGGGAGAGGGGATGTCACTTTAATGTTATCCCAATGGCATTTCACTGAAATAGGAACACAGTAAGTCAAGGTATAAAACACAAATTATATATGCATAACAATTATTTTTGATATTGGATTTATATCCCATATCCATGGTAATTAAACTGCAAAACCAAAAAGAGAAGAGAAGAGAAGAGAACAGAAGAGAAGAGAAGAGAAGAGAAGAGAAGAGAAGAGAAGAGAAGAGAAGAGAAGAGAAGAGAAGAGAAGAGAAGAGAAGAAGGAGGGAGGGGAGGGGTGGGGAGGGGAGGGGAGGGGAGGGGAGGAGAGGGGGAGGGGAGGGGAGGGGAGGGGAGGAAGAATGAGCTAAAGGATTCAAGTAATAACCCTAAGCATCTTAATGACATTTAGATGTGGGTTAACAAATAGACCAAAATCATATGTAAAGGTCAGCTCTATGGTCAAAATCAAACTCAAAAAACTACCAAAATATGAAAGTAATATGACTTTCAACTTATGTAGAAAGTAAAAAAAAAAAAAAAGACAAAAAGATAAAGCACTCAGGTTTCTACAACCCCCTTTCTTTCCTCTTTTAGATGCCAGAGCAAACTGGCACTGAACACAGAATAAGAGGTTTGGCACATTTTCTGGCCTCCACTCAACATTATGTAAATTAAAAGCTTCATTATGGTCAAGTGTCAAAGTTTCATCATAATGCATCTTATTTTCTCCTTGTTCTGACTTTTAAAGACACTGTACAGTGTAAGAAAGATGAATCCACTTTCTCTGCACTGAACCTGACTGCCTGCCTCACCTCCCCAACCTCCCCAAACATGAACACAAACAGGAGGAGAAATAAAGGAGGCCATGGCAAGGGGGGCTCACCAGAAACAAGGGCCAGAGAGGAAGGGACGCCTTCTCTAGGTCCAACAGGAGGTAAAGAAGGAAGAAAGAAAATTCTGTCAAACAAAATTTAACAGCTCAGGACACAAAGGGAAATGGTAAAAAGAGGTGTCACAGAAGGCACCAGAGTCCAGGCCAAGGCAAAAATACTGCTTGGCAGGTAACAAGACAGGTTAAAAGAAAGCTTCCTTTCTGCTCCAAAATTTAAAAAGGCAAGTCTTAATTGCATTAAAATATGAATTCGAAAAAAAATATTAACTTATTAAGTTACTATAATTCCAGGTAAAATTCTAACCCAGATAAATGCAATTTCCATTTTTTAAAAGAAGAGCTCAAATCACAGCTTGTTTTAAATTCTTCGTGAAGCCATTTCCTCAGAAATTAGAGATTACCTGAATGAAATGAAATTAATTGCAGAAGAGAAAGAATAGGCAAAGTTAAGAAAATCATTCAAAGAATAATAAAATTCTACTCCAGCCCATTTGTTACAACACATTGTAAAAAACCACTTAAAATCTCCCACTTGCAATAAGGAACCTTTTACAATTACCTAAATAAACCTGTCAGTTGAAACACCATGGTCAACCTTACTGTCTAATATTGTTACTGTTACTACCTATTACTATGTGTCTTACGTGCTCTATAGCAGTGATTTCCAACCGAGCGCGATTTTGCCTTGCATCCCCTGAGAGGACCACTGGCAATGTCTAGAAACAGGTTTCATTGTCCAGATTGGGGGATGTGCTAGTCTTTACAGTCAGGAAGAAAAGGACAGTGAGAGAATCATGTCACCATTTTTCTTTCTCTCTCCATGCTCTGCAATCCCAGTTCATTCCCTCTTCTCTCTAAAAATTTCATTTCCAAACTTAATCTGTCCAGGTGACCCTCACTGCTGAGGCCCAAACATATGCAGCCTGGCTTGACTAAAATCTTTCTTTATGTCAAATTCAGTTCTTAGCAGGTATATTCCTATCATCTGACCATTTCTTGATGACAATTCTATTATTCCCAAATTCAGTATGACATGAAAACATCCCACACCTCTTTAGGAAAATATTATGTAAAACTTGACAAAATTTATTTGTCCGTAAGTTTAAGTGTAATCACTTCTAGTAAATATTTTTATATATGGTAACATAAATACACACTTTAATCACATTAAACTAAATGGTGTTTCATTCCCCCAAGGAATTCTTTCATAAGCAAATGTTCCATTTCCAGTAAGGAAGGAAAAAAGGGAAAATATTTCTGATGTAGACTGGCATGGTTCTTCCTTTTAATCAAGCGCATCTCTGCATTTTACTTCACTGTTGCCATGGAAGTCATGTGGAACTCATGGTTCCAGACTGAAATTTCCCTGCACCCGCACTCTGCACCCCACCTCCCCCGCACAGCCCTCCCGCAGTGTTAGGAAATAATGACAGAAGACACTGATCCAGCTCATGAGAACCCATCTCCTTCCCATACTCCCACACCCTCCTTCCCTCTTTTCTTCTCCCCTCCCTCGCTAATGAGGTGTGCGAGTGCACAGCAAAGGTGAAGGGCCCAGTTTGATTTAGGAGTGGAATGTTAAAGCTGAAAGTCTTGTAGTAAAGAAACCTGCATTCCTAGGTTTATGTCAACATTCCCCAATCTTCCCCGGCCACAAACGCTCTCTGAGCAATCATCTCTACTCAGCCCCTTACCAAGGACTTCTTACACTGAAACTCAGTAAAAGGTAAACACAGAGATAATAAAATAATTCTGGGTTTGGGGTGTGTATGTGTGTGTGTGTGTGTGTTATAAAAACTCTACTCCCAGAGGACAACATCGAGAAATCAGTAAAATTATTTAAATCTTTAGGTAACTAACAGTTAAAATGCCTGGAAAAGTGTCCCAATATCTAAAATTAATCCCTGTAGGAAACGTTGCTACCTAAAAAAAGACATATATCATACCTGTGAGTTACAGAGATATAAATTCACGATTCCTCGTGATAAATGGAAGGACTGGTGCTTTTCTGATGAATAACTCCCTCTCTTTCCATCAAAGTCTAATACCATAAACATGGATTCTAATAATAGTATTCATGACAAGTATTTTATAGACAAAAATCTGAAATCAATTGATATATATTTCTAATTATTATATGTCCTTTCCTCTGCATGCATAAATCTATTCTGTTCTGTAAGGAGAGCTCAAAATCAAGTTTCAAATATTCATCTGAACCTGTATTTTAACAATTCTGCAACTCACAGTAGTGCCTTTGAACCCTGAATGCATCTGTTTCCCACCTTTTATATCTGGCTGTACCTAATTTATTAAAATTAACTAAAACATCTAAATGCCAAGCAGTTAATATCAAAGAATACGTTAAATGCTCTTAATATCCTGTAAAACATATTCTGCAAAGGGCAACACTCAATTGGAGCTACCTTTAGACCAATTACTTAAATGAGAATCTCTCCATTTTGTCTACATGAGGAAAATTAGAGAAAGAACTTACTACAGTGAAATCATTATATATTTGAATAAGACAAAAGAAAATAAAGTAAACGAACCCAGTATTCCATTTTTACCACTAAAAAAAACATTAAAAAATGGAGCATGGCAATCTTCCTAATCTAAGTAACATATTTTAATAATACCTATTTTATAACAAGCATTTTTAATTAAGAAAGTCTATTTTAATATAATAGTGGTGTTAAACAATGCATTTGTGATAGAAATATACACCTTTTTGTAATGCGGTCTGTGTTTCCAGCAGAGAGATTTGAAATTCCAAATCTACTCTCTCATATGCAGATGGAGACCTGCAAAGTGTCGTATCGATCAAAGATGTGAAACTCAAAATTTAAGAGGAAAAACCTAAAAGAAAAAAATACCCCAAATTAAGTCCCTTGTCAACAGCAATGACTGAAGAAAGTCCTTTGGAATCAGTTTGAAATGTTTTTTCATTTTTTTTTTAAGAAAAAAGATGCTATGATAATTCCAACATCCCTCTGGGAAAAAAAGTGGGTCATGGGTCATCAAGAGGCACCTACACAGAGTTCCAAACTATAGGGTCCACGGGAACTAGAATAACACGTGTCTGAGTACAATGTAAGTAGCTATGTCAATAATCTAGCAAGATGTTATCGTTCCAACTTAAAGAAAAGATATTTCTGGACCAAACTTTTCAAACTCTCAGTAGACCTACAATAGGTGTATCAGGATAAATATATTAGATCTTGGTGTATTTAATCTTCAAAGTCACTGACTATCACTGGTGATAAAACTTTTCAGAAGCAAAAGATGAAAAGAGCATATTGGGGGCAGAAACCACATGAATCTGTCTTTATCTAAACATGTACAAGAGGACCTGGGACAGAGCGAGCACATAACAACCATCTGCTCTGCAGAAAGTCAAGGGCACCATGACACGTGCAGATAAATATCCACGCATTTACACTCTCATACACAGTGCAATTCTGATTCCATCCCTGCACAGAAAAAAAAGGTGAGGAGTCCATTCTGGGAGGAACCTGTAACCATTATTGTAACATTTACGTAACTTGTATCAAATATTAAACTGCCAGCACTTGACAAGAAGCTGGATCGCGATGCCCTGTCAGGCACCATTCATAGCTCTATTTTCTTTCCCACTCCCTTTGTTAAAAATAAGGACTTATAAAAGTGTCCTATGCTCTGCCCAGCTTTCAAGTGACTTGTCAGGGTTCACACTGGGTAACTGTACATTTTCTATGGTGCTGCAGTGTCTTAGTCAGCTATTCTGGAGAGTACTTCATGGGTAGCAATACTAAGACAAATATTATTTCATAGCAGCCTCTTAGATCAAAGGGTTGGCACATGGAAGAGTCCGCAGGGACCTCAAAAGTAAACCAATAATAATGAAAGCAGTCTCACTACCTCTTTACTGGGGAACGACTACCATTCATTACTTTCACACAAGCCGAGGTCGGCTTTTCACAACGACCGGAGGTGTGATTTGTTTCTTTATGATTTCATGCATAGACACCTGGAATGGTCAGGTTGCCAAGCTTTCCATTTCTCCTCTCCAGTCTCCCGAAAGATCTGAAAACAGTGCACTCACTTGATTCTATAATGCCTTAGCCGTCCTCCTCAATTAAGGATTTGGATCAATAACCAGCTGGAAGGGTGGAACTCTCACAGAACCGTGGTGACAGACTGCACAAAAGCAACGAATTCTGACGATCCTCTAGCAAAGGTTTTTCTCAACCTGACACTGGTAACATTTGGGGCCAGATAATTCTGTATTGTGGGTGCTGTTTCGTGCATTGTAAGATGTTGAACAGTACTCTGGGCCAATCCAGTTTCCAGAATAAGACCAACTAAAATTAGTAGAGTGATTTTAGGTTCAGTTCATCATTCAATCTTTCTGAGTGCCCGTATCTGTGTCCTGTGACTGGAAAGCCTGCCCCCCTCCCTCCACAGGGCTCAGTCCCTCGTTATACCCAGCTCTCCCCCAGTATCATCTCATCGGAGGCCTTTTCTGGCTTATCCCCTAAAATAGCACCACACTCTACTTCATCCCACTGGACTGCCTTACCATACTTTACTTTTTCCCATAGCATTATCTGATGAGATTTCATATTATTTTGTGTAGGCTGCACTGTGCACCTCCATCAGGAAGGAGGGGAATTTTGTTATATTCTTTGTTGTGGCCCATGTGTCTAGAACTGGGCCTGCCTCGTGGCCAGCATTTGATAAACACTCTTTCGGTGAGTAACTCAATGAATTGTAGACTGGCAAGAGGAAGACACACACACACACACACACACACACACACGTCTCTGACTTACTGAGCCAAAGATACAGAACCTCAACAAAAATGATGCTCAGTAGCTGTAACAGCACAACTTCTGAAGGCCACCAAAGAGCAAAGGGGGCTACATGGGGTATTTCCTGGATTTGAGAAGCTTGTACACATATAGCACATGCAAGTTTTTCAAAAATATCTTAAATCAACATTTACACCTAACGCTTTCCACTTCAAAGAATGTTTGCAAATATCAGGTTTTCCCACTTCCAAACTTAGCTCTAGTAGTTAGGAGGGTGGGGCGGGCAGACAGGTGTCAGTACTCAGGAGAGGTCTCAAACTTGCTTTGAGGGAGATACTTCCCCACAAAGAAGGGTTTTCCTTTCTGCAAAAGGAGCCTATTTCTGAGGGCTGGTGTGAACAGCAATTAAGACAGACAAAGCAATGAGCCCAGTGCCCGAGACAGAGTCAGTGCTCAATAAATGTTACCTGCTGACTTCTCTGCAATGTCTACATCCTCTGAACAGCACTGTCCAATACAGCAACAGCTCTATTGCAAAAATGGGAAACTTCCATACTATTTAAGAGAGTAACCATTATCCCTGGCTTGTGTGGTTCAGTGGACTGAGCACCGGCCAGCAAACCAAAAGGTCTCCAGTTCAATTCCCAGTCAGGGCACATGCCTGGGTTGTGGGCTGGGTCTCTGGATGGGGGCATGTGAGAGGCAACTGAGCAGTGTATCTCTCACACGCTGATGTTTCTCTCCTTTTCTTTCTCCTTCCCTTCCCCTCTCTCTAAAAGTAAATAAATAAAACAAAAATAAATAAATAAAAGGGTAACCATTAGCCATCTGCGACTACCAAAAACTTAAAACTGGCTAATGTAATTTTTATTTAACATTATTTAAATGTAAATAGCCACGTATGACCGGTGGTGACAGAACAGTATAGTGCAACCCTGAATACTATATAGAACCTACATTCTGGAGCTTTGTTATTTTATTTGTGACCATACTATGCTTCTGAAATCAAATTTTCATTTCAAAAGTAATGTCTTTCCTGTAACTTCTGGCATTATTAAGCAATAAGGTTGCTTAGTTTTTAATGCCTGAAAAAGATAACAAGAATTGAGGACACCACTGGCTACTTGTGGAAAAGCCATTTTCCCTGCAGTTTTGGGGTAAGTCCTGATTGGTCTAAGCCAATCATGCTAACCCTATTTCACTTGCCAGTGATTGGATTAAGCATGAATATGAGATCCAGTTCTGACCAATGAGATAGAAGGGTTGATTGGCCAGAGGTAGAGTCTCTTGAGGAAAATTTAACTTGCTCTTAAGTAGAAATACAAAAAAAAAAAAAAAAAAAAGGGAAGGGATACTGTCTCTTCTCTCCCCGGACTTTACACCTCAGCATCTGACTTCTGGAACTGCTGAAATATAAAGCCATGAGAAAAGTGATTCCAAGATCAAGCCTACTGACTAAGGGCGGCAAAGCAGAAATAACAAGGAATGTTCCGTAAAGATGGCAAAGGTGTGAAGATGCTGCTGGGAGGTGCCCTGCCTCAGGACAGCTACCCAAAATGATAAACTGCCCTCATATTAAGTCGGGGTGTCAAGAGGTCTCTTCCAGAAAACGGTAACTGATACAAAAACAAATCCTCATACTCAAACGTGCTCCTGGAACCGACTTCTGAATGAACTGGAGAGAACAATCCTGTGATACTGCCAACCAGGAGTATCGTTATCACAAAGGGACACAAACCTGGAGTGATTCCTCCAGGCACAGCAGGAACTCAGTCAATCAGCCCAGGGTGGGGAAATTTCCTTTTCACACCCCAGTGGCCGGTAAGAGAAAGGGCAATCTTCACACAGAAAGGATGTGATAAGATAGCTCATTAGGAGGTGATGTAAGAATATAAAAGCTACAGAACCTTCAAAAAATGTCAAAATCACTCCCCAAAAGGAGTGTGTAGACTATGTAGCTCACCACAGTGTGGAGAAAATACCTCCCATTAGCACAGTGAGCGCCAGAAGCAGACACACACAAGAAGCGACTTCTCCCATTTTTGCAGATTCTAGTCAAACAGCCTAGTAGAGATTCATATATTTTCCTGCTAACATTTCTCAAACGGCCAATCAATACCAAAAGTACTACTGGCATGCACACCCTGCTAAAAGGAAGAACACAGTGCTCACACTTGGAACTAGGGTGAAGGGTGGGACATAGAAAAATGGGTTCCAGGAGGGAAAGAGGCCAACAACAACTGGGGCAGACCGACAAAATGATACCATGGGGAGCAGCAAATTTTCATGCAACTTCAATAAGGAGCTTGTTTTCCTCCCAGGGAACGGTCTCCAAACTGGAAGAACGTGGATCAGCATCAACAGGAAATCTGGATCAAGTGGCTTCCCCAGGCCAGGGAAGATCTCAGGGTCAAGGAAATCCACTAAGTGGGCCACAGAGCACAATATGTACCCTAAAATACTGCCACTTTTACTCTCTGAGATTCCCTCTGTCAGTGTAAGCAGAGATAATACTTAAAACATTTAATAAATCAGAGGCAATACCCACTAACAATAAATGGTAGAGGACAAATTAGAGTTCTACTGTTCAATCCTGGTTTGGTCCCAGACTGGGAGGGGTGGTCCCAGACTGGGAGGAGTGGCCAGGGAGGTGACCAAAGAAGAAATTCAGGGGGCTTGGGCCACTGCATACTTTTAAGATTTATAATAATCTATATTATACTTGCCTCTGTACCAGGACCAGAGCATACAATGAGCCATGTTTTGTTTTGTTTTGTTTAATTAGGACATGAAATAATTTCCTTAATTCTTAAGCCATTCAAGGAAATACTATATATATGCCCTTCGTGATTTTTCAGAGAATAGATAAAGGATACTGTAGGGCATATGAGAGGCTTCTTGATCCTTCTGAGGTGGTGAAAATACCTCAGAGAGAAGAAAACTTATTTTGCCACATTGGAATGACAGCTGTACAACTGCTGAGTTAATTTTTTTTTATTTAAACCAACTCACTTTTTACAAAGCCTTAAATATATAATAAATACACTGAAATGGAAATTAGCATGGCCTGCCAGATATGAAAGTTAACAAGAAACAATGAAAACCACAAGATCAAATTCTAAAATACTCTACCAGCTGACGTCTTTGCGTAAGGTCTATCTCTGTTAAAAAGAGATATTGGCAAGTGACATAAGTGTTACAGACCTAAGAGCACCAAATTGTGAGTTTTCCCTTGATAAAGACCTCAAGAAAAAAATGACTTTATTATGTTAAAGTCAACTCCTTAAATCAGAGTAGAGTCACTTTTTATGTTACATAAAATCATATTCAATATTGCACTCAGAGAAAACATCAGTTATTGTACACTATAGTATTATTAATGAAAAGTAAAATTACTAGAAAGCATCTAATAAAGTTTCTAAAGTTACTAGAGAAGAATCTCTAAAGAAGGAAAGGTTCTACGTTATGTACATAAGCTGATTTGTTTTTTAATCTAAACAAGGTCCTAGTTACATGATAGAAAATGAGGTTTAATATAAATGAAACAGAGGACAAGCTAAATTTTAACAGCAAAGGAAATAACCAAGAAGATACACCACCCTTAATGCTACTGATCTCAGAAGGGTCATGGGAGATTACCAGCAAGAAGATGAAAGCGAGGTTAATTTCATCACCACTTAGCAAGCCTTGAAGACTACATCACCACTTTACAGCCATCGGACTGGAAGAAAACTCAAGGTGGACTGACCCAGGAGGACCACATAAGATACAGACTTTTGCTCAGGTTCAGATTACATTTAACCTTATGAACCGAGTTTCCCTCTGTGTTTAAATCGGAGAAAAAAATTCAACACTTAAGCATACATTAGACACTTATTCCAGCCATGTACTGGCAGTACCGAAAGTTCACAATCCAGTGACTTAGCTTTCCCTCAGCTTGTATTGCTACCAGGCCCATCCCACCAAGGAGAGAGACAAGATAAGCAGTAAGAGTAGTTCAACTTAACATTTTCAACAAGGGAAAAGGCCAATAAAGTGTTAGTCAACATGATATATACCAATGATATTTTATTTGCTAAAAAAAAAATCCACATAACATACTTTAACAATATCCAAAGGGAAAATAGAAAGTTCCCCTGTTTTATACAGTAAGAGAGTGGGTTTTATGAACCAAATAAGATACAATAAATGAGAATATTTTGTCAGGTTAGAAAGGAAGATGAATAGCCTTTAAGTAAATCACACAGCACATGCAAATCATTGCTCTCCAATTATCAGGCATGTATGAAGCTGATCACATTTGCCCTCTGAAGCTTTAAATTATTCATGTCCCTCCACAAATCCACACTCCCCCCATCCCTGTGCCCAAAAAGACAGTTCAAACGAGAGAGCATCATCCTTTCAAATTTATAACCAGGAGGAAAAAATGTTTGATTTAGATCCATCACAGATATGTAAAATATATACTTATGGGTAACTCTGTGTGCCTTCTGTAGACCCACTAAATTTGTAAATTACTGAATATTAGGATTTATGTTACATCAAAGCAATTATTGACCTTATCTCTGTCTAGGTCAATATTTACTGCTTTGTTCAATAAATCTTGATGTTCGTTTTCAAACTCAGTCGATATCAGTTCATTAATTTCTGCATGGTTCATACGAGCATTTTATAAAATTTAAAATGTCAGTGAAAATGTCTTATCTAAAAAAATTTGGATACAGCAAGTTAAAGAAACAAAAAAGGCTTTTGCTTTCCTTCTGGCTTTCTCTTCCCTCCAAATCATGACCAAGAAACCCGCATGAATTATATGTAATTCAGCTATCTATGCTAAAATAAGAGTCATTTCAGAAAGTATTCTGAATGCACTGGTATAAGAAACTGAAATATTCTAGGTATAGTTCTTTCTGATCTTAGAATATTCTAAAATACAAAGAAAAAAGGTAACCTCTCTAATTTCTCGATGATACCCACAATTAATTTTTGTTTAGAGCATCCAGACTTCATATCTCCATTAATGAGACCTTATTAACAGTATTATTTTAATATATCTTATAGCTCAACCAGTTTCATTTCAGCAGATATTTAGTAAGCATTCCATCATGAGGATTTACTATAAATTACCCAAGCGCCTACTGATGGTTTTCAGGCTGTCAAACACAGTGCCACTTTGGAGATAAGCACAAGTGTTCCCAAACAACAAATCCCTAGAAGCAAAAGTGTTGGATCGAAGACTATCAATATTTAACATTTTCACAGGTATTACAAGTGGGCCCTCCATAAAGGCTCCATCAATAAAGAAGATGCACATATAAACAATGGGATATTATACAGCCATAAAAAAGAATGAAATCCTGCCACTTGTGACAGCATCAATGACCCTAGAGGGTATTGTGCTAAGTGATATAAATCAGACAGAGAAAGACAAATACCATGCGATTTAGCTTACACATGGAATCTAAAAAATACATAATAAATAAACAAAATAGAAACAAACCCATAGAGAGAACAAACTGATGACTGCCAGATCGAGGCGGGAGGGTGGGGGGAAAGATGGGTGAAAACAGTGAATGGGAATTAAAAACTACAAGCTGCCAGTTATAAAATGAGTCATGAGGATGTAAGTTACAGCAGACGGAATACAGTCAATACTGTCCTAATAAACCCTGGCTGGTGTAGCTCAGTGGATTGAGCACGGGCCCACAAACCAAAGCGTTGCTGGCTCGATTCCTAGTCAGGGCACATGCCTGGGTTCCGGGCCAGGTCCCCAGTTGGGGGCACTTGAGGGGCAACCACACACTGATGTTTCTCTCCCTCTCTTTCTTCTTCCCTTCACCTCTCTCTAAAAAATAAAAAAATAAAATCTTTAAAAAATAATAATAATGTCCTAATAACTTTTTATGATGCCAGATGGGTACTGGACTTATCATGGGGCTCCTATCGTAAGGTATATAAATGTCTAATCATTATTTTGTACAACTGAAACTATTATAATATTCTATGTAAACTATAATTTAAAAATAAAATTTTTATCACAATACCTGGTATCAAAATATACTACAAGGCCACTGTAATCAAAACAATCTGGTACTGGCATAAGAACAGACACATAGATCAATGGAACAGAATAGAGAGCCCAGAAATAAACCCATGTCTCTATAGTTAATTAATATTTGACAAAGGGGGCACAAGCATACAATGGAGTAGAAATACTCTCTTCAATAAATGATGTTGGGAAAACTGGACTGGCACATGCAAAAAAAAAAAAAAAGAAAGAAAGAAAGAAAAGAAAAGAAAAGAAAAGAAAAGAAAAGAGAAGAAACTAGACTACCAACTGAGATCATGCACCAGAATAAACTCAAAATGGGTAAAAGACTTAAGTCATGATACCATGAAAGTACTAGCGGAAAACATAGGCAGTAAAAGTTCAGATATCTAACGTAGCAATATTTTAGCCGATACAACTCCTAGGGCAGGGATGTCAAACTCATTTTCACCAGGGGCCACATCAGCTTCGTGGTTGCCTTCAAAGGGCCAAATGTAATTTCAACTCCTTAACAGTTAAGGAGTAATTACATTTATACAGTCCTAAAATTATTTCAGCCCTTTGAAGGCAACTGAGAGGCTGATGTGGCCCCCCCGGGTGAAAATGAGTTTGACACCCTTATCCTACAGCAAGGAAAATAAAGGAAAAAAATAAACAAATGGGACTTCATCAAACTAAAAAGCTCCTGCATGGCTAAAGAAACCATCATCATAATGAAAAGGGAACTCACTGTATGGTAGAACATATTTGCCAATTATGTATTAGACAAGGGTTTGATCTTCAAAATATATAAAGAGCTCATATAACTCAACAGCAGGATGACAAACAATCCAATTTAAAAAAATGGGCAAAGGACCTGAACAGACACTTCTCCAAAGAGGACATAGAGATGGCCTGTAGTCATATGAAAAAATGCTCAACATCACTAGCCATCAAAGAGATGCAAATTAAAACCACAATGAGATATCACTTCACACCTGTCAAAATGGCTATCATTAATAAATCTACAAAAAACAAGTACTGGCAAGGATGTGGGGAAAAGGGAACTCTAGTGCACTGTTGGTGGGAATGCAGACTGGTATAGCCACTGTGGAAAACAGTATGGATTTCCTCAAAAAATTAAAAATGGAACTACCTTTTGACCCACTGCTGGGAATATACCCTAAGAATCCCAAGCTGCCAATTCTAAAGAATTTATTCACCCTATGTTCACAGCAGCACCAGTTACAACAGCCAAGTGCTGAAAACAGCCTAAGTGCCCATCAGTAAGTGAGTGGATTAAAAAACTGTGGTACATTTACAAAATGTAATACTTTTTCTTTTTACAGCAGAGAAAAAAAGAAGGAATTCCTACCTTTTGGGACAGCAATGAATGGAACTAGAGAGCATTATGCTAAGTGAAATAAGCCAGTTAGTGAAAAACAAATACCATATGATCTCACTTATAAGAGGAATCTAATGAACAAAATAAACGAATGAGCAAAAGAGAACCAGAGACATGGAATCATGGAGCAGACTGAGAGCAGTAAGAGGGGTGGAAGGTGGTGGGGACTGTTTGAAGGCAGGTGAAGGGACTAGTCAAAGAGCATATATGAAGGACCCACGGCCATGGACAACAGTGTGGGGATTGGCTGTGAACGTAGGGGGTGGGCTGGGTGGAGGAGTGCAAAGAGGGAAACACATTGGGACAACTGTAACCGCACAAACAATAAAACATTATAAAAAATAAAATAAAAAATTGTAAAGATCAAAAGGGCTGCATCAACTCACTACCCTCAGAGCCAATTTAAAATCCAAATGCTTCAGCCTTCCATGTACCCATGTTCCAAATGCCCCGTCATAGCCACAACTGGAATTGTCATCATCGACGTTTATCTTGGTATCAACCCGGCACTGAACAATATTCCACCTTCCTAATATGTTCTGCAAGGGTCACCAGGGCCCTAATAAATTTACTGATGTCTTAGTACAACATACGATAGTATCCATTAACTTTACAAACACGGTGAAGCCCTCTCCAGAGAGACGGTGCTAAGGAACTTTAGAACTAAGGCAGCGAGGATTAAAATAAAGCTTAAAAAAAAAGACATCTCTAAGATGTAAAAATAATTCCTCTCAAACAGTTCATGGAAAAAGAAAACAAACTCAGCCAAGTATTGAAAAATGTTGAAGGTATCCTAAGCATATGGCAATACATTTTTCTCTTTTATACATGAAGTCCAGATCAGTGTGTGACCATATGTGTTTTTTCTCACTCTTATCTATACTTGCAACCTCCAAGTGAAAGAAAAAAAGAGTACCTACAGGAACAAAAGGTTTGTTCCACAACGCATTCCCTACTTGAGAGCCTGCTATTCCCAAACATTTAAGTAAAGAACAGGGAAATACAAAGATTAATTACACACAAAGGTTCTGCTCAAAGAGCATAAATTTTAAAAGATATAAAAAATATACATAAAACACCACACCCCACATCTTAATAGGTTCAAGTCCAAATTATTTTTATCTGTATAACCATCCCACTATTCCTCATTTACTCATTTTAAATTAAGAGCAATGCCACCTCCTATCATCTTTGAGATCATTCTAGACAATCCATTTTGCTTTCTCTTCCATGTAGTAATGATAATGAATTCCTCTGGGCACTTTCCTTTTCTCTCTCAAATCCTTGATGATACAACCACATCATTTTTCATCTTACCCTCTCCCTCACTAACCAATCCCTAGCCTTACAACCAGTGGTTTCACTCAAACATAAAACTTAGTCCACATCTACCGTGAAACCTTTAACGACTCCCTATCATCCTCAGAAAGATGTTCTAGGTCACAGGTAGAGTACTGTGAGGACACTTCACGGCCTAACTCCAAGGCTGTATTATTCCCTCTCTCCATCCTACCAAATGCCCTTAGACCTCCTGAGCTGCCTCCAGGCCCCAGATCACTGCCACATCACCTCATGCCTCCAGGACCTGCATGCCTTCACACACACCTGCCCAGCTTTGAAGTCTGGAATCTGACAGCAGCAATTCTAGGGCTTCTCTGGCCCCTCCCCTTACAGCACAACACCTGGCATACAGTAAGCAATTAATAAGTACGTTAAATGAATAAGTAAACAACTTCTGTTTACAAAGTACAAATAGATTAATAGGGAATTGTAGAGAAGATAAAATTTAATTGTAAAAAATAAAGGGGAGTATGATGAGTTAGGGAGAAAAGGGTCAAGCTAAGCATCAAGGTGGGGATATATTTGAGCGGAAGCTTGGAAAGATGAATCTTAAGGCTGATTCCTCCCCAACAGTGGTTCCACCAGATCAGAAGGTCTCTGTTACAAAGGAAATGTCCTGGGAAAATGGTTCCCTTGATAGACTTGGGAGAAAGAGTAAGAGAAGGGCAAATAATACAACAGTATTAACACTAAATTTTGAGGTTCTTACAGTGCCTTCCATTCTTGTAATGACAAAAGTAGACTTGAGGCACGTATGTTTTGCTTTGCCCTGTATAAACATTGTTAAAAATAGGCATGGAGATGTTATTTTAGGAATTTAATTATATCTTAAGTTCACCAGGAGAGCTCATTACTTAAAGGATCCAACTGTGACACCTTTTGTAAGTCGCCCACTAATTTATCTGAATTTCACGGCAGGATCCCTTTAGTAAGTTCTAAAAACCAGACTATGGCATGAGTTCATTTACCCATCCTTCCATTTACCCGCTTGAACAATATGCACCAAACATGCACAAAATAAAATATTCTGGCACACAGTAGGAAAAACAAAAAAATATAAGCTATACTAATCCTTGTCCTCAGGAATTATACATTTGGCTGAGGACATGAGACACATAGCTACCTACATACACAACACACCATGTGTGTTACAAAACAAGATGCTTGTATGAATAATGTACTGGGGTGGCATATAATTAAAAGCCAAATGCGTAATATCTATTCCACTCCAGAGTAAAGGCCAGGAATTATACGTAGTGATTGCATAACATTACTGCTAATCCTCAAAGCCACCCTGCTAGGTGTGTCCTTTTATCTCCATCTTACAGCTGCACAAGTCATCAAACCCCAGGACAATACGAAAAGGACAACGTGTATCTCCTCCCACAATTTCCTGGCCAGCGCACCATGCCTCCTAGAATCATCCTACTTGACCTTCACGGAGAACAGCACCAGACACTTCTAACAAGAAAGTTGGGTCACTGCATGTCTCAGTCGTAGGTTGCTCTAACTGTGAGAAACTCTCCACTTGTTTTGACTTGGTGTCTTTCTACATAGAAGACACAACAAGTAGAGATTATTAAAAATGTAAAAAACCAAATAGAATGCACTAAAAAAGGGACAGGGGGAAGAAACCACAGCCTGGTTTTCCCCAAGTCTTTGAGGGGGAGGAGAAAGAGAACAGACAGCTTTACAAAAATGCTTCAGATTTTTCACTTGAAGTTGCTCATTTCTCTTTCTCGCAATGATGACCTACCTAGTATGTTGTTAGTTTGAAGGGTTTTTTTTGTAATATTCACAGAAGTTCTGGGCAAACTCCAAAATTCATGAACGGTCATCACCTCAAGTAACACTGAAAAATATATGTATCTTAGTCAAGTAGAATTAACAGAAGAGAGACTGGTTTAATATTTCCAATGAGATACTCTTATTTGAACTATTGCCCTTTTTTTTAGCATAATTCTAGCATAATTCTGCATGAACTACATAACAAAATATTTCCCTTTTTTGCCATATCTTGGTATAAGAAAAATAAATCCAAAGATATAAGGTAATCTTGAAATTATATGGCTATTATCAGTTAACAATATCTTACGTTTATGTTCCGTCTCATATCTTTGATGCATGATATTTTCCCATTAGACTTAGATATTAAGATCCACCTTTTTTTACAGTAGACAAATTAAGAACCAGAGAGATAGCCAATCTTCTGATGATAACAACAGGATTAGAACACATATCTCCAGGCTCCTCCACACTTCTGTGCTAAAGCTGTTCACAATGGCATTGTTTGATAAGCCTGAAGAAGTAAAGGTTTTTGACAGTTCAAATATAAAGAGAATGTGTGCCTTATCCAAGATGATGCAAGTTGCCTAGTTTTAAAGTGAAAAGTTGCACTAATATTAATGAATTCCTATTATGACAATATCCTAAAAACAAGTTGAAATACTTATAAAACTCTCCTCAAGTGACTGGGGTGGAAAGCCACTGGAATAACCAAATCAGCATCTTTCACCAAACCCCACCGACAAGAAGGTAACCTACAGTAGGACATAGTAACGCAGGGAACCCCAGAACAGCCAACGCCCACTCATCTCCCTAATATACCCCCTCAACATCCCACTCACTCATCTTGTTCCTCCCAACTCCTCTCCAAAAGCAGGACCACCAGAATCACTATGAATGCTGACCTGAACTTGCCAAGGATATTCCAACACAAAAGAAATGCAAGGCCCAAGGGGGTGAGGCAGGGAGGGGCGGGGAGTGGGGAGGAGAAATCAAGTTCCAAATCTCTGAAAACTCTTGTTTGAGTCAGGCTAACATCTGCTCCAAAACCGGGGCTGTATCAGTGTGAACACAAAGGCAAGCCTTTTCTGTCATGGGGCCAGATAATAATGTTCTAGATTTTTCGGTCAAAGGTCTATGTGAACTACTCAACTCTTCAGTTGTAGCATAAAACCAGCCAACAACAACACCCCAAGGAATAGGCATGGCTGTGTTCCAATAAAACTTCCCTCTCAAAAGTAGGCAGTGGTTTGTAGTTTGCCAGCCAACCCCTGAACTTGAGGATAGTTTGCTTAACCCTCATTCCAAAATCCCAAATGAGAAATTCTTGGAAATTATGAATGATAGAATTTAGCTCACAGAGCGGTCAGTATTACCTAGTGACCACCCACTGTCCATCGCAGCTACCCAAAGAAAGTTCCAATAACAACAACAATAGTGTCAAAAAGAACAAGAGTAATACTAGGCATTTTATGCCAGATATTTGTTAAATTTTCACACATATTATCTCCTTTCATTACCATAACAACTCTATAAGGGAAGTACTATTAATTATTCCAATTTCAAAGATGGGAACACTGAGGACCCGAGCAATTAAATACTCTCCCAACATCATAAGGATATTAGCAGATAAAACTTAGATTTAAGCCATAACCTATTATATGACTTCAAAATTCAAACTCTCGCACACCATACCACCAAAGCATTACCTTAGGAGGAACAAAGACAAATCTGTGAATTAGAGGAGTGAGATTAAAATCTGAACCATTAAACCAATCATTCAGAAGTGTCCTGCTTTCATTCAGAAGTGTTCTTGCTAAATTTCAAAACACTTCCCTTGAAAAACAAGCCTTTCTTTTGGCAGCCCCACTTTTCAAGCACCATTTATTCCTAGAGCTATATACCTGCAGCTCATCGTCCAACATCTGTTTTCCTGGGGTTTAAAGGCCCTGATTTGATGTGCCAAAAGTAACAGGCAACATTTTTGATAGACACCATGTCTTCTGGACATGAGAACCAATATTCCACCACTTAGGTATGAGAGGAAGCAGAAGCTGGCACGGTAAAATATGCCTTTAGGGATATTACTTATGTTAAGCTGGTTAATTTTAAGAAACAAAAGAAAAAAAAAAACCATTTGACCTTCCCCCTAACTGCCTCAAAGAATTTAGTTAGGGGGCCTGCCCCAAGGAGAAAGATACTACCACAGATACCGCAGATGACCGTACTTTAACACGGACCATCCTGTGATGCACAAGGAGGAGCCTGGCAAGGCCCATCTGAGCAAAGTCCTCCCTGTGTTCCAGCCTTTCAAGGTGGTCCGACAAATATTTGTTTACTAAACATTAACGCTTTTCAGGAGTCCTAGACCACTACCCGACCTACTTCCTTAAGCCAGAATGACTATTATATCACATTTTGTGTTACTGTCTTTGGAATTCTTATGCTTATATGAATTCCCCATGTACATGTATTAAAACTTGATTTTCTCCTATTAATCTGCCTTATGTCATTTTGATTATTAGTCTAGCAAGAAGAACTTTCTAAGGGCAGGAGGGAATTTTATTCTTCCTCACCCACAGGTGTGAAGCAACAGCTAATAATGCAACCATGGTAGAGTTTTCTGGAAGAACTAAAGGATGAGGACTATATACCATTTCATACCTTTCTCATTCTTTTCTTCTCCTTTGATTTTTCTCCATTAAGCCTAGTAAGTGACCTCACTGGTTCTTCCAAACCAGTCTGTATCTTTCTGGGCATCCTCATGTGACTGTCCGATCCCAATTCCATGAAAAAAATCAATTAAAAAGCAGGGGTTGACAAACTATAGCCTGTGGACCCCATCCAAATGGCAGCTATTTGAGTATACCCTACAAAATAAGAATGGTTTCTATATTTTTTAATTGTGGAGGGAAGAAAAAAATCAAAAGAAGGTATAATATTTCCTGACATAAAAATTACATAAATTTCAAATGTCAGTGTTCATGAATAAAATTTATAGGAACACAGCCAATTTGTCCAGTATTATTTACGTACAGCTGCTTTTACACGAAAATGGCTAGTTGTAACAGAGACCATATGCCCTGAAAGTCTAAGATATTCACCATTTGCACCGTTACAGAACAGCACGCAAATTCCTGAGGCTGAAATATCAAACTTCCCATCGACACATGCTCCCAAATCCAGACACAATGCATTCCACACTACAAAGTGGAGACTCAGTAAGTCCAGTGGAGTTAGCGATGTCGACAATTACACCGTCCCACATATCACACCACTACGTCCACTCTTAACTAAGTCATGGGAGGACTTGGAGCCTTTCATTCCTCACTGCCATTTGCAACTGGAGATGCTGATGGGATGTAACTTCCAATTTCCAACTAACAGCATTAGTATTCTAAATTGATGAACTGTAAATAGCAGGCCCCTTTTTGCCTCTTCTTAACTAAAATGAAGCCACAGAGTACAAAAAGATAAATTTTCTTTGGGTTTCTTGGCAAGAAGCTATATATATGTAATTTTGCCTTTCATCTCCCAATTTCCTTCATTTATCAAAAATGTTGACAAAGAGGCTTTAATTAGATCATTCTAATCACAAGGAACTGCTGTGATGGAAGACTTCAGAATCACTATCTGTTCTTTGCAAAACAAAACAGATAGGCTACTCTCCCTGTAGGGGCAGGAGATTTATCAATAGACAAAAGGATGCGGAAAGCCAATAGATAAGGTGTAATTAAAGATCAGGCCTATAAATTTTACACTGACATAAATTTAAGAGGATTTGCACACAGAAATTCAAGATTCAGAACCTGAGTATCATTATGAAAATAATACCATTCGGCTCTGTATGCAACAACATTGCATAATACATAGATGTATTATTAAGACTCCTACTCTGCCTCCAAGCCTTTTCATATAAAGAACTTGGGTTATTCGGTGCCAAAGTAATTTCAAGTGGTCTATCTTCTCAAGGATTTCTCCTTAATTAGCTACATTTTCCATGTACTAAGCATAAAAATCTGTTTTAGAAACAGAAGTCACCTATCAAATGTTTGCCCGTTGTTAGAGACATAATTTAGAAAGGTCTATGTATTCTTATAGGGCTTCGTTTTTTCTCTTTACAATGTAATAAAATTACTACCAATGTAATATTCAATATGGTTACAATACAGGGTGGGGCAAAAATAGATTTACAGTTTGTATGAAAAATAGTACAGTAATTAATAACTAATAATACAAGAATAGACTCTGTGTTTCACAGACTCACAACTGTATACCTACTTTTCCATGACCTGTAGTGGTCTCTCTCTTCACTGGTTCGAAAGCTAAGAGTAAAAATAAAAATGGAAAGAACTGCAGGATACCACGGACTAGAGGGCTGACGTATAGTCAACTAAGCTCTGATCTGAAGCTCAAGCTGCATTTCTTAGATTAAAGCATAATAGATCATTTTGATATGTGATGCTTTGTAATATTTGGCAGACATTTAGCAGCTCAAGACTAGCCTTATATTTTCTGCTCTCTAAAATTACAGCCACTGGAGAACAACAGAAGAAAAATAGCTGCATCTTTTGGAAAATTACAAGTTTGGTACAATAACTCATTAAGAAGTAAAGTTCAGAAAATAAATTTAGGGGAAAAACAGGTTGAGAAAACAGGTGGGAGAGATAAATTCAGGTTCTTGAATAACCTTGAGGCAAAACAGGCTTGACTATTGCAACTGCTAGGGAACTACCAAAGGTTTGAACAGACAGAAATCATTGTGTGCTTTCCAGTGAGTTTAATGGGACGTTAACTGGCCCGTGTGATCCTGGTCAGGACAAATCGACTTACCCGAGTAGGCCCAGTACGGGTCCCCTGAGGCTTTGCGCCTGCGGATCTGCGCTGCACTGCTGTGTCTGTTGTCCTGAAGGGACCCAACGTAGCCTTCTGTCAATGCTGGAAGACAGGGAGAGCCACAGTGAGACAAAGTCATCACCCCACTGGACACAGGAACGTGTCAAAAGCACACAGCTACGTGGCTTCCCAGACACACAGACCTTGTAATAACTGAATAGAACCTCTTGGTTTTACAGAAAAACAGCTACAGGAGACTCTAGAGAAATTACCATCGTTAATATTAACATTAATCACAGCTTAAGTGTTTACTTTGTGCCAAGAAGAGCAATACACTAGGCACTTCATGTACGTTATCTTATTTCATCTGCAACAGACCACCAGGCAGTAGACACAATGACCCCAATGGTGAGGCCATTCCAGATGTAAGCAAACTGGAGTCTAGAGAAGTTAACTATAACTGGCCCCAGGTCGTGCAACTAGTAGACCTGTAATCTGCAATTTTGGTTCCAACTCCATATATAAGCTCATGTCCTAGGTGCAAAGGGCCTCTAGCCTTATTTGATCTTCAGAGACCAAGGGTCATTCTCTCTCTTTCCCAGATGGAGGAATTAATGTTCAGAGTCCCAGGTCACAAAGGTAAGTATGCAGCAGGTCAGGCAACCGAACTCAAGCATGCCTACATCAAAGCCAGGGCTTCTGCCATCCACCCCCAGCACAGTCTGAGGCCTAGGAGGCCTCCCATGTTAAGTATCAGACCTGCACATCCTTTGAATCCCAAATAGTCAGTCGCCTGTTGCACCAGACAATGTGAAATTTAAAACCCTCCAAGGACAGCAGAAAAGAAACATTGCGTAATGATGTATTTTTTGAAAACTCCAAATGAATCCAATCTTCTACCCCATTGTGGAGGGCTTCCATCTGCCAGCTACAGCATTCAAAGCCCTCCCCTCCCATCCCATCACTGATGCAAAATCCTTTTGTTGTGAGCCCACACCTGAGTGCACTGATGTTTAAAAAGATAAATATCACAGGTGCCCAGAATCCAAAATGAAATGGAATTGCACTTCAAACAATACATCCCAGCTGTCTATGTTAACATTTAAATGCACCCAAACAAAATCAAATGTGCTTTTAAAAAGCAAAGAAAATGGTTAGGGAACTGTACAATCAATTAAAGATTAAGATGGCTGGGCTGGGGTGGAGGGATGGGGAGAAAAAGCATACAACTGTAATTGAATAACGATAAAAATTTTTTTTAAAAAAAGATTAAGATGGCACCAGAGAAAGAAAATACTTTTTCTACTCCAAATTAGTCACAGTAATAAGAATATTCTCACCACAACAGCATCAGCTTTGTAGACACTGTGACAGTCATGAGGAAAATTAGGAAACATGTACAACACTTTATGCTTACATGTCAATCGCAAAGAATGGCCAGGACCAGCTCTAAGAGAAGTAATGACTGAACAAAGAACAAAGTCCATTGATATGAACCCTTCCGAGAAAAAGAAGAACCTTTCACAACACTAAAACACCTCTAAAAGGCAAACCTCGTGTCATTTATACCTGCTCACTGGTCCTGAATGACAAAGTCAAAATCTAAGTCACTATTCATTTTTCAAGAATGATGAAAGTTTAAGTACCTTCCATCCACCCCATCCTGGTTTTTGCAGATGAGCCATATAGAACCCCAGGAAGTTGACCAGTCTAAGCTTCTACTAATCAATAATAAAAATCTCCTGCCCTAGCTGGGTGGCTATGTTGGTTGGATAGTCACTCCACACACCAAAAGGTTGCAGGTTTGACTCCCAGTCAGGGCACATACCTAGATTGTGGATTCAATCCCTGGTCTGGGCATGTGTAGGAGGCAACCAACCTTTCAACGTTGCTCTCTCTCTGTCTCTCTCTCTCAAATCAGTGAACATATCCTCCAGTAAGGATTAAAAAATAATAATAATAAAATCCCCAACTAGTCTCCTAATCTATTTTTTCCCATACACTGAAGCATACCAGATGAATAATTGTTAGGTTTATTTATTTTCCATGTATATGAGGAAATTTTTTTAATAGATCTGTTTACTATGCGTCTTAGAGCTAGTTCACTCTAATTGTTCCCAAATACTTCAAGTAAAAGAGTCTCTTGGCCTTGGGAGTAACCCATGTGACTTCCATTAGGGTATGTGACTGAGCCTCAGCTTCCCTGTCCATCATATCGAGATACAAAATACCAATCCCATAGGACAGTCATGAAGATACACAAGTTACTATGAGCAGGGCACCTAACTCTGAATGGGCATGTAGTGCTTTTATTTTTATTTTTATTGATGAGAGAGAGAGAGATTGATCTGTTGCTCTACCCATTCATGTGTTCATTGACTGGTTCTTATATGTGCCCTAGTCTGGATCAAACCTGCAACCTTGGCAAAAGGGGGCCACACTCTAACCAACTGAGCACCTGGACAGATCTAAGGCCTGGTAACATAGTGGTAATTTGTTGCAGTCACTGGTTTTAAACCATCCTACCTACCTACCCACTCCCTTAGCCAGGAATCATACACTGGCCCCCGCCAGCTCTGGGTTGAGGTAGACACTGGCTTATGCCAGTCATACTGCAAACCATGCCCCTGGCCCCAGTGATATGTTTAGAAATGGGGACATCCACCAATTGGAGAGATTATTCTCTCTTCCTCAATTATTATAGTATGAGCTGGAAGCCTCAAGGGGGTAACTGAGGGTCCAGAAAGGGATCAGCAGAGGAGCTCAAGAGTGGAACCAAACCAGATGAAGCAAACTCTAGAGATGGATTCTTGTTGGAAAATTTTAAGCCAGGGACAAAGCCAATTTAAAAATCAGCCCCATGTTAACTTCACATTTTCATCAACCAATTGCCTGCCAAAGTTTACTTCTCTGCCTTTTATATGCAAAAGATCCACAAATGACAGGAACTGTGATCTGATGACCTTCAAAAAAGTCACTTAAACTCCTGATCATCAAGTTCTCCGCCCATAAATGCCATTGAAGCACTACAGCTCTGACTCTCAACTCTGGCTGCTTTAAAACAATAAAAATTAAAAAATTAAAGAACCCTGTACCATGGACCCTACCTGCAGATATTGGGACTTAATTGGTCTACAAGGTACCCAGGTATCAGTACTTTTTTTCAAGTTATCCCGGTGATTCTCTTGAAGCCAAAAATAAGAAGCACAAACCTCCCTGATGAGCCAGACCTAGGTTCCAGCTCAGCTCTGACAGTCTCAGCCCCTACCCTACAACCTGTAACTTCCTACACCAACTCTTAACACGAATAAAGAGCTGGCTAGAAATCTACCCAGTGTGGTGTGTCCACCCCAGAATTTAGACCAGCAAACCTGAACTGAGCCAGAGTTCTGCCAGAAAACTGACAAATGGACCAGATATCCCAGTAAAGGGAATGAGGTTATCCTCAAGGATATTAATTCCTATGCCTTTTACAATAGTCTCCACAACCAGCCCTTTTTTTTTTCCTGAAAAGGAGGTGCTTTCCATTTACCAGAACCTTTGAGAAAACCAGGGTGGGGCAAAGGGGAACAAAGGCTGCCAGGCCCGTCTCTCATTTGCGCGGCTTCCACACTGGCAGCTGCACTGCCGGGAAAGCAAAGCAACAGAGTGCAGAGCTTCATCAGTAAGTACAACGACTTGCTAGTACTGAGAACTAGACCATCACACCTGGATAGGGGCCTAAGTACGGCCAGCTCCCGACAACTGCGAGCTCCCCAGACCAATACAATATTGAATATTGTACTATTAAAAACGGAAAACTACAAACATATATTTAACTCAAGAAACAAGGGAGGTACGTGTCAGAAGGTCCTCCCCTAACACTGCAGGTCAATGGCACCCATGTCCCAAAGGGCAGACACCTTCCCAGCCATCCGTACACATCACACTGTGGTGTGAGCAATGGAACTGCCTGTCTAAAGGTAGTTCAACTTGGGACAAGAGTAAGAGGTGTGGTTTTGCTGTAAACAGACCAAAGGACAAGAAGTAACATGGGGGAGAAGGCCATCTTGAGGAAGGTGGTTACCCCTGTCTTCATCTCGCTCCCCACACTACTGAGGTACAATGTGGACTGGACACAGCGAGGTGAGAATGGGCAGGAAACCCTGATTCTGAAGAGCACGCTGCATGGCCTAGGAAGGGCTCTGAGCTCCCGGGGAAAAAAGGAACTCCCAACCTACCACCCACAATGGAGCTTGATGTGTAGTGGATGTTCAATAACTAGTGAGTGAGTGACGGAATGAATGAATGCACGAAAAATCAGAAGGCTGATGGTGCGTGTGTTGGGGGTAAGAGTGTGTGTATCCACGTGCATATAGGCCATGTTTCCATACACCGTGTTTACATACGCCACAAGCAAAAGCACCAGAAACAAGAACCATCTACACCATGAAGCAGGAAGGAATAACCCCCCCCCCAGGACCTCATAAGCAATTCTTTGGAGAGACAACTCAGAAATGAACATGGTAGCAACAAACTTTATCACCCTGGCACCAGGTTTCTTTTCAACGCATAAACTATGCATTAAAGATGACTATATTTAGTGCTCCCTTTTATTTCATCTATGTCAGTAATGCGTGATTTCCTTTTCCCTGAATGAGAACATAATCATAGACTGCTGGCAGTTGAATATTTAAAGCAAAACAAAATCTTAGCCCCAGATGTATTTTCATCACATGACAAAGACTTTATTTACAAAAACTTTAAAATTTATTATCTGAATAACAGACATAAAGGTATATCAAGTATATTCAGGCACTTTCCGTTTTATTGTCAAGGAACAGAGATTTGCCACAAGAAACAATCTGCAGTCCCAAGTAAAGACACAGACTCAGCACACCCAGCGCGGTCAGTGCTCACTCTGCACTCCTCCAAACTCGGCCGGCCAGCAGCAGCACGGCGATGGTATGTATGGTAAGGCTGTGAATCATGCTATTGATTTTCAATATCTTCTGTGCAGAAAATTAAATTATGCAAATGTATGCCTTTGCAGATCCTTACCTTAATGTAAAATTGTATCCCTGTTTATGTCAGCAACTTAATTACACAATTAAAAATGAAGCACGCTTATGAAAATATGTAGTTTCATTGTTCAGAACAGACAATAACTGTAAATCTGCCCTTCATTATCACGTGTCTCACAAAGAGGAGGAGCTGGTGTTATGCAAACATTCCTACCAAGTGCCACAGCACCAAGCCCGCAGCGGGGGCTGAAGTTGTCCATCAGCAGAAAGCTCAGAGGGGCTTTTAGAAGTGTGGTCACCAAACTGTCACAACTGAGAGTACAGCGAGGTAACAAGGGTGAGAGGCAGAAAAAATGTTCAGTCCTGTACAAGGGTAGACTGCTCCTCACAGAGGTCACCGCTAGTGTGCCTAACCAGCACACAGAAATGCACAAACACGCACGCAGGCACACCCGCACACACAGCCTAACCTGGGCGTGAGAAATATCAAACTTGGGCAGCCTTCAGGGGTCTGGATACTGTAATGATGAAATGAGTTTACAAAGGAAAAACCCAGCTACTCCCACCATCCAGGACAACTGGAGTCTCTCAATTCTGACAGGATGAAAGTGGAGATTTTTAAAACCAAAAGATATCAACAAAACTGTTTCCTATGTGCATGATTTAATCTCCCCGAGCCACCAGACATAGTTTAAAACAAGAAGTGTTCTTATTCTGGGAATATAAAAGCAGATGTGTATCCCATCTGCCTCAACCGTAATCTTCAGGAGGAAGGATTCTGTGGAATCCTTACTCTCAGGGTTTCACAGAAATGTTGACTTGGGGGGAAAAGAGTTTCAAGCTGTGTTAACTCGTGTGTTAATGTGCAGGCTGAACATCTCTCTTACAAAGAAACCAGCTCCTCTAAACACTACATTAGATAACATTATCGACATAAATGTCTTTTCTTGGGTTTTACTGTCAGAGAGAAGGGTCACTGAATGTATATCGGATAAAAAGAAACATTTTTCTCCCCCAACTGCAAATGCATGAATTGAAATTACAGAGTACGATGTCTTACTGTTTTCAAGAAAAGTGGTACATTTATATACATGCATTTGTTTATCTGAAAAAAATGAATGGAAGTCTCAGGTGCCCACCAAGAAAGGAAGACACGTGGTCACTCCAAGAACTAAACACAGCATTCCTCCACATTAGGTTCCGCCTTACCATACTGGGCCAACAACGTCCACTGAATCACAGCTATGTCAAGATCTCCCACAGGGCAGAGTGGTTAGATAGCAGAGGTTAGGTAGAGGTGAAAACAGTTACGTTTCTGAGGAGAACAGCCCAGAGTTCCATCTACAACATGTTGTATTACAAGATGCACTACAACATATCTCGTACTCAAGGCAAGACAGAGCAGTGACAGTTGAGGGTACTTCCGCTTTTCACTGTGTGTCCAATTCTGGGTCATTCCAAAGGACTTAGATGCCTGGGAGAAGTGGTCAGCTTCCATCCAAAACTGAAAACATCAAAACAAAACAATTCTGCTTCCCCAGTGCCAGAATGAAAATTATTTAGGATGATGGATGGATGGCTCCCATGTAACAAGAGTCCTAGTTCACTGCCAGAGTCACTGCCAGAAACCAGCCCACCAAAATAAGTAATAGGCACTTGTTTTTGCAAATCAGAATGCATGTTTCCAGAACGGCAGACAAGCAGTTAAGCAGGCTGTTTATATCCATTACAACTGCTCACTCAACAAACCAATTAAAGATTCCTCAAGGATGGCGAAATCACTGTCAAGCATAATTTTCTCTAAATTTTAACAGCATTTAAGAACATTAAAACCACACAATAATCTAAAATGAATAAATCTTTATCTTTTTTGTGCCTACAATGGGCAAAAGTATCAAATTATAGTTAAAATAATTAAATATTCCAATCAGCCTCTCATCTCCTTTGTGCCTATCATTCAATCGTAGTAAAATGTACTTAGTGAGTGTCCCAACAAGGAAAATCATTAAGTGCATTCCTTTGTAACTACTTCATTACAAATAGTCCCTCAGTTATTTGTGATATTGAGCTGACCTCAAATATGATATTACAGTAAATTATCTATTTTATCATAGTCAATTGTACTTATTGTCCCAACTACAAAAATGTCTTCTTATCATCTGAAGTGATGAAGAAACCTCACATAGAGTCACGACTGAAACTTACAGGCAATTCAAGGGAAGGAGGAATCACGCAGCTGTACAGTATCCCGGGGGAAAGGGAACACAAAACAGGCTTGTAAAAATGAGTTAGGTCAGAGGAAGAAGCAAAATACTGAAATTCTCTCTCCATTATTTTACTCGAAAGTAACATGCATTCCAAAAGGCAGGATCTATTTTTAATCAAACAGGACTAGAAGGAACAAAAACTTAGAGCCTCTGCTATTAACTACATTAACAGCTTTTAAATTTCAGAAATAAAAATGCATGCTTCCCAACAGGTTCAAGAAAAGGTACACTTAGAAAACTGATTCACACAGGGGCTCAGAGCCACGCTCCTAAAAAACAATTATATGCCTGACTTCAAATATTTTATAACAGCAGATAAAAATAAATCAACCAATTCTTTCAATCCATTTTAATAACACTGTATGACTTTCAAAGACGCATGTCTCTTGATCTTACAAGATTCCTGGGAAAACAAGGATGAGTCATGGCTAGTGTTGTGCTAATGTCAATCGCCACAAATCCACGCTTCCAATTTGACCATCACGCCATCTCTCTGAATCCTTAACAATCAACAGAAATGGCGAATACAGATCACAGACTGCATACTGTGGCCATCGTAATAAATACAGCTACTGACCCAGATGCTCTGTTTCGCCCACTGTACGTGCATGCGTGTGTCTTCCAGTACTGCCAACACGAAGAGCTCCAATATCTGTGTATTTTTTAATAGGACACACGCATAGGTTAACATACCACTGTTAACCAATCCGTGACATCTGTACTTTGTTCCCAAATAGCAACAATATGCCAAGTGAATGGCAACTAACTTTTTAGAGAAGAATCATGACCCCACCCGTTCCCGTTTGATCATTTTTATTCCCTGTCTACTCCTTATGGCCACCTAAGTTTGCCACCCATGGCCTGGTCCAATAATAAGCTGCTTACTGAGTCAATTACTGCCTATGTGGCAGGCATTATTAAAAGTGGCATCAATACAATAGCTTATGGAATTCTTTCAGTAACCTTGTGGCTTACGTACAATTACTCGGAAACAGCATATATATATATAACCTGCCCAAGAACACACATCCCTACACCATGTATTACTTTGAAGCCTATGTAACTATCTTTATACTACAACTATTCCCTACAAAATTGAATTTCAGTAGTTATCAAAATACCTGTGTGAATAGCCACTCCACCTGCTCAAAAATAAACATCACAAGTGAGAAACAGTTCACACATATGCCTCAGAAAACTAAAATGTAACAAATTCAAAAGAAAGAAGCTCCCTAGTCTACTCTTCCCAACACCACTCGCAGCTAAGATAAAATCATGTTACAATAATAGAACAAAAAAAGTCATTTTTCTAATGTAATGTGGAAAATATCCAATTACAATTGTACAAACATTGGTTATTATCTATAAAAAAGAAAGACACTTTTATTGCAGAACAGGTTAATATTAAGTTACAACCGGAGGTAAAGAAAAAAATAAAGTGATACACCGATTAATAAATTCTCTTCCAAATTTCCTCTTTAAAATTTGTAAGCGTGACTACCTAATAAATTTTTATAACTGAGAAATAAAGGATAAGCTTTATAACTTGGGCTCCCGTACAGGGTGGGCAAAAGTAGATTTACAGTTGTTTATATAGTATACAATACAATAATTAATAAATAATACAAGAGTAAACTGTGTTTCACACACTCACAACTGTATACCTACTTTTGCCACATCCCGTATAGTTGACTCATTTATATATACATACTCCCTGTGAAACACTGAATGAAAAATACTTAGTAAAACGGTTCTTTTTTTAATAGAACAAAATGAAATGGACTGGAAAAAAATCCTACTTAAATGTCTTTAGTACCCATTTCAAAACCATGGCACATCCACCAACCCCAGCAAATCATGCCAGCTCGGAGTACATGATTCACATTTCAGAATTCTGATGTAGCAAGTTTCATGTTGACAAAAAGACCCACCAAGATAACTCCCGAACCATAAGAGAGGGGAGAAAACACACTGCAGGCACATGCTCTAAGCCCTCAGTTTAGGGATCAAATACAGAAGTCACTCCGATCATGACACCAATTTGCTCCAGATACCAAGCATGGCTGAGCAGCTTAGTAAACCCAGACACTTGTGACTTCTAGGGCCAAAGTAGGGACACCACTGTGAGAGACAGCACGAGTGGAGCCCTATCACAATAGAGCCGGGGAAGCCGTGTCAGAGGAACTGCCCTGCACACCCAGTCTTCTTCATCCTCCTTCCTGGACCAAAGCACCAACAGTCCAAGAAGTCATTAAGAATGAGAGTATCTCTTTGTAAAAGATGATGAAAACTGGACTTTGCTGATAACCATACCACTGTTAACCAATCCGTGAAGTACAAACGTAGCCCTTCTAGTCTCCCGCCAGTCTGTGGAGCACAGATCGAACCTTCCCTCATCTAGCACCAATGAACTCGTCCATCTTCAGTACAACTTACCTCATGTCCCCGCTCTTCCCACAAAAACCCGGAGTCCCTCTCCTGCAGGGAGGGACACTCTTTGGGTTTCCAAATGAATGTGTAGTCCCTGAACTGCAATTACTTTGATCCAAAATAAATGCTCTTTGTTTGATTATACCTAAAAGCCTAAAACTAAAAAGAACCCTGAGGTCAACCAAAAGGAAAGAGAGTCAACTCTGGTTATGTTTCCTACAACCACAGAAGTCCCTCTCCTGTGGGAGAGTGGGAGGTGCCACTATTTGGGCTTCTGTATAAATTCATACTCCCCGTTTGCAATTTCTTTGATCCCAAAGAATTATTTTTTGTTAAGTTATTGCCTCCTATTGACACCACTTAAACCCTGACCATCCAGAGGCCTAGCTATCTATTTATTCCCCAGAACTCTGTGCAGTCAGCAAAGCACCTACACCTTCACATACCGTAGTTCCTAACTCCCTCTGGCCAAAAAGAGAATTTCTAGGGAGTTTGATTAAGATGTACGCAAGTACTGATAGTCTCTCCAAGGAAGGTCAAATGCTACTACACCAACGCATTCAGGAGTGGTTGACCCCACATCAGTCCTGCCTTCTCAGAGCTTCAGCCCACTAGGGGGGTGAGCTAATAACTACACAAATTATAGTTTGTATACATAGTGAAACAAACATGAAAAATTAAAACAAACATGCTAGAACCACAGAGAATACAGGTAGAGAAGAAATGACTTGGAGACAGTAGTCAGGGAAGGAGACGTCATCTAGGTGAAGTCACTGGCAGGACGAGAGGATAGAGTACAAGAGGAACAGCAGCACATGTGAGGATGTCGAGGCAGGAAAGGCGTGAGGCCAACCAGGGGAGGCTTGGTGAGCTGGTTGGGGTTGGAAAGGACTTTTGGGGCTTTGAAATGAGTGTGAAGGAGTCCAAGAGGAGTCAGTATGTCCGATGTGTGCCTTCCTTTAAAGCAGCTTCATTGCAATATAATGTTAGTATCTTCACAGAGTTGTACAACCATAACAACAATCTAATTTTAGAACATCTTTATCAACGTATACTTTGGAAAGGTGATACCGCTAATGCAGAGAACAGGCTGAAGGGAGGCTGGCCAGAGCGGAAAACAGTGGCGCATCGCAGGGGCCGCAGGATGAGTTGAGGCAAATCATTCATTAAATGTGTGCTTGCACCTGCGTGCAGGGGCCAGCGCTCCCGAAGGCACAACTTTGGAGAGCAAACAGTCTCCTGACATTCGCCTGACCAAATGCCAGCTCCCCTAGTTTTCGCTCTTATTTGCTATTATTTTCTACAATTTCCCCTTTGCCCTTTATCACCTGAATTCAGATATGCACTAGTTAGATCAGGCAATTAATTGCTTATGCACATCAATGAAAAAAGGTAACAGTTAATGAGAGGCAAAAAAGGTATAACCGTTTGCAAACAAAATGAGGGGGAAAAGGCAAAAATACACATTGCATTTTCTGTTAGAGTTATGCAGCACATAAAACTAGACCCACAATATCATACAAAAAAAAATACCTGCCTGTATGACACCTACAGAAGAAGAACGGAACACCCCACTATGGATGTTAGAGAAGTTAGATGGGTGGGGTTTTTTAAAATAAAAATTTTGTCATTGTTTAAATATAGGTATGTGCATGGGTTAAACCCAACTTGGCTTCTCTCTGCCTCCCCAAATGATACTTAAAAAAAAAAAAAAAAAAAAAACCTCTCTTCCACAGGTAGGTGTGAGCAGTGGGACAGGAAGTGACCTAAGTAGGGGGTAATTAATAAATTAAATCTATGGCAATTCACCTCTGAATGATGACAAAGATTTTGTCTTTAGCAATTCTTCACAGCTGTCTATAATCATAAAAATGTAATCAGAAACCGATATGCTTTGTGGCTGGTAGGGAGAGATTAATCACCAAATATACTCCTCTCTGTAACTCGAAGTCCATTTGTCCCTCCTGAAACATTGAGAAATAGGCCTCCCATAGATTTGTATGATTCAACCAATGTAATAATAACCCAAGGAATTGGGGAGTATTGCCCAGGCAACCACTGTAATTCTGCTGGTGAGAATACCCCAGGGCTACAAGTTCATTTTTGTTATCTCCATTTTCATTAGGTGTTAGTTTCACTTTCCAGAAAGAATGAGGTTTGCTTTGTTCTCTTCAGCTGTAGAAAGAAATCTGCAGAAGAAATAACTTGCATTCTGCTTTGCTTGAAGAGGAATTATTCACTTGAACTAACTCAATAGAAGTCTCAACAAAAATAACTTAAATGGAAAATTCTTTAATTATTTAACCAAAAGTCCTCTCCTGATGAAGAAATGGCAGCTATTAAATAAGCAGAGTTTGCTTCTTTTTTTTGTTTTTGGTTGTTCTTTTTGTAAAACCTTCTCTGACTCTGACCAATTATACCACAAGCCCCATTTGAAGCATCAAATGAAAAAGCAGTTTTATGTCTTTAAAAAGCTCAAATACAAAACTGAAAGTTTCAGTTCAATTTATTTTTGTTCCCCTCACTATTTGTATACAAGAATCTGAATGAAATCAATTGGAAGGAGACTTTTCTACTCTGAATTCAAATCCTTATAGATTTGCAATACAAATTACAATACAAACTGGGGATCGGAGGGGGTATGAAAAGAGTTTCCTTTATTTATTTTTATACATACAGTGATGCCGAAAGGAAACTGTGTATCTTTCGAAGCTTCCTTATCAGGTGAAATTCAATGAAAGAAATTGTTAGCTTGATTTTTAGACAGCAGATGAGAGAGATGCAGCATCTGCAGTGAATCCTCTGGAACAAATCGGTGTAACAACCCTCATCAAAACTACAGGACTGCAGATTACAGAAATCCTGAGTGAATTCTGAAAAATACACTCCTCTAAATATTACTTACCTAGGTTTAATTGAACACATTTGCTCTAAAATATCAACTCTGCACAATCAATGAGTGAGTATTAAGTGAAAAGGTGAGAAGAACGGATGGCTTTGGAAGCTGTGGAAACCTGAGCCTTTTCTTCTGTGCACGGCCATGCTGTTCTGGCTAACCCAGTCTCTGATATTTAACACAATGGAACCAAAAAGGCTGCAGACTTTAGGTGGTTCAGGTGTTTCAGAAATCATGCATGATATCTGAGGTTTGTTCAGAAATAAGTATTTCAGAAAAAGTAAAAGCATTTTGTGAAATGCATTTACAGCTTTCCCATCACTATACAGAGGAGAGAACTCTTTGATAGAAATGCTCTTTCCAGAGTTCTCAGTGAGGTAATATTACTCAAGACATGCTCAAACCCAGAACAAAACGGTTCATGAAATAAAGAAACAGGGTTAAGATACTGTGGCAAAAACGAAGATTTTTAATATGTTTTGGGAAGAAGTAAGGATACTTTTTAACCTCTCTCAAGGTCAACAAAATAAATTCATTCCTAAAATTCTTCCTGCCCTACTTTTGTTCATAAAATTAACAAAGATAATTAAGAAAGATGCTGAGGACAGCTAGTACTTCTTTAGCACTTACTGTGACAAAGCTGGTCAGATGGATTATCTCACTTAACCCTCACGAGACAGTAGAGGAGTAAATAAACCCTCTTGTACTCCCATTTCCCTAGGCACACACCAGATCATTAATCACCTTGTAAAGGTCGCATTACATCGTAGTGATGGAGAAAGGAATTCAAACTCAGACCCTCTAAACACAGAGGAAGGGAAACAAAGCTCCACTGAGCTTCCTTAGAAAGTCTGAGGGCCTGCAATATGGACACGGAAGGCGCCTAATTTAGGTTCTTTTGAAAACATACATAAAGACCCAAATATAAAATGTTACCACAGAATGTATTTGTACTGATTCAAAGTGACCGTTGCACCGGGACTCCCGTGGACAATGTTAATTTTACACATTCTGTCCCAAGGACCCCACTAGTTACTTAGATGTCCCGATCCTGTGGCCCCAAAGCAGCAGTGTGTTTTCCATTGTCCTTTTAAGAGATTTCACACTGAAAGAACTCCCACTGTAAAAACACTCTACTTACAACTAAAAATACTGTAATAAAAGTGAAAATTATTAAAAGGCTTGCAAAGAGAATTCTAACACTACAGCCTGCACAGGAAGGCATTACACTAACACCAAGTAACTGCTGAGAAAACAATTCACTTTCTCAAAAACAGGGAAAAAAAAGAATGTTCCGCGCAGGCATGTATTCCCATTTTAACTGAGAACTGGGGATTGCAACAGGCCTTTAGAACTGCTCTGTCCAGCACACGGGGCAACCCTGAACTGAGATGTGCTGTTAGTTTAAAATACACACGGGATTTCAAACAAAATACACACACACACACACACACACAGAGATATGTACATATGATTGTAAAATCGCTCATTAACATTTGTCACTTTAATTACATGCTAAATGATATTTTGGATAGTCTGGATAAAATAAACTAAATCTCCATGTAAATTGTCTGCAACATGTTACATTAGCACTATGCAAGTCAGCTCCTTTGTCTTTTCTTTTTAACATACTTCCTATAATGCTCTTACCCCAAGTACCAAACGTGACCCAGAATAACTTAGTGAGCCCTCCGTCTTCCTTCTATTTACCTCTTTCCCACAAATTAGGGGAGCTCCACTTCTTTTGTTTTCCCTCTTCTATTCAAGAGACTACTGACTCAGTGGGGAGAGGGGGTGTTTTTATGGAGGCATATGGTCCACTGGTCTCTTCATGGCTTCAGCTGTGGAAATGTAAGGCTCATAAATCAACAGGAGGCCTAGTGGCTCGGCACTGAAGAGTACAGACACATCATGGTGTTGGGCATGCGGCCAGTCTATTTTCCAGAGGGAACTGAGTTAAGGGGACAGCATATACAGAGTACAGTTTGATTGTAGACCCTGTTACTTCTGGAACAGAAAACCAAATGAATCACTACGTTGAACCTGGAAATACAGTTGCCCTTCTCACAATGACAGTGAACATTTTCCAAGTGACACGACTTTAGAACCTTTCCCAAATTTTACATTCGAAGGCAACATCTGAAGAAGTCTAGGTGTTCCCGGGGGTGCCCAGTTGCCCACATGACCACTCATCCTGCTGTCAACCTTTGGAACTCCAAGCCTTTCCCTCTGAAAGAGAACAGGACATGCCTTAGGGGACAAGGCCCAAATGCCCAAATCACTGGTTAAAGTGTTGGTGCAAGAATACACCTTTAAGATCATGATTTTTCGGCCGACAGTGAGTCTCCGGAATACATTTTTTAAAAACTCCTTCTGGGATCACTTGCAGGTGGTCAACAGACCACATTCTGAGCAACACTAATTTGCTCAAATCATCAACAATAAAAACCCACAGTTAATGGAAGACAGGAAAATAAAAATCTTTTATACAATAAGTTTAGAAAAATATTTTTAATTAAGCCCTCTAAACTGATGTGTCTGCAGAAAGCCTAGAGATAAAAAGTGTGTTTTGCATTTCTTTCTGCTCTGGGTTTTGAAGGTCACGGGACTCACAACAGATGTGGCCTGGTTTGAACCAGAAAGGTCTGCATGGCTAGTAACAGTTAGTGTAAAGGCACAACAGCTGAGGCGCTGTGGCTGCAGCAGTTGGCGGGCTCCAGCCCAGCAGGACAAGCCCCTGGCTCTGCCAAAACAGACGGTATCCCTTGTAGGCCGGCTGCCCAGGGGTGGGACCAGCAACTCTTATGCCCACGGTCATCACAAGCCCCGTTCCATCAAAGAAGTCACTGCAAACCTGAGGAAGACCCATGTAACCGTAAGTAAATAGCACGATGAGATGCACCATTACTTTGCTGGAACAAATGAAATAATGAACAATTACTTTGCCGGCAACAATCTTGAGGCCATGAAACTGATCAATAATCACATCACGCATCTAGGCATTTCCACAACAAATTCCTTCTTTAATAGCATTCATTGCTTTTTCTGATTATAAAAGCAATAAATATTCATTGTAGAAGCCCATTAGGTGAAGCACATTACATAGACAAGAGAGGACATAAAAAGCATAAAAAAGAAAAGAAAAATAACCATAACCACTGTTAAAATTTGAGTATATTCTTTGTTCCAATAATCAATGGGTTCATTTTTTAATGTATGATGCATCTTTCAAAAATGAGTCTGTTTGACTTTATTAACTCTCAAAACAGACGAATGTACAAAAGTAAAGCTCATTTCCACAAAAGTTAAAAGTGCCACCACGAACAGGCCATGTGACTTTGCCCAAACCCAATTATTTTGTCTGTGAAGAGCAGGCCCTGGGGAAGTGACTGCTACGGCCACTTCCCATTCTGAGACGGTCTAACGTGAACAACTTCGCGTCCCTTGTTGAATATTCTAAATCAACCAAGATCAAATGGCCAACTAGTGGCCCACTACCCGGAGCCCGTAAAAACAGAATATCATCTTAGAAGTTGCCAACATTTACAAAGGGGAAAGGACATGTGACAATTCAGCCTTTAATATTTTTAGAAAATGTTAATATCAAGTCATACCGAACCATATGGCAACAACTGGCTCAAGATGCACAGTTTTGGGTCACCTTCACTCTGTATAAACTTTACCACAGTCCCCACCAATCACAAATCTGTCCCCAGCTGAGATGCCAGGTATTAGTTGCAGATGCTCCTATGGTTAATTTTATAAGATGCTTCTGTTATTTATGGTGCACCTTCCTGGTCCTTTTAAACAAGTGGGTTTGCAAATCCTTTAGAGAACATTTACTATGTAAATTAACAGGATTATAAATATAGATATAGATATAGATATAGATATATAGGTCTGCCTAACTACCCATCTACATATATGTCTGCCTCTCTATCCATCTATATGTATATGTGTATGTGTGCGTATATGTATCTTAGAGATAATCTTAATTGAAAACTTACTATGTACTAGTCACCCTTTTAATCCTGTAATTTTTTAATCCTCATGACAACCCTACAAAGTAAACGCCATTGTTCAGCCCACTTTAGATGACCAGAATGAGGGCTTCACAATTTACTGATCTGGTCAGGTAACATAAATAGGATGTGGCAGAGTCGTGTCCAAGCGCAGTGCAGAGAAGTAAATAGCTCAGGACATGGTATATAACTCAGTCTCTCCAACCAGCATCCCTGCTTTGCCAGCACACTAAGCAAACACGAGAGACATGAAATGCACTCTAACAGGATGAAAAAAAAGTGAGGTTGGGGATGGGACTGAAAGTGCCACATGTCAACAGAGAAGGAGAAAAGCAAAAACAAAAAATCACCAGCAGTTCAACTGCAAACTTGTAAACTGGCTCACCTTGGAGACAAGTAAATCAGCTATCAACATTAGCCAAAATCAAAAAGGTAAAGTAAGTAGCATAAATGGTAGGTAGGAAATAGACAGGGGGAGGGTAAGAACAGTATAGGAAATGTAGAAGCCAAAGAACTTATATGTACGACCCATGGACATGAACTATAGAGGGGAATGAGGGAGGGAGGGGGTGGGCAGGATGGAGTAGAGTGAAGGGGGGAGAAATGGGACAACTGTAATAGCATAATCAATAAATATATTTAAAAAGGTAAAATAAATAAAACTCAGCAACTGTCAGTCTCCATGAAGCTTCACAAACTGTTGATAAGAAAAATGATCCCAGACCTGGGAATAAGATAAGGAGAGAACGCAGCATTTCCTTTCAATACCATATTGGGTCAACTTTAACAAACGTACCCCCAAAGTATTTAATTACCTAGGGAAGTGTACCGTAGTCTGACTTGCTATTCACTAGGATTAAGTGCCAGACTTGCTGAAGTTAAACATTAACCTGTATACTTATGTCCAATTTCAAAAAAGAAAAACAGGTTATGGTTTTATAACTCTGTAGGACATTAATCGGTGTTGGACCTAACCTAGCAATCATATTCTGGCATTAACTAAAAACACCCCGCTCCTCCCACGCTCTTGCAAAAAGCTTTACTATATTATTGTTTGCCTCATTAATGATCTGAATTTGATATATATTAATTCTGTTTGTGAAAGAGTCATAAACTTTGTGAAAATTATGATTTGACTGCAACGACCTGAACCACTCTCCTGAACAATTTGAGCTCCAGGCCTATCCTTCTCTTCTCCTCCATTTCAAACTACTAAGAAACATGCCACAGAAGCTCAGCACTCAGTTCTTTTTTTTTTTTTTAAGATTTTATTTTTTTATCTCTAGAGAGAGGAAGGGAGGGAGAGAAACATCAATGTGTGTTTGCCTCTTGCGCACCCTCCACTGGGAACCTGGCCCACAGCTCAGGCATGTGCCCTGACTGGGAATCAAAGAGGTGATCCTTTGGTTCACAGGCCAGCACTCAATCCACTGAGCCACACCAGCCAGAGATCTTAATAAGTGGGAACAACTTCATGCATCTCAAACTGAGGGCACAATGTAATCTAGAAGGCTTCTTGGGATGCAAATATACAATAACAACAAAGCTTAATCTGTAACTTCAGGCACCTAAACAGATCACTGAGAAGGCTGGCATTAAAAGAGATACAATTCAATCACCAGTCTTTAATGGATTATAAAATGGTTATGCCATCAGTAGGAAAGGATCTACTTATAAGTATTTTGGTGTTTTCCATTTAATAGTAGTATATTTGCATTACAAAATCCTTAATACAGTGAGATTTGGTAATATACTCCCCGAATATATTCACCCAATTCTTACAGATATACTTTAACATCCAAATCCCATATATTTTCAACCATTAACCCATGAACATCTCCAGCCATGGGGAACAAAAATGTCAGCAAGTCACAAATCAAGAGATCCTTTCACTTGAAAAAGAGAGTAGACGGTAGACGGCAGGATGATCGGAAGCCCAGAAGACAATGTGGCTACACATAAACCACAATTTGAAGATAGGAACTGCAGTTCCTCTCAGATTTACACTACAAGGTCATACAGCATGATGATTCACTGGAAATATTTAAACTAGATAGGTTATAGATTATATGTGTGGGGTAGGTCTGTCCTCCAACACCCATCCCAGCCACACTCATAAACTTCTGGCTCTTCTCCAGCTAAAACTCAACAGTGTCTTGTGTGCTACCAGTAAGAACAACACCCAGCAAGTTGCCACCCTGTGCCTATCCTAAACCCAAGGCGGATGGCAGTCAAATTTCCCAGCACTCTCCTGCTGAGCCAGGCCTTGTCCTCTCGATGCTCCTTAAAACTGGATTCCACAAACAGAATAAAATAAAACAGATTACAAGCAGACACCACCAGTTAGAACTGATCCTCAGGATGAAGTGCACCACATTAAAGTGAAGACTTCTCAAAGGGCAGTGAGGTCATTTCTACTGAACACAGTAATCATCCAAGCAACAAAAAAATAATAATAATTGGGGGTGGGCAGTGGGGAGGAGCTGAAAAGTATCAAGTCTTCAAAAGAGAATACCATCACCAAATAGTTCTAACCCGGACACAAGTTATAAAACCAACTCCTTCAAATTAATCATTTACATCTGTCCATACCACAACCCACCCCCAAAAAGCTTCATTTCTCTCAAATCACTCAAATTAAAACACTACTGTGATAACTCTGAAATGTGGCCTGGCGACTTTGTGCAATTCTTAAGAACAGAAAACATTTATTCATATATTCATGATTAAATAACTATGTATTAAGCATCTCTGTGCCAGACAGGACAGTAAATCTTTAAATAAAGAAATCTGTTTAAAGTTTTAATCAAGACAAACAGACTTAATTAAAAAATTGACCTCTATTAATCCCCCAATTATGATAACAGTTTCACTATGAAGTTTTAACGATGAAATTAAGAAAAAACATGACTATAAATTTGATGATGACTCTCATATATCAAATATTTGCTTAGAATTTGGCACTTGCAGGAGACACTTCTGCACAAATGTAACTCCAAAAGCCCCATTCAAACGCTAGCAATTGGGCTGGATGCCCATCCTGTACCTGTCCTACCACCCACCCTGCTTCCTCCTCCAGGTCAGAACCCACACTCAGCCTGGATTCCCCCTCCACCACTCAGCTACAGCCTCCAACAGGTTGCCTCAATTCACAGCACATGTTAGATGGCCCAAAGTGGTCTAAGCCCCTTTCTGCTAGTCTGGATGTCTTTATGTAGCTCCAATTTTGCCACCTTGAGGAGAATCACTGGTGACAAATCTGATACACAGATGACAGAGCAGAAGGTTGGAAACAGCCTGCCTCTGCAGTGAAGTTGGCTGGCCACAGATTGCCTACAAATCCACTACCTCTAAATCTCTAGTACAGGTGATAAAATTTCTTTTTCCTCATTGCTCAGAGGTGGGTCTCTCCTCACTTGCAGCTGAGAGCTTCTTAAGTAATTCACAGGTTATTACTCATGGCAGCCTGACCCGGGGGAGGTCACTGTGGGTTTTTTGAGAATCAAGGCCTCTAGGCGTTTTCTAACTTAGGAAAATATATAGGACATGTTGTTAAACGTAAGAAATAAAACATAAATTTGCCCTAAAATATAATGCTCATCTTCTTTAATTTTTAATGACTGCATAATATTCCATCAGATACATAGTCAAGCCCTGCCATCAGCTGATATTGTGAGACTTTGTGTGAGTCAGAGAAAGTACCTCTTCCTCTGCACACTTCTTGGCCAGAAATAAAGACCAAATAACTTTACTCATCAATTACACAGTGCTTCTGTAGTGAATGGCACATCCTTGAGTTTGTAGATATACCTATAGCTTAAGATAGCTCTAACCCAAATTACAAGAAGCCCCTGCATCCTTAAACTAATCAAATTTCAAATGGTTAGCAGCACAATCAAGTCTGATGACATTCTATTAATAAAGCACAAAATAATTCAGGTGTCAATTCTAATGTGGGCATGTGACTGGAACAGTAACTGATGCTCCAGTAATCCCAGATGGGATCCAGTGACCAGGGACAGAAATGTACAATAATTCCAGTGAGGAAAGAACCAACAGGGAAGGGTATAATCTGGTGCAAATTTATTATGCTTGGTTCATTTTCAATGTAACTTAAAGGCAAAAAGAAGTTAAGCACATGACACGATACTGTATACAGAGAATCCTAAAGACTTCACCAAAAAACTACAAGAACTGATAAATTAATTTAGTAAAGTTACAGGATACAAAATTAATATCCAGAAATCAGTTGAATTTTTATACACCAATAATGAACTATCAGAAAGGGAAACTAAGAACACAATCTCATTTACAATTGCATCAAAAATAAACAAAATGCCTGGGAATAAATTTAACCAAGGATGTAAAAGACCTGTACTCAGAAAATAACAAGACACTGAAAAAAGAAATTGAAGAAGATACAAATAAGTGAAAGCACATACCATGTTCATTGATAGGAGAAATTAACATCATCAAAATGTCCATACTACCCAAAGCAGTCTGTACAACCAATACTATTCCTATCAAGATACCAATGGCGTTATTTCACAGAACTAAAGCAAATATTCCAAAATTTCTATGAAACCACAAAAGACGCCGAATAGCGACAAATCTTGAGAAAGAAGAACAAAGTTGGAAGAATCACACTACCTGACATTGAACTATACTATAAAGCCATTGTAATCAAAACAGCATGGTACTGAAATAAAAACAGGCATATAAACCAATATAAAAACAATAGAGAGTCCAGAAATAAACCCACGCCTTTATGGTCAATTAATATTTGACAAAGGAGGCAAGAACATACAATGGGGTAAAGACAGTCTATTCAAGTTGGGAAAATTGGATCTTTATGTACAAAAAAATGAAACTTGACCTCCTCCTTACATCATATAAACTCAATCTGAAATAAACTCAAAATAGAGTAAAGCCTTACATGAAAGTCTCAAAACTATTAAAATCCTAGAAGAAAAAGATAGGCAGTAAAATCTCAGACATTTCTCATAGAAATATTCTTTCTTATGTATCTCCTCAGGTAAGTGAAACAAAAGAAAAATGAGACTACATCAAACTAAAAAGCTTTTGCTTAGCAAAGAAAACCATCCACAAAATGAAAAAACAACCCACTGAATGGAGAACATATTTGCCAATGATATATCTGATAAGGGACTAATATCCAAAATTTATAAAGAACTCAACTCAGTGGCGAACAATCCAATTTAAAAAATGGGTAAAGAACCTGAATAGCCACTTCTCTAAAAAGGACATGAAGATGGCCAACAGACCCATGAAAAGATGTTCAACATCACTAATCATCTGAGAAACGCATACTATAAACCACAACATCACTTCACACCTGTCAGAATGGGTATCATCAATAAATCAACAAAGTATTGGGGAGGATGTGTAGCAAAGTGAACCCTATGCACTGTTAGTGGGAATGCAGATCCGTGCAGTCATGAAGTTACCTCAAAAAATTAAACATGAAACTGCCTTATGACCCAGTGATTCACTTCTGGGAATATATCCAAAGAAACCTGAAACACTGATTTGAAAGAATATATGTACCCCTATGTTCACTGCAGCATTATTTACAATAGCCAAGATTTGGAAGCAGTTCAAGTGTCCACAAGTAGATGAGTGGACAAAAAGGCTGTAGTACTAGCCTGGCTGGTGTGGCTCAGTGGATTGAGTGCTGGCCTGTGAACCAAAGGGTCACCTCTTTGATTCCCAGTGAGGGCACATGCCTGAGTTGTGGGCCCGGTCCCCAGTAGGGGGCGTGTGAGAGGCAACCACATACTAATGTTTGTCTCCTTCTCTGTCTCCCTCCTTATCCCCTCTTTGTAAATGAACAAAACAAACACAGAACACAGACTGACAGTTGTCAGAGGGGATGAGTGTTGAGGGTCTGAGTAAAAAAGGTGAAAGGATTAAGAAAAAATGAAAACTGCCCTAGCCAGTGTGGCTCAGTTGGTTGAAGTGCTGTCTGGTAGACCAAAATTCCCAGTCAGGGCACATACCCAGGCTGCAAGTTCGGTCTCCTGTCAGAAGACATTTGAGAAGGCCTTCCTCTCTCTCTAAAACCAATGGAAAAATGAGTGAGGATTAAAAAGTAAAAAGGAAGAAAGAAAGAAAGAAAACTCATGGACACACACTACAGTATGGTGATTACCAGAGAAAAAGGAGGCTGTCTAGGGGGGTGGCTGGGGGTGGTAGAAGAAGGTATAGAGGGAATAATGGTGATTGAAGGAGACCTGCCCTGGGGGTAAACACACAATACAATATGCAGATGATGCATTACAGAATCATACACCTAATAACTTATGCAATATTATTAACCAAAGTCACCCCAATAAATTCATTTTTAAGTGTATTTTTCACAGATTTTGTGTTTAAAATGGGGTTTTACCAGAGTTACATAATGTCATATTTTCAAATGGCCCTTGTCTTTCACCTTTGAGCTTCATGCAAAGAATAACATGTGACTTTTTGAAATAAAAATTATGTTTGCATTTTTTAAAACACTTTATTTTATCCCATGTAAATCAAATTATTGCAGGATTAGTTCATTATAAAATGCATTTAATAAATTGTATAAAAAAGAACTGCAAAACAGTGCTAAAGAAAATTAAAGCTCTAACTAAATGTAAAGACATCACAAAAAAATGTTAAATAATCCTGTAAGACATTACCAGAGAAAGGTCTGATTTAAGTGACTAGCAAATAGAATAGACAAATTAAAATCACAAGCAAGAAGAGTGGACTTAAAGAAGTAACAGGTAAAATACTTAGATAATCAAGGCCAACAGAGCAGAAACAAGTGACAAATCCAAGTGGCTAAGTGATAGCAGCCAGTGTCTTAACAACCAGATACTTCAAAAGCCTCTAATTGCATTTTCCAATGGCTGGCCTTAATTCACAAAAGAGATCAGCTTTAGAAGTCTAGCTACATCACACGTACAGGTCTCAATTCCAATATTGTGTTAATTTACTCAACCAGTGTTGACTTCATACCTACCAGGAGCTCTGGATACAGCAGTCAAAGAAACCCACAAAAGTCCCTACCATAGGAATCTCAACCATGATATCAGAACTCAGGCCCTTCAAGTGGGAAACAGTGACTAAAAGGGGACACGAGGGGGCCTTCTGAAGTGTTAGTGACACCCTCTTTCTCGACCTGGGGCTGTTTACAAGCGTGTGCTCAGATTGTGTTCATTCATCCAGCCGTTCACCGAAACGTGTGTGTGCACCCTCCGCATGCAAGTTACTATTCAATAAAAATGAACAAAATACGCCCTGGCTGGGTGGCTAACTTGGCTGGAGTGTCATCCTGTGCACCAAAAGGTTGCAGGTTCGATCCCCAGTCGAGCACATACCTAGGTTGGAGGTTCCATTTCCAGTAAATAAAGGGTAAATGTTTGTCTGTGTGTGTGTGTTTGTCTGTCTATCTGTCTGTGTGTGTGTGTCTCTCTCTCACCCTCCCTCCCTCCTTGAATCCCTCCCTCTTTCCCTCCCCAAATCAATGAATGTATCTTAAGTGAGGATATTTTTAAATGAACAAAAAAATCCCTCTGCCTTCATGGTGCTTACAATCTAAGGGTGGGGGGAGAGGGTGGAGAGAAGAAACAAGAAGCAAGATAAATTAAGGTAAAATACACCAAATGAGAAAAGGTGCTCAGGAGAAGAAAAGTAAGCCAGGCAGAGGAGACAGAACAAATCAGGAATGGGCTGCAATCTGAGATCAAGTGGCCAGAGGAGTGTTACAAAAATGTGACATCTGAGCAGAGATTCACGAGTACTCAAGAACAAGCAAAGGTCTTCAGGAAAAGGACATTCCAAGCAAAAGGAAAAGAATTTATAAAACGCTAAGGAAACGCTGAGGCCAGAGGGAGTCTGGGAGAGTGTGAGGAACAGCGAGAGGGCCCGTGTGGCTGGAGCAGACTAAGTGAGGGGTAGAGAAGTAGATGACGTCAAGGAGGGGATGGGGACTAGTGTCCTAAGTGCTAGATGCTGGTAGAAATCTCACTGAGGAATGGGCTGTCAATCAGGGTGGCAAGATTTGAGTTAAGGGTTTAAAATATTCAGCCTGCTACTGATTCCAGATATACAGAAATCCTTTAAGAAAAAAAGAAATGCAGTTCAACTTTCACAGCGATAGCACGGTACACATAGGAGCGCTTACAAGAGACACTGAGGCTCCTCGTTTAGAGTCATGACATTTGACCCACTTATTTGATGAATGAATCAGAGAAGAACCAACACCGGCACACGTTTTCTAAAACAAACGAAACCAAAAACAAACGAGCATGCTTTCTGACTCTGGGTTTCTTTTCCCACTATAATGCCTTTTGTAATTAAGCAAAGTGTAGACTGCCAGTTTTCCTGCATTTGGTCATTGCACAAGTATTTACAGAGACCTACTATGTGTCCAGCAGCAGTGAATTATTAGATGGGAGGGGCTGACCCTCAAAGTCAACAACAAGCCACTCTGATTCAAGGATTTAAGTTACCAGAGGGACAGGTACATGGGAGGAGCATGAGACCTTAAGGCTGAGGCATGCAGTAAGGCTTCCTAGAAAAAGTGACAGCCCAGGTGAGACCCAGAGGAGAAAGAGCTTGAGTCAAGAGAGACCAAATACAAAAAAGCACCTGGCCTGGCACAAATAACTGATCAACCTAAGTGATCAAGCTACTACTAGCTGGACCACCAGGTAACTTCAAAATCCCTGCTCTTACTCACCAGCCCACACAGTGCTGCTAAACTACACTGTGGGTTATCAAAGCCTCTTTCTCTAAATGATTTATAACTGGCATTACTCCCAAGGAATAAAATCTCTAATTCTGATTACACTGCTTTGGAATGTGAGATCCTTTGGGGCTGCAATTAGTTTGGCCTTGTCTAGAAAAAGTGCTTGCAATTCAAATTAAAAGAAAAATTATTTACTGGTTTAGGAAACCAGGTTGACTCACTTCAGACAGACAAATCAGTAAGTGATGCACACACCAGGTTCCTATGTTGGCCGGGGAGGTGTTTCAAAAGCGCAGGGGTCCTCCATCTGAGCACTACTACCATCTAGGTTGGGACAATAATTTTCAGTGGGGCTGTGTATTATAGGATGTTTAGCAGTGTTGCTGGCCTCCACCCACTACATGCTATTAGTAAGTCCCTCCCCTGGAATGTCTCAGAATGTCTCAGACATTGCCAAAATCACACCCAAGTTGAGAAACACTGCAATAGACAGGAAACCACAGCCCTTTTGGAGTTTTTGAAGGAACAGTAGGGAGAGTAGAAGCAAGAAGGGAGGTAAATGGCTGCTGTCCCTGACCCATGACACTTCTGTGTCATTCAATAAAGAACCAAAATGGTGATGATCAGAGAAAATCAACCCAACTGTTAGCCCCATTTTTCCCAAAGCTTACACAACACACATTAACTCTGAGACAAGAACTTCAGATTTGAGGTGATTAAGAGATAACTGCTACCAAAAGGAAATGGGATGAAGGGCTGAGAGGAGGAAAAAGAAGGTAGGAATCTAAATGGGCAAGGGTGGGCCACCACACAGGTTTATTCTACCCCCTCCAGGTTCACTTTCTTTGCCACTACAGAGCCTGCCACCAAAGACCCTATGTCAGGCTGCAGTGCAGGAAGACTGGAGGCTTGGAGACCCAGAAGAGCCTATAGCAACTAGGAGGAAAGAGAGGAGGGTCCCAAGGTCTGACGATGCCATGCCACAGACACCTGTGTAGGAGAAGGTCTCCATACCTCAATCATCCCCTCATCTCCAAGGTCAAGGTCCACTGATAAATGCTTGAGACTCTCTGGGGTATTTTGTTCTGTGAAAGAAACTGATCCCAGGGCCTATCCTCAATTACATCTTCCCGTACAACACAAGTCAACAAACAGAATTCTTTCCCAAAGATTTGTACATTTCACACTCAATTGTCCTCTTTCTTTCTCCAAGGTTAAGACTTTATGGTTCAGTAGTAGGAAAGCAACATGATTTTTCATATACGGAATCGATGTTGTTGTTTGTGAGAGCTTATGCAAGAGTAGCAGTGGAAACCCTTGCCTAAAATAAAGTTAAAGGGTTTCCATGGCTTTATCGAACCAGGCAATGGCTGATACCTGTACCATTCCTGAGAGACCATTGCGGGCAATTTATGAAGCCAAGAAAGCTATTACAGGGAAGAATTTAACGTAGATTGTTTATCCCCTTTCAATTTAAGACCCAAACTTCAAATGCACTTTGTGCATCACAATTCAATTACTGCATGAAATCAAATAGCATTGAATTCCATGCTTCCATTACAAATGGGAAAGGATGAGAGGGGACAAGACACCAAGACAAAAGATTATCAAAACTTTGCTACAAAATCTGGCTCTCCATGGTGTGCTCATCAACATGTCCTATGAGCCTCTGGGTCCCTTCTATGTCCTCTGCTTTCCAAAGGCCCTGGCTTCTAACTGCCAAAGAAAAGCATCTAATTCACAGGAGCACTCAACTTAGTACCCAAGATGCTATTGAAGATACAATGAATTTTCTTGATTTCTTTCAAAGCAACACAAATACTGGCAAAATTTCTATCTTCCCTGCTTCTTCCTCAACCCCAATAACAAAAATAAAATAGTCCAGGACTTTAAAACTTTAAAAGGGGAGCATCCAAACATCATGCCATTTTAACTCACTACAGCCAAAAATGCATTTGTGTGGACACCTCGTGCAGATTCATGCCTCTCCTGCAAGCAGCGAGGTCAACCTGAGCACCTGCCAGCACCTTCCAGTTCACTCCTACACACCATTACAGTGGACTAAAGTGAACAGAAGCCAAGGATATGAAACAAATCTTTAATTAGTTAATAAAATAACTAATGCCATTAATTCAACGAATTCTTCCCTGAGTATAACAGGTCAAGAGGAAGAGAAGGAAGCTGAAGTTTCTAAATCTGTTACGGCTCTCTGAGTCTTAGTTTTCACAAGCTGTATTTGGGCCAAACAGGAGCTTAATGTATTCTAACACCTATAATAAGACACAAATCATTCTGTACAATTATACCCACTGTTTCTCCACCAAGCATAAAAGTCAAGTATATACTGATTTACCGTTTGTGAAAAAACAGAAGCACGGTTTTGACTTCCAATAAAACAAGTTTTGAGGCAGTCATCTCCCAAGTACTGGGTCTGCTGCCTTTGGCCCTGAGAATTTGGGCCTTAATCTCCTCATCTGCGAAACGGTAATGACAATATATTCCTCGGTGGGTTGTGGTCAGAATTATTTATTACATTTAGGAAGCACTTAATAAACTGTGACCAATACTACTATTACCACTATTCTACTTCCCTCGGTGCTTTCAGGAAGCACAGAAACAACTAGCACGGACAGTTCAATGTAAGAGGCACAAAAACTTTTTACAATGTGTGATCCAAGAAATATTTACAAAAACTGGACCAGAAAGTCAATCTATTTCTTGCAATAAGGGCTAGAAGAGATTAAGACAAAGAAATAAGCCACCAACACAGGACAGGAAGTCAATGCCCCAAGGAATTTTTATACAAAGTTTAGGCAAATATATTTACAAGATAGTCTAAGCACAGGCTTGTTTTTTAGCACTAAAATACTGTGAATATAGGACACTTCATAAGCCAACAAGAGTGGATGGTGAGGAAACATAAAAAGAGCAATAAATATACCATTTTCTTTATCAGAAAGGACAATAATTTGTTTATATATCCATGGGTTCCTGACTTAAATAATAATGACCCAAAATGCTTATTAAACATGCTGCCTTCCCATGGGGTAGATGAGCTCATGTTTTGCTATGCTTTGTAATAAGAAATTGATTTCTCTCTTCCAGTGAAGACATATCCTTGAAAACCACCAAAATTCACTGTCTTACAAAAATATTAGGGCTCTACAAATAAATTTTTCATAGAGAAAAACTATAAAATTACCACAAAATAGCACTTCAGAGGAAGAAATATACCTGTGCAGGGTTCAAGGTAATGTTAGACCCTCAGAGTTGAGGCATAAGCCCCAATTCGGGGGCGGGGGGAAGCAAATAAACCATTCCCTAAAGAGTTATAAAGGAAGGGGGTATGGCAGGTGGGAGTGTGACAAGGCCTGCAAAGCCATCTCTGCGGCTTCTATGGGACTCTGTATGCCATCACACGAAAGACATTACAGACGTCAGAGGCCACATCACCGCAGGGAGGAACCTCCCCGACAGTAATGCCCCTCCTATAACTAGCACAGTACCCTATGCACAGCAGGCAGTCGGTAAGGATCTGCTGTGCAGTAAAGCAAAAAATCCAAAGGAACCTTTGTCAGGAAAAAACAGTGATATAGTTATCAGGTTACATCAATGCAATGGTAATAGAAAATGGCAAAAAAAAAAAAAAAGTGGCTAAAACACCATTAAAGGTTACTTCTCTCTCCCATTGATGAAACTCAGAGGTAGGGAGGTTCTGGGGATGGTGACATCTTCCATAGTAACTGGGCTCCAGTGGTAGGCACCTGTGAGTAAGTTAGGAAAGGTACCACTCCTGGTGAAGGCAGCCCTGTAAAGTCCATGGCTTAGAGTAAACACATAATCTTTTTGAGAACAGTAAAAGACCCAACATTTCTCCAGGTACATGACTTGGGAAGCGGAGCCTGGATTAAATTCCAGCCCCTTAACCTCTTAGCCAGAGGCCCTCACACACACACACACACACACACACACACACACACACATATAGTGCTTATATATATATATATATATATATATATATATATATATATATATAGTGCTGCCTAGACTGCTTCCACCTTGCGGCTCTGCCATCTTCTGCGCATAATACCAACTGGCTAAACTCAGCCACCATGCCCCCTTCCAGCCAGCAGCAAGGAAGAACAGATGACAGACATTCCTCTTTTCCTTTAAGGAAACTTCCTAGAAATTGCACACCATTTCCATTTATGTCCCATCAGCTTAAATGTAAACCACACCTAATTCCTGAGGCTGAAGGCCAGTCTTTGTTCCACACAGCTTTACATCCACCTAGAAAAATACAGCTTCTATCACTGACTAAAGAAGAAAATCAGAAATCTGTACTCTAGAATCCAAGGTTCCATTAATATATCAGCGTATGGCAAAAGGTAGGCCAGGGCCTCTTCTTGAGGTTTTCAAAGTGTAACACAGTTTAAGTCTCACAAAATTTATTATTAGTTGTAGAGCTCATACTCTGGAAAAACCAGAAAGAACTTACTAGAAAGGATTTTACAGAACATTCAGTTCAAATATCTCATTTGAATATTAATGTTTTATAACATTACCACTTTACACAGAAACATAATGCTGCATTTTAAAAATATGGCATTATCATTCTTTCGTAACCTACCAGTCCTTTGTTAATTATTACAACAAATGCTTTAATGCCTTTTTAACATTTAAATTAAATCACCCATGCAATTAGCACAATGTCTAATAACAAATGGAAATGGGCACATAACTTTTACAGGCCATTTAGTAAGAGTGTGGATGCCTCATTGCCACATAATAGGTAAGGTGACCACCTTCTACAAACCAAAACCTAGGACATAATACCTGCCACACAGAGAAACGATGGCAACCACAGCTGAATACTAAGGCCAGCATGTAAAATCTGACTATATTTAACTGCAAATATTACTTTAAAAAAACTGTAGTGTACTAAGTGGGAAGAAGAGGATGAGAAATAGAACACTCTGAATGTAAGCTCTATGGGGAAGGGCTATCTGTCTATCTCATTCTCTGCTGTATCTCCCCTTGTGTACCAAGTACCTACAGGGTACCTGCGGGGACTTAAAAAATATCTGTTGCTTCAAAGAATCTGTCGAAATTCTAAAGGAATTTAAAGACCCAAAAGCAAGCATTCAAAGACTTTGCAAAAAAAATACAGAAAATCAAAACAAAACAACAAAATGCCTGAAAGATAAAAGGGGAACTTGGGGCACTGAATAGGAATTCCTGAAGCTGGTAAAACATTAGTAATGCCCAGCATACACGGACTCCAGGAATAAAGAAACATCATTCTCTAATCTTATTTCCCACAGAGCATGTTAGTCAATAATTGTCAAAACGCAATTGACTGTAATTGCTGAAGTTGCTACAGGATTTCCCACGCCTGCGTTTGTAGTTCTGCCACCTCCACATTACCAGTATGCTCCCCCAAAACACGGCATCACAGAGGTAGGAAAGGAAAGAGTACAGTTGTTTAGGGATTTTGCCATTCTCTCATGTTTTTTACTTTTTTTAAAAAATAAGTGACAAAATGTTAGCATATAATATTAAAAGGGAGTTCTGGTATATTTTATCTATGTAAAAATTTTCCATAATTCAAATTTTTTAAATATGACAATTAAACTAGAAAGAAAAGCTTTTTCTGAGAAAGTAATAGTAACATTTTACCTCACAAACTATCCATCCCTTTAAACTTACAGGTAACATTTTTGAAAGTTTAAAGAGACAAACATGATTCACACTTGGCAGTCATGGAGGGGTGCAGGCAGGATGGTAAGAGCACAACTGGAAACCGGCGTCATGAGTAAGAGAGCAATGGGAAAACTGTGTGACAAGGACGTGGGGCCACTTCCTAGCAGTCACTGTGACAGGAAGTTTCTTCTTACATCTCTTCTATCTTCTCTCAACTCTGTTTACTTACTTTTAAAATGGAGATACTAGTAAATTATCAATAATTGATACCAATACTATCATTTAAACAAGGAGGAGGTTTAAATATATATTCAACCACATCAATTATTAAAACATTCAAGTGGAAATAGCTCAAGTTCGTAAGGATCAGCTATCTCTGTTTTCATATATACAAGACCTGTCCAGAAACTATCCAGCCATGTACCATGAAAAAGAGATATTTATTGAAGAAGAAACATTGTACAGAAGACAATGACACCTCAGTACCCTTCGAAGTAGATACCTTGGGACTCACACAGTTTTCCCAGCATCCCTTCCACTGTTCAAAACAGTCCGCACAACCCTTTGTTGGAATCACCATCAGCTATCCATCATATTTTCCTGAATTTCATCATCAGTCTGAATTCTCTTCCCTTTCAAAGGTGACTTTAGTTTTGAGAAAAGCCAGAAATCACAGGGCACCAAAGCTGGGCTGTAGAGGGGCTGAGTCACCTAGGTGATTTGATGTTTCACCAAAACTCTCTGCATGAGATGTGATGCATGAGTGAGTGCATCCTCGTGAGAAAGCTGCCAATCACCAGTTGCCCATAGCTGCAGCCTTTTTTTGTCATATTGTGTCTCATAACCAATGAACAACATTGGGATAGTCTCTTTATTAATTGTTTGGCCTGGAGGAGTGTACTCTCACATACAATACATTCCCAATCAAAATACACACATAACACAGTTTTGATCTTGCACTGACTCTGCTGTGCCTTCTTTGAGCATAGAAAACCAGGCGACTTCCATTGGGACGACTGGGCCTTCGTTTCCAGATCAGAGCCATAGACCCACCATTCATCTCTGGTTGTGACCTTCTTGAGGAAATCTGTTTCATTGGTAGCTGTTTGAATCAAATCATCAGCAACTGCAGCACCATGTTCCTTCTGTTCTGGTAGCAGAAGCCAGAGAACGAATTTTGCCATGACACATTTCACGCTGAGATCCTGCATCAAAATCTCGGACACAGTAGTCTTGGGATTCCCCAGATCAGCCTCTAGTTCTCTCACTGTTGATTACAGCCTGTACACGTTCACCATTCTCTGGTGTTCTGCTTGTTGCAGGCCTTCCAGAATGTGGATCACTTTCAACAGATTCTAGACCATCTTTGAAGCATTTGTGTCACACTTACTTGTGCTTCACTCACTGTATCATCCCAAAAAGACTTCTGAATCATCTGCATGATTTCCACAGACAAATGTTCAAGCTTAACACAAAATCTGATGCAGAATCACTGCTCTACTTGCTCAGCCATTTTGAATGTAACAGCCACACAGTACACATGCTCACTCAGTGGCATCTACTGCCCCCACGGACTAGTACAGGGAAGTCGTCATTCCACATGTGCACACCAGTCCACTCTCCTAGGCTGCCAGGTTACACCGATGTCACACAAGCCGTTCTGGTTATATTAACAATGGCTGGACTTTTTCCATCATACCTGAGTTTCTTTGTCATCAACAGAAGAGCCTTCTTTACCCAATGCACAACTGTGTCATTCTGCAATGCTCTGGCTCACAGTTGGAGGGGCTGCCCTCCAACTAACTAGAGTGAGACACTCGCAGTGCCTTGGCCAACATCCCTAATTCCTGCCTCATTCCCCTGGCTCTGTGCTTCCCCTGGTCTGGTCCCAGCACAGCGGTCCCTGGGAGATTGTTAGAAGAGCCACGATTCTGGTCCCACTCCAATACCTCAGGGTTGGGACCCAGCTATCTGTGGTGGAACAAGCCCTCCATGTGATTCTGATCCAGGCTAAGGTTTGAGAGCTGCTGGCCTGACTGACTTTCCCACATAAGAGATTTCTTCAATTTCAGGTACTTAAGGAGTAGTAATAATCATTAAGAGCAGAGATTGAAAAAATGTTTCCATAAAGGCTAAATACTAAATACTTTAGACGTCACAGGTCAAAGGGCAAAAAAATTCAGGTAGATAACTATTTAAATGCAATTATTTAAAAATGGAAAAAACTGGCCCTGGCCAGATAGCTCAGTTGGTTAGAGCATCATCCTAATACACCAAGGTTGCGGGTTCAATCCTCAGTCAGGGCACATACAGTAGTCAACGAATGAATGCATAAATAAGTGGAACAACAGGTCGATATCTCCCTCCCCTTACTCTCTCTCCCTGACTCAAAAAAAAATTTAAAAATAAAAGTGTAAAAACCATTCCTGCCTGAGGGCTGTACAGGCAGGTGGCTAGCCACACTTGCTTACACTGATGTAGAATTTGGGGTCAACACTTAGATCACAAGCATTTTCTGTTTCCCCCTCACACTAGCTGTATCTGCTGTGTGCAGACTGCTTCCCTCTCCCTCAGTGGGCTCATCTGAGCCTATAGGGCTGTGGGAAGGAGCCCCACCTGAGTGGACTTAAAGCCCAAAGCCAGCCCTACACATGCACAGTGCTGAAGTGACCTGCCTGCTGCTGGGTGCTTTGTTTGCATCGTGATCTTACTACCAGAGTTAACTTCCTTCTGACAGACTTAGACTCTAAACTGGACAGATCTCATGACAATTTTTTAAATTATTCTGTTTGATTTGTGTTCCTAAGGCTAGTCCTCTGAAAGGTGGATGGTAAGTAGCCACCTGAAAAATAAGAGCCAAAACATCTTGAAGAAACCCAGACAGGCATTCTCCATTCACAATTAAATTTTCATACACTGCTTAATGGAATTAAGAGCCAGCTCATTAGGAAAGATCTAACAATCCAAAGTTTTGGTGTATAAAAGGGACTCAGGGTCACTCAGCTTCTGTAGCCACTCCTGGAGGCAAGTCACTGCTCAAGTGACGGCTTTAAACCCTAAGGCTCCCCTTGCTCATACAGAAGACTGACAATGTTTGGGTCACCCCATTGTAGTGACTCAGTATCTTTAATGGAGTTAAATCCCCAAATGGCTGAGACATGCAGAAAGGAGGGCAGGGCAATCTTTTCATTCTTTGCTGATGGGAGTAACACAGAGTGGGAAAGCATTGGGAGGGGGGGGAAACAGTATGCATTTAAATTTGAAATAGCCCTTTAATAACAACCAATGTACATATTTAATTAGATAAAAATTCACATGTGCATGAAGATGTATGTACTAAGTTTTGTTTTGTTTTGTTTTGTTTTACTGCAGCATTTTTTTTGCATACAACTATGAATAGCTATGTGCCCTATCAACTATGGAATAACTGTCCTATGGAATACTTTGCAGCAGTTAAGATGGATGACCTGTACAGATCTCCGAGATGTGTCAATGGGAAAAAATAGGCTGTCTAACAATTCACATGTACCTTTTATGTCAGGGGTCCCCAGACCCCAGTACCAGTGTGTGGCCACGAGGGAAGTTCACCTGAGCTCCGCCTCCTGTCCCCCCACCCCGCCCCATGGAAAATCTGGTTTTATGTAATATGAAAACTGGGTGTTTTTCCATCTGTAAAAGTGCAGCAAATGTACAAAATTCACATTTATCTTTCAGAGGGGTCTGGAGTTCATATATTGCTTTTTTAACAAAAAAAATCAAAAATATCAATAGACTGTCAGAGTTAAGATAAAAATTAAATAGGCTGAGTTAATGTAGTTTTTACACTCATTCTCCAAAGCAAGAAGTTAGGGTCTGCCCTCACTGATAGCTTTGTCCAATGTCAGTAAACAAGACAGATTGGGGCCTTGATTTAGACTGAACATGGAGCTCATCTCAATGGGCCAGGTCCCAGCCGCATCCTGTGCATTCCCCCAGGTTTTAGTTTTTAAGTTTGTTTTTTAGTGAAAAGGTAGTCCCCAGTTGGGAAAGATCTCTGTAAACCTTAGTACCCAAAACATTTCAGAATACCAACAGATTGCAAGCCTTTAACTTTCTCTGCATGAGCGGGACCACATCCACACTTTCACCCAGCCATCCCCTCTTCAGACTTTGGGTGGGGAGACCACTGGGGAACTCGCTCTTCTACAGCCTAACTGTCCCTTAGGGCACATACAAACAACAGGAAACTAAAAGCAGAGTAAGTGATACAGCATCTTGGGAAGTGGGAATACATTTGTGTGTTGCTACAATCTTGCCAGCCACTTAGGGAAGGTCAAAAGCAGAGGGTAGGGAGAGAAAGGCAGGAAAAGTGGGAGACGAATGTCCCAACCAGCGCTTCAAACATAAGAGGCACCACAATGGGTCTGCTCCACCACCTTCCTCACCAGGAATGGCAAATATGGGCTACCACCATTCATTAATTCGGCCACCTAGTCCCACTATACACAATAATACAAATGGGGCAGCCTAAGATGACATCTGTTCCTGGCCCTGGTAAAAGAAGACAAAATAAGAACCTGTAGCAACCTTTCATAACCCCAAATTTACTCAACATGAACAACTCCTCTTTAATCAATGGTTGTGTTTCTCCTCCTTCTTTGGTGACAAAACACCTTTTCTTTTGTGTTTCAATATTGACAGTAAATCATATCATTTTTTTCTTTAAAAACCTTTATTGGACAACCTTAATGGCAGTTACTTTTCATCAGTCCTTCCATTTTATTTTAAACTGATCTGCAAAATCCAAAGCCAGAAAGTAAGTGACATCCATCCTTGAATAAAGAAAAGGGATAATAAAGAAAGAATCAGAATCTCTCTACCCTCTTTTCCAACCTCCAATTCCCTCCCCCCACAAACAACCAGAACCCATCAGTCGCTGTGACTTCACTCCCGTTTCCAAGTGTTTTTTCAGCAGCCTTATTTCCACCTACTCTTCACACCCATCACAGGCACCCTCACCAACACAACTCCAAGCCTCAGGTGCCCCAAACACAGCTTCTTCTTTGTTGATACCTGTGAGGCATGTGGTCATTAACAGGTGAGGAAGTAGTATTAGGGACTTGTGTCTCAGTCACCCAAAACCCTTCCTGCCTATCTTTTATCACCATCAGCTAAGCTCACCACTGCCTAACACCTGTGCCCACCCCCCCAGCAGGCTATCACTCTTGGCAAGGCTGCCTGGCTTTATCATGATTAACAGGTCTGCTCTGAGCAAGGACCAGAGAACAAAGCCTGTTTGCAGGATGCCAGGAAGCTGGGCTGCAAATGGGCAGGGAGCAGAAACCATCACTCCACAGGGGCCAGAGCAGTTGTTCTTCAGGAAGCAGGTGGGTGTTAATCCTACCTGAATAAATGCAGTTCATCTCAAAGAGTGCATCAATAATTCAGCAAGCAGGGAACAAACAGACTTTTGTTACCTCAGCTTCATTAGCTTTTTGTTTTTGTTTCTATCCAAGGGGCATCAGGTAGAGAATTATGGCTTATTCACAGGAATTTTTCTTTAAGGCAACAGTCAGCAAGATCTTTTCCACAGCACTTAGAAAATTGAATTTAACGTAAGACCAGTAGCTGTGGGGATGGAAATGGATTTGGCCTCCTCCATGGGACACTTGGCAACGCCGAGAGAAATTTTTGGCTGATACAACTGGAGGAATCTAGAGGATATAGGCCAAGGATGCTGTTAAACATCCTATAACGCACAAGACAGTCATCCCAAAACAATGATCTGGTCCAAATGTCAAACGGCCAAGGCCAAGTAACGCTGTATTTGACTCACTTAAAGCCCCACCAAACCTTAATGGTGGGTGCAGTTACTATATTCTTACAGGTGGACAAACTATGGCACAGAGAGGGTTAAATAAGTGGCCCATGCAGATCTGAGACTCCAATCTGGCCTATAGCTGTACACCTGCAGAACCTGCCCTCTTCACCATCACACACTGCCTGGCCTCTCACACAACCAATGTTTGCCTCGCCTCTCCAGCAGCTATTCACCACGTCACATCCTGTCCACTCACTATAAACCGTGGGAGGGCAGGGCTGGGTTCTGGCTGTTCACTTCTCCAGCCTCACAGCACAAGGCTGCCTCAGAAAGACAGTCCACAAAGACGTTACTTAACATGCAACCAACCGTGCAACCACCTCACTTTTGCTACAGGGTGACCATGGAGTGTCATTTTCATTTTGACTCTGACAGTGTATACTGGCATCCAGACAATAACCCTGATACAATAAAAGATTTCTCCTCCAAAATGCAGAGAAGCAAGTTTTTTTTTCTTATTAGATTTAGAAATATACTTTATAATAAAGTATCCTGAACAAATGTGCATGAGCAAGCCCTTATGAAATCTGACACAAATCTGCATTTGATTTTCAAAGGACAGAATCAGCCTTTGAATTACCAAAAGGATTGAAACACCATGAAAAGGTTAAGAACCCTTGATGCATCTTACATACATGCCCTTTTGTAACTGAACAAGTTAAGGCATGAGAAGTTGGCTTCCTCAAGGTCACACGACCAGTCAGTGCGCAGACAGCCCAGGAAAGATGATGTTAATCTCAACTGTGGAACATCTTAGAAACCTATTTCTCCTTTCTAAATTTGTATCACTCTACCTTTAGTACCAAGGCCTAGTATTAAATAAAATAAAGCCAAAACAGAAAAAAATGTCAACCACAATAAAAATCGTTACTCTCAATCCCAATCTGGTGAAATCTGACATTATTGAAACCAAAACTTCTTCACAAACTTTTAAGCAAGCTATAATGATAAGATGCATTTTTATCAGTGTCCATTATCTATTTTATAAAGGCATCAGTATGAAAAAGACTAAAAATGATGGGCAGTTTAATGGTCTGGCACTTGTATATAAGTAGGGAAAACGTAAGTTGCTAAGAAACGATTGTGATACTGTAACCTGTAATAAGAAATATATGTTTGGTCTTTGTCCCTGTTCCTGACACTACACTCCTAAAACCAGAAAAGTATCTTTTGTTAATCATAACATGCCCCTTTCAACTACACCAGAGTTGATGTTAATGAGGTGACTTTTGAAAAACCTCAATAAAAACCCCAGAAGTATGGGGTTCAGAGAGCTTTCAGGTTGCTGAACCATCACACCCCCACAAAGCTCCACAGGGACAGAAGTCCTTGTTTTCAAGGCCCAGACCTCACCTTTGTACCTTCACCTGGCTGTTCACTCATATCCCTAAGAGATCATTTGTAATAAACCAGTAATCTAGTAAGTGAAGTGGTTTTCCCGGAGTTCTGCGGGCCACTGTAATGACTGCATCTGAGGAAGGGGTATGGCCAAGTTGGACAGAAGTCCTGGGTAAGCCTGGGGTCTACCATGCAACTGACATCAAGTGTGTGAGGGCATGGGGGGAGTGAAGAATGAGAATAAGGAGTGACGTCTTGTGGGCCTGAGCCCCTAACCTATAGGATCTGAGTTAAACTGTCAGTGTGCGCCCCACACTGAAGAACTGCTTGTGTGGAAAAACCCACACATCTGGTGTCAGAGTATTGTAAGAAAGTGGTAATAGGTGGGATTAGATGAAGAAATACAGTTTTATCTTTCTACAAGTCAAAGTACCAGCCTTCTAACCTTTCACAAAAACCTAATTTCATTGTCTGAGGTTGTTACACTACAGGCATCAGCAAAGGGTAGTGCTGAAGTACCAAGGTATAAGTGGCATCACAATAGAGCCGGAGAAGCCGTGTCAGAGGAACTGCCCTGCACACCCGGTCTTCTTCATCCTCCTTCCTGGACCAAAGCACCAACAGTCCAAGAAGTCATTAAGAATGAGAGTATCTCTTTGTGAAAGATGATGAAAGCTGGACTTTGCTGATGACCATACCACTGTTAACCAATCCGTGAAGTACAAACGTAGCCCTTCTAGTCTCCCGCCAGTCTGTGGAGCACAGATCGAACCTTCCCTCATCTAGCACCAATGAACTAGTCTGTCTTCAGTACAACTTACCTCATCTCCCGCTCTTCCCACAAAAACCCGGAGTCCCTCTCCTGCAGGGAGGGACACTATTTGGGCTTCCAAATGAATCTGTAGTCCCTGAATTGCAATTATTTTGATCCCAAATAAATGCTCTTTGTTTGATTATACCTAAAAGCCTAAAACTAAAAAGAACCCTGAGGTCAACCAAAAGGAAAGAGAGTTGACTGTGGTTATGTTTCCTACAACCAATGAAAACTAAAGAACAAGTGCCACACACAACATGAGTGAATCCCACAGACACGTCAGACACAAAAGAATATATAACTGTCTGGTTCCATTTACTTGAAGCTGTAAAACAAGCAACAGTAACTGTGGTGATTGAAATCACATAGTGGTCATCTAGCTGCGAGTGGAGGGAAATGACTGGTGTGGGGGAGATGCTGGAAGTGGTCTATGTCTTGATCTGGAAGGAGATCACTTAGGTGAAAACAGTGCACACCTATGTAAATGTATCCAAACACACTTAAGATTTGTGTACATATATTAAATATTGCAATTAATATTTATATATTATATATTTGTAAGTGTATAATACATTATGTATCTGTTTAATATTTTAGTATAGTAAATATTACGATAAGTATAGTGAAATCACATGTTAATTTATGTATAAACTAATATATGTATTTATTTGTGTTATAATTCAATTAGCAAAGAACTTTCCATTGTTTTCTAAGTAAATTTAAAAACTGCAACTCTGCCACTTATTAGCTGAGGTAATTAAAACCAGATATTTAACTTCCTGGGCCTCAAATTCCTCTTCTCTAAAATGAAGATAAAATAATCTATATTCTCATCAAGTTGTAATAAAATAATAAGCATGGATGAAATCTTAGCATGATGCTTCAAAACACACAGTCTATTATTTCTGTCATTATCATTATGATAATAACAATCCTTAAAGATGTGTCCTCACCTTTTTCTCTTCATGTATCATAGAGCTAAGAACTAGGCACTGAATGTGGGCTTGCTTTTTTTAACCCCCACCTTTTAGCTCACAAAAGCCCTACAAATACAGAATAAATATTGTTACAAGGGTGGACAAAAGTAAGTTACAGTGGTGAGTATGTGAAACAGTTTCTTCTTGTATTATTATTTATTAATTATTGTATTATCTTTCCACATAAACAACACAAACCTACTTTTGCCCAGCCCATGTGATAATAACATGCCACTAGAGACGCAACACAAATTAGAAAATGCGACCAGGGCTTCCTCAAACTCAGACCTATCAGAGATATGAAAATGAAACAGCACTCGGCCCGTTGCAACCTGCATCCCATACACGGCATCCAAGGCGCTACTGAGGGGTTGTCAGAGACCTTGTTAGCAGCGGAGGCAAATGTGAGAGGGATCACACTGCTATTCTGCATGTTCTGACAAGACCAGAAGGAAGGAGTCTCCCAAGAATCAGAGAGCCCGGCAGGCAGCCTGATTAATCACTGGAGGAAAAGGCCCACATGGTGTGACGGTACAGTGCTCTGTGAACACACAGGATACAGAACAGGGGGTCAAGCGAGAGGATACAGGGAGGGAAGAGCAACTACTAAATCTCCCACTACTTATGTTTTCAGAAAGCCAGGAGCTGTACCTCCCAAACTGTTTTCACTTGGCTACTAATGCTGGGGCTCCTTACATGGCAGAGCCTTTTGACCTGGATGGAGACAAAGCTTACAGAGGAGGCTTTAATGACAGAGACAGCAGGGCAGAGATAATAACAGGGAGTATACACAGAGTGCAAGTGACACAGATGAACAAGAGTCTGAGAAAAATGGGGGTATTAATCCTTCTTATAGTCAAAACCCAAAATGTGAACATTCTGGAACAAGGTAAGACTGTTTCATTGCCAGTTTTGAGGCAGGAGACAGTCAGAAAGGAGGAAACTCTGGAGGTGCCCCAGGGCTAAGACAAAGGACATCAATACAGGACAGAGACCCTGTTCTAAGACCAGCTGTTCCTGCTTTCTGGAAAAGCGCTGAATCATGGTGAGTCATGAACGCACCTGCGCAGAAGATGCTGCGTGACCCCTGCTTCATTATAATACCATTATAATAAACTAACATTGTGCCAGCGGCCAATCAAGGAAAATCGTGGGAGACCACATGCGCAGTAGCTTTAAAGTAATACGAATACTTGTACATGAGCAATAAAAGCCCGCCCAAACCAGCCAGGAAATATCCGCCCTATAAGAACAGAATCCCTCCAGCCCCTGAGGTGAATCTCTGCTGGGAGTTGGCCCGCTCCCATGTTCTGTGGAGTGTACTATCGCTTAATAAATCTGCTCTCTCTCTCGTTCTGCTATAAACTCTGTGTGTTAGGTTCAATTCTTTGTCCACGATTACCACGAACCTGGTTACCTGTGCCCACCTGTGACAGTTTTGTTTGGTTGGGGTTTTGTTCTGGGGGGATTTTGGGAGAAGAAAACCTGAAGTTCAACCTCCGAAGGCAGTCAAGTTCACTTCACCATCTTCCCAATACGTAGTTACATCCTCACCACAGTTATCACTGCTATTGAGCTAAATTAAACAGAAATATGTTATAATAGGTAATAAAAGCAGGCAAACAGGGAATCCATTGAGCCCAATCTAGTTATAAATTCCCCTTAAAATTATGCTAAATACAAAGAAAAGGCAATTACGTACAAGCTCTTAGCACTATGCTGAATTACTTTAACTTTCATTTCTACCTAGCTTGGGCCACCAGAAATCTTGCTGTTGAACATTCTCAGCTTATTTGCAGGTTTATCTCCCAATCTATTTATTCATAGGCATCTATGAAGAAAACAGATCTGGATAAAGTTATTTTGCCTTTTTTTATGAACAAAATCTCACACCTATGGATTTTTATTAGGATCTCACAGTATGGTTTTAGCAATATGTGAACTCAATTTTTTCCTTAGTTGAAAAGTCAGGTCTTAGAAGCATATGGAAATCCTTGCGGGGTACGGGGGGGTTGGGGGGGTAGAGAGTACACAAAAGAATAAGGACACATTGGGTATGAAAATTCCTGAGATATCCAGAGTCACTTGTTCACTGAATTAGGATCAACTCCAAGATGACCACAGAGACAATCTCCCCGCAAAGAATCCAGAGCGCAATGGCCCTTAACACTAAAGTATGAAACACTTGTTCTTAAAAATCCCGAAAAGTTATTTCAAAAGCAGCCATGCTAAGGTTGAGTCTCCTTTTATATTTAACCTTATTTTCTTGGAGCTTCTCAAGTGTTTCCATCTTATGCAAATCATTCTTTAAGGCTTCTTTGTCATAAGAGCCATTTTCTGGTTCTGAAGCTCCCTTTCTTTGTTCTGCTGTCCTCCAATGAATTCAGACTATCTCCTGGCTTTTGTTTCTCAATGGTAGTAGAACACTATTGTGATGCAGTGGCAGACAATTTAAACTAAGGCGACAATCATTTCAGAAAATAAAGCAAACCCGTTTTTCATAAACTCCTGCCACATAACTAAATACGCCTTCTGCAGCACGGGAAAGGACAAACATGCTCAGAATAAGATGACAAAGAGCTCTCTCTGCCTGAAGCACTGTCTTCTTAGAAACCTCTGTGCTGAGAGGCAAATGGAGGAAGAAGCTAATGCGCAGGCTGAAGAGCAAGAGAAGAAAGATGAGGGAGAGGTCCCAGTAAAATGCTAGCTTCTGCTCCCGCGAAAGCCACGGGCCAAAGAAATAAACGAAGCCAGAGGCCAGCGTCACTGGTACAAATTGTTGGACAGCGTGCCTGCTATCTAGACCTTCTCCATGGATCTAGAGCACACATGTCGTCTCAGCACTGCAACCCCCTTTTGAGAGACCCACCCTGCTCTCATAAAAACAGTCCCTTTGGTCCTTTGCCCTGGACCTGTGACTTTCTGGACTGGTTCTGTTTTCAGCTGCGGCTGATGTAATGTGTATAGAAATCATCTCTTCCTAGCTGAAGGGGCTGGGAGGAAGATGACAAAGAAACCTGGATATGGTAAGTTAAAGCAGCCGGCATAAGGTAATACCTAACCTAATTTCCCCTAACAATGTCCATAAGAGCAGTGATTCTCAAAGTGTGGTCCAGAGACTCCTGGAACCCCAGGATTTCTTCAGCAGACAGACTGATAGTTCCCCAGAGACTTACATGACTTGGAACATCACCCACAGATTGAACGCAAGAGCAGTTACGAAAACTCAGCTGTTTTCTGTTGAAACTGACAATAAGTAGATTTGCAAAATTGTAAACCAATACCACTCTTCTCACTAACGTTTCTTGTTTTGGAAAAAAAGCTACTTTTCATTAAAGTGTAATATTAGCATGCTATGGTTTTATTAGTGCTATTTTTAAATAACTAACAGTTTTTAATATCTCAGTTTGAAACTTCAGTGCAGTAATTATCAATAGATATAACCCTCATGAACAAAAGCTCTTAGGGGGGGTCCCATCATTTTTAAGAGTGTAAAGGAGATCTACAATTAAAAGGTTTTAGAGTACTACTACATAAAAGAGATCAGCAGACCACATCCTCTGGGCTAAATCCAACCTGCCTGCTTTTGTAAGCACGGTTTTATTGGCATACAGCTGCATTTTTTTTGCAATTGTGTATGAACCAATTCCAGCTTTTATAAATGGTCATCATATTAATAAAGTTTTGCTAGGACAAAGTCACGCCCATTCATTTACATATCATCGTTACTGCTACGCAAGGGCAGAGTTGAGTAAGTTGTGACAGAGACAGCATGACCTGACTAAAATATTCACTATTTCCTTTCTACAGAAAAAAAAGGGAAGAAATGATGATGATCGATCTTAACTGACTATCTGCCATGAGCCAGACACTGTACCTACTATGAATATTTTAATTGGATTAAATCAATCTTCTTAGCAATTCCATGAGAGTGACCCTATCACCATCCCCATTATGGAAGAAAAATTCTTCTGTAATTGTAGGAGAAATGTAAAAGAAAAGTTTTAAGCTCAAAGCTTAAGGGACTTTCCATTCACAGGGCTGTATCAGGCAGCATTCAAACCCAGGTCTGACTCCAGGATCAACCACTACCTGATTGAAGCATGAAAAATAAGTAATGCTAACTTTTCCAAAGACCTACAGGAAAAAACTCAAAAACATCATGGAAGCCTGCCCTACACGGGCAAAGCCAGAAAAAGCACTTCTCTGTTGAAGAAGGTGCAGAACTCCAGTGATTTCCACCACAGATGAGTCGTCAGGTTAGTTTCCTCCTCATCAGAGCCCCTGCCCCACCACAGTGGTGAGCTGGTATAGACATACAGCTGTCTCCATACAGCCTGTCAGCAAGAAAGTCTTATACAACAAAATAAGTTTGTATTAGCCATGAGCATGTGCCTTGTTGTATATCAGTTATACTTCAATAAAGCTGTAAAAAAAAAAAAAGAATAAGTAATAATAATGTGAACCCTTTTATCCTTCCTGATCTCAGAGGTAGGACTTTACATTGGCCATCGAATATGTTGTCTGTTCTAGTTTTCAGAGGTACTATTTATCAAGTAAACAAAATTTCCTTCTAATGCTAAAAAAATAAAAGAAAAAAGTGAGCATGTGTTTACAATTCTTTAAATGGCCATGCACTTAAGATGTCAATCTTTACAGTAAAAACCAAAAATACCAAGCATGACCACATAAGGGGGAATTATGGGTACAACACAGTGAGAAGAATATGATGATGAGGCTGATTCTCAAGGTAACACTGTCAAAAATCTTAGTTTTAAGGACCTGTAGTTATGGGACAACTGTAACAGCATAATCAATAAAATATATTTTTTTAAAAAGAGCCTGAAGTTATATTCTAATCAGCGCAAAGTCATATAAACAATACCATAGAGTGTTCTCAAAACATTTCCTTAAATCCCTGACTCATGCCATCCCCCTTACCAAAATACATATTCATTCACTTATTCTAATATTGTTGAACTTGGGATATCTATTTAAAAATTAATGTATATTTAATAGTGTTTATCTCAAAACTGACTGACTCTGAATATCATATAATTAATACTATCTTTGATTACAACTATTGTACTAGCAGAAGGCAGGTACATAACCACAACCTAAGAGCCTCATGGCAGTGCAGGAATTTTTATTTTTAAATTTAGAAAAAATGGAGACTACGTAACAAAAATCCAAACAGTTCAACATAGCGTGTATAGTGAAAATTAGCCCTCTCCCCACGAGTTAACTTTGGCAATAGTTCTTCTATACCCTTCCAAAGACTCTGTGTGTGTGCGCACACCTGTGTGAATGAATGAGACAGAGAACAAGAATGTTCTCTCCCACCCCTCATTGGCTTAACAGTCTTAAATACAATACCACACAAATTCTGCTTGTGGCCTGTTTTCACACAGTACCTGGATCGGAAACTCTAAGCCAACATCCACCTCCTGTAAATGGCTACGAAGTGAGCCATCATCCAAATGTGTCACAGGAAGACTTTAATTATAAATATTTCGCTTGTTTCAAAGTTCACGCTATCCCACTAGTTGCTTCATTTACTATCCTGTACAATGTAAACTGAGTACGGATGTGCAAGTTTCTCCACAGGACAGACTCTCGTAAGTGGGAACTTGGAGTCCCAGGGATGCAAATTCTTACTTCCTCTGGAAACTTGCAAATTGCCTTCCAAAGACTTTTGAATAAAATATATAATGATGTGGTTGTAGGCTAATAAATAGTTAGATATAGAGCCCTTTTATCTGTATCTGTACTGATATAATGTTTTATCAAACATGTTGATCTTTGCTGATCAATGTAAGATACAAAATGTTATGTCACTATGGTTTTAATATGCAGGGGACTCTCTAAAACCTATTCCTATAATGACGCCTTACTGGCTATCATCATTTATTAATATTAAATAATGCTAAAGAACAGGCAATAGAAAAAATCATGTTAAACAGATCTGGCCCTTTTTATTAACCGACTCTTGTGAAATATTTACTGCATTATAAAGAAAGCCTGGGTATACTGGATATCTTGGGTGTCTTAACCCACTGGTGATTTTTTGACAAGAGAGAGAGAGAAAGTAGATGAATGGATAAAAATAGCTATGGTGCATCTACACAATAAAAATATGACTCAGCCTTAAAAAAAAAAATCTTACATTTTGCAACAGCGTGGATGGACCTGGAGAACTTATGCTAAGTGAAATAAGTCAGTCAGGGAAAGGCAAATTCCATATGATTTCACTCATATGTGGAATCTAATGAACAAACTGAACAAGTAAAATAGATAAAAGACTCATAGAGAGCAGGCTAACAGCTCTGAGTGGGGAGGGGGACTGTGGTTGGAGGGATAAAGCAAAAAAGGGAAAAAAAAAAGAGAAAGAACTCATGGACATGAACAACCATGTGGTGACCGTGGGCAGGGGGGAGGCAGGGTAGGTAGAGGTAGAAGAGGATATGGGGGGATAAATGGTCATGGAATGAACAAATAAATAATAAATAGATTAAGAGAAAAAAAGATGAGGAAGAGTGAAGTCAGAGAAAGCAGGGCTGTAATAAATGAACTCTAGGTAAATGTGTGTAGGCAGGGGTGTCGGTGTGGGGGTACCTACAAAACAGATCATTAAAGTGATTATTGGCTTAGAAATTTCCTATCTTCTTATGGCTTCATTTTGTTCTCTCCAGCCTTTAACATGTTCTAAATAGTGTTCATATTAATTATTGAAAGAAATATTTATGTGATTAGGCTGACTTAAAAGTTATAATAATATGGTTAAAGAATAAGGTAAGATTCAACTTTAGTATAAAGGAGGAAAAAAATCTCTCATTCCTTTTAAATAACGAATTTTGGGAGAGGAAGACTGCAAATAAACAGTCTACTGCAGGGGTGTCAAACTCATCTTCACGGGGGGTGGGGGGGGGGGGGGCGCGCACATCAGCCTCGCGGTTGCCTTCAAAGGGCCGAAACAATTTTAGGACTGTATAAATGTAACTACTCCTTAACTCTTAAGGAGTTGAAATTACATTCAGCCCTTTGACGGCAACCACAAGGCCGATGTGGCCCCCTGTGAAAATGAGTTTGACACCCCTTGTCTACCATATCATGTTAATGTAAATGTTAGAGTAAGGGCTATAGAAAATACCTACCTAGCAATTCTGCTTTTAATTTCACTTAAGCTTTCTTGGGATATAATTGACACCTAAGATTATAAGATGTTTAAAGTTTACATCATGGTGATTTGCAATAGGATGTCTCCCCCCACCTACTTAACTAACACGCCCTTTGCCTCACATACTTATCTCTCTCTCTCTCTTTTTCTTTTTTGGCAAGAACATATTTAATTCTACCATTTTAGAAAAGTTCAATTACACCATGCAGTGTTATCAACTATAGTCACCACATTTTACATTAAATTCTCACACCTTACTCATCTTAAATCTGAAGGTTTGTAGCTTTTTACCAACTTCTCCCTACATACTAGCTATAAACTTCACGCCTTTTAAAAACTCTCAAGATCCTTCATGAATGGGCCTTTGACTACCTTATTCTACGTTCATGTCGCTTACATCCTCAGACGCTCCCTAAAGAACTAATTGCATTTTTATGCCCACATGTCTTAATACACGCTCTTCCCTCTCCCTCTCTGAAATGCCCATGGTTGACCTTCAAGCCCAACTAGGTCATTCCCTACTTCAAACAAAGTCTTAAATCTCTCACCTCCTCTCCACACAGGAGCCCAAACAAAGTCAGAATTGCTTGCATTTGCTTCTCCTTCCCTATCCCCCAACACAGATACCTTTTAATATCTTTGTTCTGTAGCAGATTATACCGCTGTCTCTTTTCCTAGAGTATCTGAGCATACACTTCAAGAGCAAGGACTCAACCACCTTTCAGTGCCCTCCAGCACTCAGTGCTACCACCTAAAGGGCGGAAACTATCTGCTGACTCTACTGGGTCCTGGCCGACAGACCGCACAGATATGCAAGTACTCAGTTCTTCCCTGGGCACTTAACTGAAGCGTTCAGAGTACATTATCAAAGTTTAAAGACATCTCATGGGCAATAAGTAGAAGCACCTGAATATTCTTTAGATAAAATACATTATTTCCCATCAGAAGACCTAATAGAAACATAAAAATCATTTATTCTAACAAGTTTTGGACAGATATTAAATTCAAAATTTCCCAAATATTAATCATTTATAAATCTTGCTAAATACTTGGATGTTAATATTATGCCTACCTCTCCATAAAACTGAGTTGTCTGTTGTAATAAATGGGTAAATTGCATTTTTAATATCTTCCATTGTTAATCTTTTTTTCATTTTTATTCCAAGGAATAGCAACCAATTAATAAAAATTCTTAGTCTCACATTGTATCCAATAGCTATAAAAACAATTGTTAATAAAAGGGCTGGGAAGAGATTGAGTAAATTGTGTAATATACTAAAATGTTTTCTATGTGCTTTCATACAAGGAGCTAACTTCTGCCATGAATTTTTCACTTCTGATCACTTCCACTATATAATACGTAGTATCAGCAGGTAATAGCCATGAAACCTGTGCCACAAACTATAGTTCGGTTGTTTTCATCACTATTTCACTTAATACTCACATGGACTGTGTGTAATCCAGTAATTTCGTCATTCACATTTTAGAGCTGAATGCCCCCAGCTGTAAGCTTAATACAAGGATGCATTACTACCAAGTGGTACAACGGAGACTTGAACACTGGGCTGTTCAACTCCCTGGGGCAGGCTTTTTGTCACGATGTACATCTCTACTCCGTGTGCCTCCTAAATTGCCATGTATATGTTTTAAATTTCAAAAAACGTCATTTGCAACATACATGCAACACAAACCTCTCCATGAAACCATTAACTGGCACCACACACACGAAAGGCACCTGAATCCTTAGGGGAGGGCACGTGGTAGTAGAAGAAAACTCATCACTTATCATATTATTCAGTTTAGCACTGGAATGTATAAAAAGAAGTAAATACAGTCTGAAATGCTCATTCTTCATCCTACTTTCTTTATATACTCTCCATCATCTAAGCTGTATTTATCTTCAACCTGTATATAATAGCATCGCCTGCTTATGCCCCCATCAATAAACTCTTTGTGAGTCAGGGTTCAAACATACGACCTCTTTACTTTACCACCATACCTACAAGCACTTGGAAAAGCCTCATCTGCCTTTCCTGGTATTACAATTTTACTAAAATACTTGTGTTATACATCTATTCTTGATGGGAGTCCCTATGGGGACCTCGGGCAAATACTGTCTGCACTGGCTTGTTGGGATATTTTTCCAGAATCTGTATGTCCGTTATATTGTATAAACATATTCTCATACCAGATCAGGACAAACTATAGGTTCAAACAAAACACAATGGCTACCCTTTGTCCCCTTCTACCTAGTACTGCTCCATGCCCCTAAGGGAACCTAGTTTTGTTTATAGCTTTTTAGTCCCTTTTTCTGAGTGAATACACGTACATTCACAGACACACACATGATAGGCTGGTCCTTCAACTCCTTTACAAAACACATACATTGCATATTGTTCTGCAACTTGCTTTCAACACCCAACAATATAGTAAACATTTTTCTACATCGGTATACATAGACTTAGGTCATTTGAGGGGGACTAATGTCCCACATTTTTGCTCTGCCATATTTTATTGAAGCTCCTCTATTGACAGATAATGTAATTTTATCTCGTCTATTTAAAAACAGCAATTCTCTCAAAAAATCAATCATTCTCTAAGCAGTTTCGTCTGAAAGATGTAAAGATAATCTAATGAACCTTTCAAGGAAGACAGTACCGAGATCTAAAACTGCATGGCACCGCATCTATCATTCATTCTGTTAATGTTCTTCACTTTGGGGGAGCAGGGAACTCTATAGCAAAAGCCTGACACAGACTCAAAAGCCAACAGAGGATTGCTGTTATTCCAAGAGATTTGTTTTTGGTCAAATAGTTAGAAGGGCATTTTAACGTACAGGGGTGAGCGACCAGAAACCACCTGAGTGAATGGTTTTCTCTTAGGATGTGGCATCTGTACATGGCATACTGCTGGCCATAATATGCAGTGATGGGAAGGATAAATTTACCCTTTCACAGATCCTCAGGGTAAAAACATACTAAGTGTTTTAAGGTCCAAGACTTTCCCTGATTTTGTGTTTGTTCAACCTGTCTTCAACTTTGGCTTATTCCCTCCACTCTGTATATATCATATTTCAAAAGAGACGGAAAACAAGGCAGACAGGAACCTGAAACATGTGTTGTATTTAATCCATGTCCCCATCAAGCATGGGGACAATTAAGCATTTCCCTTTTATCCTAGAGAGAATTGGTTAATGAGTTAGCCTGAAACAAACACTCAGAAAGGATCTGACTCTACCACTTAGTGGGTCACACTCTCCCTTCCGGGATTAGTGTCCTTAAAGAACCAAGAAGCCCCTGCACCTCCAAGAAGTAAGAGCAACCACTGGGATTCATCAGGTTTGCATTTCAAGCCATCTGCTCCGTACAATGAGAACAGGTCAGGCTGTCACCACAAGTCAGGTCCACTGTCTGGTTGGGGCTAATGCCAGAACAAAGTCTGCCAAAGTTCTCCCCCATCAGTGAACCCACAGGTGAAATGGATTGTGCCCAGAGGAAGGGGAAAAAATGAAAGTAGGACAATCATATGGAAAGAACAATGACTCTTGATAAAATGTTTGCCCCCTCCCTTGACTGACTGGCGGTCCTTCTGCTGATGGGAGGAATGCCCATCATTCACTGAGAGTAACATTGTTTCTGATGCCACTAGAGCTTTGTAGATGGACAATTTTCAGAACACAAACTGAGATTCCCAAAATGCTTTCAGCATAAAATAAATCAAAACTTGTCGAATCTTCAATTTCTCTGACCAACTAATTTCAGTGATGGAATAAGCACACTCTGACTTCTAATTTGTCATCATTATGATCAACATACCAGTTTACTGGCCTCCATTTTTTGAGAAAATTATTCACTATCAATAAAATGAAAGACTAGAAGCAGATCTGATGCAAATCAATGCCTGCAATTCACATTTGCCACTGCCATGTCAGCTCTGGCGCCTACATTTCCAAGGCCACCCCAGTGCTCAGCATCCTATAACAGAGACTAAGTCTTCCCAGCTGGGCAGACTCATTGCCTCTCATTCTGTCTCACTGGATTCCCACTGCCCCAGAAGCAGATGACTGCCTATTTATTTATCTAAGATGCTCTCCCGATGCCCCTTCCAAGGTGAATTTCATATGTCGTACAGCCTACATTTAGGTCAGACCACCATAAATATGTATCTAGACTTGTTGAAATACCTAGCATTTCTGGACTTCCAGTCAAGATGGCAGCATAGGTAAACAGGGCTCGCCTCCTCACAAAATCACATCAAAATTACAACAAAAAATAAAGAACAATCATCACTCAGAACAGTCAGAAATCGAGATGAATAGAAGAAGTCTGACAACTATGGAATTCAAAAAAACACATCCATTCAGCCTAGTAGGAGGGGCAGAGACATGGAACATGCTGCTCCCACATCCACGTGTGGTAAATAAATATTCAGGAGAGTTATCTTGGGAGTAAGGAGTCCCACCCCACACCAGGTGCCCCAACCCAGGGTTCTAGTGTCACTAAGGTAAGTACCTATAACTTTTGACTGCAAAAACCAGTGAGAATTGAGTTGATGGAAGAAACTTCGTGAATCCCAAGAAGTTTCCCTTAAAAAACCCCACACATGGACTTACTGAGACTCACTCTCTCTGAGCTCCAGCACTGGGGCAGCAGTTTGAAAGGTACCAGTGGCATACAGGGAGAAACTGAAGCGTCTGGCATCAAGGCAAGAGCAGGGGGACAGCTGTCTCCCATATAGAAATGAGGGCAGGGGCTTCCGGCCCTTTTCTGAACCCTCCCAAAACAGAGCCACAGACCTGGCAGGCTAGTGCCATATCCAAGACTCCATCAACCTGGCTAACATGATTTGCCCTGCCCTGGAGATCCCATGAGATTCCGTTCAACCCAACTTACCTAACACCCAACTTATAGGCCCACCCAAGCTGCTTTTCCATTATGAGTGGCTGGTGTTGGCAAATGCATCCCAATTTCCTAAATCCTCTCCAACAAGCAACAGCCAGCCTCAGTTAGCCCCTAGCCTGTGTACCTCTTACTGAGTGGCCCCAGGCCTGGCTCTCACAGCAACCAGCCTAGATTCACAGCTTGGATTTGCCTGAAAATATCCAAGCCCAACACAAGTAGCAGCCATTGCAGATTCCTTTGTAGCTCAAGCAGGGTGGCCCTGGGCAAAACACAGGTGGGAAATGACTTTGCCTGCATCACCCAGGAAACCCCTGGGCCAGTGCACCCAGTGGACAATTACAGACCTTGTCGGAGTACCACCACCCTGCCCCCACACAGCTGATCCTCCAAAGAGGGCAGAGTTTGGTGGTCAGTGGTCACAGCTAGTCCTTGTTGCTGACTGACCTGGGTAAATTCTACCCATTGACTGGCCAGCAGCAATCAAGGTTGAAGCACAAGAGGAAGTATACTCAGCCTACATTAAAGGCACACCTCAAGTACTCACATTGGGTGATAGAGAAGGCAGTGCCACTGGACCCTATAGAATACCTACTACATTAGGGAGTCATAGCAGCTCTACCTAAAACATAGAAGAGGCTGGGGAGGCTGCCAAAAAGAGGAAACAAAGAAACATGGCCCAAATGAAAGAAAAGATCAAAACTCCAGAAAAAGAACTAAACAAAATAGAGATAAGCAATCTATTACATGCAGAGTTCAAAACATTGGTTATAACGATGCTCGAATAACTTAGGGAGGACCTCAACATTATAAAAACATATTGCCAGAAACTAAGGATACACTATTTAAAATAATGAACAATTTATAGGAAAATAACAGTAGAGTAGATGAAACTGATAATCAGATCAATGATCTGAAACATAAGGAAGCAAAGAACAACCAATCAGAACAAGAAAAAAGATACTAGAGACTTCTAGCCAAGATGGAGGCATAGGTAGATACATTTTACCTCCTCACACAGCCAAAAAGACAACAACAAGTTTAAAAACAAAAATTAACCAAAACTGCGAGAAAATCAAACTGTATGGAAGTCCCACAACCAAGGAGTTAAAGAAGAAACAATCATTCAGACTGGGAGGAGGGACAGAGACCGACAGCCAGGGTGCAGAGGACTCATGGCAGGGCGGCAGATGCAGGATAGGATGAGCAAGGCGGCAGCTAGTGGATCGGATGGTCCAACATTTGGGTGCAGATAAACCAGGAGGATAAAATGGGGAGGAAGACAGGCCACACAACCCAAGGCTCAATCACGGTAAAAGAAAGCCTCAAAAACCTTTCGCTCTAAAAACCTGTGGGGGTTGGGGCAGCAGGGGGTAGAAACAGCCTCACAGGAGAGTTTTTTGAGAAAGCCACAGATTCCTAGAACATACACAAAACCACCCACCTGGGAATAAGTACCAGAAGGGCCCAATTTGCTTGTGGGTAGTGGAAGAAGTGACTGAAAGCCAGCCCAGAGCTGAACAAGCAACACTGTTCCCTCTTGGGCCCCTCCCCAACATACAGCACCAAAACACAGCAACATGGGTTGCCCCATCCTGGTGAACACCTAGGGCTCCACCCCTTACTACATAACAGATGCACTGAGACAAAAAAATGCAGCCCAAATGAAAGAACAGATCAAAGCTCCAGAAAAAATACAACTAAGTGATGAAAAGATATCTATCAGATACACAGTTCAAAACACTGGTAATTGGGAGGCTCACAGAAATGGTTGAGAATGGTCACAAAATGAGGAAGAAGTGAAGGCTATGAAAAGTGAAATAAAGGAAAATGTACAGGGAACCAACAGTGAAGGGAAGGAAATCAGGACTCAAATCAGTGGTTTAGAGCAGAAGGAAGAAATAAACATTTAACCAGAACAGAATGAAGAAACAAGAATTCAAAACAATGAGGAGAAGCTTAGGAACTGCCAGGGCAACTTTAAACATCCCAACATCTGAATCATAGGGGTGCCAGAAGGAAAAGAGGACAAGCAAGAAATTGAAAACTTATTTGAAAACATAATGAAGGAGAACTTCCCCAATCTGGCAAAGAAAACAGACTTCCAGAAATTCCAGGAAGCGCAAAGAATCCCAAAGAAGTTGGACCCAAGGAAGCACACACCAAGACATACCATAATTACATTAGCCAAGATGAAAGAGAAGGAGAGAATCTTAAAAGCAGCAAGAGAAAAGGAGACAGTTACTTCCAAGGAGTTCCCAAGGGATTATCAGCTGATTTCTCACAATAAACTTTGCAGGCAAGAAGGGGCTGGAAAGAAGTATTCAAAATCATGAAAGGCAAGGAACTACATCCAAAGCTATCATTTAGAATGGAAGGACAGATCAAGTGCTTTCCAGATATGGTCAAGTTGAAGGAGTTCATCATCACCAAGCCCTTCTATATGAAATGTTAAAGGGACTTATCTAAAAAAAGGAAGAAGATCAAAACTATGAACAATAAAATGAGAACTCACAACTATTAACACCTGAACCTAAAGAAACAAAAACAAAAATGTACTAAGCAAAATCGCTACAACAGGAACAGATGCACAGAAGTGGAGATCACATGGAGGGTTATCAGCAGGGATGGGGTGGGGGAAGAATGGAGAAAAGGTACAGGGAGTAAGAAGCATTGATGGCAGGTACAAAATAGACAGGGAGAGGTTAAGAATAATAGTATGGGAAATGGAGAAGACAAAGAACTTACATACATGACCCATGGACATGAACTAAGGTAGGGGACTGTTGGTGGGAGGGGATATACAAGTCGTAAGGGAATGAAGGGGAGAAAGAAATGGGACAACTGTAATAGCATAATCAATTATTTTTTTAAAAAAGATTCTAAAAAACCAAGGATGCTGTGAGGGACCAAGAGGCTTCTGGGACAACTTCAAGCATTCCAACATTTGCACCATAAGGCTGCCAGAAGGACAAGAGAAATCGAAAATCTATTTGAACAAAGAATGATCCCTAGCTGGTGTTGTTCAGTGGCTGAGTGCCAGCCTGTGAACCACAGGGCCAGTGGTTCGATTCCCAGTCAGGGCACAAGCCTCAGCTGCGGGCCGGTTCCCCAGTTGGGGCACATGAGAGGCAACCACAGACTGATGGTTCTCTCCCTCTCTCTCTCTCCCCCTTCCCAGTCTAAAAAATAAATAAATAAATAAATAAAATCTTTTAAAATAATGATGAAATAAAACTTCCCTAATTTGGTGAAGGAAATAAGACATGCAATCCAGGAAGCACAGAGAGTCATAAACAAGATGGATCAAAGAGGTTCACTCCAAGACACATCATAATTAAAATGCTAAAAGTTAAAGATAAAGAGAGAATCTTAAAACCTGCAAGAGAAAAGCAGTTACTTACTTACATGGGAATTCCCATTAGACTGTCAGCTGATTTCTCAAAAGAAACTTAGCAGGCTAGAAGGGAGTTTCAAGAAACATTCGAAGTCATGAAAAGCAGGGACCTACAGCCAAGATCACTCTACCCAACAAAGCTATCATTTAAAATCAAAGGGCAGATAAAGAGGTTCCCAGACTAGAAAAAACTAAAGGAGTTCATTATCACCAGTCCACTATTCTATGAAATGTTAAAGGGACTTATTTGAGAAAAAGAAGAAAATCAAAACTATGAACAATATAATGGCAATAAATATATATCTATCAACAATTAAATCTAAAAAATAAACAAAGCAAAGAAGAAGAACAAAGACTCATGGATATGGAGATGTTTTGATGGCTGTCAGGTGGGAGGGTATGTGGGAGAATGGGTGAAGAGGTGAGAGGATTAAGAAGTACAAGTAGGTAGTTACAAAATAGCCATGGGATGTATAGGACAGTACAGGAAATGAAATAGCCAAAGACATTATATGCATGACCCATGGACAGGAACAATGGTAGGAGGATTAAAGGGGTCAAAGGTGGAAAATTGGGACAACTGTAATATGATATTCAATAAAATATAATTTTAAAAAATCCTAGAGTTTCTGTAAATCCTGTAAACATGCTGTCAAGTGTGCACACATGTGTACACATGTGAATGTATACATATAGTCTCAACTTTGTATTATGGATGAAGACGGGAGCAATAGGTTATATAAATCATTGCCTCAATAGTTCACTCCATTAACTAAATCCTTTCTGGCTGGCATTAGGGATCATGGCTATAGCACTTCCACAAAGGAAATGCATAATGCTCTCCTTAGGCTAATAGTAAATATAATTTTCATTCCTAGAAATAAAACACAGAGTGATGGATTATTATGGTAAAAGGAGTCCTCAAACAGATGTCAGCATGCCTGGGCTACATCAGTTCCAATTCACCAGCATGGTAACCGACTTTCAATTCCACCACCAAAGCTGAACCTCTACCCTCTATGTCAAGTGATTACACCAGACACAGGACAGTTTCCCTGGTGCAATGAGAAGAGCAGTAACAGTCCATGAATTCAGCAGGCAGGTCCAAGTCAATCCACTCTATCTAATATTGTGCTACTGACAAGCCTCACACAAGATAACCTAGAGAAGAGCTGGATATGGCAGTGGTTACCATTTACCAGCCAATGACCTAGAAACAGGACAGGAACACAATGTAAAGTAGCAGCTCACAAGGGCATTAACAATTGAATTTTGCAAACATTAAGTGTTAAGTACTTTGTTATGAAAAACACCAGGGGTGAGGATGGACATAGGTTCCTTTCTTTTCCTCTGAGTTGCACACCCCCCTCAGCAGGAGCCAGATTAGACCACTCCAATCCACCAAACAGCTCTAGGACCAGGGAAATGCTAAGAGCCTTCCTGCAGAGCAGCTAATCACAGGCAAAGCTCAAGACTGGTTTCCACAGCTGGTAGCCCTGAGTCTGTAGGAAGATGGTGGCAGCTCAGGAAAGAGCCTCTGATGAACTCATGCTTTCTCTAGCTCTGGTTTCTCAAGGATCCCCAGCTGGAATGACACATGCCTGGATGCAGAGTCTAGGCTGCCACTGGGGAACCTGCTCCCTAGGTTGGTTAGCATACAGCCATTTTTGTGGCTTGAGAATGGAAAACAATTTTCCAGGGCAACACTGGTCTAAAGACTGGCCCCTGCCTAATCCTCTGTAAATAATGTAAATCTGGCTGGAAACATGCATCGCTCCAGGGGAGTCCTCTCTCTCCCTGTCTCTGTCTGGAGACATCCCTACCCGGCAACACAGCCTTCCTGACAACCACCTCAATGAACCAAGGTAGAGAGGATGTCAGCTACCACTCCAGGAGGTCAGACACCCTTAGAAGGAGGCGCTCAGTGAGCACATCTCTAAGCCAAGTAATGACCAAGGAGCTGTACTTAAATGACTTATGCTATAAAGCTACTTTTAAAGGCCAGGTACCCAATTCTACCTCTCAAAGGTGGTGTGAGCTTCCCACACCCCATCAACACAATGGCATGTGATTTAAATTATCTTGTTCTATTAGCCCTTTAGCAGACATGAAAAAAAAAATCATAATGCTTCCTATCACAAATCTGTCATAATCTGAGGGCTATTTAACATACTGACTTCCTGAAAAGGAGCAGGTATTGTCTGTCGCACATTATACACCACCCCCACAAACATTTCTCTAAGTGTATGCAAATTGGCCTCTGAAGAATTTGTCTAATGTGTTAAATAAAAAGATTTCTATGACCATCCATTGAAGCTACAAAGACCTTAAAAAATAATTCATGCTCTCCTAACTTCTCATTCTTTTTCTTACTTCTGTATAAATATGAAAGTTAACCGTTTCATGATTTCTTTCATTTCTTTTCATTGCAATCACTTTCAGAAGAAAAAAAATAAAAAACATTAACCAGTAACTTCCAAAAGGGTCACTAAGCCACATTGAATCAGGTCAGGCCAGGTCCCCTAATGTCCACCCCCAGGGGTCCATTCACAGCCTTAACAAATACATCTGGATGGTGGGCTCCCCACACTGCCTGCAAAATCATTAACTGTCATTACATAAACACATGCTGGCTGTCACCCCGAGCAGAGCTAACACAGGCAGCACACCTGTGCCCTGCACTTCAAGACTGGGTTTGCAGGTACCCTGGACAATGAATGGCTAAGTACCAATTTAGGTGTCCTGGAAGGTGCCCTAATCCAAATTTCAGATAAGCCAGATAATAAGATTTTAAGTCAAAGTACTCCCAACATTTCCTCCAAATTTGGTGAAAATCTCCTTGGTAGTTTCCTCTCAAAAGGAAATAAGCAGATACTGTGTTTTGTTTCATTGCGTTGCAACTATTGTCTAACTGAAAACTTCATACGATTACTTCCTTCCTGCTCCTAATGGCCAATGAATAATTCATTTTTGACAAATTGGTTTTAGAAATTTCTTTATTGAATTTTCCAAATTGAGAATGCATGCATATATTGTAACAGTCAAATCAAAGTTACAAGAGGATGGACAGTGAAAACTACACCTTCCCTCACCTCTTCCTGCAAACTCCCAGGGCAGCACTATCACCACAATGCTTGTGATACTCCTGTATGTGTCCCAAAAAACAAGTAGCCTCATCTAGATACTGTTGTGTACCTTGCTTTTCCCCCCTAATAAACAAGATATCCAGGCAAATATAAGTATAGATAGAGTTAAACATATGTATCAGTTCAGATCGAGTTGCTTCATTGATGTAACATATGTAACAGCTGTACACATGCCATTACTTAGCAAACCATCATTTACTAAGACAACCCTATTAATGGACCATCAGATTGTTTCCAATCCTCCCAAACCCAAACACTGCTGTAGTGAGTAACCCTGCTGAAGTGGAAAAATCATCTTGCACTTGTGGAAATTCATCTGTAGGATACACATCTGGGGGCAGAGTTGCGGATCAAAGAGTCTGCCCATGTATAATTGTGAAGGAGTAGCCTGATACTTTCACAGACACTGTACCAATTTAAACTCCCCAAGACTGGTGTCTAAGATTATCCAATTCACCAATAGTCTCACCAACTATTTACAGTACGGACAATCTTAAAAGGCCTTTAACCCTGACACCTTGAACAATAAGAGGTATGAGGGGGCTGGTGTGGGCCAAATCCTCCTTATTCGTTACCCGTTTCCCTCTCTCTGCCCCATGGTGGCAGAGCAATTAAGAATCATAGGCTTGGTGGGCAGAAGAGCTGAAGCCCCATCTCTACTCCTCCTGAGTTGAGTGACCCTGGAGCATCTTTACATCTAATGTCTTAAAGCTCAGTTTCCTCATCTATAAAGTGGACTGCAGGCATGCATTCTACTGAACAAGTACAAGCTACTCCCTCCCCATGCAAGAATGAGGGAAAATTTAACTGAGATGACCACAATGCATGGCCCTGTGAATGTTTAGCAAACGTTCATAATGACGGCATTCCTGCTCACAATCAATCCTTCCAAGGCCAAATGACAGCAGTAAGACACCTGATTCTTTGTATGCCAAACTGCCAGGAAATGCCCTCCTCTGGCCCATTGGTGTACTGGCAGCCAATTAAAGTGTACACATTTTTTATTACAATTGATGATAAAATGCTATGAAGGAAATAAACAAGATGGAAAATAAGCACAGGGGCCCCAATTTAGATGGTAGAGCAGCCTAGCTGGGGGTGGAGGGCATCACTGAGATCTTAATGCTCAGCTGCAAGGGACCTTCAGGATCCAAGCAGCTTTGGGACCAAGGTAAATGCTCTTTTCAAACAGTCCCCAGACAAGGGATGGAAAGGTGTAGGGGGCTGGGACCTTGCCATTTCTACCAAAAGCGGAAATGGTCAACTATGGGGAACGATTCCGCGTGTGGGTAATGCAGCCCAGTCCCCACTCAGAAAAGCCACTGGGGAGCAAGGTCCAGCACACAGAACCCACGCCCATGGACAGGTTCTCCCATGGGGAATCAGGCCTGCATTGTACCTAGGCTGCTATGAGGCTTGCTTCTGATAAAACTCTCTCACCCTGGATTGAGGCAGCAAATGTTTACCCAGTATCTTTAACTTCCTAAAGTCTGTGCTAAACCTCCCAAGTATGGAGTGTAACCAGTTCAACCATTTTCCCACTTGATCTGTAACATTCTTCTCTTTGAAGTAATTAGCAACATTCTTTCCTTTGTTATCTATAAAAGGTAATCACCTACAGCGAACCTGTGCATAGTAAATGAGGATCATCCTCAATGTAATATACCTAGACAAGCAATAAAAGCCTGTCCAGGCAGGGGTCAGGCTCTTTGGGCCTCTGGCCCTCTCTCAGAGAGTGGCCACACCATCCCTTTTTCTCCACAGGATTTCTGTAGTCCATGTGAATTTGTCCACTGCAGCCACAACACACGGATCCCGCGGGCCAGGGTCCGCATCAGTCAACCTTTGCTCTGCAGCTTTCCACTGTCTTAACTGAGACTGTGTCAGATCTGCAGCATGTTCTGGGGTTCCCCCTGTCCTGTCCTGCCTCTTCCCCCATTGTCTGTCACTGGCATTAACCCTCAATAAGCTCCTTGCACCGCTAACTCAGGGTCCGCATCCCTGAACTGACACGGACAGGATACCCTTTTGAGATCATCAAGGGCACTAACCAAACCAAACCTTAACCTTAATCAAATCCCATCACCTCCCTTATCAGACCTTCCTTTCCAAACACACTAACCTGCCCTCCACAAGAAGCATTACTGTATCCCTTCCCCTTCCAGCTTCCCTAGCTTGCTTGTGTACTTTCTGCCTCCACTGATAACTCCAAATTCTCAATTAATAACGACAGGTACCGTACCCAACTCTTCATAGGAACTCTCCAAAACAATCTCCATGACTGTTACCTTATGGAGTAGCTAAGTATTCTTGTATTTAAGAGAAAGAAAGGGGCGGGGCACAGTCATTGCCAAGAGACTAGAGTTAGGTAAAATAATCGGTCCCAAAGTGAGCCAATGCCACGGAAGAGACTCACCCAGGGGCCTCTGTTATCATAGATCATGACAGTATTCACCACCCTGGTTCCCAAACTCAGCTACCCCAGGAAGCTTTCGCCCCTCAATGATAGACTTAAATCTCCTAGTCCCTTGGAATATCACAGGCAAGTTGAATCTGTATTTATTGACTCTTGGTTGTGAAACTGTACTAAGTGATTTCACATGGCTCAATTTTGGCTCCCAGTTGAAGCTGAAAAGCTCCAGATCAGAGGCCACCACTTTTACAACTTTTGTTTCCCACAGCACTTGGGATGAGACTTCCCACACTAACAGTCACCAGTTTCAGGAGCTCCTGTCACATGCCGAGAGTCCCTCTGGGCTTGGACGTGTTCCTCCCAGGATCATGATATATGGCCAATAGTGGCTCAGAGAAAACACACACTAAAAATGACTGCATTTCTGAAGGGCCTTAAATGATCCAAACAAGATACTCAAAGGAAAACCTAAATGTATACTCACTTTGAAACAAGAGCTGACCACTCCTGAAGGAACACAACAGAGGCCCATCCCTGCATCCAGAAAATACACCTGCAGAGGGCTAGCCACAATGTACCAATGGGGACACAACAAGAACACCCCTAACACTTCTGAGCTACTCTTAAAAACACAGAAAACATCTGTAGTTCCTTCAGGAAACAAAGGGCAAAATAGTGGCAAATGGAGGCATGACTCCCTCATTGCAATGTTGTCACCAGGAAACCTCAAACGAGCGTGCGACTGCGAGGTCATGTTATGTCCTGCCTGCTGCTACCGCGGAGCTGCTGCATCTGAGCCACAGATGAAGTTACACATTTCTCAATGTTACCAATATAGAAGCACATTCTAATTACAGCCCCAAGATAACAATCACGTAATTTCTACTTTGTGCATAAAGGCTATTATTAAATGCCTAGACTCAAATGGGAAGTCTCCTTTATAACTCAATTTACCATGTTTTTAAAATGTGGGTTTATTTGCTCTGCTCCTAATGCCAAAGTGTGGCCTCAAATCTTTCACCAATGTTTTTCAAGAAGGCTTTGAAAACGGAAGCGAGGGTTAAGTTCAGTCCGGAGAAGGCTCCAACAGCCCGCCAAGAGAAAACTAAATATAACACACGGGAAAAGAGAACACTATGTCCTATGAAGAGGAAAACAATTCAAAGGGATTTCCAGTTTAGTTTGGCTACTGAAACCATGGTTTTATAAAAGACCACAATTTCAAAAGTACTCCTGCGACAGCCAAATAACCCCAAGGATGAAACAGCTGTTAGTGCCATTTGCAGGGCAGAATTTGGATATTTGGTTAACCAAATAGTATGGGAAAAACACATTTCCTAAAAGGGAAAAAAATATAGATCCTTGACCTGGAATTGAAAATGACAGTTCCATGGAGAACCGACTACTGATTCTAAGCCCATCCACAGCAACAGCTGTTGCCACTGCTTCAGTTACATGTAACTCATTCAGAAAACTGTCCAGGGCCCAAGAGACTGCTGCCATTCTCATTCTGCCAGGCCTTACCCAGGGTTTCCAGGTTGGGGCTGTGGTCAACTGTCAGCCTAGCTGTCTGCAGTCACTGTGCTGATCTTTATGGACTAAATTTTGCAAAGCTGACTGCAGAGAGCAATTCGACTTTATGGGGGAAAACCTCAATGACCCCATTTCGGCCCAAGTGTGACATCCCTGCAATTAGTCAGCAAGACACCTTGAGCCTTGTTACACCTAAAAACAAATTTGTTTATCTGCTATAGAGGAGCTATTCACGCCACTTGGAAAATTAAGTAGGGAGGAGAGAAAAAAATGTTTTTCCACTTAAAAACAATTTGGCTACTAGATCACTTGTGTTCTGCTTTGTCTTCCTGTTGCCTTTTTTGGGTTTGAAATTTTATTACCCTGGGGCATTTGCACCAAACAGAATCATCTTGCTTAGGAATTAATCCACCCCTGCTGTTTATTCCTCATTTGAGTCATAACCCTCCATTTGTGACATCACAATTAGGCACTTGTGGTGATGATTCCAATGTCATGAACAAAGGATTATGTCTGGAGTTGAAAACGGAACAGCATGAACGCTTACAGCTGGGCAATGAAGTTCCTCTTGTCAAACAACCAGGCCCAGCCATCAGGAATTGGAGCGTGGGAGAGGACAGCAGGGCGGGAGACTCTCCAACTGAGAGAAGGACACCTTGGGATGAGAAACTCTAGTGTACAACCGTACCACCCTGAACACGCCCAGTCTCATCTGGATGAGAAACTCTAGTGTACAACCGTACCGCCCTGAACACGCCCAGTCTCACCTGGATGAGAAACTCTAGTGTACAACCGTACCGCCCTGAACACGCCCAGTCTCACCTGGATGAGAAACTCTAGTGTACAACCGTACCGCCCTGAACACGCCCAGTCTCACCTGGATGAGAAACTCTAGTGTACAACCGTACCGCCCTGAACACGCCCAGTCTCATCTGGATGAGAAACTCTAGTGTACAACCGTACCACCCTGAACACGCCCAGTCTCATCTGGATGAGAAACTCTAAGCAAACGAACTCAACCAGTTTTACCTGGTTTCACAAAATATTCACCAACTACATTTCTTCTCACCAACCCATTTTTTTACATATTATTTTGAATACTACAAAGATTCCTATATATCCTTCACCTATACGCATCACTGTCAACATTCAGGTGCATTTCCTTTATGATTCTCTATGTACATCTATTTTCCTCAAGCATCTGACAGGAAGTTGCAGACATTATGCCCCCTTAACCACAAATACTCAGCAAATTTCTTAAGAACAAGGACATTCTCTTACATAACTATAGGACAATTATCAAACTCAGGAAACTTAATGTTGCTGTAACATGATCTAATTTACAGTCCATATTCACTGTACCAATCACCCCCCAAATTTCTGTCATTTGTTTTCATTAGTAGCTCATTTTACAATAATCACGAAAACGAAGCCAACATCTTTTTCAACTCTCTTTAATGGCAACAGAATTACTAATCAAAAATTCAAGATTTTAAAAAATTTAAATCCACAGTTAAGAAAAATCATAATGGCTACCATTTATTTAGTGCTTATTATTTCTTCATCAATAACTTTACATGAATTATCTCATTTAAACCTCATAAATACTCCATAGGGTGTGGGCCCCTATAACCCACATTCTATAAGAGAGGAGTGGAAACCCATATCCTGAGAACGAAGCATATACTGGAAACGACATCAAAGTGAAACATACACCCTAGACCTCTCCCTCTGAAGAACTGGATTCAAGCTGGTCCTAGCAGGCAGCCTGGCATGAATAGATTACCAAGATCCAGTCAACCTTCAGGACTCGCTAAAAGCAGATCAATACTTTGTATACAAAGACTGCAATTAGGAATGCAGGTTACAGGGTCACAGCTAACTGTAATATCTCAGCATGTGATCGCTGCAGAATAGTCCAATACTTTGTCTTGCCCTGTGATCAAGTTATGTGGTTGGTTTTACAGTGGGCAGCTTCTATGGCTTTACTAACTGCCTATTTAACAGATTCAGGAATGCCATTTATTCTAAACACAGAGTGAAGGTTTTAAAAGCAATAAAAGCAGCTTTTCACAGGCTAAAAGCTTTTAGGGCGGGATAGGCCTTAAATCGCCTATTTCACAGAGAGAAATCGCTCCAAGGGAAGCTTGGACATTATTACATTTTTTTTTAGGAGAACATAAAAGATTTAAGATTAACTCAACCTGACTCAAAACCAAAGCTATTCATCTAAACTGGTTATGGAAAGGAACAAAAATTTATGACCTAAAAGCCATGATCACATTTGAAAATAATTTCTATACCACTCCTATTTCCCATTAAGTGCATCCCATGATGTACTCTGACACATGTCATGCACAGATTTCCATCACCCACCAAGCTACAGTGCAGAAACCGAATAACCACCGGGTACCAATAATTATTCTATTGCATTCACTATCCCTAGTCATTCCTGCCCAGAAACCTGTATGGGAAGAGCCAGAGGAAAAGTTTCTTCACCAATGTATCCCTCCAGCCCATGCTTGAAGGTTGTATGTCTGTATCTTCCTTTTTTCCCCTCTAAAAAACCTGTGCTTTAAAAAAAAATAGAGAAATTCCTTCAAGAGCAGCCAACAGATCACCCACATATTTTGCCTCCTCCACAGTACTCGTTATAAAGCTGAATAAAGTGCCAACATTTTAAACTTGGGGGATTCACCTAAAAATCCCCATTTCTGGCTACTCTTGAGACTCACTTATGGCAATAGTGGGTGCACATTCACCCAAGGCTTTGCTGGTGGCTCGGAGAGCCAGCCACCCCCTGCAATAAGGGCCCACCCATTCCCACACCTCCACCGACCCTGCTTCACTCATCACCACTCACTCATTCCTCATAATTAACTGTCTAAAATGGGTCTTTCTAAGAGTGAAGGGGGGCACTGTTAATAATTATACTAGGACAAATGGTATTAATGGGACATATGGTCACCAGCGTTGGCTCCAGCTTCAAATCTCTGCAGATATGTTTTTGTTCTTTAGTACCCCAACTGCTTTGGTTTGCTGTATTCATCAGTTTTGCCTTGGGATTGAGAGGCCGGGAAATTTTCATGTCTAATTAGTAAATTGCTTAAAGGGACAATGGAAATTGAGAAAGAGAAAATGTTCCAGTAGCAGGCATTTGAGGAAAAGTAGGACAATTGAAGGGGGCAAGGTGTCAGGGACTTTACTGCTCCTGGGGATCATCCCTAACTTCCCAAGGAATTTCGTTAAACCTCATGAACCCTCTGCTCACTGGAGATTTTATTAGTTGCAATCTAGTGAGGAGAACTTGAGACCATACTGTTAAGGTTTTTCAAGTGTTTACCAGAGTCACTCGGCCAGGCGGGCTGGTAGAAGAGGTGCTAAATTGCCAGTACCTTTTAAGGAAAAACAATGCAAGCTCCTCTGAAAGTGAGCACCTATTCAGATACCTAGCATGCAGTCTCCCCTGATGAGCTGTCAAGATCTCCTATTAAAATGAAACCAGTGTGCAGCTGGGCTCATTGCCAAATGTGGCAGCCATTAGTTTGAAAACAGTTTGAAATGCTCAAGCTTTGGAGTCATATAATCAAAATCAATTAATGTACCATTTGGGACTTTGTATATACATCCAAACCTGAAGCAGCAAGTTTTCCAAACTACCCAATTCAACTGTGGCATAGTCTTGCAGCGTTTCTATTAGTCTGCCAATCACATCAGGTAGGTAGCCTAGTGAACATTCTCTCCTTCTCTTAGCCAAATAAACTTAAGGATGACTGTCTTCACCTAAGAAAAATAAAATTAAAACCTTACTCCGGACAAGTTTAAGAGGGAAAAAAGGCGGAAAAATGTAACTACTAGAGAGATTCTTACTGAAGGTCCCAAAATTCAGAGGCATCCCAAAATTTAGAGATGGGGATGCAATCTGGAATAGTGTACTGGGTGTTTGTTATAATGGGCAATTACTTTTGGAGATCAAAAAGAAAATTTCAGTCAATCAACCAACAGAAAGTGGACGACTTTGGGGTTATTTTTAGTAGCCACCAAAACAGGGCATGGTTATAACAGGATTATGAAATAGTTCAGGTAATTCTTTTCCAGCAACATAGAAGCCAGGATGGGAAATTCACTTTGGGTTCTCAGCCAGTAGTTTTATCAGGGTGGTGACCACCTTGTCCAATGATGCTCCAAGCTAGAGAAACTGAGCTGCAAAGACAAAGGGAAAGGCTACAATGGACTGCACTTCTTTCAAAAGAAAAAGGGAAATACCACCAGGTTTCCTCCCTGTTCTTAACACTCCCTTCATGTTTTCAGTTGACATTACTTATAAACACTAGGCCCTTAAGCAGACAGTTTAAAACACAGGTTGACTATGTCTTCCCCAGCCCAAACATAAACATCTGTCCCTTCATTTCTGAAAACTCTTCAGACTACCCCCTTCAGGTATTCTAAATGGTTTCCTCAGCTGCTGGTTTTCAAGGGTCTTTCAAAGACAATCATTTCATTCATCATCCACATCCCTTGTGCTTGGACAGGGCACACCACACCCCCTGTGACTTGCTCAGGAGACAACTGGAAGCTGGCGGAGCGGAGCCCTCAGATCCCAGCCACAGCTCCTTCTTACTGCTTAGCCGGCACCACTGTCTAATGGTGATAAAGCATTCGAAGCTACTCAGCAACCAAGTCTCTGCGCAGGCTCTGTGCAGAGCATATTGTGTTTCCAAATAAGATGTCTGAACCTCTGGGTATTGAATTTCCCAAACAGCTTTCATAAATTTTAATTCTTGAGCAATCTCTCCAAACTCTGCCTGTTACTTCCCTCCCCAAGAGCCGGACCCAGAAATCACAGGCGCTCTTTATAACCCACTCATGCTCTAGGTGCTCCACATCAAAGGGGGCTGCCAGTGTTCAGAAATTGTTAACTTAAAAAATATATTAATAAGCAAGGCCCTCTACTGCTCTGACACTCTGCCCATGAGAATTCTGAATCAAATTAAGAGGGACTGAAATTGAAAGTCAGTAAAATTTAGTCACTGAGGCATAGATAGGAAAGGGACTTTCAGATACATAACAATGGGCAGATTTTAATCACAAGCCTAAATCTAGGGGTTTCTATTTGTCTTTTAATTTTAAGTAAATACATGTCCACCAAAAATTCACCACAGGTCATCTGGGGATCTTGATCCACACTACTCAATGGGTTGATTATGGTGTCCAAAAATATAAAAGCAGGCCCTGGCCAGGTGGCTCAGTTGGTTAGAGCATTGTCCCCATATGCCAAGGTTGCAGGTTCAATCCCCAGTCAAGGCACATAGAAGAATCAACTAATGAATGCGTAAATAAGTGCAACAATAAATCAGTGTTTCTCTCCCCCTCTCTCTCAAATCAATTCTTTAAAAAATCTAAAACCAGCAGTATGACTTTCACTGAACTAGTTACTTTGTCTCTCTAGGCCTCATTTCCTCACTTGTAAAATGGGAAGAATAATAGAAACTGTCTCTGCAGGTTCCTATAAGTATTCAATCAGATAAAGTAGGTACCACGTATAATACACAATCTGTACCATACTTATACTCACGGAAGAGGTAGGAATTAAATATATTTAAAGAATATTAAATATATTCTTCTTACTCAAATTAACTTCAGGCTCAGAGAACTGATGATACCACTCTTTCAGGATTCTCAATCTAATGAACTCTGGAGGCAGGTAAAAAAGAAATTGTTGATTTTCATCAACAATTTCTCACCAAGATGGAGGTGTAGGTAGATGCACTTTGCCTCCTTGCACAACCAAAAGAGGGACAACAACAAATTTAAGAAACAAAAAATAACCAGAACTGACAGAAAATCGGACTGGATAGAAGTCCAACAACCAACGAGTTAAAGAAGAAACATTCATCCAGACAGGTAGGAGGGGCAGAGACAGGCAACCGGGTGGAGAGGACTCCCCACATGGATGCAGCTGCAGGACCAGGCAAGGCGGCAGCTGTCAGAGTGGACGGTCCCACATCTGCATGTGGATAAATCAGGAGGAACAACTGGGGAGCGAGACAGGCCATAAAACCCAGGGTTCCAGCACGGGAAAAGAAAGCCTCAAAACCTCTGACTGAAAACACCTGTGGGGGTTGAGGCGGCAGCAGGAGAAACAACCACCCTCACAGGAGTGTTCTGTGAGAGACCCACAGGGTCCTAGAACAAACATAAAACCACCCACCTGGGAATCAGCACCAGAAGGGCCTGATTTGCTTGTGGGTAGTGGGGGAAGTGACTGAAAACTAGCAGGGAGTGAAGCAAGCGCCACTGCTCCCTATTCAACCCTCCCCCACATACAGCCTCACAGTGCAACTACAAGTGTTACCCCACCCTGGTGTACACCTAAGGCTCCACCCCTTTACACAACAGGTTTGCCAAGACAAAAAAAAAATGGCCCAAATGAAAGAACAGATCAAAGCTCCAGAAAAAACACAACTAAGCAATAAAGAGATAACCAACCTATCAGATGCAGAGTTCAAAACACTGTTAATCAGGAAGCTAACAAAAATGGCTAAGTATCTTCGCAAAATGGAGGACAAAGCGAAGGCTATGAAATGTGAAATAAAGGAAAATGTACAGGGAACCAACAGTGAAGGGAAGGACACCAGGACTCATATCAATGGTTTGAAGCTGAAGGAAGAAAAAATATTTAACCAGAATAGAATGAAGAAACAAGAATTCAAAAAAGGGGAGAGGCTTAGGAACCTCCAGGACAACTTTAAATGTCCAACATCTGAACCATTGGAGTGACAGAAGGAGAAGAGGAAAAGCAAGAAATCAAAAACTTATCTGAAAAAATAATGAAGGAGAACTTTTCCAATCTTGCAAAGGAAATAGACTTCCAGGAAGTCCAGGAAGCTCAGAGAATCCCAAAGAAGTTGGACCCAAGGAAGCACACACCAAGGCACATCATAATTATATCAGCAAAGATGAAAGAGAAGGAGAGAATCTTAAAAGCAGCAAGTGAAAAGGAGACAGTTACCTACAAAGGAGTTCCCATAAGACTATGAGCTGATTTCTCAAAAGAAACCTTGTAGGCAAGAAGGGGCTGGAAAAAAGTATTCAAAATCATGAAAAGCAAGGACCTACATCAAAGATTACTCTATCCAGCAAAGCTATCATTTGTAATGGAAGGACAAATAAAGTGCTTCCCAGATAAGGTCAAGTTAAAGGAGTTCATGGCAACAAGCCCTTATCATATGAAATGTTAAAGGGACTTATTTAGGAAAAAGAAGATCAAAAACTATGAACAGTAAAATGACAACAAACTCACAAGTATCAACAAACAAACCTAAAAAAGCAAAAACAAAAATGAACTAAGCAAACAACTAGCACAGGAACAGATTCACAGAAATAGAGATCACATGGAGGGTTATCAGCAAGGAGGGGAGAGAATGGGGGAAAAGGTACAGGGAATAAGAAGCATAAATAATAGGTACAAAATAGAGACGGGGAGGTTAAGAACAGTATGGGAAACACAGAGGCCAAAGAACTTACATATATGACCCATGGACATGAACTAAGGTAAGGGAATGATGGTGGGAGGGAGGGGTATAGGGCAGGGGGGAAAAGGGGACAATAAAGGGGAGAAAGAAATGGGACAACTGTAATACATAATCAATAAAATATATTAAAAATGAAAGAAAAGAAACAATTTATTGATCATGTTCACAGTTACCCAGACTCTAGTCGGTCCCTAGAATTACCCTCAGCTGACAAATGGGAATCAGTAGCTGGCAATGAATAAACAACACAAATATGATAGAACACTCATGAACTATCCAATATCCATGTACACAAAAGATGTCTCCAGAAGACTCAAATGCAACTGTGTCACATGTTAAAACATACTGATGCACTAAGGCATCTGGCAATACAAATTATGTGGTAAATGCCATGGCCGGGTGGTTCAGTTGGCTGGAGCATTGACCCATACACCAAAAAATGTTGCGGGTTTGGTTTCCCATCAGGGCACATACTTAGGCTGCAGGTTTGAGCCCCAATCAGGGTGGGCACGGGAGGCAGTTGATGGATGTGTGTCTCTCACATCAATGTCAATGTCTGTCTGTCTGTCTGTCTCTCTCTCTCTCATTTTCTCTCTCCCTTGGCCCCTTCTTCTCTCTCTACAATTAATAAAAAACATATCCTCAATTTAGGATTCAAAAAAATTATTTGGTGGACTAAAGTGTGCATGTGTGTGTGAGAGAAACTGTAAGATCCATTTGAATTACAAGTCACCATTCATAAAATGCACTGATTTCACTTTAATAACTTTTCTAATTAAACATTTCTGGTTCTCATCTCTTCAGTTATCATAAGACTTCTTGTTGAATCATTAAAAAGCTAAAAATTTAACTGACAAAAACCTAAGAAGATGACCAAACACATTTGCATACATTTGCAAAAATGGTCTAAAATACCAAAAGCAGAGGTATAATAGTGTCTTGGTTAAATTATGGACCACGGTACAGTGGCACAAGATGGGACTCCTAAGAATGATTACATTGCTGTTGATCTGTAGACCTGAGAATATGTTTATAAATAATTGGCATATATAAAGGTTTTAAGGAAAATTTAAAATTTATGCAAAACCAAGAGTACAGTGAATCGTCATGCACCCACTACCCAACAGAAACTTTCCAAAATTTAAGACTAATTCTTGTCTCAGCTGAAACACTAGCCATAACTTCACCTCTCACCTCAATAATTTGGAAGCCAATACCATACACCGTATCAGTCATGATATTCTATTAAATGGGAAAAAAGATAATATAAAACTGTAAAGCATAATCCTGTTTATTTTTTTAAAATGCCACAAGTATATATATATTAGGGAAAAGTCTATATACCCAGAAAGTCACAGTAATGTCTGTGGGTGATGAGAATACAGGAGTGCATTTTCAACAGATGTGTTTTTAATCAACTTTATCTGCAATGAAAACAACCATACATTACTTGTATTATAAGTGTGCTAGGGGGTGGGGGAGTGTGAAGTGGGCAAAGGAGGTCAAATATAGTAATGAAAGAAAACTAGACTTCGAATGGTAAGCACACATGGAGTGTACAAATGTCAAACTATAATGTTATACACATGAAAATTGTATAATGTTACTAATCAATGTTATACCAATAAATTAATTTTTAAAAAAGGAGATAGCTTTTAGGGAAAATTCTTTGGAAAAATATAAACCCACCCTGTCCTTAAGAATATTTTAGTACTAAAAATGAAACAAGTGAATCATTTTACTAATAATATTCAAATTTATTCCTAAGCCTTATTTTTCTATTTTCTATATTTTCCTAAACTTTATCGTTCTAGAATAGCCCCCCCAAAAGTGATCCAAGTCAACAATGTACAGGTGTAAGAGGAAAAGAATTATACACACCCATGCACATACATACCTGCAAAGTAAAGTCTGTATAAAGAACACTGCTTGCTGTATATCATGTGCCAGTTTTACTAGAAAAGAAATAAGTTATTTAAAACATGTTAAGAGTTGATGCAAATTTACAGGGTAGCAGTGCTGAGTGACAGAAATCTGTGGTCGGGTAATGCTAGGCTGTTTCTGGCTTTGTTGAATCAACAATCAGCACTGAATGTCTTCTGTTCTAATTTATTTTAACTTCTGCTTAATTAAATGCATAAAAAAACTAATGTGTTGGATTTGGGGATTTAAAATGACTTTCACCCAGCTGTTTTTAAATGCACTAGGAAATTTCTTGAATATAATTGTTCTTTTAGAAGCAAAAAAACGCAGACTGTAACCATGACATTCACACAGAGGGGAATTATCACCTAGTGACGCTGTCTGACAACTTATAAACAGTAATTCCCAGCCAGAGTTTAAAGACATTTTAGAATTTCTCCAGCTACCTATAAGGTGATGTAAAAATTGCAAAAAGGGAAGGTCAAGATAAAATAGTTTTAAATTCACTTTCAACCAATAAAACAAAGAGGCGCTCCATAACATTTACTAGATCAAACAGAATCAAGCAAGCGCGTCGATCTAAGTTTTTGAGAACTGAGGAATCATCTCCTCCTACCTCCCATTTTTAAAAATATTTTGTATTGATTTGAGAGAGAGAAGAAGGAAGAAAGGGAAAGGAGGAGAGAGAGAAATGTGGGGGCAGGGGGCACGGGGTGCAGAAACAGTATTTGTTGTTTCACGTATTGATGCGTTCATTGGTTTCTTCCTGTATGTGCCCTGACCAGAGATGGAACCTGCAACCTTGGCATATGAGGACAAGATCTAACCAACTAAGCCACCTGGACACAGCCTACCTCCATTTTTTTTTTTTTTTAAATAGGGCACATATGGAGTTCCATTATGACTTTCAATATGGTAGGTAATAGTAAAATCCAAAAATGAGAGAGGAGGGAAGTGGAGATCAATACCCAGATCTTTCTACTCAAGGCAATATATAAGTGTCTCTCTCAGAGGTGCTCTGTAGGTTTTCTCATGTACAAGGTTTCTCTGTCCTGTCATTGAAATAGAAGTGACACAATAACATTATGTCACATTCAGGTATACAACACAATGAATTGATATAATAATGAAAACGGATCACTTAAATATGTGGTCTATCTAACATCCATCAGCACACATAGTTAACAATATTTTGTCCTGTGATGAGAACTTTTAAGATCTACTCTCTTAGCAAGTTTCAAATATTCAACACAGTACTGCTAACTATAGTCACCATGCTGGGCATTACATTGCCAGGACTTAATTTATTTTATAACTGTTAGTTTGTAACCAACTTTTTAAAAAATCAATCCCACATCTTAACATAAGGAATTTACATTCTACTTGCTCCGGCCCTCCCAGTCCAACCCAGTGTGGGTCAGGGATCTACCTCTGCTTTTAATTTTTAAGTGTTTGTTGATTTGAGAGAGAAAGGAGGGGGGGAGAGAGACGGACAGAGAAACATCAGTTGTTTCCTCCCATACATTGACCAAACAGGGATCAAACCCACACCCTAGGTTATGTAGACGGATGAGGACTCAAACCCCCAACCACTTTGGTCTACAGCAGCAGTCCCCAAACTTTTTGGCACCAGGGACCAGTTTCCTGGAAGAGAATTTCTCCACAGACTGGGGGTGGAGGGATGGTTTCCAGATAATTCAAACACATTACATTCAAGCTCACCTCCTGCTGTGCGGCCCAGTTCCAAACAGGCCCAGACAGGTACCGGTCTATGACCCAGAGGTTGGGGATCCGTGGTCTACAAGACAATGCTCTAAACCAACCCAGCCACACAGGCCAGGGCTTCAGAGTTCCATATTCAAAATGGAGAACATGTAGGAATCTATTTTCTACTCAGTCTCATGCCAAATGTGGAGTATGCTCTCTTTCATAGAGCTGAATTGCAGTAACATATATAATGTATTAGTACTACACTCACTTTGCAGACTGAAATATCACAATGAGAGCCTCATATCGTAATGCCTCAATCCAGTTTGCCTTAACTAGCCTGACTCTTCCCCTTTGACAATGTCTCTAGGCTGGCCTCCCCCAAGTTAGGCCAAAGCCAATTTGTAAAGGGCCAGTATTTCAATGACCACAAGGCAAACAAAAAAATACCAACCAGAAGGTCTTTGTATGGTTCTCCTTAATTATTTCTGTAAAGACTAAGTAATAATTTACAAACGACAGCACGAACTGGTCCACGACAAATTCCTGCATGTGATGAAAACTTGTACCGGGGTAAATGGACGCAGTGGGGCTGAAAGGGATTTTAAACACAAGGCCTCCCACAGCTAGTTCCCCTCTGGAAGGTCTGTTTCATCTCAGAGGTTAATGAGTTAGTGGGTCTCCTCTAGGGCTAGCTTTGGAGTTTAACCATATGGGCAGCAGAGATAAGCAAGTACAAAGATGTGGTGCTGATCAATAATGGGGTAGATAATGACATTCTAAACACAGATTACAAGTCTGCAGTGCTCTTATGATAATTTAAACAAATATTACAAAACGGACTCCTACCAGGCAAGGTGTCCTTTAGAATAACTTGGGTGTGTCTGAAAGGCACAGTGACATTTTGAGAGCCCTGGGACCTAGTTAATTCTCTAACATCTTTAAATAACGCCTTGCTGGCTTGAAAAAAAAATAGCAAATTTTCAAAAAGAACCTTATTTAATAATAAGTCAACACCCTCCTGCATTTTCCCAAGTTTTTAAACATTAGCCACTGACCTACAGACAGAGTCCCAATGCAACTCAATCCAGATTCAACTGACCAAAAAAAAAAAAAATAAAGCTGGCAATTACAGACAATTTCCTATATACCATGCTAGGCACTGAGCTCTTCAACACTTTCCCACCAGGCTATTATGCATGAAGCAGTGATTTATCCTCGTCAAAGGGAAGGAGACTGCTTGGTCTAAATGTCTGGTGTCCCCCAAAATTCTTATGTTGATATCCTAACCTCTAAGGTGCCTGATGTTAGGAAGTAGTACCTTTGGAAGTGATTAGGTCATAAGGGTGGAGTCCCCAGGACTGGGATTAAGGCTCTTACAAAGAGACCCCACACAGCTAACTCATCCCTTCCACCAGAAAGTAGCCCTCACCAGGCACCAAATCTACCAGCTTCTTGACCATGGACTTCCTAGCCTCTAGATTTGTGAGAAATAAACTGATTTGTAAGCCACCCAGTTTATGGTATTTCTGTTAACAGTAGCCCAAAGGGACTAAAAGAGAGACTAAAGCTCAACGGGGTTGAATCGAGTTATCCAAGGTCAAACAGCCAGTAAACCAGGATTCTAGGTCACAGAAGTCTAGGTCAGCTGGACTCCCTATCAAGCTGCCTCTTCCCCAAAAAGACCAGCCCCACCTCACTGCACTCATTGACAGCACACCTTCTGGCCTATGGGACCTCCCAGTCCCACCTACCACCTCCTTGCTGCCCAATTAGTTGTCCACAATGCCAGGACATGTCTGAATCCCTTCTCAAACTCTGCCAGTCTATTACCAGCACAACTGATTTTTTGTGGCAATGGGGGACATATACCTCAGAAAGTAATGTGTGCCCTGCAGATGTTAAGATAAACCTCTGCTATGTGGTTCCATGCAGGGAACCCCTTGCTTCAGAGGAGAAGACAAAACCAAAACATTTATTCATTCTACTATATATTGCAGGCACTGGAGTCCAATAGTAAACTTAAATAGACTAACACTCTATCTGAAATAGGCATAGAACTATAATTAATTGTATTGGTAAGTCCATGAAGAGCAGAAAGGAAGGAGAGGAGTAGTTGCTCCTATAGACAGTGGAAGCCATGGGTGTGACCGTGCTGTCATCACCATGAGTATGCTCAGTATCCCTTCCAGCCTCATTTGAGACCAGCATCTGAGCACATCACACTGCTTACAATTGGTCCTGCTGACCCCATGCTGGGTCTCAGTGAGCAACTCATACCATCTCAAGCTCTATGCCACAAAAGCATAGAAGCTCTACGCTTCAACCCCACAGGAAATGAGGCACTGAAAAATCTCTGCCTGAAACAAACACTTCTGCTCATACTTCTTGTTTTGATCTACACACGCCCAGTCCACTCTCCACCTAAAATCAACATTTTAAATAACCAATCCTAGAGAGTGGCCGGTATCCTTCACTCACAAGTACCTAGAAGAAGGAATCAATAATAAAAATTCAATGCACAGTATTAGTTTTACCTGGGGGCAAAACTACAATATAATTATAAGCATTTCTGTATTAACTAAAAGTTCAGCATAATAAGTGAGCCTAAAAAATGAGGCCATCATTTACTTAATATATAGTAAATAAGAATTCCATGCATTAGCCGTGAGCAAAGAGCTCTATGTTGCAACTCATAGTAATTTCAGGTAAAAGGAGCTTGTGTGGAGTGAATCCTCCTAATAAATTACAACCTACTGTAACATAATTTTAGCCCAAAATAAATATCATGTCTTGAAAATACTGAAGAGTCACATTTGTGATGTCACTACAAGATCACGTTAAACTTCAGGAAGTATCTACAATGTTCATTCAGCAGAGGGCAATGCTCACAAAGTGACCTTATGAAGAACATGGTAACTTTTGGCTTTTGGCTCAAGAGGAGGTGAAGCTGCAACTTTCTTCAGTCGTCCCAAATCCAGTTTCATCAGACACCAGCTGCCTCCACCATGCCACCAAAGTTCAACCCAAACAAGATCAAAGTCACAACCTGAGGGGCATGGGTGGGGAAGTCGGTGGTATGTCTTTCTTCCCTGGTCCCCAAGATCGGCCCTCTGGGCCTATCTCAAAAAAAGGCTGGGGGTGACATCGCCAAAACAACCAGTGATTGGAAGGGTCGGAGGATTACAATGAAACTGACCCTTCGGAACAGAGAGGCCCAGGTGGAGGCAGTGCCTTCTGCCTCTGCCCTGACCATCAAAGCCCTCAAAGAAGCACGAGGCAGAAAAAAGCAAACAAACAAACAAAAAACACATTAAGCATAGCCGAAATCACCTTTAATGAGATTGTCAACACTGCCTGACAGACGTGGCACTGATCTTTAGCTAGCAAACTCTCTGGAACCACGGCAGAGATCCTGGGGACTGGCCAGTGTGCGGGCGGCGATAGCGGTGGCCGCCACCCTCCTGACAGGATAGATAGCATCAGCAGTGGTGCAGCAGAATGCCCGGCTACTTAAGAAGTACAAAGGAAAATATTTCAATTAAAGATCATTTGACAGCAACAACAAAAAAGAACATGATAAAATCAATTAAAGACTTACACATTTCCTCTAATACTGTAAAATTCAAATAATTTGATTTGACAAGAGACTCATTTTGCCCATGCCCACACTTGACCTTGAGCCACTGTGTGATGAGAAGCCACCCCAAATGCTGCATTTGCTGTCCACAAAAATGGGCCTGTCCGCGTGTTTCTATTCTGAAGCTGTTGCAGAAAAGCAGGAAGAATGGGAACTTTGAGTGCTGTTTTCGAATTCTGAAAAGAGTTAAAGCCTCCTCCGTGGGGTAATACCGTCTGTAACTCATTTCCTTCTCTGCAGCACCTTAACTACACGCACTGACAAGGGTCCCTTAGTCTATGTTGCCACACTCTCATTTTCACCTGTTCAACTTCATCTGCTTCTTTCCGTCTCCCAAAAAAGAACTGCTGAGAATGTCTTGAGGAAGAGGTGTGTCCTATATGTGTCTTAATATTCATAACACTGAAAACGAGCCAAATATTTGGACCCTCAATATATGAGATGAATGTTAAGTAAATTATATTTGGAAATTTATGGAATTATAATTCTTTTTATTTTCCTACCTTTCTGGACCACACATGTGGAAGGCAATGGACTTATGCAGGGGTGGGCAGAGAGTAAAGGGCCAGATAGCAAATATTTTGGGCTTGGCTGGCAACCACTCAACTGTTAATAACTACTGAACTCTGCCATGGTAGCAAGCAAACAGCCATAGGACAGTAAGTCAACAAACAGCATGACTATGTTCCAATAAAACTTGATTTACAAAAGTAGGCAGTGGACCAGATGTTTGCCCATAGTCTCTGGTTTGCCAACCACTGGTCTTTGAGGATCAAGTCTTAGAATCTGCAGAAATCAAGTTAGAGACTAGTAGTAGATCAGGCGGCCACTTGTTAGCTGGGTAATTCTAGGCAAGTTATTTAACTTTTCTTTGTTTCAGTGTCTGTGTCTATAAAACGCAGAGGGAGATATGGGCATGACAGAACTTAAAGCACAGGATTACTCTGAGAAGCAAGTGAATTAATATGGGAATGGCAGCTGGCACATATTAAGTACCATAAAGTTTACAAGAAGTGTTACTTTTAATACAACTAATATCATTATCCTAGAACCAGTACCTATATACATTTTTTTTAATTGTCATCCAAGTACATTTTTTTATTGCTTTTAGAGAGAGAGAGGAAGGGAAAGAGAGAGAGAAAGACAGAGAGAGGGGTAGGGAGTAGGAGAGAAGGAGACAGAGGGAGAGAGGAAAAAAGAGTTAAAGGATGAAAAAGAAACATCAATGTGAGAGAGAAACATCGATTGGTTGCCTTCTCATAGGCGTCCTGATTGGGGACTGAACCCACAACCTAGGTATGTGCCCTGACTGGGACTCGAACTTGAAGGCTTTTAGCCTACGGGATGATGCTCCAACCAACTGAGCCACACCAGCCAGGGCCCAATATACATATTCTTATTTTTAGTATATTTACATCAAAGATGCCAGAGATTCTAGGAAAAGTTATATGGAAGTTTTCTCTCCATCCCTGTGTCAATGGCTATGCATGTTAGAAACAAATTGTAAAGAGTTTTATAGAAGTTCAAATGTCAAATCAAATGTATAACCTATGCAATCCAATTTTAGCTTGTTGGGGACATATTTAAGTTTTAATCTTATTCATAAGGTTTCTGCGTTTCTTCTCTAAGGATCTCAGTTCTAATATGATTGGAGTCAAAGGACACCATTTCTGCTACTGTTTTCAACGTCCATCCTATCGTGATTAATGCTGATTTAAGGCAACAGGAAGGAGCAGATGGCTGGGCCTAAGTTTCAAAAGCTACTTTTTCATCATTAGTTCAATCAATGAATGAGTAAGAAAAGGGAGGAAAGTCACTACCATTATATAATTTCTTTATTAAATAAAAGAGATAATATTAAATTGAAGTCATTCATTCCAAGTACTGTTCCACACAATTTCTGATCAGAGGAAACACTGACATCAGGCTTCATTAAGTACCTTTCTATCAGTGATCAGCAGCAATTAGAAGACATCCTGTATCACAAGTAGGGAACTGGGGGGACAACTGACACCTAGGGATAGAGATCAGCAATGCTGCTCAACAGCCTACACCGCACAGGACAGTCTCTCACAACAAAGAATCAGCCAGTTCCAAAGAGCAACAGTACTGAGATGGAGAAACCCTGCCTGAGACGTAGAGAAACCCTGTAACAGTAAAACCACCTGCCAGGTACACTGTGTTTATCGAGTCGCTTCACCTTCAAACAATTTTCTAAAGCTGGTTTTCCTTTTGTTCACTGACAGAAGACAAAAAAAGATGGCATAGGGAGGTCCAGCTGATAGCTCCAGGCCCCATGGCCTCAAAGAATTGAATACAATCTCGTGGGGTTTACCACACATGCTTCCCAGAAGTGAAAATTATCACACAAATGAAGACTGGTAGGTTTAACTTAAAGAAAATAAGATATCCATGTCTCTGAGCTGCTATCAAAAGAGAGTCCTGTCTCCATCAGGCCCAGATGTAATTCAAACAGATAACAGGAAAGTAGAAATCTCATCACCTTCGCACCAGTAAGGAGCCCTCCCGGCTCCTCTGCAGCAATGCCCTTGATCTTGACCAGCCAGCCCAAGAGGAACATGGGTTTTATCGAGCATCTGGGAGTTTATTACACTCTGAAGCTCTGTCTCCTTTATGGGATTTTCTGCCCAAACTCTACAGCCACCAGCATTCTGGAGAGGTTAACATCATTCTTTATTAACACTCACAGCTACCCGTCTCTGGTTCCCAGTGTAATTAGCTATGTTCTCTGGGGGAAAAAAGGAAAAGAAAAGGTAAGGCTTTAAGAGCTAGACTTCTAGTTCTTTCCAATATAATCTTATTTTATTTCATTTGCAGGACTTCCAGAATTCACATACAAAATTCCCACTAAAAGTGCTTAATGTGCACATTTCATTTTTTAAAAAATAAAGTCTTCCCTTTATATTCATAATATATACAGGCAAGGATGCAGAAGGCCAGACAATATACAGGCCTGGCACAAATAACACCCCCTTTTTATTACAAAATCATAAGCATGTAATTCTGTAACATAACAATATCACACTGAAGCATACCATATGACATTTTAGATAAAAAGTTCAAATTAAAACTATAAATTATTACACCCATGTTATTACCCCAACCACAGTCAAGAAGGCGTTACTTCTGTCGGACCCTGGATTTCTTAGCTCTTCCATGTCTCAGGTTCTAAATGGTGGAAAAGCAGGGTCTCATGTGGTCAAGATTGCCCTGATCTACTATACAAGATTTCCTTCCCCAAAACCTTACCCCCCAAGAACAGCACAGCAACTCAAAAACAAGCAAAACCTGACATTAAATATAAACTCCCTCGTGAGAGTCCCCATTCAAACAGGAGTCATATTAATAATAGCACTAAAATTTATCAGAAAACTCCATTTGCCAGAGTTTTTTAAAAAAACTAACAAAACAGGTTACTTCCAATTGGTTAAACTTCTTATAACCCTTCAGAGAGAACATTCCTATTCAATATCTTCCCATAATGCCCCTTTTAAGCCCCAAACTATTGTTTGTAAGTATTATTACAGCACAAAGACAAAATTGTTTTTACTAAATGTCCAGATTAATACTAGGTCACTTTATTGCAACAATCTCAATGGAAGAAAAATAATCCGAAACACTCTTGGACTGAAGATTACAAGACAAGAAGGGAGGGTCACCAACGTCAGGGCCTCTACTGTGGCCGCCCCCAGAGTGAGTCCCTGGAGCCTGGCTTCCTGCGGGGTGACTATGACTCACAGTTGCAACATTACCATCTTGGAAATGAGAAGGCTGTGACATCAGCTTGACAATGAGGAGCATGCGGAGAGGTAACCTGGAAAAAAATCCACCTAATATATATTATCAAAAATTAAAACCAATCCAATAGTTCATTTTCTGAATTCATCACTGACAATTTAAGGAACTGAATTACCCAAACCAAGAGAGAAAGTGCAACCTAACCAAAACTTCACATTTATTCCCTGACCAACATAATCAGAATTAGTTCGAAGGATTTTGAGAAATATGTGCCTACTTCCTATAGGCCAGACAATCTATCATATGCTTTAAACACACCATCTCCAAACTGTATAGTAACCTTTTAAGATACAGGCTATTTATCCCCATTATACAGAGCAGAATACTGAGGCTCAAAACCACATGATGATGTTTCACTCATTCACTCAACAAGTGTCTACTGAGAACCTTCATGTTCCACAACACCAGGTATTCAGAAGTGAATGACACAAACACATCCTGGCCTTTGTACAGATTAGATTTCAAACCCAAATCTGAGTGGAATGCCAATGTCTTTGCTCTTCCCAATGGTTTTGAAATGGAAGTAAATGAATCACACTGGAAGCTACTCAACTTGGAGATGAATGAGAAACCAATTTCTGTATTCTACATGTATAGCACTACAGTCCTCTAAGATGGGAAGAGATAAGATCTTCAGGAGAACTCAGGTTTATTAACCACAAACCTAGACCTAGAAGGTAAGTTTAGAGTTAGTTTCTATTGGTTGGTCTGGTAACCAATCTAGTTAACAGATCAGCTACACAGAGGTGTGAAACTCATACTTCATGAGGCATGAGGCCTAGTACTTATTAAAATTTTTAATATTTGAAAAGAAATTTTAAGAGATTGGTTTTTCTGATGCACAGTGTTCCTAAATCATTATTCTCTTTTCCACAATCACATTTCAAAACTACCTCATAGGTGCTGGGCTTTTATGTGTCTAGGGCTGCATTCTTTATATAAAAATGTTAATATCTATGCAAAAATGAATATCTACCCTTTACTCAGTCTCTAGAAAGGAAAAAAAAAATACCTAAGTGATTTACAAACAAATAAACAAAGTCCTTTATTCACTGCAAAGTAAAGTGTAGAATTTATAAACAAATATGAAATAAACTTATTTAATTTCTAGTGTTTCTGATATTTATAGCATGATAAATATCTCTTGGCTAGAGAGTCATTCACCAAAGACATCATAATTCTAAGAAATAGTCAGTTGCATAAATGCTTACATATTTTAAACTGCCTCAGGCAGCCATATAAATAAGATATACTCAAGCACAAAAAAGAGCATATAGAAACCAGGGGAGAAATAACATATTCACCGAAGTCAAGATTTGCTACTCCTCCATCAGAAATAATTTCACTTAAAAAAATAAATAAATAAATGGCAACTTTCATTTAAAAAATAAAGCATGAAGGACCAGACTTCAGCATAGTCTCAGCAATCAGTAAGGTCAGCCACCTCCTTTTTAAAATGGGGCAGCGGGTCTCTGTAGCACAATCAGTTAGCACGTTTGGCTGTTAATGGAAAGGTTGGTGGTTTCGAGCCCACCCAGGGACGCCTCTGTTACTCTCTGGAAGTAAAATGGGGCAGAAGGAGGTGGGAGGGGTGGTTAAGAGATTCAAACCTGTTTAATGAATTTCCTACACCCAACAATCATCAGTACTGTGAACTCAGGGACCCCGTGTTCTGCCCCGTGTTGTGCGTACTGAACCAGATGCTGCTCTAGAGACGGCCTCCGCACGGACTCCCTGAATCCTCATCTCGACACCACGAGGCAGGTACGACTATTCCCCCATCTTAGTGAAGAGGAAACCAAGGCTTAGGGAAGTTAAATAATTTTACCACTCAACAATTACATGAACACTAGGCAATTCAGCTTCAGGGCCCACACTTTTGACCAGTATTCCATACTGCTGCTCATACCCTATACGTAAGGCCTCTCTCAGGGAATGCCTGAGAAGGCTTTGGGTTCAGATCTACTCCCTGCAAAGAAACTTAACAACATAATATCTCTGCCTTTAGAAATCAGAACAAATTTCCACCTGCACTAAAAAAAAAAAAAAAAAAAAAAAAAAAAAAAAAATCCTGCCAGGCAGGTTAACATTCCTCTAAAATTTTCCAGAATTTCGTTCTCTCTCATACTATGTTCAGTTTCTACCATAACCACATGCCTCCATACACTGATTTTACTTATTTTAAAAACCAACTCAGTTCTTTCAATTCGATGAATTTGTTTTTAAGGAAACTTCACATTAATCCTGGAATGAAAAATTGGTATCATTCAATTTAGGCAAACAGATCACCCAAAATATAAGTTGAATTCCATTGTGTAAATGTACCATAATTTTTCGATCCATTCATTTGCTGATGGGCACTTAGGTTGCTTCCAGTACTTGGCTATTGTAAATTGTGGTGCTATGAACATTGGGGTGCATAGGTTCTTTTGGATGGGTGTTTTAGGGTTCTTAGGGTATAATCCCAGCAGCAGAATTGCTGGGTCAAAGGGCAGTTCCATTTTTAGTTTTCTGAGGAAATTCCATACTGTTTTCCACAGTGGCCGCACCAGTCCGCATTCCCACCAACAGTGCACTAGGGTTCCCTTCTCTCTGCATCCTCTCCAACATTTGTTTGTTGATTTGTTTATGTTGGCCACTCTGACTGGTGTGAGATGGTACCTCATTGTGTTACACAATGGAATTCTACGCAGCAGAGAGAAAGAAGGAGCTTATACCCTTTGCAATGGCATGGATGGAACTGGAGAGCATTATGCTAAGTGAAATAAGCCAGGCAGTGAGGGACAAATACTATATGATCTCACCTTTAACTGGAACATAATCAACAAAAGAAAAAAAGCAAACAAAATATAACCAGAGACATTGAAATTAAGAACATTGTAACAATAGCCATAGGGGAGTGGGGAGGGGATAGTGGAGAGAGGGGTCTATAGGAGCTACTATAAAGGACACAAGGACAAAATCAAGGGGAAGGGTAGAGGTGGAGGAGGGAGGTGGGACTGGCTGGGGTGGGGTGGAGGGAAGGGGAGAAAATGCAGATAATTTTAATGAATAAAAATAAATTAATTAATTAAATTTGAAAAAAATATATATATATATATAGAAGTTGACATGATACTTTCCCACTGGATACAGACATGACTGCAGAATTCATCTCAGCACAAGTGTTCTAAGCAGTCTACACCTGTTAATAACCCATGATATGCAGAATGACATCTACTAGCCACACCACATGGAATCTAATCTTCTCTGGATAGAGGAGAAGCTTGGCACTTTTAAGTTTGTTTGTTTGTTTTAAATGTCTATCTGCCTAAGCTTTTTTTGGGTAGTAAATGCTCAACCTCAGAACCCAGGCTGCTGTTTTCTGACTCTTCTTCCTGCCTGAAGAAACTATCTGCAAAGGCTTTGTCACTTAAAGAAGCAAGTCATCTTCCTCTCTGATGAAGCACAATGCAATCTCAGTCAAGAGCTGCCGAAATTGAACTAGGAAATATCAATTGACCAGCACTGTTTGGATTTGGCACAATCATAGCCTTTGTCGATGAAAGAAAACATACATTTTATATGCCTATAAGAAGTCCCTGACAGTTGTGGAGCTAAAAAAATAAACCAACCAGCATCCTGTCGTTGATGTTTACCAGACCATGGTTCTGGACCCTAAAAAGTAGAGATCAGCAAGTCTTTCGGGGTGCAGGAGTCCCAGAGCAGCCCTGCCACGCCTTGGGCACTGTCAGAGAAAGGGGAAGAGAGAACAGAGCAGTGGCAGGAGAAAGCACAGCAGGGCTCACGCAACAATTCCCAAAGACATCCTCCAAAAGCCAACCAGGGAACGAGTGTTTTTATTTGTTGGTCTGAAAAAGACTCAAAGTTAAGTGCCAAGGGCACGGTGGGCGGAATCCATAATGTCTGAAACACATCTACTGGGTTCCTACTTTGTGATCCTTTCTTGGAAGCAGCGAAGAAATGCTGTCCAGGGAGCACAAGATAATGACCACAAGCCCCCAGCAAACCCATTCTTTCATTCTGCAAATACTTCATCTCTTACATGCTAAGTGCTAGGGGGCAAAGCAGTGACCAAAAAAAAAGAATCAAACTCCCGACTCTTAATGAGTCAGTGTCCTAGATTGGGAAATAAAAAGCAAAACAGAAACTTATCGCAGCATAAGAGATAGAAGGAAACAAAATTTGAAAGCACACGTGTGATGATGGTGATGTAGGGGGAATAGAAACCAGGGTGGCTCAAGTTGACATTAGACCCCTACTTTAGAGATGGAGAAATAAATTTAAATTGTCGTCCAACTTTGCCAGTGTTACGCAAAACAGTTCATGTCAGAAGTAGTATTCGAACCCATAGCCACCTGGCCATAGGGTCAATCGAGGCTCTTGATCATGATGGCACAATGCCCCATCTAACCCTGTGCCTGGTCCTGAAATATCACTGAGTCATTCTCGTCAGGGGCATATGGATGCATGACGTCCACTGGCCCCTCAGAGGCAGTGATACGTACTTGGTCCAGGATGGAACATTCCTATTCTGAAGCCCCATTTCCAACCCACTCCAGGGCCTGGAACTCTTGTATTTCCCACACATCTTCTTCATGGAGCTGTCTATCCAGGAAAGCACAGTAACCACTGTGGAAGTGCACACTCACCAACAGCAGCAAGGCCAAGCCAAATGGGCCCCAGCTGCTCAGCAGCCCACTTTCCAACAAGCAAAGCACAGGCATCTTCCCAGCTGATGCCTGTTATCAATCAACTTAATGACAAAGAAGACAGCACAGCACTCTCAGCAGCCATGCAAACGGCACTTTCTCAGAAGGAAAATCCAAATGCTCGTTGCGAATAAACTGCTTTAAAGCTTCTGGTGTTCGTGTCATTTTTAATCAACTGATCTCATTTAGAGCTAGGCAAGTTGGAGGGGTGGGGCAGAGCCCATATAAGAAACACTAAAGTACAATGAATCACAAGAAAATAAATCAAAGACACATGCAATGAGTCAGCTGCAACATGTACTACAGTGTAAGCTCCACGAGGGCCAGGTTCTGCCCTGTTCACTGTTCTGTCCTCAGTGCTGAAACTGGGTGCCTGGAATATAGTAGGTGAGTGGTACCTGGGGAACAAATAAAAATTCTAAAAATATCAAAAAGTTAAAAACAAATTAAAAGTTATGAGACCAGAAAGCAAAGATGAAACTAAGGAAAACTAAGGAAAAACATGATGGAAATTCCTCAAAAAATTAGAAATAGAACTGCCATACAACTCAGCAATTCAACTTGTGGGTATTTATCTGAGTAAAACAAAAACAGTGATTCGAAAGGTATGTGCGCCCCTATGTCCACTGCAGCATTACTAGTAATAGCCAATAGATGGAGGCGACCAAATGTCAACCAACAGATGAATGAATAAACGTGATACAAATATACATTGGAATACTATTCATCAATTAAAAAGAAATCTTGCTATTTGCAACAACCTAGATGGACCTAGAACAACTCATTTTCAAACTCATTTCCACCATGAACCACATCAGCCTAGCATTTGCCTTCAAAGGTAATTTGCCTCCAAATGTAATTTTCAGACTGTATAAATGTAACTACTCCTTAACTAGGGGCAAGGAGCTCAGTGCTGCCGACGGGTAGAAACAAGGTGCCGGTCAGATAAAACAAGGTGGGGGCCGGATTCAGCCCACGGGCTTTGTGTTTGCCACCTGTGACCTAGAAGATATTATGCTAAGTGAAGTAAGTCAGACAGAAACAGACAAATTCCATATGATCTCACATATATGTGGAATCTAAACAAATAAAACAAATAACTAAACAAAACAAAAACACACCCCCAGAGATACAGAGAACAAGCTGATGGTTGCCAAAGGTAGGGAGATGGAGGAATGGAAATTTTAAAGAAAAGAAACTAAGGAAAATGTCTTCAATATTCAAGAACTTTGGACAAGACTCAGCCAACCACCTCCTATTTTATGGGACAGTCAGCTCTTAGTTATTCACATGGAAATTGTGGGCTATAGCATTTCAGTTCTACATTTGCTAATAACTAAGACTAAGTTCTTAGTTATTAGGTTCTTAGTTATTAGCAAATAACTAAGAAAATAAGTCACCTCAACTTTTGTATCAGGTAAGGGATGCTCAGGAAACACAAACTTGAAAGAAAAAAAAAAAAAACCTTTTATGAAATAAACGATATCAACACTTAAGAGTTAAGTAACCTAACTAAGCCACTATGCATTAGCACATATCAACCTGAATACACCTTCAAGAAAAACAATTGGGTATAACTGACATTCCTCCTTGTCTGAGATGTTTCAATGAAATGGTGATTCAGTCCATGTTTCTAAGCACCTACTACAGACCAGCGTTGTTCTAAGATCATACAATATAAGAATGAGTAAAATTGATTCAATCCCTGTCAATCTCACTTTTATCTACAGATTTAAAAAAGATCATGAACAGATCAGCAATTAAATGAAAATGTAACTTGCAAATGTGGTTGAATGCTGGGAAGGCAATAATCAGTGATAAAATAAAGAGAAATGAGAGTAAGAGGTAATAACTATTTCCTGCCATTGAGAGGCAGAGCTGAGCCTGTGTGCAACTCTGGACTGACCTGGCATGGGGCAGATACTCAACCATCCCACCTACAGGATGACTCACTAAACAAGCAGGGTCCCTTATGCCCACATCTTGACAGACTGATAAAAAAGCATGGAAGAACCTTCATGAAGGCGCCAGCAAGAAGTTCAAACCATGCAAGAACCCAGGACAGAATGGTGAATAGACCAGAAATATTATAAATGTATATTCATCTAACAACCAAACCTCAAAATATATGAAGCAAAAACTACATAATCCCACCTACTCTATCTCCTAACTGTGCTATAAGACGTGAGAATGCATACAGCACATGGCAGGTACTCACGGTGATTCAAAGGGCTGTCCAAAGGTGGGAACAAGAGCAGTCTCATTCTCTTGAGTGACCACCACTTGCCAGACCCTATGCCAAATGCTGCTCACACATCAGATTCTCACAACAACTGTATGAGGCACAAGAGTAAAGTGAAGTCCAAAGATATAGACATGTGCCAATGTCAAAGACTTAGGAAAGGCACACAACCTCATTTTATACCCCCTTTCTGCCTCCTCCTGTGCTGCACCCAGCTTCCCATGAGGCCAGTCATGAAAAATAGGACAGCCAGTGTGTCAGATTAAATTCCTTAATCAGCCTTACGTGTTCCTTGACAGTTTCTCCAGTTCACAAAGCACACACGTGCTTTTTCTAGGAGACTCTGGGTCATGCTCATTTCACTGAGAACTGGAAGCAGACGAGCCAAGGTCAATTCTAATTTCATAGGCAAGCAGATCCTAGAGCTTCCCTTCAAAGAGGCTGGCTCCTTACACTGGGAAGAGGTTGCCTAGACGAGCAAAGACCGTTGGAGGGGGGTAGACAACACCTATGACAGCAGGGCACAATGATTCCCAACAATACAAACCAAAGACATAAACGATGACGTAGCCACAAGGATGGAGCTGGACTGTGAGATCCATGAGGGCAGGGCCCTGTTTTGTTCACTTGTTCGCTCCTGGGTACCAAAAGCGGGAGTGCTTGGAACATAGTACATTATAAATAAGTACTTGAAGAATAAACCGAAGCATTAAAACATGAAAGAAATTAAATGTCCAACATTGAAATAATAGAAAAATAGATTTGGTCCATGAATTGAGGGACCCTATTGCAGTTGTTAAAAATTATGCATAAGAGCAGATAAGAGGTTCTGTCTATCACAAACCATGATGAAAAGGAGGACTTAAGGAAATGGGAAATGTTCACAATATAAAGTGAAAAAGTAGACTGTGAAACCTCATGGACAGTATGCCCTTTCTATCCCTGAATATATACCTTATCTTCCCCACACGTACAGAAAAAAGAACTACAGGAGTGAAGAGCAAAATGTCAAGTCACAGTTATCTCAAGATTATGAGATGATTTTCTTCCTTTTTTAACTTTTCAATTACAGTTTATATTCAATATCATTTTATATTGGTTTCAGGTGTACAGCATAGTAGTTAGACAGCCATATACTTTACAAAGTGATCCCCCCAAAAAGTCTAGTACCCACCTGGCATGCTACATAATAGTTACTGCAATACTATTGACTATATTCCCTATGCTACACCTTAAATCCCCATGAATACTTTCTAACTGCCGATCTGTACTTCTTAATTCTCCTTTTCCACCCAGCCCTGCAACCCCTGCCCACTCTGCCTCCATCAGTCTGCTCTCCTTTAGATTATGACATGAATTTTTTAACATTCTTCCTTTTCTTCTTTATAAAGTTTTTTTATTATGTAAGTTTCAGGTATATAATAATTCAACCTACCAGTATTTCAAAAACTGCCTTTTCCCTGTCTTATATGTATTCATAAAATATTCTACGACACGTACAAATTTGTTGGCTAGCATAACTTCTACCTCCATGACTTCAGTAGCTGTGTAGTAAACCTCCCCTCCTTTGACAAGATTCTGCAGCTGGCCAGACAGGCTTCCGACCCTTTACCCAGTGACAAGTATCTGGCAGTTACTTTAGAACAGTGGTTCTCAACTGGGGTGGGATGAGGGGTGGAGAAATATGTCCCCCAGGAGACCCTGAGCAATGTCTGGAGATCCTTTGAGTTGTCCCAAATGAGGGTGGGGGTGCTAGTGAAACCTATTGAGTAGAGGTCAGGGATGCTGCTGAACACCCTGCAATGCACAGGATGGCCACCCACAACACAGAATTATCTGGGCCAAGAACATCAATAGTGCTGACGTTGAGAAACACTGCTTTAGAGTATTAGGATGAAAATCACACTGCAGGGAGCCGAAAAGCCTGTCCTAAATATAAGTAAGAGGAGAAGAGGAATTAACCGTGCTTGACATGTTTTGTTACCAGAGGAGCAAGTTTTCAGAAGCACAGAGGTGGGGCACATTTGTTCTTCTGAGGGTCCCCTCACCGTAGCGCTGTCCAGGGCACGCTCGGTAAGTGTCCCAGCCATCAGGGAACACAGCTAAACCACAGAGAAAATTCCACCTGCAGAGTCAGGCACAGATCAACTTGAAGATCAGTCCTGACAGTGGCTAACACTCAGCCTCTGCAAAATGAGTTTACAGTGCTATTTGTTTAATTATTGTACGTCTCATACAGGACAATGTTTATGAAACTCTGCACACTGTCCTGTTTATGAAACTCTGCACACTGTCCAAGACACACAAGAGCCACAGTATCAAGAGGTGACCTTCTAAGTACCATGTAGATACTCAAACATGTTGGTGCATGGCAATTGCTTATGTTCAAGCTCACTGCCAGTGAAGCCAAGGAAGGTCAATTCCTATATGGACCAGGTGCCACCTCCTGGAGAAAGCTGTGTCCCATGAACTAAGCCCAATCTTCCAGCCTCATTAGGTCTGGTCAGGACATGCTATCACCAGTCAACTGCTAACTGCACGAGCACATAAATAAATCACTGGTACCATCTATTACCAAAATTTTTTTGTCAAAGTCCTAAAAAAACATTTTCAGTAAGACAAAATATAAAGATTTTTTTTAAGTAGAAATCCAAAAGGGGTAAGATTACCTCTGCTGGGACTGGAAATCAGTACGAAGAACTTAATCAACTAAACCCTACCAAGACACCAGATGGTCTGTTAAGTATTTTGGGATTTTTTATCTTATAGCCAACACACCCATCTGGTAGCACATAGAAATTTTGTTTTTCCTTAAAAAAATGAGAAAGAGAATGTCCAAATACACCAGTGTAATTGAGGTTGATGAATAGGGCTCTGAAAGTGTAGGCAATGCAGAAAGAAATATAAACATTCACACAGATAAATTTGTAATTTATCTGAGCCATTAAAGTCAACAGAATCATATAAACTTTTTACTAGACAACTCCACAGCCAAAAATATAGGTTCAAGTTGGTGAATCATTATTCAGATGTAAACAGAATTCCAAAAACTTTTATTGGTAGTTAAAATTAGTTTACAACATAAAGTAAACACGAAAAGCAAGCCATAAAGCCAGAGGTAAAAAAAAAAAACCCTTCCAAAGCTCACATCTGACAAAGATGCTCATTTGCAAATCAAGAGTTAGAACCACACAAAGCAGTTGAAATGACTGCACTAATAAATTTCAAAAGAAAACTCAACTGTGCATTAGATGATGAAATGTTTATTTGATTTGAATAAATGTTCACACTAGTACTCAAAAACATTCCACAGAAAAGAACACTGCTGGTAAGAAATACGTGTACTCCAAACAACACTTCTCCCTCGCTCCGTCATCACCCCCAGGTTCAGGGTCTTCCTCCTGAGAACTGCAGATGCATCCAAGGGTTGGATAACTACTGCATCGTGTTTAGTCAGGTGCCAAGTTTCCCTTCTCCTGGCCAGGGCTCAGTCATTCCTCACTCTTTTTTGGCTGCTTCTCAGCAGTTTTGTGCAGAACTCTCCACTCTGCTCTTCAAACATGAGTCTCATTCCACAAAAATCTTGTATGACATGTTCCTGCTAATGTTCTGGGGTCCATGACGATGGCCATTTCTGTAAGACTTTGCTGGCATTCAGTATTTAGCATTACGGGACATGCAGCCTCCACCCTTTAGCTTCATTGGTTCAGCTCTGTAACTTTCATGCATCAAAAGATCATTTCTCAACGGCAGTGTACAGCTCTGTTTTTCATACTTTCACTGTATAACGCCACATTTCCCCAGGAAAACAAAATTAGCAGGCATTGTAATGCCTGGTGCTTACAGGTTTGTTTAGAAAAGATAGAAGTAAGGACTAGATGAAATTGAGAGAAACCAGAGATGCCCCTTATTAAGTCTGTCGTAATAAAACCCTGTGCCCTGTTTATTAGGACCTTCAGGCTATTATTTGTAAAGGGTGTTCTTTATTCTTAGTCAGATTCTGACAAGGCAGAACATAGAGTGCTGGCTGAAATAACAGCTTATAGACACAAAGCAAGATCCAAATCCCAAACCCCAGGCTCTGCCAATTAAACTGTCACCAGCCATATGATTGAGGGGAAAAAAATTAATTAAAACATTCTTAAGTATAACTTTGCTCATGTATAAAATAGGACAATCTACTTCTGAGGAGTACGAGCAAAAAACCTTGCGCTACACTTCGCATAATAAAGCCTTGTTGTCATTCTCATTGAGCCCAACAATTGGCACCAGGTTCTTTCAAAGTCACATCCTAGTGCTCCTTCATCACATCACTGGACTGTACTAAACCTGTATGCATTTCTTAGCTTGTGGGCTTGCTGAGGCAGTTCAAGAAAGACATCCTTTACTTCCTCATTTAAATAAGTAATCACTACTGCAAATATCAGAAAGTTCAAAGTGGAGATTGCCCCAAACCCGCCCGCCCCTCCCGCACTGCCAACCATTACTCTTCTTCTGATTGGGAGTTTGAAATGCACAGAGCACATGAAAACATTCTCTTGGGAAACATTTGAGCAATATGCCATTACTCTTCCAATAGAGGGTAATGGAACCTAATAGAACATTTTCTACGCCCTCTTGTTGGAAGTGCCTCCCAGATGGCAGCCGAAGGAGTGTCAGGAGTGTGTGTTCTCCAGCAGAACGCCTAGGAGGTACAGGCGTTCCCCTGGTACATTAGCTCGGGTTCAAACCAATCAAATACCCTGCTGGCAGCACAAAATGAAATGTTTTTTGTCTCAGGATAGAAGAATTTAGATATGCCAAGATGTGTACTAAGGGAAAAAATGTTCTCCTATACTGCTAGAAATTGGGAGTATTTCATTCTTTCCCTACAGACTCTCTTGCTGCCCAGTTTTCATCCCCCCTTCTTATACGGACTGTGTGTACCCTGATAGTGTCAGGCTAAGCGTCTGTTCTACCTGGATCCTTGGAGCCAGGATTGTGCCTGGAACACATGAAGGCAAGGCATTCAAGGATGGAAAGGATGGGTTCCTTGGGGATGCCAGGGAACCCATAATGGTTACCTGCTGCTGAGTTCCGCTAGGATTCAGTTATGAGGGCCTGGCTGTGGAACAAGGCTGGCATGGGTAACGAACCCACTGCTTCATGAGTCTGTTGGGGTTATTTTAATCTCAGAAAGTCTTCATCTTCAGTGTGGTTCGTTATACTCTGCAACAGTTTCCTTTACTACATCCACTTAGAATATTCTCAGGTGGTTAGTTTCATCCCAATACACCAAGGTTGCAGGTTTGATCCCCAGTCAGAGCAAATATAAGAATCAACCAGTGACTGCATGAATATGTAGAACAACAAATCAATGTTTTTTTCTCTCTCTCCTTTATCTCTGTAAAAATCAATAAATTTTTAAAAGTTTTTTTTTAAAGGTAGTGTAACAGGGCAGTCAACAACACTAGCTCCAAAGACATTCAGAGTTTGAACTGCTGGATCTGCCTCTGAAAGACCTAGATGAACTTAACAGTTAACCACATGCTTTGTGACTCAGTTTCCCTCTCTACAGAAATAATGGTATTGACCCTCCTTTGGGGAGTTGTGAGGATTGAATTAGAGAGTGTGGCATTTGGCATATCTGGCATGAGAACTGCAATTACTGTTTTGGGAAAATTGACCCCCATAATGGTTTGAATGAGAATAAAAGACTAGAAGAACTGTTCAAAAACTGCCATTCCAAGCTGTCTGTGCCTACTCAAGGAAAATAGTTTGGCAGATTCCTATAAAACAAAACCTGCGCTTACCACATAACCCAGCGATTGTACTCTTGGGCATTTATCTCAGAAAAAAATGAAAACTCAGTTTCACTCAGAAACTTGTACTTGAATGTTCATAGAAGGTTTAATTGTAAAAGCCAAGACTGGAAAAATCAGATGTCCTTCAACAGATGAATAGTCAAACAAACAGCTACATCCATGCCACGGAAAACTACTCAGCAAAGAAAAGGGACCAGTGACTTGTATGAACTTGAGGAATTATGCTGAGTGAAGAAAGCCGATCCCAAAAAGTTGTATACTATGTGACTGCAATCATAAAACACTGTTGAAATGACAACGAATTTGTGACAGCCAGGGACAAGGGAGGAGGGCAAAGGCTCACTGTGGCTATAAAAGGGTAGCGTGTGGGATCTTTGTGGTGATGGAACAGTCCTGTAAACGGATTACAGTGGTGGTTACCTGAATCGACACATGACAGAAATGCACGGAATTACATATGCACACATACATGACTGAGTACATGTAAAACTGGTGAAATGTGAAGTCTGTGAATTTGACAACATCAAGTTCTTGGTTTTGATATGGCCCTTCAGAATGCACCATTAGGGGAGGCTAGTGAGGGGGTAACACAGCGCCCCATGGAGAAAAAAGTGTTTCAAATGGAAGATGTGTAATTCCAAGAAGAGTTTTGAACAAAGGGGCAAATTAAATGCTCTACTGCAGATAATCAGGAGTAAGCCATATTTTTACCCCCAAAGAGCAGCCATCTCTATGGAGATAGATGCAAACCCTCCCTGTGTCTCTAAAAAGCAGGTGGCATTTCACAGTGCTTTAGGACTAAGGAGTCTGGAAGTAGGATGAGTATCCTAGAGGCGAGCAAAATAAGCCTATTCTGCCCTATTGAAGAAAAAAAATGTACTGAAAAGTATTACGTAGCTCAGCTCCCAGGATCACTAGGTAGGGTAGATCAGAGATTAGCAACCTGGCAAGAACTTTCAAAGTTCAAAGATCACATATTACCTCTGGCTGCTTTCATACTGTAACAGCAAAGCTGAGCAAGTCCAAAACAGACCCCACGTCCCACGGAGCCTGTAGTATTTACTATCAGCTCTTTAGAGAAAAAAACTGCCAGTGTCTGGCTAGATAATAGATAACCAAGCTCAAGATCTAGGCCAGCTGAGGCACTGAGGGCCCTCTACTGCCACCACTGTCCTTATAAACAGGAAGTTATAGCCACTGCCAAAATGGCTTTTTCTCTGTCTTTGCAAAACTAGCAACAGACCCAAAGCCTGGCGCAGAGGTATGTAATCGATGGAGTCCAGGTCACCTGCCCCAGGCACTAGCTGCAAAAGAGGCAGGACTCTCAGAGCAGGAAGGCCAGCCCAGAAAGGGGTTTCAGACAGAAGGCAGCCAAACACAGCAGGGATGTGGAGTGTAGACAAAGCCAACAACAACCGGACTGGACAGTTTTTATTCTCTGTGGTTCAACCCAAACACTGGCTTTTCTGCCAACTTAACCAATAAGAGGTGCTAATTGTTGTCAATATTTGCTAAGCCTTGGCTTCCATTTGTTTACTTTCATCTTCAGCTTTCCCTTATATCTTTGATGCTATATTTTTATCCCTGGTCTGAAAATGTTTCGATTTTTTTAAATGCTCTTAGTTTGGTAGGAGAAAATGCAATACACAAGCTCAGGAGCCTCTTCAATTGTGTGCATTTATGAAGCTAATTTTGAAAGACAAAGCAAACCAGGCAGCCCTAATGTTGTAACTTCCTAGCAGCAAATGGATTTTGTCAACCATAAAGCAACACCACCTTCTCTCACTGGATTGACTTGAAGACAAATGAGTATCTTGTCTATTCAAAACAGGAGGCAAAAAGTTCCAGCAATCTAAAGCTGATATAAGAGATCAAAAGGAGGGAATGGGTGGCATTTTCAATCATTATCTCCTTCAAAATATCCCTTTTGATTCCATAAATCTTTGATATCATGTATCATTCATAGCATGCTGTCTTGCACCCAGGATTTCCAACTCAAAGATTTGTTACAGTTAAAGAAGGCAAACTATTGCCAACTGGGATACAGTTTGAATAATTGGGGGTAGGGGCACATAGCCTTAGTGCTAAAGCTCAATCTTGCAAGATTCAAGTTCAAGGCCCATCAAAAACAGTCATCTCCCAAAAATCCACTGAGCTTTAGAACCACTACTGAACTCCCTTCAGCAGCTTTCACCTCTCCCCTGGATTACTTAGTTGACTTAACTGTCACCTCAGAGATAAAAATCTATCGTCACAAATTGGCCATTCCCTTCTTTGGAAATAATACATGGAATTTCTACTTGTAACAAGTCACATCAGCTTCATAGAAAGGTTTCACAATGCACAAGAAATAAAACCAACGCTTGGGGGACACAATGTTTGAAACCTAATGTTCAAAAGTTACCTTTGGCAAATCTGCCAGAAATGCTTTTCCAGAGCTGAACAGAGGCCTGGCTCAGTAGGTGACACCTCTTTATCGGCTCCAAGAACTCAGGGCACATAATTAGCACCCAATTAGTTATTAATAACTTAATATCCACACATCTGCTGAAAGTCTGGAGTTGCACAGTATGATTTCAATGGGATCATCATCATCGCTGTTGGAGTAGGTGCTATGTACATAATGGATGTGATTCCACTGAGCCCAAGGGAGGGGGGGAGATCAGAAGCCTCATCTGTTCCTTTCTGCACCCTGCAAACGGTCAACTCAGAAAAAAAGGTGTTCAAAAGAAAAGAAAAGGAAGAAAAAGAAAAAAAGGCATCCTAGTTGGTCTGAAAGAATTAAATTTACCCATTACATTACACAGTCAAACTGACCACATAATAAGCATTTACTGACTGCCCATTCATGCACTCGCTGCGCTAGATTAGACAGATGCCTTAGGATGCTGCTCAGAAGGCTAGCATACCAATAATTATTATTTATAAAGCCATTATCACACACCAGGAACATATCCTAAACATTTTAAACACACGTATCACTTCATTTATTGTATCATTTACTCCTCACAACCACCCTATGAGGTAAGTCTAATTACTATCCACCATTTTACAAATGGGGAAACTGAGACACAAGTTCATGTAATTTGCCAAAGCTCACGAAACTACACGTAGCACAGCAGTTTTCAAACTCAGTTCTGTCAACACTACAGCCTTTGCTTTTAACTACTATGCGGGAGTTAACCACTTTCCTCTAAGGCTTTGTACAAAACTCCACATCAGTGGGTTTCTAAGGCTAAGGAGGGGTCCTGAATCACTCTGTTCCCCCAACTACCTTCACAGGGCCTGGATGGGAGTCATTAACATGGACTTTAGACGAGCTACTTCATCTTTGGATCATATTGTTTCTCACTGTGATAATGGAATTCACATTTGTGTTATCTGTAGGCACAAAGAGACCTATTGGAACACCCACTACCTACCCACTTCCCAAATCAAACATCTGACTCTGTAATTACTGTAAGTTCCCTTATCCAGAAATGGGAGATGTACCTACAGGCTCTTGTGTGGAATTTGGAAACACAAATCCATTTCATGTCCATTCTTTTGAGGATGATGCAAACCCGCACTGCCGGAGTAAGGAAAAGACATTAAGGATGGAGATATGGGAGAGGGAGAACTCACCCTCTGATTACAAAATACATGTTTCTATGAGGTCTCTAAACAACCCTAGCAGCTGGCTGCACCCAATCCAAAGCATTTTAAAACACTAGTGAGAAAAATATTGTTATTTTTCCAAACTTGCATGGAATATGAACGAACACTCAGAATCATCCTCTACTGCATTTCCAGTGTTCCTCACTTACAAGGAAATTTTACCTTCATACTAACAAATGTCAGAGCACGGGTGGGAGTGGGGATCATGGTTCTTAGCTTGAAGAAAATGTTCGCTAGTCATTGTATTTTACAGATGCTACATGGCCAAACCTGAGTTGAAAAGATGGCGTCTTTACTATATCTATATGTTTAATATAGCTGTAAGCAACAGCTACCTAAAATAATGGAAACAGGTATTGCCTGAGCACTTCCAAGGGATTTATTCAAAGAAAGAAGGAAAGGTGTAAAGATTTAGTTTGAAGGATTTATCATAGCACTCATCCTAAGATCCAAAATTGTAAGCACCCCTTTATTTAACAATTAAGATAGTTAAGTAAAATCACAGCGCAAGCATTAAATCAAAGATTCCTGTCCAGTCAATCCTAGGGCTTTAGAAGAGTATTTATTGGCCTAGGACAACCTGCGAAATAAACAGTTCCACGAAAAGAGCAGATTACAACACAGTACAATAGTATTCATTTTCCTCCAAAAAAAAAATTCTGAGAGCCGTATCTATGTACACACATATAGACAGGTATTCAAGGTAACTAATGCAAAGAGATTTACTTTACCTGCATTTATAACAATGGACCTATGTACTTTTTTCTATCAGGAAAATCTTTCTCAGAGATACCTTACTATATCACCCCCTTTTATTTCTACTTATGGAAAAATTCCAATGAACATTAAAATAAACAGAAGCCCCAGGCCCCCAATGCTCAGGGCCAATCTTATTACACAATGCCCACTCATATTCCCTCCTTGCATATTATTTTAAACCAATCTTAATTATTTTATTTCATCCATAAATATTTTAAAATACAGGGCTGTTTTTAAAAAATCCATGAAAGTATTATCACTCCTGAAAAACTTTAAATAGTTCCCTAATACTGTCCCATTTCCAATCAGGGTTAAAATTTCTAAATTGAATCAGGATCCAAATGAGTTCCATACAGGGACTGGTTGGCAGGGCTTTAAAAACCTTTAACCTATAGTTTTTCCTCCCCATTTCATTTTATTCCCATTTGCAATTTTTTTTATTAAAAAGTCCAGATCTTTAGGCAATCTAGAATCTGCCTATTATATTTCTATGATGCTTTTTATCATGTTTTTCACTCCTTTGTAATTCCTGAAAATTGGTACTTAGATGTTTGAAAAGACTCAGGTCTTTTTTGTTTTTGTTTGGGGGTCAGTGGAGGTAAGGTGGGTGACTTGAGGCGGGCAGGGGGCGGGGGGGGGGGGGGGAGGTGGTGGTGGCTTCCTAGGAGGTGCCATGCTGTACCATCAGGAGCTCAGAATATCTGACTGTTATCAAGTGTTAAGTGTTGATGTCCTGTGCCTACATCCCTCGACTCATTAGTGGGATGCAAAACAGCCATCTTTTATGTCCATCACTCAGTTTTCATTTTTAGCTTTAATTTCAGAGGAAAAAAAAACCTCCCTTCATTTCTCCTTGTTTACTCAGCATTGAAAGCTATTCTTAATTTTTAAAATACACACATTTAAACCTCTAGGTTTCCACCATATACAGAATCACCAAAACTCACAACCAAAAGCTTCATTATATTCAAGTTAAATCTGGGGTTCAAGGAGTTCTCCTAAAGGTCATAATGGATGTACTTGGGTTTTACATCCACTCAGTAAAAAGGACAACAATGAGCAGATGCATGGAGTCCACACAGAGAACTCAGGCCTTGTTCTCGCTCCACATTTCCCCAATCACAAAGCAGACCTGTCCTGGAGGTGGTGGACCACAAGGGCTCTCAGATGCGGGCCACTCCTCAGTTGCTTTCCCACAATGGTCAGAGGCCCTTGGGCTTCCCCTGAAACCAAAGCAGCATCTGTGAGCCCAACAGAAGATCCCCAGAGGCCGGGCAAGAAAGGTCCTCAACAGGGCAGCAAAGCAGAGAGAAATGACAAGCTGTACATGAGAAAAATGGAATCAGCAGTCTGAATTCAATTTAACGATGGCTTTACAAATAGGAAAGCTGACGCAGAGCTAGAAAAAGGAGCCTACCACAGCAGGGGTCGGGGTCTGGCTAGTGGGTGACTCAAAGCTGTGAAAAATGGCCAGAAGAGCCAATTTAATAACTCAGGGTCAACACTTGAACTCCTGCCTTGGCCCTTTGATTTTTATAAACTAACAATCCAGGAAAGTGGGCCACACGAAAACAGCCCCCCAGGTGAGCCCTGCCATGGCCAAGGTGACAACCATGACAGATTTCCCTCTGGGGCCTGAAGACGAGGAGCCTGGGCATGACCTCCTATGGCCAGCAAGGTCTCCTCTGCTGGCATTCGTTAACTAAATGTGCACCAGCCCACAGGAAAGGGCCCTGAGCCATTAAATACAAATGCAAGTCCAAATTAGACCCATCCATCCTCAATCTCAGATCTTTGCAGCAGGAAAGGTTTACTTCCTGATTTTAATTTTTCTAAAAGGCATAAGCACTCACATTACAGCCTGTGACTATGCTTCTACATTTGGGCCCCACACCTCCCAAACTAAACAAAGGAATTGGTTTTTTTCTTAATCACTGTCAGATTTCAGAAGGCATCTGTTGACACTACTAAATCTGGATTAAGTTTCTACGTAAATACTAATGGCCCATCTTTTAAACAGAAGCGCAGCCAATCTGTAGTGGAACAAAAAACAAAAGCTGATAAGCCTTCAGTGAATTAGAAACATTACCTAAATGAAAGTCAAAACTGAGAGATTTTCCTTTAAAAATACTGAGTGGGGCAAAAGTAGGCTTACAGTTATTCATATGGAAAATAATGCAATAACTTATAAATAATAATACAAAAAGAAAATATGTGAGTTCTGGTAACTCACAAGTGTAAGCCTACAATTTTGTCCCGCCCTGTACATTAATAAAAAGGGTGGCTCAGGAGAAAACACAGAGAAATAAACATTAGTAAAATTTCTCTCCCCCAGAATAATTATCGCCTAACAACCTACCCGCCATGTAACTGTAGTCCACAGGATGACAACGATGTGCTGTGGCTTCTTGCTCTCCTGAGGCTTCCACTTTGCCCCACTCAGATGAGCCACTCAGGGGCAAGGGTCTTCAACTGTTTCCGTTCACTGCTGTATCTCCAACACCAAGAAGAACATTTTACAGTAAGTGTTGTGTGTGTGCACGTGTGCATGTGTGTATATTTGAGGAGTGAGTAGGGGGGTGAAAAAAAGAAAAGAGAAAAGTTTACTCATTTCACTAGAACTTGAGGTGCCTCAGAGTTGACAGGACACTCCAAAGAGATAACGGAAGAGTAAAGCTTCACATTCTTTCATGTGAATTGCCTCCAATTTCGCATAAGCAGAAAACAGCCTGCCTGCATCTCCTCTAGCCAAAGCTGGCAGAGCTTTTCCTGACCTCCCATATCTCCACGCTGAGTTCGTCGGGGACCTTCCTAACCTCACCTCTGATCTGCAAACACCTGCCCACTTAAAGCACCGAAGAAAGAGAAAAGAAACTCAAAAGGCTGGAGACCTGCTTCAGTCCAGATCCATTGTACTGCATTCTGAGTGAACCAAGAGGAAACCAGAAGAGCCATAAAATAGCCAAAGACAAGTAGAGCTCAACTCAATCACTATTGCCTTTAAAATAACTGCCTTTAAATTCCTTAAAACCTGAAAGCCCATTTTGCAGGATGAGTGATGGGGCAGAATGGCTTAACAATAAAACTCAGACTCCGGACGAGACAGTTCAGACACATGCTAGCCACGAGAATTGAAACAGGTAACTTCTTTCCTCTGAGACTCATTGACCTCATCTATTAAATGCGATGATAATAGTATGTAGCTCCCTTTGGGGGATGCATGAGGTCTAAACACGGCAATGTGCAAAAAGTACCTGGCACAGGGTCTGGCACAGTGTCTGACCCTTTCTATATGCTCAAGAAGTTGTGTACATGGAGAGAGAGAGAATAATGACAGTGAAGATGAACAACACATATCACACCCTGGAGAGAAGGCCCTGGGAACAGTCAGGTTACATACCCAGGTCACACTCTGATTTCACCAGAGGATAGCTTTCCTTTCGGGGAAAGAGAAGACAATGACGGCTGTCCTGCACCCACCCAACTACCTTAGCTTCATTTCCTCCCTTAAGGGCGCTATAAAGCACTCAACCAGGAAATGAAGCTGTCAAATGTGGACCGTGGGCAGGAATCTCTGAGAGGGCAGACAAGTGAGGGAAACATCTGAATGGTAAGGGTTCAAAGAAGAAAGCCACCCATTCAGAGTCTCCAGTGGAACGCAAACCCAATTAAAGCCAAAGCTAGCATCTGTAATGCTTTGAGGGGTATCCCCCATGATACCTTCCAGGTGCCTAGTTCATGCTAAGTTTTTATTGAATGAAAAACAGAGAATAATGCAACACATCACTTAGTTCTTGGAAGAAAAAGTGCCCGCTCTCGAGAGTGAGCAATATTCTTCTGCTGAGCATCCAGAATTTTGCATTCATGCCTTTGTCAGCTACAACAATCTAGACTTTCAGGTTACGGTAGTGGACTGAATAGTACCCCCAACCCCCTATAAAGATAAGTCTACATCCTAACGCACAGAACTTGTGAATATCACCTTTCATTGCCAAAGAGTAAATATTACTTTATATGGCAAAAGATGTGATTGATTTAAGGATTTTGGGAGGAGGTGTTTGTCCTAGACTATCCAGATGGGACCTACATCCAATGACAAGCAAGCACCCTTACAAGAGGGAGGCCCAGTAATATCTGACAGACAGAAGCAGAGAAGGCAGTGGGACCATACAGACAAAAATGGAGCCACAAGTCAAGCCATGCCAACAGCCACCAAAAGCCAGAAGAGGCAAAGAACAGACTTTCCTTTAGAGCCTCCAGAGAGATCATGCCATGCCTGGATTCCAAAGCTGTGAAAGAATAAATGTCTATAGTTTTTAAGTTTTGATGTGGCAGCCCTAAAAAACTAATATAGTTTCCTCATTCATACGCAAGTACAAGCTACGGTAAGAGAACTGAGTCATCATCTCCTCCCGCTTAAGTGGTCCAGGAGCCACACATGGAACCAGGCAGGTACCCAGTAAGAAGCTGTGTCAGAGACTGACTAACCAACAGCAGAGCTCAAGGCAGCTGGAGCAGGGTAAGAATGAAGGGAGCATAGCACAACTGTCAAGTATTTAAGGAAAACGGGGATGTCAGCTGTAAATAAGATTGCCTTGTATCTGAAGTTGATAAATCAAATATATATTTAAGTTATACATGCATATACATACACATAATTTTTCTTAAAAAAAAATTACCTGGAAATTTGCAACCAAACAAAATCTGGGAAGAAAAGACTGCATCTTACAGTCTAACCCAGAACTGCAAACCCTGGAAACAACCAAAGCCCTCACTTACTACCAACTGGCTCACCTCTGGAGCAAGATTCTCAAATGGGATTAGAAAACCACTGGGGTATTCTCCAAAGTCAACAAGTTCAAGGCTTTTTTATATCTATGATAACCCCAAAATAAAATATTCTCATTTAGGAATACCAAACCAGGCAAGAATTCTGATAACTGGCACTCAGAAAATACTTTCATGCAATAAAACTTAAGTAGCTAATGTTTGTGGAGTTTGGATAAACCCACAGGGTTTTTGCAAAATGCTTCCCCCTTTGTTAAGGGGTCGGTACATAAATGTGAGGAATACACTCTATGCTACGGTCCTGACGTTTCACTAAACATAAAGAAAGAACGTAACTACATACAAATATCAACTGAAGTGTAACTTCTGCTTGAACACAGAAAAATCAGTATAATTTCCATAACAGCATCTGAAGAGAATTAGCAATAAAATGCCTGTCTTCCTCAGCCTTTTCAGTTTTTCTAAGGCTTCAAGGGGCTGAGCTGTGAATATCTTTGAATAATAACTTGGTAACACAGCTTTAAAAAACAATAGCAAAATGTCTGACAATCAAAGGACAAGAAAAACTGTTTTTAAAAGACAACCAGGAGGAGAACCAAGATGGTGGCGTAGGTAGACACCCTGTGCCTCCTCGCACAACCAGAACTGACAGAAAATCGAACAGCAAGGAAGTCCGACACCAAGTAGATAAAAAATAAACATTCATCCAGACCCGTAGGAGGGGCGGAGATGGGCACCGGGGCAGAGAGGACTCCCGTTGCCGTGGCAGGACTGAGACTGGCAGAGTGTGGTACTAACGGGGCAGGCAGTCTGACCACTAGCAGACCCTGCGGCCCCACATTCGCGCACCAATAAACCTAGAGGGCCGGACTCAGAGTAGTGGAGAACAGGGAAGGCAGAGCAGTGGGTAGTACCCCGCGGCCCCACACTCGCGCACAGATAAACTGGGACGAACAGTGGGGAGCAGAGCAGACCGTGTGACCCAGGGCTAAAGCGCGCGGGGGGGGGGGGGGGGGGGGGGGGAGCCTCAGACCTCGGATTGAAAGAGCCTGTGGGGGTTGGGGCGGCAGCAGGTGAGACTCCCAGCCTCACAGGAGAGGTCGTTGGAGAGACCCACAGGGGCCTAGAGTGTGCACAAGCCCACCCACTTGGGAACCAGCACAAGAGGGGCCCAATTTGATTGTGGGTAGCCGTGGGAGTGGCTGAAATCTGGTGGAGAGTGGAGCGGGCGCCATTGCTCCCTCTCAGCCCCTCCCCCATGTACAGCCTCAAAGCGCAGCGACCAGCCCAGCGTTACCCGGCCCCAGGGAACACCTAAGGCTCCGCCCCTTTAAGTAACAGACGCACCAAGACAAAAAAAAAAAAAAAATGGCCCAAATGACAGAACACTTCAAAGCTCCAGAAAAAATACAACTAAGCAAGGAAGAGATAGCCAACCTATCGGATGCACAGTTCAAAACACTGGTTATTAAGACGCTCACAGAATTGGTTGAATTTGTTCGAAAACTAGATGAAAAAATGAAGCCTATGCTAAGAGAAACAAAGGAAAATGTACAGGGAACCAATAGTGATGCAAAGGAAACTGGGACTCAAATCAATGGTGTTGACCAGAAGGAAGAAAGAAACATCCAACCAGAAAAGAATGAAGAAACAAGAATTCGGAAAAATGAGGAGAGACTTAGGAACCTCCAGGACATCTTGAAACATTCTAACATCCGAATTATAGGGGTGCCAGAAGAAGAGGAAGAACAAAAAATTGAAAACTTATTTGAACAAATAATGGAGAACTTCCCCAGTCTGGCAACGGAAATAGACTTCCAGGAAATCCAGGAAGCTCAGAGAGTCCCAAAGAAGCTGGACCCAAGGAGGAACACACCAAGGCACATCATAATTACATTAGCCAAGATGAAACAGAAGGAGAGAATCCTAGAAGCAGCAAGAGAAAAGAACACAGTTACCTACAAAGAGGTTCCCATAGGACTGTCAGCTGATTTCTCCAAAGAGACCTTACTGGCAAGAAGGGACTGGCAAGAAGTATTCCAAGTCATGAAAGGCAAGGGTCTACATCTAAGATGACTGTATCCAGCAAAGCTATCATTTAGAATGAAAGGGCAGATAAAGTGCTTCCCAGATAAGGTCAAGTTAAAGGAATTCATCATCACCAAGCCCTTATTATATGAAATGTTAAAGGGACTTATCAAAGAAAAAGAAGATGAAAAATATGAACAGTAAAAATGACAGCAAACTCACAGTTATTAACAACCACACCTAAAACCAAAACAAAAGCAAACTAAGCAAACAACTAGAACAGAAACAGAACCACAGAAATGGAGATCACATGGAGGGTTATCAATAGGGGATTGGGAGGGGGAGAGAGGGGGAAAGGTACAGAGAATAAATAGCATAAATGATAGGTGGAAAATAGACAGGGGGAGAGTAAGAATAGTATAGGAAATGTAGAAGCCAAAGAACTTATAAGTATGACCCATGGACATGAACTATAGTGGGGGGAATATGGGAAGGAGGGGGTGGGCAGGATGAAGCTGAGTGAAGGGGTGGAAATGGGACAACTGTAATAGCATAATCAATAAATTATATATATATATATATGACAACCAGGAGCCCTGGTTGGTGTGGCTCAGTGGACTGAGTGCCAAACTGTGAACCAAAGGATTGCTGGTTTGATTCCCAAAGGGTCGCTGGTTCTATTCCCAGTCCAGGGCACATGTCTGGATTGCAGGCCAGGTCTCCAGTAGGGGGCGTGCAAGAGGTAACCACACATTGATGTTTCTCTCCCTCTCTTTCTCCCTCCCTTCCCCTCTCTAAAAATAAAACCAGGAATGTTTACATTGTGTCCTTAAAATTCCACAACACTGAGTCATAACTCCAAGTGACATATGATGTAGAGATTACACATAGTTCTCTTAACAAGATGATTCCAGTCTAAATAAATAATAATTCACAGACTGACTTGAATGATATGATGCCTATGATGGCTATTCTGATCGCCGTCCCTAGGTAGACAGATCCAGAAAGGACTAGGTTGTGTTCATGTGCCGGAGTTTTCTCTGTATGGTGACCAGCTGAGTTTCAGCTGTGACTGACATCTGTTTGTGGTGCATGGCCAGCAAAGGAAGCACACACACGAAAATGTCAGACAACACTGTTGAGGAAGGGCAGTGTGGAGTCTGGTCAACTCCTAATAAATCGAAAATTCCACAAGTGTGTGCTCCAATCACAGATTCATTTCCTTCAGAAACTGATAAATTAAGGGAAAAAGCTCAGAAGGAACATGAGCATTGTCCTTGATCTGTGGAGCTCCAGCTCTGGCACCGAGAAGGTCGTGCAAAACTCTCTGGCCTCCTTTGTCTTCCTTGAAATACAGCCCTTAGCAACAAGCCCTGCACACGATGAACACTAGGTGTGGATTCCTTCATTCAATCCTCTCAATAGCTTTGTGAAGTGTGTGCTACTATTATCCTCATTTTCCAGATGAGAAAATTAAACAACTTAAGCTTCAACTAACTTGCCCAAGGTCAATTTGATAGTAAGTGGTGCAAAGGCAGAATTCAACTTCTGATCTGAGCTGGAACATGAAACAACTAATCAAAGTAGAGATGAGAAACAAGTATGGACAATCCAGTAATAGCAGAAATCTTGGTCCTGGCAGAAATAAAAGGGTGTTTTTAAAACCTGAAATACTTCATATTTACATAAAAATGTGTTAGTCCCTTAATTGCACAAAGAGCAGTGGCTGGGAGATGGCCTTGCCTCTTCCATAGTAACAGACCATGTGGTAGAGAAGCCACCCCAACCTGTACAGTACTTTGGTCTATGATGTGAAGACAGACACTGGTGATCTAACCAACCGGCATGGTATACAAAGGCTGGAATAAACAGATCACACAATCTATCAAAGAACCAAAATTTCAGACATCCAGCAAGGTAGAACCAGACTAAAATCAACCATATAAGATTTCACGACGTTCAGTATTATATTCAGACTAATCAACAAGTAAATACAGTAAAGGAACAGGGAGAAACCAGACTGTTCAGTTAACGGAGCATTTGGAACAAAACAAATGTTTATCCCAGAATTATTCGTAACAGCCAAAAAACAGAACCTACTCAAATGTCCATTAAATGATGTCTGGACACACATAATGTGGTGTACACTCTTAAATGGTCCATAAAAAGGAAAGCCGTTCTGACACATGCAACAAGAGGGATGAACCCTGAAAGCATTACACTAAGTAATAGAAGCCACTCACAACAGGACACATATTTTAACATTTCATTTCTATAGTGTCCTACATAGGCAAATGTATTTTAAAAAAACATTACTAGTTGCCTATGGCCAGAAAGTATTGATGGAAAATGGGGAGGTGACAGCTAAATGGTATGGGGTTTCTTTTGAGGGTGATGAAAATGTTCTAAAATTGATTATGACGGTTACACATTCTATGAATATAAGAAAAACACTTTAGATGGGAAAACTGCATGGTATATGAATTCTATCTCAATGAAGCCATTACAAAAAAAACCAACAACAATCTAGAGCATTTATTTGCCTGTATGTTTAAATAGAGATAGCAACATGCCCTGGCCAGGTGGCTCAGTTGGAGCACCATCCCATACAACAAAAGGTTGCAGGTTCAATCCCCAGTCAGGACACATACCTAGGTTGCAGAGTGTATCCCTGGTAGGGGGCAAGGGCAGGAGGCAACCAACTGATGTTTCTATCTTTGATGCCCACCCCCGACTCTGTCCACCTTCTTCTCTCTCTAAAAAGAAAAATCCTAATATTTGTCATGAATGACACTTAAGTGACTAGAAGAATTAGTCATCAAATTAGGATGTGCTTAAAGTACAAAAAGAGGAGGTGGGCTGCCTGTAATCAAATCCGTACTCCACCATTTAATAGTATGGCCTTAGAGAAGCAATCTGCCCAGGACTTATTTTTTTGTTTTGTAAAACGGAGTCAATAATAATAGTAACAACATAAATACTTCATAGGCTAATTGGCAAGAATGAAACAACATAATGATGAGGCCCTTCTCATAGCGTCTCACTGGATTTTGAGCCAGATGAGCCATAGCCATAGCATCTCAGCCTTTTTAGTAACCCTAGATGAACTATAACACAAAAATGTTGAACTAAAACCAAAACGCCATTTAAAAGCATTCACTGACTAAAAGGGGCAGGATCCTCTCCTAAAGAGAGATTCCAATATGCAGGTTGTTTTCCAAGAAATATTCAAAAGTGCTAAGAAATATTAGTGCTATTTTAATACCTTAATGAAGGCATAGACTGATATTGGACAGTAAAACTCTCCCAACCAAAAAGCGTATGTCTCAAACTACTGAACTTACTAAATTAATACTCTCATACTTGACATCTTATTTTTCACCAACTCACTTTGCTGGATGTTATTTTAACATCAAGAATAGAAGTCCTGTGCAACTAAATCATGCCTACAATATGGCTGTTTGACAAGGCCCCAATGAGTAGAAGTTAAATCTTTATTACTGCATGCTCAGGAAGTCTATACGTGTATTTTACAAGGTCTCAGCACTCCTTAGAACTTCATCTATTATAAATACCAGCTTTAGATATATTCTCACTTTCCGATCACTTACACCACTGACTATTTGCAGGGCAAACGAATGCAAGCAAACACTAAAGGTTCAAGGAGATTAGAGAACTGCCAAAGTCTGAACTGTATCAACAGCTCACAATCAGCTCATTCAACAGGGCTGTGACAGTATTACGCCTGCAAAACAAACAAGGAGCAGGGTGCACATCAGATACGGCATCACGTTCCGGCGGACTCACAAGGAAGCATCCATCGTCAGAGCTGTTCCCAGAGGACGAGCACAGGCATCTTTGGGGATAGTTCACAGGCTGTTAGAAAGCTCACAGAGGAAAAGGGGGAAAACTCCCAAACCTCTGGTCAGCAGGGGTACATAAGGAAAGTTCTGTCTCACAATCCTGCTTTAAAAAGAAGAAATCAGGCCCTGGCTAGGAAGGTCAGTTGGTTAGAGCGCCGTCTGCATAGTGGTTTGGACACCTGGTCAGGGCATATAGAAGAATCAGCCAATGAATGCATAAATAAATGGAACAACAAAACCAATGCCTGTCTCTCTCTTTCTAAAAGTCGATTTAAAAGTAAAAAGAAGAAATCAAATCTAAAACTTTATGTTTCCACAGAAAAATCATTTGACAAATCCAACACCCTTTCGTAATAAAAGCATTCAACAAACTAGGAATAAAAAGAACTTCCTCAGCCTGATAAAGGACATCTATGAAAAACACACAGCTAACATCCTACTCAATGGTAAAAGACTACATGCCTTGCACTAAGATCAAGATCAAGATGAAGGCGTCTGTCCTCACCACTTCTATGACAGAGCACTTCCATTCACTTCTACACTCAAAGTCCTAGCTAGGGCAATTTGGCAAGAAAAAAAATAAAAGACATCCAAACTTGAAAGGAAGAAGTAAAACTATTTCTATTTGCAGGTGTCATGTCTGGTATACAGAATATTCTAAGGAATCTTCGCATACACAAAAGAAAAAGCTATCAGAACTAATAGAGGAATTCAATAAGGTTGAGTGATGTATACATAAAAATCAATCATATTTCTATATATTAGCCATCAAACATCCAAAAATAAAGTTAAAATTTTGTGTTTCACCATCATATGGTATATAAATGCCAACTCATTATGTTGTACCCCATGAAACTAATGTCAATTTTATATGTCAATTATACTTTAATAAAAAATATTTAAGTTTGTGTTTCACATTAGGTTTGTCGGAAATAAATTCTAGATTTCCATAAGCTGCAAATTATTTAGTCATTCCAATAATTCTCTTTTCTGACTCCTGGAAACCATACCTTAAGCAATTAAAGGTTCATTTCTTCATTTAATAAATCCTTATCAAGTGTTTCCTATATTCCAGGCACTAGGAAAACAGTGGTAAACAAAAAATCCCTGCCACCCCACATCATGGAACTCATTTTAGTCGGGAATACAGGACAACAAACAGCTGAACAAAAAGTTCTAACTTCTGATAGTGCTAAGTGTCATAACAAAAATAACACAGAGAGAGATGGAGGCTGATGGAAAGGTGGGGTATACTTCAGATGCCGTGGTCAGGGATGCCTCTTTGAGGAGGTGCTGTTCTAACAATGAACCAAATCAAGAAGCGGGTTGGGAGTGGCTTCCGATGCAACCGCAGTGTAACAGCCCTGGGGTGGAAAAAACTCGGTGTGTTCCTGAAACAGCCAGCACACAGGGTAAGCAAGGCGGCCTGGCCAAGGCTAGTCTTGTAATGCGACTGCCATTGAGGCGACACTTACCACCTCCATCGTATTACATAATTATCTTCTTTGGTGGTTGGAATAATTTCTAGTCTCTTAGTAAAAGTTTATTGATTATAATACAATATTGTCTATATTCACTATACCATGCACCGGGGTCTCGGGTTCATTTACGACTTGTAAATTTGTACCCCTGAACAACATCTGTCCTATTCCCCACCCCACCCCCTGGTAACCATCGTTTTACTTCCTGCTTTTATGAGTTGGGGTTATTTCTTTATTTAAATAAGGAAACGGGGTACAGAGCAGGGCCGGGGTCCCAAAAAATATTCCCCACAGCCCATGGTTGGGAGATGGAGGAAGGGGATGATATGGCAGTTAAGATATTTTCCACAACAAAACATAAGTTAATAGCTGTGCTACCGCCCCAGGCAAAAGGTCTACATGACTTCCAGACCCCAGCACTCCAAAGTCTGACATAGAGCCTAGAAATTCGTGACCTAGCCAGCAGGAACTTATACCTCACCTATGGGAGACACAGGGAGGCGGGGCTCGATCCCATGTCACGCGGAGTACTCTTATCCTGACTAAAGATGGCAACCAAAAGAAGGTTAAAGATACGGAGGAACTGACAAAGGTGGCACATTGTAGGAGGGGCTGGATGTGAGCTCACATAGGAAACTCTGGGTCAGCATTTAAAATTAATGGCAGGCAGAGAGAGGAAAGTTGGCCATGGGAGGTGGTAGTAAGGAAGAGGGGCGGCCATGAGGAAGGAGCCTTGAAATAGGGATTTGGCCACGAAGTCTGAGAAAGGAAGCAGCAAGCAACTATGCAGTTTGTAGTGAAGTGGTCCGCCATGAGGGCTGACGTGTAAGGTAGAAGCCATGCCAGCTGGAGTCATGATTATGGCATGCTGCCTACAGTGAGAGAGGAGCTACTTCTGCTTCTCTGAGAATTCCACCATGAGGGCCAGTCCGCTGTGGGGTAGTGAGGAAGCAACAAGCAGCCGTGCCCATCTGTAGTGAAGACGTCAGCCATGTGAGATGGATTCTGCCATGCTCCTGTAGTGAGGGAGGAGCTACATCTGCTCCTCTGAGGATCCAGCCATGTGGCCTGGTGTAGTAAGGAAGCAGGTATGTGGTCTGTAGTGAAGTCGCATCCATGCACGAGGAAAGGGTGTCAGGAGAGAGCTGATGGAGCAGTTCGAGAACATGCTGAACCAAGCACGGATTTGTGGGACATGGCTGGAATGCTGAACTGTGGCCGGGAATGCTGAGACTGTAGATTTTTGCTTCTCTGAAGGATGCACAGATAAGCCATTTTCTTAGGACATAAGCCTTCCCGGGCTTCACCATGATCCAGTGTAACACGGCACATGTTTCCTGGACTGCTACATGGAGGCTGAGGACAATGTACCCCAGATCCTGAAGGAGAGAGCTGCTGCGAAAGGACAGCAACTTTGAAACCCACCAGTGTAATTTCCAGAAGGGTTGGAGAACTGTTTGCACAGCTGGCTTAAGAACAGATAAGGACATGAGGAACTTCTGGCTTTGGTGGTTTGGGCTTATAGCCTGGTGGGGAGCGACTGAACTGCTGGGTGTTGAGGGAGAACATGGCTCCGAGCAGGAGTGCTCTCAGCCCCACCCGGAGGTTAGAATCCTGTAAATAAAAACATGTTTCCCTCCACACTAATTGTTGGGCCATGCATCAAGGTAACATGTGTACGTGCCCCAGTTTGCTTGGTTACAATAATATAATATGTGAAATTATTTTAAGAACACAAATTAATTTGATTTCATGTAGAACTGGACAACTATTTTAAAATCTAATGGCTTCCATAAAATGCTTAAAACCCAAGTCTAATTCTTATTGTGTGATCTCTACCCCACAGAAATAATGCAAACTGAAATCAGCTTTTGTTATTTTTGATAAATACATCAAAATACCTAAGGACTCAAAACAGAAAACACAGAAATTTGAAGTTCCTTTTTTCTTTCTTAGTTAAAATCTCCCTTTCTGTTTCCTCCTCTCAATGCAAAATGACCGGTTAGCAATTTCGGAGAGGACGACACAGCCTGGAGCCTATTTCCATAATCTTCTGATACTCCTTCCCCTCTCGCCTGACGGTCACTAGTTCATCACTCTTTACACTTTTGAAAGCTTATTAACAGCTTGTCCTGAGGAATATAATAGTCTAGCACAACGTGTTCATTTAATATATTTTTATGTTTCAGCTGATAAAGGAGCGTTTCCCTAATTGTGGTGCAGGCTGGAAGTGTCAACATGAACTTGATATTGTTAGAAATGCAGATCTGTGGACCCGCCCCAGACCTGGGGGCAGGGCTCAGCAACCTGCATTTTAAACTGTCCCAGATGATTCTGGTGGGTGCTGAAGCCTGAGAACCACTGGCTATAAAGATTTTTTCAAAGGTGCCTGAGAATCCGTAGAATGTACAGAATTTAATATAATGGTGAAAACATTTATTTTTCAGTGGAGCCAAGTGCAAGACACCAGGGTCCTAGGGGGAAAGGAGCCTGTTTTTCACAAGAGATAGGAAAGGCTGAGAAAAGGAGAAGTCTATGTATGCTTCAGTTAAAACTTGAGACAATAGTTTTCCCTTGAAATAACAAGTGAAATAGGCATTGTAGGTAGAACCACAATGAGAAGACTCAAATAATAATTAGGCACAGATATTGTGATAGTTGATGTTTTAAATCTTGTATAGAATTATTTGCTCTTGATCTGGTTTTCGTGACTTCAGGGTTAAGTCCTTGTTCAGTCTGAAAAATACACTGTGGAATATACAGAAAACAAAGCAGGGAATCCACAATGCACAGGACAGAAGTATAATATAGGGCTTTAAAATTTCCTTCAGAGAAAGAGCTGGCACAAACGTTCATTTTTGTGTACTTGGTTCTTAACACTTGGGCATGGTTAATACTTTGTGTCCAAAAACCAGTTGCTTCATTTTTATGATTTACTTTTCTCACATGTAACTGGAGACGACAGTCACTACACCATAGAGCTGTGACTTACTGGAATGATTAGATTAATTAAGATAAAGAGTTTGGCTTTTTTAGATTTCACATATAAGTGATATAATACAGTATTTGTCTTTTTCTGTCCAACTTATCACAACATAATGTGCTCAAGGTCCATCCACATTGTCACAAAAGGCGGGATGTTTTCCTTTCTCATTAAAGACACATGTTCTAAGTGGCTGACAAATACTACAGCACTTTGGGAAATTACACTAATATTTCTCTCTGGCCTTGCTGTCAAAGAAACTTGAGATGATAAATATTTTGAACCATGCCAAAACCACAAACATACTGCAAAAAAAAAATGTCAACTGAACTGGAAAATTGCTTTGGTTGATCCAATCTTTAGAAAGATCCTCCAATGGGCTCTCCAAAAAGAGACTCTCCAAAAAAAGTAACTCTTTCTCATCTGGGGTGGATGACAAAACAAAATATCTTTGACTAGGGAAAAAAGTTGCTAATAATAAGATAGCATAGAATACTAAAGCATTAACCAGTGTAGTACCTTAAACATTGAAGGAAGCTTAAGGGTTTTATTTCTATGTGGCTTTTGTACTCATACAAGGTGGAAAGCCAGAACAATGGAATTTGTTCATATAAGTAAGTTAGCTCAAATAAACTACTGCGGAATGAAGTTCATGACAACCTCTTACACTAAATGAATGCTTACTTTAAGTCTGCCCTGGCCAACAACTACATAAAAAAGGTCTGGAATAAAGTCCAGGAAGCAAGCCTACAGTTCTACCAGTAAGACTGTCCATTAAGCCCTGGATGATGTGGCTCAGCTGGTGGGAGCATCATCCAGTGACCAAAAAGTCGTAGGTTCAATTCCTAGTCAGGGTACACACCTGGGTTGCGGGTTCGGTACCCAGTCCAGACACACACAATACCCACTCCGGGCACATACGATTCTAGTTGGGGGACATATGGGAGGCAACCAATTGATGCTTCTCTCTCACATCAATGTTTCTCTCCCTCCCTCTCTCTCTCTAAAAGCATTGAAAAAATGTTCTCAGGTGAGAATTAAAAAAATAAAACAAAATAAAGACTGTCCATTTAAAGCACACACCCAGCTAACCAATTCCTACCACCCAGTGGCCGAGAAACACCACTTAAGTGCATGTCAGTCACTAGCCCATGCATTACAGACCAAGACACTTCTCCAATTCTACAAGGTACTGTCCATCATTTGAAAAACTGTTCTCCATCCACCTCCAGATTTCCAACATTCTGCTCCAACACCAGACTTCATTCCTCTCATGGTGCTCTTCAGAGAAGAGCCCCTAAGGGACAAGGAGCCCAAAGGTACAGATGGACACACACATAAGTTCACCCAGAGTGCCTCTACATCAACCCAGATCTGCCATTTATTACTACCTCACACATTCCATGTGCCTTCAAAAGAATCTACATTAAACCTTTACCCTTTTTATCTCCTTCTTATCTGATACCACAAAAGTAACATCAGTTGCAAGCTTTAGGAAGATATTGCTTTCCTGACGATGCACGGGGCTCAGAGCAGCTTTGTTCAGGAAGTTCTCTCTCTACATATATAACATCATGGAGACACTGCCAACTCAAGGTTCAAACAAAGCAGAGATGCAGACAAAAAGCCAGCAATGCCATTTCAGAGTAACCAAACCTACCAGCGTCTGTCTGGCCTTCCTGTGCCCTTCTTTCATCCAGAAAACATTTGAGCTATCAATCTACTTTAGGCAACCTTAAAGTTCATGCAGCCACCCAAAGTAAACTGCTTAAAAATACAAATGTCTAGCTCCCAAGTGTCCCTTCTCCCTGCCCCTCAACCTCCCATACAAAACCCCCAAGAAGCAACATCGTGGTGAAAATAGATGGCCAATGTTTCATTGGAAAACTGCCTTTATCACCTGCACTCTCGAGAATGTATATGGATGTGGCGGGTTAGTTACAACCTCAACTTTCTACAGACCTAGGCGCACTGACCGACAAGGATGCTTAGGAGCCACGAGACCCTATTCAAGTTGCCAAGCTCTGTGGACTTCCATTCCTTCCCTCCAAAATGGAAGCGAGTCTTACCTTGCAGGATTTTTAGTGGAATAAGTTAGATGTTTCCGCAGGCACATAAATGGTAGCTATGCACTCCACCCTCCCTCCCCCTACTTCCAAACTGCTTCAACTGAATACCTTTTTCCCAGACCCAGATAATTTACCATCACCATGCGCATTACATCATTAAAAGCTGAGAGAGCAAAATTGCTAGCAGAAGGGAGAGGTAACAAAGATAAGAGAAGGGGGCAGGGAGTGTGGGTTACAAGTAGGGGCAGGTTACATTCAAGTTAAACAAAAGAGTGAAAAAACATAATTCCAGGTTGCCTTATTCCTCCATACATAACAGAACTGAACACACAGTGGGCACTCCAAAGGAATCTTTGCAGCATGAAATAAAATGCAAAAATGGAAGTGAGGGCTCAACGCTGCAACGGGGGCTAGATCTGTCAGTAAATCCTAGCTTATCTCAACGATCTAAACTTAAGGTCTGAGGTGTGACCCCGAAACCTTGACCACGTTCCATGTAGCTGTTGTTCTCCTCACACAGAAATGTTTGCCCAAAGGCTAGAAAGATTCTTCCTTTGGCTCAGTTTACAATGAAGCTGCAAAACATTAAATTGCACCAAGTTTGAGCTTAGTGAACCCAGGACACAAAGAACATATTTACTCATTAACTCCAAGTTCTCCCATTTGATTCTTTCATATTTTAAACTTCCATTAACAACTTTCTGCTGCATTCAGCAAATAAAGAATCCTACCGTTGATAATTAAACACCTGCTAATTCCTACAAAGGCATTCAAAAATAAAAAGAGAGTCTGATGAATAAAACACCCCAGTTATTCCACAGGGTTGAGTTCCAATAAAGGAAAATGAATCATTAAATAAAACTTTTCAATTCTTCGAGGCTTGGTTGCTACAGTTGGTGACTGTATTTATATTTAGCTTCCTTTGAGGTAAAAGGTTATACAATATATTAAAATATTTATTATCCCAAGAATATTTAAAAAGTAGGTCTTATAAGGTCAGCAGTCATCATAAAGAACAGAACACAGGTCGGTCATTATTATTTTTACATTTTCTATTATAAAAATTTCAAATATTCAAAAATAAAGAGTCCCCACATACCTGTCTCCTGTCTTCAACAATTATCATATGTGGAAAATCTCATTTCTTTTTACCTTGACCCACCCTCTACTCCAGTTGGATTAACTCATAGCAAATGGCACACATAATTTCCTCCATAAGTAGATCAAGATCTAGCACTAAAAGAAGTCTTTTTAAAGTATAATTCCAACACTATAATTTTATCTATACCTAAAAAGTAACAATAATGCCATAAGTCAACATCCAGTACCCAAATTTCCCCACCTCAAAAAAAAATTTAACAGTGACTTGATCAAATCAGGATCTAATGCAGCATACACATTGCATTTGGTTGATATGTCTCTTTATATCTTTTAATCCAAAGGTTCTTTTTGCCTCTTAAACTATTTGATATATTTGCTGAGTAAACAAGTCAACTGAAGAAGCAATAAAACCCCCTCCTTCTGGGTTTTGCTGATTGTACTCCAAGTGTGTCATTTTATATTATGCTCTGTCCCCAGCATTTGATCAAGAGGCTTGATCTGACTTAAATTATTGTTCTTTTTCCCAAAAAAGACATCATAGGTGGTGAGATGGGCCATATAAATTAAATTGGACGACAGTTGAGTGATTTGCCAACGAGACTTCCTGGTGCCCCGCCCCGCCCCCGCCCCCTCAAGCACTGACTGCAGACGTGGTGGGAGGCTGGCATCAACAGGAGGCTGCAAGCACACTCCCTAAAGAGTGGTCACCTTCCTTCCTAGGCAAGGCTCCTGGCTCAGGAAGGTTAATAATTTGGCGGATACAGAGAACTAACCCTACCACCATCTGCTTTCTGTCTCACGTGTAAACATCTCCAATTCCCTGGCATATATAGGTTTTGAACATTTAAGTAACGCTCTAGACCACAGTCAAGTCACCTGTTCATTCCACAATCTATCAATATGGAGAATGCAACCCCTTGTGTCTTATGTTAAATAAAAAATGGGATTCAGGCTACAAAATCCCTTTTTAATGGTACACCAGCAGGCAAATACAGGTTTCCAAGCAATAACAATTTCTATTATCACTGCTAAGGGAGGGGGGAAACGGCCTTTCTTTTTTGCTGCTGTCAGGATGGATGATTAGAGTGCAGGAAAATGCATTTTTAGTTTTAAAAAAGCTTTATCAGGAAGAGGCCACCATAAAGTAATTCATCTATAAAGCTAAAGGGATGTCATCAACTTTACCTTACACTTGAATCACACTCTTGATTCCCATTCAGCTGTATTTCAATTATGCCTTTTATTTGAAGACAAGCCCCTACAAACACATACTGTCACCTAAAAGTGATCATCAAAAAAAAAACCCTGTTGGGACAGAGCAGTTATTTATTTAATGCATAAACTACTCTGCTCCATTCCAGAGGTAATAGTCTCAATGCATAAAATATTTGCAAAGGAAAGGAAAGCAGCTATTCCAACACTGGGCTAACATTTTCTATTTTCCAGATTTAAAAAGAGTTGAAGAAATTCTACAATAATGGAAATTTCAGAATTTTTAAATTTTTATACTTGGAATGTGATGTAAGCTAGTCCCACCCTTCTGAACTTACTGTGGAGGCTGAGATGTTTTGAAGTATTGTCACAGATGTGTACTTTAAATAGCCTGAGGCAGCATGGCCTGGGACACTCTTAGGATGACTCCCCAGGACATGAGCTCCTATAAATTCCCCAAGAGCACCAAGGGGCCCACAACATGTATGACTATGACCACATTGATACTTTATTCTACAGGATTCTACAGAATTCTAAAGAATGTGGAATAACAAAGAGTAGGCTCCTATATTTTTCTCAGTCATGAGCTTGAAACTGACCCAAGTGGATACCCAAATCTAAGAATGCCAAAAGAGCCGATGCTTACCGCCCTGACACTACACCAAATCACCCCTTCACAAGCCCTTACTGATGCTAGAATCTAGGACTACAATCTAGAAGTATTAAATAAAACATCATTTGCAAAAATGAACTTATTTTGTGGGGAGACAATCTGTCATAAAAAAGTATTTGTTTTTTGTGAAGATTTTTTTGTTACAAGAAAAATGGTGAGACTAAAACTTCAATAATAATATGTTATATGTATACTGTTATGGGTTAAACTGTATCACCCCCAAAAAAGGAAATATTGAAGTTCTAATTCCCAATACCTCAGAAAGTGACCTTATTTGGAGGCAGAGTCTGTACAGTGATAACCAAGTTACAACCACCTCCTCAGAATGAACTCTGATCCAGTATGACTGACTCGGCTGGTGTCCTTATAAAAAGGGGAAATCCATAAAGGGAAGATGATGTGATGACGGAGAGAAGACAGCCTGCAATAAGGCAAAAAGAGAAGCCTGGAAGATCCTTCCCTCACAGCCCTCAGAAGGAACCAACCCTGCCAACACCTTGATCTAGGACTACTGGGCTCCAGAACGGTGAGACGGTAAATTTCTGCTGTTTGAGACACCCAGTTTGTAGAACAGCAATCCAGGGAACTAACATCTATAACTAAATGTAGTATGTGATAGTGGTAACAGTAATTTCAAAACAAAAGTAGCAGCTGCCAGTCATGGTATCATTAAATCCTTAGCCTGACTCCACAGCATAAATACTTTATCCTCATTTGCAGATGGGAAATCTAAGCTTTGGTGTCAGGAACTACATTCTGATGTTATCAGAGACCCATTACAAGGGCTTAAACACACAAGGGCTGATTTCTTTCTGATAAGATTGGAGGTAGAAGGCTGCAAGCAAACACTCAGCAGCTCAAAGGTACCTCAGTCTCTGCAGTTCCTTTGGCTTTTCTTTTTCCTCACGGCCCCAAAATGGCTGCTGTAGATCCAAGCCATCACATCTGTATTTCACATCTACCCCATGATATTTATAATTCTCAAACACATGAGGCCTTTCACAGGTGGTCTTTTACGGGGCTTCTATGAACAGCAACTTAAGTTTTCTTCACCTCATCTTTAATTGCTTCTTTCCAATTACAGAAAGCCTGTATTTATAGGTGTCTGCTCCACTTCATTGTCAATCCACTCTCTGCTAACTGGGAGAGATTTTCGCTCCCAATGTTAGATAGGATCACTCAGGAACCAAATTCTCGAACCTGATGCTAAGGAAAGGAAAACTAGCCTGAGCATCCACAGTTGCAGCACCCCCTGAGCAAGTCACTCACTCCTCAAGGCTTTCTTGAGGAACTCAGAGCCCCTTCTTGCTCCAGCATTTGGTAATCTACTCTCTGACTGAAGCCACTTAACTGAAAATGATTTCTCAGGCTGCAGCGTTAACCTCATGGTCCTTTCCTCCTACTTCTCCAGGTTGTAACTCTCCAATTCTCCTCTGCATTATCCACGTAGGCGTCCTGTCTTCCCTAGCCAAACCAACCAGAATCTCTCCCAGAGACAGCTCTGGTTCTTGAGTGGAGTGTCACCCCTAAAAACAAGATATGGTAGGGACCAACTCATTCCAACAACACCTGGCCATTAGCTCCCACTGTCCCAATTCCTTCCCTATCCAGGTTCGTTATCCCACTTTTCCTTAGTCCTGAGGATAAATTTTGTGCCCTTGCAAGGCCAAGTTTAACTTAAATCAGAATCCATCCCACTTCTTGTAATCAAGGAAACCCTCTTGCATCAGCTTGATATGCATGTGAGATATTTCCCCGATATCAAGACACATCATGGAAAATTAGTCTCTCCTTCAACCTCAGGGGTGACGCCTAAAATTCTAGATCAGGAAAAGATATTACTACTTTTAGTAAAAGTAACAAAGTAATAACCTCCCTTCATTGTACTTAGGGTGCAAATATGCCTTTCTAAAGACAACTTGTAAAAAAGGATGTGACTGAGGCACTTCCTCTGATTCATCAAGAGGCAGTTTGCTAACTAGAAATAACCAAATTATACTGCCCTTCATCTTAGCTCAGTAAGCCACACACTCTATACTTCTTGCCTATTAAAATAAGCCTATTAAAGAATGAACAAAACCAGAAAACAGATTCTAAAAGACATGAAGCCATGGCCAGGTAGCTCAGTTGGTGGTAGCAATGTCCCAATATGCCAAGGTTGTGGGTTTGATCCCCAGTCAGGGCACATACAATAGTCAACCAATGAATGTGTAAATAAGTGGAACAACAAATTGGTGTTTCCCTCTCTCTCTCTCTCTAATCAATTTTTTAAAATACTCCCTTAAATCTTTTTTTTTAAAGACATGAAAAGTCTTACCGTATTTGGTAGTAAGATTTACAATCACTTGCATAATAAATCAGAGAAAAACACTTGCAGTTGCAAGAGAAATTTACAAGATTCATAAGTCCCTGTTATTTAGTAAAATTAAGTCTTTACCTAGCTCGTCTAAAATTCCAACAACATAATCTTTCAAATCAAATTGGGTGGAAGTTCTTAAAATATGTTCCGCAATCTGTCACTTAAAAATAATAGCAAAAAATAGTATTATCCAGTGTGATTGACAATGGAAAACTACAGAATTGTACTAACTGATGTTCAGCACTAATTACAATTAGCAAAATCTCCTTTCTAAATTCCTTCTGTATTCCCCTTCCTCACTTACCTTTTCTAATTCCAAAGCCAATACTCTGATTCAACCAAAAGTTGTCTTCTGATGTGACACAAAAATGTCTTTTAACTGCCCTGGCCAGTGTGGCTCAAGCTGGTTAGAGCATCACCCCTGGGTTCAATTTCGGTCAGGGTACATACCTAGGATGCAGGTTCGATCCCCAGTCCAGGGGCCTACAGGAGGCAACCTATCAGTGCTTCTCTCTCTCTCTCTCTCTCTTTCTCTCTCTCTCTCTCATTCCCTCTCTCTCTCTCTCTCTCTCATTCCCTCTCTCTCTCTCTCTCTCTCTCTCTCTCACATTCCCTCTCTCTCTCTCTCTCCAAGCAATGAAAAAATGTCCTCGGGTGAGGATATTTTTAAAAAAGGACCTTAGTAATCTAACGACTCAGAATTAGTTCTTTGATTACTCATCAGCATGGTGTTGGGGAGAGAGGCAAAAAAAAAAAAGGAAACCAACCACAAAACAAAGTTAAGACTTGGTTTCCATCCTCCAAAATCCAAATTTACTGGTTAATAATCATATAACCGTGCCCAGCAAATACTGTACCACTTGCCATTTTGGCATCTAAGAGCTCTGAGGCTAGTGAAGTCAGTGTTGGCCGGAGTGAGTGAAGACTTTCAAGAAATACTTTCAAGAAGTCCAAGGACAGGGTCTGCTGAGATAATAGTTATACCATAATCGAATGGGCATTTACCTGATGTCAGGCCCTGTGTTGGCTGCTTCACATGAACCTTACTTAATCCAACAGAGAACTACATGGGCTAGCAATGATTCCTACTTCACAGATAAGAAAACAGAACCACAGGAATTTACTTGCTCACCAAGATCACCTAACCAGTATAGTTTAGACTAAGGGATAAATCTATTTGATATTCTCTCATTCACTCACTCAAATACCATAATTATTCTAACTTCAAACCACATACAGAAAGAGGACGTCAAAGAAGAAACACATATGGAAAATACTGCGTCCCATGGCATAAAAAAAAGAAATAAAAAATGGAGGAAGGGAGGGAAACAAAGGAGGAAAATTACTGACATGAATCAGAAAGTAAAACTTCTAAGGCACAGCACTCAGATGAAACATGACACGTTGGCTTCACTTGACTTACGCTATTTCTATCCTACACTTCATATCTTGGGCAGAGAAGCACTTCTGAATGTTTGGTATTAATCCAATCCCATCTGTAGCACATACCACACACAGTAAGGGTTCAATATTAAGGACAACTATTTCAACAAGATGCCGGCAACATGGAAGGAAAGAAACCCAATCTTCTCCATTACCTGACACTGCCCATCACCTGAGAGTATAACCCAAGGCAACAGCTGTCATTTCCAGCACTGAGTAACCACAGGTGCATAAGATGATTCCTCACAGATATGACACAATATTTATTTAACCTTCTATTGTAGTAGTTTTTACATCGTACTTTACATGTTTTATGTTTTATAATTTACATAATATTTTAGTATAGAACCACATAAACCAATTTGCTAAAAAATAAATATACATATACTAGGGGCACAGGTCCAAATTTTACTGATAAGACAATGTATGAGATTAATGAAGACCACTGATCTGAACACTTATTAGAAGGGTCATCTGTTCACTTCCAGGACCTTCAACAGCCAAACTAAATGACATCACATTGGAACCATTGTATTAGCTAGAGAGAAAAAAAAAATCAAGTTTCATTTCAGTCTCTCTTTGAAAGGTATTTGATTCCTAGCTGATTCTGGGCACAAACAATGTTTGAGCATTACAAATCTATGGGGCCACCTCATTAGGAGTTCATACTGCAACCAAATCCCATTTTCCCTCTGCAAATTCAATTCCCATCAATAGCACTATATATCACTGGCTACTGCTGTTGGCTGCCTGATTTTGAATCATAAAAATTTTTTTTGAAAGATTACTGCCAACACATAATAGGCAAGCTGCAATTTCAATTCCCCACACATGTGCTTGAAGGAGGGGGGCCATGCAAGCTACAAAATGTAAATGCAGCCTGTTGTTATCAGCTGTTTATAAGCCCCATGACATCCCCCAGTCACATAAGGCAGGAAAAAAAACCACATCAAAATGCCACCATTCAAAAAGTCCTTTTATTATTCTACTCAATACTAGTTCCCTGGTCTCTTAATTTTCCGAACTGTGTATACAAAATGCAACAAAATTAAGCAGTGGTGTCTGTATACAGCCAATCTCCATTAGGCAGAAGCAGCGTGAAGGAGTAACACAACTGTGTGATGTTATTTATTAAGATGTTTTCATCTGCAACTCTTTATGAATGCATCAACTACTAGAGCTAACATTTAAGAACAACATCCAGACTAACAAAGGTGGACTTCGCAGGGGATAAAGCAATTCAATTTCCCCAAAGCCCCAAATAAACCCATTGCCTGGCCTGTCACAAACTCTGGGTCTGTCCAAGACATCACTTACCTAACACATTGCTGGCCCATCGCTCACCTTTGACTTCTTTGTTTAGTATAATATACTACCCACTGGTACTGTGATGGGAGGATAATACAGGATGAATCCATGGTGAATCCATGCCCATTTTTAAGTGGGAAACAAAGGGAGGCACAAGGAGATCACTGTTTAGGGCTGGATTTCTCAACATCACTAATGACATTTTGGACCAGATAATTCTTTCCTGTGGGTGGCTATCTGGAGCACAGGTAGCAGCATCCTGACTTCTACCTACCAAATGACAGCAGCACCTCCCAGTCCTGACAATCAAAACTCTTTCTAGACATGGCCAAATGTCCGTAGGAGCAGAGTTGGTTGTGAACCCCTGGTCCCAAACCACTGGTCTAGTGGGTCTACATACCTACAGACAGAACTTTCATGTATGTGGTTTGTATAAAGAGGGAACAACAGGCAAAAGTGCACTGCACACCCAGGCAATGATAGTAGCCCACCATGCCCATAAGTATTTATGGGACAATGAACAAAGTCAAGTTTGCTGACCAAACAGTAGAAGACTGTCCTGAGGTTCTAATTCTGATCATTAAAAGTCTACTAATAGTCAATGGCTATTTTTATAATAAAAAAAATTATGCCACTTTATTATTGTATTGGCTCAATAACGATCCAGAGAAGAACACCTAAGAAATACCTGTCATGGGTTTTCCATATTCATCAACAGAAAACCTCCAGGAAGTTCACTTTTATGGCCCAAAATTTTTCATTTAATCAACTGTCAAAAAAAGCCCTAAGAAAAATTTCTTCAGCATCAAAAACCCCCTTAATGGACATGCTGTGATATTTAGTTCAATGGAAATAAAGAGGTGAAAGGATTTTTTTCCCCTAAACAAATACTGCTGAGCTTCTGCAAACCAATACTAAAAAAGACAATTTTTATTTAACAGTTAAAGAAACCAGCTTTCAAAAGCTCAATTGCCATCTGCAATTATAATCAGGCCTAATTTAGAATATCCCACTATGTTTTAGTCTTAATTAAAAATGGCACATCCTAGCAAGGGAATGCAATGTGAATGCACAATTCAAATGTGAGCACGACATAAAGACACACACACACACTCGCACATCTAACACTGAAGTCTAGGCCTGGGAGACTTCATTTAACTTTAGTATATACTTTAACTTTCATATTTTAAATTAGAAAGGTGTGTGGAGTATGTTAAGACAATTTGCCAAAAATACAAGTGGATTTTTTTAAGCCTGCCACCTTTCACAAAGCACATGGCTGATCCTATATTCCAGCATGTTTACTGTGTCTAGGAGTGCAATGCTTCAGTGTGATATTTCCACTGATGCAATACAGTTTTTCCACTACACTAAATAATAAGGTTTATCAAGTACCACTTGGCCTCTTTGCAAGTTTAGTAATTAGCTGTAATACTATGTCCCTGCATGTTGCAAATTCAGTTTTTTATATTATAATTTTTTAATATGGTTTCCGGTACAAGCAGCCCTTTGCATACAGAACATCAATGCACATATTACCTGAAAACCACTATACAAGCACCTGCTGTCAGTCACTGTCACTTAAAATAAGACAAATACAAAGAGGACATAGAAAGGAGGAACTGAGAGCAACACAGGGACACCTTTAACCTGCAAGATTAAAGACAAGTGTTCTCCTACAACCCACTATGTGGTGACTCGTCATAAAAATCCAACTTCTTCCAAAATTCGTTGGTGTTAGATGCAGGTTGTGCTGCTGGAACAGAGCCTCTGGCAAGGAAGGCAAGAGGGGGGTGGTAAGCTGTAAACAATAAGTGTGCCTCCCATGTATGCCTGTAAAATTAAGCTTGTCCCAGTTGGACAATTAGCTTTATATAGCTAATCAGGAGGAAAGAAATGAAGACCATCTGGTTCTTAGAAGAAGTTCTTCATCTGACTATCTTCTTGAAAGTAAACTTCCTATGTACAAGAGAAAGCAAGAAGAGAACATACTTTTAAATTGCCTACACACCCCGCTAAACCCACATGTGGATCAAGACCCTGACTATTTTATCCAAAAGCAATAGAACAGTGATTACACATTGACGCCCTAACTGGACAGACCTCATTTGATTCCTAGCTCTGCCACTTATTAATGGTTTAGCCTTTGACAAACAATTTGACCTCTCCGTAGTAGCCTGGATCATTGTCCCTGTACTCAGGTCCTTTGCCAGTCAACTTACAATTCCTCCCACAGTGCTCTCTGTCCTTTGTTTTGGGGTTTGGTCATATAACTTGCTAATTAGGTAGCTTAACTTCAGCTCTCCTTGGTTCACACAGCAGCATACCTGCAGCTGCAGCAGCCCTCTCGGTCCCAAAGTGGGTTATAGGCAGATTAGGAGTCTACCATCAACCAATCCAATGTAGTCAGGGGTAGAGTCACCAGGGCTGCCACATAAAGTTGGGTACTCGATAAGCAGCACATAGATCAATCGACAGAAGTGAAATGCAACCCCTTACGACCCTGTTGCCAAGCTGAGTATCTTGGCATGGGTTTGCTGTCTGGCAGGAGAAAGAGGTGTAACATTTTCTTTGCACAAAAGAATCATTTTTCCAGAAGGGGCACCAAGTATTGTGGGGTGGGCTTCTGTACCTGGCAGGGAGGAGGTTGGCATTTCAGAGGGTTTTGGAGGGTGTCTACATGGAACAGTAGCCCAACATGGGGTGGGACTACTTGAATAAATATGTATATTTATCTTGAATATGAGTGTGTATATATATATATATATATATATATATATATGTACAGACACACACACACACATTCAAATACTGGAAGCCAGTTTACTCACTGTCAGATAAGGGAGTTAAAAATACAGAAAGGGGAGCCCTGGGCAGTGTGGCTCAGTTGGTTAGAGCATCGTGCTATAACCAAAAGATTGTGGGTTCGATTGCTGGTCAGGGCACATGCCTGGGTTTTGTGTTTGGTCCTGGTCTAGGAGCCGGTGGGCAATCCCCTGTTTAGTCACGTGCAATCCCCAGTCCAGACACATACAATCCCTGGTCTGGGAACATACGGCAGGCAACCGATCAACGCTTCTCACTCTCTCCCTTCCTCTCTTCCTTCTTCTCTCTCTGAAAGCAATGGGGTGAAAAAATGTCCTCAAGGTGAGGATAAAAAAAAATACAGAGAGGGAAAAACTAAATTGAACCACATCATGTTGAAATGTTTGGAATTAGACATAGTGAACTCATGATTTTTAATATATAAAAAAACAGAATACATGTTAATGTTGCATATACATACATATACATAAACAATCCCTAGATGTTTATACTAAGGGGTCTGGAGCTATAACTTCTCATGAGCGATGAATATACCTAATCCCCAAATCTTGTTTTTTAAATAACATTCTCCTGTTAAAGGAATCAGAGGTCCAAGGCTCCTCAGCTCCTTGGCTGAATCCAGCTGGGACCAGCAAAAGTGCAAGACAAACCTAGAACTTTTTGTTCCAGAAAGGAAGTGCTCAAATAATGATATTGACACATGTCAAAAGGACAGAGGAACCAGCTAGAAGGAACTCTCACTATCTAAATGTGGGGGAAATTTGAGCGTCAAAATACTGATAGTAACTTTATAACTCAATAAATAAAAGAAAAATCCATGAGTCCCATCTGATGTAATAGGACAAGATGAAAACTTAAGGAGAATGGTCTTAAAGTACCTATCCATAAAATACTCACTACAACGAGAGATAAAAAGAGTAGCTTTACAATGGAGAAGCCTGGCAGGTGCTGCCTCTGTCAAGTGATCAAAGTGAGCATCACCAGCAATGGGACACATGGAAACCACGTGATCAGATACAATGAAAGGAACAGAGCATCGCTTCGGCGGTATGCCTGCCCTGATGCATAACCTGAATCCAATCGTGAGGACGTCTCAGACAAACATAAATTGATGGACAGTCTACAAAATAATCAGTCATCTTAAAAATTATCAAGGTCAGAAAAGTGCAGGAAAGCCTGAGAAATTGTTCCAGAAATAAAGTTAGACTAACAAATAGCACATGATCCCAAACTTTTTTTTTTTAAACCAGGACAATCAGGGCAAATTTAAATGGGGTCTGAGGGCTAGACAGTAGCATTGTATCAAAGTTAATTTCCCACTTTTGCTGGATGTATTTGATGGATGTGTAAGAAAAGTCCTTTTCAGTAGGATATACACACGTAAGTGTTCAGAGATGACAGACACCAGGTTGGCAATGAATTCAGCCTGCTCTGGGGGAGGGGGTGGAGCTCCTTTATTGTGGTTGAATTGTTTTTTTTAACTTGCAATGGTTACAGTATAGGGCGGCTATGCAAGGGATGGGCCCATCCAGCAGGTGGATGGGGAAGGTCACTCAGAAAAGACACTTGAGCTGAGATACACAAGACAAGGAGCAGCCATGCAAAAACACAAAGGGTAAAGATAATCATGCTGCCAATTTAAACCAAACATACCTTCATCTAACTCTCATGCCATGCTCACTGAGTGCAATGCAATGGCCTAAGCGCTTTCTATATTTTAACTCATGTATCCCTTATGACCACCTTCTATAGATTAGGTATTATCAAGTAAAAACGTTGCTACACCCAACCTAAGAATGAAGAAACTGGGAAACAGAGAGGTTTCAGTTAAGTCATGCAGGTCACAAGGCTGGTTACTATCACAGCCAGGATTTGAACCTACCAGTCTGGCCCCAGGGTCTGTGCTCAACCAGTAGGCCAGGAAGGTAATAACCCCAAGAAACCACCTGCATGTGATATTGAGGCAGGACAGAGCCAGGACTGTGGGATGATCACAGCCACAAGGACCAGAGCAAGTGAGTGAGTGAAACTGAAGATGGGCCAAGTGGAGGCAGGTCCACTTTGGGAGTCTGGATGATTTTTTTTCAGATTTTATTTATTTATTTTTAGAGAGAGGGGAAGAGAGGGAGAAAGAGAGGGAGAGAAACATGGATGTGCCAGACAAACATCAATTGACTGCCTCTCGCACGCCCCCAAAAGGGGACCTGGCCTGCAACCCAGGCTTGTACCCCAAGTGGGAATCAAACTGGCAATGCTTTGGCCTGCTGGATGATGGCCAACCCAGGGCAACACCAGCCAGGGTAGGAGTCTGGATTTTTTCATGTACAGTGGAGAAGATGTTTCTAAGAGCAAGGAGACTACTGAGAAGGCTGTCACCACATTTTAACTCAGAGAGGATGATGGCCTAGCCCAACTCAGTAGCAGACGAGACGAAGGGCACCGACCAGAGAGATTCAAAGTTTATTTTGGAAATAAAGCCAACAGGACTTGGGTGATTGTTCTAGAAAGCCAGGCAATGAAACCATCTTTAAGTACAACTGTATTCACCCTCCCAGTCCCTTGGATCAGACTGTATGCAGAGAGGTCACAGTATGTTCCTGGTGGTTTTCAATTCTGACTGCCTCATGATGCTCCCCAACAGCAAAGAACGCAACCCTACCCTCTTCTTTCTAAGGCCATTGGACATGAGACTACACCATGTTCAATTTACGTAACCATTTTCTCATAATGAACAACCACGCACAGTTCATTCTGATTTCATAGCTTTCCTCCATACAAAGAGAACATCTCTCCCACCGATTAGGTCATTTGTTCTCCCTGAATCTCATCAAACATTACACCTGGCACTGTAATTGGGAGGGTGTAAAATAGATAATTTAACCTTGAGAGGGTGCTCATTCGACTCAACACATCTTTCTAATCTGAGAAACACACAAATTCCCTTTTACCTCAGCATGTCTTGCTTTAATTGTGACAGCAGTGCCGAGAATTTTATTTTCAAAGAGCTGACTGAGCCACATGGGAACATTAATACCTAGATATTGAAGCAATCCTGATGCTTTGCTTAAAGGGAAGCTGAATTTGCTAGATGAAAGGTTCCAAATGTCTCTGGTCTATCTATGCCTTCAAAAAAAATAACAAAATAAAAACATGTCATTAGCATATTTTACCTCTCTGCACTGTTAGAAAGTAAAAAGCATGATTTGTCTTAAAAATGAAAAATAAAAAAATGCTCTGCTTTCTATTGCCAGTAACTGCATTTGCTAAGAATGATGCTAGGTTGTCTAACAGGTATGATTTTCTTCTCTTCTGAATATGGAATAAATGTTCTTTCAGCTCTCTGACAGTCTAAGTGTATTTCACTCTGCAGTGCTGACTGTGGCTGTAGAAGGCGTTCCACTTCACAGGTCTGAAATTACACAGGGTGAGCACGGACAGTGAGGACTGGAGGGAGTGTGAGGGACACAGCTGACCTGTCCTTTGTCATCCTCTCGCTCATTGCAGAGTCTGTTCCATCAAGTGACACAAGTACAAAAAAAATTAATTCCAGGACCAGAGAATTCAGAACAAGGGTAATAGGGTCCCAATCCCCCAAAGCCAATATCATCAAATTCTCTCACATGATTTACAACCTGGTAATCTATCTCTTTCCATTGATTATCCTGCTATTATGGGGTATAACTGCTCTCTGCCCATTTCAAGAACTCTAAAGTGTTGCACTGAGAATACACTAATGCACCTTTAATGCAGAGAAGGCAGGGAGGAAAAAACCCAAGGAACAAAGTAAGTCTGGAGGCTGCATAAAGCTGAGGTTCCTTTCAAAATCTCTGGAGAAGTTAACAGCTTTTCAGGGAGCAATCAGGGAAGTCATGCCCAGCAGTGACCTGGGCCCACAGCTTTAACATTTCTAACTGGAAAGAGCCCAAGAAAAGTGTATGGACCTGATCAAATTGCACGGAAAATGGTTTGGATCCCAAGACATTGGCCAAACAAGCTCTGTACATGAGAGCCTTCTCTGCTGCATAGATTATTCGTAGGGTAAGGGTTATCAAAACCTTAATGCCAGGGTTGGCAAACTCCATTCTGCGGTCTTTTTATATGGTCTTCAAGTTAGAAATGGTTTTTACACTTTTAAATGATTAGGAAAAAAATCAAAAGAAGAAAGACATCTTTTAATAAATGAAAAGTATATGCAATTCAAGTTTCAGTGTCTGTAAATGAAGTCTCATTAGAATACAGCCATACCCATTTGTTGGCCACTTCCAAGCCACAGTGAGAAGGTCCAATTGCAATACAGACCAGCAAAGCCAACTAGTTGTACTATCTGGCTCTTTATAAGAAAAAATCTGCCGATCCCTGGCTTAATTCACCCACAAATTTCAGAAAAACTGGAAGTCCACTAGAAAAATGTAGTTACTACTGAGAGAAAAATTTTACCTTTTCCTTAGGCTCCCTCCTCAGAAAACTCAGCAGAAATGGGACAACGTACATAATGTCCCCCAAAAAGCTTTCAAGTTTGTCACATGGGTAGTCAAGATGGTGGTTAAAAATAAAGGAGAAAAAAAGATGAAAATAAAAAATGATGAGGAAGGCCTTTGCTGGTTACTTTACCTACATAATTCCATTTAATGTGCACAGAAAGGTTCTGAGAATAGTTATCCCCACTTTCCAGATGAGGAGACTGAGTCCAGGAGAGGTTGTCTAAGGTCCTTACAAGGTCATGGCAGTACATGGTGTCTTCAGAATTCAAGCCCAGGTTCCATTGGCTTGAACTCTATACTTTTAACTATTAAAAGATGATTTCGGCTCCTGTTCAAAAACTCATGCTGCTTTTGCCATTCAGAAAAACAGAATGAGAGAGTAAGAGAATAAGTAACATTTAAGTGAATGACATGAGAGAATCACCTACCTTTGAAAGGAACAGTCATTTAACAGAGAATGTTTGTCTTGTTAAATGCCACATGCTTTGGTGTTGAGCTCTTACGTAACAATCAGTTCCTGTACTTACTATCATCCTGAGTATAGCCAAATCCATCTAGACAAACACCCTATATAACATTTTTATCCATCTGCTGTGAAGGCAGCTGGCTTTAGCCCAGCATCCTTGCCCCATAGACATTCCTTCCCCATCTTCACCTCCCAGGACAATTTTTTACACCCAGCAATAAATCACTTATAATCTCAGAAACAGTGACACTATGTCTACCAAATGATTCAGGTCTTTCAAAACCTCTTAACAGAGCCTGATGCCACGGCCAGGAGGAGCACTGTGTATTTTATTACCATGATTATGACGATGCTCGTGGCGAACACACACAGCATTTACCACGCACCAGCACTGTTCCGAGCACTTTAAATGGGCTTGTGTATTGACTCGTTAATCCTCACATCCCTACAAGGTCAGCACAATAACTACTCTTATTTTACAGAGGAGGAAATTGAGGCACAAAGAAATCAAACAATTTGCCACAGTCTCATTGCCAGTAGGTTGCAGAGCTGGGATTCACACTCAGGCAGTGTGGCATCAGAGTCCACACTTCTTATCCCACACCACACTGCCTCTCCACACTAGATCAAATTAAAACATTTAAATCTGAAAAGTAATTGTGTATGATCAAGCTTATCCATGCTATTAACAGGAAAAGGGCAGTCTTTAATTTTTAACAACTGAAAAAAGGTTGGGAAGAATAACCTACATAAATGGGCCGAAATAAGAAAACATTTTTAAATGCAATGTTATTTCTTATTTGAAAAGTAAGGAAGAAGAAACACCTGGACTATTTAGAGATGGTGGGGTGCTTCCAGCTGATTTGCCTTCACAGCAAAGGTCAGGCAGGGACCCCTTTCTGTTTTGTACACTTCTAAGGTCCTGAAACTTTTTGGATTATACCAAACACAATTCAGCCTTTCCCTGAAGGATGAGGTTCTTTCCATAATGAAGGCTAATCAACCTGAAGGGTAATTTCCATAAATATTTTAGTAGTTTAATTATTATAGACTTAATATCTAAACTGTTGCGGAGACAAGTGGCCTCAGTCCATAATTAGGCTGAATCTGATCACAAGCCATTGGTGGCAAACACAGGCCACACACGGCAGTCCTCACTCGGAACCCCCAGGTAGATGTAATTGATGATACTCCTCTTCCCCGTGGAGTTCATCCTTCTCAACAGAAAAATGGAGTATTAGCCAAGATAATCATCCAAAGGACCAATAGCAAGAGACCAGAGTAAAGACAAAAGAAGTCCTTCCATCACATAACTCTAAATCAGTGACAGCCAGGCATCAGGGAAAGCCGTCTTTATCTCCAATAGTTCATGGGGTCTACAAATAGACTGGGGTATCTCGCCTAGTCTGCTTCTGAGGCCTAACCATACTGTCTCAACCAGAAAAGAATGCATTATCTCACACAAACGAACGTCCCACGGAAGGACAGGCTTTGGGAATGGTTGATTCAGCAGCTCAAGAATATCAACAGGAATCCAGATTCTTCCCTTCCCTTCCAGGCTGGCCCTCCTCAAATGTGACTTCATCCTCAGGCTGACAGCATGACAGCTACAGTAGTGGTGGGTGGCACATCCCAACAGCACCCAGAGCAAAGACAACAGCTTCCCTGGCTTCAAGAAAAGACACAGCTTTCTGGAGAGGGCCCAGCCCACACATCTTCTCATTCTATTGGACAGAGTCAGATCACATGGCCAGTCCTGAGCCACTCACTAAAAATGGACTTAAATCAAATAAAACCAACCCTGAAGCGATGGTTTTTGGCTTCACAGAGGAGGGTGGGCACCAATGTAAAACTGAGGCTGTATTCGGAAGGAGATGGATGCTGTGAAGGCATCAAACAGCATCCCCAACAGGCCTTCCAACCTGAGCCAAGATACAGACCAGAGATGAGAACTGGACAAAAGCCAAAAGACAATTACTTCAGCCCTCATGATGTAGTAAAACCTGAAGTCATTAACAAAAATTTTAATTGGGAGTAATTAGGTGAAATTTAAGGTATCTACTTCCTCTTGAAATATTGGAATGATCTAACACTCACTCTAGGTCCCCCAGAGCAGCAATCAGCCCAAGCCAAATAGCGCTGGCCTTGGAGAAGAGGCAAATTGTGTACAATGCTCCAGGCTGGCCACTCCCCGTGGCTTGCCTACCTCACTTCTTTCCTTCAGCTGCTGAGACCAGACAGAGGACTTTTAGTTTACAACCTCAGTACTGTCATCACAGAAACCAGCTGGAACAAGTAGGCCCACAAGCTGGAAAAACCCAACAAGGGAATGTTCGCCTCTAGGCGTTTTCAGAGAATTTAATCTGAGGGGGAAACAGAAGGTTAATAATCAAAATTTTCTAGCTACATCCTCAGATGCCTTTGACCCCCACAAAAGTCACGTGAGAGTTAAAGAGTCTGTGGAGCTGCCTTTTCGTGGTAAAGAAAAAACCTATCAAATGAGAGCATCAGAGAGATCCAGCTTGGTGTAGCCTCCGATTTAGTGCAGTGTTTGATGCATCTGGCTAGCATTGGGCCCCAGGCATTTCAGTTTTAATGAATCCCAAAGAACACAGTTTGATCCGACTTCTGAATTCATGTGGCATTCTCTCAGGACAATATTCATAAGTCTTTAAAGGAGACCCATTTCAAGAAGACAGAGAATTTACACTAAAATAAAAACCTACCAGAGTCCACCACATACACCAAGCTTTTATTTCACAGATGGCTGCCCACACTACTTCTGTTCCACCATCTATGGTGTTGGGGAAGCAGGTGTAATGAATTCCAATTCTAGACCCTTGAAATTATACCACGATGATCCATTTAGGGTGTGCCTATCACTCCAGGTTCCAAAGTGGGTATCTGTTATTTTACCTGCCCAATGGTCTTGGCAAAGACTCATCTTTCCTAAAAGAAAGCCCTTCCAGGAGGCTACGGTGGGCATTTCACTCCTAAATCAGTGACAGTGGTACAGACATTATCTACGCCTGTCCAGTTACTGGCCCAGCCGAATGTGACCCAGGTCTTGATAACTAAGAGTAAAGCGTAATATCCAGACTCAAGGAGTTTCTTTCCTTAGAAATGAAGAGATCCGTATACCCGTCTGCAGGTGATCCGAGGTCGACCTGATCTAGCCACGACTGAACCCGCTACACCCTTGCATTGTAACACCAGTGAACTCCTCTGTCTGCTTGAGCTAGTTTGTGTTGATTTCTCTCCCTTTCATCTGAAAATTGAATGCAGTATTTCCTAGGTCTAGTTCTGAGTTCTGAACTACCATCCCTTAACATAGTCCGTGGCACATCATCAGGGCTCTCTCAATACTTACTAAATGAATGAGAAAATAAATATATGCCTGATTAACACCTCAACCAACAAGAAGGATCAGGAATGCAATGTGCCCATTTATCAAATGGAAGATTTGCTGAAGAACAGAGTGTGGTAGAGCCCAACAAAAAGGGTCTTTGGGTCCAGAGAGACCAGGACGCCTCTCTTAACCGTCTCTTTTACCAGCTCTATGATCCTGGCCAGTGAACAAAGTTCACCTACAATTCCACCTTCTCATCTTCACAGACAGAAAGATGGCCCTGTGAGGACAGAGACACCATGTGAAGATGAAGGCAGAGACTGCAGTGACGCATCTACTAGTCAAGGATGCCAAGGATCGACAGCAAGGCCAGAAACTAGGAAGTGGCAAGGGACGGATCCCCCCTCAGAGACTCCAAAAAGGAACCAACTCTGCCAATACCTTAATCTTGGACTTCTAGACTCCAGACTAGACTCTGTAACGATGAGACAGTAAAGCTCTGTTGTTTTAAACCAGGTAGTTTGTGAAACTTTGCATGGCAGTCCTAGCAAGCTGATATGAAGGTTGCCCCAATCGGTGATGTATTTGTAAATGTTTACCATCCAGCTCCGGGAGGGGGCCGAATTGTAGCATTTGCTGATCACCATGGAGTAAACAGCCCCACCACAGCTAACCTCAAACTACCAATATGCCACATTGCATCCCAGCCCATCATCGCAGAGCATTTCCACCATACAGATAGAGCAGACAAAGGCTCAAGAGCATAGGTAACAGTAAAATGTATTAAAATAATTAGGAAGGGATGCATTTGGGGCATTTACTACTGTACTTCTTAAATACAATTAAATTGTAGATTTCCATAATTTTGCTTAAAAAGATTGTGTTTAATAACCAGTTCACAGTCCTTGGCCAGATGACTCAGTTGATTAGAGCATTGTCCCAATAAACCAAGGCTGTGGGTTTGATCCCCAGTCAGAGCACACACAAGAATCAACCAACGAGTGCACAAAAATCAGTAGAACAACAAATCGATGTTTCTCCCTCTCTCTTTCTCTAAAAATCAATAAATAAAAATTAAACAAATAAATAAAATAACCAGCTCACAAAATTCCTCAAAATCTAACAGTCAGTCTCACAAGCCTGCACAAGCAGCTCCCTGGCCCAAGAAAGGGTGGGCAGAGCAGAAACCCTCTGGCCTCGTGGCCCTGGGAGTGTGGCCTTCAAAACTGAGCCCCTCTACAGAAGAGGGGTCACACTGGCTGTCAGATGGTAATAGACAGTGTCCGGTTAATTAAGCAGGTTTTAGTGCAGCTAAAACCCTGGGCCTATCTTCTCCCTGATCCCATAAAGCATTCGTGGCACTTTGGTTTTTAAGTAATACAGGAGTAATTTAAAATCAATTTCCTTTCTTCTTGATGAACAATGGACTATTTAGTGTGACCCAGACAAAATTAGAAGCTGTGCACTTGAGGCAGCTACCTGAAGCCCCAGCTGCAGGGAGCTTCCCGATTCTAACTCAAAGCTGATGCTTGACTGGTACCGTGAGGATGCTGGTCTTATTCCTTCCTCTCTCAACTGTGTGGTGTCTATCAGTACTAACTTGGGTATTTGATCCTCTCTCTAATTATAGGGTGGGGGGAGACCATATTTTATCCTTTTCTTTTTACATTTATTTATTTCATTTATCTTTTATTGATTATGCTATTACAGTTGTCCCAATTTTTCCCCCTTTGCCCCCTCCGCCCAGCACTCTCCACTCCCCTCCAGCATCCCTCCTCCTTTGTTCATGTCCATGAGTCATACATGTAAATTCTTCAGCAACTCCACACTGCCATCTTATCTAGATGTCTATTTTACCTTCTTGGTCCATCAATATAGATATAATGAGCAACAGCTATGACTGAGGTGCTCTGGAGAGCCCAGTGAGCAAAACAGACACAGCCTCAGCCCCTCTGGCCCGTACAGGCTAGCAAAGACTAGGAGGGCCTGCAACAGAAACTTGAAGGTTCCCATTAAACACGGTCACAGAGAAACATTTGTCCAATCAGCAAGCTACATCTTACACCCAAAGGCCGTGATTCTACCATTATTGCCTAGACATTTGATCCTGGACAAGTTTAGCCTGAGCTCAGTGGTGATGATAACAGTACCTCCTCTTAAGGGTTACTGTGGGGTCCAAATGAGATTATGCAGGAGAGTGAGCTGTCTGTCCCCTCCATCCCCTGATAACACATGCTAAACTTTACCTCCTTCACACCTTTACCCAATGGCCACTTTTCCAAATGAAGTCTTTGAAAGAGGTGATACATACCAAACTCCCCATTTCCCTTAACCTTCTTTCCTTCTTCCTGACACTCATAGCTTTCTAAAGTATCAGTCCCCGCCCCCACCCCAACACACACAATAAAACACAAGCCCCAAAGAGGCAGATGCCATTTGTTAGTTTTGTACTTTTTCAAATACCTTAAACAGGCTATATCAAACAGTAGGCACTCAATAAATTTGAGGGATGGATGGATGGATGGAGACCAAACTCTTCTGGAAGAGACTGTATCTCATTGATCTTTCAATCTCCCAACATCTTTCACAAATCACCCTCAGTTTTTGTTGAATAAACCATGAACACTGACTTGACCCCACAAATAACCTGAGATTACCCAAAGGATACAACATTCTTACTTTTTACAATTTCCCTCTACATGAAAAAAACCTCTCACCAAATGGCAAACACGCTCACATGCAGACATTTCTCAATGTCTTTTCCAGCTGTGCTCTGGGCAAGAGAACACAAGCAAGGAAGGGGGCCGGGAGGTTGCCTGGAAGCCTCCATCCTGATTCAGTGAGATCTTTTTAAAAGTCCTTTTTTGTATATTAAGACTTAAAGTAAGATTTTGGGGTATTTTTGCATGGGAATATTTTTTATTTTCTACATGCTTTTTAAAATTGAGGTATAACTGACATACTTATATATTGAATCTAAAAACAAAACAAAATGAAAAACCAAGCTCATAGATACAGAGAACAGACTGTCGGTTGCCAGACGTGGAGGGTTGGGGGGTAGGCAAAATGGGTAAAGGGGATCAGAAGGTAGAGACTTACAGTTGTGAAATAAATGAGTGGTGGAAATGTAACGTGCAGCAAGGCAACAATAGTTAATGATACTGTACTGTACGCAGGTGGGCAAAAGTAGGTTTAAGTTGCTTGTATAAAAAAACATGGTTATGATTATTACAATAGTTTTATTAACTCAAAAGAATGTCACAATGGGACTCCCTCTCTTTTTCCCTCCCTTCCCTGCTCTCTAAGAATAAATAAAACCTTAAAACAGGGGAAGGAAGGAAGGAAGGAAGGAAAGAAGGAAGGAAGGGAGGAAGGGAGGGAGGAGAAAGGAAGGGAGGGGGGAGGAAGGAAGGAAGGAGAAACTGAGTAGAAGACTAAAGTGTTCCTGCTTATCTACAGAATTTACTGTACTTTATTCTATTATCAAGTCTCTACAACCTTCACAAACATGAATTTATTTGTTTGTTGTGGTAAGGAACACAAGATATGTGAAAGCAGCTAGAAAAAATACTGTAAAACACAGATGTTTACTAATTTTGAATCTGAAGCTTAATTGAAACTATTCTTGAGTTTTTACAAACACAAAACCAGCCATTTTATCCATCTATTATGAATTGAATTGTGTCTCCCAAAACCATATATCCCAACCCCCACTACCTCAGAATGTGACCTTGATTAGAAATAGGGTCACACAGAAATAACTAGTTAAGATGAAGCTCTGGTCAAGTGGCTCAGCTGGTTGGAGCATCGTCCTGTACACTGAAAGTTGTGGGCTCCATCTTGGGTCACGGCACAGACCTAGTCAGGGCACGTACGGGAGGCAACCAATGGGTCTTCCTCTCTCACACCAAATGTTTATCTCTCTCTTTCTCTCTCCCCCCATCTTCCCCTTCCTCTCTAAAATCATTAGAAACATATCCTAGGGTGAAGATTAAAAAAAAAAAATGAAGTCATTAGGGTTGACCTTAACGCAATACAATTAACATCCTTATAAGAAAGGGGAAAACTGCACCCAGACACACGTGCACAGAGGGAGAACATCGTGTGGAGATGAAGTCAGAGACCAGGGCGATGATTGTCTACATTGTTCCATACTCATACAAGAAACCTGATGTAAACATAAAGTTCCACTTATTTTTAAGCCAAATGTGGATATTCAGTGTTTTCATATACAAAGGAAAAACAAATCTGAGACTAATTTTAGGGGATTCGAGAATATGAAGTTGACCATAAATGTACTTTCTTTTCTGCCTTAATCTAAGCCTTTCAAGAAAAGCAAATATTGAAGATATCTCTTGGTCAAAGTTACTGAAAACTAATCTAAAAAGCATCTATTTTCCATACTGCTGAAACCAAATACAAATTGATGGTGTTCAAATTTGTTTCAAACCTCATTGCCCTCTTTCCTAAATAGGTTTTGCTTTGAAGGTGGGGTATGTATATATTAAACAGAAAAATAAAAAAGCTTTCTTTTCAAAAATATTTAAAAATTTTGAAGTTTTCCTAAAGGATATAATGGTGCTGATTGCTGCTCAGCAGTCCAGCACCAAGGTCCTGGCGGCAATGGGGAGTGGGGGGAGTAGCCATGGCACTGGGTGCAGGTTAGTGACTGTGAGTGGCAGCAAGGGAGGTAGGGTAAGGAGATGACCCTGAAGGCCCCTGTGGCAGCTAACGGCATCAGTGTTTTTCTGATCTACATCCTCGTTTATCAACTACAGAAATGCAACAAAAGAAAGTCAACTTGAGTTAAAGACTGAGCAGACTCGGACTGGGGCTCAGCCACCCCAACGAGGAGAGCCAAGTACAGCAGCCTCTGTCTCATCAGCCCTGGGGAAGCACCAAGGAGTTCAGGAGAACCTATTCGCTGCATGGGCACTGCCCAGTGACCACTTCTGGACCAAAGGCTTGTATGTTGCAGAACCCCCAGACCATCATGCACATCTAGCACCTGCCAGCCAGCAGCTGATGTAGAATTAAGTTCCCCAAGGAGTGTTCTTGTCATCAAGAAGATCCAGATGCCAGACTGTTCCAGCCCTTCAAGGAGCTCATCAAGGTGCACATGATGGAGAAAAATGAGATTGTGTTTGTGAAGAAAGTTCTAAAAGGCTCCATAAGGAGTGACAACTTTGGACCACTGAAAAGGAAGTTCTGCATCTTCAGAGAATTATGATGACATTTCATATCAGATCGATTTTGTCACATGATTGGAAAAGACTGGGCTCTGCTTGTCCAGGGCAGCACTCCTCCAGTCAGGGAGTTCTACCTGGACTCCCCATGCTTCTTGACCACTTCAACTTTGAGAACTTTTAGTCTAAAGTTATTCAAGTGATACCAGAGAACACACTCTTGTTCTTCAGAGCCCGCTGAAGGTTAGGGTGAAGATGTTCAGAGGGAAGACGACAGCTGTACTGAAGGAGATCAGTGGTAACAGACCTGCACAAGGAGGTCTAGAAGGAGGTCATGCATCAGGAACAGAGCTGGACAGGAGGTTGGGTAGCAGGTCATGTAGTACCATTTCTTGAACAAGGTGGTGATAGACAGAGGCTCCTCCTCACACCTATCCAACGTTGACAACTATCTGGGCTGGCATTTCATCACCACGGTGCACGACAGCAATGTAGCAATGTGATCATCTCCACCCCAACGGGCAGCACAGTGTATGTGGCCGCAGCCCGAGCTTCCAAGATCCACTCCAACATGTTGGCCATCGTGACCATGCCCAGCTGTCCCCGCTCACTCTCATTCCAGCTCACTGTGGTCCCCACAGCAGATAAGGTGAAGATCACACTGTCCCTGGAAGCAAGGAATACCAGGTGGGTGTCCTTCAACTGATAAAAGAGTCAAGCAATCCACCAAGGAGATAGCATCAGCATCACAACCTCTTGCTATCTGCTCCCCTCCGTCTGCGTCTGAGACCCTGTGAGCAACTGGTGTCTGCACTGGAAGACGTGGAAAAAGTAGGCTCACTTCACAGAGGGGGAGGAAAGTGAGGAGGGATAGGCCTGTGCTCCTCTGTTGCCACGTGGGGACCCCAGAGCATGGAATCCTCTCTGGTGTCTTTTTTTCCTTTTCTGCCTCCTTCCCACTGGCCTTGGGGGGAACAGGCCACCCTGAACACATGTGCTGTGAATAGTCACACGGCCTGTGTACCTACCAGACACCTCGGCACTACTGTCTGCAGCCAAAGGGGAGCCAGGAATCTGTCTGTTATCGGCCTCATCCGCCATTTTTAACATTTTAAACCTGGCTTCTTTTTGGCATTTCTTAATAAGCAAAGGGAGCAATGGAGCAATGGCCAGAGCTCTGAAGTCAATACCAACATACTTGTATTGTCAGTCAGGCCCAGCACGCTGGGCAGGTGCTTTGTAATTCCTTGTCAGGAAGCTTTTCTATATATCAGTCTATTGAAATTCATAGGGGATCAGAATGGATTGATCTATCCTTCGTTTTTGAAAACAAATCTCTCATAGCCCCATAATGTTAAAAAAATTATAGTAAAATGCTGCTAACAAGTCAGTCTATAGCTGCATCAAACTTTGTTTAAAGAAACACAACATATAAGTTTTCTATCTTTTACATTAGCTAGACTTCTTGCCCATTACACAAACCAGGCACCCAAACCTGAAAAAATGATAAAGACTCTAAGACCCAAATCCAGTGGCATATGGGAATCTCAGACACAGGAACACCCAGAGTTTGACAGCTGCTGTGTATACATAAATGGTACTCTGCCTCCTACCTTATGAATATAACATTAATTATTTCATTTAGTGGAAGGGTCAAAGCCTTCCAAATTTAAAATAAATTCTCTTACACCTTCCCCTCAAGGAACCATAAGAAATACCCCTTTACCCAAATTCTAGCATCTAGTCCCTTTCCCAGAACTGCGATATTACTGACACTTCTCAGAGAGCACCAAGATTTTGAGGACACATTCCCAGCTCCAAGAAAAGACAACTTAGAGTTTCAAAACGTTTATTTCAATTAACTTCTTTGAGCAGCTAAGTAACATGATATAATCCGACCTTTCTGTCCATCTGCAAGATTAATAAATTTCTTAAAACGTGAGCAGGACATACGGTGGCAGCAAATGGTCCGTGGCTGACCTCAACGCTGCTATATCCGGGCCACGAAGGAAACACCCACGTCTTGCTCAGTTCTGTCCAGGGAGGCGGGAGATTATCACGGCTCAGCCACAGGCAGTATGTCCAGATGGAAAGCAAAAAACGTAGACTGTCATCTGCGTGTTTTGACTAAACGACAACATCTGTAAACAGACAGGCTTTCTCACTTTTCACCCAGATTAAGAAAAACTCCTTCATTTTCCCACAACAGATTAGGAATGGTTTAAAAAAAAAAAAAAGCATTAATTATAACAATACCCTGTCAATCTCAGCCTTAGCTCTGCACAGATCAGGCCAATTTTGTCATAACATCGTGTTTCTTCCTGTAAACCATTTCCCCAAACACACAGTGCAGATTTCTTTGTCATGCCCTATTGATAAGAGTCAGGCTTGAAAGCAGGGCTGCCAGATGACTACCACAGTATAAGTACAGACATACAAAGCAAAGTGCTGAGGGATGTTGTTGGCTCCACTGGCATGAGCAACCAAACAGCAGATCTGAGGCTTCACTGCTGCAGCAAGGACCTGGTGCAAAGTAGATACTTAATAAATACTTGCCCAACTGAGTAACACCCTACCTACCAAACACGAAACATCATCAAGTTCTGGGTGTGCTTCAACAGAAATAATTGATTTGGAGGGGGACTGGGGACAGCCCTCGAAAGTGGCTCTTGTCCTCTAAATAAGCAGTGTTTCTCCTCTACTAGGACTCCCAACGTCTGAGAGCTACAGTGAAGGCCTGACCTAATTTGCTTGAGCCTATCAGCACATTGGCCACCATGTCAACTCATACTAGGTCTGCCCAAAATGGAAGAAATGCCCTTGTAACTAGCAGCCCAGAGCTGCACCCTGCAAAGGCACAGGTGCAGGCCCCTGAGCTGTAATCCTCCCGTGCCCTCCTCCTCGGTGAGCACTTTCATCCTCTCTTTTTGTTTAAATCCATTCAGTTCACAGCATTCTGATGAATCCCTGCAGGGCAGAGAACAGGCTTCCAAAGACTTGCTGATTCCATCCAAATACTCAGAAACAGGCTGGATACTCAGTTAAGAAGCATGCCCACTACAGTTTAGGCTCTGGTTTCAAAATTATATATATTTTGAACATGGTCCTATCAATCAATACACATTCATTACATGCCACAGTGAAAACCATGAGATGTGTTGTTTTTTTTTAAACACGGCTGTCCATCTGCTGCTTACATTGCTGATAAAGCTCTAAGTGATTAAGAAAAAAAGAGAATTCGTTTCCTGTGATAATACACAGATCTGTGTATCTTTTCCAACTGCCTTCAAGGTTGAAAGAAATGAGATTTTGATGAGTACCAGCTAGCTATTAATTAGATTTAGTTGCAACAAAATATTACTTTTCAGGCACTTTAAAGAACTGAGAAAACCTACAGAGCTTAGCAGAATTTTTCTTTCTGTGTTTTGGTTTCCCTGACCCCCTTTTAAATTCCTCTCTTTATTAAAAATGCCTGATTCCAAAAGGAAATGAACAGAACAAAAACAAGAGCTGATGAGTAAAAGCAAGTGATGATGTATAAAAACCTCATTCATCCATCTCCAATTTTCAACACCCATTTCATTTTGTCTAGCCAAGAAAAGGAGAGTTGTATACACAGCTTACTTTTAAGAAAGACTTTAAAGCCTTAAGGAGAATCTCCAACCATAAAACCACAGTTGTTTAGATTGTGAACAAAATATGGACCATCATCTTCCCTTTTTTTAATCTATTTTCACTTACTTAACAAAGAAAGTGCTGATTCCTGAGCTGAAAGTACAGGCCTCCCTAAAAACTGTCGGCCAATGGCCAGCAGCAGCAATATAATATCAACAGCAATCCCCAATTTAAGTGTGGTAAAGAAGGAAACTTTATTTAGTGCAAAACAGCCCAATAGTGACTCAGCATGGCTGTGAACAGCTCACTAGTCATACAGCAGCACCCCCCCCCCCCTCCCAAGACAGCTCTGCTCTGCTCCTTAGTGGTCTGCTTTGCCCTGAACTGGTCTGCTCCACTCCACTCCTGTGAGGTATCTTTAGTGTTGCAGCTCAGCTGGGGAAACGCAGTCTTCAGTAGAAAGGGAAAATGCCTCTAAAGACCCAAAATGAAGTTGACTTACACACACACAAGTCCTTGCCCCAGTCCCTTGATTGGTCCATCCTTATGCAAATAAGGACCCAAATCCCCACAGTTTAATTGGTCCAAAGGCACTAGCCTGATTGGTCAGAATCCAGCCAGTCTGGCAAGTGAAGATATTGATGGGGATATAGTTGGGCAGCTCCAGTTGTATGGGGAAAGCCTCAGTCCTGTTGGCTAAAATAGGATTCTGGAACTCCTTTAAAAGGGCTGACTCAGATGGCAGAAACATAGCATAGGCAGGCAGTTCAGTGAGGCTTCTCCCTGACATGCAGTTTGTGTGAGAGGCCCCTGTCCAGAAATGGCTCCTAGGCTCTATTTCATTTTTTGTTATTTTGTTTTTTTAATTTGGGCCCAGTTAGCCACTAGGAGCCCTTTTTAGTATCTTCTTTGTCAGGGTTCACAAGCAATTCACCATAGTGGGGCCTTTTTCACATGCACTGTTTTAGGGTTCCAATCTGTCTTGATAGGGGACAGCAGTTCCTGGGGTGGACGTAGGGAAGGAAGTGCTGCAAAGAGGGGTTGTAAAGATGTAGGCCCAGTTACCTGGACTTGTCCCATGCCATCGCTTCCCAAATTTCCATGTTCATAGGAATCACTGGGGAATCCTTAAGTGCAGGTCCAGAGTAGGGTCTGCAATTCTAAGATTCTGCATTTCTAAAAAGTTCCCAGGTGATGCTGATGCTGCTGGTCAGAAGATGACACTTTGAACAGTAAAATATAAAATATCCTGCCCTGGCTGGCATGGCTTAGTCGGTTCGGCATCGTCCCGCAAAGCAAAAGGTCACCAGGTGATTCCCAGTCAGAGCACACACCTGGGTTGTGGTCCCAAGAAGCAATCGATTAATGTTTCTCTCACACGTCCACACTTTTCTCTCTCTCTTTCTCCTTCCCTTCCTCTCTCTCTAAAAATAAATAAATAAAATATTTAAATTATATTAACATCGAACAATTAAAAACCCTAAACCCATTCAGAACTGTGCTGTTTGTGCTGGCCCAGCATCCACTGTGGGACTGCAGAGAACCAACCAGACGCCTTCAGGGAGGTCAGCGGGTGATTTTTTTCCCCTTTTTTTCCCCAGCTTTATTGGGGTATAACTGACAAAGATACAGTGATTTTCAAAGTCAAAATACCGAGTTCACAAAGATACAGTGATTTTCAAAGTCGAAATACTGAGTTCACAAAGGTATAGTGACTTTCAAAGTCAAAATACCGAGTTCACAAGGAGTGTGCAGAGCCACACTCCTTTGCAAAAAAAAAAAGTAATTCTTAAAATTAATACGAAGAAAACAATTAAAAATCATTTGTTAGGCATAAACTTGATATAAAAACAAAAATGGTATGCTGTAATATCCACTCGTTGTAGCATGGTATAAGCTCCAGAGAAAGGGAAGATTCAGTCATGGTATTTTTTTATTCCTCCAGCGCCTCTTACTGAGGAAACTCCAAGCAGTTTCTCCTGCCTCATTGAGGCTCCTTCAACATGTTGCTTATGCTTGTTTACTTGCATGTCAGTTTCTAGTCCCTGAGTGCTCTGAAAGCAAGACCTACTCTAAGTCATCTTTTCTAGTCTCAGCATCAAGCTCAGTAACTGGGACACAGGAGAGAATAAACAATTAGTGCCTAGTGAGCGTGAGACACTGTGGGTGACCCTTTCACATCCACCGTCCTCTGGAATCTCACCCTTCAGGACTAATCTCAAGGATCTTCTCAGAAAGCCCAGGTTCACACACAGCAGGTTGACTTAGCTAAGCCTAAAACAAGATTCAAACCAAATCTGTCTACCCAGTTCTAAAGCCTATGCCCCCACTCAAACAACTATTTCGTGGTGCTTCAGTGAGTATGTCTGAACAGGAGCAAATCTCAAGTTCACTGCCAAGTTCAAAACCTGTTGTCCACAGGTTCTCTCCTGTTCCTCCACACACCTCATCACCCTCCCTTCTTCCTACTGCCTCTCCAATTACTTTCCACAGCACCTACCTGGAGGTGGATGCCAACAGCCCCTCCTGCTACCCTTCTTTAGCATTAAGGCAAGGATGCCATGGCAAATCTGACACATCTTTTTGTTACTCCACAACAAACCAAGGAAATAAAACCCACAGGACATATTTGGATTGATGTACAGATGTTCCTCAACTCAAGGAGGTTACCTTACATTTCCATAAACCGTAAATTCAAAATGCATTTCATACACCTAACCTACTGAGCATCACAGCTTAGCCCAACCTACTCTGAACATGCTCAGCACACCTACACTAGCCTACAGTTGGGCAAAATCATCCCACTGCTACTGCCCAGAAACACAAGAGTTTCAGACTAAATGTCACTACCTGGAAAAAGATTAAAATTCTAGGTATGATTTCTACTTAATGCATATTGCTTTCTCCCCATCCTAAAGTCAAAACATTGTAACTCGAACCATGGGAAGTCAAGAAGCTGGCTTGCAAATAACACAGCAAGCTTTTCCTCTTGCCCTCTTAACCTCCAAAAATAATAAATAAAGATGAATAACATACACAAGAAGCAAGGCTAAGCAGACCAGCTATGGAAAAGGGAATCACACCTTAGGGCGTCAAGGACCAGAGAGAGGGAGACAGCACAGCCAAGACCCTCATTTCTATTTTCCTGTGACCCAGCAGTTCCCATTCTCTGTATTGACCCTAAATAAATGCTGGCAAATGTGCACACAGATAAAAGTACACATAAAAGGTTGCTCTCGGTGAAGTGACCTTAATGACCATCAGCAGGAAAATAGCTGATTGCCTCTGCAGGATATTCTTAACAATGGAATGCTCTACTGAAACTAGAGGGACTATGTTAAATGTATTGGGCAGCAACAATATTTTAAAAACTATTGTTGAATGAAAAAAGCAGAATGATAAATACAGTCTATTTTTTATGTGAAAATAATCTATGTATTTGTATAAATATATATGCAAACCTATTAAAATAGCTTCATATTCTAGGGAGGCAGAATGAGGAGAAATCGTCAATAGATTTAAGCTGTAACAAATGTTCTAAAAAAGAACATTCATATACAATAAGCAATAGTTTTTGGTTTTTATTATATTTTAATGATTATGCTATTACAGTTTTCCTGATTTTTCTCCCTTTGCAGCCCCGCCACCCAGCACCCACCACTCCCTCAAGCAATCCCCACACCATTGTTCATGTCCATGGGTCATGCATATAAGTTCTTTGGCTACTCCATTTCCTATCCTGTATTTTACATCCCCATGGCTATTCTGTAACTACCTGCTTGTACTTCTTAATCCCCTCACTTCTTCACCCATCCCCCCATCCCCACCTCCCCTCTGGCAACCATAAAAACAGAACACTCTCTGTATCCATGATTCTGTCTGTGTTCTTCTTTGCTTAGGTTTTGGGGGTTTTTTATTCAATTGTTGAGAGTTATGTATTTTTTGCCATTTTATTGTTCATGGCTTTGATCTCCTTTTTCTTAAGTCCGTTTAACATTTCATATAATGGTTTGGTGATGATGAACTCCTTTAGTTTTTTCTAGTCTGGGAAGCTCTTTATCTGCCCTTCAATTCTAAATGATAGCTTTGCTATGTAGAACAATCTTGACTATAGGTCCCTGCTTTTCATGACTTTGAATATTTCTTGCCAATCCCTTCTGGCCTGCAAAGTTGCTTTTGAGAAATCAGCTGACAGTTTTATGGGAACTCCCCTGTAGGTAACTCACTGCTTTTCTCTTGCTGCTTTCAAGATTCTCTCTTTATCTCTAACCTCTGGCATTTTAATTATGAAGTGTCTTGGTGTGGTCCTCTTTGGATCTAACTTGATTGGGAGTCTCAGTGTTTCCAGGACTTGCATGTCTATTTCCTTCACCAAAATAGGGAAGTGTTCTTTCATTATTTTTTCAAATAGATTTCCACTTTCTTGCTCTTTCTCTCTCCTCCTTCTGGCACCCCTATAACATGAATGTTGGACCTCTTGAAGTTGTCCCAGAGGTTGCTTATAACTATCTTCACTTTTTTGGATTCTTTTCTCTTCTTGTTATTCTGATTGGTTGCTTTTTCATTCCTTATGTTCCAAATCATTCATTTGATTCTCAGCTTCATCCACTATACAGTTGTTTCCCTGTAAATTGTTCTTTATTTCAATTAGTGAGTCCTTCATTTCTGAATGGATCTTTTTTTATGCTGATGAGGTCCTCACTCAGTTCCTTGAGCATCCTGATAACCAGTATTTTGAACACTGCATCTGATAGATTGCTTATCTCCATTTCGTTCATCTCTTTCTTTGGAGTTTTGATCCATTCTTTCATTTGGGCCATGTTTCTTTGTCTCCTCATTTTGGCAGCCTCCTTGTGTTTGTTTCCATGTATTAGGTAGATCTGTTTTGACTCCCTATCTTGGTAGTGTGCCGTAATGTAGTATGTGTCCTATAGAGTCCACTGGCACAGTTTCCCCTATCCCCCAAGCTGCGTATTCAAGGTATGCCCCTTGTGCAGGCTGAGTACACCTTTCTCTTATAGTTGAGCCTTGTTTGCTGTTGGCAGATCATTGGGAGTGAGTTACCCAGGCCAGTCAGCTTCAAGGACTGGCTGTGACCATCAAACTCCACCGTGCGGGGAGAATCAGCTGTGCAGGGACAGGGTGGTGGTGCTCTGAAATGGTCTGTAGCTGTCCACTGGGTGTGCTGGCCCTGAGGTTTCCTGGGTGGTACAGGCCAAGAGCAGCCCCCACTTGTGTTTTGCTGGGGGTCACCCTTCCTGAGCTATAAAGCAATCTGAGTTGGCTGTTACTTGTGCTGGGGTGGGAGATACCCAGGCGAAGCCAAACTGTGAAACTAAACTGGCTGCTGCTAATGCCCAGCCTGGAGCTCACTGAGGCCAGCTGTTGCTTGGTAAGATTTAGGAAGTTGTGAAGCTTGAGCCAAGACCAGCCATTCATATGGAAAAGCAGCCTGAGTGGGCCCACAAGGTAGGTGGGGCAGTCTCTGCAGAACTCCAAGGTGGACCAAACAGTGTTAGCCAGGTTGATGGAGTCTCAGATACGGCAGGCACCAGCTTGCTGGTTCTATAGGGCGAAGGTTTAGAAAAAGGATAATGGCCTCTGCTCACCTTGACGACAGACTCTTCAGTTTCTCCCTGTGTGCCACTGGTGCCTTTCAAGCTGCTATCCCAGTGCTAGAGCTCAGAGGGAGTGAGTCTGAGTAGGTGAGTCCATGTAGGGGTTCTTTAAGAGGAACTGCTTGGGGCTCCAGAAGTTTCTTCCACCAACTCAAAGGCCTGGTTTTTGCAGCCCATAGTTGTGGGCACTTATCTCACTGGCACTGGAACCCTGGGCTGGGGGCCTAGTGTGGGCATGGGACTCCTCGCTCCCGAGATATCCCTCCTGAGTTTTTAACCACCACACGTGTGTGAGGGATAAAAAGTCTGTTCCGCATCCACTCTTCTCCTACCAGTATGGATAGATGTGGTTTCTTTAATTCCATAGTTGTCAGACTTCCATTCATCTCAATTTCTGATGGTTCTGAGTGATGGTTGTTCTGTATTTTAGCTGTAATTTTGATGTGTTTGTGGGAAGTGGCGAGCCATGTCTGCCTATACCGCTATCTTAACTGGAAGTCCTATGCAGTATTTTTTAATTAAAGAGTAACAAATGCCAGTGGTACTTACCCAAATAGTAGGTATCCCCTTGCTCCTGGCCCATCGTCTCTTTCAGAAGCAGATGATGATGTCATCCTGAGAAGGCACAAGCCCATGCATGGGACATGGATCAAGGCCCAAGCATCCCCAAAGGACTTGCTTTCCTCAGTTACCACTTACTAAATAACTGAGAAACCTGAGGTCCTAAGCCCTTGGGGCTTCCAGCCTCATCTTATTCTTCACCCATGAACTGCTTGCCTCCGATTCCCCAAGGCTGTAGGAGGCATTCTCTAGCTCAATATGAAGTGGCTATATTCAGTAAATGTAATAACTGACCCCAACCACACTTCCATATCCTTCTTTCATTCAGGCATCACCTGTCAACGTTTTACTAAGCAGTGACCAGGCATTCAGCATGCTAGAGACACAGCAGTGGTCAATGCTCACTGCACAGATCAGTCTAGGGGCCTGGGCTAACTCCAATGACCAGCAACCCATCCCAGCAACCACCTGAATTCTCAAAGTCCAGAATGACCCGTACCCACCAGGACACAAAAGACCTGCTTTCAAACCCCAGTCCCTTCACTTAATATGTCATCAGGGCAAATCTTTCTCCCTGTGAGCCTCAAAGTTTATCATTTTTGGATAGAGACAATCATTTAGAATGAGATATCTTAGCAGATTCCTACTTCATGGGATTGTGGTGAGGATTAGTACAATACTCTAAATTGAGGGCCTGAAACATATTACTCAGTAAGCGGTAGTTTCATTAATGGATGGTGTGAAGAGTAGGAGTTGGCACACACCTTCCGTAACGGGCCGCACAGTGAAGAGTTTAGGTTTGAAGATCACAGTGCACTCTGCTGCTTGTAAACAAACGGGTGGGGCTGTGTTCCAGTAAGCTGCGGAACTTAGACTTGAATTACATGATTTGCACATGTCTTAAATTATTACATGTTTAATCTTTTCAACAATTTTAAAATGTGAAAACATTCTTAGCTCACTGGCTTTACAAAAACAGGCAGCAGGTCAGATTTGGTCCCAGGCGAGTTTGCTGATCCCTGTATTAGAGGAAATCCTACACCCAGAGCAAGACCAAGAACTCCCAACCGACCACTCAGCATGTGATTCCTCCCTGCAGGGGGCTGACTGGAACTGCTGTTTGTTGCAGGAGTCTCTAGCACTGGGCTACTTGAAGAAAAACAACAGAAGACCTATGCACTTATTACACATGTATGTTTATATGTGTGTGTACGTACACATAAATATTCACACAAGTACTCATTTCTCCCTCTTAATTTGTATTTCGGGAATGTTTTATGATGTATATAGAATCAGTACAATAGTGCGTCTATAGTATAAATGAATTCTGTTCCCCCCAAATTTATTTGTTGAAGATCTAATCCCCACTGTGATGGTATTTGAAGGTGACACCTTTGCTAGGTAATTAGGTCATGAAGGTGGAAGCCCCCATGATGGGATTAGTGCCCTTGCAAAAAGAGACATGAGAGAGAGCTCTCTGTACCTTGTGAGGACACAGCCAGAAGACGGCCATCTGCTGGCCAGGAAGAACATCTTTATCAAAAACGAAATTGGCCAACACCTTCATGTTGGACCTCAATCTCATCTGCAAAACTTAGGTATAAATTCTGGGAAATATCATCCTGCCTCTTGGTATGAACTTTCTGACATCTTCTAGAGGTAGACAGAGGTAGACCTCTAGAAGATATCAGAAAGTTCATACCAAAGCCACCCTGATCTGTATTGGCTGGGCCTGGCAGGGAAAGAAGGCTCCAGAACTGTGAAAAACAAAATTTTTTTAAGTCACCCAGTCTCATTTTGTTAAAGTAGTAGGGGCTAATATAATCTACAATTTAGAAAAACCTGCAAAGTAGGGGTGCATGTTTAAAACTTTTTTCCCCAAGGAGGAGTATCAGATCAAAAACAGTGGAGGCATAAAGGTGGTTGGGTGGGGGGGTCGGGAGGAGGATGGCTTCAGGTAAGCTGTACATGTTCCTTCTCAGAAACAGGATACATAGAGAACAAATGATAACCCGAATCTAATCATGAGAAAACATCACACAAATCCAATGTGAGGGAAATTTTACAAAGTGGCCTACTCTGTTCCAAGGGCAAGCTCGTGAAAGACAAAAAAAAGTTCCAGACTTAAGAAGACTAGAGACAGGACAACCCCATGCAATATGTGATCATGTATTTGGATCCTGACCAGGAAAAAATTTTTTAAATACTTAACATTTTTTATTTCCCTATAAAGGACATTAGTGGAATAATTGACTAAATTTTAATAGGTCTATAAATAATAGAACCATATCTATGTTAATTTTCTGTGGATGATTATATTATGCTTATGAAAGAAAGTGCCCTTGTTTTGGGAAATATACCTTGACGTAATTAAAGGCAAAGAAGCATCATGTGTGCAACTGTATTACAAACTATCCAGAAAAAAAGGATGTGAGCATGGATGGGTGTGTGTCTGTGTGTGCAGAGAGAAAGAGAAAGTAAATGCAGTAAACTTAGTATTTGGGGAATCTTGGCAGAAAGAGATACAGAAATTCTTTGTACTACTTTTGCAACTTTTCTGGAAATCTTAAAGTATTTCAAAATTTAAAAATTTAAGTACCAAGAGTAAATGATAGTTACAAAGTTCCGTGTTAAAAGCTCTTATATAGAAAGCATGCCTATTTGTTTTCTCTTTCTGTTTTACAAAATAATGTAAGGGGGTATTTGCCATTAGTGCTTCAAGTCAGCTACAATCAAGATTGCGTGTGACGTTACCATAGGACCTAAGATCAAAAGGAGACAAACACTTCCCCTACCCCCATAATAGTGGCCCCATCAGCGGCCCGTTAACAGGCAACCTCTCTGGCCTGTGGCGCCACCTAAGAGGTGCATCACATTCCCTGTACATCCCTCCTATGGGCAGAGGACTGATACCTGGGTACAGACACACAAGTACTGGGGTGATACTTTGCCCTACAAATGATAGGAAGAAACAGAAAGAAAAGGTTGCCCAATCTGTTTCTTGATGTTCTGCCATTTCTATATCAACACTAGTGAACGAATCCAAGCAGACTCTTTCTAGGGAAGAAAGAAGCCCCCCAAGACAAATGGGGCATCCAGACCAAAGGGATGGTCCACAGACAGGCCCATACCTCTTCCAATCCTGTGCTTCTGGTTTGCTGACTGTCACACCCTCTGGCCTCATCACCATGGCCAGACCCTTCCCAAGAAGCCATCCTCTCTTGAGAGTACCAACTTTTTAAAGTACTATCCACCCTGTAGAAAAGTTAACTTTAGAAGCTATTAGTTCAAATGAACGGAAGAAACAGAACTTCAGTAACAGCAGAGGTTTTTAAGTTCCTATCAGTGACCTGGGGCAATCCAAGACAACAAGATCTAAAACCATCCCCAGTTTCCTGGGTTGCCCTATAGTCTTCACACACCAGAGTCCAATCCCAAAACCCTCACTTGAAAATGACCTGCTAATTGGGTCCCCAATGCCTCCATCATAAATAGATGCTGCAACTGGCAGTGTAATTAGCAGGCTTCCGCTGCCAAGACAACCACCTTTTTCCCTCTGCTGAAGAAGTTGCCCTTCCTGACCTTAAGTTTCAAATCCTAGATATTTTCGGATGGAAAGGCCTATTCAATCAGAGGAATCTATCACCTAATGAAAGCAATTAAAGTAGCAGTCATTCAAAATTTGTATTAGCAAAGCAAGGCAAAAAATAAAAGGAGGAAAATTAAGCAAAAAGCGAGTCATGTTAATAATTCCCTTTGTCTCCACTATCTAGAAAATGCATATTAGGATTCAAAAGCCTAGTGCCTTAATGTGCATTTTCCTCTGTGATGATCGACTATAGGGCCCCACAGACAGGTAGCAGCACCGGGCACATAACAAAACTGGAAGAAAGGAAGGTCTCTTCCTCAACAATCTTCCTTCACTAACCAAAGGAAAACTTGGATCTTCATCTTCCATCTCCTAAAAATTAAGCCATATACTGAATACAGATGTTTTAATATATTTCACAATATGATTCTAATAGAATTTTTTAATGTTACAGCAACACACCAAAAAGCTGTAGGCCACAGGTGGCAAACACAAGACCTGCGGGCCGAATCCGGCCCTCCACCTTGTTTTATCCGGCCCAGCACCTTGTTTCTACCCAGCGGCAGCACTGAGCTCTCTCTTAACAGTTAAGGAGCAGTTACATTTTATACAGTCCTAAGAGTACATTCAGCCCTTTGAAGGCAACCTCGAGGCTGATGTGGCCCCTGGTGAAAATGAGTTCTGACACCCCTGCCTTAGACCAACACAGTTAGTAACTAGTTATGTCTGGTGTTGAGAATACAGGCAATTTTACTTTCCTCTATATACATTTTTTAACTCCCCTATTTTTTACAAATATTTGTTATACTTTAATAGAAAAAGTTATGGAAAACAAGGAGATTAAAATAACATTTACATTCAAACACAGAGAGCAGTCTTCAAACTCTAAGGTGTTTCTGTTCACCTGGGAGTCTCGCTGAAAAGCAAATTCTGGTTCCATTGGTCGGGAGTGAGGCAGAGATCCTACATTTCTAACCAACTCCCATGTGACAGACAACTGGGCAAATCCAGTGGCATTTGATTGCCAAACACCTATAAAAAACAAAAGTAATTGAGGTGCCAACAACCCCAGGTTTAAGGAGCTGATGATGATAAGTAACAAGCCCTTAAATCAAGGCAAGCCAACATCGACAAAGTCTTACCCTGAAAAAATTAATGCATTTGGGCCCCAGCCAGAAAAAGGAAAGAACAAAACAAAACTGAACTTTACTTGAAAATACAGTACTATGCTGGAAGCACTTGTCTTCATAGTTAAAAACAAATGAAATTGCTTTTTATTGATTTTAATTTAGGTTGGAACACGTGCTGTCCAATAATGCCAGCACAGGAAGTCATAAGTGGGGATGAGATATGATAAGAGATGAACTCTGGAGGCCATCAGACACTCAGCCAACCTCCAGTCTAAGTAGCAGTTAAAATGTGATAGACGGGATTGGGTGTGGGCAAAATACACAACCAGATACACAGCTATGCATTAAACTCAACCTCGAGAGCCTCTTACCATCATGGACTTTATTTTTAATTCCAGCGCTAAATGTTGTTCAATTAAGTTTTACTCATTTCCTTACAGATCCTTAGGATTCTCACTTACAAATAAAATCAAGAGCAGCCATTAAGGCTAAGTATTATCAGCATGTCTCCTCAAGAGAGGCTGTCCCTAGCTCCAAAATAAAAGTCCTGGTATTCCCAGAGATAAAAAGCTTAAAATGAATGAACTTGAAAAACGAAACGGGGAATGAAACCATTATTAAATGACTGTTTGGGGCAGGTAGGGGAGGCAGTTCCTGTCCTTCTCAATACCCCTACTTCCCTACCGTTTCAGGTACCCCCGATGATCCTGGTGCCCTCTGACTGAAAATGAACGAATCAACCCTTGGTTAGCACACAGGCAGAGAAAGAACGTGTTGAAAGGATCTTGAACATCTCAAAGAATCCAATCAACAGCCAAACAATTCAGCTTCTAAAAGGGCAAGGATCAGAGAGGGTCTGGGGATTCAGGCAGCAGGAATTGAGAGAGAAGTCAATCCTTGAGTCACAGGACTCGAGCCTCAACTCTAGAGAGAAAAGGTGTGACTGGCCCAGCCTGGGTTTTGTACCTCAAATGGAGGTGGACAGAGACCCTTGATTAGCAGAAGACCCAATTAAGACCATGGATGAGGGATCACCACCCAACGAGTAGCAAAGATGCTCTTAGCAAAATAGGGTAAGGGGATGCCAGGCAAGCAAAACAAGAGCAAACTAGTAGTAACAATACCAATAGCTGTGTCCTTGCTAGGAACCGCTGGCCTTACTTATGTTCGCATTTCATTGTACATCAGCTATATGAGATAGCGACAATTATCCCCTCTTATGGATGAGGAAATTGGAGGCTGAGGTCACAAAGTTAAGCTATGACAAGGCAAGAAGGCATTATTATAAGACTACTGTCAAAAAGTCATTCAGCCTTTCCCTGTGCTATCTGACAGTCTCCGTGGACCACAAAATCAAGCCCAAAAGCCTCAACCTGGCATTCAAGGGCCACTCAAAGCATCCAATGTTGGCTCCCACGCTTATCAAACCTCCATGGTGGTTTGCAAGCTGACAGTCACTAAAAGCTTTATGCCATGAAGCAGCTAAGATACAAGGCAGACATGGGTCCAAGTCCTAAAACTGCTTGCCTTCCCCCTTGCAATGAGCCCATTTACAACCAGTCAGCCACTTCAACAGGCTCATTACTGCCTCTGCTTACTAGCTACCCCTATTCCGTGTGCACATATAAAATACCACCCAGGCTTTCAAAGGTTTATAGAGCAGCTACTCCCAGGAAGGTATGTTTCTCAATATGCTATTGCTCCCGAACACTGAGTATCTGAGCGTTTTATTGTATCTTCAGCCTTACACAGCTAGGCAAGCTGTTTTAGGGGCCTTTACCTTATTTCCCCAATTCGCACACATTTTTAGAACCCCCATACACCATGCAAAGTACTGAACACATGGAGTTTCCACTGATATTTGACTGGAACCCATTATTTAAAACTGGGGCTTTGTTTGTATGGAGAAAGACAACCCAATTCGACCTTCCTTCTCACCCCTGAGCTTGCGTGCTTGTTGTCTGATTAGCTAGTGTCTGAAACTAATTAACAGGTATAGCAAAAAAGAAAGGAGAAAACAAACCTTGGCAACTTTCTCTCAGGGAACTGATGACTCCAGATTTACAACATTTCCTCTAGGCTAGAACTAACTGGGAGCTCAGTGAGGTGGACTCATTATTCAAAGAGTGTCCACCTACCCAGTCTTTAGACGTTTCCACCACAAAGAAACAAAAATTACAAATTCATCCCCAACTACTGGGTTTCTTCCTTGGCTGTAGATGATGCCCAAAATATCATCGACAGAGACACGTGAGTGAACCAAGCCCCAAAGCCTGGGAAAAGTCAGGGGGCGCGTGCATGTTTTTGCTATGCTCTGGGACTGAGACAGCAATGAAGGAAACACAAGTATTTTCCCCACATCTAAGACGTTACTTCTCTGTAACTACCCGGAAACCTCTAGAAACCAAGAGAAATCACACAGTACCTTGAAAACATGCCCTCTGGATTACATCCTATTACCCAGGGTACGTCAGGAAGCACTCCTAAAAAGTCTCTGTAACCGAAAGAAAAGAGAGTAGACCACCCTTATCCACAGGAAATATGTTCCAAGACCCCTAGTGGATGCCTGAAACCACAGATAGCACTGAACTCTGTATGTACTACGTTTTTCCTATACATACATATGATGAAGTTTAGTTTATAAATTAGGCACGGTAAGAGATTAATAACAGTAACAGTAAGCTAGAACAATTATAAAAATGTACTGTAATTAAAGTTCTGTTAATGTGGTCTCTAGAAATATCTGATAACTGAGGTACTGTGACTATTGGGGGTACACAGCGTGGATATGCTAGGCAAAGGGATGACTCACAAGAGACGGTGTGAGATTTCAGCACATTCCTCAAAACAGCACACAATTTAAATCTTACAAATTGTTTCTGGAATTTTCCCATTAATGTTTTTGAAAAGCATAGTGCCTAAACCACAGAAAGCACAACCGCAGATAAGGAGATACTGCTGTAATAATCTTTAAGTGTTTTTTAATTTATTCTTACCCAGGAAGGCTTTTTTTCCTTATCTTTATTAACACTTCATTTATTGGGTTTAAAATCATTCTAGCATCTCATCAACCCTATGTTAGAATACATACAAAGAACTGACCCTATTCTATGTATTCCTACAATGCCAAAGTGGGAAAAATTAAGAGATCTCTTTAAGTTAGTCTTCAGGCCTCCTTACCTGGCCTTTCCCCTTTTCAAAACTCAGCTATTGGTCTTACAAAGTACCCAGAGTTCAATCCAGTAATTGTAATTCACAAGATGCGCAGAGCCGGTCTTCTATGTATCAACAGAAGCACCACATAATTAAGGAAAAGATCATCAGCTCTGCAGTCAAAAGCTGGATTCTACCACTTTTAAAACTATCCAGCTGGTCAAGTTTCTTAACTGGGCAAACGTTCTATTTGCACACATGGGAAACAAGGCACGTCCAGCCCCCAGCACAAGGCTCAGAGTAGATGCTCAAAAATGCTGCTATATGTTAGCCATGCCACATTGTAAAATCGCCTGTAGAAAGAGTAACAGCAGAATTTTCAATTCCCTGCCTCATCCCTGCCTCATCCCTACCAAGCCTGCCTAGGGAGGAAACTGTTCTTCCTAGAAATCATGGCTCGCAATGGAAACACTGCAGAGGAATAAAATCCCCAGATCCAGTGAAAAGACAGGAAGGAGGCAGCTGTCAGTAATGGCAGACGCAGGTGATCAATCAGGTGATAACACCATCCCTAAACAGGGGTCTGCCTTGACAATTTGCCAAGGGGAACACTAGGTCTGGGCAATTATTTTCCTTCAAGAGTCACTCTTGAAATCTGGCTCTGCTGAAGAGTATGAGAAAGTCCTGGGAGAACTCCTTTTCCTCCCCTTCCCAGGTGGGACTGCACAGCTGCTCTCATCACCCTCCCCTGGTTACCGAGGCAGGCTTGGGGTAGGCCCTGAGGACCCACAAAGGCTCCTTCAACACCCTAACTTGAAGACTTCAACATCCTTATTTGTCCCTCATAGAAATACGCACAACTGAAACCCAGATGCTTATCACCTGGACTGAACAAAGAGCATGTGTCCAGGCCGCCAAGGAAGCATTCCCACCAGAACCTGAAAAATAATTACTGGGGATGGGTTTTCCCAGCAGGCCCGCTCCCTCCTCCCCAGCATTGGCCACCCTTGCCCAAGTTCTCGGCCTGCAGGTGCAAACGGACACATAGGACTCAACGCTAGAAGCTCGTCTGGGCAGACCGGACCTTTCTGATAAAAGTGTGTTTTGTCTGTCTCTTACTCTCCCTATTTCCCATTTCAAATTAAGTAGCAGGTTAGCAACTGCAGAGTATGTTCTCCACCACTTGAAAGAGCCACCTTTTTTTTAAAATCTTCACCCAAAGATATGTTTACTGATTTGAGAGAGGGAGAGAGAACCATAAATTGGTTGCTTCCTGTCCTCTCCCTGACCAGGGATTGAACCCACAACCTTTTGGGGTAGGGGACGATGCTCCAACCAACTGAGCAACCCAGCCAGGGTGCAAGAGCTGCCCATTTTAATATCTGTTGGAAAAGGAACTAAACGTCCTAAAAGGATTGTTTGGGCATCCCTCCTATACAGAGGCAGAGACTACTTACTACCTGATCCATCTCACCAAATCCACAACTGTGTTAAAGTCTGCCCCACTAGTAATAACCTGGAATCCCGTGCTTGGATCCGGTATGAGCTTGGCTATTAACCAGAAATGGGAACTTGGGCCTCAATAAAGCAAAATACCCAAAAGAGCAAATGCAAGGGTCCAGAATGCCATGTGAGGCAGAGTTCTGCAGCCTCCTCCACCAGGCAAGAGGGAACCAGCACCGCTATGGTTTAGCACTCTGGTCAAGGAGCTTCACACATCAGTCCACAGATCTCTGAGTATCTCCAGAGTCCCTTCTATCTTTCAAGTTGCTAGGCATGAGCTCAATCAGAATGCTCAAGATATTCTATACTGCCATGGGAGCTAGCTGGTGTTTTAAAAGTTCGCAACCCTCCATAGGTCCCACACATTTCACCAAATGGAACCTGAAGAAGGAAAAATCATAGCCAGGAACTCTGCTAAATGCCCACTGAAGAGCCAGTAAAATAACAACAATGGCTGTTATTTTCAGGTGCTTGCTATTTGCCAGGCCTGTGACAAATGCCCTTCATGGCTTACCTCATTAACCCCTTAAACAACCTCACAGAGCAGGGACTGTTACCCCATTTCACAGAGGGTCAAACAAGCCCACAAAGCTAATGACCCCAACTCTCTACCCCGATACACGGACTCCGGTGCTTCCTAGTGACAGTGCCTTCCAGAAGGCAACCCTCTGCACCAATGACGAGAGCCTCTCTTGGCACTATGCTTTGAAGGGGTAGGGAAGGGCTAAGTGGTAATCACTGTCTCTGAGGGTCTGACAGCTATGAAAGCTTCTTCTGAAAGCAGAGATTGAGACAGGATAGTGAGAAGCTAGGAACATTCCTTGGCAAGTGGAATAGGGAAACTGAGACAGACAGCTGAACACAATGGGCAAGCAATTTATGGCCAGGTGCAGATGGTCACCAGGGCGGGAGGTCCCAGTGATGGCAGGGGGCAAAACTGGGAAAACAAGGATCTGGGACTCCCCTCTCCCCAACTTCTCTCCTGGCCTTTCCTCCCCGGAGATAACATCTAGGCCTCAGTTGTATTTCAGCTCCAGGCCCAGAAAAGCAGCAAAACCAGGTAGGCACCACCAGACCAGCCATAGTGACTAAAGACCCCCATGCCCTTTCACTGACCAATCAGTGGAGACCAGGACCCTGAAAGGGCAGACCCTGAGAACTGATAAATATGCTGCTGAATCCCTCCCCTGAGACCTCCCCTAAGATTCCTGCCTGCAAGAGAGAACTAAAAGCCTGAAGACAAAGGACCACGCCCGTGCTGCTCTCCCCCTCTGGGGAGCAGCCCACACCACTCCCTTTCCCTTCTTCTTCCCCGACTTCTTCCTTCACAGGTACACTGTCTCCGAAACTCTAAGGCAATGGGCAACTGGCAGCTTGTTCTGGGCTTCTCTCCTGAACCTGTTCTTTTCCTGGGACTTCACAGTGAGCTAAGGCAGCCCAGCCTAGGCTCTCCTGTTGCTTTTCCTACGCTAAGTCCTTCCTTGTTTCACTGTCCCCAACTTTAGTAACTGGATCCTCACAGTCATCTGGACTCCTGTTGTGAAACCTTCCCCACATGAGGTGAAGAACCCGCACACTACAGCTGACCCCAGGCCAATAACAAGACATGGTGGGAAAGAGCGATACGAATACAACGCAAGCCAAGAATGCAAGCCACATCTGTAATTTTACATTTTACACAGTCACATGAAGCAGTAAAAATAGGTGATAATAATTTTAATAATACATTCCACTTATCCCAATATATCTAAAATATTATCATTTCAATAGGCAATCAATATAAAAATTTAATGAGATGTTTTATATACTTTGTTCATATGTCTTTGAAATCCAGTGTGTATTTCAGACTTCAAGCCCAGCTCAATTCGAAGCCACGCTCCCAGTGCTCGTTAGCCACACGGCTGCCGTGCTGGACGGCACAGCTCTACAGACACTTCATGATAAATAAGCTGAGGCTCAACATCAGAAGGCACCCCTAGGAGAAAAATTTCATATCCATGCAAAAATGAGATTACTTGACATCATCCATGTACTTGGTATATTAACCAAACACCACAAATTTATCTGATATCAACTTCACAAAGCCATTCCTTTCACCTTTTTATCCCTACTCTCCAATTTCCTTAACAAAAATAACACTGATCAGAAGACCACTCAAGTTCTGAGAAACAACCTACCTACTCTAGCATAACAATGAATTTATTCTGAGTAAACACAAGGTACTTTACCAGGTATAAACCACAGAGGAAAGGATCCATTTAGTCAGTCACAGTTTTAAAAACTGCTGTCACCAAGCCCATACTTAACACTTACTCAATAGCTAAGAATTCAGAAAGGTGTCACTTTGAAATACAAACCATCCTAAAAGAGCCATATCTGATGCAAAACCTCTGGGCTTTGAAGAAAGGAAAACTAAACTGCTAATTTTAGATCACCAAACCTCCATTTGTAGATCTCACCAATTAGAATATGACGCAACCACCATCAACAGATTGGGTTCCCCCCCCCATGTAAGTGAATGTGAATCAAACATGAACCCAAATCAATTTCATGGATCAGGAAACCTTTGCACATAATACTTGTTACTGATACCTGCTCTTTTAAGTCAATTTCAAAATAGCTCTACGGCTTAAAAACTGTCCATGTAGCAGCAAACCTGTTTGAAAGATAAAAACCCCTGTGGATAGTTTCTCCTTATATTTTCAAATATTGGCTAATAGGTCTCTCAGTATGGCAAGAGACGGTACAGAAGTCCTCTCCCAGGCCAGCTCTTACAAAGCATTCCAAGACAGTTCATGTGTCAGCAGGAAAGAGCTCTGCGGTCACTAAGCAACGTCTGACATGGCTATGGGCCTGGGAACCTTCATCTCAAATGTCAATCTCCAATCCCTGTGTAGAAAAACTATAAAACAACACAAGGGCGAGAAGACAAAATCTGTGCTTTAGACATGCACTGGATGTCTCCACCCACTAGCACAAAGGGGCCATGGCAGGGCCCACGTTAACACAGAAATATACAGCAAGGCATATATATCATGCCCACACAATTTCAGTAACAAAAATACCAAAAGTAGTTCTAAATCTGTTCCCTAGAGCTGAGGGCATGCAACGTAAATTAAAGCCTAATAGCCATCTTTAATAAATCTGTCAATGGAAAGTATTCCTGAATACCATATGCACCTTGAATTCATCCAGCACCTGCTCCGCTAGCTGAGAAACATGACAGCGTCCAGAAAGCCACGTTCAAATTTCGATCCCACCACTTCATTCATTGTGGGGTCACCACTCTCCCTGAGCTCCAGCTCTCCTATCTCTTCATAGGGTTGCATAGCAATAACTGAGAGCACACTTATGCAAGCATTTGTTTCGTAAATGTTAAGCAACAGCTATTAAAAAACAAATACCATTTGTAGCATCCTGCACACCTAATGCTATCCTGGTGCTCTGCACATGGCATTCCATTTAATCTTCCCAAGGACTCTAGGAGGTTCAGACTCCCCATTTTACAGATGAGAAAACCAATGAAGTAATTGGCCCAAGTTACTAAAGGACAAAGCTGGGATTCACTAACATGGGCCTGTTACTTAACTTGATTGACTAGATCTGTGCAATTTAAACAAGCATGCATTTGCCACAGCCTCTTTCATCAGAATTCACCTGTCTCATGTCCTCAAAAGCCCTATTAAACGTCCCAAAGCATAAAAGATATATTTCCACAAACTCCTTTATCTGGTCAGAGTGCTTTCATTTTGCTCAGATTCTCCAGAAACCTATTTTCCTTCCACTTAGCATAAAGAGTGAAGGCAGAAACTTCAAGAACGAGCAAAGCAACTCCCTTACATCAATTAAGATGCTTCAATAACAACAGTGAAGCTTTTCTTTTAAAAATCACATCCTGAAAATGTTCAGAAAGAATTCTAGTGCTAGAGTTACCCACCTTCTGTCACAGCTTCTGCACAAATGGACCAACTAAGGAAGTGAGGGCTGATGCCTAACACTGTCAAGTGACTTTCTGCACCCTCCACTCATGGCCATTGTACACATATAAGCAGAGAAAATGACTAGTTTAAAAGAGAAAAAAAAATGCATGGGAGAAGAATAAAATAGGACAAGCATCAACTAGCGACGTATTCTAGAAAACTTAGCTCCATGATGCAGCAGCCACCATGCCTATTGAGGGAATTAGACAAGGTGGTCAACCAATACTTGTCAAGAAAGCAAAAACGGGTCAGTTCAGACAAGCCACCTCTCCAACACCAACCTACCCAAAGCCTTCACTAGGCAACAGATCAATATTCATCTTCACACTCTATAGTCAGCTCAGGCAAGCTCTGCGGCCCTCTACGACTCTCCACGTCACTACTTCTGCAACCACCAAATCACAAGTGAGAACGTGTACTCCTCCCAGACCAACCCGAAGCCAAGGCTACTTCTGATGCAACGAATCCCAGATTCACAAAATTTAGCCTAAATTATTTCATAAGAGGAAAAAAAAAAAAAAAAAAGACTGTAACCATGGAAACATGACCCAACTGCCTCATAAGACATCTGACCCCTAACTGAAATATATCTTGTTTTCAGCAATAGATATCTTGGTGGCCGGCAACAGAAGTTACAAATTCAGCTTCTCCCTTTTTAAAGATGGACTTCCAACACCATGACAATATACTCTAAATTCTCCTAAGATGTTAACCTTGGATATGGATCTCTTAAAAGGATGCAATACACAAATGTGAAATTTCTGGAAATGGCATACAATAATATCAAACTCTTGTAAAATGGCCCATAATTGTTTCAGAGGGCATTATCTGTTCATCCTATCTGTTCAGTCCTCAAATAGGATCATGCCCACCTAAATAAGGAAGATACGGCAGGTGGAAGGAGAAATGACGTCCTGCCCTCATACAGTCTACGTAGGCTCTGAATCATATGTGAGGAAATCATGACCATACTATGTATTATAACAACCACTTAAAAAATACAGGCTGGAATTAGGGTGAATGTTTAATCTGTACATGTCAAAAACTGGTCATTCTCTACCAACCCAAAGTTTAGGTTTCCATATGCTGTTTCTAAAAACTTAAAACATGTGATATTTTCATCATGTATTAGAAATCCATGCATGGGTTTCACGTGCAAAAAAAAAAAAATTAGAGGATCAGGGATGTTATGTGAAAAAATTACAATCTTTGGCAAGGAATCCACTAATATAACATCTCTAATATTAATTTATTCAAATCCTACTACACTAGTGTCTTTCTTTTGTCCCCTCACATGAACCCTTTTGTGAGTAATTTGACAACAAGAAAGTGACAATAGGAGCTATTTCTTAAATCAAATGAAAGTTTTCAAAACACAGCCAACAGCCATAGAAGTCACCACATTACTGAGAAATATCTAGGCAGCAGGCCACTGCAGAGCCAAAAAAGGACACAGCAGCAGGACTGCACATCAGACAGAGAGGAATGAAGTCATCTCATCAGCCAATGAGGCACGTGCTCGCACTAGCACACGCACATACAGGCACTTTTACCCACACCCAGTCCAGGTAACACAAAACCACAAACAAGTAAAAATATATATCTGTCCCTCAGGTCCAAATCTACACATCACCAGTATGCAGTTGGCAAACACCTCCAGGGACCAGCTGAATGTTGTAAATAACCCCTGTGGGCCAGGAGAGTGTCCCTTCTCAGGGGGCAGCCACTATTTCATTCCAGATTACTGTTGTTGCCAAGCAAGAACACAGGCCCTAAGTTGCAATACCTTCCAAATTTTTCCGAACTCAGACTTCTATGGGAAGCTACGACCAGAGCAGGAGCCCCCATAGGTTTTGGTCATCACTACCCAGTGTCAGTATACAAGTTGACAGCAGCATGAATGTGAAATGCTCCAATCTTTAATTCAATTTTTAAAATTGTATTTCATTGTTTATCCTACTGCAGTTGTCCCGATTTTTCCCTCTTAGTCCTTCTCCACCCAGACACCCACTCCCTCAGGCAATCCCCACACCATTGTCCATGTCCATGGGTCACGCATATATGTTCTTTGGCTACCATGTTCCGTATGCTGTACTTTACATCCCCTGATTATTCTGTAACCACAATTTGTACTTAATCCCTTCATCTTTTTCACCCATCCTCCAACCCCCCACCCATCTGGCAGACATCAAAACGTTCTCTGTATATGATTCTGTTACTGATCTGCTTATTTATTTTGTTTAGATTCAACTGTTGATAGATATGTATTTATTGCCACTTTATTGTTCATAGTTTTGTTCTTCTTAAAGAAGACTTTTTAACATTTCATATCACACCGGTTTAGTGGTGCGAACACCTTTGTCTTTTTCTTGTCTGGGAAGCTCCTTGTCTGCCCTTCCATTCTAAATGGTAAGTTTTGCTGGATAGACTAATCTTGGTTGCAGGTCTTTACTTTTCATCACTGAGTATTTCTTGCCAATCCCTTCTGGCCTGCAAAGTTTCTTTTGAGAAATCAGCTGATAGTCTTATAGGAGCTCCCTTGTAGTTAACTAACTACTTTTCTCTTGATGCTTTTAAGATTCTCTTTAACTTCTACCTTTGGCACTTTAATTATGATGTGTCTTGGAGTGGGCCTCTTTGCATCCATCTTGTTTGGGACTCTGTTTCCTGGACTTGCCTGTCTATTTCCTTCACCAAGTTAGGGAAGTTTCCTTTCATTATCTTTTCATTATCTTTTCAAGTAGGTTCTCAATTTCTTGCTCTCTCTCTTCTCCTTCTGGCACCCCTATGATGGAAATGTTGGAACACTTTATCTCTGAAGCTCCTTATAGTATCCTCACTTTTTTGCATTCTTTTTTCTTCTTGCTGTTCTGGCTGGGTATATTTTACTTCCTTATATTCCAAATCATTGTTTTGATTCCACCTCATCCACTCTATTGTTGATTTCCTGTAAACTCTTCTTTATTTCAATTAGTGTATCCTTTGTTTCCAACTGGATCTTCATTACACCGTTGAGGTTCTCACCAAGTTCGTTAAGCATCCTCATGACCACTGTTTTGAACTCTGCACCTAATAGATTGCTTGTCTTCATTTTGTTTAGTTCTTTTTTCTGGAGTTTTGTTCTGTTCCTTCATATGAGCCATGTTTTGTTGCCTCCTCATTTTGGCAGCCTCCCTATGTTTGTTTCTATGTATCAGGTAGAGCTGCTACATCTCCCAGGCTTGTCAGCGTGACCTAATGTAGTAGGTGTCCTGCAGACCTCTAAGGCACAGCCTCCCCTCTCACCCAAGGTGGATATTCGAGGCTCCTCTTGTAATTGAGCCTTGATTGCTGTTGGCATATCCAAGGTCAGCCACTGTGTTCTGTCCACAGCCACCCAGCATAAGCTACAGAGTGATCTGCAGATGACTGCTATGTGTGCTGGGCTTGAAGGTGCCCAGGCAACGCCCAGCTGTGAACCATGGCCGGATGCTGCTAGTGCCAGGCCTGGGGCAACTTAGGAGAGGCATGGGGCTCACTGAGGCCAGATGCTGCTTGAGAGAATTCAGGAAAATCTGAAACATGAGCCCAAACAAGCTGTTCATATGGAAAAGCCCTGGAAACAGCTCAGGTCGGACACATTGGGTGGGGTGTCAAGTAATCACCAGGGTGCAGCAAATAGTATAAGCCAGGTTGATGGAGTCTCAGATATGGTGCCCACCTGCCAGCTCTGTGGGCAGAGGGCTCAGAAAAGGAGCAATGGCCTCTGCCAGCACTTGTGTCTGGGATAAAGCTGAGCCCCAGCCCTCCCTCTGATGCCAGACGATTCATCCCCACCCCCACACTTGTCTCTGGTGCCTTTCAATCTGCTGCCCCTGCAGTGGAGCTCAGAGGGAGTTAAGTCTGAGTAAGTCCAGGTGTGGGCCCTTTAAGAGGAACTGCCTGGGAATCCAGAAGCTTCAATCCCCACTAGTTTTTACAGCCAGAAGTTATGGGTCCATATCTTCCTGGCACAGAAACCCTGGGCTGAGGGTCCTGGTGTGGGAATGGGACCTCTTGCTCCTGAGACACCCCTCCTGATTTTTATCTTCCACATGTGGGCATGGGACTAGTCCATTCCATGTCTCCAGTCTCAATATGGTTTCTTCTTTAGCTTCATAGTTGTAGGACTTTCATTCAGCTTAACTTCTGGTGGTTCTGAATGACGGTTGTTCTGTCATTTAGTTGTAATTTTGACGTGGTCGTACAAGGAGGCAAGCTGTGTTTACCAAAACCACCATCTTCCCGGAAGGGATCAATTTTTTCTTTTCAGCACAGTATGGCCGAAGACAGCATCGGCTGCAGTCATGCTGTACCCTGCATAACTCCGGGTAACTCAAATGACTTTTTCTCCATTTCTCGTTTTTTTTAATGCATTAACTGGAGAGAGAGAGAAACATTTATTTGCTATTCCACTTTCTTATGCATTCATTGGTTGTCTTGTATGTGCCCTGACTGGGGATAGAACCCACAGCCTTCGCATATCAGGACAATGCTCTAACCAACTGAACTACCCGGACAGAAACTACCTCTCCATTTCTCTTCACCAACTTTAAGACAAAAGATTCAAAACAAGCCTTCTGTTCTCTTTTTAGACAACGAATCCTGACACCACTGACCCAATAATAAATCACATTAGTTTTAAAGGCCACACATAAGTTCATTGGCATGAGCAAACCTCTGTTTCTTATCTGCGCTACAGGAGAAATAAGGTTTAATGTTAGAAAAAGAAAATAGCTTATAGGCATTCTCTTAACCAAGATCCACTAACAACCCTGTTTCTTATTCCCTGGGGATAATCTGTAGCAAGGTTAGCAAGATAATCAAAGGGTTCTTAGCGCCTTAGGAAGCAAACTCTCAGAGGAAAGTTAAGAAATACACTTTACAAATCATAATATAATATGCACTGGGCATTTGACTTACATGTTGTAGAGAGGTCACAACCCTTCCAAACTGCCCAGCCTGGAATCAACAATCCTCAAATTCCAGAAACAATTTAGAAGCCATTTAGTTAAGGGTAAAGAAAACAACCCCAAAGGAACTTAGGGTCTTGTCCAGCCAAATTCCACAGCTGGCCTGGCTAGCTCCCATGGCTAGTTCCAAACTCCAGAGGAAAAATCCTGAACCCAAACCACTCTGGCCCAGTACAACTACCTCAGACCTTCTCCTGAAGTGTGACTCAGAGCCTGCAGCCCACACTTAAGTAATATATGGCATAATACCACCACATTATTTAAGGTAACCATTTTCAATGCCCCAAACAAAAGATCTCATATTATAAACTAAATCAATTTAGATCATTTTAAAGATTCAAAAAACTCACCACCTACAGACTCACTCTATCCACAGTTGTTATCAGTTTATTCAGAAGCTAATGTCATTTGCAGAAAGGTCATCTCTTCAATGTAACCAAATAAAATCCTATACTAATTGCATTACTTTCTTATTTAATTGTAGCAAGCAAGAAGACAGCTTTAACTCACCCAGTGTTTATGGGAACTGCATACATGGGAAAAGAAGTGGGGTGAAATACCCTAGGCTTGGTCTTTTAATTGGCCTTTCTGTGCAAGCCGGAAAAAAGCTTCCAAACAGCAACCAACCTGAAATTCAAAATAATACTGAGGGATGATTAAAGAGACTTATTATAGCCACGCCCACCTACTACGAGGGTGACCTTAGACAAGTGGCAATGTCCTTCAGCTTTATAGTCTCCCCATTCTCAAGTGCTGATACTCATGGTTTCCAATTGCAGGGAGCATTGAGGTCATGTAAGCAGCTCAGGAACAGCACCCAGACCATGACAAGCTCTTGGTGGGTGTGCGCTATCAATAGCCATTGTTCCCATTTTAGAGATTAAAAAGCCAAGGCCCACTTGCCCCAGATGACACTGCTGCAACAGGTGAGAATTTCAACCTGGGCCTCTAGTTCCTCAATACCAGGTGTGTATATCTAGACCTCCCAGGCCCCCAACCTCCCTCAACCCCACTTCCACAAGATTCTGGGTAATTTGTCCAAGGAAGCCCAGCTACCCAGTGACATAGCTAGCCCTCAGCTAGTTCGAGCCTCCACACTCACTGAATCCAAACACTTCAGGAAAATATATATGTTTTTAAATGAATAGAACTCATTTATGAATACCCACTGCTTTGTAAATAAATCCTTTTGGCAATTCAGAACTAACTTGACTCCTGAAAAGTCAATGACATTTCCTCACCAATTTGAACTATGCTTTTGTATTTGCTAAATGGCTTCCGGCTGTGCCTTATCCAAATCATTCCAAATGGATGATTTTATCTGATTTAAGAGCACTGTGGAATTTATGGGGCTACAATGGTTTGAAAACTCAAATACTTCTTACATTCATGTAATAACTGGTATGAATAAATTCCTCAAAAGTATACCCTCTGCAGTATCAATCCACAAACTGCCTCCCTCTTCTCGTTAGAAAAATAGTATCAGATCCAAAACTAAGACCAATTGTTCTGTTTACTTACATGTAAGTGTTACATATTCCATGAACTATGCTTTCTTCTTTTTTAGTTGCTAGATTTCAGCAGCCAACTGTGTCACTTTGCTACAGTCCAAAAATAGCTAAGTCGAGTAATTTAAAATCACACTTTGTTGTTTGGCCAGAAAACCATCCTGCTGACTTCAGTTTGCAAAAAAACTGATTAGAGGGCAGGCACTCTGCACAGCGTGTGGTTCCCTCACATGCTCAAGTCTGAATCCATGACGATATGGAGATAGGGACATTAGTGTTCTCAGCAATCACACAGTACAAAATTAAAGCAATATCCAAATACTACTGTTTACTTCCCATTAGTGCCACAAAATGAAAACCCAGAAATGACAGTAAAAGGAGAGCCATTCTCCTTGGTTAACACGCAGTCCAGGCCTTAGGAGGGGAATGGGAATTCCAGGGTGCAGGACCAAGCAACTCTTCCTGTGTAGAATACCACCACACAGGGAGCCTGGAGACTCACCCGGAGCATTTTAAACCTGTAGAAAACATCTTTCCCACTTTAAGCTGGAAAAGTGGACTTCACTGGGGCTCTCTCGTTTCTTTAAACCTCAGGCCATCTCACCTGAGGTAAGATCCTCAGGTAAAATGTGATCATCTTACCAATGTTACACGGATGTCGTCAGGCCAGCCCTTAGCCCTCGCCTCCTCACCCTCAATAGCAAAGCCACATACAAAAACCACTAGTTGAATTTATATAAATTATAATTTTTTTGTTTTGCATGAAGTTGTCCTTTTTGTTTTCTTCTTCTCACATACTCCTGTTCAAATCTCTTTAGTAAATACAAAATAAAAAAGGTTAATTTATTGAGCATTTACTATTTACCATGCACTGTGCTAAGTTCTTAAGCAGGCATTCTCATTCAAGCCTGGCAAAAACTTTAGGAATCAACGTGTAATCAATCACTAGGCCACTTCGCAAAATGAGAAATTAAAAACAAAAAACAGGCAGCACAGGGAAGTTAAGTAACTTGTCTAAAGCAACCAAGTGAGTAACGGCAGAGGCAGCCTGACTCCATAGACCATACTCTTAAATATACTTCAATATATTCTCTACAACTTTCCATAGCAACCTGGTATTGAGGGAAAATAAAAAAGTACTAACATTGCCTCTTGCACACCCTCTACTGGGGACCTGGCCTGCAACCCAGGCACGTACCCTGACTGGGAATTGAACTGGTGACCCTTCAGTTCACAGGCCAGTGCTCAATCCACTGAGCCACACCAGCCAGGGCCAGATGTTTTTCTAAATATTTATTTATTAAATTTAGAGAGAAACTTTTATTCATTGTTCCAACCATTTATGCATTCATTGGTTGATTTCCACATGTGCCCAGATGGGAATAGAACCCACAACCCTGGACACTCCAACCAAGTTTCCAGGCCAGAGCCAGATCTATTTTTTAAATTCTGCAGTCTTAGAAATTTGAGACAAAGAGGAATTGTAGGGAAAAGTCGGGGGGGCGGGGATAAGGGTTTTTAAAACACATCTTTTTTGGAGTGGTTTTTTGGTTACGACTGCACATAAACACAAGACGGAAAAGAAAAAAAAAAATTCAAGTCAGATATATATATTTTTTTTTAATTACAGGTGTGCTTTTGATCTTGTAAGTACACAGAATACTGCCTGTCCTGTATTTGGTCCTTTGCAAGAAACCAAGATACCAGATCTTTTAATCACTTCCAAACATTTACTGAAGGCCCAAAGGTGTACCCAGGCAACCCCATCCCAGAACACACTCAGTGACTGCTGCCGAGTTCCAGGAGAAGCTCTCAGTGCCTGTTGGGGGCAGGCTCTTCCAGAAGAACACTTCTCACTTCCCCGAGCCCCTCCTCAGTCTTTGTCTGGATCAGGCTCCGTGGAGAACTAAAAGTGGAGGCACGACACACTTCCTTGGCTTCCTTTGTATTATTAGAGATGCAGACCTTTTATTCTCCACACAGGTACAGTCAAAAATGCAATTTCAGTGATTACAACCTGTCATCTGCCAGTAGTCAACCTGTAACCAAAGCATAGGAAGGGCTTATTTGGGGAAGACATCAAGCACTTTAGAGATAATTTTAGGTACCCTGATTTATGAAATGTGACCACAAGGAAGGTGTGCCAAGAATGAAATTGTTAATCATCAATGGTTTTACACTTGCAATTCAGAATGTATACCCACCCTGCATGCTCAAAGTTAAATGCTGAATGGAAAGCCAGGAGGGGAAAAAAAAACCCTTCACCACAGAATGGAAAAGGTTAAAGCAACAAAACACCAGGAACGCTTAATTTGCTTTGTTCACATAAGTGAAGCTAATGTTAAGTGTCCAGACTGTCCTTCTGACCATGAGTTTCGAGGAAAGTGGGGAAGGAGGTAGAAGGGGTCCCCTAAAAACAATTGCTCTAGGACATCTTATATGATCGTACGTGAGTGGCAAGAAAGTTCATTCCAATTGGTGCACTGAAAAGTAACATACTACATTAACCTGTGAGTTTTTCAGAATAGGAGGATGAATCTGAAAGGGTTTTTGTTTTGTTGCATAAAAGCATCAGTATTCCCTATATCACTTCATATAAACAACAATATAATCTTTTATTCAGTGAAAACAGGTCCATAATTAAGGGGAGATGCTCAGAGCTTCACTACTGGCTTCACTTTTTCTCATTTCAGCCTTTCTTTCCTATAACCTTTCTGCTTCCAGCAACAGCAACCTCCCCTTTTTCCAAAAAGTCCTATTATGTATTAATGTGCTAATTTCATCAACTCTAACCTAACATGAACACTGTTTAGAAGAAAACATCAAAGATTTTATTCCACAACTGTGTCAGAAGAACCGGTTTAAAGACTGGATAATGGCTCTATTTTCAAACAAGACACTTGAAGGGGATTGGGGGAAACTAAGCCCCAGCCCCAGGAGTAAAAGAGCTGACTTACAAATATTGCTTTCGTATTTTTCAAAGAAGACCATAGAGGATGTCCATCAGGACTAAGGCATGTACATGCAAATACACCAAGACAGCTTAGAGGGAGATGCACCAGACATCAATCATGGCTCCTGAAATTCTGACACCTCTGAAAGTACAACGCAGAGCTTATCCATCTTTACTGTTTCCAACACTGGAAACACTAATTAGGGTACAAAACATATCAGAATGAAAGAGAAGGGTTTCACTCTGAGGATGAAGAGAAGAAATCAATTTTTTACAATGTAACTTTATGGTGAAGAGCTTAAGAATGTAAATGTTATTAACCCTCTCAAGTAACTTACTTGTATTCTGTTGGACGCACTTACATTCTCAGTAATTAGCAACATGTAACAAATGCTTAAATGAACTAGCTGTAAGATGTGCTTTAAAAATAAGGAGGTGTTGGGGAGGGTATGGGGGTATAGAAGGGGGAAGACAGTTGATCCTTGTAGCTGCGTGGGAGTGTCCATTATGTTTTCTTATTTTCATACATTTTTCCACTAATAGAGTATTTTTAAAGAGATGTATGTAAAGAACAGAGTATATGCACTGTATCGTGTCTGGTAACACTTCTGCTCTGTAAACTGGAAATACCACTTGAAACACTAACAGCAACACGGGTCCCACACCTGCCGTACTTTCGTCAAGACTGAACGCCACTGCTTCAGATCCGCTGGGACAAAACGATGCCGGGTTTTTCCCCAAAACCCTCCCAAATTACACCTCCCCGTATCCTGAACAGCAGCTGAGAATTCAAATGCAACTGAGAAGTTGGTGCGGTTCTGAAAAACAAACAAAATTATCTAACAAGGGATTTTGGTTAAAACCTCACAAGAAGGACCCTAATCCAATACCAGAACATTTTTATCCCTGGTGTCAAACAGGTAAACTCCTGCCAGACCATATAGCAAGTAAGGGGGGATGGGGGAGATGCCAAACTGAAATTGAGCCCGCAAGGGGTTGAAAGCGGACTAGTAGCAGCAGTGCAGAGCTGAGGTCACCTGCCCACAGAGGCGCACCCACAGAGCCCGCGCCTGGGACCCAGCCGAGAGCGCCCCATCCCGGCTCCCACCGAGGCCCCACCGGTGAGCCCAACGAGTGGCTCGGGGGCGCCCCCTGAGGTCCAGCGACGTCCCCGCACCTTCGAAAGAAGGAAAGCCGACGTCTCCCAAGGCTCTGACATTTTAACTTTGCCTGGTTGCCGAGCAGCTGCACCCTCTTCCGCGGTACTTTCCCTGCTTCCCTTCGACTCCCTCAGCGACACTCTTAGGGTCTCAGGCCAGGGTACTGGCTATTTATCGCACAGCGCGAGCCCGAAAGGAAAATGTGGAAGACAAAAATTGTCAAGCCCCAAGAAGGCGGCATCCCTGGCGGTCCCATTTTAGATTACAAGCTTCCTCAGACCAGGAAAAAAGAGAATCACGGCGGCCCACGCTCACATGCAGAGCGTAAGGAGAAACCAGAGTGGAATTAGAAATTCCTCCTATTTCGCAAGGCTGCTCCCCCGCTGGCTCCCACTGCCTTCAGTAAAGCGTGACATGCACACAGCTCGACCCCAGTGTGCATCTAATCTCACACAGCCGTCAAGTCCACGGCAAAGAAGAAAGTCTAGAAAGAGCAGGTGACCAACACCAGTACTGAGCAATGGTCCTTATTAAGGGGGAGAAAGCATTAAGGAGAAATGTCCACACCGCCCCCAGCCCCATGGACGCAGGGCTCTGAGCGGGTAAATCCCAGGCCTCTGGGTGTGTGTGGACCCTCGTTCCCGCTCGACATCGAGCTGGGTTTCTGGACTGTAGCAGCTCAGCGCGGTTCCAGGGACAGGAGAATGCGCAGGAGAGAGAATGACGAAGAGAGGACCTTCCTGCCCCTCGAGGCTGCCCCCGTGCCTGCAAAGGGGACACTCAGTACCGGTCCCCGGGGGCAGCAAAAGCGCCCGCGCCCTCCTCTAGCAGGGCACACAACGGAGCTGAGGGATCCGCTGCACCAAAATCGAGCGTGCGGGACGCCCGGGAACAGGCGGCGGTGACCAGGGAGAGCAAAAAACACCGAGGCACGTTTCCTTTTTTATTTCTGATAACCCCTACCTCCGGGTATCTAGGAGCTGGTGAATGAGAAGGCAGAAAAACGGAGGATTCTCTATCCTTAGGAGAGCGAGGGATGAAAAGCGAATCGCTCCCTTCATCCCACCCCTTCCCCAGCTAGGGCTGAAGACGTTGCCACCACCCCCGAAGAGGGGGCTGGACAGATTCAAGGGATCTCGGGGCTGCTGTGTGGAGGGCCCGCATGAGGGCAGAGAGAGGCGGCTGGCCTCTGCCCTCATCGAGGTTAGGTAGGGGAGAGGGGAGGGTCTGCCGGTGGAGGGCTGGAAGTGAAAGGTCGCAGAGGTGCACACCGCTACGTGCGGCAACTTATTATCGTCATCAAAAGCCAGTCTTAACCTGGCCAGAACTAGGAGCGGGTCTGTCTGCCAGCCGCGGACAGCCTGCAAAAGGGCAAAGATGAGGTAGGCAGGAGTGGGAGAGAGGGAAATACCCGCCTCGGCGCGAACGGCAACGCAGCCGTTGACGCGCCCCCAGCGCCCCGACCCTAGCAGCCCAGCCCAGCAGAGTTTCAGGGAAAAGGGGATGGGGTCGGGGAAGCCAGAGATCTCCCTAAACCGCCCGCTCCCTGCCCTCCCACCGCGCCCAGGGCCCCGCTCCCAGAAAGGCTGCCTAGCGCCGGCACCGAAACACAGCCTGAGCTTCAGCGCCAAGCAAGGGTCGCCCCAGGTCCCCGAAACCAGAATGAGACTGCTCCCAAACATCCCCAATCCTCCACGGTCAGCCTCCAGCTTTCCTCCCCCGAGACCCCGTCTCTAAATGGTCGCGGAGCAGCAAAGAAAGCACCCCCTTTCTGAGCTCCTTTAAAACCCGCCTAAGCCAGAGGCGCACCCTGGGCCCCTCAAACCCAGAGTCATTCCCCCCTGGGTCCCAGTCTCCCCTAACAGCCCCAGAGTTCTAGCACTCCCGAACGGCGGCGGATCAGCAGGGCTAGTCCCCCTTTTCTCCTGACTCTGGTTCCCCAAGGCCTCCCAAACCACAGCAAGAGCAGACCCCTGCGGCCCCTGTCCCCCTCTCCACCCAGCCCCTTCTTCCACCCTCCCCAATCACTACCTTCCCTAAACGCCGTCAGAACCAGCAGAGCGGATCCCCTCTCCTCCCAGGGCGCGCGGCCCCCCTCCACCCTCTCCGGGTCCCCGGGACAGGCGCTCAAGCTCCGTGCCCAGGCGACAACTCCGCATCCCCGCGCGCGCCGGTCAGGGCCGCGTCCCCTCGGCGGCCAGCACTCACCCGGGAAGCACACGACATAATGGAGCACGGAACTGGTGATTTTCAGGAACAAAATCCACCAACACGGTTCCAGTAACCTCCGCATGTCCGAAAACGCACATCGAAGATAGGAAAGCGGGGGGTGGGGGGGGGGGTAAACTTGTTGAATAAGTTCTTGCCTCTCTGTGAGCCTCCACTAAACCTGGGCTCTTCCCGTGCTCGCCAGTTCTACCGGCACCCTGCGCTCAGCGTTCCGAGTGCCCCTGGAATCTAGGAAGCCAATTGTCCCCCGGAAAGCCTCAAAAAGTGACCGGGAACGCGGAACCACGCTAGGGACGATCCACGGCGGAGGACTGCTTTCCGTTCAAAAAGGAGCGAGTCGATCGAGCAAAGCGAGGAGTCGGCGGGCGGCGTCGATGCCCGGGGCCCGGGGCAGGCAGGGGCCGCAGGCGGTGGCGGCGGCGGCGAGCAGCCGAAGATACCCAACTTGAGTCGGCAGCGCAGCCAGAGAGCCGGCGGGCGGCGGCAGGGCTGAGCGCGGCGTCTCCGGGCTTCAGGCAGGCAGCTCCTTCCAGGGCCCCGGGAAGGAAGGAGGCATGTTTGCGAGCGGGGAAGGGAAGGGGAGAGGCGGGGGGAGCTAAGAGCCCCCCCCAAAAAATAGAAACGGCAGGAGGAAAACAAAAAGGATCTCAGAGGGGCGCTGGGGCCAGGGCACCTTCAGTCCATGCTTCTGAAAGTTGTGGCTTGGGCGCAGGCTGGGGAAGAACAGGGAGCGCAGGGCTGGAAACTGGCCATGCCTCCATACAGGAAGTAACATGTGAGCATGGATCCTGGCAGAGACTTTAAAGCCGGCGAGAGAGCGAGCGAACCCGCGAACGAGCGAGGGAGCGAGCAGGGACTGCGCGGCGGCGGGAGCGCGCAGCCATGGGCGGGCGCGCGCACTCCACGCTGTTAAAGCAGCCACATTCTCCTACCACCTCTGGAGGGTCCCACAACCCAGTTCTCCACGCGCGTGGCCCGGGGTTCTGCGGACTTGCCTGAGACAGTCTGGGGGCTAGGGGCAGCTCTGGCCCTATCTTGGAAGAGAGGGCGAAGGAAACTGCCTTCTGGGGCTGAGGAGTCTCCCAGATTCCCGTTCTGCAAGGTCTTAAAGAAGCCGCGCTTTGCGCGGGCTTGGCAAGGTCTCCCCCCCACCGTCCTCTTTTCTCTTCGATCCAGGACTTTGGCGGGGGGGGGGGGGGGGGGGCCCTTGCTCGGGTTAGAGGACAGTGGCAGGCTACCCTGTTAGGGCTTCAGGGTATCCTGTTCGGTTTCATCGCCCTGGCAGCTTCGCGGCGGGGCCCTTGCTGCTCACTCCCTGCTCGCGCCCCTGGCCCGGCCCATTCCTCGGCTTGGAAACAAAGCCGAGCGGCCTTTGCACTCCCAGCTGCTTAGGGATTTTTTTTTTTTTTCCCTGGGCTTCCATTGGCTGAGTTCAAGGCTGGGGATAGGCGGGGGGAGGAATATCGATCCTTGACTGGCAAAATCCAGCCCTTCCGAACCCCCCACCCCCACCCAATTTCCTCGCGCCACGGTGGATCCGTGTGGAGTTTTCCCAACTCGCAGCTCCATACTAGGAAGAAGGGCTCCTGCACTCTGGCCTGGTAGTGGGGAGGACGCAGGAAGTGCGACTCTTAGCCGCGGCTGGATGAAAGCAGCCCCGCGGGGTAGCACCGATTTCCTGGCAGCTACGCGGGGAGCCGCAGCCTCTATAGCAATCTGGGAGAGGCGTCCGGGGGAAATGGGAGTACTGGGCTTATCTGTAATGAATTTTGTCCCTTGGCTCTTGGTGAGATATTTATCTCAGACTTCTATGCGCCCTATTTTTCTCTTACTCTAGTGCTAAAAGTGGGGGAAGCGGGCCTTTGATTAAACATGTAATTGACCCAAGGTAATTAGCCATTTATAATTTTTGCCTAATTTTTCTGTCTCTTAAGTCACTTTGACGTGTTTTTAACAGCTCCTGCTGTTTCATCTTACCATTAGGGTCCCCCACCCACACAAACATCCCAACCGGATGCTAAGTTTTCAAATAATATACAGATGTTCAGAGATCCTCCCTTAAGATGTGATTAGACAAGCAGTTTCACACCCACACTTCCAAAAGAAAAACCTTTGAAAAGTTACCTTTGGGATTAGAAACTAATAAAAGCCAGGAAGTTCTCTGGGAGGGCCCTCCTCTATCTTTAGCAGACCGGAGTGAACACCCTCCCCCAGGGTGGGAAATGAGTCGACTTTGTTTGCTTTGGAATTTGGCCCTTCCTGGTTTTGTTGAAATCCTTACTCCCCTATAAATGCTTGCCTGGGTCAGTTTTCTTGGGAGTCTTATATTTAAGGGATGTCTATCCTCAATGGGACCTTTGAGTAAGGTTAGAATGACCCCTGTGTGTATGACTACCTTATTAAAATTGAGTGATAAAATGGGCAAATCCGTGGAATTTAAATCAGAATAAAACACCTACCTAGACATGCCCAGGTGAGTTTCCTCTTTTGCAAAACGAACATCATAAAACCTGCTTACTATCTGCCCCACATTGTGCTGAATTCTTTCCATAAACTGCTCATTCCCCAAATCTACTGAGCACTTCTGTGTGCAGGGCATATGGGAACACAGGCAAAAACAAAAGGACAAGGCCTGTGACCTTTGTGGAGCTTACCTTCCAAACACAGTACACATTCTCTCGTGGAGTCCTTACAACAGTTCTGTCAGTGGTAAGAATTATTTCCCCCATTGTGTAGACAAGGAAACCTCAGAGGAGCAAAATAATGGATCCCCAGCTAGTGAGTAGCAGAGTTAGGATTCTGAGGCCCGTCTGCTTCTCCAGGTGTGAAAGGAATAATGGCTTGAAAAGACACTGAAATGTGGGATGGATAAAAATGGCTTAGGAGTGGGGAAAACCTCACATGGGTTTAGAGAGTGAATTACTACTGCTGTTACAGTAGTAGAAGACCCACCCAAAAAATGAATGTCAAATCAGGTCTGGCGGGGCCACTGTCCTAGGACCCTGGGCTGAAGTTTAAGGCAAACTGCTCTTGCAAGCACCCTCCCTCAACCTAAGCCCCACCAGTTGCAGGAACAAAATAGAATTTTACAGGCATACCATACAGGATGCCTATTCATTCTGCAACCAATTGCAGAACAGCTCATACACACTAGACACTGTATCAAGTCTTTGCTGCACAAAATGAGCTGACAGGTTACCTGTTATGCTCCCACCTAGTGATTACAACCCCCCAGGGGATGTGGGATCTGTACAATACAGTGTGCATGCCAGTAGAGTTGGTATGAGGAACCTAGGAGTACCAAAGGAGAAAGGGGCTATCCTGATACAAAAATAAGGCTACAAAGAGATGGTTCAGGTATTGGTAATAAAGTATCCCCAAACTCAGTGGCTTACAACAATACACATTTATGATCTTACAGCTCTATAAGTCATAAGTTGGGACGTAGTGTGGCTGGGTCCTCTGCTCACGGTCTCCCTATGTTGAAATCAAGGTGTCAGCCAGCCATTCTCATCTAGAGCTTCAAAGCTCCTCTAGATTCTTGACAGAATTGACTCTTTTGTAACTATTGGACAGATGCTTATTTTCTTGCTGGCTTTTGAGGAGGGGTCAATCTCAGCTGGGGCCACCCTCAGGGTTGGCCACATGGCCCCCTCACAACATGTCAACTTAGCTCTTCAAAGCCAAGAGACACTCCCTGCAGTCAGTTAGGTCTTCTTTTGCTAGTCTTGCCGCAGGTCACTCATGGAGCTACAGCACCAGCACCAGCTTCTAGAGACTTATCTGAGATTGCACGGTCCCAGGTGGCCTCACTTGCATGCCTGGCAATTAGTGCTGGCTCTTGGCTTGGACCCCTCAGTTTCCAACCACTGATATCTCCAGCAGCCTATCTAAGACTTATTCACAAAGAGGCCTCAAGCCAATAGGAGAGTAAGAGTTATAGACTAAGCAGTGGCGTAATATCATTTCCACTGCATTTCATTAGCCAAAACAAGTCTAGAAGTCCCAATTCAAGCAGATGGGGAAATAGACTTTATTTAGTTCTTGAGGAGGGGAACAGAAAAGTTGTATTTCAAAGGGGCATGAAAACAAGTGTAGGACAAATTGTGGCCTTTGCAAACAATGTACTCCATCTATTATTAAAATTAAACGGTGCCTGAAGGGATGGAACTGTGTCCACCCAAAAGATATATTGAAGTACTAATCTCTAGAACATTACTTAGTGACCTTATTTGGAAATAGGTTCTTTACAGGAGCAATCAATTAAAATGAGGTTATTAGGGTGGCCCCTAAATGTATGTAATTAGTGCCCTTATAAAAAGGGGAAATTCAAATAAGCACAGTGGGGAGACAGTGTTCAAAACACATGGGAAGAAGATGGCCATGTGACAGCAGTGATATGTACAAGCCAGGGAACACCAAGGATTGATGGCAAACACAAGAAGCTAGGAAGAGGCAAGGAAGATTTCTCTTCCCTGTTTCAGAGGGAGTGTGGCCCTGCCAACACTTTGATTTTTGACTCCTGGCCTCCAGAACTGCGAGACGATAAATTTCTGATATTTTAAGCCACCCAGTCTGTGGTACTTTGTTGTAGCAGCCCTAGAAAACTAAGAGCTCATTAACCTTTTGCCCTTCATGGTTTTGATGTGTAGACAAACCACACTTGTGACTGTTTTCAACCTCACGGATGAATGCTTGCAAAACAGTAATAAAAGAAAAGCTATTCTAGTCATTCTGACTGTTAATTTGGGGCAATGTTATTTTAGGGTAAAAAGAAATTAAGAGTAACAAAACATGTTTACTCTGAAAAACATAACATCTCAAAGTCCTGTAACAATATGATATTTGTCATTACATAAAACCCTATATCCAGTAACCTAAAGAGAATGAACAAGTTAGAGTACTAGTTGAATACACTTTTTGAAAAGTAGGGTAAAATACTGATTAATAACAAACATGACTGATAAGGCTCTTTTGGTTGCAAGTAACAGAAGCCCAAAGTAAGCCAAACGGAGCAAAGAGAGGAAGTTACTGATTCATGTCCCTGCTGGAAAGTTCAAAGCTTTGGTTAAAACCCATCCATTGGGTCCGTTGCTGGCTCCAAATTACCTCTCAAGCTCTCATGGCTCTGCTTTTCTCTCCTCTGACTTTCTTGCCTGGTTCCTGATGATTTCTGCTCTCAAAAGGTTATCTTTCCCAGTGTCAATATTGATTCCCCAAAATGTATTTTGATTACCCTTGCTTGGGTCCTGTACCTGTGCCTGGACCAGGGTATTGGACTTGACCAACCTGGTGATGGAGGCAGGGCTCACTCCTGATTTTCAGTGCATTAGAAGAACAAGCAGTACAAGAAATGGCTAGTAAAAAGTAGATAAAATCTCATTTAGTCTTTGACAAGAGTCTTCCAAGGTAACTATTATTACCTCTATACTAAAGAAGTGAAAACTAAGGCATTGAGAGTTTTGGTGATTTGAATGAAGCTACCAAGGACTGGAGAGTAAGGGAGGAGCTATTGATGAAGTATCCTAGGCTCCGAAATAAGTCCTGAAGCCTAGTTACAAGACCTAAATTCTAAAGTCAGAGCAGCATAGTAACATGACTCACAAACATTGTTCGTCCATGGCAATCAGAGATAGTGGCAATGATTTATGAACAAGAATATTCACCCTGGCCTGATAGTTCAGTTGGGTAGAGCATCCTCATGATAGGCCAGAGTTATGGGGTCAGAGCACATACAGGAATCAACCAATGAATGAATAAATACATGGAAAAACAAATCAATGTTTCTCTCATTCTCTTTCTCTCTCTCTAAACAAAAATTAAACAAGAAAAATGTTATGGCCCTTGCCAGTGTAGCTCAGTTGGTTGGAGCATCGTACACCAAAAGCTCATGGGTTTGATCCCTGGTCAGGGCATATACCTATGTTGCGGGTTCAGTTTGAAGATCAGGAATAAGACAAAGATGCCCACCCTCACCACTCCTATTCAACACAGTATAGAAGTCCCAACCAGAGCAATCAAGAAAGAAAAAGAAATAAAAGGCATCCAGACTGGAAATGAGAAAGTAAACTTGTCTTTGTTTACAGATGATGTGATCTTACATGTAGAAAATCCTAAAGACTACACCAAAAAATTGTTAAGAACTAATCAACTAATTCAGTTAAGTTGCAAGATTTAAATTCAACATACAGAGAATTGTGTTTCTGTACACTAATGAAATACCTGAAAAGGAAATAAAACAGTCCCACTCAAAATAGCATCACAAACAATACCATACTTAGGAATAAATCCAGCCAAGGAGGTGAAAGATCTGTGTGTGACACCACAAGACTTTGATGAGAGAAATCAAAGACTGAATAATATTCCGTCGTATGGCTACAACACGTTTTGTTTACCCATTTATCAATCGCTGAACATTCGGGTTGTTTCCACTTTTTGTCTCTTATGAATGATGCTTCCAGGAGCATTTGTGCACAGATTTTTGTGTGGACATATATTGTCAATTCTTTTGATTATATGCCCATAATTCCATGAATGGAATCATTTATTTCAACTGCATATAAGCCTACAACTATATCAAAACAATAAGTTTAATTTTTTTACAGTAAGCTGCTGAACATTAAGGAATAGTTTATTCAATTTTAATAAAATAACAAGCAAATGTATATGTCACTGGGTACATAGAAACTAGAGCAGTGGTTGTCAAACTTAGCTACATATTAGAATCACTGAAAGAGCTTTTAAAGATCCTGAGGCAAAGGCCACAACCCATGCTAATTAAAAATGATCCTTTTAAAAATTTGAGATATAATTGACATATAACATATTAGTTTCAGGTGTACAACATACTGATTCAATTTATGTATATATGGCAAAATGATCACAATAAGCATACTTACTACATCCATCACTACACATACGAGGTCTGTCCAGAAAAATGGAATTTTAATTCCATTGTTAATAAAATGAAAATGGTTTGCACAACATTGATGTAACTTGGCAGCCAAGGAGAGTAGACTGGAATGCCCATGCATGAACAATGATGACTTCACTGTACTAGTCAGTGGGACACCCCATTGAGTGAGTGCATGTACTGTGTGGCCATTGCATTCAAAATAACTGAGCGAGTACAGCAATGAATCTGCATCAAATTTTACATTAAGCTTAACCATTGCTCCATGGAAGCTATTTGGATGATTCAGAAGGCCACAGCTATGGGCAGCTGGTGATTGGCAGCTTCATCATGACAACATGCCTGCTCATGCATCACGTCTTGTGCAGACATTTTTGGTGAAACATCAAATCGCCCAAGTGACTCAGTCCCCCTACAGCCCAGATTTGGTGCCCTGTGACTTCTGGCTTTTCCCAAAACTAAAATTACCTTTGAAAGGGAAGAGATTTCAGACCATAAATGAGTTTCAGAAAAATACAACAGGGCAGCTGATGACAATTGGGAGAACTGCATGAGGTACTAAGGTGCCTACTTTGAAGGGGACTGAGGTGTCATTGTCCTATGTCCTATGTTCTTGTATCTTCTCAATAAATGCCTCTATTTTTCATACTGTGTGGCTGGATACTTTATGGACAGACCTCATAATTACAATATTTTTCCTTGTGGTAAGAATTTTTAAGAGTTCTTCTCCTAGCAACTTTCAAAAACACAATACAGTAGTATTAACTATAATCACCATGCTGTAACTATATCCCTAGGAATTATTTTATAACTAGAAATTTGTACCTTTTCAACCCCTTCACCCATTTTGCCCAGCCTCTCCTCCTGTCTCTGGTAACTGTCAGTCTGTTTTCTGTATCTTAAATCTACTTTTTGTTTGTTTGTTTTGTTATTAGGTTTTGGGGGGGCTCGGCGTTTTCCACTTATGAATTTATACAGTGTCTTTTTCTGTCTTAGTACACTTAGCAAATGACCTCAAGTTCCATCCATAATGTCACAAATGGTAAAGTTTCCTTCTTCTTTATGGATGAATCATATTCCATTGTATAATATGCCACACCTTCTTTATTTCACCCATCAACAGACACCTATGTTGCTTTCATGTCCTTGGCTATTGAAAATAATGCTGTAAAGAACATGGAGTACATGTATGTTTTTTAGTTAGTATTTTTGTTTCCTTTGGATAAATACCCGTAGGTGGAAGTGCCAGATAATATGGTAGTTCTATTTTTTACTTTTTGAGGAAACTCCACACTGTTTTTCATAGTGACTGCACCAATTGACATTCCCACCAACAGTACACGAGGGTTCCCTTTTCTCCACATCCTCATTAACACTTGTTATTTCATGTCTTTTGATGATAGACATTTTTACAGGTATAGAGGTGACATCTTACAGTGGTTTTGATATGATTTCCCTGATGATCAGTGATGTTGAGCACCTCTTCATGTACTTTTGGCCATTTGTATGTCTTCTCCAGAAAAATATCCATTTAGATCCCCCCCTATTTTATTTTATTCTTTCAAATGTTTTTAAATTTATTTTTATTGTATTTTTTCCATTACCATTTATCCCCTTTATAGCCCACCTCTCCACATTTTGTATAACCTATTTTTTTTTAAATAAATCTTTTTGTGAAACTTGCCTATAAATACTAGTCAGGACTCTTGTGACAAAATTCCAATTCAAATGGGCTTAGACAAAAATTAAAAAAGAAGACATTAAACACTCAGTGAGATATTGGCAAGTGGAGTCCAGCAATATGTAAGAAGAATAATATACCATAACAAAGTATGGGTTATCCAAGTCTGGCTCAATATTTTAAAAGTTAATCAATAGTAAAGGGTAAGGAGGAGGATCGAATATACAGTGATGGAAGGACATTTGACTTCAGATAGTAAACACACAGTACCATATACAGATGCTGTATTACAGAATTGTACACTTGAAACCTATGTAATTTTACTAACCAGTGTCGCTCCAATAAATTTAATTTTTAAAAAAATTTAAATTGATTTTACAGGCAGAGAGGAAGGGAGGAGAGACAGAGAGAGAAGGGAGAGGGAGAGAGAGAGAAACACCAATTTTTTGTTCCACTTATTAATGCATTCATTGATTGCATCTTATATGTGCCCTGACTGGAGATCCAACCTGCAACATTGGCATATCTGGACAATGCTCTAACCAACTGAGTTACCTGCCCAGGGACTTAATTTAAATTTTTTTAATTAGGTAACATATTCCATCATACTAAGAAACTCAAGAAGATTACACAATCACATCAATTAAAGCAGAAAAAGCATTTAACAAAATGTAACATGCAGTCATGATAAAAACTCTCACCCAACTAGAAAAGGAAGGGAAGTTCCTTAAAATGATAAAGGGCATCTACAAAATGCCCACAGTGAAACTCAAACATACATGTAGAAGACTGAATTTTTTGCTCCCAAGCCTAGCAACAAGGAATGGATATCCAGTCACCACTCTTATTCAACGTAATTCTGAAAGTCTTGCCAGTGCAATAAAAGTAAGCAAAAAAGACATTATCTACTAGTAAGCAGGAAAGAAAATTGTCCTATTTCCAGATGACATGATTGTCTATATACAGAATCCCCAGGAATCCACGAAACATTCCTAGTACTAATAAGTGATTTTATCAAGGTCCTAGGATACAAGATTTTTCTATACAAATAACTGGTATGTCTACATATAACAGTGAATAGGTGAAAACTGAAATTCAAGATTTAAAACATCCAAAAATGAAACACTTTGATAAAAATCTAATAAAACACATGTTGGATCAGTATAATGAAAGCTATAATATGTTTTAAAAAGTGATCAAATTAAAGCTAAAAAGATGAGAGATATACCATGTTCATGGATTGGGAGACATCTTTATAATTAAGATGTCAATTTTCAATAAATCAATAGGTTTAAGTATTTCCAATCAAAATCTCAGCACGACTTTTTCTACATACTGACAAACTGATTCTAAATTTATGGAAAAGCAAAGAAACTACAATGATGAATTCTGGAAGCAAAAGTCTAGTTTCCACAGGCAAAGGAGGAAGGGAAATTTGCTAACCAGCTGTATGTGTCCAAACCACTGTGACAGAATGGGGCCACATCCTGAAATGAACTATGGAGAGATATATTTTTTTAAGACTTTATTTATTTTTTATTTTTAGAGAGAGGGGGAGGGAGGGAGAAAGAGAGGGAGAGAGACATCAATGTGTGGTTTCATCTCACGTGCCCCCAACTGGGGACCTGGCCTGCAACACTGGCATGTGCCCTGACTGGGAACCAAATCACCTACCCCTTGGTTTGCAGGCCGGCACTCAGTCCACTGAGCCACACCAGCCAGGGCTGGAGAGAGATTTTTGACAAAGGTCTCCTGTGAGGTCATAGCTCCTCATGGGCTCCTGGGAGGTGGTGTAGTGAGTGATTAAAAGTGGGGATCCAGAGTCTTCCTGGCCTTGGTTAGCACATTGCTAAGTGCCCCACCACAGGAACCTGAAGTTCATAGATGTAATTCCTTTATCTGTAAAACAGGCATGGTAACAGCACCCACTTTTATGACTGTGATAATGATAATAGAGATAATATAGGCAAAATGCTTGTAGAGTGTCTTGCACAAGTTAAATACGTAATAAGTATTAACCTCAAAAAAATAAAATAAAAGGAACTAAATAGCTAAGTAATTATGAAAATCAAGAATAAATTGGAAACCTTACACTTTGTTTGTCAGACAGGCTATAAAGCTACATTAATCAAGTCAGTATGCTATCAGTGGAGGTATAGACACGTAGAAAACTCACAGGCTGATACACATAAATATGCTCCACTTTTATAAAAGTGCCAAGGTGATTTAATATACTAAGGATAGATTTTTTCAATAAATGGTATTGAAACAACTGGATATTCATATGCAAAAAAATAATGCTCAGCCTATTCTTCACAGCTTTTTCTACAATTAACCCAAAAAGGATCAAAAATCTAAATGTAAGACATAAAGCAATTAAAAATTTAGAATAAGACAGGAGAATCTTTGTGATCTTGAGTTAGAAAGACTTCTTCAATAAGATACCAAGAAAAAAATTTATGAAAGAATACTGATAAATATGACTTCATCAAAATAAAATTTGGGGGGACTTCTGGCCAAGATGGTGGCTTAGGTAGACACACTGTGCCTCCTCGCACAACCAAAAGGACAACAACAATTTGAAAACAAAAAACAACCAGAACTGACAGAAAATCGAACTGTATGGAAGTCTGACAACCAAGGAGTTAAGGCAGAAACATTCATCCAGATCAGTAGGAGGGGCAGAGCTGGGTAGCTGGGCAGAGAGGACTCTCAGCAAGGGGGCCTCTGGTGGAGCAGCAGTCCCACATTCACATGCAGATAAATCTGGAGGAACAACTAGGAAGCAAGACAGACCGTGCAACCCAGGGTTCCAGCACAGGGAAATAAAGCCTGAAACCTCTGACTGAAAATACCTGTGGGGATTGAGGCAGCAGTGGGAGAAACTCCCAGCCTCACAGGAGAGTTTGTTGGAGAGACCCACAGGGTCCTAGAACGTACACAAACCCACCCACCTGAGATCACCACTCAGGGCCCAATTTGATTGTGGGTAGCGGGGGAAGTGACTGAAATCCAGCAGAGAGGGGAGCAAGTGGCATTGTTCCCTCTTGGACCCCTCCCCCACATACAGCATCACAACACAGCGACGAGGGTTGCCCTGCCCTGGTGAACACCTAAGGCTCCACCCCTTATACGTACCAGGCACACCACGCCAAAAAAATAAATGGCCCAAATGAAAGAACAGATCAAAGCTCCAGAAAAAATATAACTAAGCGATGAAAAGATAGGCAACCTATCACATGCACAGTTCAAACACTGGTAGTCAGGATGCTCTCAGATTTGGTTGAATATGGTCACAAAATTAGATGAAAAAATGAAGGCTATGCTAAGTGAAATAAAGGAAAACGTTGATTTGAAATAAAGGAAAATACAGGGAACCAACAGTGATGGGAAGGAAACTGGGAATCAAATCAACGGTGTGGACCAGAAGGAAGAAAGAAACATTCAACCAGAACAGAATTAAGAAACAAGTATTTGGAAAAATGAGGAGAGGCTTAGAAACCTCCAGGACATTTTTAAATGTTCCAACATCCGAATCATAGGGGTCCCAGAAGGAGAAGAGGAAGAGCAACAAATTGAAAACTTATTTGAAAAAATAATGAAGGAGAACCTCCCCAATCTGTCAAAGGAAATACAATTCCAGGAAGTCCAGGAAGCTCAGAGTCCCAAAGAAGTTGGATCCTAGGAGGAACACACCAAGGCACATCATAATTACATTAGCCAAGATGAAACAGAAGGAGAGAATCTTAGAAGCAGCAAGAGAAAAGAACACAGTTACCTACTAAGGAGTTCCCCTAAGACTGTCAGCTGATTTCTCAAAAGACACCTTGCAGGCAAGAAGGGGCTGGAAAGAAGTATTCCAAGTCATGAAAGGCAAGGACCTACATCCAAGATTACTGTATCCAGCAAAGCTTTCATTTAGAATGGAAGGGCAGATAAAGTGCTTCCCAGATAAGGTCAAGTTAAAGGAGTTCATCATCACCAAGCCCTTATTATATGAAATGTGAAAGGGACTTATCTAAGAAAGAGAAGATAAAAAATATAAACAGTAAAATGACAGCAAACTCACAGTTATTAACAACCACACCTAAAACAAAAACAAAAGCAAACTAAGCAAACAACTAGAACAGGAATAGAACCACAGAAATGGAGATCACATGGAGGGTTACCACAGGGAGTGGGAGGGGGGAGAAAGAAGGGAAAGGTACAGAGAATAAGTAGCATAAATGGTAGGTAGAAAATAGACAGGGTGAGGTTAAGAATAGTATAGGATATGTAGAAGCCCAAGAACTTATATATATGACCCATGGACATGAACTAAAGCGGGGGAATGTGGGTGGGAAGGGGTGTGCAGGGCAGAGGGAAATAAAGAGGGGAAAATGGTACAACTGTAATAGCATAATCAATAAAATTAAAAAAAACACAAAATGCATAACCCCCTCCACATGGAAGTGGGAGAGGAATCAGTAATATGTTTATTTTGACATTTCTCCAGTGTGGCTCAGTTGGTTGGAGCATTGTCCTGTAACCGAAGGGTTGCAGGGTCGATTCCAGTCAGGGCACATACCTAGGTTTTGGGTTCCATTCCTGTCCAGGCGTGTATGATCCCCAGTCAGGGCGTGTACGAGAAGCAACCAATCAATGTTTCTCTCTCACACACATGTTTTTCTCTCTTCCTCCTCTCTCCCTTCTTCTCTATTTAAAAACAATGAAAAAATATCCTTGGATGAGGATTAATAATAATAATAATAATAAAATAAAAAATTTAAAAAATTTGCTCTACAAAAGATGGTATTAGAAGGATGACTTATATCTAGAATATTTAAAGAACTCAAAACTGAACAATGAGAAAATAAGCAAAAAATATAAGTAGACACTTCATCAAAGAATATATGAATGACAAATAGATGTGTGAAAAAATTTTCAACATCCTAATCCATTACAGGAATACAAAGTAAATCACAAAAAGATATCACTACACACCTATTAGAATGGCTTTTTTTTTCCTGAAAGAACTTTAACTTTTTTCTTTTAGTTGTATTTTATTGATTATGCTATTACAGTTGTCCCAATTTTTTCCCCTTCAACCCCTTCCACCCAGCACCCCCCCACACCATTGTTCATGTCCATGGGTCATATGTATAAGTTCTTTGGCTACTCTTTTCCTATGCTGTACTTTACATCCCATGGCTATTCTGTAACTACAGTTTGTACTTCTGAATCCACTCACTTCTTCACCCATTCCTCCATACTCCCTCCCATCTGGCAACCTTCAAAATGCTCTCAGTATCCATGATTCTGTCTGTGTTCTTGTTTGCTTAGTTTGTTTTCTGATTCAATTGTTCATAGGTATGTGGGTTTGCCATTTTATTGTTCATAGTTTTGATCTTTTTTTTTAAATAAGTCCCTTTAACATTTCCTATAATAATGTTTTGGTAATGATGACCTCCTTTAGTTTTTTCTAGTCTGGTAATCTCTTTATCTGTCTCTCAATTCTAAATAATATCTTTGCTAGGTAGAGCAATCTTGACTATAAGGTCCCTGCTTTTCATGACTTTGAATATTTCTTGCCAATCCCTTCTAGCTTGCAAAGTTTCTTTTGAGAAATCAGCTGACAGTCTTATAGGAACTCCCTTGTAGGTTACTAACTGCTTTTCTCTAACTGCTTTTAAAATTCTCTCTCTTTATCTTTAAACTTTGGCATTTTAATTATGATGTGTCTTGGTGTGGTCTCTTTGGATCTAACTTGATTGGGACTCTCAGTGTTTCCTGGACTTGCATGTCTATTTCCTTCACCAAAATAGGGAAGTTTTCTTTCATTATGTTTTCAAACAGATTTCCAATTTCTTGCTCTTCTCTTCTCCTTCTGGTACCCCTATGATGTGAATGTTGGGATGCTTGAAGTTGTCCTAGAGATTGCTCACAGTATCCTCATGTTTTTTGGATTCTTTTTTCTTGTTGTTCTGATTGGTTGTTCTTTGCTTCCTTGTGTTCTGAATCATTCATTTGATTCTCAGTTTCATCCACTCTACTCTTGTTTCCCTGTAAATTCTTCGTTATTTCAGTTAATGAATCCTTCATTTCTGACTGAGTCTATTTTATGTCACTGAGGTCCTCACTAAGTTCCTTGAATATCCTTATAACCAGTGCTTTGAACTTTGCATCTGATAGATTGCTTACCTCCATTTTCTTTAGCTCTTTTCTGAAGTTCTGACCTGTCCTTTAATTTGGCCATGTTACTTTGTCTCCTCATTTTGGCAGCCTTCCTGTGTTTGTTTCTATGTATTAGGTAGAGCTGCTGTGACTCCCTGTCTTGGTAACTTAGCCTAATGCAGTAGGTGTCCTCTAAGGTCCAGTGGCACAGCCAAGCTGGGTACTTGAAATGGTTCCTTCATGTGAGTTGGGTGTACCCTCCTCTTGTAGTTGAGTTTTGATTGTTGTTGGCAGGTCAATGGGAGGGATTTACCTAGGCCGGTCAGCTGCAAGGACTGGCTGTGACACTGACCACCAACCTCCACCCTCCATGGCAGATTAGCCATGCAGGGGCAGGGTGGTTGTGTTCTTACATGGTCTGTAGCTGTCGACTGGGTGCACAGGCTCTGGGGTTTCCAGGTGGTGCAGGCCAACTTCAGCCCCCACCTGTGTTCTGCCGAGGGCCACCCTGCATGAGCTATAAAGCACTCTGAAATGGCTGCAATTTGTGCTGGGCTTCGAGGTTCCCAGGCATATCTAAGCTGTAAATCTAGGCTGGCTGTTGCTAGTGCCAGGCCTAGGATCACTTAACAAGAGATATAGGGGCTGGGGGCTCACTGAGACTGGCTGTTGCTTGCTTGGATTTAGGAAGTTGTGAAGCATGTGCCATGACCAACTATTCATATGGAAAAGCCAAGGCTAACAGGTTGGGTGGGCCCATATGTTGGGTGGGATGGAGTCTCAGAAGATTTCCATGGCAGGGCAAACAGTGTTAGCCAGGTTTATGGAGTCTCAGATATGGTACTAGCCTGCCAACTCTGTGGTTCCATGGGGGAGGGCTTAGAAGAGGGACAATGGCCTCTGCTGCCTCTCTGTCTGAAAGAAAGCTGTCCTACAGCTCCTGCCTTGATGCCAGACACTTCAGTTTTCCCCCATATGCCACTGGTGCCTTTCATGCTGCTGCTACCCTGGTGCTGGAGATCAGAGGGAATGAGTCTGAGAAAGTCCATGAGTGGCTTCTTTAAGAGGAACTGCTCAAGACTCCAGAAGTTTCTTCCACTGACTTAATCCCCACTGGTTTTTGCAACCAGAAGTTATAGGGACTTTTTTTCTTGGCACTATAACCCTGGGGTGCAAGACGTGGTGTGTGGCTGGGACTTCTCACTCCAGAGATATCACTCTTGAATTTTTATCCACCACAGGTGGGTGTAAGACCAGCCTGTTCTGTGTCTCTGCCCCTCCTACCAGTCTGGATGAACGAGATTTCTTTAATTCCGTAGTTGTCAGTCTTCCATTCAACTCTATTTCTGACTGTTCTGAGTGATGGTTTGATGTGGACTGCGGCCAGCAGGGTTCATGTGTTGTGGCTGCAATGAACAAATTCGCACGGACTACAGAAGTCTTGTGGAGAAAAAGGGATGGCATGCCGTTCTCTAAGTGAGAGAGGGTCCAGACCCCTGCCTGGACAGGCTTTTATTGCTTATCTGGGTACATCACATGGAAGATGGACCTCATTTACTATGCACAGGTTCACTCTAGGTGGTTACCTTTTACAGCTAACAACGGAGAGGATGTTGCTAATTACTTCAAAGAAAAAAGGATATTTGCAAATGCAAGGGGAAAGGTGGTTGAACTGGTTACACTCCGTACTTGAGAAGTTTAGCACAGATTGTAGGAAGTTACTTTAAAGATATGCAGTAAACATTTGCTGCTTCAATTCAGGGTGAGGGAGTTTTAGCAAAAAGCAAGCCTCAGTGCAGCCTAGGTACAATGAGGGCCTGATTCCCCACGGGAAAACCGATCTGTGGGCTCAATTCCTGTGTGTCGACTCACTCCCCCTCGCTTCCCCCCTCCCCCCAGGTTTTCCAAATCAGGGGCTGGGCTACATTCGCCACTGCCACACAGATAGGTTCCCTATAATGGTTGTTCTATATTTTAGTTGTAATTTTGATGTGGTTGTGAGAGGAGGCAAGCCGTGTTTACCAATGCCACCATTTTGACCAGAAGAAGTATGGCTTTTGAAAAATAGGCTGACAATACCCAGTGCTGTCAAGGAAGCATGGCAAATAGAACTTTCTTTTTTCATTGGTTGGAATATGAAATGGTGTAGCCACTATGGAAAACATTATAAAGTTCAACATATACTTACTGTATGACCCAGCAATTCCACTTCAGGTATTAACCCAAGTCAAATGAAACTTATGTTTGCACAAAACTCTATATATGAATGTTGTATTAGCAGTTGTATTCATAATCACCTAAAACTGGAAACAACCCAAATGGTATTTCTTCAGTGGGGAATGGAAAAACAAACTATAGTACATCTAGACAATGGAATACTACTCATCAATAGAAAGGTATGAACCGTTAGTGCACACTATAACTTGGATGAATTTCAAAGGCATTATCCTGAGTGAAAGAAACCAGCCTCAAAAAGTTACATTTGTCATGTCTCACTTAGGTAACATTCTGGAAAGACCAAAACTGTAGGAATCAAGAACAGATCAGTAGTTGCCAGGTTTTAAAGTACAGAAATGGTTTTACTACCAAGGGACAGCATGAGAGATGGACTTTTTGGGATGAAGAAATTGTTTTGTATCCTGATGATGATGGTAAGTATACATACTCATATACATGTATTAAAACTCATAGAACTATACCCTGAAAAAATAAATAAATTTATTATATATAGATTTTTTTAAATGGTGGTTCAGGGAACACTGACTCCAGGAATCAGGGGTCTAAACAATGTCAGCAAGAGTTAGCCCCTCTCCAATTCTTGTCTCTTTATCTAGGCTAGGTTTACTCTAACCCTGGCTTTCTCTTTGATGGGACTGAATTTCATTGGATCAGCTTGGGTCATGTGTCCATCCTGGAATCAGGAACAATGTGTGGCCACAGGAATGGAAGATGCTGATTGACTGGGCCTAAGTTATGCGCCCACCATGGCATCCTGATGGTCAGGTAGATCCAATCATCAGGGGCTAAAAATGAGGAAATGTTTTCCCTGAAGAAAAATAAATTTTTTGTCACTGGAATAAAGAGAATATGTGGCAGACAGGCAGAAACTATACGTGCCTGTGGCTCCCACTTCTTTAATTCTGGGTTATGTTGCACTCTGTTCACTGTGTGCTACCTTATCTATAAATCATAAATTCCTTGAAATCAGGGACTCTGACTTATTTTCCTTTTTAGCTTCCAACACCATAAATGTTTTCTTCCACATAGTAGGTGAGAGCAGTATTAGCAGTGTGCATGACTGATAAAATCAGTGATAACTACACATATATGAGTATGCTTATAAAACTATACATTTGTGTATATATCAAAACCTCTACAGGCACATTATTTCATGTTTCACTGTTCAATTAATAGACACATTCCTGTTCAATCTTGCTTCTCTTCACTGAGGTTTTAACATGTGCAGCTCAATTTTCCGACAATGGCAAATCAATCATTACATCATCATCCATCATGTCCCAGTTCTCAGTAATGAAGGTGTCTTTCTTTCCACATTAGCAATTTGGGTGGGCAAAAGAGCCATATAGATATATGACAGAAGACTGTAGAATTGGATTAAAGAAGGTTAAACAAGATTCCATTTTCTGGGTGCCTTTTTGCTGCAGCAAATTTTTTGATCCACAGAATGAAGGAGCCAATTGTTTGGACGTTTATTCTTCAAGCTCTCAGAAGAAAATCATACTGAAATCATTTTTTTTCTCTTTTATTGGAATAGCATAGAGCTTGGAAAAGCAACCCAAAAGAATGACCTTTTTAATTTTGAAGTTAAAGGAAATATTTTATCTACCTAAAATCATAATTTGAGGCAGATGTGGGGTTCGGGTTAACTGTTCCAAGGTACCACAATTTAGGTGCACTCATTGCCACAGTCACAAGGCCCCAAATGATTATTTGGCCCTTACATCTCTGTCTCCCTTATCACTATTCACTTCCCAGGCTTCGTAATGTTTCAAATGTTTCATTTACACCTGCTGCTGCGGATCCTGCCCAGCAGGATCCTGTGTTGTGGCAGCAATAGACAAATTCACACGGACTACAGAAATCCCGTGGAGAAAAAGGGATGGTGTGGCCACTCTCTAAGTGAGAGAGAGGGCCAGAGGGCCAGGGAGAGCCCAAGAGTGACCGACCCCTGCCTGGACAGGCTTTTATTGCTTTTCTGGGCACATTACATCGAGGATGGTCCTCATTTACTATGTACAAGTTCACTGTAGGTGATTGCCTTTTACAGACAAAAAAGACAGAATGCTGCTAATTATTTCAAAGAGAAGGATGTTACAGCTCAAGGGGGAAAGTGGTTGAACTGGTTATACTCCATACTTGGGAGGTTTAGCACAGACTTTAGGGAGTTAAAGATACTCAGTAAACATTTGCTGCCTCAATTCAGGGTGAGGGAGTTTTAGCAAAAGCAAGTCTCATAGCAGCCTAGGTATAATGCAGGCCTGATTCCCCATGGAAGAACTTGTCCATGGGTGTGGGTCCTGCCTGCTGAACCTGGCTCCCACTGGCTTTTCTGAGTAGGAGCTGGGCTACATTTCCCACGCATGGAACAGTTCCCTATAACCTACCTTTCCTCTGTTTCTCAGGCTTAACATTAATTCCCACTTCAGGGTCTTTGCGGTTGTTTATCCTTCTGGCTCAGGGTTTCGTAAAGGTGGGCACTATTAACATTTTGGACTGGATAATTGTTGCAAAGGGGCTGTCCTGCACATTGTAAGATATTTAGCTGTACCAGTTAAAGCAGAATCTCTGGGGGAAAGGATCCTTGGCATCTGTCACTTTTAAAGCTCCCAGGTGTTTCCCACATGGAGTTCCAATTAGAATCTCTGGGACTCAAGTCTCATCAATTCTCCAGCAATAAATGCCAGTTTGCATGAAATATGGGGAATAGAAGAACAAGTGAAATAAAGCAATCAGCCAAATCAAAGAGTAACGTCCCAGTTTCTCTCACAAACACATCAATGGCATTAAAAAAGGGAAGATAGCCAACATTCTACTTTCTCTATTTTGGAGTATAGATGTTTACTTCCTTTTTTAATAATAACTTTAAAAAATGTTTGGGGGTAGAGCCCAGGAATCTGCATTTTAACCCTATCTTTAGGGGATCCTGGTGCCTAATTAAACTTTGAGCATTCCTGATCTGGAGCAGGGAATTCTTTATGACCCTGGGTTTTCTCAATGCCACTCAGGTGGATTCTGGTACTAAAAGCACAATTCTTTTCAGTTTGCCAATAGCATTTAGACTGGCTAAATTTTTCCTGGGGTTGTCTGGGTCTGCACTGCCCAATACAGAAGCCACCAGCCACATGTGGCTGGTCCAAATCACATCCTGTAGGTAAAACAGATAACACCAGATTACAAAGACAATAGTGGAACAAAGAAAAGTAAAATATCCCATAAATAATTTTTATATTGATTACATGGTAAAATATAATATTTTAGTTATGTTGAGTTAAATAAAATTTATTCAAAATGATTTATTTCTTTTTTGTAAATAGCTATTAGAAATTTTAAATTACGCATGTGACTCATACTATAATTCTATTTAATAGCTTAACTGTAGGGTTTTGCTACTCAAAATGTAGTCCACCGACCAGCAGCCACAGTGTTCTCTCGTGTTCATTAGAAATGTAGGGTTCAGCCCCATTTAGAAGTAGAGTCAGACTCTGCATTTGGGGGGGATCCTCTAGCCTCTGCCTGGCCCCTCAGGCTCTCATCTTTAACATTTTGCATGGTCTGAAATCCTGTGGCTCAGAGGTTTAGCTGACTCATTTAGTCCATTCCCCTGCCCCAGGCAGCACTGCGTTCAGATTCTCTAAGTACATCTTCATCATCAAGTTATCCACCTTTTTTGTGCAGAGCCAGGAAACCAAATTCCTCATTTTTTAACCTCTTTCCTGCAATTTAAGTCTTTTAATATCCAGCTCTGTTCTCAATTACTATAGAATGTCAGTAATTTTTTTTTCATTAATGCTTCCTCTTCCAGGCCTTCTTTAGATTGTTTTTCTTAGTTGATTCCATATTTGTCTCATAGGACCCATTTCCCAGCCCTCCCAATCACAGTCAGCCCATTTCCGGAGGCATGCTGTCCCCCTCAGATGAATTCACTAGATGCTGGGGCGTCATCAGCCTGTTCTTTATGGTAAACCTGAAAATGTCTGGTGCCAGTTAGATCATTTGAAGACAGGACTCTGATGAATGTTCCTGTCTTTACAAGGTCAGACAAAAGAAAAAAATAACTGGGAGGGGCTGAACTCCTCTGAGACCAAACAGGAAACAGTAAAGTGAAGTGCTTTTGCCTGTTCTGGAGTGGGTTCACTGGAGCAAGGAGGATGCAGGAGCTTAGTGATTCTAATTTTGGCTCTTTCATTAGCTTTTATCACAAACTCAGGAAAAGTCACCAAGCCCAACTGCCCCAATTTCTTTTAGTCAATGAGGATAATGTTACCCCTCTATCCTAAAAGGGATTTTTAAAGACTGGGATAAAATAAATAAATAAATAAATAAATAAATAAATAAATAAATAAAAATAAATGAGCACTCTTAAAAAAATCAAAACATGCCAGTTTCCTTGTTTATAAGCAACATTTACTTCAAAATGGGGCATGACAATTATTCCCTCATTTGGGATTTCTATGTGCATTTTATTGGTCAAGTAGAAAGCACCTCCATTTGAAAAGTTAAATAGTTCTTTAAGCAAGTCATTATCCTAGGACACCACAGTGATATAAACCAGCTCGTAAAATCCATTACATTGATTTGGTGACTCAGGACCCCTTACTTCCACAAGTAAAATGAGCAATTTAATACTCAACAGAGAGCCCCTTCATGACAAAGAGGAGATTTAAGTGCTATTATGCCCATATTAAAGTTTAGAAATATTCAGTAGTGGAAACTGGAAACAAGTTCATTTTTTATTAAAGTGATCTCATGGAGAAAACAGTCATATAAAATTCTTAGTTCCCTATTTTCCTCAAATTTTTAAAAACTTGCCTTCTCTCCCAAGGCTTTTCTTAGCTGTGCTCAAAATGAACCCAGGCCTCTGAAAACTGAGTTTCTTCTCCATCTAATGCTTTCCTGAAAAAAAAAAGTACTAAAACACTCATATTCCCTCTACGTGTGATAAAATTCCATCGCACTTAATGTTCAAATTTGACCCTTTAAAAATTACCCATACTCTGCATTTCCAAGACACTTTACTAATAATAATACTGTGATACTAACTAATATCACAGTTGGGAAAGTGACTTTTATGCTTTTCTCCCAGCAAGTAGGCTAAGTGTTTAAGTGATTTACGCTTTCTGAGAAGAGGAGGTCAGGGACAGAATTCCAGGATTTGAACCTGTACAAAGACCAATTAAGGCAATTTTTCAGGAACTTAACAAATGTCAACCTGGTGATGTGAAACTACCTTTGAAGAAAATCACTGTTGACCGAAAATGAGGCCCACAGGAAACGCCATGGACTTTAAGGGTAAGGAAGATCTGCAGAGCTGGGTTGACTTCTCTCCCAGGAGGCAGCCAGATGGAAGGCAAGAGGCCCAATGATAACAGTCACTGACGTTTCTTGAGCAGTAACTTACTCGTATGATCTTCTCTCTCCAGTATGTTGAGGTGTGTATCTTATTATTTCCACTTTACAAATTAAAAATTAAAAATCTCAGAGAGATGTCATAACTCGTCATCTAACTTCAAAGGCTAAAATTTGAGCCAACTATCTGAAACTAAAAACTCAAGTTCACCTTCTTAAACAAAATATCCACACCCACTCTGCTTCAATTACAGGATGTCAGTCATAATGATTTCTTATTTAAGCTTGAAAGCCTTGTAGACTAAATCTTGCCGACTTCAAAGTTCACATTATTAAATCTAGACATGCTACATCATTATTTCTACTGCTCAGCTGTAAACTGCATCTTAGGACAGAATAAAAATTTGGAGATGAAATGAATGACAAGAGTGTTGATTAATTAAGAGTATTGATAGCTGTTATATTGAAATCACTAAAGGCAACAGCAGCAAGCAGACTTTAAGGCATATCTGTATCTTTATATCTTTATCTATTTCTAAACTATCTACCTACCTACCTACCTATCTATCTTTTAAAAGACCATAATTGCTTTCTTTTCAGTAAAAGGAAAGGGCAAAAAGTTATCCAGGATATTGTGTACTTGATTGTAAATTCATATTATTTAAGCGCAGGCAGTTCCAACTTCCTTCACTATACACTTTTTTCTACTGTTTCTCAGAGATGTTGTAAGCCTTAAAAAGTAGTGTCATTAAAAAATACATGTATCTATTAGTATGCAAGCTTATCAATAACACTAAGATAATAGCAAAGCTCTCTGTGCAATTTTTTTTTCTATTTGATATTTATATATGAAGGTTTCATCTCTGAATCCTTGGCTGAAGTGTTACTTTAGCATTTAGACCTTGATTATTATTTTCCTACTTTTGCTCACATCATCCTGAAATCATCAGTGTTTTTTTTTTTTTATTAAAAACTTAGTCTTTGTAAAATGGTGAACTTTGATTGAACTAGGCCTACTGACTTTTTTTACTTGTAGTGTTTTACTAACATTTGAACTAATTACTAACATTCTGGAAATTTTACACATACATATTTCTACTTTCTCTCGAAAAATCAGAGGGTCTGGATACACTGAGTCCATATCCACCCTTCTGCCACCACACACACACACACAGCTTCGTACTGAATACCATCTTTCCACAGATTAGGTACTTACCACAAGTCCCCACTATTCCATATTTTCACACCTGGCAATTCCCTTCAGTTGCACTTAGGTTTCTTGTTGACTGGCCATGTCCTCCATCCCGTGTCACCCCCACCTCATTTGCTTTGTTCAGAGCTATATACATGTATAGCAAAGCCCGGCATATATAGTAAGTGCCTGATAAATGCAGGATGGGGCAAAAGTAGGTTTACAGTTGTGAGTACATGAAACAGCTTATTCTTGTATTATTATTTATTCATTATTGTATTATTTTCCATATGAACAGCTGTAAACCTACTTTTCCCCACCCTGTATTTACTGTAAGAATATGGAGAAGATAGAACACATTCCATTTGACATGCAAAGATGAGGATCAAGTAAGTGCCTTATGAGGTTTTAAAATATGGGGGCCCAGCACAAATAATGCCCCTTTTTATTACAAAATCTTAATTACAAAATTATAAGCATATAATTCTGTAACATAAAAATATCACACTCAAGCACACCATATAACATGAATTATTACCCTAAATATGACCCATATTATTACCCTACCAACCACACTCAGGCAGGCCTTACTTCTGCTGCACCCTGTATATACACAATGCCCTGGCTGGTGGCCTAGTTGGTTAGCACGGGTCCCGTACATCAATACGTTATGGGTTCAATCCTGGCTCAGGGTGGGTACAGGAGACAAATGATCAATGTTTCTTGCTCACATTGGTGTTTCTCTCTCTCTCTTTCTCTCTCTCTCTCTGTCTCTCCTCCTCCACTCTCCCTCTCTCTAAGCATATCCTCAGGTGAGGAATAAATTTTTTAAAAAAAATACTAAAATAAAGTATATCCACAAATTATTTGGCGCTTTTCCTTATAAAAAGTGGAGACAAATTCCCTTTCTCTTGCATGTGAGACAGACTTAATCAGTCGCTTCTAAAGAATAGAATGTGGCAGTGATAGTTTGTGTGATTCTTGAGTCTGGACTATAAAAGATACTGTCACTTTCACCTTGCTGATCACTCACTCTGGGGAAAGCTAGCCTTAGTATCCTATGGAGAGAGTCATATGGTAATGAACTGAGGCCTCCTGTCACCAGCCAGAACTATCCTAGGCATGTGATTGAGGCACCTGGGCAGGGAACCCATGAGCCCCAGTTAAGTCTTCAGGTGACTGCAGCTCTGACTGACAGTTTGGCCTCATGAGAAGCTCTGAGCCAGAACCATGCAGCAAAGCCAACCCTGAACTCCTGACCCAGGGAAACTGCGAGACAATAAATGCTTATTTTCTTAAGACATGTTTTTATATACAGCAATAGGTGTATAACATGCCTCAAATTAACGTAAGTAGATTTGGTTGTTCACAACTCATGTGTTCTTTTTGATTGTTATTAAGAACCTCCATGATCAGAGTAGGTGAGGACTCTAGGTCCTCTTCCTGACGGTAGTACCGAATGAAGAGACAAAAGTGAGTCTCAGATCCAGTTCAGCCATGCAAACAAGCAGGCATAAAAACCATCCAGTCTGTGACCTCAGTAAATTCCCTGTTCTTTGTCAGTATTTTGCATGGAAGACAAATGTGACCATGCTGTGACAACAGGACTACTAGCTTTCTAGTGCAGTCATATGAAAGAATCCTCCAGTAAGCAAGTTGAGATGACACAGAACTGAACTGAACTGAATTGTAAACTTTAGTGTCACTCAGGAGGCGTCAGGCTTCTTGTTCACCGAAGAATTATACCTCGCCCATGCCACAGAGAAGGTGCCTGTACAGAAGTTCCTGCCAACATTGTTTCACATGTGAACACTTATTTTTAAACATCTCTTATGCTAATTAATAAAGCTGCAAGTGCAAATGCAGATAGAGATATTTGAAGCTCTGGCTTCTCTGATGTGTTGATTCCTGATTAAGAGTCTTCAGATACTGACTGAACATGGATTCTTGATTAGGGCACTTTGAATGTTAATTCTGCATACCTAACATGAGGCATATACACAACACATATACCTTAATGTGGCTACTGACATATTTTGAAACAAGTTATAAACAATATAAAAACAGAGATGCTGTGTGAGAAATTAACTTGATGCAATAATAGCCTCCAAATAAACTACCAGGCAACTCAGAGATTACTTTAACTGAAAAGCTCACAAATCAAGTAAGATGTTCAATTCAAATGGTTTATTTAAAACACACATTGCTTCTCAAAAGAGGACATCTGGATGGCCAATAGACATATGAAAAGATGCTCAGTGTCACTAATAATCAGAGAGATGCAAATTAAAACCACAATGAGATGTCATCTCACACCTGTCAGAATGGCTATCAGCAATAAATCAACAAACAAGTGCTGGCAAGGATGTGGAGAAAGGGGAACCCTAGTGCACTGTTGGTGGGAACGCAGACTGGTAAAGCCACTGTGGAAAGCAGTATGGATACCTCAAAAAATTAGAAAAGGTACTGCCTTTCAACCCAGTTCTTCCACTTCTGGAAATATATCTGAAAGAACCCCAAACACTAATTCAAAAGAACATAAGCGCCCCATGTTCACTGCACCATTATTTACAATCTCCAAGATATGGAAGCAGCCCAAGTGTCCATCAATAGATGAGTGGACAAAACAACTATGGGACATTTACACCATGGAATTCTACTTGTAAAAAAGAAGAAAATCTTACCCTTTGTAACAGTGTGGATGGACCTGGAGAACATTATGCCAAGTGAAATCCATAAGCCAGTCAGAGAAAGACAAATACCATATGATTTCTCTCATATGTGGACTTTAATTAACAAACTGAACTAATAAGCAAAATGGGGACAGACTCATAGAGAGGAGGATGACAGCTGGGGGGGGATGGGGGTTAACAGGTGGAGGGATTTAGCAAAAAGGAAAAAGGACTCATGGACATGGACATGGACAATAGTGTTGTGATTGCTGGAGGAAGGGGAGTACAAGGGGACTAAATGGTAATGGGAAAAAAATACAATAAAGATTAAATAAACACACACACACACACACACACACACTGCAAAGTAAGCAGGAAGAGATGGGATAGGTTAACATACTTAATTTAACATAGCATACCAATTGGTGAAAGGCCCACACTGCCTGAATTCTGGGGATGTTTACTTTCTTTGTCTCTCTCCCTTTCTTTCTCTCCCTCCCCAGCCCTCGGCCCGTATCAGTAGTCTTCCTGGTGATGGTATGTTTATGAGAACCATTAGTGAGGTTTGAGCAAAGTACACAAATAGGGTACCTGGGACCATAATAAAGTACCCAAGACCATAACCATATACTTGCTCTACTGAGACACCTGCAAGTACTCCTGGTCAGCATCTGAGCTTGCCAAAACCGCAGATGAACAACCATTGGTGTTTCTTGGGCATAAACCCTGGAACCAGGAAGAGTCCCAACAGGAGTCAATTTAAGACCTCATAGATTGACTACTACGTGACTCATATACTTGGAGGCAACCATTGCATTCATATTACATCCTACACAAACAACATCCTTACAAAAAAGTCTTGTCCTTAACACGTGCAGCAGGTGTATCTGTGCCTCTTGGTTTTTCCATCCTTCCTATCTATGTTTGGCACGTGTGTTCCTCTGCTTAGTTTATCTGTGTCTAATGTGTCTCATAAGCTACTTTCTTCTATGTTTAGTGTCATTTCTTCTCCCTATTTACTTTTCTTATTTTCTTTGCAGAGCTGAATAATTTCAAATAACATAGCAAACACACATTACAAGAGATTATCATAGAATTAAGAGATTTTGAAAAAAAATATTGGTTTTAGAAATGATGATGGAACCTATTTTACAAATTTCATTTAGCTTATGTATCTTTGGAAATAGCCAAGGGAAAAACCTTTCTGCTGGTGGTTTGCTTATCTAGGGATTTTACCTCTAAAAAGAGAGGACTCTGAGGAAAGCAGACATTGCAGAATTAAATTCTAAGTGGGTTTGTGCAAATGAAAATTGAAGACTGGCTAATTCAATTAATTTCTATTCATGCCATCAGTGAAACAGGAACTCTCAGCATCTGATCAGATTCAAGAAATCAAGTGAAGCAGAATGCAGGAAACCAAATAGCTTTCCCATGCTTCCAGCTCAGGCAACCACAAGAATATTCTTGTCTGAGTTGTGTCAATCAGCTCAGCACCAAGACTCATGCATGGTTCATTTATGAGACCAAACAGCCGAAGAACACATTCCACAAGGGGGAGCCCATTTGCCTAACTGAATGAGTTATTTCACTTCATAAATCACTCTGCCGGTAATTCACCTGTTTTTTCCTAGAAACCTGGACCTTTCAGCCACTTCTGAGAATTTTGAGTGAAATATATAAAGTCTTTCTTGTAGAGAAAGAGAACAGTAAGAGTGGAAAGAAGTTATAAATAAGTTTTATTAATATAGAACCTCACAAATGCATTCTCATTATGAGATTTAACTGGGCAGTTTACTCTGCATATTTTGGGCCTCACCCCAGACAGGGACAGGAGTTTAAGAATCTGCATTTTTAATAAGCAGCACGATATGTTCTTCTGCACACTGAGTTATGATCAACAGAACTAAGGAATTATTTTAACAACAATCACAAGGACATAGTGATTCTGTTTAGACCTGTGTAGGAGTTAAGCCCTTCTTGTAAGTTTGCAATTAAAACCACAATGTGTATAGCTGATGTACAATGAATATTTTTTCATTTTTGTTAATAAAGATAATTAGACAGTGGACCAATTAAAAAAAAAAAACAACAACTCATCGGGCCCTGGCTGGTGTGGCTCAGTGGATTGAGTGCTGGCCTGTGAACCAAAGGGTTGCAGGTTCGATTCCCAGTCAGGTCCCATGCCAGGGTTGTGGGCCAGGTCCCCAGCTTCGGCCCCACAAGAGGCAATCACGAATTGATATTAAAAAAAAAACCAACTCATTGGGTGACACCTGTAGAAAAATTAGGCTATTTGAATATATTTGGGCTTTGATAACTCCTTTTGGTTGAGTTTAAACGGTAGAAGAATCTGGAAGCTCATTTCCTTTGGAGTAGGGTTTTCTCCTCTTAGGTCAAAGCCTAATGATTTTTAAAAGGCCTGATATAACATTTCCAAATTGATATTAGATTTACTTAAATGCCAACTTCAAGTTCAGTCTCCTTCTATCTCTTTAGATCCTATTTGCCTCATTCATACTTGTCTCTTCACCAAGTTACTAACTTATTTAAGTATTGGAATCCCATCTCTATAATGGGAGTAAAAGTAGAGTATTCCAACTGTTTTCATGAAGATTAATAGTAACAACTAAAACATAGTCCCTGATCTGCAGTCTTGAATTTTCTTCTTATGTTGTAGCCACTAGAGGTGCAACTCATCCTCACTAATGTCCGAGCAATTGACTCAGTTGATTGGAGCGTCACCACGCCCTGACAAAAAAGTGTTTGATCCCCAGTCAGGGCACATACCTCCTGTGTGCACAGGGGAGGTGGCCAACCATGTTTTTCTCTCACCTCGATGTTCCTCTTTCCCTCCCCACCCCTTTCTCTCTCTCCCTCTCTCCCTACTCCCTGCCCCTTCTTCTCTCTCTAAGAGCCCATTGTCTGGTGACAATTAAAAAAAAAACAACAAAAACTGTCCTCAAGGCAGGGTTTTCCAAACTAGTGGGCTCAGAAGAATCACCTAGGGCACTTTAAAAAAAAACACAAATTTTAGATCTATTTTTAGACAATCCAATTTAGTGATTCAGTATGTCTATGAAGAGAGGGTGCAGGCATCAGGATTTTAGATGAGATTCCCCAGGGGTTAAGCTGGGAGTGTTGCCTGAGGGCATAGCTGTCCTTATTAATCACAAAACTGATCTCCTTGGTAAAAATATCTAGCAGTTTTCTTCTCCTGAGACCCACCAGTTGGAATGGGATTGTGCAACCAGGGCTTTTATTTGACTTTGACCCCCACTTGGATGATCCCCTTCTTGCCATTTCCTCAGCTGTGAAAATGAGTATAGGGTGGCCCCATGCAAGAGTGTGAGGAGGCTGAGCTAAGAGCAGGCATTTAATAATAGACCTGTATAGGATTACCTATTTTTTGAGCACTCACTGCAGGTTTCTCAGATGATGTTCAAAAGGAGCACTCCTTCTCTTTCTGATTTGGCCAGCTAGGCTTGTCTCGTGGATGATCTTAGCATTCCAGAATTAACCTACATGAAGTGCAGTTAGGAAGGGCTGAGTGAGTCCTTTTTACCCACTGTGCTGTCACTCTCACTGTGTCAGCTCACTGCTTGAGATTAATAATGAGATTAATAATGGCCTGTTGGTAAACTACATTCCAGAACTTGTCTCAAGCTTTTCTTGTGTTCTTTGATGTTAGATGACCTTGGTGAAACTATTTGGGGAGCCACACATGTCTTCTGCAGCATGTCCCAGACTTATTTGGCAAGTGGCAGCTCTGGGCACTGTTCCCACCGACACTCATTCTTGAACTTGGTCTCAGAAACTCCACGTAGCCTGCTGGGCATTGTGAAGGACTCACTGACCTTTTCCAAACTGACAGAGGATGGCAACAGAAAGATCACTTGGGTGCAGACAGATCTGGGTTCCAGTGGCACTTCTGTGATCCTGTGTGTGTGCTGGGAGGTTTCCAAGCCTCAAGGCATCCTCACCTGTGAAAGATAAAAAGGAAAGTGGGGCTTCCCTCACAGGTGTCTGAAGCTGAATTAGATAAGGTAGGCAGAGCACTTAGTAGACTCCCTTTCCAGTGGAAAACACTAAAATTTAGTTGTTACTATTACCGACTTTATCAACTCTGGGATACACAGTTTTTCACATCTTAACCTCTTCAGAAATGAGGATGTGTCTTACAATTGCTGGCATGTCACAGTTTTAATTGGCAGTACTTTTTCTTGGTGGTGTAACAGGGTACAGAGCATGGATCTCCTGATAATAGGGGAACAATCCCCACAATCCTGCCTTCAGGTGGGTTTGGGGGACAGGGAAAAGTGGAAAGTACAGCATTTAAGACACATTACATAACAAAGGCAAATTAACAGCAAGTGCCTTCCTAAAAGGAAGATCTTGGAAGCTGCAGAACTGTGTATGTGACTGTGAGAATGTGCAGTGAGAAGGTGCATTGACTCGTGACATGTCCAAGGGGGCGGATGCCTGTGCATTGCTGGAAACTCTTGCCCTGACTAAAGATGGCAACTGTAAGAAGGTCAAAGACACTGGGGAGCTGACAAAAATGGTGGACACTAACGTACCATAGGAGAGCTGGATGTTAGATCGTGCAGGAAGTTCTGAGCCGAGCACTTAAAATTGGAGCAGTGGGTCTGAAGTGCCGTGAGTCAGCCACAAGGTCTGCAGGGAGGTCAGTCGTGGGTTCTGCAGAGAGGTCTGGTGGGAGCAGGAAGTCAGGAGGTCTGCCTGGAAGTCTACCTGGAGAAGACAGCAACAGAGCCCGCGGAGCTGCGGGGACCTGCCTGGCCACCCAGACTCATGAGAGATTCTTGAAGCTGAACTGTGACCAGCAATGCTGAGCTCCAGACTTCTGCTTTTCTAAATGACGGCACCTATGAGTGGTGTATTCTGAAACTGACCTGGTTTGGCAGAGGAAGGCTGGACTATTTGTTTGTGGGTGTTTTTTAAAGGAAGCGGGACTTAGTGGCAGAAACCTGCCATTATTCTTAATCTGTATAACTTTTAAATAAATTCCTTTCCTTTTTCACTAAACTCATGTCTTGGGAGTCATGCTTCTTGGCGGCAGGCACTCGAACCCCACAGCTGTTCCAGATCAACATTGGCTGGCGCTATAACGGTGGCACATTAAAAAGTGTTGTGTTCTATAATTGATGTTGTTTTAGGATGGATGAGAAATCGCAGTGGCCATCATCATGAGAATAGTACTTGGATTATTTTACCAGGGGACATTGTATATTCTCTGATTGAATTATTTAGCAATGTGTAGGTACCATATTTTTCGGATCATAAGACACACCTAAGTTTTAGAGGAGGGAAATAGGAAAAAAAATTTTGAAGCAAAAAATGTGGTAAAATATTTAATAACATCCTTTAAAACAGAAATCCTTTTCTTCTTTGGCATCTTTCTACAATTACATAGTCTCAGCAGGAGACTATGGTGCGCTATCGTATCTTTCTACAACAAAATACAGTAATGACAGAACTATCAGCGCTGTGACCTTCATAGTTATGAGGGCACTGTAGCTGAGAACATCAGTGGATGACGCACTGTTATGGGGGGATCTGCTGCTGACACTGTTATGGGGAGATCTGCTGCTGGAGGGCCACAGGTTGTGCAACACTCTTGTTGTATGGGGACAGCAGTTTTGCACAACCTGTGTGGCTCTGCAGCTGTTACCAAATCATAGCTCCCATCATCCCAACCTGTCCAAGTATGATGGGAGTTGTTTTGCAACAGCTGCAGGGCCACATTGACAGGTGACCCTGCAGTGGAATTTGCCTATGTTAATGTTAATGGGGACATACCAGTCACGTGATGGAGGCACTTACTGGCGCCACAAGCTTTCTTCTGTTAATGTGCCTGCACCGCCTGTACCCTCCTCCCTAGCACTATAGTATGCTACTGCCTCCCTCGCTTCACACCGCTGGGACACCTGCTCCTCCCAGACCAGGACCCGCAGCATCGCCCCACTCCTGTGGCCGCGGGCTTCCTGCAGCGGTGACCCTGCTTCTGCCTGCTGTGACCCCGCTCCACCGCCGCCCCCCGCCCCAGTGAGCCAGGTAAGCTACATTCGGACTATAAGACGCACCGCCATTTTCCTCCCAAATTTGGGGGGGAAAGTGCATCTTATAGTTCGAAAAATACGGTAGGTTTTTTTTTTTTTTTTCAGTTTTTGGAATGATGTCTAGCCAATGAACTTTGTCTCTCTTTGATCTGATGGGCAAATCTGCAAAATGACCCAGAACCCTTAATACTGAGTGTCTTCTTCAGAATACTTTCCACAGAGCAAAATGTTTTAAGTTTCTCAAAAAAGAAGACTGCTCTTTCTGCCTGCAGGGACCTAATTCAAAAGTCTTCTTTGGAATTCAGGACTGTAGCATGACCACTGATCCTTTGTTGTTCCCTCCAGCAAGAGGCCAATAAATGAGGGTTTAAGACCCCGTTGTTCTGGACCCCTCTGGCGAAGGAAGAAGCAGGGATTTGGTTGTGGAACAGACTGGTCATCATGCAGTGTCACTGTTGTGCTCATGCGGAAAGTCAGTGCCCCCGAGGCCTGTGCACTGGTTCCTGACAAGCGGTCTGGAATCTGCTCTTCCTTGAGTTAACCATGTTGATGTTCTTGGTCCTGCAGTTAGTAACAGTCTGCCTCTACAAATCACCTACCTGATCTCATTCCCATTTACATCATCTCATTAAGCATCTACATGATTTCATTTAACTCCAATAACTTAAAAGACTGGATATATTGTAATAAGCATTACATGGAGCAGCCTCAGAGATCTGGATTCAAATCCCAGGTTCCCCACTTACTAGCTAGGTAGCTTTTGTTAATTACTGAACCTCTCTGGGTCTCAGATTCCTATCTTTAAAACAGAAGTAAAAATAATACTTGCCTCTGATAATTGACATAAGAATTAAATGTCATTATTCCTGTGGGCTGCTAAGCACTATGCTGGTACATTATCTACACTCAATGAAGGTTTCCCAAGCACAGTTTCTCCAGCACCCTGCATGCTGCTTTGCACATAGTAGGTGCTTAATAGAAGTCAATTTCTGAGAGAAAGAGAGAGAGAGAAGGGAGGCAAAGCATCAGTTGATCGATAAAAATGAAGTATCTCCTCTTAAGCTTTAAGCTTGTGCTGGGAACTGCATAGGCCCAGGTGAACAATAATAACACTTTGTATTTATGCAGCATTTTATAGCTTACAAAGCACATTCATATGTTTTCTTTTAAACCTCCCAACAAACCCAAGGCTGAAAGGGTATTCTTATTACCATCTCCCGAGGAATCTGAGCCCCAGAGAGGACAGAGAACAGAGAAGCCCCTCAGTGCCTGCACAAATCGAAGAGAATGATTGCAGAGCAGAGGTTGTGGGTTTAGCAATAAGAAGGCCCTTGGCGACATTTCAGAGATCACGCTCATCAGTGTGGTGAGTAGAGCGGCTCACCAGACCTTGGGGACCGAGGAAGGTAAGGATAGAGAAGAAAGAATAATTAACCTCTTCACAGCAAGGTAAGGGAGAGAATGAGAAGCAATCAGGATCAAGTAATGGCTTTTTCAGAATATGGGTGACCTGTGTATGGTTATTCCTTGGAAATGCCTGGTTCAGGCTGATTTGTGATGACCCAAACTTAGAAAGGGATAAATCATGGCAGCTGAAGAATCACTTTGAAAAATGATTCTCTGCTTTGCAAAGGAATTCCCAATAGACTGGAAAAACATCAAAGTGGTCAGTAAGCACAGAAAAGTACACATGCCTCCCCTAGAATAAAAGAAATACTAGCTTAAGTAAGAATAAGATATTATTTTTCACCAATAAGAATAAGCAGTTTGTTAATATGAAGAGGAGGTGAGGTTGTGGGAACATAGGGACTGTCACACACTGCTGTTGGGAGTCGAAGTTGGTGCACTTTTTGGGGGAATACAGTTTGAAAACATTTACCAAATTTAAGGTGCACATACTTTCCCACCTAGAAAGTCACTTGGAAATTATTCTATAGACACATTTGCATAAATGTGCACAAAGATGTTCACTAGAACTTTGGTGTGTGTCTACTGGTTGGGGGAAATCACCTAAATTTCCATAAGTATTGAAATAGTTCTGTAGATCGTAGATATATGGTACATCCATTCAGCAATTGCGAGAAAGTAGGGGTCTATCTCCTAACGTGGAGTGGAGTTCATCATGTATTCATAGGTGAAAAAGAAAGTCCAATAAAATCTTATTGGAATATACAACAGAAATGGCTGGAAGATAAGAGAGGATTAAAACTGGAGAGGAGTGGATTTTACCTTTCATATTATTTCCCTCTCTACTATGTGTGAATTTATTTTTAAACCATGAGCATATATTACTCATAGCATTTAAAATAAAATACTGACTTGAAAAATGCCCCACAAGATCCCTTTAAATCTCTAGGTCTCCTAGTACACTTTTAAAAATTCCATTTATAAAAATTTGATTTATTCATTCTTTTTTCTAGAACACATTTACTGCATTAAGATACACCAGTGCAGTTAAATGACCCATCACCAATAGGTTTCTATAAAGACTTTCTTCTCCACTGCCCATTTACTCTGCTATGGAGACTAAAATTGCCAGGGAGATAGACTCCCAACCCAGGTGATTAGAAACCTTTCAACACCCTCAGTGCAATCAAGCTTGTTTGGAACAAGTCTGGTTACAAAAGATTGTTGAGGACTCTGTTCCCATTGTGGCTTAGCAGGTGGAGTCTCCCAAATCTGGTTGATCTTTATAAGCTCTGGGGTGTTTTAAAAAAAACCCCACTGAGTCTTATATTACTCCTCCCCATTCTGACCTAATAAGTCAAGATTGATGCCCTGAATATTTTAAGTAATTGTTTTCATTCTCAAGAGCCTTGTTAGGGAACTCCTCCTGTCTTGCACTGTTGGGAAATTCTCCTTTCTTCTTAGAAATTATTATGCAATGGTTCAAGTTGTTGTCCCTAGAACAGGAATGTCCCTATTTATTGGCTCGGCAACTGAGAACATGTCTATGGTTGCCAGAAGTCTACTGACATTCAGAGGGAATGTGCAAAGGAAGACAGGGTTCCTTAAGCTTCTCCAAGTGACAGTGTCAGCCAAAAAGAACACCTTCTAAGTGATTACCACTAAGACATCTGTTGAGTTAAGGTTGTAAGAGGTAGGACTAGTAAGAGCCGTTTAAAGCTGCACTTACCAAGACCAAAAGACCCACAGAGCTTGTCACGGCAGTCTAGGTAAAAGTAGGAGCCATTGCTGAAATAACTTACCCTAACGTCTACCTTTGTTAAAGCCTCACTGATGGTTCACTTAGTAGAGATAGACAGCAGTCTTGGAAGAAACTCAGTTTGGTCTTGAATGTAGATATCTTCCCCTCTCCTGCTCCCCAACACTATCCAAAACATTATCCAGAGGTTGGTCCAGACTGGGCTTGGCATTAAGAGAACTGCCTATCAGAACTTTTGATAGTCTCTCACTGCCACCCACATGGAAACTTAATCTGCTTTTCTCTCACACTCATTTAAAACAAAATTATGTTGGCATTGCCTTTCTCTCCGGATTAACCTCTCAATGCCCCAACTGCTTTTGTACCCTTAGCTCTGACCTGCACTGCTTACAGTTCCCTGAATGCTCCAATACTCTGTGCCTTTACCCATGCTCTTCCTTTGATCTTCCTTGCCTTTTTGTCATGGTTAATTCCTACCCTTCACATCCAAAGGCAGCCTATAGGGAGGTCTTTTCTGACCAGCACTAGGTTAGGTGCCCCTGGAGGACACCTCTCTGATCTCGTCTAATCAGGAATTATCATTTTACTCTCTAAAATTCCATTTCTTTATATAAATAAAGAAATATGGAATGTCTCTGGACAATATACTAGAAATTAAGACCACTTGTGTGGGCAGTTGGATGACTGGAAGACAGGAGTGGGAAGATGCTTCATTGTATATATACCTTTTTTCCTTTGGAACTTTGGTACTGTGTAAATTTATAATTATTTCAGTAAATACAATAGAAATTTGAAAACAACAACAAATCTGAGCTGCAGCAGAAATTCTACTCTCTTCTCAAATTAACATTTATAAGCATATTTCCAAATATTTTTTTAAATTTATTTTAAATTTCACAAGTGATATGTAAATTGTCTTCATTATAAATGTCAACCCAAATTAGTCTTTCTGCTACCAGGCTTCTGTAACATGATACATGTGATTTCCATTCTTGTCTTAAATGTGTTTTAAGTGTTTTTTTTTAAAAAAAACAACTCTGGTGTGTATTCCAAACCTGAAGAGAGTAAATTGTTTTAAAAGTGTGTACTTGAATTGGTTTTAAATTAATAATGTTGGGTTTTGCTGAAAGTGTTCATTAGAGTGACCGCTGTCCTAGTTTCCCCAGAACCGAAAAGGTTTCCAGGATGCTGGACTTTCAGGGCTAAAACTAGGGAAGTCCCATGCAATCAAGAATGCTCAGCCAATTAGAATGAACAGTGGCCCAAAGAAAAGGGATGCTTATGTACCACATGAGGCATTGGTGCATGGTAACTGATTACCAGCCCTGGTTTTTTAGCTCTTCCCTTCCTCACCTATCCAGAAGCATTGTTCGTCAATTCTACGACATTTTAAAAAAGACCTTAAATTCTACTTTAAATTTCATAATGAAATAAATGTCATAAAGAAAGAATTTCTACGACATTTGAAGCTGTTATGTTCGTAACTGAAGGTGGGAGATTTATCACCTTTAATGGTGCATGCAAAGTAAATCTTATTTTTAACTTTAGGCCCCAAAAGAAAATATACCATTCTGACATTTTTTAGAATAGTCCAAGACTTATTAAATCAAGAACCACTCAATACAATTGTATAGTATGGTAGAAATAAGCAACTAAGAAGTAAATTGACAGATTAAAATAATGAGCTTGTGAGTGAGAGGGGCAGAAAGACCTATAAAAAGTCCTGAAGCTGAGAAAAAAGTGAAGATTTATTTTAGTTAGAGGTTGATATAGAGAGTTCGTTGCATTTTCGGCCTAAAACTGAAATGCATACCAGATAAGACTGTTCCAGACTTCATTAACCAGTAATCTATGTATATAAGAATGACTATGGGCAAATAAATGCAGTGGAGCAAAATAAATAAGTTTTTCAAAATAAATGACTTTTAAAAGCAGTTGGTTAATTAGTAAGAAAAACCGAACAAGCAAGACTGTAAAGTTTTCCTCTTTGATACTTTTCTTCCTTATTCACAATTTTATTTCATTTCCGGAACCTCAGATAAAGCAATTTCATATACTTTGTGGATCTTTTGTAATAAGATGAAAGCTACAAACTGGAGACTTTGTCCTCAGACAGTTAGATCACACAGAACACTATAAAATGGTTTACTTTGGCCATTTCCGATGGTTTGGGGTACCCAGAGTAGGAATTCTTTACTTGGAAAACTTTCTGGACGTACAAAACCATCTGAAAGTTAGAAACTACCTGCTAAGTTTTGTTTTTGTACCTATCTGTTTTCCTGCACAAAAAGTCTTCAGTTCTCTTTAAATTTTCAAAGGGTTCTGTCATCCCTAAAACATTTATTAAAAATTGGAGTGCTATAGAAAAGGTATCTCTCTGTCTCTTTCTCTAATCTTTTGGTAAAAAAAATGTGATAGGACTCTTTGTTTGCTTTATTTAAAGGGCTGAAAATCCAGCTTTGTAGCACACTCTTATTCTATACCCACTCACTGGTGACACCGACAAATACATCCTCCAGAAACGTAGAGAAACAGACCCACATACCGATGACTTGTTGGTTGATAGGAAAAGGTGGACAAACTTGCGTAGGGGCTAAGATATCTTCAAGGAGGAATTAAATCTAGACCCCAATACTTTCTTTTCCAGTTTTTCAAAAAATTTTGTTTGTTAATTTTTAGAGAGAGAGGAAGGGAGTGATAAAGAGAGGCAGAGAAACATTAATGTGAGAGAGGAACATCAATCAATTGCCTTTCATATGTACCTGGACAGGGGACCGAACCTGCAACCCAGGCATATGCCCTGACTAGGAATTGAACAAGTGATCTTTTACCTTGCAGGGTGATGCCCAACCAACTGAGCCACACTGGTCAGGGATCCTTTTCCAGTTTAATACAAAATTTCTAATGGAGTAAAGGGGCCCTGAATGAGGACCAGCTGACTGAAAAAAAAAAAAATAGCAGACCTCTCCAAAAGATGAAAGTAACCCTCAGTAAGGGTAAAGTTGGAACTGGTAACTTGGACTCTATATGGTAAGGTTGTCAAACTCATTTTCACCGGGGCCCACATCAGCTTTGCAGTTAGTTACCTTCAGAGGGAATGTAATTTTAGGACTGTATAAATGTAACTACTCCTTGACTAGGGGCAAGGAGTTGGGCACTGCCACAGGGTAGAAACAAGGTGCTGAGCCAGATAAAACAGGGTAGAGGGCTGGATTTGGCCCATGGTCCTTGTGTTTTCCACCTGTACTATATGATGTCAGAAAAAAATATGCAAAGCTAGGAAATAGGGAAATACTTGCTGGGTGTTCTTTAGACCAGTGCTGGGTTGCCTTTCTTTTGTCAGGATCATTTTATAACTCATGGGAGGCAGAGGCTAACTTACAGATTTTTGACTGATAGGGTTTAGCTAGATGAAATTCAATTATATATGGTAGAACAGATAACCATAAAGGCTACAATTTATGATCATGTTGGACATTAAACAATTCTTTTAAAAAATTGAGGTAGAATTCACATAGCATAAAATTAACCATTAAATATTAAAAAAAATATTTATTTACTTTTAGAGAGAGGGGAAGAGAAGGAGAAAGGAAGGGAGAGAAACAGCAATGTGCAAGAGATACATCAATCAGTTGCCTCTCGCATGCGCTAAACCAGGGACCTGGTCTGCAACTCAGGCATATGCCCTGACCAGGAACTGAACCAGCAACCTTTTGGCTCATAGGCTGGCACTCAACTGTGCCAATCCAGCCAGGGCCATTAACTACTTTGAAGTGTATACTTTAGTGGCATTTAGTACATTCAGAATGTTGTATAACTGTCACCTTTATCTACTTTAAAACATTTTCATCAACCCAAAGGAAACTCTTTACCCATTAAGCAGTTACTCCCAATTCCACCTACTCCTAGCTCCTGGCATTCACTAATCTGCTCTCAGTCTTTATGGATTTGCTTATTCTGGATGTTTCATTTAAGTGGAATCTTATAATACATGGCCTTTTAAAAAATATCTGGCTCCTTTTATTTAGCATAATGTTTTTGAGGTTCATCTATATTGTTGCATGTATCAATACTTCAGTCTTTTTCTGGCTGAGTAATATTCCACTGTTTGGATATACCACAATTGTTTATCCATTCATCTGTTGATTGACATTTGGGTTGTTGTAAACAGTTGACACTATGGCCATTCTCATATAAGTATTTGTTTGAAAAAATGAATCAGTTTCTTTGGGTATGTATTTAGGAGTGGAATACTTAGGTCATATAGTTATTTTATGTTTATGTTTAACTTTTTGAGGAAATGCCAAACTGGTTTGCACATGGCTATCCATTTTACATTCCAACAGGAACAGACAAGGTTTCCAATTTCTTTAATCTTTCTTGTCAACCCTTATTTTCCACCTTTTTGGGTGGGAGGTTATGGCTAACCTAGTGAGTGTGATCTCGTTGTGGTTTTGATTTTCATTCCCCTAATGATACTGAGCATCCTTTTTTTAAACTTTTTAATTCAATTTATTGGGGGTAACCTTGGTTAATAAAATTATGTAGGGTTCAGGTGTACAATTCTATAATACATCATCTGTATATTATATTGTGTGTTCACTACCCCAAGTCATGTCTCCTTCCATCACCATTTATGCCCCCTTTACCCTCCTCTACCTCCTCCCACCTCCCTTTTCCGCTGGTAATCACCATACTGTTGTTTGTGAGTTTTGTTTTGTTTTTTTTGCTTAATCTCTTCATCTTTTTCACCCAGCCCTCAACCTTCCTCCTCTCTGACGGCTGTCAGTCTGTTCTCTATCTATGAGTCTGTTATTATTTTATTAGTTTATTTTGTTCATTAGATTTCCTATATAAGTGAAATCATATGGTACTTCTCTTTCTCTGACTGGCTTATTTCACTTAGCATAATGCTCTCCAGGTCCATCCATGTTATCACAAAGGGTAGGATTTCCTTCTTTTTTTTACAGCTGAGTAGTATTCCATTGTGTAAATGTACCACAGCTTTTTAAACCACTTATTTACTGATGGGCACTTGGGATCCTTCCTAATCTTAGCTTTTGTAAATAACACTGCAATGAACATAGGGGTGCATATATTCTTTTGAATCAGTGTTTCAGATTTCTTTGAATATATTCTCAGAAGTGGAATTGCTGGGTCAAACGGCAGCTCCACTTTTAATTTTTTGAAGTAACTCTATGCCACTTGCCACAGTGGCTGCACCAGTCTGTACTTCCATGAGCATGGGGGTTCCTTTTGATCCACATTCTTGCCAACACTTGTTGTTTGTTGTTTTATTGATGATGGCCATTCTGACAGGTGTGAGATGATATCTCATTATGGTTTTAATTTGCATCTCTCTGATGATTAGTGATGTTTAGCATCTTTTCATATATCTATTGGCCATCTGTATGTCCTTTTTGGAGAACTGTCTATTCAGGTTCTTTGCCCATTTTTAAATTGGATTGTTTGGTTTTTGGTGCTGAGTTGTTTGAATTCTTCTTACCTTTTGGATATTAAGCTCTTATCAGATGTATCATTAGCAAGTTTGTCCTTCCATTCAGTGGGTTGTCTTTTCATTTTGTTAATGGTTTCCTTTGCTGTGTTTCCACTTATTTGTATCTTCTTCAATTTCTTTTTTCAGTGTCATATTATTTTCTGAGTACAGGCTTTTTTACATCCTTGGTTAAATTTATTCTTAGGCATTTTACTTTATTATTTTTAAGTATTTTTTATTGATTATGCTATTACAGTTTTTCTATTATTTTCCCCTTTATCCCCCTTCCACCCTACCCCCCTCAACCCTCCAGCATTCCCCCCACCTTAGTTCATGTCAATGGGTTGTACATATAAGTTCTTTGACTTCTCTGTTTCCTATACCATTGTTTATCTCTCCCCATCTATTTTATACCTACCAATTGTGCTTCTTCTTCCTTATACCTTTTCCCCCCTTTTCCTCCCTTCCCCCTCCCCACTGAAATCCCTCTGTGTGATGTCCATTTCTCTGATTCTGTTCCTGTTCTGGTTGTTTGCTTAGTTTTTGTTTCCTCTTTTCTTTTAGGTTCATTTGTTGATGGTTGTGAGTTTGTTGTCATTTTACTGTTCATAGTTTTGATCTTCTTTTTCTTAGATAAGCCCCTTTCACATTTCATATAATAAGGGCTTGGTGATGATGAACTCCTTGAACTTGAGCTTATCTGGGAAGCACTTCATCTGCCCTTCCATTTTAAATGAAAGCTTTACTGGATAGAGTAATCTTGGATGTAGATCCTTGCCTTTCATGACTTGGAATACTTCTTTCCAGCCCCTTCTTGCCTGCAAGTTTTCTTTTGAGAAATCTGCTGATAGCCTAATGGGAACACCTTTGTAGGTAACTGTCTCCTTTTCTCTGGCTTCTTTTAGGATTCTCTCCTTGTCTTTAATCTTGGGTAACTTAATGATGATGTGCTTTGGTGTGTTCCTCTTTGGGTCCAACTTCTTTGGGACTCTCTGGGCTTCCTGGACTTCCTGGAAGTTTATTTCCTTCACCAGATTCGGGAAGTTTTCCTTCATTATTTGTTCAAATAAGTTTTTAATTTCTTGCTGTCATTCTTCTCCTTCTGGCACCCCTGTAATTCTGATATTGGAACGTTTCAGGTTGTCCCAGAGGCTTGTAAGAGTCCCTTCACTTTTTTGAATTCTTGTTTCTTCATTTACTTCTGGATGGATGTTTATTTTTTCCTTTTGTTCCAAATCATTGCTTTGAGTCCTGGTTTCCTTCCTGTCACTGTTGGTTCCCTGAACATTCTGTTTAATTTCACTTTGGGTATCCTTCATTTGTTTTGTCATTTTTCAACCAAGCTCAATCAGATCTGTGAGCATTTTGACTACCAGGCCTTTAAATTCTCCATCAGATAGGTTGGTGATCTCCTCATCACTTAATTCTGAGGTTATACTGTGTTCTCTCATTTGGGCCATATTTCTTTGTCTTGGTGCAGCTGGTAGGTTGTAAGGGGGCGGGGCCTTAGGTATTCACCCAGGCAGGGCAACTCTTTTTGCTGCAATTTGGAGCTGCCTATAGGGGAGGGGCCAGAGAGAGAACAATGCAGCTCCCCTGCTTGTCCCTAGGTACTTTCTGTTGGACTCTTGTGTGAGACTGGGAGTATCTCCCACTGTGGCAACCTCAGCCATAGCCCACAGACACCTCTTAGTCCCCTTAAATTAGCCCCTCTGGTGCAGCTCTGGGGCAGCCAGCCCCACCCCCAAGGCTGCCAGGTCACTGCGTTTTTTCTGAGTCCCCCATGTGGTCAGTGCCTTACTGGTCTGGTTGTTCTGCTTGACTTCTTCTTTTTTTTAATTCCTTGGTTGTTGGAGTTCCATGCAGTTTGATTTTCTGGTGCTTTTGGTTGTTTATTGATTTTTGAGTGGTTGTTATCCTCCTCTTGGTTGTGTGAGGAAGCAAAGGGTTTCTACCTACACCTCCATCTTGGCCGAAACTCTCTTTTTTTCTTTCCTTTTCATTTTATTTTATTTTTGATGCAGTTGTGAATGAGATTGTCTTCTTAGTTTCCCTTTCTGATGGTCCATTATTGGTGTATAAAAATGCAACCGATTTCTGGATATGTTTTTGTATCCTGCTACTTCACAACATTAATTGATCAGTTCCAGTAGTTTTTTGGCAGAATCCTTAGGGTTTTATATATATATATATATATCATATCATGTCATCTGTAAATAATGACAGTTTTACTTCTTCCTTTCCAATTTGGATGGCTTTTATTTCTTCTTCTTGTTTGACTGCTGTGGCTAGGACTTCCAGTACTACATTGAATAAGAGTGGTGAAAGTGTACATAATGGTCTTGTCCAGATATTAAGGGAAACACTTGTAGTTTTTGCCCATTGAGTATTATGTTGACTGTGGGTTTGTCATATATGGCCTTTATTACATTGAGGTATGTTCCCTTTATTTACATTTGGCTGAGAGTTTTTATCATAAACGGGTGCTGGATTTTATCAAATGTTTTTCTCTGCATCTATTGATGTGATCATGTGGGTTTATCATTCATTTTGTTTTTGTGGTGTATCATGCTTTTTGATTTGTAGATATTATACCAACTTTGCATCCTCAGAATAAATCCCACCTGATCATGGTGTATAATCTTTTTAATGTATTGCTGGATCTGGCTTGCTAATATTTTGTTGAGGATTTTAGCATCTTCATTCATCACGGATATTGGCCTATAATTTTATTTCTTGTTTTGGAATTAGCACCTTTGCTCACCTGTAAAATGGTGGAAATTATAGTATCTTCTTATAGAATTACTGTGAGTTATTCGTGAAAGCGCTTAAGTAACTCTTGCATGTGCTCTGTAAATGTTAGCTATTTCATTATATCATTATTGCCCAGCAGTCAGAGTCCTCAGCTGGAGTAATGGAGAAGCCTAGAAATCTTCAGGGCTCTAGAAGTCTCTGAAGAAGGGTTTCTGGAGGAACCATGGAAAATGTGTAGTCTTAATGCTAACAGTGAGGACGAATGACTTGCACAGGAGGTAGATTGAATAGATCAGGCATCTGCTTCAAACAACCAGGCTGGTAGGTTCTATCTCACTGTTGATTGGCCTGGCAGATGCAATTCTTCCTGGTAAATGTGACTGTCTGAAAGAGGGGCAGGCAATAGGCTCCCAAGAGTATTTCATCCTGTGTTTCCAGTTTCCATGACTCCAGTACATTCCCAAACCGCAATGGCTGACTCAAAAGCTTCCCCTTGTTTACATGCCCACTTCCTCCATTGCAACACTGTGGACATTTTCTTCCATATGCCCAAGGATGTGTATAACACCTGATCCCTCTCTTGGCCTACAATTTCTGCTCAGCCCTTCCATATACTGAGGCAAACAAGACAGAATTACAAAAGTAAATTATTCCCCCAGCTAATCGATGGGCCCAGATTCTTTCCTTCTTTCTGCTCTGCCATACAGTGTATCAGCAACACGTGTTCCTTCAAAGTTGCTGGGTGGCTGCTGCAGCATCAAAAAATCAACAATGTCTAAAAGTAGGAAGGAAGAGAGAAAAAGATTTCTCTCATGCATTTCTCTCTTTACCCCAGGAATTCCCCTCCTCAAATCCCATTGAACAGAATTAGGTCACATGTCTACCCTTAACTTCAAAGATGTTCAGAAATTGAGTATCTGGATTTTCAGCTTCCTTTGGAAGGTTCTGCTAGCAATAAGAAGGGTGGGAAATGGCTGTTAGGTTGGCAGCTTAAGGTGTCTGCGACACGATACCACTTTCCAATATATGAACAGATTCGCGCAGGTTGGCATATTTTGTTGAGACAAAATGGATTTGCTTAAAGATGCTATTAACTACAAGCAAATCCTTGTGTCTCTTTTTGACCACCGCATCACACTGAGTTTTGATTAAATGTTGCTGTGGCTAGAGAGCCCTATGCATCTTCTCTCTTCAGACTTCTGCAGAATTTGTGATCCCTAAGAACCAATTTAATTTAATTAATCTAATAAAGGACAGCACAGGAGAGACCTGCTATTGTACTGCAATGGTCAGGAGGTAGCTCCGTATTTGCTTATTTTTTAAAAGTTTGATTAAAAATACAATAAAACAAATAGGTTACAATGTATAATTATTTTTAATCTTAGAACAGATTATTTTCATGCACTCATGAAAAAAAACACTCCATTATTCTTATCCAGCCTTGCAGGTAGAGGTCAATTCACTGAGGAGTTCCTCTTTGTCTTACTTCAAGGTTCTGCTCTGTGTCAATAAGAAAGTTTAACTTTTTTTATTGCATACTTTCCTTTTTTTATCTGTTGTATTTTTGCCCAAGCTTTAAAAAAATGATTATTGTTTAACAATACAAGTTGGTTGTAAAAGAAGGTACAAATAACATAAAACTATAAAAACTAACCCTTACTGGTGTGGCCTAGTTAGTTGGGTGTTGTCTCGCAAAGTAAAAGGTCACCAGTTTGATTCCTAGTCAGGGCACATGTCTGAGTTGAGGGCTCCCAGTTGGAGCGTGTACAAGAAACAACTGGTCAATGTTTCTCTCCCTGTCTTTCTCCCTCTCTGTCCTTCTTTCTAAAAATAAATAAATAAAATCTTTTTTAAAAGCTATAAAAAGTGTTCCTCTCTTGTCCTCTCCTGCTCCTCAGCCAATTCTCTGTCATGAAATACTCATCCCCAGATCTATCCATAGTCTGGGTTTTGATCTAGGCCTATACAAATATACACATGTATATGCCCAGAGAAACTCATGAGTTTTTTAGAAACCACACATATATTATATTATATACGGGGCTGAGCGAAAGGTTTACCGTGTGTTGCCTTTCACTGGTTCAAACTTCCATTGACTATAAACTAGAAGCTTCCAGTCAAGATAGAAACATAGGCAGATGTGGCTCACCTCTTCGCCCAATCATATCAAAATTACAACTCAGATATAGAACAACCATCACTCAGAACTGTCAGAAATTGAGTTGAATGGAAGTCTGGCAACTATGGAATTAAAGAAACCACAGGGGCACAGATGCTAAATGGGCGGGTTTCTCACCCTTGTGTGGTGAAAAAAAATTCAGGAGGGATATCTCAGGAGCAAGCAGACCCAGCTGCACACCAGGCCCCCAGCCCAGGGTTCCAGTGCCAGGAAAAGTCTTTATAACTTCTGTCTGCAAAAATCAGCAGGGATTGAGTCAGTGGAGGAACTGCTGGAGCCCCAAGCAGTTCCTCTTAAAGAATGCACACATGGCCTCACTTACTCAGACTCACTCCCTCTGAGCTTCAGTGCCAGGGTGGCAGCTAGAAAGGCACCAGCAACATACTGGGAGAGGCTGAAGTATCTGGCATTGGGGCAAGCAGAGGCCATTGTCCCTTTTCTGATACCTCCCCCTGCAGAGCCAGCAGGTTGGTGGCATATATGACACTCCATCAACCTGGCTAATACTGACCCACATTGTAGATCCCCACAGACTCTGTCCCACCTAACTTGCAGCCTACCCATGCTGCTTTTTCATATGAATGGCTGCTTCACAACTTCCTAAATCTTGCCTCAACAGCTTGCCTCAGTGAGCTCCAGGCTGGGCACTAGCAGCTCATTTAGTTTCAAAGCTTAGCTTTGCCTGGAAATCTCCCAGGCCAGCATAAGTAGCAGCCTTCTCAGATTACTTTATAGCTCAGAAACGGTGCCACCAGGCAAAACACAGCTGGAGGGCTGACCTTGGCCTGTACCACCCAGGAAACCCCATGGCCAGCGCACCCAGTGGACAGCTCCAGACAACTTTGGACCACCACCACCATACTCCTGCACAGCTAATCCTCCATGGAGGGGGGAGGTTGGTGGTCAGTGGTCACAACCAGTCCTTGTGGCTGATTGGCCTGGGTAACTCCCTCCCATTGATCTGCCAATAGCAACCAAGGCTCAACTATAAGGGAAGGGTGTACTCAGCTCACACAAAGGGCACACCTCAAATACCCAGTTTAGGTGATAGGGGAGGCTTTGCCAATGGACCTTAGAGGACACCTACTACATTAGGGCACACTATCAAGACAGGGAGTCAATACAGCTGTACCTAATACATAGAAACAAACACAGGGAGGGTGCCAAAATGAGACGACAAAGAAACATGGCCCAGATGAAAGAACAGATCAAAACTCCAGAGAAAGAGCTAAACGAAAACGAGTTAAGCAATGTGTCAGATGCAGAGTTCAAAGCACTGGTTATCAGGATGCTCCAGGAACTTAGTGAGGAACCTCAGCAGCATAAAACAGATCCAGTCAGAAAGGAAGGATTCACTACTTGAAATAAAGAACAATTTACAGGGAAACAACAGTAGAGTGGAAGAAGCTGAAAATCAAATAAATGATTTGGAACATAAGGAAGAAAAAAACAACAACCAAAAAACCCAACCCCAAAACAAAAGCAAAAAACCCCCTAAAAAACAACAACAACAGCAGCAAAAACAACAACAACAAAAACAGTCAGTAAAACAAGAAGAAAAAAGAATAAAATAATGAGGGTAGTATAAGCAGCCTCTGGGACAACTTCAAGAGGTTAATTTGCATCATAGTGGTGCCAGAAGGAGAAAAAAAAAGAAGAAGAAATTGGAAATCTATTTGAAAAAATAATGAAAGAAAACTTCCCTAATTTGGCAAAAGAAATAAACATGTAAGTCTAGGAAACACAGAGAGTCCCAATCTAGTTGCACCCAAAGAGGACCACACCAAGATACATCATAATTAAAATGCCAAGGGTTAAAGACAAGAGAGAATCTTACGAGTAGCAAGAGAAAATCAGAGAGTTACTTACAAAGAAGTTTCCATAAGACTATCAGCTGATGTCTGAAAAGAAACTTTGCAGGCAAGAAGGGACTGGCAAGAAGTATTCAAATTGTTGAAAAGAAAGGACCTACAACCAAGATTACTCTACCCAGCAAAGGTATAATTTACAATGGAAGGGCAGATAAATTGCTTCCCAGACAAGGTAAAGGTAAAGGAGTTCATCATCATCAAGGCATTATTACATGAAATGTTAAGGGAATTATATAAGACAAAGAAGAGGATCAAAACTATGAACATTAAAATAATAAACTCACAACTGTCAGCAACTGAATCTAAAAAATTAAAACAGAAACAGAAACAAATTATACAAACAACCAGGACAGGAACAGAATCATAGGTTTGGGGATCATTTGGAAGGTTATTAGCTGGGAGGGGGAAGGGGGAGAAAGGAGGAAATAGTACAGGGATCAAGAAGCATGATTGGTAGGAACAAAGTAGACAGGGGGATGTTAAGAATAGTATAGGAAAGGGAGAAGCCAAAGAACTTACACACATGACCCATGGACATGAATGAAGTGGGGTGGGATTGCTGGAAGGAAACGGCATACTGGGCAGACGGGGGCAAAAAGAAAAAAAAATGGGATAACTGTAATAACATAATCAATAAAATATACTTAAAAAAAAGAAAGAATAAACTGAGTTTGGCATTCACACAACTGTCAGCCTAGTTTTACCCACCCCTATATTGTTCAGCAACTTTATTTAACAATATATCCTAGTCAACTTTCCATATGCTTATATATATTTATTTTTATCATATATATTTCACATAATGTACCTTTTTTCAATTTCAGTACGTTTTTATTTTGCTCTCCTTTTTTTCCCCACAGGAAAAAAAGCTCCCATTGACTAATCCTATAATAACTGTCTAAAGGTTTTTAAAATAGCTCTAATAAGCTCTAGGGAAATTTGAGTCTTACAGAATACAACCTTCTCTAGCATGGAATTGAGAAGAAGAGGACTCTATAATTCTATAATGATGATGACTGTGATAACCTCTACTTGTGTTTATATATTTTAAGACAATTTTCTATAAAGGATTTCATTTAAACTCTATCTAATAATATTTTGTTCTGGAAGTGCCTGCAGATTCTCCGATAAAACTGTTTTTATTGTAATAAACTCTTATAACTTGAGCTGGGAACAGCATGATAATGCTGTGATTACTACCCTTGTAATCATTATTTAATATAGGAATTGGAAATTAATATTTCCAACCTTACTTCATGCCCAGCTTTACTCAGCTTTGAATGTGGGTTCTATGACTATATACTGCTGTTTCTTACTTGTAAGCTTCAAAATACAAGAAGAAAAATGGACAGAATTAAAGGCAGAAAGACAATTGCACAATTACAGTGCTAGATCTTGATATTCTGTAACAAGAATTAATAGAAAAACTAGACCAAAAAAATTAGTAAAGACATGAAAATTTTGAACAACACTATCAACAACCTGATTGATATTTACAGGATTTACAGGATACCAGGAACAGAATACATACTTTTCCAGGCCTCATGGTAAATGATAGAAATGACTGTGCCATAAAACAAGTCTCAATAAATTTAAAGTGTAGTAAATCACACAAAGTACGTCTTCTGACTGTAGAAAAATTAAATTAAAAATTAATAACAATACAATATCTAGAAAACTGTGAATATTTATAACTTAAACAACATACTTCTAAATAATTTATGAGCCAAAGTAGAAATCACAGAGAAATTAGAAAGTATTTTGAACTATATGGTAAAGGATATATATGTACAATATGTCAGAATTTGTGTGATAAAGCTATAATTGCATTGAAAAGGAAAGAAAAATTTTAAGTGCTTGTATCAATGACCAAAAATTATGTATTCTCAAGGAGCTGTAATAGGAGGTACCAAGTAAACCCAAATAAGAAAAAGGAAAAAAAATAATAAAGATAAGAGCAGACCAATAAAATGCAAACCCATAAACAATAAGGAAAATTAACCAATCAAAAAGTTGTTTCTTTAAAATGATCAACAAAATTCACAAGCCCATAGCTAGAAAGCAAAAGAAAAACAAAATGCAAATCACCTATTTATATCAGGAGTTAAATAAGTCTTTCATTACACATTTTACAGATATTCAAAGGATAACATAATATTATAAACAACTTAATGCCAAGAAAGCAACCAGCATATTAAAAAAGCCAGATGAAATGGAAAAGTTTCTTGAAAAATGCAACTTACCTAAACTGATACCAAGTGAAATAGAAAATATCAATAGTCCTATATCTAATAGAGACATTAAATATATTATCAAAAACCTTACCCAAAATTAAACACCAGGTCCAGATGCTTTCACTGTTGAATCCTATCACACACTTAAGTAAGGTATAAAACTACTATTATATAATCTGTATCAGGAAGGAAAGGAGACAATATGCTCTCATTCATTTTATGAGACTAGCATAATTTTAACACTTAAACCTGAGACATTACAAAAAAGTTAGGTACAAATCAACATTTTCCAGGAACATGGATGCAAAATCCTTAACAAAAAAAAAATAGCAAATCAAATGAAATGCAACAATATAAAAAGGATTAGATACCATGACCAAATAGGGTTTATTCCAGGAATACAAAATAGATTTAACATCATAAACTCAATCAATGTCCCCTTTTTCCTGCCATCGCTGATACTCTCCATTTTTTTTTTTTATTGTTATGCAATTACAGTTGTATGCCTTTTCTCCCCATCCCTCTACCCCACCCCAGGTGAACCCACCTCCCTCCCCCCTCTCCACCCTCCCCCTTGGTTTTGTCCATGTGTCCTTTATAGTAGTTCCTGTAATACCCTCTTCCCACTATCCCCACCCCCACCCCCCACCCCCGCCCTGGCTATTGTTAGATTGTTCTTAACTTCAATGTCTCTGGTTATATTTTGTTTGCTTTTTTCTTCTATTGCTTATGTTCCAGTTAAAGGTGAGATCATATGGTACTTGTCCCTCACTTCCTGGCTTATTTCACTTAGCATAATGCTCTCCAGTTTCATCCATGCTGTTGCAAAGGGTATAAGCTCCTTCTTTCTCTCTGCTGCGTAGAATTCCATTGTGTAAATATACCATAGTTTTTGGATCCACTCGTTTGCTGATGGGCACTTCGGTTGCTTCCAGTACTTGGCTATTGTAAATTGTGCTGCTATGAACATTGGGGTGCACAGATTCTTTTGGATTGGTGTTTCAGTGTTCTTAGGGTATAATCCCAGCAGCGGAATTACTGGGTCAAAGGGCAGTTCCATTTTTAGTTTTCTGAGGAAATTCCATATTGTTTTCCACAGTGGCCTCACCAGTCTGCATTCCCACCAACAGTGCACAAGGGTTCCCTTTTCTCCACATCCTCTCCAACATTTGTTTGTGGATTTGTTTATGTTGGCCATTCTGACTGGTGTGAGATGATACCTCATTGTGGTTTTAATTTGCATCTCTCTGATGGCTAGTGATGCTGAGCATCTTTTCATATGTCTCTGGGCCCTCTGTATGTCTTCCTTGGAGAAGTGTCTGTTCAAGTCCTTTGCCCATTTTTTAATTGGGTTGTTTGTCTTCCTGGAGTGGAGTCGAGTGAGTTCCTTATATATTTTGGAGATCAGGCCCTTGTCTGAGGTATCGTTGGCAAATATGTTTTCCCATACTGTTGGTACTCTTTGTAATTTGGTGCTGTTTTCTTTAGCCATGCAGAAGCTTTTTATTTTGATGAGGTCCCATTTGTTTATTCTTTCCTTTATGTCCCTTGCTTTAGGGGATGTGTCTGTGAGGATGTTGCTGCGTGGAATGTCTGAGATTTTCCTGCCAATGTTTTCCTCAAGGACTTTTATGGTGTTACGGCTTATATTTAAGTCTTTTATCCATCTGGGTTTTTTTTCGTGTATGGCGTAAGTTGGTGATCGAGTTTCATTTTTTTGCACGTAGCTGTCCAGATCTCCCAACACCATCTGTTGAAGAGGCTGTTTTTGCTCCATTTTATGCTCCTGCCTCCTTTGTCAAATATTAATTGATCGTATAGACTTGAGTTTATTTCTGGGCTCTCTATTCTGTTCCATTGGTCTATGTGCCTGTTTTTATGCCAGTACCAGGCTATTTTGATTACAGTGGCCTTGTAATACAGTTTGATATCAGGTATTGTGATCCCTCCTGCTTTGTTTTTCTTTCTCAAAATTGCTGCAGCTATTCGAGGTCGTTTATGGTTCCATATGAATTTCTGCAATGTTTGTTCTATATCTGTGAAATATGTCATGGGTACTCTAATAGGGATTGCATTGAATCTATAAATTGCTTTGGGTAGTATGGCCATTTTGATAATGTTGATTCTTCCAATCCATGAACATGGTACATGCTTCCATTTGTTTGTATCTTCCTTAATTTCTTTCTTCAGTGTTGTGTAGTTTTCTGAGTACAGGTCTTTTACCTCCTTGGTTAGGTTTATTCCTAGGTACTTTATTTTTCTTGTTGCTATATCGAATGGGATTTTTTTCCTGATTTCTGTTTCTGCAGTTTCGTTGCTGGTGTACAGGAATGCCTTTGATTTCTGGGTATTGACTCTGTATCCAGCTGTTTTGCCAAATTCATTTATTAGGTCGCGTAGTTTTTGAGTGGAGTCTATAGGGTTTTCCATGTACACTATCATGTCGTCTGCAAACAGTGACAGTTTCATTTCCTCCTTTCCAATTTGGATGCCTTTTATTGCCTTTTCTTGTCTGATTGCTGTGGCTAGGACTTCCAATACTATGTTGAATAGGAGTGGTGAGAGAGGGCATCCTTGTCTAGTTCCTGATCTTAGTGGGAAAGCTCTAAGTTTTTGTCCATTGAGTGTGATGTTGGCTGTAGGTCTCTCATATATGGCCTTAATTATGTTGAGGACTGCTCCCTTTATTCCCACTTTGCTGAGTGTTTTTATCAGAAATGGGTGCTGTATCTTATCAAATGCTTTTTCCGCATCTATTGATATGATCATGTGATTTTTGTCTTTGCTGTTGTTGATGTGATGTATTATGTTTATTGATTTGCGAATATTGTACCATCCTTGCATCCCTGGGATGAATCCCACTTGGTCATGGTGGATGATCTTTTTAATATATTGCTGGATGCGGTTTGCTAATATTTTGTTGAGAATTTTAGCGTGTATGTTCATCAGCGATATTGGCCTGAAGTTTTCTTTCTTCGTTGTGTCTTTATCTGGTTTTGGGATTAGGATGATGTTGGCTTCATAAAAAGAGTTTGGGAGTCTTCCATCAGTTTGGATTTTTTCGAATAGTCTGTGAAGGATAGGGGTTAGGTCTTCCTTAAATGCTTTGTAGAAACCTCCTGTGAAACCATCTGGTCCAGGGCTTTTGTGTGGTGGGAGTTTCTTGATGACTGCTTCAATTTCCTTTGCTGATATTGGTCTGTTCAGGTTTTCTGCTTCTTCTTCATTCAGTTTTGGAAGATTATATTTTTCTAGAAATGTGTCCATTTCATCTAGGTTTTCAAATTTCTTAGCATACAGGTCTTCATAGTAATTTCTTACGATCCTTTGTATTTCTGTGGTATCAGTTGTAATCTCTCCACTTTCATTTCTAATTCTGTTTATTTGGATCCTCTCTCTTTTCTTTTTGATGAGCCTACTTAAAGGCTTGTCGATTTTGTTTATCTTTTCAAAGAACCAGCTCCTGGATTCATTGATCCTTACAATTGTGCTTTTAGTCTCTATGTCATTTAGTTCTGCTCTGATCTTGGTTATTTCCTTCCTTCTGCTTGCTCTGGGCTGTCTTTGTTGTTGTTCCTCCAGTTCTTGTAGGCATAGGGTTAGGTTGTTTGTTTGAACTGTTTCTAACTTCTTAAGGTAGGCCTGTATTGCTATGAACTTCCCTCTCAGGACTGCCTTTGCTGTGTCCCATAGGTTTTGGGTTGTTGTGAGTTCATTTTCATTTGTTTCCAGGAAGTTTTTGATTTCTTCCCTAATCTCGTTCTTGACCCATTCATTGTTTAATAGCATGCTATTCAGTCTCCATGCTTTTGAGTGTTTTGGGTTTTTACCCTTGGCGTTGGTTTCTAGTTTCAGACCCTTGTGGTCAGAGAAGATGCTTGATATGATTTCAATTTTCTTGAATTTGTTGAGGGTTGCTTTGTGTCCTATCATGTGGTCTATCTTTGAAAAAGTTCCATGGACACTTGAAAAGAACGTGTATTTTGCTTCTTTGGGATGAAAAGCTCTGTATATATCAGTTAAGTCCATTTCCTCTAAGGTATTGTTAAGTGACACAATATCTTTGTTGATCTTTTGTTTGGAAGACCTGTCCATTTTTGATAGTGGGGTGTTAAAATCCCCTACTATAATTGTGTTGCTGTCAATATCTTTCTTGAAATCCTCCAATATTTTCTTTATGTATTTGGGTGCTCCTATGTTGGGTGCATATATATTTACAATGTTTATGTCTTCTTGGTGGATTCTTCCTTTGAGTATTATGAAGTGACCTTCTGGGTCTCTTTTATGGCCCTTCTTTGGAAGTCTATTTTGTCTGATATGAGTATTGCTACCCCTGCTTTTTTTTCCTGTCCGTTTGCTTGGAAAATTTGTTTCCAGCCCTTCACTTTCAGTCTGTGTAAGTCTTTTGTCCTGAGATGGGTCTCTTGTAGGCAGCATATGTGTGGGTCATGTTTTCTTATCCATTCAGCTGTTCTATGTCTTTTGATTGGAGCATTTAATCCATTTACGTTTAAGGTTATTATCGATAGGTAGTTATTCATTGCCATTATTTCCTACCTGTGTTCCTCTGTCTTTCTCTTTTCCTTCCTTTCCTTAAAGCAGTCCCTTTAGCATCTCTTGCAGAGCTGGTTTGATGGAGCTGTATTCTTTTAGACTTTTTTTGTCTGGGAAACTCTTTATTTGGTCTTCTATCTTGATTGAGAGCCTTGCTGGGTAAAGTAGTCTTGGTTGCAGGCCTCTGGTTCTCAGTACTTGGAATATTTTTTGCCATTCTCTTCTGGCTTGGAGCGTTTCCATTGAGAAGTCAGTTGCTAACCTTATTGGGGCTCCCTTGTATGTTACTTCCTTTTTCTCCCTTGCTGCCTTTAAGATCCTCTCTTTGTCTTGGAAATTTGCCATTTTAATTATGATGTGTCTTGCAGTGGGTCTCTTTGGGTTCCTCTTGCTTGGGACTCTCTGTGTTTCCTGGATTTGGGTGACTTTTTCTCTCCTCAGATTAGGGAAATTTTCCATCATTACTTTTTCAAACAGGTTTTCTATCCCTTGCTCTTCTTCTTCTCCTTCTGGTATTCCTATTATACGGATATTGTTACGTTTCATGTTGTCCTGCATTTCCCTTATTGCCTCTTCATTCTTTCTGAGCCTCTTTTCCTTTTCTTGCTCCTTCTGGGTGTTTTTTTCTACTTTATCCTCCAGCTCGCTGATCCGATCCTCTGCTTCATCAAGTCTGCTTTTAATTCCTTCTACTGTGTTCTTCAATTCAGAAATTGTATTCTTCATTTCCTCTTGGCTCTTGTTGATATTTTCTATTTCCTTTTTCATGTTGATATAGTTTGCAGTGAGTTCATTGTAGTTTCCTTGTAGTTTCTGGTAGTTCTCTTTGAGCTCAGAGAGCTCAGTGAGTTTCCTGATGACCATTGCTTTGAACTCAGTATCTGATAGTTGACTTGCCTCTTTTTCAGTTAGTATTCTTTCTGAGACTTCCTCCTTTCCTTTCATTTGGGAATTGTTTCTTTGTCTTCCCATTGTTTGTGAGGTTCTTCTTGTTGGCCTCTGCGTCTTAAATTGCTTTGTTCTGACTCCCTGGATTTATGATATGAACTTCTATGGTAGAATGCCAATGGGATTCGGTGGTGCTGTCTCCTTACTCTCCTGTGCTCACTGGTCTTGAGCTGACGTTTATGTGTTTAACACAGTCTAACTCTAGTCTTTTCAGCACTCCAGGTTTTGTTGTCTCACCTGTGGGAAAAAGAGAAAGGGGGGGCGAAAGAAAAAAAAAAAAAAAAACCACACACACACACAAAACAAACCAAAAGAAAGATGGGAAGGAGGGAAAAAGGAAATAGGAAAGGAGGAAAGGAAGGAAGGAGGGAAGAAGGAATAAAGAAAGATCGGAGGCAAGATAAGAAGGAATTTTAACAAAAATTAAAACATAGAAATAGATAAAAGAAGGCAGGAAGAAGACATAAAAATGGTAAAGGATGGGAGGAAGAAGGAATGAAAAAAAAGAAAAAAAGAGAGAGGAAGAAGGAATTCAGGGGGAAAGGAAAAAAAAAGAAAAAGGATAAAAAAAAAACCAAAAAAAAACCCTTCTGTTGGCTTTAAACCGGTCAGGTTATTTCTGCTGGTGTCCTGTCTGTGCAACGGGAGGGGGTGTTTGGAAGGATTGGTTTCACTTTTCTCTCTTCCTGGGTCACACTCTTCGCTGTTTTGTAAGTGTGGTCCCTGGCAGTCAATCAGTCCGTTGATCAGCCAATCCAGCTGCTTTGGCTTGTGACGCGTGCGCGCGCAGCAGGGGAATCCAGCCGCTTTGGGTCTGTGACGTTATTTTGTGCCCTGAGCGCGCAGCCGGCTGACCAATCGAGCCGCCAGGGCTTGGAACGCTGGCGCGCAGGTGGCGGATTCAGCCGCCTTGGGGTTAGGACACTCGCCAGCAGCTTTGTATTTAGAAAACAGGCACCCAGCCGGCCCTGTGCTTGGTGAGCGCGCGCAGCCCGCTGAGCCACAGGCTCTGTGCTTGGGGGCCCGATCCAGCCGCCCTGGGCTTGAGTCTCTCGGGCGGGCGGGGCCGCCCTGGGACTGAATCACGCGGCACTCGGTTCCGAGGTTTTGGGCCTGTGGGTGGAGCAACTAGACTCTGGTCCAAATTATCTCGGAGGTTTCAGGTGTGGGCGCCCCTCCGGGGTTTCAAGTGTGGGTCCCGTTCGCTAATCTGCGCGCGCGCGCGACCGGACCTCAGGTGAGCATAGCAGTCCAGGGGTGGAGGGGGAGGAGCGCCAGGGGCCTCGGCTACTACCGAGAGTTCTCTAATTAGCCCCTGAGTGTCTCTATTTTCTTTTTCTTTTTGAGAAATTCCTCCTTTTCAAGCCCCCCTGGTCTAATCAAGCACCTGGCTGCTCACAGCGCAGCCTGGCCCTCTCCCAAGACTCCTGCAGCAGCCCCTGCGCCAGGGCTGGCGCCTCTGCAGCCCTTGTACCGTGCGGTCCCGGTTCCCGGGGACCTTATTGTCCTTCAGCACTCTTCTTACCGTCAGATCTTTCAGTGTCCTCTATCTTTGGTCTCTGATCTTCGTATATGCTGGAATACTGTTGGCTGTTCGCTCTGCTCCTCAGATCAGCTAGGTATTTCCCTGGCGTTGAGGGGAAGTGGACTCCGCTCCCACCTATGTTGCCGCCATCTTCCCCAAAAGCCACTTTCTCCGATACTCTCCATTTCTCCCAAGAGATATGAAGGCAGGCATGTGGAGGCTTGTAGGAGGGCCTCAACTACATCAGGAGGCCTGCTTCAGGAAGCTTCTTTCTCCCCATGAGCTCAAAACTCCCCTCCCTCACCCAGAGACAACAAGGCAGTAGTAGAGAGATCCTTCCACATCCTCCCTCTCCAGGAGTCATCTCGTGGCTTGGCCTGGGAAAACCTTTCTCCCAGACAGCTCAGAGTCACCAGATAAACAGAACAGACCAAAACAATATTACAAAGCCTCTGAAAATTAAACAGTCATTGAAACCACAGAGGTAGGCCAGTGACCACACCCTAAACCTAAGTAAGGTGACTGACTGCTAAAATAAGATTTACATAGGACCTAGAGTCTCCTAATAAAATGGACAAAATGTGCAGAATAAAATTGAAAATCACCTAAAATACCAAGAACCAAGAACATCACAATTTGAATGACAAACTACAATTACTGTATTTTCTGGACTATAAGACACTTCTCCCCCCCCCCCCCGCCAAATTTGGGAGGAAAATGGGGGTTCATCTTATAGTCCGAATGTAGCTTACCTGGCTTGCGGGGGTGGTGAGGAGGACAGCAGAGCGGTATTTTTTTCCTATTTTCTTTCTCTAAAACCTAGGTATGTCTTATGGTCCAGTGCATCTTATAGTCCTAAAAATACAGTAACTGACACATTCTGAGATAAATCCAATTTAAAAGCATCCAACATAAAAAAAGTTTTCAGTAATCAATTACAAATTCTCTTGAAACAAATGAGAATAAAAAATAGGAAATCTCAATAAAAACTGAAGTTATTTAAAAAAGAACAAAATGGGAAGATAGGACTAATGAAAAAAACAGATGTTTTAAAAACTTGCTGGATGGGTTCAAGAATGGAGCGGAGATAAGATACAATAGGATCAGTGAACTTGAGAACACAACAATGTAATTCATCCAGTCTGAGCAAAAGAGAGAAAAATAGAACAAAATACATAAAAAGCACTTCAGAGAGCTGGTGGAAATATTCAAAGATCCAGCATTTAAAAAATATATTTATTTATTTATTTATTTTTAAGACTTTATTTATTTATTTTTAGAGACAGGGAAGGGAAAGGAGAGAGGGAGAGAAACATCAATGTGTGGTTGCCTCTCATATGCCCCCCTAACTGGGGACCTGGCCTGCAACCCAGGCATGTGCCCTGACTAAGATTGGAACCGGCGACAATTTGGTTTACAGACCATGCTCAACCCACTGAACACACCAGCCAGGGTAAAGATCCAGCATTTTTATCATCAGAGCCCCAGCAATTCAACATCAGGAAAGGCAGGGGTGGGGGAAGAGACCTGAAAGAGAGTATTTGAAGAAATAAGTTTAAAACTTCCAAATTTGGTGAAAAATACAAATCTACTGGTCCAAGAAGCTGAACATATCCCAAGTATGACAAATAAAGGAAATCCATGCCAACACACATAATTTAACTGGACAAACTAAAGATATAGAAAAAAATCTTGAAAGTAGCCATAGAGAAAGAATGCCTCATGTGTAGGGGACCACCAATTCAAATGACAGCAGAATGAAACCACTGAGCCAGAAGTGTCATACCATTTTTGAGGCGCTAAAAGAAAACCACTGTCAACCATGAATTCTGCCTGGTGAAGGCTATCATTCATAAATAAAGGGAAAATAAAAATATTCTCTGACAAAGAAAAACTAAAAAACAATTGACTCACAGATAGAGTCTTAAAAATTGGCTAAAAGAAATTCCCTCAAACAGGAAGGAAATTATAAAAGAAGGACTCTTGAAACATCAGGAAGGAAGAAGGAAAAATGGGCAGAGCACAAATATGTATGCATATGATAGATGATCCTTTTCCTCATGAGTTTAATAACAACTATTTGATGATTGAAACAAAGATTATAATATCATTTAATGTCTAAAGCAACAATATTTAAAAGTGGAGAAAGTGAAATGCTCTAAACAGAATTGAGATTTCTACACTCAAAGAGCTAAAAGGTTGATACCAACCAGTAAGTGTTATGTTGCATATATATTAAAATACCAAGAGTAACCATTATGAAAACTATACAAAGATACAAATTCAAAAACACCATAAGTTAGGATAGAATCCTAAAAATTCATCAAGTAATACACAGGAAATCAAAACAAGAGAAACAGAATCTGGATTTAGAGGTAACAAATTAAGAAAGGGACAGATTTATGTGATAATTTAACATTACCTTAAATGTAAATGGTCTAAATACACCAATAAAAGGATAGATTGGTAGAGAAACTAATTTTAAATCAATGACATTAGGTAGGATGAAAGTAAAAGCATGAAAACAATTACAGCATGTAACAATCAACAGCAAGAGTATCTATATTAATATTTGATAGCACAGATTTCAGAAAAACAAAATTATTAGAGAGAAAGGAGGGTCATTACATAATGATTAAAGCATGAATCTGCCAGGAAGACACAATGATCCTAAATGTGTAGGCACCAAACAACAGATCCTCAAAACAAGTGGAATAAAAACTGACAAGCTGAAAAAAAGGATGGGCAAATTATGACTATACCCCTTGGCAAGTACACATCACATGCTGTTTCAACAATACAATCACCAAAAGATTCTTACTGACATGCATAAAACACTTCACCCAAGAAGAGAAGAGTCACTGAAACATTTACCAAGACAGGCCATATCCTGGGCCTTAAAATAAACCTCAACAAATTTAAAAGAATTGAAATCATACAGAGTGTGTTCTCCAGCCCTAATTGAATCAAACAAAAATTAATAACAGAATGACAATAGAAAAATCTTTAAACATGTAGAAATTAAAGAACACATTTCTAAATAATCTGACTTGAAAGGAAGTCTCAAAAGAAAAAAATTCCTTGAGCTCAATGAAAATGAAAACCGTAAAGTTTATAAAATGAAGCTAAAGCAGTGCTGAGAGGGAAATTTATAGCACCAATGATTATATTAGAAGTGAAGAAAGGTATAAAATCAATAAACTATATTCCTACCTCAAGAAATTAAGAAAATAAGAGGAAAATAAACTCAATGCAAGCAGAAAGAAGGAAATAACAGAGAAAGGAACAGACCTCAATGAAACTGAAAGTAGGAAAACAATAGAGAAAATCATTGAAAAAAGCAAAAGCTACACCTCTTGAAAAACCAATAAAATGGATCAACCTTTGGTAAGGCTGACAAAAGTAAAAATATACAAGAAAGAAACCCCCTATACCAGGAATGAAAGAGGGGATGTTTGTACGGATCTTACAGCCAATTAAAAGATAAGAGAATACTATGGACAACTTTATCCTTATAAATTGGACAACTTAGAAGAAATGGACCAACTCCTCAAAAACCACAAATTACTAAAACTCAACTAATATAAGAGACAGTCAGAACAGCCCTGTAAGCATTAAAAAAATGAGTTCATAATGTAAAAATCTCTTAAAAAGTAATGTCAAACCTAGATGTTTTTATTGGAGAATTCTATGAAACATTTGAAGAAGAATTAACCCCAATTTTATATACTTTATTTCAGAAAGTAGAAAAACACTTTCTGATCCATTTTATGAGGTCTATATTACCCTGACACCAAAAGCAGATGAAGATAATAAAAAAATACTACAAACCAACATCTCTTAAAAACTTAGATGTAAAAATCTTCAATGAAATACTACAAAACCAAATCCAACAATGTGGAAAAAATTATGCACTGTGACTAGTGAATTTATTCCAAGTATGCAAGGATGATTCAATATCTGAAACTCAATAAATATAATCTACCATATATCAACAAACCAGAAGGGAAAATCATAATGTATATCTATAATATGTAATATATGTATATAATATATAAAATATATTTATATTAGAAATGTATTTTTATATGCTAGTCACAAATAAGAAAATTAAGTTTAAATTCCATGTACAGTGGTGCTCCCAAACACAAAATACTTAGAAATTTACCAATAATATCTAAGACTTTCACACTGAAAATACTGCCAAGGTTTTAAAGATGATCCAAATAAATGGAGATATATATATGTATATATATATAAAATGTTATGAGTTGTGAAATATATTGCTAAGATGTCAATATACTTGAAGCTGATCTGTAGAATCAACACAATCCCAATCTAAATTTCAGTCACTTTTTAAAGTTGAAATTGACCAAACAGCTTTTAAAATTCAATGTATATGCAAACAAGCCAGAATTGCCACAACAATAAAAGAAGTCTCACTCTTCACTGGATAAGAGAGCCTCTATATTATTATGACCATTGTATTCATCATGTTTTAGTGGAATCATTATTAATATAATGTGTGCTCCTTGACGACAAGAACCATGTCTCACTTTTCTCTGTCTTAATTATCTGTCTCAACACAAGCACAAATGTTTTCAGTAAAATGTGCTGAGCTGGTTAAAAGATAGTGACCATTTTGTGTTTATATTACTTTAATTTGAGAAAAAAGAAGACTGGCCCTGGCCAGATGACTCAGTTGATTGGAGTGTCGTTCCAGACACCAAAATGTTGCAGGTGTGATTCTCAGTCAGGGCACATATCTATGTTGCGGGCTTGACCCCAGACAAGGTATGTACAGGCCTCGGGTGAAGATTTAAAAAAAAAAAAAAAGACTAGGCACTGAGCATCTAAATCACTGAGCGTCTGAGCCTGACTCTCTGGTGATAACATCAGGAATGTAGCCAGCTTTTTACCTTTCCAAGAGCAAGGTACATAATCTTGGGACACTGGTTCCATGGGGAACTTCCCTCGAGGATATTCAGTGAGTTTGGTTTATAACAAAGAATTGGAGTCTGGCTTCAGTCAATCCTAGATTTAGTTATTCATGACAAAGATTACTTGCCAATTGACATCTTTGAATCTGATAATTCCTATATTTGACTGTATGTAGTTTCTCTTTCTTCAGCATTATGTATCACTTAATTCTTCTAGATGAAAGAGATGACCCCTCTCAATGTTTAAGGTGAATTCCTTGATTCTGGGCAACATCAATGGATTTTATATTTTGCAAATTCTTGAATACTTTATTCTTAATCCACAGCCCTGTGAACTTTTAAGGCTAATCACTTTCTCTTCATAGAAGTTGCAAATTGGTGTTGGACCATATTTGCATACTTCCAACCTTCCTACCCAAAGTTGTTTATTTGCAATAATATTTGGTCCAGTTTAGTGTCTAATGATATCATCAATAATAGCTTTGAGATCATCTGGTTTTTTATTGTTCGTGTTTGGGGAACTTCATAGCACTCTACTAAAGTCATCCCAGTCAAAGCCTGTCTTTCCTTTCCTTTCTTTCTTTTTTTTCTTTCAAATTTTAAATTATTTTATTGTTGTTCAATTACAGTTGTCTGCATTTTCTCCCCACCCCTCTACCCCACCCCAGCCAAACCCACCTCCCTCCCCTGCTTCCACCCTCACCCTTGGTTTTGTCCATGTGTCCTTTGTAGTAGTTCCTGAAAACCCTTCTCCCCACTATCCCTTCCCCCCTCCCCTCTGAAAGCCTGTCTTTTCTTTCATAACACACACAAAGTTCTGGAAGTCAGAAAGTTAAAAAGAGATCAAATCTATCTGTCATGGAATGTGTGTATGGTCTTCTGGTCAGCAGAACTTCAATATGCCAGCTGTTTTATTCATAATGAAGAGACAGGAAGCGGTTGATATGTTTCACCAAGACTCACCTCTGTACAGAAGCCATCTAGGGCAGTGATTTTCAACATTTTTCATCTCATGGCACATATAAACTAGTGACTAAAATTCTGCAGCACACCAAAAATATGTTTTTTGCCAATCTGACAAAAAACAGGTATAAATTTGATTCATTCACACCAGGCAGCTATTGTTGTGTTGGCTGTTGTCATTTTTTTCTTTGACAGTCTAAGGGAAAAGAGGTAAGTGCCCCTGACCTAATAGTCAGGTATTTCACGTTTTAAAAATTCTTGTGGCTCACTGGTTGAAAATTGTTGATCTAGGGATTTCTAGTGGGAGGGAGTAGACATTCTTTTTTCAAAGAATAGCTTACTCACTGAGTAGAATCCAATCCATATGTAAAGATTTTGCCTTGTACACATATACTGGGCATCGGTTTCCTCTCTGTTGAACAGGGCTGAGAGAAGTAGAGCATGACTCCGCTTTGACATAAGCAGGGTCTCGTTAGGTTGGACCCAAAGATAAAGGGCTTTCCAAAAAAAAAAAAATGAGATTGATACAACGTGATGATGTGTCCTTGATACAGGCATCAACTTTGAGAATCATAGCACTTTAGAGTTGGAAGTAATCTTAGCGACTGTTGAGTCTTGAACCTATACTCTGTTCAGGAGAAAAAACTTAGTGTGGTCAAGTGACTTACTCAAGAATGCCCCATAAGGCTGAGGGAAAACTTGATCTCAAATTGAAAAATCTCAAATTCCCATACTAGGAAAGAGAAGAATGCCATGGGTAGTATCAAGTCATTTTACTTGAGCTTAGAATGTGATATATAATTTTTAAGCACTTTTATATTATTTTTATATAACTTAGAAAGTAAGGTGACTTTTAAAATTATGTTTGGCTTAAGCTAGTATTAATATTAGTTTGTAAATTCTGTACTCATTCTTCAGATATGACCTTAAGAATGGGTAAGAAAGATACCAGGATTTATTGAGTGAAAAGTAGATGCAAATGTTCACATGAAATATTTATTGACTACTAACCACATGCAAGGTCCTGCGATAAGAGTTCACACATCATCTCAATCCTTATAACAGCACTCTGAAATAGATACTATCATTTCTATTTTAAATTTGAGGAAATTAATGCACAGTTAATTAAGTTGGCCAAGGTCCGATAGATAGTAGGTAAAGGAGCCAGGATTTGAACCTAGGCAATGTGGCTCCTATATATACTCCTAACTGCTAGGCTAAATACAATGGGGATGATAATGTCATATATCTCAATGTGTTGTTATGATCAGTTCATGTGTTAGGACGTGTAAAGTGCTTGATCAATATTGGTGTTTAGTTAGTACCTAGTAAATGATAAAACTATTATTGAAAGATGAAGTTACTTGCCCAGAATTTCATGTGGCCAGACTGATTAGAGCTCAAGGCTTTTAACCCTTAAACTACTGTATAGATAATCTTGACCTTACTATAACTATGTCATCTTTTGTTGTATTATTTAATTTTATTTCAAAAACCTGAACTTTTTGCAATATTTAATTGGCCAGTAAAAGTAAAATTTGAATTTCATGAAACCTAAAGCAAACATGGGCAAGCTCTTCAATCACCATGACTTGAGCATTTAAAAAACATATTCTACACCCATGTTTTTAACAGCATTATTCACAACAGCCAAAAGGTGGAAGCAACCCACGCATCCATTGACAAGTGAATGGATAAAAAAATGAGGTATATACACACAATAAAATATTATTCAGATTTAAAAAGGAAAGAAATACTGTCATGTGCTACAATAAGGAGGAACCTTGAGAACATTATGCTAAGTGAAATAAGCTAGTCATAAGAGGGCATACACTGTATTACTAGATTTATATGAGGTACCTGGAGCAGTCAGTTTCATAGTGACAGTAAGTACAGTGGTGGTTGCCAGGGGCTGGAGGGTGAGGGGCTGGGGAACTACTGTTTCATGGGTATAGGCTTTCAGTCCTGCAAATAAAAAATGTTCTGGAGTTGGATGATGGTGATGGTTGTACAACAATGTACAATTCAGTATGCCACTGAATTGTACATTTAAAAATGGTTGAAATAATAAATTTTATATGTATATTTTACCACAATTTTAGGAAACCATGTATATAGAAAAGTTGAAATTTATGTATTCAACCAAATGCAAAGGGCTTCATGGTCATCATAATAAAAGTGAAGTATTTTTGAAAATAGGTAGAAATCATTTTCCTTCTTACACATTGTAAATACTACTTAATAAAATTTTTGCTTATGTTAAATATTGAAACAGTAATTGAAGCCTACAGAATTCAGCAGTTGAAACTTGGGTTGCAATAATCCTCTTCTCTGCTGTTTTTCTGATGCTCTTATTCTAAAACCTACTTCTCCTGGGGAACATTACTCCCTTACAGCAGGTGAAAAGTTTTTATAATTTGAATATTCAAGAATTTGAGAAAGTTGTGGGGTGGGAGGACACAGTAGGGAGACATGCTATTATCTTGGGGACACCATATTAAGAAGAGTGGGAATTAATATTTTTTTGAGCATCCATTACCATCCATGATTTGAGCAACCACGCTGGGCACTTTGTGGATGTGATTGCATTTAATTCTTGTGGAATGAAGACAATAGAAAATATGCTTAATTATAAGAGATTGTAAGCATCTTTCTCCTCTCATTTCGAAGGGGAAGGAGTTTTGCTGCTGCATTAGTCAAGGAGCTACCTTTGTTGTGCACAATCCAGGAGTTTCTAAATCTAAAGAAAATCAAGAGATGGAGAAACTCAGTTCGTCTACATCATCTGCATCTTGATATTTTGTGCCAAATAATTCTTTATTTTGAGGACTGGCCTGTGCATTGTGGGGTGTTTAGAGTATTTGTGGCACCCACTGAAGAATCACAGTGGGTTGAGGCTTGGAGGGAAGAGGCAAGCTAGACTAGGGAGGCGACAGAGCTGGAGGGCAGTTTTGCGGCTGGTGGGGAGACAGAGAAAAGAGAATTTGTTTGAGCCACCCCAACAGACAGAGAATGCGAGAAGCTCCGGAAGGATTTTTAAGAAGCTATCTATATATTAAAAGTGAGTTTTCCCTTTTATTATTTTCTTGAAAGTTTGAATCAAGATTTAAGTTGGTCTGAATTGTGCTTTTGAATCAGTTTTTTTAAAATGTGATTCTGTGTTGAAATTTGAGTACGCGGCAGGGGGTTACATATGCTTTATATGGGCCACACTCATAAAGTCTCTTGAATTCACATTATCTTCAAAATGTCAGGTTGCACATTGTACCATTCTGCCTCTTCTCTCCTCTTTGCCTTCACAAAAAGGACCATTTTTTAGTTTTCTCAAGATCTAAAAAAGACTAGTATGAAAAGATACTTTCTTCTTTTTTTAAGTGACAGGATATCTATCATTCAGAGGTAACATCTGACTATATATGATTCAGGAAATCTGTCTATGAGTTTCTTATTGCTGTTGTGACAAATTACAACAAATTTAGTGCTTAAAATAATACAAACTTATCTTACAGTTCTGGAGATCCAAAATCAATCTCAAAAACCAAGGAGATGCAAGCAGAACTGCATTTCTTCTGGAGACCCTAATGGAAAATCTATTTCCTTGCCTTTTCCGGCTTCTAGAGTCTGCCTGCATTCTTGACTCATTGCCCTGCCTCACTTCAATCTGTTCCTTTCATTATACCTACTTCTCTCTTTGACCTGCCCGCCTCCCTCTTAATAAGGACACTTGTGATTACTTTGGGCCCATCTGAATAAACCAGGACAACATTTCCATTTCAAGATACTTAATATACTTAATCACATCTGGAAGTCCCTTTTGCCATGTAAGGTAACATGTTCACAGGTTCTGTATATTAGCATGTGGACATCTTTTGGGGGTTATTATTCTGCCTCGTACAACAAGGGTGTGAGAACATGCAGTATGTGTGGTTTCATTCTGATGACATGCTTGAATTGTTCTAGCTTGACATGACTTGTTTTAAATGTGAAGCTTGTAGGTTTAGCTGACATTTAATTTTCACATTAGAAAAGTAATAAGGATAAACCAAATTATAATAATATTAATGGAAATACTGACAAATTTTTAAATGCAAATTCAAGTTCCTCTTTAACCTCATTCCTGGTAGCTTGTTATCAGTCTATCCAGAAGAACAAAACAATGGTCTTCCTAAAACATACAACACATCTAATAGTTAAATATGTGGAATAAATCCTCTTTCAACAGATTCAAAAGTATCTCATGCCCAGCACAATGCCCAGCACAAAGCAATGTTCCATGAATGTTGGTGAAATGACTAAAAGGCCATGTGGTCACATCGGGTTTGATTCATGTTGGAATATCATATAAAGAAAAGCTGTTAATACTAATAAACAATACAAAGTGGTCACCAATTATGGGGCACAGATATGGTGGCTTTGGGAGTTCACAGGAGACCTGGAATACTCATGGAAAATGAGATCTGATCTGAGTTTTAAAATCAAGTAGCCATCAGAGACTCCTAGGAAATGGGTAGGGTTTAACAAGTTAGCAAGACATCTTAATCAAAAAAGAAATGAGAGGAGGCTTAAGGAAAGGGGGACAAAAGATTTAATTTCCATGTTTCCCCTTAGATTGATTAGTAATGGTACTAGGTTGGGAATGCTGAGATAAAGAATTATGTATTTGCTTAAGAATTGCAAATGAATGGAACTGCCTTATGATCCAGTGATTCTAATTCTGGGTATTTATCTGAAGAAACCCAAAATACTAATTCAAAAGAATATATATACCCCAATGTTCATTGCACCATTATTTACAATAGCCAAGCTATGGAATGTTGGGAACCACCCTGCCTGGTTTCAGAAGCTGTAACCTCCCATGGCTAAGGCTGAGTGAGAGACCTTGGGACCATAAGCCACTAAGGAGACAAAGTTTATCTCCCTGGCAAGGGCACCGCCTCTGCCCCCTTTTACTTCACCCAGCTTGGCCCCCAGTGCATGACCAGTAAGCCAATGACGGGTAAGATTCCTCAAGGGAGGGACAACCTAAGATAGGCATGGTCACGAAGAGGCCCTCAGGGAAGGACTTGGGGGTCTATAGAAAAAAGGTGTGATGGACCCTTGCCCCTTGGCTTTGTCATAGCCTGAGTTCTCATTTTGTCTGCAGGAAGTCTCCTAATCTCTTGGCTCCCTGACTTAAGCCTGAAACAATGCCTTAAACCTGAAACAATGCTGGAGGCAGGTGTGGCCTTGTGCTGAAAAGGGTGGGTTCCCTAGGGCAATTGGACCTCAGAAAGACTACATAAAATCCTATGAAACCAAAGTAAAAATTTACCTCTGGAAAAACAAAAAATACTGTGAAACCTACTTTGCTAATACCCTCAATTCTCTGATAAGGGTCCATGCATGGAATGAGTTTGTTCCCCAAAGTTTTATGGCCCTTTAACTGTCTGACTCTGACTCAGAATAAGTCCTGAGTTCTTTGAATGTTACCTATTATTTGATAATTTCTGCCTGACAATGACTGATGAGCTTTACATGTATTCCCTGTATTCTTATGCAAATTGAACCCAATAAAAGCCCATTGAGGAAAAGGCTTGTGGCCCTTCTCCTTTGAGAGATTGGCCACCTTTCCTCCCCAAGCAGATCATGTCTTGGTAGACTTATTTTCATATGGTGGCCGGGAAGGGGGGGTGCTTGTGGGCAGAGCCCCCCCAAATGGAAGACACCCAAATGCCTGTGAATAGATGAGTGGATTAAAAAGCTGTGGTATATATATACAATGGCACATTTCTCAGCCATAAAAAAGAATGAAATGTTACCTAGCACTTGCAACAGCATGGATGGACCTAGGGGATATTATGCTAAGTGAAATATGAGGGGGATGACCAAAAAGTAGAGTTTTATTTATAAACATTATGTATATATTTACACAATGGAATATTACTCAGCAGAAAGAAAGAAGAAGCCCCTACGCTTTGAGATAGCATGGATGGAACTCGAGAGCATTATGCTAAGTGAAATAAGCCAGGGGGTGAAAGACAAATACAATTGATCTCACCTATAAGTGGAACCTAATCAACAACACAAACAAGCAAGCAAAATAGAACCGGAGACATGGGAATAAAGAACAAACTGACAGTAACCAGAAGGAGGTGGGAAGGGATAATGGGGGGAAAGGAGGGAAGGGTCAAGTCAAGGAACATGTATAAAGGACCCATGGACACAGACAGAGCAGGAGTGGGGGGTGGGGAGGATTGAATATGGGAGGTGGGGGGTGGAAAGGGCAGTGGGGAAAAATGGGGATAACTGTAATTGAATAACAATAAAAAATATAATTAAAAATTGTGTATTTATTCTTACATGTTTAAACTTCACCCACTTTCAAAGTACTCTCCATTTGATGCAATACACCTATCCAGACATTTTTTTCTATTGCTCAAAACAGTTCTTGAACTTGTTGATTTTGATGCCTTTTAGTGCTTCTGCTGTTTTTTGTTTCACCTCTCCACGTTGACAAAATGTTCCCATTTGAGGACTTTTGTCATCCAGGGAAACAAAAAAGTTGCTCAGGGGTGATATCAGGTGAATAGGGAGAGTGGGGCAAGGGGATCATGCTGTTTTTGGTCAAAAACTGCTGAACACTCAGCACAATGTGAGTAGGTGCATTGGTAAATCACCCATCATGAAATGGGCAAATGCATTGAAAGGGTCTTTAAAACAAATTCACTGAAACTGAATGCAGCCTCTCACAACAATGCCAGCTGGTACACTGATACAGATGGGTTCCAAGAACACTCACCTAGTAGGGGAAGCCTATACCACCAGGGGACTGCCCTCCAGAAGATAATTCCTTTTTTGAGGGGTCCTCCTGGTAAGCCAGACAGAGAAAGACAAATACTATATGATTTCACTTATATGTGGAATCTAAAGAATAAGACAAACAAAATTGAAACAGACTCATAGGCACAGATTGTGGATTGATGGTTGCCAGAGGGGAGAGGGGTTGGGGGACTAAGTAAAAAAGGTGAAGGGATTAATAAGTACAAATTGGTAGTTATAAAATAGTCATGGGGATATAAAGTACAACATAGAGAATGTAGTCAATAATATTGCAATAACTATGTATGGTGCCTGGTGGGTACTGGCAATATCGGAGGGAACACTTTGTAAAGTATATGATTTTTCTAACCACTAGGCTGTACACCTGAAACCAATATAAAATAGTATTGAAAGTCAACTGTAATTGAAAAATTAAAAACATAGATTAAAAAGAGAATTGCCTAAATGATTGAAACTGCATTATTCAAGTAAATGAACAATAGGCAGAATATGTTTAGAAAGGTATTGAAATTAGCCTTGTGGTATTTTAACCTCTCATGAGGAAGCCTTTGAAGATGTGGAGCGATGAAAATAATAGGAGACGTAAAAATGGTACACCTGAAAATGAAAAGTTTAGTGGTTCTTCAATAAGTTAAACATTAAATTATCATATGACCCAGCAATAAAAATTTGTACATGAACATTCACAGCAGCACTATTCTCAATAGACAAAAAGTGGAAACAACCCAAATGCCCATCAACTGATGAATGGATTTTTTAAATGTGGCACACCCTTGCAGGAGACATTATTCAAAAAAGGAATGAGGTACTGATACATGCTACAACACAGATGGATCTCAGGAACAGTCTACTAAATGAATGAAGCCAGACACAACACACCACAGATTGTATGATTCCATTTATGTAAAATGTCCATGGCAGGCAAATCCACAGAGATAGAAAGCAGGTTAGTGGTTGCCAGGGACTAAAGGGAGGAGTGTGGCAAGAGTGAATACTTTGTAGGTATAGAATTTCCTTTTGAAGTAATGAAAATGTTTTGGAACTAGATAAAGGTGGTGGTTGTACAACATGGTAAATGTAGTAAATGCTACTGAACTGTATACATTTTGGTTAAAATGATAAATTTTATGCTATGTATATTTACCACAATTAAAAAAATGGGATGATATGAAGGTCTCTCTTCTGAAATTTAGGATCCATGGATGTAAGGAAGTGTGGAGATATCTGCACGAGCATTAATTAAGACTTGGAGTTGTAAGCTAAGCAAATTAGAAGTTGAAAATTTAAGGAATAATGCCTTTAGTATGCCTTCAATTCATTTTTTCTATAATAATGTTCATCTGATATAAATGATAGTAATTTCTCAATGGTACAATTTGTGGTAATTTAAATAAACTTCTTTTTTTTCTGCATTGCTCAGTGTCTTTATATTGAAGACATATCATTTTTATGAACACCATGCTGTGATTTTTCTTGAATCAACCAACTAGCCTAAAAACCAAACACAGAATATGGAGGAAAATAATCCAAGATGTAATAGCAATTAATTCTGAGGTAAATATGGTTAACCCATTAATTCTTTCCTTGTACTTTTTGGGGGTACTTTTTAAATTCCCAAAGTAATATTTTAAAAATTCATAAAACATAAGAGAACCATTAATAAAGTTGCCCAATGTCTCAAAGGTGCTAAGGGTAGAGCTGGCAGGGTTCAAATCAGATTTGCTTCACTCTACAGCTCAGTTCTTAGCCTTGAGTTAATCTTGCTGTAAGTAATATGGTTTTATTTTTCAAAAATTCAACCTAAATACATTTCTCCCCTGGATTCTACTATTGACTGAGTCCTACATCTGTCCTTCAAAAAGCCAAGACTACAGAGGAGGATACTCTCTGTATTACATCTTAGGAACATGATTAACTCACTACATTTCCAGGATATTATCCACCTACTGTCAAAATGCCCAGAGACAAAGCATCTGCTGTGTAAGGGCACAAATAAGAGGAATTGTTCAGAGAATCTGAGTCTGACATTGTCACAAATTAAGATGTTCAGTAGCCCACTGCAGAGTGCTGGTATAGGGCGGCCTTCAAGGCATAGATTCATTTAGTGGCTCAGCTATTATCACTGAGGCCCCAGTTTCTGTTTGTTTCTCCATATTGTCTTCCCCATATCAGTTTCACTAAAGATTGCCTTATTTATTTATTTATTTATTTATTTATTTATGGCCACAAATGGCTGGCAGCAGAAATAGGAGCCACATTTTTTTTTTTTAAACCAAACAGAAGAAAGTATTCTTTTGCTACAGAAAAGAGAGGACCCTTCTTTCTCAAAAATTTCCAAAAATACATTCACTCTGACTGGAAGAAGAGTCAGGTCCACTTGATGTAAGCCAGGCAGGGCCTGCCCTTGGGTTCTTAGGAGAGTTCAATGGCAGCTAAACCTTCTGACTGAGAAGTTTGAGGTCCTGTTTAGAAGGGAGAGTCTAGAACAGGGGTATCAAACTCATTTTCACGAGGGACCGCATCAAGCCCCTGGTTGCCTTCAAAGGGCCGAATGTAATTTTAGGACTGTATAAATGTAACTACTTCTTAACAGTTAAGCGAAAGCTTGGCACTGCTGCTGGGTAGAAACAAGGTGCCATGTGGGGGACCTCGGATGAGAATAAATCTACCAAGACATGATCTCCTTGGGGAGGAAAGGCTGACCAATCTCTCAGAGGAGAAGTGTCTCGAGCACCTCTTTCCCTGGGCTTTTATTGGGTTTAGTTTGCATAGGAATAGAGGGCATATACCTAAAGCTCATCAGTCATTGTCAGGCAGTAATGATCAAGGAATAGATAACATTCAAAGAACTATAAGGGCTTATTCTTTTTAAAAAATGTTTTATTGTTGTTCAATTACAGTTGTCTGCATTTTCTCCTCACTCCTCTACCCCACCCCAGCCAAACACACTCCCTCCCTTGCTTCCCCCCCTGCCCCCCCCCCTTGGTTTTGTCTATGTGTCCTTTATAGTAGTTCCTGAAAACCTATAAGGGCTTATTCTGAGTCAGGGTCAGGTAGATAGAGTGATGCCAATGGGCCATAAACTTTGGGAAACAAACTCATTTTATGCTTGGACCCTTAACTTTTAAATTGAGGGCATTCTTAGTAAAGCAGGTTTCACAGGATTTTATGCATTCTTTCTTAGGCCTGATCACACCCCTGCCCCCCACCGGGAACCGTCCGTTCTGGTACAGGGCTGCACCCTCCTTCACCATTGTTTCAGGCCTGAATCAGGTGGGAGATGCAGACAGCCAAGAGATTAGGAGACTTTTTACAGATAGAATGAGGACTCAGGCTATGACAAAGCCAAGGGGTGAGGGTCTTTTGTCCCTCCTCCATAATTCCCTAAATCCTTCCCTGATGGCCCCTTCATGACTGTGCCTGTCTTAGGTTGTTCCTTCCTTGAGGACCCTTACCCATCATTGACTATCCAGCCATTCTCCAGGGGCCAAGCAAGGTGAAGTAAAGGGGGCAGAGGCTGCCCCCCTGCTGGGAGGATAAGTTTTGTCTCCTTAGTGGCTTATGGTCCCAAGGTCCCCTAGCGATGGGGTCTTTTCTCCTGTAGGCGAGGTTACAGCTCCTGAAACCAGGCAGGACAGTTCCCAACAGTGCCAGGCTGGATAAAACAAGGTGGAGGGCCAGATTTATCGACAGGTCTTGTGTTTGCCACCTGTGGTCTGGAAGGTTTGTGGGGAGGCAACCAACAAATATTGTCCCCCAAATGCTTCTTTTTATTTCAAGGTATAGTCATTTTATGTTCTTCCCTAAAACGCAATGCAATATAATTGTTTTTGCCAATTTTTGGTGACTGTGGGTAGATGACTGACTTTAGTTCAAGAACGAACATCTACCTACTTATAGACTGACCTAGAAATAAATTAAGAGGGTAGGCTCCAGATTTTTCTATGGAAGACATCCATCAGAAAGATGAGATTAGTTTTGATTTTTTAAAGAGGCACCTTCATGTTTAATGACATACTATGTAGACCTACTTTTATAATTTGAGGGGATTCATGCTGAAACATGTTGATATTGGATTTAAAATAGTTCAGCCTGGCTACTAACCCCTATTCCCCCAATAGAGCTACTAATTATTTAGGCATTTATGAGCCTGAGCTTCATCTCATTGTCTGTCAGTACCTAAATTTATGGTAATGCCAGAATTACTTAAAATTATGTGAAATAAGAATGTCTACAAAAAAGGAATGTTGAAGGAAGGGCAAATCATGTGACAGAGGAAAAAACTTAATTTGGGTGAAATTTGTAGTCTGACTATTTACATGATGTGCTTTATGGCCTTCATTGGTTCCCTTTGAACAAATAAAACAAATTTGAACATCTGGAAGAGTGAGGTTGATCACCAGCAGAAAACATTGATATATCAAGATAATTGTTCCCCTTACACTATGTTTCCCTGGGACCTGCATGCTTACCAGGATCTGACTTATTTTCTTCTTCCCTATGTGTCTTTTAAAGACTTGTGAGATCTTCCCAGTGTTAAATGCTTGACTAAGTCCCATGGTGTTCAGGGGAAATCTAATATCATTTCTGGTGAGCTTGAATATTGTTATAATTAAAGAAAACTATTGGTTATCATTAATTTAGTGAATTAACAAGGTGCATCATATCACTTTGTTCCAAAATATCTCCATAAGTTTTATCTCATTTTTCTCATGTGAAAAACCAAAAAAATTGGGGGGAAAAAGAGTTAAACAAATAGTTAAAACAAGTACTTCTTTACATTAAGCTACTTGTAAGCATTTTGCTGCTATAGTTATCTTTGGTTGCTGTCCTTAAAATGATATTTTTTATTCATTCAAATGCATAAAAGAGGTTGTTAATAATTGTTTGTATTATTTTTTCTTTTTGTTTTTTGTCTTTTCAGTTTTTTAACTACATAGTACTTAAGTATGCCTATAAAGTAAAGAAATGAAAGCTTTTAAAAATTATTATAATTCTATGGATGGAAAGATACAGCCTTTATATTACCTGTCCTATTTGATATTAAATTTTATTCTGGAAGTGTTTTATAATCACACTGGTAGAATTCAGACCACAAGTCTGAGTGAAGCCTGGCTTGTAGTAACAAATTCTCAGGGGAGATTTCTCCTCTTCACTTAGAGGTGCTTTCTTGTGGTTCGCTTCAGTTCCAGAGGTTTATTTCTCCTCACTCCTAGTAGCCTTTTTTGGTCTCTGCTTTATGAAGGAATAGCAAAGTAGAATCTGTGGGCCTTCAGACTCACCCCTCAGGCATGGCCCTGAGCAACTGTCATTACCAAAGTTCAAGGTCTCTAGTCTCAGAAGAACGTCTCTAGAAACCCTGCTTTTTGGTTCCTCACCTCTAGAGAATCTTTTCATCCCAGCCAAGCAAAGCACTTAAACAGATGTTTTTATATATTTAATCCAGCTTTTTACTTCTTTTATTCAGCAGTGTTGTTTATCTACTGTCTGCCTGATACATGCAAATGCTGAATTGCTTTCTAAAATGGTCTTTCAAAGAGTTGTTTACAAATAACATGACTTGGATTTGTAAGGTTATACATTTAGGAACAGTTTCTAAATTTGTCTTAAATCTCTCTGTCTTTATTTTTTAAAATAATATCAGGTGACCTTTATAACCATCCGAACACCAGCATTGTTGAAGTTGGTTCTAGTTCGGTGATTCATTCTTCAAATTAAAATATCTGAACACATGTCCTGTAATGAGATATTTGGTAAGGCACAATGATAAGGCACATTTTTTCTTTCTGGTGGATAAATAATTGAGAAAATAAAAACTTACCTTATACTCAGGCATATATGGTGTTCTTACACAAACACCTACAGTTAGTCTGTATGGGTCTTAGTCTCTACCCAAGGCCTTTAGTGTCTTGGGGCTGGGGAATGTCTTCTTTATTTCAGAGTCTCTTATCCCTAGCCTCATAGCTGGGCTTTGCATCCAACTTGCTTAGGAAATGAGTGGATAAAATAACTGGTTGCCTTAGAAGTGTCTTGGTCTATCACATTTTGTATATTCTTGACTATTTCCATGTTACTCTTCATCAATTTTGGCTAGAGTTGGAGCCAGAGTTTGCATCCACTCTGGCTATGTATTTCCCCTATCATCTATGCATAAGCATGAGAGAAAACTCATAGAAGTGGTATAAAGATGCTATCTTGGCTGACTATAACTTTTTGTTTCTGCCAATAGAGGTAAAATAGTTTACTGTGCTACTCTCTTTGTTTCCTCCATCCCATTCTTTGTCAGGGCCCCAGTTTCAGGGTCAGACAGTTATACAGTTACATATACTTTACTGAGGGCAGTAGGCTCACTCACCCTCACCTTTGTTCCTAGTTGGGGCCAATTAAAATGTAAGGCTGGTTGTGTTATTCTCATTTCCAATATGCAGTGCAGAGCCTGGTGGATAGAAGTTACTCACAATTTTGAACAAATGAATGAATCCACACACTGAGTGGGGAGAGAAAGAGAATGAGGAGAAAGAAAAAGACATATATATAGAGAGAGAATTAGGTTCAAAAGTCCTGGCTCCACCCAAAAAATGTTAATCTCAGTATCACTGTAGAAGATCATATTGAGAAGAAGCAAGTGGTTTAACTTGCAATATTAATATTATTATTCATCCTCATCTGAGGACATTTTTTTATTGCTTTTAGAGAGGAAGGGGGAGGGGGGAAAGAGAGAGAAAGAGAGAAACATTGACTGGTTGCCTTCTCATATGCACCTTGACTGGGGGTAGAACCCGCAACCTGGGTTTGTGCCTTGACCAGGAATTGAACCCATGACCCTTTGGTCTACAAGACAATGTTCCAACCAACTGAGCCACACCAGCCAGGGCAATAATAATATTATTATTGAATGCCTATAGTTCATGTGCTAGGAACTGTTTTAAGCACTTGACATACTTGAGACATACATATGTCTCAGTCGGATTCTCAGATTCAGATGCTAAAATGGAGGTGGGGTACAAGATATTTATTAGGGATCAACACTGAAAAGAAGGAGGATGAAGCAGAACTGGGCAGGGAAAAAAGGCCCTCCAAATTCTCAGCCATCCGAGGGGGAATTCTGTGGTATTGGTCATCATGGTATCCTGCATTAGGCTGAAATAGCCAAGCCTTTATATTCATTCCTCACTCAGTCATAAGATGTGCATGGCCCCATGAGGGTATGCCCTTGACTGAGAGTCTCTGTACAACTGAAGCTGGCTCAGAGAGAATTGACAGGTGGAGTGTTTGCAGCCCGCACCCCCTGCAGCTGGACAGTTAGTGTTTCCTTGACGGTGGCTATGGGTGGCCCATCTTGATGTTTATCATGGCATACATTAGTGAATTTAATCAGCACAGCAGCTCTATAAGCTGGATACTGCTAATCTTCTCATTTTTCAGATGAAGAAATTGTGGCTTAAAGGGGTTAATTAACATGTCAAAGCAATGGAGCCAGGATATGTATCTACATCTGCCTGACTCCCCAGAGCTGGGGCTTTATTATACAGATTACATTACCCATGGTCTGAATATTTATTAGATTCTTAAAACCTCAGATTGGGAGAGAAACATGTATTTCTTTTTACTTAGGTCAAATTCTAACACTTAAACTTTTCAGTAAGACCCTGTACCTTATGACCATCTATCTTTTATAGTTTTTGACCATGGAGGCACAGACAGATGATTAAATTTGGGGGTTGAGGTTAAGAAAAAGATGTTAGAAATAAATACATTGAAATGAACTTTTTAGATGGAGGTGTAGGTAGATACACTTTGCTTCCTTGCACAACCAAAAGAAAGACAACAACAAATTTTAAAACAAAAACAACCAGAACTGCCAGAAAATCAAACTATATGGAAATCCAACAACCAAGGAGTTAAACCAGAAACATTCATCCAGCCTGGTAGGGCCAGAGACGGGTAGCCAGGGTGGAGAGGATGTTTGGCAAGGTGGCAGCAGGAGGATCGAGTGGGCGAGGTGACAGCTGGCAGTCCCACATTTGTATGTGGATAAGCCAAGAGGAACAACTGGAGAGTGAAACAGACTGCTCAACCCAAGGTTCCAGCGTGGGAAAAGAAAGCCTCAAAATCTCTGGCTGTAAAAACCTGTGGGGATTGTGGCAGCAGCAGGAGGAACTCCCTGCCTCACAGGAGAGTTCATTGGAGAGACCCACAGGATCCTAAAATGTACACAAAACCACCCACTTGGGAATCAGTACCAGAAGGGCCCAACTTGCTTGTGGGTAGTGGGGGAGAATTGGTGAAAGCTGGCTGAGAGCCAAGCAAGCAGCATTGCTCCCTCTGGGACCATTCCCCCACATACAGAGTGACAATGCAACGAAGTAGCTTGCCCCACCCTAGCAAATACCTGAGGCTCCACCAACCTATCAGATGCACTGGCAATCAGGATGCTCACAGAAATGGTTGAGTATTGTTGCAAAACAGAAGTGAAGGCTATGCAGAGTGAAATAAAGCAACATATACAGGGAACCAACAGTGATGGGAAGGAAAACGGGACTCAAATCAATGATTTGGAGCAGAAGGAAGAAATAAACATTCAGCCAGAACAAAATGAAGAAACAAGAACTCAAAAAAATGAGGAGTGGCTTAGGAACCTCTGGGACAACTTTAAACATTCCAACATCCAAATAATAGGGGTGCCAGAAGGAGAAGATGAAGAACAAGAATATGAAAACTTATTTGAAAAAATAATGAAGGAGAACTTCCCCAATCTGGTAAAGGAATAGACTTCCAGGAAGTCCAGGAAGCTCAGAGAGTCCCAAAGAAGCTGGACCCAAGGAGGAACACACCAAGACACATCATAATTAGATTACCCAAGATTAAAGAGAAGGAGAGAATCTTAGAAGCAGCAAGAGAAAAGGACACAGTTACTACAAAAGAGTTCCTATAAGATTCAGCTGATTTCTCAAAAAAAAAAATCTTACAGACAAGAAGGTGCTGGAAAGAAGTACTCAATTATGAAAAACTAGGACCTACATCCAAGATTACTCTATCCAGCAAAGCTATCATTTAGAATGGAAGGGTAGGTAAAGTGCTTTCCACATAAGGTGAAGTTGAAGGAGTTAGTTCATCATCACCAAGTCCTTATTATATGAAATGTTAAAAGGACTATCTAAGAAAAAGAAGACCAAAACTATGAACAGTAAAATGATAACAAACTAACAACTATCCACAACTGAACCCAAAAAGAACAAAAACAAAAACAAACTAAGCAAACAACTAGAACAGGAACAGAATCACAGACATGGAGATCATATGGAGGGTTATCAGCGGGGAGGCAGGAGGGGGCGGGTAGGGAAAAAGATACAGGGAATAAGAAGCATAAATGTTAGGTACAAAATAGACAAGGGGAGGTTAAGAATAGTATAGAAAATGGAGAAGCCAAAGAACTTATATGGATGATCCATGGACATGAACTAAGTTGGGGGGTGGGAATGCTGGTGTGAGGGTTGGTGCAGGGTCAAAGGGAATAAAGGGGAGGAAAAATATGGGACAACTGTGATAGCATAATCAATAAAGTATACTTTAAAAAATGAACTTTTAAGAGAGAGAATATGTATCAAAAATTCCAAACAGAATGACGCAATTCATAAAAGTCTTATTTCTGTTTATTCTTCATCATTCCAAAAATACTAATTGAGCACCAGTTCCACACCATTTGTTATTCTGCGTTTTTCCAATGCTATGGAGAACAAAAGGAACAAAGCCCTTGCCCTAATGGATCTTTTTTTCTGAAGATACTCATTAAAGTAAAACTACCCAGCATTCAGAATCTGGAACAGAGGTTCCATAACTTTGGAGTCCTTCAAAAGTTTAGCTTATTACACCTTATGCCAAATTTTTAGTTGCACATCTCTATCCTTCTTTTGTCAGTGAACCCCTTGGAATCTTATTCTGCTGTGTATCTCAGATCCTAGCATAGAATTAATGAATGAATGCCTTTTAAGGACTATCAGTTTTTAGCTTCTTTGCCAAGGAAGTCAGCCACAATTATACCATGTACAAAGTGTGTAGCACCTAGAAGAAGCATGATTAATTGGTATTGAAGGAATGAACTGTGCAATGAGGTACAGCCTGGAGAAGAAGCATGATGCAGCTGCAACAAATGTTCACAGTGCTATGTTGTAGTGACTGGAGAGGCATACTGGATTCTGCTGCAGAGCTGTTCAGTGACTTCCAGCCTCCTCACATTCCTCTTTTCATTTTCCTCATCCATGAAATTATGTGTCTGAGCTGAGGGATGATGTGTCAGGTCATGTGGATTCCAGTCTCGGTTCCACCATTACTGGCACGTGCAAGCCTTGGGCAAGTACTACTACTCTGATTTCCAGTGTCCTCATCTCTAAAGGGTGGAAAAGAATAGTCTAAACTTTTAAGGCTGTTACAAGGAATGCCAAAAAACAATTCAGCACTCAAGATAAATGATATTTAATAACAAGTTTTTTAAATATATTTATTGATTATGCTATTACAGTTGTCCCATTTCCCCCCCGACTCCACTCCATCCTGCCCACCCCCTCCCTCCCACATTCCCCCCCTACAGTTCATGTCCATGGGTCATACTTATAAGTTCTTTGGCTTCTACATTTCCTACACTATTCTTACCCTCCCCCTGTCTATTTTCCACCTATCATCTGTGCTACTTATTCTCTGTACTTTCCCCTCCTCTCCCTCTCCCACTCCCCTATTGACACCCCTCCATGTGATCTCCATCTCTACGGTTCGGTTCCTGTTCTAGTTGTTTGCCTAGTTTGCTCTTGTTTTTGTTTTAGGTGTGGTCGTTAATAACTGTGAGTTTGCTGTCATTTTTACTGTTCCTATTTTTGATCTTCTTTTTCTTAGGTAACTCCCTTTAACATTTCATATAATAAGGGCTTGGTGATGATGAACTTCTTTAACTTGACCTTGTCTGAGAAGCACTTTATCTTCCCTTCCATTCTAAATGATAGCTTTGCTGGATACAGTAATCTTGGATATAGGTCCTTGCGTTTAATCTTGGGTAATGTAATTATGATGTGCCTTGGTGTGTTCCTCCTTGGGTCCAGCTTCTTTGGGAATCTCTGAGCTTCCTGGACTTCCCGGAAGTCTATTTCCATTGCCATATTAGGGAAGTTCTCCTTCATTATTTGTTCAAATAAGTTTTCAATTTTTTGTTCTTCCTCTTCTCCTTCTGGCACCCCTATAATTCGGATGTTGGAACGTTTCAAGGCGTCCTGGAGGTTCCTATGCCTCTCCTCATTTTTCCGAGTTCTTGTTTCTTCATTCTTTTCTGGTTGGATGTTTGTTTCTTCCTTCTGGTCCACACCGTTGATTTGAGTCCCAGTGTCCTTCGCATCACTATTGGTTCCCTGTACATTTTCCTTTGTTTCTATTTGCATAGGCTTCATTTCTTCATCTGCTTTTTGAACAGATTCAACCAACTCTGTGAGCATATCGATAACCAGTGTTTTGAACTGTCCATCCGATAGGTTGGCTATCTCTTCATCGCTTAGTTGCATTTTTTCTGGAGCTTTGAAGTGTTCTGTCATTTGGGCCATTTTTTTTTTTTTTTTGGTCTTGGCACTTCTGTTACTTTAAGGGGCGGAGCCTTAGGTGTTCACCGGGGTGGGGTAACGCTGGTTGCTATGCTGTGACGCTGTACGTAGGGGGGCGCTGAGAGGGAGCAATTGCACCCGCCTCACTCCCCTCCGGATTCCAGTCTTTCACTCCGATACCCACAATCAAACTGGGCCCCTCTGGTGCTGGTTCCCGAGTGGGTGGGCTTGTGCACACTCTAGGCCCCTGTGTGTCTCTCCAGCGACCTCTCCTGTGAGGCTGCGAGTCTCTCCTGCTGCTGCCCCAACCCCCACAGGCGCTTTCAATCAGAGGTTTGAGGCTTTATTTCCCGGAGCTGGAGCCCTGGGTTGCGCAGTGTGCTTCGTTCCCTGCTGTTCGCCCGGTTTATCTGTGTGCGAATGTGGGGCCCCGGGGTGCTACCCACTGCTCTGCCTGCCCCGCTCTCTGCCACTCTGAGTCCGGCCCTCTCGGTTTATCTGCACAAATGTAGGGTTGCAGGGTCTGCTAGTGCTCAGACTGCCTGCCCCGTTTGTCCTGTACTCCGCCAGTCTCAGTCCTGCCATGACCACGTGAGTCCTCTCCACCTCGGTGCCCGTCTCTGCCCCTCCTACCGGTCTGGATGAATGTTTATTTTGTATTTCCTTGGTGCTGGACCCCCTTGCAGTTCGATTTTCTGTCAGTTCTGGTTGTGCGAGGAGGCGCAGTGTGTCTACCTACGCTGCCATCTTGGTTCTCCTCTAATAACAAGTTTTTAAAAAATCATAAATAATGAAAAAGTTCATGATGAACAAAATATCAACATTTTCAATAAAGGCAGATCAGTAACAGCACTGGGCCAAGCCATATTGCAGTTCGACGCAAGGAGAAAAAACAATGAGACTGCTTGTAACATATTTAGCACAACATTTTCCACAGAGTGAGTATACAATAAACAAGTACAAAATAGTATTATTAAATAATCTCCAAGGTTTCTTCTAGTTATGAAATTGCTCAGCTGCTAATTATCCCCACAATTAGGAATCTTTTTAAAAATTGCAACTGCTGACTTAATTTTATGCAAAAAGTGCTATAGGGTTGGCACAATACCTACCTACCATCCCTCTGTAAAAATGAAAACTTAGTGCTAGGGAGAAATAAAATAAACTACATGCTAACTTCCTTCTGTGTGTGCTTAGGATACAACTAAACACATTTTACAATTAAAATAATTTCAAAAAGGTAAGTCTATATGCGACCAGAATCACAGTCAGACCAAGCACAAATAGCCACCAATTGCTGGTGATCACCCAAATACTATCCACTTACTCAGGAAATCCACTTTGAAGGCTTATTGTGTTCCCCTGTATTGAGCTAGAGGTTGGACATACAAAGAAGAAAGAGGTGTAGATCCTGCCCTTGGAGTGCTATAAATGGGAAGAGAGGACATGCCTGAGAACACAGGGAGTCCATGTTCTGTGTCAAGCGTATCTCTCAGGAAAAATGCAGCTTATAGTGCAAAGACTTATAAGGAACAATATTTCCATAAGGATTATTGTAAAAAGATCTAGACACACACTCAGAGCCTTGCCATTCAACACTCTTCATCCATTAACATTGACCTAAAACACATTTTAAAAACACTTAAATGACATTATGTAAATACTGAAAGAATAATAAAAGGCCATGTGCAATCATTTTGTACTTTCAAATATTGACCTTTGGCTGGGTGGAGGAATTGCAGGGTAACAATAAGATGTTGCACAGAATCCCACAGCCACAAGGGATAAGAAGAGTAAGTACTTTCTAAAGCCATCTCAACTCTCTGTCAACTCCATGTCCTTGTTGGGGAGGTAAAATGCAGATAGGGGGTGAGAAGGAAGAGTTTAATGAAAGGTCAAGAGAAGGTCTTGCCTCCTGTACATCCTTCTTAAAGAAAATAAGGAAGGAATAAGGCATCTACTGATTTTTATGACCAATTTTAGAGTTACATGTTAGAAGTCTTCTGAGGCTTGTGATGAGATGGGTGTGGGGAGAGGCATATGGGGTAGAGTCTCCTTGACACATCTGGAGAGCTGAGGCTCAGGTCTAAGCTTTTCCCACCAAGCACAGACAATCTACCAGGAGAAATGTCTTCTTGGTGAATCAAGTTTTCTCTTTTACTACACTGTTACAAAAGTTAATATGACCAAAGATACACAGAGAGGTACCTACTGAGCGTATTGTTCACCTGCAGCCCAGGTTTCAGGAACTGAGTTAAATACCTTTTTTGTGCTTTAGAACCTTACATGAGCAACCTCTTGTGTCTCAATGTCTGTAATTAATTTTAAATTATGACAGCAAGATAGTATGATCTAATATGTGGTTGGTTAGTTTTGTGCTATACCCTAGGAACAGTATCTCTGATTGGAAATATGCTCCAGAGATGTCCAGTTTGCATGTATTCATAAGACCACACTCCAGATGAATTTAACTACAAGTGCTTACTATATTTATCCCTGACCAATACCAAAGGTCTTGTTAATAAGCATGCTAAATATTAGAAGTGGGTTTTTATTAGTAAAATGACTGGTGTTCAAGACATATTGATTGGCTAAAATATTTTAGAGACACTTTATAATTTCACATGAATAGGACATTTAACTCAAGGGAGCCTTTTACCATCTGTCTTTCAGAATGGTGTCTATGGCTTGATTCTAATGTGGTCTTACCTCCCTCCACGAAGTTAAATGATTCTGTTTGCCTGGTGATTCTAGGAAGCTAACTGAATTGTGATGCAAGAACGTTGTTGTGTCTATCTCAAGAGAATTTGTCATGTAAAGAATGGCTGGAACAGCCTTGGCTGGGCTGCTCAGTCAGTTGGAGTATCATCTCATAGGCCAAAAGGTTGTGGATTTGATCCCTGGTTGGGATATGTAAGGGGGTAAGGGAAGGCAACCAATCGATGTGATGTTTCTCTCTCTCTCCCTTTCTGTCTCTCTCAAATCAATGAACATATCTGCTGGCAAAGGCCGGAGTGCAAAGAAGGACAAAGAGCTGGGGTGTCATCAAGCTTGGTGGTTGTTTGGTTGTTTTGGGTCCTGTTGGCTGATAAATGTTTATCTAATGAATGTTTATTTGTGTGACAGAATTTGGTGTTAAATTCACTTTTATTGCAGCAAAATTTAGGGGTAGTTTATACTAATCTATCTCTAACTATGCATTAAACAATTTCTTACTGAACAGTGATGCTGTGCTCTCTTGGAACTTACATTCTACAAAAAAACCTAGTAGTTTGTACTTAACCAAATTGGCCTGAGTCAGTTCACACTGTCCTACTACATCCTCCCAAGCCAGAGATGTGTACATCCCAACAGAGACTTTGTTCAGATGCTAATGATTGTCATAAAATACATCCTCTGTTTCCCTTCTTCACGGGCTTTATCAGAAGAATAATTTCACTTGTAGAAAAAAAATACAACAATGCACTTGAGGTTTGAGAATTTGAGCTTTCAGACTTTTAATGCTTCTAGGCTTTTTCATGTATCTCTTGGGAAGGTCTTGCTTTCACATAGGTGTTTTGATCCATGTGCTTTTCCTCTCTGTCAATGAGAGCTGCCTCCAAATGATATAACTTGTACTGCAGTGATAGGAAAATATGTTGCACATAAATGAGTTATGTGGCTGCAAAAGGAATACAGGAAGGGTCAGTTCACAGAGCTGACATCTCTAATTGCATTCAACAAAGAGAGGGTTGTTGAAGACAATATAGGAAAACACATGGGCATTTAGAGGAGGGAGTCATTATCTTGAGCTGAGAATGATGGGGAAGTGCTTCATGAAGTAAGTGGCCTTTAAATTGGTTTTTAAAGAGTGGGTAGGGCTTGTATACACAACTACAGTTGTTCCTCTTTATTGAAAATAAAGGTAAGAGATATAAAGTCGTTCATGTGTTTTTTTTTTTTTCCTGAAGGACCATTGGATGTAGTCACATATATAATAGAGTGAATGCTCATTTCCTGATTGTAGGAAAAAAACCTCTTGTGAAAATCAAGATGGTGGGGAGAGCCATGGATGGAGTTACAGCGCACTCGTTAAGGCTGATGAACATGAGATGAGGCCGGCAGAAAGGGAATTACCTAATGTTGGGGGGGAAACAATTACAGAACATGAGAAGGGCTTTACTGGTATATTAGCATGGGAGATATTTTTGAGAAAATGGGATTTGCTAATAAATGAGGAGTGTGAAATTAATCAAGCTTCAACGAGTGGCTGAAGTGTTACATACCTTTTCTCTGTTCATCTCTAATAAAACTAATGGAAAGGAGAAATCTGTAAAATTAAGAAAAAATACAAAGGTGGCTCTTTTTGTAAAGTAGGCTTTCACTTACTTTTTGTAGGAATGTAAATTGGTAAAAATGGTATATTTCACAGAACCAGAACAAGTACTCCTAAAATTTATATGAAACTACACAAAAAACTCCAAAAAGCCTCAGCAAACTTAAAAAAGAACGTTGGAGTAATCACTCAACCTAATATCAAACTATAGTACAGGGCCATAGTAATCAAAACAGCATGACACTAGAATGAAAATAGGCATATAGATCAATGGAACAGAAGAGAGAGCCCAGAAATAAACCCATGCCGTTATGGTCAATTAATATTTGACAAAGGAGGCAAGAACATACAATGTGGTAAAGACAGTCTAATCAATAAATGGTGTTGGGAAAGTTGAACTGATACATGCAAAAAAAATAAAACTAAACCACCTCCTCACATCATACACAAGAATAAACTCAAAATGGGTTAAAGAGTTAAATGTAAGTTTCAAAACCATAAAATTCCTAGAAGAACACAGGCAGTAAAATCTTGTAGCAGTATTTTTTCTGATATATCTCCTTGGACAAGGGAAAGAAAAGAAAAAAAATAAATAGGATGACATCAAACTAAAAAGTTTTTGCACAGCAAAGGAAAACATCAACAAATGAAGAGACAACACACTGAATGGAGGGATATTTTTGCCAATGATACATTGGATAAGGGGTTAATAACCCAAATTTTTAAAGAACTCAAACAACTCAACATCAAAAATAAACAATCCAATTAAAAAAAATGGGCAAAGGACTTGAATAGACACTTTTCCAAAAAGAATATAACACATGACGAATAGACATGAAAAGATGCTCAACACCACTAACCATGAGAGAAATGCAAATTAAAACCACAATGAAATATCACCTCATACCTGCCTGAATGGCTATCATCAAAAAATCAACAAATAAGTGTTGTGGAAGATGTGGAGAAAAGGAAACCCTCATGCCCTGTTGGTGGGAATGCAGATTGGTGCAGCCACTGTGGAAAATACTATGGAGTTACCTCAAAAAATTAAAAATGGAACTGCCCAATGACCTAGCAATTCCACTTCTGGGAGTATATTTTAAGAAACCCATAACATTGTATGTTCATTGTAGCACATCTTACAATAGCCAAGATTTGGAAGCCGCTCAAGTGTCCATCAGTAGATGAGTGGATAAAAAAGCTGTGGTACATTTACACAATGGAATACTACTCAGCCATAAAAAAGAAGGAAATCTTACTCTTTGTGACAGTATGGATGGACCTGGAGAACATTATGCTAAGTGAAATAAGTCAGTCAGAGAAAGAGAAGCACCATATGATTTCACTTATATGTGGAATCTAATGAACAAATAAACAAACAAAATAGGAACAGATTCATAGATACAGAAAATAGACTGACAGGTTTGGGGGTTTTGTGGGACTGGGTTAAAAATGTGAAGGGCTTAAGCAAACAAAGAAACAAAAACCTCATAGACACCAACAAGAGTATGGTAATTACCAGAGGGAAAAGTGGTGCAGGTAGAAGAGGGTAAAGGGGGAATACATTGTGATGGAAGGAGACTAGACTTTGGGTGGTGAACACACAATTCGATATACAGATGATGTATTATAGAACTGTACATTTGATACCTATATAATTTTATTAACCAATGTAACCCCAATAAACTCAATTAAAAATTAAAATAAACCTTTTTTTGAGAGAAATTTGACCGTATATCAATCCAGTTATACCACAGTGACTAACAACCTCCAAATAATGGGGACCTAAAACAACAAATGTTTATTTCTTATTCATGGTTGTGTGTTGTAGTAAGTCAGCTGAGGCTCTGTCCCACACTGTCCTTACTACAAGACTCGGACTGGTGGAGCAGCCACTATCTGGAATATTGCTGGTGATTTTGGCAGAAGCTAAAGAAGGTTCTAACAGGTTTCAAATTGGCAATTAAAGGGTGATGACATATGTCCCTTGTACTCATAACTTATTGGCCAAGTCACACTGCCTTTCTATAGGCAAGGGGACCAGGAGGTGCAGTCCTGTGAGGCCCTGAAAGACAGAAGGCTGGAAATATTCTGGGGGCTGGAACAGATAACTTCGCTGAGCCATAATTATTAAAATAAAAAATGTCTACACCTGTGTGACAAAAAACTCCTTTTTTGTGTGTGTGAATTTATCCTAAGAAGATACTCCCATAAATACCCAAAGTTGTATGTTCATGGATTTTCCTTCCAGCATTAAAAACCTAAAAACCATCAATAGTGGAATGATTAAACAAATTATGCAATACCAATGTATTGGAATTCTATGAAGTCATTAAGAAATAAGATGGATGTTCCAGATGAGTTAAAGTGACTTAAAATATTATAGAAGCTTATTCATAGAATGATACCAAATGTCAAAAATCATGTTATGTTAAAAATTATGAGTACATTTGCACAGAGGAATGATAATACAAAGTTTTAATAATATTAACATAGCTATTGTTTCTTGAGCAAATTCTATGGTCAGGCACTGTACTAAGTGTTAAATGATCTGTAAGCATGGTTTACAACTGAGGTAATAAGAATTATCACCCCCATTTTACAGATGAAGACCCTAAGGCTCAGAAGTTAAGTGACTTGTCCAAGGTCACACATATAAGCAGTTCTGCAGCGAGAGACCCAGGCTGCCTCGGTGGGTGGGGGTTGCTGGTGGGACATAGAAGGGAGGGATTTTACAGCTCATTTTATGGAGTTTAATGAGCTTGTATTTCTTTTTCTTTCAATAAGCCTCTATTTCTTTTTCAAATATAATTTTTAAATTAAACTTTTTTTAAAAACAGTGAAGTGACACAAGCAAAAAGAAAAACAGAAATTCTGCACGCAGGATGGAGATTGCCACGTATAAATAGAAGTTGAGGATTCTAGGGGGAAAATATTTACAAATGTACCAATTATTTAGTTCCAGTGGAGGTAACAAGGAAATCTTATATCAAGTTGATTTACCTTCTAAAACAAAGGCAGTTTCTGGCTAAAGGCCCTGGGAGTAGGGGCCTCTCAGCAAGGTGGAGTGGCCTGGCAAATGGCTGTTAAGTATTTCTGACAGCCTCCTGGAGGAAACCATGAAGGCAATCTTAAGAATTCTTCTTAGGACTGTGGGGCACTGAAAATAAGCAGCAGGGTTCGTCCAAAATAATTCATGTCAGGCACTTTGACAGCCCTTTAAAAAAGAGAATGATTAGGCTTACAGATAAAAGAGTCATTGTGGTCCTCTGCACTGGGAGCTCAGCAGGACTGGTTCAAGAACCCCACCCATATAATGTTTTCAAATGGGCTCCTTCCGGGGTCATGGGTGTGAATTCAGAGATAGAAGGAAGACAGTTATTTACATTCAAAGACATACTTCAAGGATGTTCATCGCAGCACTGTGTGTAATAGGGAAAACTGGAAATGATCTAAATGTCACCAATTGAAGATTCATTAAAAATATCTTGAAATATCTACAGAATAGACTATTATGCAGCTGTTTAAATCAGAGATTGGCAATCTATAGCCCATGGGCCAAAATTGCCCCATGAATTAAGAATTACTATTATAGTTTTAAATGATTTAAAAAATGAAAGGATGAATAATATTTCACAACATGTGAAAATCGTATGAAATTGAAATTCCCATGTCCATAAATTTAGAACAATTCTTTAATATAGCCGTGCCCATTCATCCACATATTATCCCTGGCTGCGTTTATACTGTACCGGAGTTGTAGCAAGGGTGGTGCGGCCTGAAAAGCCTGAAAGATTTACTGTCAGGCCCTTTACAGAAAAACGTTCACTGACCCCTGTTCTGAAGTAGATTATTAAATGAGATTCTTAAGAACAGCAGCTTCGTTTTAATCTCCTGCTCTTCCTGAAGCATCTGTACTTCTTATCCTGGCTCTGTCTCAGCTTCCTTTGATCTGGTTTATTTTTATTTCCCTTGTTTTTTGTTTCCATTTGTTTAGCTGTCTCTGTCTTACAGATGTTGCAAATCGTTCATTATACTAAAACCAAAAAAGTTAGTTTTTTGTATTAGTTGAGTAATAAATGCCTAACCATTGTTTAAAAAAAAAATCAAGCAATATGTATATGTATACGATACAGATGTCAGTCTCTGCTGTTGGGATGGAAACGTCAGAGAATAGAGACCATTTCCACCCTCAGCACAGGGCAGACACGTGGGAGTCCTCAGTAAATACTTTTTAATGAATCATTGTTGGAATGAATACTATCTGTATATATAAATGGAGTGCAACATGTTTTGCACTCCATTTGCGACAGTATGTTTTATGCAACATACTGTCGGTGTCTACATGATGATATATGAGGCACATCAGTACACCGAGATTATATTGTACGTGTGAGGAGACAGAGCATTTTCCTTCTTTCTTGGAAGCAAAACTCACCCACCCCCCTGCACAGGAGCCAAGGCTGTTGTAGTAACTTGCCTCTGCTTGGCTTAGATGTCGCCTCAGGTAGGTGGAGTGGATCACAGTCTTGAAGCATTTCATTAATCTGATTTAGAAAACCAGCATGGAGCATTTCCTGGGCCCTCTTACTTAGGAGGGTAATTGTATTTTTGTGCTAGGAACCAAACAAACCTTGTTGCTCTCCACCCTGCTCATCCTCCCTTCTTTTTTCTATTTTCTGACTTGCTACTCTGCCCTCCCTTTCTGTCCCTGCCTTTTTCCTGAGATGCTGTGCATGTGGACATTAGTAACACTGCATTTCAAGTGAGGGGCACTGTGCATTTTGTCTTTGTTGCCTTAGATTTGTGAACTATGCTGAGCAAGTTTGATTACCTCTATTTTATTGATAAGTAAACTGGGGCACAGAAAAGTTAAATAACTTGCCCAAGGGGAAAGTCTGGCTCTCAAAGCAGTCTCTGACCACGTACTCATATTTTGCCATGTATAACGTGCTCCCAAGTATAATGCATACCCACGTTTTTGGCCCAAACTTACAGGAAAAAAATCTTTCATTTGAAATTTTTAATTCAATTATTTATTTATTTATATTTAGAAACAAAAGCGCTTGTCATATTCCAGGGTATTATTTTGCATATGGATATCGCTATTGCTTACACTTTTCAAGACTTACACTTTTAATGCATAAACATAAATAAAATAATTAAAAACATTTATATAGATATGGAATTAGTACTGCCCACATGTAACGCGCATCCTTATTTTTCCCTCAAAAATTTGGTAATCAAGTGAACGTTATACACAGCAAAATACAGCAGCTAGGCCGCCTTTCCAGCACCCATCTTCTGCCTTCTGCTCTGCGCTATTCTCCCTTTCACGAGATTCTCTGACTCCCGCACTGTTCTCTCGTGGGATTCTCCCACTCCTGTGTGATTCTTCTCTGCTACGTGGACAGGGCTTTACTCACCCTGTATCTTCAGTGACCATCATAGAGGTGTGCCCAGCAGCTGACGCTGGTAAGGCAGCTGAAAAGGTGGACTGGAAACAACTTTCTGTTGCTTTCCTAAGTGCTCCTTGGACAGCTACTTTATAAGCTCTTCCATAAAATCCTGGAGGGTGGGATGGGGTGTACTTGAATAGAACTTTTCTGGAGGGCAACTTGATAATATCAATGGCAGCAAAATCTTCTTACCATTGGGCAATAGCAATTTTACTTCTAGGAATTTGTCTTAAGGAAATAATCACAGATGTATATGCATTATATGTATATAATAATGTTCATTGCAGTATTACGTATAATAATAAAAAATGGGCAAAAGTCCAAATACCTAACAATAAAGAATTAGTTAAATATAATATTATACATTTCTATGAGGGAACATTATTCAGCCAAGAAAAATAATGTAGTTAATTGGCAAGTGGGGAAAACAAAAGAGTATTATTCTAGAGGTGTATTGGAAAGTTTGAATTGTGTTCCTGATGATTTATTTCTTAAGCTGGGTCATGGGCTTAGGGTTTGTGATATTTCTTATACCTCTTTGTATGTCTGAAATATTGAATAATTAACTGAAACAATAAATTAAAAATTATGTTAAGAATGTGTAATGATGTGGAATAATAATAATAAAATATTACCTTTGAACAAACAGGTTGTAGTAAATAGTACTAATAAAATCCCAACAATGTAAATCAGTATGTATATAGGCATAGAAGTAACATAAACTCTTAATCCTTGGGCAGTGTGATTACAGGTGATTTCTGTTTCTACAATGAAACACTATTTTTTTAAAGTAATACTTTTAAATTTACCAGATCTAACCTGTGAAATTTTCTCCTTTATGCCTAACTTTCTAAGCAAGAAACTCTAGCACAATTTCCAGCTTGTCTTTTTCTTTCTTTCCATATGTCCATTTTTTGCAAGTTTTACTATTTTTTCTTTCACATTTCCTCAATCTATTCCTTTGACTTTAGTCATTCTCTGCAAGGTTTTAGACTTGATTTCTGTCATGAATCTAAAGCAGAGGATCTTTGAGTTACCCACACTTTGGTCCAGTGATATTGAAAACTCTTATGTTTTCTTTGAAGCAATCTGAGTTTTATTTTTAAACTCCATGAGGGCAGAGATCATAGGGTTTGGCAATAAATTATTTGTGGACAGTCAAGGAGGCAGTGATAAACTGCAAACTGACTTTATACCTTCACACTAGAAACAAAGCTGAATCATGTTGGGGGACTCAGTTCCATCCCACCCCATCAGAAAGCCACTAAATATTAATGGGTCCTAGTGTCTCACTGAGGGGTGATGCATTAGGAAGCTGAGTATGCACGCCAGGGTGAGTTCAAGGAGGCAGACAAGACCTGTCTTCCCTGAGTCTTCTCTCTGTGATTCTGGTGGAGAACTTACTCAAAGTATTGGGTGGTGGTGTCAGGAAGGTGTTATTGCTTGTTAAAGAAATTGCAGCTGAAATAAAGGCATCAGGATGATAGCAGAGGCTGCACAAAATGAAATGGTTTCCTTAAAAAAGAGAAACAGCAGAAGTCAAGTTCATTTGGAATGTTTCAGCATATGCTCTGAATATGAAAACATTGTGCAGAAGGAAGGCAAGGAAACAAGATTTTGCTGCATAGCTTAGGAAATGTGTGGGAATGTGTTTATAGCAGGAGGATTCAATCATAAGAGCTTCCTGTCCTTCTCTTATGCTATATCACTTTCCGTCCTAGAACAGAAAGAGTGGTTCCAGATGGATGGGTTAACAACCTCATCAAATAATCTTTGTGGGGGTCAATCTACTGCTTCCCATATGTATTATTCAACTTCTGCAAGTGACAGAAACCCGATTCAAAAATAACTTAAGCCAAAAGGTATTTGTTGAAAAGATATTTGGGCAAGTTGGACAGGGATTCATAGAACTGAGGGACAAGGTGGGAACCAAGGAAACTCTGTGGCCAAGAAGCAATAAACACACAATTGCCCCATGGCTGGAACAGGATGTCATTTCTGAGCTGCATTATCTCCACTTGTTTCTTCACTCAAATTTCAAAGCTTTGGGAGAGGGCATATGATTGGCTAAGCTTAGTTCCCATGCGAATTCCTTGGCTAAACCATTGATGAGAAAGGGGGTTTGGCTTCTGTGGGGGTGAGTGCCTGAATTATATTATATTTCATATAATAATGGTTTGGTGATGATGAACTTCTTTAGTTTTTTCTAGTCTGGGGAGCTCTTTATCTGCCTTTCAATTCTAAATGATATCTTTGTTGGGTAGAGCAATCTTAGCTATAGGTCCCTGCTCTTCATGACTTGGAATAATTCTTGCCAATCCCTTCTAGCCTGCAGTTTCTTTTGAGAAGTCAGCTGACAGTCTTATGGGAATTCCCCTGTAGGTAACTAACTGCTTTTCTCTTGCTGCTTTTAAGATTCTCTCTTTATTTTAACTTTTGGCATTTAATTTTGATGTGACTTGGTGTGGTCCTCTTTGCATAGATCTTATTTGGAACGCCCTGTGCTTCCTGGACTTGCATGCCTATGTCCTTCACCAACTGGGAAGTTCTCTTTCATTATTTTTTCAAATAGATTTCCAATTTCTTACTCTTTCTCTTCTCCTTCTCACACCCCTAGGATGTGAATGTTGGAATGCTTGAAGTTGTCCCAGAGGCTCATTATACTATCCTCATTTTTTTTTAAATCTCTTTTTTCTTCTTGTTGTTCTGATTGTTCTTTTTTTTCTCTCCTTTCCTTCTGTTCCATATCATCGCTTTGATTCTCAGCTTCATCCATTCTACTGTTGATTCCCTGTATATTGTTCTTTATTTCCATTAGTACATCCTTCATTTCTGCCTGGGTCTTTTTCATGCTGTTGAGGCCCTCACTAAGTTCCTTCAGGATCCTTATAACTGGTGTTTTGAATTCAGAATCTGATAGCTTGCTCATCTCCATTTTGTTTCATTCTTTTTATGGAGTTTTGATTATTTATTTCATTTTGTCAGCCTCCTTGTGTTTGTTTCTATGTATTAGATAGAGTTGCTATGACTCTCTGTCTTCATAGCATGGCCTAATGTAGTAGGTGTCCTGTAGGGTCCAGTGGCACAGCTTCCCCTATCACCCAATCTGTATACTTGAGGTGAGCCCTCTGTAGGGGCTGAGTATACTCGTAGTTGAGCTTTGATGGCTGTTGGCAGGTCAGTGGGAGGGAGTTACCCAGGCCACCCAGCTGTAAGGACTGTCTGTGACCACTGACCACCAACCTCCACCCTCTGTGGTGGATCAGCTGTGCAGAGGCAGGGGGTGGTATTCTGACATGGTCTGTAACTGTCCATTGGTTGTGCAGGCTCTGGAGTTTCCTGGGTGGTGGAGGCTAAGGTCACCCCCTCCTGTGTTCTGCCCAGGGCCACCTGCATGAGCTATAAAGCACTCTGAGATGGCTGCTACTTATGCTGGCCTTGGAGATTCCCAGGTGAAGCCAAGCTGTGAATTTAGGCTGGCTGCTGCTAGTGCTGGGCCTGGGGCCTCTTAGTCAGAGGTATTGGGCTGGGTGCCTCCTGAGGCTGGCTGTGGCTTGTTTGAGAGGATTTAGGAAGATGTGAAACCTGAGCAGAGACCAGCCATTCATATGGAACAGCCACTGTTAATGGCTTGGGTGGGTTGTAAGTTGGGTGGTTCAGAGCCTCAGGAATTCACGAGGGTGGAGCAAACTGTGTGAGCCAGGTTTATGGAGTCTCAGATATGGCCCCTGCCTGCCGGCTCTGTGGCTCTAGGGGGGCCAGGGCTCAGAAAAGGAACAATAGCTGCTGCCTACTTTTCTGTCTGGGAGAAAGCTGTCCCTCTCAGCTCTCATCCTGATACTAGACACTTCAGTTCCTCCCTATATTCCATTGGTGCTTTTCAAGCTGCTACCCTGGTCCTGGAGCTCAGAGGGAGTGAGTCTGAGTAAGTCTGTGTGTGAACCCTTTAAGAGGAACTGTTTGGTAATTCAGTAGTTCCTTTCACCAACTCAAATCCAGCCAGTAGTTATGGGGCTTATCTTCCTGGCACTGGAACCCTACGCTAGGAGGACCTGGTGTGTGTGGGCCTGGCACCCCTTGCTCATGAGATATTCCTCCCAAATTTATCCACCACAGGTGGGTGTGGGACCAGTCTGTTCTGTGTCTCCACATCTCCTACCAGTCTGGATGGATGTAGTTTCTTTAATTCCGTAGTTGTCAGATTTCCATTCAACTCAATTTCTGCCAATTTTGAATGATGGTTGTTCTGTAGTTTAGTTGTAATTTTAACGTGGTTGTGCAAAGAGGCGACCCGTGTTAACCTATGCCACCATCTTGACTGGAAGTCCAATTTGTTTCTAATAGCTCAAAACTGGAAACAACCCAATGGTCCATTAACAGATGAATGGCTAAACAAATTGTGTTATACCCATACAGTGGAATACTATTAAACAATACAAAGAGTGAACTATGGATACACACAACACGGGTAGATCTTAAAATAATTGTGTGAGTGAAAAAGGCTAGCCAAAAAGAGTGCATACTGTTTATTCCATTTGTATAAAATTGTGAAAATGCAAAGTTATAGTGACAGAAAGCAAATCAGTCATTGTCTGGGAATGAAGTGTAGGGAGGAATAATGGAAATTACTATGTATATATTATATATATAGTAATATTTTATATAGATATACATATATAAAATCCTCAACCAAGGGTATATTCGCCTCCCATACATGTAACCTGATTGGGGATTGAACCCATAACCTAGGTATATGCCCTGATAAAGAATTGAACCTGCAACCTTTTGGTGCATAAGATAATGCTCCAATCTACCGAACCACCTGACCAGGGCAGATAATGGAAGTGTTTATGTTTATTGCAGTCATGGTTTCACTGGTGAATACCTGTGTGAAAATTGATCAAATTGTACACTTTAAACATATGTGATTTAATGTATTTTAATTATGCCTTGATAAAGTTGTTGCTTTAATTGAAAAAGAACCTTGGATTAGGATTCGGTAGACAAGGAGTCTGTGTGTGCCCTTGGACAAGTCTTTTTTTCCTTCTATGTTTCTTCACATTTTTATTTTAAAATTGAAGTGACAGATCAGTTTATGTCAAAGGTCTCACCCAGTTGAAAAATTCTGATTGTTTAATGGCTTTTTGGCCAATTGGTATCAGTTTCTTCAACTGATCTTCTAACTGTGTTAAATTTTAGTCAATTTAATGAATCCTCCCAGCTCAAACACAACAGACCAATAGCTTGAATTTGTTCAAGCTTTGAAAAGAGATTGATATAAGTCTAAAGTCTTCATGTTAAGTCTGTTATCAATACCTGCAGATTCATAAGCAGCTGTCAGGTGAAGGATGTATGTTAGCCATGATTCTTGATGGTGACAGTCAAAAGACAAATGTGTTCAAGTTTCCTTAATAACACCTTAATAGACTACATTGTAGCTGACCAGCTCACACACTGCCTCCACTATAAAGCCTTCCTGGTATTCTTCTGTGTGACTAACTTCTCTTTCCTGGAATCCAGAAGTACTTTGCCCTCATTCTCATTGTACTAGTGTCACCTGGGGAAATGATATAACCTCTCTTTGCTTCTCCTCTATAAAATGGGTATAATAATATAGAGCTACTGTGAGGATTAGAGGAGCTATTATATACAAAATATTTCAGAACAGTTCCTGGTACAATGTAAGTGCTCAAATAAATGTTAATTGCAACTGTTGTAGTTAATGTTGGGTTGGCCAAAAAGTTCATTTGTTTTTTTTTCTGTAAGATGGCTCTAGGAGCACTTAGCTGTCTTTAACTTCATTTGAAACAATTTTGTTAGATTGTATTGTGACAGCTGTCATATCAGCATGCAACGTTTTCTGCGTATTGTACTTTATTATTTCAAGAAAGAAAAAATGCAAGTGAAATGCAAAAAAAGATTTGCACAATGTGTGGAGAAGATGCTGTGACTGATCGAGTGTGTCAAAAGTGGTTTGTGAAATGTTATGCTGGAGATTTCTCACTGGATGATGCTCCATGGTCAGGTAGGTCAGTTGAAGTTGATAGTGATCAGATCAAGACATTAATTGAGAACAATCAACATTATGCCACATGGGAGATAGCTGACATACTCAAAATATCCAATTCAATAAAGTTACTGGTAAAAATGAAAAATGTATCTTTTATGGAAAAAACTAAATGGACTTTTTTGACCAACCCAATAATATCACTGGGTAATATAATCATTAAAATACTTGTGTCATCTCCTTGAGGGAGCAGTAACTGCTTCAGATTTCTCTTTGTGTCCCCTAGTGCTGGTGTTTAGTGAATTCTTTTTGGGAAAAGGCATAAATGATGACTAATAGCAAACATAGGGACTCAGGATGTTAATTTCTTTATTGGACACACAGCCTCTGTACAAAGCTTGCTGACTGCAAAGGAAATGTCACCAACTGTCAGAAATATAGAAACACATTGCTCAAGCATATGTGCCAGGGAAGCCAGAAACTTGTTGTTGTATGTGTGAGAAATCCACAACCAACACAGTTAAAGAAATGCTCTTGGGCTCTTCAATGAACTCCAACAATGTATTTAAATAAACTTCACTCTCACGAGTCTACAAAGATCATTTATCACTGTGCACTCTGGGGCAAGGTCAAGGGGCAGAATCATAACTCTGGTTTGTTGGTGTGCCTCCTCCTGTGATTTCTTTCTTGTTCTCTGAAGGCCATTTTCTTTCCCCAGGCTTGACTCATTCACTTTGGAAGCTGCACCAAAGACTTTAATCCTGAGAATAAGAGGCTTCTGGCCCAAAGATTTTAGATGCGTGCTTTCGGGGTGAGTTATTCTACTCCCAGAACTTGATAAGCCTCTGGCTAGGGAAGAATGGGGAGGAGATGTGGCCACCATTCACACTGGAAGTTGACTCAGTTCCAAGGTCAGTTTGGGTACTATCTGGGGGAAACCACTAATTGCCAATGGCTGGACCCATCTGTCCATACCCAGGCTAAAGTAATAGTGGTGGGTGTCCTGGTTCTCTGGCTGGTTCTACTTACCACCCATTGCTTAAAAGCTACCTCCATGTTTCTGCTCTAGGGGGCCCTTCAGACCCTCAAATAAAAGGTGTGAGGCATGGACCCATTATGAGCTGAAATGGTAGGTACACTGGTAAAGCCTTGATGAAGGTGGGACAGTATAGAACATGCTGGAATTAATCCTATGAGCCACAGCACCTGGGGACACATCATCTCTTTTCAGTAGTAAGGAGAACTCTAGAATCAGACTGCATGGGTTCTAACCCTAACATTACCATTTTCTGGCTTTATGACCCTGGACATATTTCTTAACTGATTTTGTCATCTTTTCAATGACAGTATTAAATTGTAAGCAATGAAACTGACTCTAACTTAAGCAAAAATCGTTCATGAGAAGGATATCAGTGACTCATGGATTTGAAGACAGCATGCACAGGATGTTAGGAAGAAGGAAACCCCAAATGGTCCTCTGGACACAAGAGTGTGGTCTGAATGCAGTGCCTTTCAGTCTCAATATCCAGGGAGGGAGCTCTTGCTTGGCCTAGAAGCCTGGGTTACACCTTGATACTTGGTGGGGAGGGTGGAGCTTATGTCTAACAGTCCCAAATAGAGACTATCTCCTGGGAAAGTAATTTCTCAAGGGAAACAGTAGCTGTTAAGAACTGTGGATTCTGAGAAGTCCTCAAACAAAATATACCCATTGTGCTAACTTATATGATTTTTGTAAGCATTAAAATGAGATAATGCATTTTAGGCTCTTAGCACAGTGCTTGGAACAAGAGTATACACTTAGTGTATACTAACTATTATTCACTGGAGTGTAGGCTCCATGAGGCCAGATATTGTGTCTCTTTGTCTACCACTGCTGGGCAACATTATTGAGGCACCAGATAGATGTCGAATGAACAGATGAGTGAATATCTATATGTAATTAATGTTTTATTATATGTTTATAAATTACATAGTATATCCAAAACCAGATACAAAATATGAAAACTAAACTCACCCCAATTTCCCATGGCATGTTTAAAGATAAGGAAACATTTAAACTAAAAGATCTCCATCCTTGACCTCTTAAGTAAATTCCACAATGATAACCTCTGGACATTTTAACATCAATGTTTCTAATTATTCCTGGAAACATCTACTGGTCACTGCAGATGATGATGTGCTGTGCTAATTGAGTGACCTCTGGGTGGGTTATTTCTTAGAATGAGATAGAATATGTTAAGTGATCTTAGCACTTATCTTTTGTTTGGGACTTATTATTATTATTACTATTACTATTACTATTACTATTACTATTACTGCTGCTGCTGCTACTACTACTACTACTACTACAGGGAAGTCAGGGCCATGGTTGATGTGTTTACTTTTTTTAAAGATTTTATTTATTTATCTTCAGACAGAGGGAAAGGGAGGGAGAGAGGAAGAGAAAACTCTATGTGAGAAAGAAACATCAATCAGTTGGTTCTCATATGTGCTCACAACCCAGGCATGTTTCTCGACTGGGGATCGAACTGGCAACCTTTTGCTTTGCAGGATGATGCCCAAAAAACCGAGCCACACCAGTCAAGGTGATGTGTTTATTCTTTATTAGAGATTTAATCCTTGTGATCTTTAGGTACTTTAGTTGTGATCTTTAATAATATTTAGTTGTTGGACTTGTACTTGTAAGGGAGTTTTTTTGTTCCGATCATTTATTCATTCTTTCATTCACCCAATAGATATTTATTGAGTGTCCTTTTTGTACTATGGACAGAGATAGGGGCCAGAGAATTATATGATGAACAAAAGCAAACATGGAATGAAGCATTTGGGGGTACAGATTGATGTGTGTCAAAACTCACAAATACATGTAAAATCATCTGTGATGAGTGTTATTAATGAGACATATATTTTGTCTATCAAAAGTATCTGGCCTTGTCTGGACATCAGGAAAGTCTTCCCCTATTAAGTGATGATTGAGCTGAGTATTGATGGATTAGTTTGGCATTAACTAGGCAAAAAAAGAGAGGAAGGAGAGTTCTGGGGAGCAGGAGATGAAAATGCACACTCTGAGGCCAGAAGGAACTTGGTGGAGACTGGCTAGGAAAGGCCAGAGTGGCTGGAACAGGGAAGTGGGGGAGTGCAGTCTAGATTGCAGCTGGAAAGTTGGGTTGGGTGTCAATTCACATATGGTCTTGCACGTTAAAGTGTTTAGTCAGCAGTGGATTTTAATTATGGACATGACCCAACACTATTTGCATTTTCAAGTCCTGAAATCCAAAATGCTAATTCAAAAAGATATATGCATTCTTATGTCCATTGAAACATTATTTACAATAGCCAGGATATGGAAGCAACATAAGTGTCCATCAATAGATAATTACAAAGAAGAGGCAGTATATATATGTATGTTTGTGTGTGTATACACACACACATCCTCACATACATACACAATGGGATATTACTTGGCCATAAAAAAGAATGAAATCTTACCATTTGTGAAACATGGATGGATCTAGACGTATGCTAAGTGAAATAAAACAGAGAAAGATAAATATATGATCTCACTTGTATGTGGAATCTAAAAAACAAAATAAATGAACAAACAAAACAAATAGAATCATAGATACAGAGAACAGACTGATAGTTGCCAGATGAGGGGGGTGTTGGGGGATTGGTGGAAAAGGTGAAGGGATTAAGAAGTACAAATTGGCAGTTACAAAACAGTCATGAAGATGTAAAATACAGCATAGGGGATAGAGTAAATAGTATTGTAATAACTATGTATGGTGTCAAGTGGGTACTAGTCTCATGGGGGGATCACTTTGTAAGTTATATAAATGTCTAACCAATATTCTGTACAGCTGCAATATTATAATATAATATTGAATGTCAACTGTAATTGAAACATAAAATTTTTTAAAAAAGACTACTGAAGTGGTGGTTTGGAAAAGGGACTGGAGGGGCTGGAGTGATGGCAACAGTCCAGTGTGTTAACCGTGACTCAGCTCTGCAGAAATGTGTCTTGGGTTGGTGTGTGTAGCAGATGACAACTGTGGTGAGAACTGTTCCACCAGGCATGTTGTCTCCCATCTATTACCACCATCTGATAACTGACAACTCAAACACTGTTTAATGCTGGTTTCTGCAGAGGCCTCATTAGCAATTGGAATTCTGTATCATCTCTCAAATAGATCACAGTAACTTCCATAAAAAGAAATGTGAAAGAAAAAGACATAAAACAGATGATACTTTAATTATCTCTGCCCCAGCAAGATTTAATCCTTTCCCTGTTCATTTAAAAAGAAACAGTTGTAACCTTCCCACCAACCTTCCTTTCAGTTATTTTTCATTCATTTACTCATCCAACAGCTTATACTTACTATCTCCACTTTTGCTCTAGGTGTTGGTAAATCAAATATGAATGAAAGAGTCTCTTCCCTTCTTCAGAGAGAGCACATTCTAACAAGAGGGGAGATCAAAATGTCAACAATGAACTAATATACTGTGCTTGATGGGTTCTATGATAAGATTTATGTGAGTCTTGAAAAAGGAGCAGTGATTGCTTCTAAAGAGGTGACAGGGGGAGCTTTGCTGAGAGGGTAATTTCTGGCTTGGTTTAATAGCTGATAGCTATTACTGGGAAAAATGGAAGTCTACTGTACTGGAGGAGTATATTAGGTTAAGTATTACATATATGAGATGTATTTGGTTAGTGGGTATGTAATTATACTTAGTACGCTTGGAATATATACTGGGGTATATTCTGTAAGTTAAACATTGGTCAAAAGAGAATGTTCTAACCTTGTGTTTGTCCAGTGTGGTAGTCACTAGTCACATGTAACTCTTCACTTTTAAATTAATTAAAATTAAACAAAATTTTAAAAATCAGTTCCTCAGGAACATTAGCCACATCTCAAGGGTTCAGGAGCCACATGTGGCTAGTGGGTACCATATTGGACAGCAGCAATAGAGAATATTCCATTGCAGAAAGTTCTGTGGGAAAGAGCTGTACTAACCTAACTACCTTTAGGAGAAGATGAATTGATCAGAGTAGTTATAGGAAGACCTCAGTCAGGGTCAGTAAGGGAGGAGGTTGCAGAGGGTTTAGATCCCTTTGACCACAGAATGAGATGAGCCAGCTGGAGATAAACAAGTGAAGCAGAGGATTTGGCTGAGGCACTTCTGATTGTCCTGGCTAGAGGGTTTTCATCTCATGTCAATGACATTATAAGAAGGCCATGTGCAAATAAAATAAACAGGAATTGTGGGTGGTCTGGCTAGTTTCATTGTGGCGGAAAGTTGGGGAGAAACTGAGGGGAGATTTTGTGCCAGAGGAATAATGATGATATGTCAAGGGAATGGTGGGGTTGTAAACAGAATGGTTGAACCCATCCTCTGAGCTTGAGAGTGTACCAGGTACTGCAGACCAGGTGTGATTCTGTTGACGTGGTTGCAGCCACCAAAAATCAAGTAGGTGGTTGGAAATCCATGCTGCCTGCCCATTGACCTGGCAGCCTCTGCCCAGAGGAAATGGCTAGGTGAGACAGTTGCACTCTTTCTCTGGGGACTGGCTGGGGTAACTAAGTTTAATCAGCTTGTTTCTCAGTACTTCCTACCTTTGCTTCCAACAAAGAGCCTGCCCAAAGGTATTAAGTTGGGTAGAAGAGAAGAGTGGCTTGGATGTGCACTTAAAGCAGCAAGAAAAACTTGTTCAAAAGCGCGAAGGGGGGAAATACATGGTATGCTTGGGAAATAGTCCTGTGACTAAAAAACAAAGAATATGAAGAGTGTAGCAGCAAATGAGGCTGGTAATTTCAGGTGGGCCAGACTGCCAAGGGTCTGCTGGAATGTCCTGGAAAGAGGCACAGTGGAAAGGCCTGGTCTTTGGAACAGGAGGTCTTCTATCTATCGGTTCTGTGAACTTGGGCGAGTTTTGAGCTTCAGTTTCCTCATGATTATACCCTATAAGTAAGGGCTTCCTACTGAAATGAGTACCAACATTTTAATAGTACAGTTTAGATACGCCAAAAATTAGAGCTTGTTTATTTCCAATAACTTGTCTAAACATCTTGAGTGCCCATTCCTTTAACCTTGCTTACACATTTGGGTAGATCTTTAGTTCTGTTTGCCTTAAAGTGTTGTTTTTCTTCTTCCTCTTAAGCCAGTGCCTGTGTATACAGATTGCATACACTGTTATGGACTGGGGCCTGGACTGTTCGTCCACAAGACTGGTCCCTCTGGGTCTTTGCTGGCCTCATGAAGATATCCTTTGTCTTACCTGGTAATTGCCACTGCAGTTTAGAGATGGTAAAACTTTTGTCTTATTTTTTGGATTAGTTTTCTTTAGTGTGTTTTTCTTCCTCCCCTTGCTGGTGTGGGACTTTTTGCTGTAGATTTCCTGAATCTCAGCTATATTCTGTATTTGAACCCACAATCTGGTCCACCCCTAGCCTGTACTACACAGTCACCTCTCAAAGAACTGCTGACTCTCAACCTACTAGTTATCTTTTTGTATTCCTCACTGGATGCATATGTAAACATCTGGATTTCTTCCATGTCATTTCTGTCAAAAATATGCCATGCTTCATTTTCCTCTATTATTGCACATCTTTTCTTAAAAATATTTTTTATTGATTATGCTATTTTTCCCAATTTTTCCTGTCTATCCCCCCTCTACCCTGCCCTCTAACCCTTCAGCATTCCCCCTCCCCACTTGGTCCATGTCCATGGGTTGTACATATAAGTTCTTTGAGTCTCTGTTTCCCAAACCATTTTTTATCTCTCCCCATTTATTTTATGCCTACCAATTGTGCTTCTTCTTTCTTGCACCTTCCCCCTGCCATTCCTCCCTTCCCCCTCCCCACTGAAATCACTCCTTGTGATGTCCATTTCTCAGATTCTGTTCCTGTTCTGGTTGTTTGCTTAGTTTTTGTTTCCATTGTTTTTCTTTCCTTTTAGGTTCATTTGTTGGTAGTTATGAGTTTGTTGTCATTTTACTATTCACATTTTTGATTTTCTTTTTCTTATATAAATCCTTTTAACATTTCATATAATAAGGGCTTGGTGATGATGAACTCCTTGAACTTGACCTTATCTGGGAAGCACTTTATCTGCCCTTCCATTCTAAATAAAAGCTTTGCTGAATAGAGCAATCTTGAATGTAGGTTCTTGCCTTTCATGACTTGGAATAGTTCTTTCCAGCCCCTTCTTGACTGTAAGGTCTCTTGAGAAATCAGCTGACAGTCTTATGGGAACTCCTTGGTAGGTAACTTTCTACTTTCTTCTTGCTTCTTTTAGGATTCTCTGTTTATCTTTAATCTTGGGTAACTTAATAATGATGTGCCTTGGTGTGTTCCTCTTTGGGTCCAACTTCCTTGGGATTCTCTGGGTTTATTTCCTTCACCAGATTGGGGAAGTTTTCCTTCATTATTTGTTCAAATAAGTTTTTAATTTCTTGCTGTCATTCTTCTCCTTCTGGCACCCCTGTAATTCAGATATTGGAGTGTTTCAGGTTGTCCCAGAGGTTTGTAAGACTCTCTACACTTTTTTGAATTCTTTTTTAAAAAAATATATTTATTGATTATGCTATTACAGTTGTCCCATTCACCCCCCTCACTCCACTCCATCCTGCCCACCCCTTCCCTCCCACATTCCCCCCTATAGTTCATGTCCATGGGTCATACTTATAAGTTCTTTGGCTTCTACATTTCCTAAACTATTCTTACCCTCCCCCTGTCTATTTTCTACATACCATTTATGCTACTTATTCTCTGTACCTTCCCCCCCCACTCCCGTGTTCATAACCCTCCATGTGATCTCCATTTCTGTGGTTCTGTTCCTGTTCTAGTTGTTTGCTTAGTTTGCTTTTGTTTTTTGTTTTAGGTGTCGTTGTTAATAACTGAGTTTGCTGTCATTTTTACTGTTCATATTTTTTATCTTCTTTTTCTTAGGTAACTCCCTTTAACATTTCATATAACAAGGGCTTGGTGATGATGAACTCCTTCAACTTGACCTTATCTGGGAAGCACTTTATCTGCCCTTCCATTCTAAATGATAGCTTTGCTGAATAGAGCAATCTTGAATGTAGGTCCTTGCCTTTCATGACTTGGAATAGTTCTTTCCAGCCCCTTCTTGCCTGTAAGGTCTCTTGAGAAATCAGCTGACAGTCTTATGGGAACTCCTTGGTAGGTAACTTTCTACTTTCTTCTTGCTTCTTTTAGGATTCTCTGTTTATCTTTAATCTTGGGTAACTTAATGATGATGTGCCTTGGTGTGTTCCTCCTTGGGTCCAGCTTCTTTGGGACTCTCTGAGCTTCCTGGACTTCCTGGAAGTCTATTTCCTTTGCCAGACTGGGGAAGTTCTCCTTCATTATTTGTTCAAATAAGTTTTCAATTTGTTGTTCTTCCTCTTCTCCTTCTGCCACCCCTATAATTCGGATGTTGGAACATTTCAAGATGTCCTGGAGGTTCCTAAGCCTCTCCTCATTTTTCCGAATTCTTGTTTCTTCATTCTTTTCTGGCTGGATGTTTCTTTCTTCCTTCTGGTCCACACCGTTGATTTGAGTCCCAGTTTCCTTTGCATCACTATTGGTTCCCTGTACATTTTCCTTTGTCTCTCTTAGCATAGGCTTCATTGTTTCATCTAGTTTTCGACCAAATTCAACCAATTCTGTGAGCTTCTTGATTACCAGTGTTTTGAACTGTGCATCTGATAGTTTGGCTATCTGTTTGCTGCTTAGTTGAATTATTTCTGGAGCTTTGAAGCGTTCTGTCATTTGGGCCTTTTTTTTTTTTTGTCTTGTTGCTTCTGTTACTTAAAGGGGCGGAGCTTTAGGTGCTCCCCGGGGTGGGGTAATGCTGGTTGCTGTGCTGTGATGCTGAGCTGTGACGCTGTATGTGGGGGAGGGGCCGAGAGGGAGTAATGGTGCACGCTCCACTCTCTGCCTGATTTCAGTCATTCCCTCTGCTACCCACAATCAAATTGGGCCCCTCTGGTGCTGGTTCCCGAGTGGGTGGGCTTGTGCACACTCTAGGCCCCTGTGGGTCTCTCCCACGACCGGTCCTATGAGGCTGGGAGTATCTCCTGCTGCCGCCCCAACCCCCATGGGTGTTTTCAATGAGAGGTTTGAGGCTTTATTTCCCCAAGCTGGAGCCCTGGGTTATGTGGTCTGCTTCGCTCCCGCTGTTCATCCTGGTTTATCTATGTGTGAATGTGGGGCTGTGGGGTGCTACCTGCCACACTGCCTGCCCCTTTCTCCGCCACTCTGAGTCCGGCCCTCTCGGTTTATCTGTGCATGAATGTAGGGCCACAGGGTCTGCTAGTGGTCAGACTGCCTGCCCTGTTCATCCCACACTCCGCCAGTCTTGGTCCCGCCACGGCAATGCAAGTCCTCTCCGCCACGGCAATGCAAGTCCTCTCCGCCCTGGCTGCCGTCTCCACCCCTCCTACCGGTCTGGATGAATGTTTATTTTTTATCTCCTTGCTGTCAGACTTCCTTGACATTCGATTTTCTGTCAGTTCTGGTTGTGCGAGGAGGCTCAGTGTGTCTACCTATGCTGCCATCTTGGTTCTCAGTCCACTTTTTTGAATTCTTATTTCTTCATTTTGATTTGGATGGATGTTTATTTTTTTCCTTTTGCTCCAGATTGCTGCTTTGATTCTTGGTTTCCTTCTTGCCACTGTTGGTTCCCTGAATATTCTGCTTTATTTCACTTAGGGTATCCTTCATTTGTTTTGTCATTTTTCGACCAAGCTCAATCAGATCTGTGAGCATTTTGATTACCAGGGCTTTAAATTCTCCATCAGATAGGTTGGCGATCTCCTCCTCGCTTAGCTCTCTTTCTGAGGCTGTACTCTGTTCTTTATTTGGGCCATATTTCTTTGTCGTGGCACAGCTGATAGGTTGAAAGGGGGCAGGGCCTTAGGTATTCACCCAGTCAAGACAACCCTCCTTGCTGCGTAGCAGCAATGCCTGTGGGGCAGGGGCCAGAGAGGGAACAGTGCAGATCCCCTGCTCCTCTCTAGCGCACTTTTCAATGAACTCTCCTGTGAGATTGGGAGCTTCTCCTACGAGACTGGGAGCTTCTCCTACCACGGCAACTTTGGTCATGGCCCACAGCCACCTCTGATTCCTCTTATGTCAGCCCCTCCCATGCAGCCCATTGAGGTGGGCAGCCAGCCCCACCCCCAATGTCCACGTGTGGCCACAGTTTTTCTGAGTCAGCCGGCCCGGTCCACTGCCTTATTGGTCTGGCTGTTCTGGTTGATTTTTTCTTTAATTCCTTGGTTGTTGGAGTTCCAAGCAGTTTGATTTTCTAGTGCTTTCGTTGTTTATTGATTTCAGATTGGTTATTGTCCTCCTTTTGGTTGTGTGAGGAAGCAAAGGGTCTCTACCTACGCCTCCATCTTGACTGGAATGCTATTACTGCATATCTTTACAGGGATAACAAAAGTAGTTTCCTTCTAGAATTCAAGTAAAAAGTTGCTCCCAAATCCCTGATGTTTTCAGGTCCCACTTCATATTATGTGGCATGTTACAATCTTTCACTCAGCTCCACCAAAGTTCTTGACCGTGGTGGAAAGTCAGTAACACTGTGCCTGATCTCTGGACTCATTCCCTCTTCCTCCACTCCCCCTTCCAAACTTCCTTACAAAGCAAATACACTCCACTTCCTGTCTGGGAAGCTGGGAAACTTTCTTATGTCATATTTTCACTTCCAGGCTTCTGTGCCTTTTGGTAAAAAAAAATGTACATTCAGGTCTTAAAAAATCTTTACTTTTGACATGTTCAAGGGAGTTTTTAGAACTACTTTTCTTTCTCAACTAAAACTAGCTGCAATATCCTTTAGGACATAGACACACCAGTGAAACAATATCATTGTTTCACGGAGCATCATGGTGATTCATGGAAACTCAACAGATGAAGTTGAAGGATGTAAGAATCTTAAATGGCAAAGGACACAAAAACAGACTGTTAGAACAGAATTTGTCCCTGCACGCTCTACAAGGGATGGCTCCTCAGGTCCCTCAAGTTCTTCATAAGAATGTACAGACATGAATGTTATTACTTATGCTCAGTAAGGAGTCTGCCAGGTATGAGATACTACTTTGCCGTTCTATTTTTTTTATTGTTATTCAGTTACAGTTGTCTGCATTTTCTCCCCATCCCTCCACCTCACCACAGCTGAACCCACCTCCCGCCCCTGCCTCTACCCTCGCCCTTGATTTCGTCCATGTGTCCTTTATAGTAGTTCCTGTAAACACCTCACCCACTGTCCCCTCCCCACTCCCCTCTAGCTATTGCTAGATTGTTCTTAACTTCAATGTCTCTGGTTATATTTTGTTTCCTTTTTTCTCTTGTTGTATAATCAACAAGTTAAAGGGGAGTTATGATCTCACCAGTTAAAGGTGAGATCATATGGTATTTGTTCCTCACCACCTGGGTTATTTCACTTAGCATAATGCTCTCCACTTCCATCCATGCTCTTGCAAAGGGTATAAGCTCCTTCTTTCTCTCTGCTGCGTAGAATTCCATTGTGTAAATGTACCATAGTTTTTGGATCCACTCATTTGCTGATGGGCACTTAGGTTGCTTCCAGTACTTGGCTATTGTAAATTGTGCTGCTATGAACATTGGGGTGCATAGGTTCTTTTGGATTGGTGTTTCAGGATTCTTAGGGTGTGTAATCCCAGCAGTGGAAAACTGGGTCAAAAGGCAGCTCCATTTTTAGTTTTCTGAGGAAATTCCATACTGTTTCTACAGTGACCTCACCAGTCTGCATTCCCATGAAAAATGTACTAGGGTTCCATTTTCTCAGCATCCTCTCCAACATTTGTTTGTTGATTTGTTTATGTTGGCCACTCTGACTGGTGTGAGATGGTACCTCATTATGGTTTTAATTTGCATATCTCTGATGGCTAGTGATGCTGAGACTCTTTTCATATGTCTCTGGGCCCTCTGTATGTATTCCTTGGAGAAGTGTCTGTTCAAGTCCTTTGCCCTTTTTTTCATTGGGTTTTTTGTCTTCCTGGATTGCAGTCGTGTGAGATCTTTATATATTTTGGAGATCAGGCCTTTGTCTGAGGTATCATTGGCAAATATGTTTTCCCATACTGTTGGTTCTCTTTGTAATTTGGTGCTGTTTTCTTTAGCCTTGCAGAAGCTTTTTATTTTGATGAGGTCCCATTTGTTTATTCTTTCCTTTATGTCCCTTGCGTTAGGGGACATGTCTGTGAGGATGTTGCTGCCTGGAATGTCTGAGATTTTCCTGCCAATGTTTTCCTCTAGGACTTTTATGGTGTTACGATTTATATTTAACTCTTTTATCCACCTTGAATTTATTTTTGTGTATGGCGTAACTTGGTGATCCAGTTTCATTTTTTTGCAGGTAGCTGTCCATATCTCCCAACACCATCTGTTGAAGAGGCTGTTTTTGCTCCATTTTATGTTCCTGCCTCCTTTGTCAAATATTAATTGATTGTAAAGACTTGAGTTTATTTCTGGGCTCTCTGTTCAGTTCCATTGGTCTATGTGCCTGTTTTTATGCCAATACCAGGCTGTTTTGATGACAGTGGCCTTGTAATACAGTTTGATATCAGGTATTGTGATCCCTCCTGCTTTGTTCTTCTTTCTCAAAATTGCTGCAGCTATTCGGGGTCATTTATGGTTCCATATGAATTTCTGCAATGTTTGTTCTATATCTGTGAAATATGTCATGGGTACTCTAATAGGGATTGCATTGAATCTATAAATTGCTTTGGGTAGTGTGGCCATTTTGATAATGTTGATTCTTCCAATCCATGAGCATGGTACATGCTTCCATTTGTTTGTGTCTTCCTTAATTTCTTTCTTCAGTGTTGTGTAGTTTTCTGAGTACAGGTCTTTCACCTCCATGGTTAGGTTTATTCCTAGGTACTTAATTTTTCTTATTGCTGTATCAAATGTGATTTTCCACCTGATTTCTGTTTCTGCAGTTTCGTTGTTTGTATACAGGAATACCTTTGATTTCTGAGTATTGACATTGTATCCAGCTGTTTTGCCAAATTCATTTATTAGGTCGAGTAGTTTTTTGGTGGAGTCTATAGGGTTTTCCATGTACACTATCATGTCATCTGCAAACAGTGACAGTTTCATTTCCTTCTTTCCAATTTGGATGCCTTTTGTTTCTTTTTCTTGTCTTATTGCTGTGGCTAGGACTTCCAATACTATGTTGAATAGGAGTGGTGAGAGAGGGCATCCTTGTGTTGTTCCTGATCTTAGTGGGAAAGCTCTAAGTTTTTGTCCATTGAGTATGATGTTGGCTGTAGGTCTCTCATGTATGGCTTTTATTATGTTGAGGAATGCTCCCTCTATTCCCACTTTGCTGAGTGTTTTTGTCATTCATGGGTGCTGTATCTTATCATGTGCTTTTTCCGCATCTATTGATATGATCAAGTGATTTTTATCTATGCTGTTCTTTATGTGGTGTATTATGTTTATTGATTTGCGAATATTGTACCATCCTTGCATCCCTGGGATAAATCCCACTTGCTCATGGTTTATGATCTTTGTAATGTATTGCTGGATGTGGTTTGCCAATATTTTGTTGAGAATTTTAGCGTCTATGTTCATCAGCGATATTGGCCTGAAGTTTTCTTTCTTCGTTGTGTCTTTATCTGGTTTGGGGATTAGAATGATGCTGGCTTCATAAAAAGAATTTGGGAGTCTTCCATCATTTTGGATTTTTTCGAATAGTCTGGGAAGGATAGGGGTTAGCTCTCCCTTAAATGCTTTGTAGAAATCTCCTGTGAAACCATGTGGTTCAGGGCTTTTGTGTGTTGGGAGTTTTTTGATGACTGCTTCAATTTCGTCTGCTGTTATTGGTCTGTTCAGGTTTTCTGCTTTCTCTTCATTCAGTTTTGGAAGGTTATGTTTTTCTAGAAATGTGTCCATTTCACCTAGGTTTTCAAATTTCTTGGCATACAGTTCTTCATAGTAATTTCTTACAATCCTTTGTATTTCTGTAGTATCAGTTGTAATCTCTCCTCTTTCATTTCTAATTGTGTTTATTTGGATCCTCTCTCTTTTTCTCTTGATGAGCCTACTTAAAGGCTTGTCGATTTTGTTTATCTTTTCAAGGAACCAGCTCCTAGATTCATTGATCCTTAGAATTGTGCTTTTAGTCTCTATGTCATTTAACTCTGCTCTGATCTTGGTTATTTCCTTCCTTCTGCTTGCTCTGGGATGTCTTTGTTGTTGTTCCTCCAGTTCTTGTAGGCATAGGGTTAGGTTGTTTGTTTGAAATGTTTCTATCTTTTTAAGGTAGGCCTGTATTGCTATGAACTTCCATCTCAGGACTGCCTTTGCTGTGTCCCATAAGTTTTAGGTTGTTGTGAGTTTGTTTTTCTTTCTAGAAAGTTTTTGATTTCTTCCTTAATCTGGATCTTGACTCATTCATTGTTTAATAGCAATGCTATTCAATCTCCATGAGTTTGAGCGTATTGGGTTTTTTCCTTTGGGGTTGGTTTGTAGTTTCAGTTCCTTGTGGTCAGAGAAAATGCTTGATATGATTTCAATTTTCTTGAATTTGTTGAGGCTTGTTTGTGTCCTATCATGTGGTCTATCTTTGAAAATGTTGCATGTACACTTGAAAAGAATGTGTATTTTGCTTCTTTGGGATGAAAAGCTCTGTATATATCAGTTAAGTCCATTTCCTCTAGGGCATTGTTAAGTGACACAATATCCTTGTTGATATTTTGTTTGGAAGATCTGCCCATTTTTGACAATGGGGTGTTAAAATCCCCTATTATACTCGTGTTGCTGTCAATATCTTTCTGGAAGTCCTCCAAGATTTTCTTAATGTATTTGGGTGCTCCTATGTTGGGTGCATATATATTTACAATGTTTATGTCTTCTTGGTGGATTCTTCCTTTGAGTATTATGAAGTGACCTTCTGGGTCTCTTTTATGGCCCTTCTTTGGAAGTCTATTTTGTCTGATATGAGTATTCCTACCCCTGCTTTTTCTTCCTGTCCGTTTGCTCGGAAAATTTGTGTCCAGCCCTTCACATTCAGTCTGTGTAGGTCTTTTGTCCTGAGATGGGTCTCTTGTAGGCAGCATATGTGTGGGTCATGTTTTCTTATCCATTCAGCTATTCTATGTCTTTTGATTGGAGCATTTAATTCATTTATGTTTACAGTTATTACTGATAGGTACTTATTCATTGCCATTTTTTCATACCTGTGTTCCTCTCTCTCTCTCTATTTTCCTTTCTTTCCTTGAAGCAGTCCCTTTAGCATCTCTTGCAGAGCTGGTTTGTTGGAGGTGTATTCTTTTAGAATTCTTTTGTCTGGGAAGCTTCTTATTTGGCCTTCTATCTTGATTGAGATCCTTGCTGGGTAAAGTAGCCTTGGTTGTAGGCCTCTGGTTCTCATTACTTGGAATATTTTTTGCCATTCTCTTCTGGCTTGGAGTATTTCCATTTAGAAGTCAGCTGCTAACCTTATTGGGGCTCCCTTGTATGTTACTTCCTGTTTCTCCCTTGCTGCCTTTAAGATCCTCTCTTTGTGTTGGAATTTTGCCATTTTAATTATGATGTGTCTTGCAGTGGGCCTCTTTGGGTTCCTCCTGCTTGGGACTCTCTGTGTTTCCTGGATTTGTGTGACTTTTTCTCTCATCAGATTAGGGAAATTTTCCATCATTACTTTTTCAAACAGGTTTTCTATCCCTTGCTCTTCTTCTTCTGGTATCCCTATTATACGGATATTATTACATTTCATCTTATCCTACATTTCCCTTAACCCCTCTTCATTCTTTCTGAGCCTCTTTTCCTTTTCTTGCTCTTTCTGGGTGTTTTTTTTTTCTATTTTGTCCTCCAGGTCTCTGATCCAATCCTCTGCTTCATGAAGTCTGCTTTTCATTCCTTCTACTGTGTTCTTCAGTTCAGAAATTGTATTTTTCATTTCCTCTTGGCCCTTGTTGATAGTTCCTATTTCCTTTTTCATGTTGATATAGTTTGCAGTGAGTTCAATGTAGTTTCCCTGTAGTTTCTGGTAATTGTCTGTGAGCTCATTGAGCTTCCTGATAACCATTGCTTTGAACTCATTATCTGATAGTTGCCTTCCTCTATTTCATTTAGCATTCTTTCTGAGGCTTTCTCCTTTCCTTTCATTTGGGATTGTTTCTTTGTGTTCCTATTGTTTGTGAGACTTTTCTTGTTAGCCTCTGCTTCTTAAATTGATCTGTTCTTACTCCCTGGGTTTATGGTATGAACTTGTATGGTAGAATGCCAGTGGGCTTCAGTGGTGCAGTCTCCTTAATCTCCTGAGCTCACTGGTCTTGGGCTGTCATTTATGTTGGCCATCTGTATGTCTTTGGGTTTTTATTGTTCTTGGGTCTTTCTTTGATGGGTCCTTCCCTGGAGCTCATTAATTGTGGGTCACTCTATCCACCACATTTTGTATTCTGTTGTGTCGATGTGGACAGTTTGTGTTGAAGCTAATTCTTCTGTGTGTACAAGGTTTTGAGGCTACTCTCTCCCTCTTGTTCAGTTGTTTGTTGTGGGTTATTTCTCCACCATTTAGTGTATTTCCAGATCAGTCCTAGATTGAGGCTAGTGTGGCTTCCCTCCCTCCTTCACCTTCTTCCGTTTGTTATCTTTTGGTGGGTTTCCTCTTCCAGCAGGTGTAATGGTGCTCTCACTCCAACCTTGCAAGTTCTCTGGAGTAGCAAAGTGAAATTTGTCTTACTGTCTTGGTTATTAGGATCACCCCTGTTTGGGTGTAACTCTGGTCTTTTCAGAGCTCCTGGTTTTTGTCTCACCTGTGGGAAAAGAAGAAAAAAAAAAGAAAAAGGGAAGGAAGGAAAAATGAATAGAGAAGGAAAGGAAGGAAATAAGGAAGAAGGAATAAAAAAAGATTGGAGGAAAGAAAAGAAGAAAGAATTTTAACAAAAATTAAAATAAATAAATAAATAAAACAAGGCAGGAAGAAGGAATAAAAAAGTAAAGGAAGGAATGAAGACGTAATACAAAAAGAAAGGACAGAAAGGAAGAAGGAATTAAAAAGAAAACAAGTCTTCTTCTGGCTTTAAACCAGTCAGGTTAGCTCTGCTGGTCTTCCTGTCTGTGAAATGGGAGGGTTGGGTGGAGGGATTTGTTTCATTTTTCTCCCTTCCTGAGCCACACTCTTCACTGTTGTCCAGCCTCCAGTGAAGTTCCTCAGGGTCCTTCTGCTCCCCCATAGGCCTTTAGTCTGCCAGTTGTGCTGTCCTTGAGGTGCAACCATTAGGAGCAACGCACACTCTAACTTCTTGCTCTTTGCTCTCCTAGATGCTAGGGGCTCTTGGTGCTCCTTCAGGGTAGTTCACCCCCCTACTGAGTCAAGTCTTTCTGGGGTCTGCAGTCTCCCCTAGCCCTGCAGCTCCCCTAGACCTGCAGCTCCCATCTTCTGGGTGTTCTGCCTTCCTCCTAGATAGGGAGTAGGCCCTGCATGGCTCTGTGCGTAGAGGCTAGGTGGGGGATGTTCAGTCCCCCGTGCTTCAGGCGTGGTCGCCTGTGGTTAGCCAGGCCGCTGATCAGGGTGCATACCTACCCGGGGCTTCAGGTGTGGGTGCCCAGGCCGCTGATCGGGGTACACACCAACCCGGGGGCTTTGGGCCTGTATGCCCAGGCAGCCTGGTCACTGATCTGGGTGTGCATGGACCTGGGCTTCAGGTTTGTGCTGGGGCTGCTTCTCCGATGTTCACAGTCCAGGTGTTGAGGGGGTAGGGGCGCAAGAGGTCACATCTGCTGTGGAGAGTTTTCTAAACAGCTGCTGAGTGCCTCTATTTTGTCTTTTTCTTTTTGGGAAATTCCTCCTTTTCAAGCCCCCTGATCCAAACAAGCACCTGGTCTCTCACATAGCCCAGCCGGGCTCTCTCCCAAGAATCTTGCAGCAGACCCTGTGCCCTGGCCAGGGACTTCAGCCGCCCTGGTCCCCGTGCTGGTCCCAGGGGCTTTATTGTCCTTAAGCACTCTTCTTACCGTCTGATTTTTCAATGTCCTCTACAATTTTTGGTCTCCAATCTTCATATATGCTGGAATACTTTTGGCTGTTCACTTTGTTCCTCAGATCAGCTACCCATTTCACTGGTGCGGAGGGGAAGTGGACTCCGCTCCTACCTATCTTGCCACCATCTTCCCAGATCTGCTGTTCTATTTTTTTTTTTTTTAATTCTGCTGACCTCTTTTCTTGTCTGACTTAGATTCTGGCCCATCATGTGTACCATATATATTTTGCAATATAGTTCCAACTCCTTCCTTAGTGTTTACTGTAACATGGTATGAAGTGAAGGTCAATTTACCAGGGGCGCACCTTGAGGTCCACTCCTTTAGCATGAGACTTCAAACCCAATTTTGGTGGTCATAAAGCTGAGCAGTGTTTTTTATTGTCTTAGCATAAGTTTTCTCAACCTCAGCACTATTCACATTTTGGATTGGATAATTCTTTGATGTGGAGGGCTGCCCTGTGCACTCTGTACAATGTTGAGCAGCATCCTTATCCTCTACCCACTAGACGCCAGTCATTCTTTCCTAGTTGTGACAATCAGAGAGTCTCTAGATAGCGCCAAATGTCCCCTGGGGGACAAGTCCTCCCTGGATGGAAACCACTGCTCTACTTAGGAAAAAAGGAAACCATTTACTCAATAGACAAAAACCACAGGACACATCATTTAAGAGAAATTTTTAAAAAGAACTTGATTAATTATTTATGAATTGTCATAATTGTTATGCTAGTAAATAAAATATTTACAAAATGCCCAACATATAAGTTTTCTTTCTTTTATCCTCACCTGATGACATGCTTATTGATTTTAGAGAGAGGGTAAGGGAGGGAGAGAGAGAGGGAGAGAAACATCAATGTGAGAGAGGAACACTGATCAGTTGCCTCTTATATGTGCCTCACCCAGGGACGGAACACACAACCTAGGTATGTGCCCTTACCAGGAATTGAACCCATAACTGTTTGGTTTATGGGATGATGCTCCAAACAAATGAGCCAGACTGGCCAGAGCTATAGGTTTTCTTAACGGTTATTATGAAGATTTTGGCCTTAGTTCAGTACGATAGTTGTTTGCCACTAAAGATTTTTAAAACAGTGTCCTGACTATATCAAATTTATATTTTAGAAAGAGGTATCTCCGATGGCACTTTGGAGGATTGATACTAGGAGGTAAGGTTGTTAACAGCAAGATTAGTCAGAATTTGGAAAAAGAATTTTGATTTCCCAAATACTGGTAGAAGGGTCTGGGCTGGATATGTATATATACAGGGTGGGGCAAAAGTCGGTTTGCAGTTGTGAGTACACAAGACATAGAGTTTATTCTCATATTAATATTATATTATTTTCCATGTGAATAACTGTAAACCAATTTGTCCCCACCCTGTATAGTGGTTGTAACTGAGATAATTAGTGGAAATCAGGAGTCATTCAGACATTCTCTCAAAGACTGGGAGGCCAGTGGCCCGATAGCCTGTCAAAGGTTTTGTTGTAGGATACCATAGCACACGAGACTGCAATGTAAAGAAGCATTCTTTTTTTCATCCCCTTGGCTAACCAGACTCCAATCATAAACATTTCAAATGTGTTACTATTATAAAAATCCATTTCTTGAAGATGTCTTCCTTCAGGCATAGCGACATCATTTACAACGCCCTGAAGTCTCCTCTTTGTTAGAATGGAGTAACTCATTGGCAGAATCCTTTTGAAAAGTTCCAGGGAGAGATGATGGATTGTTTGTGTTCAGTTTTAGCACTGGTATCCTATTCTATTTGATAATTTAACTGTTTTCACAGAACGCTAGGCTCCTAAGCATCCTAGGACATAGCTCCATTTTGCCACCTTGTACATTTTGTATATGTTGCATTCTAGTGGATGAGAACCGGCCATGGTGCTGCAAACATGAATTTAGAACTTGGATGGCACGCGTGGATCAGTAATCTATCTTGAAGAGAGGGAGCAGCAGGCTGAGGAGTTCTGGAAGCAAGCAGTAGTGTTTATGACCAATCAATTATGGGCTAAAACTTATTCATGCTGCTGTTTCCATTTTGAACTGGTAACATTTATAAGACTAGCTGCTTATCAACCATCAGTGGTTTACAGACACAGCAGTGACATGCTCTCATTAGGTTTTGCAGGTGTGGTTTTCAGCAAAAGACAATGTATGCACTTCCCTCTCCTTTTGTGTTGGGGCACTGGAGAAATTTTTCCCTCCTGGGCTCTGCCATATTCCTCTCCAACCTGCAATATGTTTTACTCTCCCCTCAATTATTAGAAAAATGAGCTTTTATGATGTTTTCTCTTAAATTAACTCAAAGACTGTTCCCATACAGATTGCAGTGTTAAATGTCTTCCCATAAGTCAATCCTTGAAAAGTTTCAGTGCACTCAGAGAAATGGTTTAAAGAACAATCTGCAGCATTATCCTCCAGAGTGGGATGTTTACAGAACTCCCTCTTCCTTTATACACAACAAATCTCTTATGTTCTTCTTATGCTGTACTGATCTGCCACTTTGATGTTTTTTGTTTAATCCCAAACTAGCTACTGATATCCTGCTGCTCAACGCATGTAGTTTCTCTGATTGAATGCCAGACAGCCCCTCTCAACACAAAAGTCATATCTATGATCCACTTGCAGGCCACCCAAAGTGGGCTTTTTATATTTTGGAGTTGTTTTATTGTATAGTTCCAGCCCCTGGCTTCAGAAAACACAAGTTTCATAACAGTTGTAATTTCTAAGTCCATTTTTCACACACTTGCCCAGGGTTTTCTGGGACGTTACTTTCCCTGTATTAACAGGCTTCCTTGCTCCTCCAGCTCTCATTCTCTGACTCCCTTCTACTTTATACCCTCAGGTAGGGAATGTATTGGAAACTCAACTACAGTAGAATAATCTTTTCTCAAGGAGAAAATAAGGCTTATCCCTGCTTAAAAAGAGAGCAGGGCAGATGGCATTTGCATTCCAGAATGATAATGATGATGATGGTGATGGTGACGATGATGGTGATGATTATGCTACTGTTAATGGGAACAGCTAATATTTGTTGAGGGCTTACCGAGTGCCGTGCTTGATGCCGTGCTTTACATATTCAACATTACTGAGTCCTCACAACAGTTGTACAAAGCACTGTTGCTATTCCCATTTTACAGATGAGGGAGCCAAGGGAAGTTATTAATTAATGGTGATTATAAATAAAGAGAAGGAATAGGAGTTGTCCTGGATGTTAATGGTCAAAGGCAATATCTGGTGACATCGATTCATTTATTTACTAATAAAATTTAAATTTTTTCTATATAACAGGTCCTAAGCTGAGTGGTAGGCTGTAACACTCTCCAAGGTAATCCTTAATGTGCCTAAGTGATAATTATTTCAGACACTCATTGAAAACCTGCAATATGCTGGACGGGAAGATGGCGGCAACATAGGTGGGAGCGGAATCCACTTCCCCTCAGCGCCAGGGAAATACCTAGCTGATCTGAGGAGCAGAGCGAACAGCCAACAGTACTCCAGCATATACGAAGATTAGAGACCAAAGATAGAGGACATTGAAAGATCTGACGGTAAGAAGAGTGCTCAAGGACAATAAGGTCCCCGGGAACCGGGACCGCGCGGTACAAGGGCTGCAGAGGCGCCAGCCCTGGCGCAGGGGCTGCTGCAGGAGTCCTGGGAGAGGGCCAGGCTGCGCTGTGAGCAGCCAGGTGCTTGATTGGACCAGGGGGGCTTGAAAAGGAGGAATTTCTCAAAAAGAAAAAGAAAATAGAGACACTCAGGGGCTAGTTAGAGAACTCTCGGTGGTGGCCGAGGCCCCTGGCGCCCCTCCCCCCTCTGCCCCTGGACTGCGAACGCGGAACGCGGGATTAGCAGCACCGGTGCTCACCTGAGGTCCGGTTGCGCGCGCAGATTAGCGAACGGGGCCCATACATGAAACCCCGGAGGGGCGCCCACACCTGAAACCTCCGAGATCTTTTGGAGCAGAGACTAGCTGCTCCACCCACAGACCCAAAACCTCGGAACCAAGTACCATGTGACTCGGTCCCAGGGCGGCCCCGCCCACCCGAGAGTCTCAAGCCCCGGGCGGCTGTATCGGCCCCCAAGCTTAGAGCCTCTGGCTCGGCGGCGGGCTGCGAGCTCACCAAGCGGAGGGCCGGCTGGATGCGCACTTCCCAAGCACAAAGGGGCTGGCAAGAGTCGTAACACCAAGGCCGCTGAACCAGCAGCTTGCAGCGCACCAGCCTCCCTAGCCTGGGCGGCTCAATTGGTCGGCCGGGCCGGCTGCGCGCTCAGAGCCCAAATAACGTCACAAACCCGAAGCGGCTGGATTCCCCTGCTGCACACGCACGCATCCCGAGCCAAAGCAGCTGGAGCGGCCACTCGAGAGTCCCAAGAACAAAGCTGCTGGATTGGCTGATCAACGGCCTGATTGCCTGCCAAGGACCACACCTACAAAACAGTGAAGAGTGTGACCCAGGAAGGAAGAAAAGTGAAACCAATCCTTCCAACCACCCCCTCCCGTTGCACAGACAGGACAACAGCAGAAATAACCTGAACGGTTTAAAGCCAACAGAAGATTTTTTTTTTCTTTTTTCCCTTTTTTTTTTTTTCCTTTTCCTTTCCCCCTGAACTCCTTCTTCCTCTCTCTCTCTTTTTTTTCTTTCATTCCTTCTTCCTCCCATCCTTTACCATTTTTATGTCTTCTTCCTGCCTTCTTTTATCTATTTCTATGTTTTAATTTTTGTTAAAATTCCTTCTTATCTTGCCTCCAATCTTTCTTTAATCCTTCTTCCATCCTTCCTTCCTTTCCTCCTTTCCTATTTCCTTTTTCCCTCCTTCCCATCTTTGGGTTTTTTTTTTTTTGTTTGTTTGTTTGTTTGTTTTTTCCTTTTCTTTCTCCCCCCCTTTCTATTTTTCCCACAGGTGCGACAACAAAACCTGGAGTGCTGAAAATACTAGAGTTAGACCGTGTTAAACACATAAACGTCAGCTCAAGACCAGTGAGCACAGGAGAGTAAGGAGACAGCACCACCGAATCCCATTGGCATTCTACCATAGAAGTTCATATCATAAACCCAGGGATTCAGAACAAAGCAATTTAAGAAGCAGAGGCCAACAAGAAGAGCCTCACAAACAATGGGAAGACAAAGAAACAATTCCCAAATGAAAGGAAAGGAGGAAGTCTCAGAAAGAATACTAACCGAAAAAGAGGCAAGTCAACTATCAGATACTGAGTTCAAAGCAATGGTCATCAGGAAGCTCACTGAGCTCTCTGAGCTCAAAGAGAACTACCAGAAACTACAAGGAAACTACAATGAACTCACTGCAAACTATATCAACATGAAAAAGGAAATAGAAAATATCAACAAGAGCCAAGAGGAAATGAAGAATACAATTTCTGAATTGAAGAACACAGTAGAAGGAATTAAAAGCAGACTTGATGAAGCAGAGGATCGGATCAGCGAGCTGGAGGATAAAGTAGAAAAAAACACCCAGAAGGAGCAAGAAAAGGAAAAGAGGCTCAGAAAGAATGAAGAGGCAATAAGGGAAATGCAGGACAACATGAAACGTAACAATATCCGTATAATAGGAATACCAGAAGGAGAAGAAGAAGAGCAAGGGATAGAAAACCTGTTTGAAAAAGTAATGATGGAAAATTTCCCTAATCTGAGGAGAGAAAAAGTCACCCAAATCCAGGAATCACAGAGAGTCCCAAACAAGAGGAACCCAAAGAGACCCACTGCAAGACACATCATAATTAAAATGGCAAATTTCCAAGACAAAGAGAGGATCTTAAAGGCAGCAAGGGAGAAAAAGGAAGTAACATACAAGGGAGCCCCAATAAGGTTAGCAACTGACTTCTCAATGGAAACGCTCCAAGCCAGAAGAGAATGGCAAAAAATATTCCAAGTAATGAGAACCAGAGGCCTGCAACCAAGACTACTTTACCCAGCAAGGCTCTCAATCAAGATAGAAGACCAAATAAAGAGCTTCCCAGACAAAAGAAGTCTAAAAGAATACAGCTCCACCAAACCAGCTCTGCAAGAGATGCTAAAGGGACTGCTTTAAGGAAAGGAAGGAAAAGAGAAAGACAGAGGAACACAGGTAGGAAATAATGGCAATGAATAACTACCTATCGATAATAACCTTAAATGTAAATGGATTAAATGCTCCAATCAAAAGACATAGAACAGCTGAATGGATAAGAAAACATGACCCACACATATGCTGCCTACAAGAAACCCATCTCAGGACAAAAGACTTACACAGACTGAAAGTGAAGGGCTGGAAACAAATTTTCCAAACAAACGGACAGGAAAAAAAAGCAGGGGTAGCAATACTCATATCAGACAAAATAGACTTCCAAAGAAGGGCCATAAAGAGAGACCCAGAAGGTCACTTCATAATACTCAAAGGAAGAATCCACCAAGAAGACATAAACATTATAAATATATATGCACCCAACATAGGAGCACCCAAATACATAAAGAAAATCTTTGAGGATTTCAAGAAAGATATTGACAGCAACACAATTATAGTAGGGGATTTTAACACCCCACTATCAAAAATGGACAGGTCTTCCAAACAAAAGATTAACAAAGATATTGTGTCACTTAACAATACCCTAGAGGAAATGGACTTAACTGATATATACAGAGCTTTTCATCCCAAAGAAGCAAAATACACATTCTTTTCAAGTGTCCATGGAACTTTTTCAAAGATAGACCACATGATAGGACACAAAGCAACCCTCAACAAATTCAAGAAAATTGAAATCATATCAAGCATCTTCTCTGACCACAAGGGTCTGAAACTAGAAACCAACCCCAAGGGTAAAAACCCAAAACACTCAAAATCATGGAGACTGAATAGCATGCTATTAAACAATGAATGGGTCAAGAATGAGATTAGGGAAGAAATCAAAAACTTCCTGGAAAAAAATGAAAACGAACTCACAACAACCCAAAACCTATGGGACACAGCAAAGGCAGTCCTGAGAGGGAAGTTCATAGCAATACAGGCCTACCTTAAGAAGTTAGAAACAGTTCACACAAACAACCTAACCCTACGCCTACAAGAACTGGAGGAACAACAACAAAGACAGCCCAGAGCAAGCAGAAGGAAGGAAATAACCAAGATCAGAGCAGAACTAAATGACATAGAGACTAAAAGCACAATTGTAAGGATCAATGAATCCAGAAGCTGGTTCTTTGAAAAGATAAACAAAATCGACAAGCCTTTAAGTAGGCTTATCAAGAAGAAAAGAGAGAGGATCCAAATAAACAGAATTAGAAATGAAAGTGGAGAGATTACAACTGATACCACAGAAATACAAAGGATTGTAAGAAATTACTATGAAGACCTATATGCTAAGAAATTTGAAAACCTAGATGAAATGGACACATTTCTAGAAAAATATAATCTTCCAAAACTGACTGAAGAAGAAGCAGAAAACCTGAACAGACCAATATCAGCAAAGGAAATTGAAGCAGTCATCAAGAAACTCCCATCACACAAAAGTCCTGGACCAGATGGTTTCACAGGAGATTTCTACAAAGCATTTAAGGAAGAACTAACCCCTATCCTTCACAGACTATTCGAAAAAATCCAAATGGATGGAAGACCCCCAAACTCTTTTTATGAAGCCAACATCATCCTAATCCCAAAACCAGATAAAGACACAACGAAGAAAGAAAACTTCAGGCCAATATCGCTGATGAACATACACGCTAAAATTCTCAACAAAATATTAGCAAACCGCATCCAGCAATATATTAAAAAGATCATCCACCATGACCAAGTGGGATTCATCCCAGGGATGCAAGGATGGTACAATATTCGCAAATCAATAAACATAATACATCACATCAACAACAGCAAAGACAAAAATCACATGATCATATCAATAGATGCGGAAAAAGCATTCGATAAGATACAGCACCCATTTCTGATAAAAACACTCAGCAAAGTGGGAATAAAGGGAGCAGTCCTCAACATAATTAAGGCCATATATGAGAGACCTACAGCCAACATCACATTCAATGGACAAAAACTTAGAGCTTTCCCACTGAGATCAGGAACAAGACAAGGATGCCCTCTCTCACCACTCCTATTCAACATAATATTGGAAGTCCTAGCCACTGCAATCAGACAAGAAAAAGCAATAAAAGGCATCCAAATTGGAAAGGAGGAAATGAAACTGTCACTGTTTGCAGACGACATGATAGTGTACATGGAAAACCCTATAGACTCCACTCAAAAACTACTCGACCTAATAAATGAATTTGGCAAAATAGCTGGATACAGAGTCAATACCCAGAAATCAAAGGCATTCCTGTACACCAACAACGAAACTGCAGAAACAGAAATCAGGAAAAAAATCCCATTCGATATAGCAACAAGAAAAATAAAGTACCTAGGAATAAACCTAACCAAGGAGGTAAAAGACCTGTACTCAGAAAACTACACAACACTGAAGAAAGAAATTAAGGAAGATACAAACAAATGGAAGCATGTACCATGTTCATGGATTGGAAGAATTAACATCATCAAAATGGCCATACTACCCAAAGCAATTTATAGATTCAGTGCAATCCCTATTAGAGTACCCATGACATATTTCACAGATATAGAACAAACATTGCAGAAATTCATATGGAACCATAAACGACCTCGAATAGCAGCAGCAATTTTGAGAAAGAAGGACAAAGCAGGAGGTATCACAATACCTGATATCAAACTGTATTACAAGGCCACGGTAATCAAAACAGCCTGGTACTGGCATAAAAACAGGCTCATAGACCAATGGAACAGAATAGAGAGCCCAGAAATAAACTCAAATCTATACGATCAATTAATATTTGACAAAGGAGGCAGGAGCATAAAATGGAGCAAAAACAGTCTCTTCAACAGATGGTGTTGGGAGATCTGGACAGCTACGTGCAAAAAAATGAAACTCGATCACCAACTTACGCCATACACGAAAATAAACTCAAGATGGATAAAAGACTTAAATATAAGCTGTAACAGCATAAAAGTCCTTGAGGAAAACATTGGCAGGAAAATCTCAGACATTCCACGCAGCAACATCCTCACAGACACATCCCCTAAAGCAAGGGACATAAAGGAAAGAATAAACAAATGGGACCTCATCAAAATAAAAAGCTTCTGCATGGCTAAAGAAAACAGCACCAAATTACAAAGAGAACCAACAATATGGGAAAGCATATTTGCCAATGATACCTCAGACAAGGGCCTGATCTCCAAAATATATAAAGAACTCACACGACTCCACTCCAGGAAGACAAACAACCCAATTAAAAAATGGGCAAAGGACTTGAACAGACACTTCTCCAAGGAAGACATACAGAAGGCCCAGAGACATATGAAAAGATGCTCAGCATCACTAGCCATCAGAGAGATGCAAATTAAAACCACAATGAGGTATCATCTCACACCAGTCAGAATGGCCAACATAAACAAATCCACAAACAAATGTTGGAGAGGATGCGGAGAAAAGGGAACCCTCGTGCACTGTTGGTGGGAATGCAGAGTGGTGAGGCCACTGTGGAAAACAATATGGAATTTCCTCAGAAAACTAAAAATGGAACTGCCCTTTGACCCAGTAATTCCGCTGCTGGGATTATACCCTAAGAACACTGAAACACCAATCCAAAAGAATCTGTGCACCCCAATGTTCATAGCAGCACAATTTACAATAGCCAAATACTGGAAGCAACCGAAGTGCCCATCAGCAAACGAGTGGATCCAAAAACTATGGTATATTTACACAATGGAATTCTATGCAGCAGAGAGAAAGAAGGAGCTTATACCCTTTGCAACAGCATGGATGAAACTGGAGAGCATTATGCTAAGTGAAATAAGCCAGGAAGTGAGGGACAAATACCATATGATCTCACCTTTAACTGGAACATAAGCAATAGAAGGAAAAAGCAAACAAAATATAACCAGAGACATTGAAGTTAAGAACAATGTAACAATAGCAAGGGGGGGGGGTGAGGGGTGGGGGCGGGGACAGTGGTTAGAGGGGATTACAGGAACTACTATAAAGGACACATGAACAAATCCAAGGGGGAGGGTGGAGAGGGGGGAGGGAAGTGGGTTCACCTGGGGTGGGGTGAAGGGATGGGGGAAAAGGCATACAACTGTAATTAAATAACAATAAATAAATTTAAAAAAAAAAGAAAACCTGCAATATACAGGAATTCTCTGCTGACATCTAAATGAAGATTTGCCATGTTTGCAACTGGCTTACTCAAAAGTCTGAAAGACACAAGTCTTTTGTAGGATACTGAACTAAGTAGGAAAGAAATTTTGCCATCTAATAGAATTTTTAAAAGATTTTATTTATTTCTTGCTTTTAGAGAGAGGGGAAGGGAGGAACAGAGAGAGAGAAACATTGATGTGAGAGAGAAACAGTGATCGGTTGCCTCTCCTACATGCCCCAGCTAGGGAACTAGCCCACAACCCAGGCATGTGCCCTGACCAGGAATCGATCTGGCGACCTTTCACTTTCCAGGACAATGCCCAACCTACTGAGCCACACCAGTCAGGGCTGTCCTCTAATAGTATTTAATCTATTTTTTAAATTAAATCACCTGCAATTATAATAAATTATTTTAGATGTATTTAACATAGTGAACACCTTTTGTCCCATTAATTTTTATTGATGTGATTGGATCTTTGTTTTTAAAAGTATAATACATTTTTAAAAACAACAATAGTGAACTCTGTTGCATACAACATGTCCCTATGAGTTTAAGTTTACATGTACTCTGAGTTAAAAATGGATTTGTCTAATCCTGAAATATTGGGATGAGCAGTTCAATGAATTATAAGTGGGACAAAGGATATCTATTTTTTTTACATGAGTACTAAACTAATGGAACGTATTTTCTGAGGCATGGTATAACAAACATATACATTGTTTAAAGAGGGTATGTCAAAATTTATAAATGGCAGCTCAGGAAAAGTTTTTTGAATTTGATATTATGGAGGCTACACTCTCTCGGAAATATCAATAGTCACTTGTTGAGCAATACTGTATGTATGCACTGTGCTTTGCAACTGTTTTAAATTATACATAGACTTTCATCCAGCCTCCCTTGTCAATAGTGATATGGAAATGAAAAGCTGTATAATCATTAAGATTAAGGATTGTTTCTTTTAGCCTTTAATATGAAATAAAAAAAGAAACACAGGTGTACTCATCAATATAGCTACAAGGATATTCATTGCACTGTTGTTTTGAATGGCTGAAAATTAGAAACCATTGAAATGTCCAACAGTAGAGAATTTGTTAAATAATTAATTGTAGACCTGACAGGTGTTGAGTACGTGGGATCCTCTTGCCCAATGCTGCCCTCTAGGCAAAAATTCTAGAGACAAAGGTTTGGTGATGAAGGAAACGAGTCTTTATTCAAAAGCAGTTACTTAAGCCTATCAAGTCACGGCTTTAATCTCTTAAGCCTGTCATTAAAGGCTAAACTCTAACACTTGAGTTCTCCTAGCCCCCCCCCCCCCCCCCACCGCCTCCCAACCCCTGTTGGCTTTTCATTATCTTGTTTCTATAGGGTCAGTTTACAAACTGAAAACAATATAATACACAAAAATGAAACAATTTTGGAAGAATGGCAGGCTTCTGCCTCAGAGTCTGTTTCTTCTAGAACACCCAGAGATTAAACCTGCCACCCTCTGCCAGGCCAGCCTGATCCTAGGCTGTGCCTGGAGTTCCTTCCCATACAAAATACTGTCAATTGGGAAATGCAGGCAGCTGCAGCACAATCATACCATCATCCTTGAGGATGAAGAGCGTGAGAGCAAGCCTGAGAGAGTGCCAGCTCAGGAGCCAGACAGCTTTCTCTGAGCCCTCTTTTATTTCCATTGCCTCTGGAGGCATTCAGCTTCTCAGCCAGTCCCTTCCTAGACTGCCCACAGTTGCCTCTGCAAACTCCTCCTACGGCTTCTTCCTTCTTCTCCCCAGTGATCTGAGTTGTCTTAATCAGATCTCTCTGTATCAATGTGGTTCAGCTCGTTGGGTGTTATCCTGCAAAGTGAAAATTCTCCAGTTCAATTTCTGGACAGGGCACAGGCCTGAGTTATGGGTTTGGTTCTGGATTGGGACACGTGTGAGAGGCAATGGATTGGTCTTTCTCTTCCTTTCTTTCTCTGTCCCTTCCCCTCTCTAAACAAACAAATAAATAAATAAATAAAATCTTTTAAAAAATAAATAAATGTTTTAGTTAGGATTTCCCAGAGAAACAGAACCAATAGGATCTATATAAATATATGAGAGGAGATTTATTATAGGAGAAGGTCTGAGAACCAGGGGAACTGATGGTATAACTCCCAATCCAAAAGAGAAGGTCCAAGAACCAGGAGCTGTGATGTCCCAGGGTAGGAGAAGATGGATATCTCAGCTCAAGAAGAGAGAGAGAATTTGCCCTTTCTCTACTTTTAGCTCTGTTCAGGCCCTCAACAGATTGGATGTTGCCCCCCACCCCCTTGGTGAGGGTGGATCTTCTTTAATCAGTTTATTGATTCAATTGTTGTTAATCTCTTCCAGAAACACCCTCACAGATACACCCAGAGATGTTAACCAGCTATGTTGGCATCCCTTAGTCTAGTCATATTGACATCCCCTAGCCCAGCTACATTGATATAAAATTAACCATCACATTAAAATGGCAATGAGGAAGAATAAGGAAGACATGGGGAAATGTTCACAAGCAAATTTCTAACAGTGTATACAGTGAGATTGCATTTTTAAAAGTTTTATGTGTATGCAGAAGATTGATTAGAAAAGACATATTCCAACTGTTAGCAGTGACAAAACTTAAAGTTAGCCCTGGCTATCTTGCGTAGTAAAACAATGGTGGTTTTATGTTCATATTTATCTTAACTTTTATTTTAAAAATATCCTACAATAAACATGTGTTACTATGGTAATTTTGAAAAAATGGTAAAAGTTACAAAAAAAAAGAAAGAATGGAATGAAAGGACAAACACAAAGAGTGAGGAAGAGAAGAAAAAAGAGAAAATACTAGTTAAAGGATTTTAAGACAAATGAGGAGTGCAAGAAACATAAAAACCCAAGATAGCCTGAATAGGTCAATGGCTGAAAAAAATGGAGAACAATATTGTACCATGAAATTTAAGTTTTACTTTCTCTCATATTTCTTATATTCATTTTTGTGGACCTCGTTGTTTTGAACAGAGATTTAGGTTTGACAAGGCAACTAAAAATTGTGGTTTGCCCTATGCTATAAATTTCTTGACCCATAAATTGCTCTGCTATGGGGATATCTAAACATTTTATAAATGTTTTCATTATAATTATCACTCCAGCCAGACGATTCGATGACAGGCACCATTTTTGAAATCCTGCTCACAGTTTATGAACTTGCAGAATTACTAGATCCATTTCCCATGCCATCCCACTCCCAGAGTACCTGTGAAATACAAAAATAAATACAAACAATTGTCATGATGAGAACGATTAAACCACATGAAAAATAAAATTATGGCTATTTTACTTTAACCTTGAAGAAACTTAATTTTTGTTATAAAGATGGGAAAATGTGCTTTTAACTATATGTAAATTATGTTGGAAATAAAACATGGAGGCTGTTATAGTATCACTTTCTCTAACATCAATGTGCTGGGATGATCAAAAATGATAATGTAGCCCCAGCTGGTGTAGCTCAGTGGATTGAGTGCAGGCCTGAGAACCAAAAGGTCACCAGTTCAATTCCCAATCAGGGCACATGCCTGGATTATAGGCCAGGTCCCCAGTAGGGGGCATGTGAGAGGCAACCACACATTGATGTTTCTTTCTCTCCCTCCCTTCTCCTCTCTCGAAAAATAAATAAATAAAATCTTTTTATAAAAAAATGATAATGTAGATATGGAATGTGATTAGAAAAGAATAAAATTTGTTGGGTTGGATAGGCTGTGTGAGTGGCACCAGGGCATGCTACATAATTTGTGGGGCTCAGTGCAGAATGAATAGGAAGGGCCCCTTGTTCAAAATGTTTTAAAAATCTCAAGATTATGATAATAGTATTAATCAAGAGCAGAGCCCTTCTAATCAGGGGCCCTGTGCGATGGTGAGGTTGCACACCCAGGAAGCTGGCCCACTGGGCCCACTGGCCCAGTGAGCAGAGTGACAGGATACAAGGTGCTGGTCCAATATGACCAGGCCAGTCTTTTATTCCCTCTAGACGTCATGTTTCTCATCTTCAAAACCAACAGGTTATTTGGGGAGAAGCCCTTTGTTGTAAGTGATAGAGATTTAACTCCCGCTAGCTTAAATTTTGGGAGCTCACAAAACAGTTTAGGGCTGACACTGGGCTTACTTTAGAGGGGGCATCAGGGAACTTTTTATGTAAACAGCCAGAGATTAATATTTTCAGCTTTGCACACCTTATGGTCTCTGTCACAACTACTTAACAATGTTGCTGAAACACAAATGTAGCCACAGATAAGATGTGAATGAATGAGCATGGCTGTTTTCCAGTAACACTTTATTTATGGACACTCTCATTTTCATGTATTTTCATGTATCAGGAAATATTCTTCTCTGATTTTTTCCAACCATATAGAAATGTAAATATCATACTTATTTGTCAGGTCATGTTAAAATAGGGGAGGGCTGGATTTGACCTTCGGATGTTTGTTTGAAGACTCATGTCTAGAGACAGAAGGCATTATTAGGTGTTTGTATCTGTGCATGTTTATCTCTCACATGGTTCTGTTCCTCTTTTGGTGTTAGTGTCATTCTTTTCCAGCAGAGATGGACTTTCTCCACATGACCAGGTGAGTGGAGATGGGATGGGGAGTGAGATCAACAAGAACTCCAGCCTTACCACCTCAGTTTAGTCACCTCAGAGGAAAGAATGCCTCTTCGTCCCCCAGTACCTACAATGCAATCCTGTTTGACTAGATTGATTTTGCTTATATAATGATCATGGGTCAACCACTGTGGATAAATGGGTAGAATATTCTGATTAGCCAGCCAGTCCAAAGTCTTGTGGCCATGTACTCCTGTGGACTTGTGAAGACTGGGTCCCATAAATTTGACATCCCCATTAGAACCACACAACTTCCCATGACCCTCTTTCCCTTTCAAATCACCACTGACAAATAGCACGAAAGCATTCTCCATTTTTGCCTCCTTCCTCTCCCAGTCACTCTTCAACCAGTGGCAATGTGACCCCTATTCCTCCCCTGCCACTAAAGGCTTCTTTGGACACTAAGGACATCCAGATTGCCACATCTCTAAATTCTTACAGACTGTGCCGAAATTTAAATATCTGAGCATGACCTCCAGCTTGATATCTCTTTTACTGGCTTTCATATTTCTATAAGGATAGTGCATAGCAGTTTATGACAAATACATTATCTCACTAAATCCTTATAGCAAACGTGAATATAGAAAGGGTAGGTCCTTTGCCCCCACTTTAGAGATGAGACTGACAGAGACATTAAGTGACTTGTTCAGAAACATTAAGTGACTTGTTCTACATCCTTGATATCTGGCAGAGCTAGGACTTGAATGCTGGTCTTTTGACACTAAGTCAAGACTTTTTGACTAGTGTACATGTCGATATTTTATAGCAATCAACAGATTCTCCTCCTTTTTTTTTTTTTTTTCTAATTTCTCCTTCTCAATTTCCCTGGCTAGGTCCTGTTCTTCCTCTCTTAGGCAACATAAAGATCATCATCAAGGGTCTTTACCTTTTCAGACCTATCTTCTTAAGCAGTAATTTCCACTCGAGCTAACTCTTAGGAGGGTTTCCCTGTCCCTGTTGTTGACACGAGCCATCACTTCTCTGTTCCTTGTTCCCAGCCCTTCTTAAAAATGTCCCCACATGGCTTTAATCATGACTCTTGTGTACTTTACTCTCTGATGGAGAGGATCTCTGTCACCCATCTTAGCCTTTCTTCCTGACCACAGTGCTCTGTACCCAGATGGTACACATTCATTTTTATTAAAGTGCAATTGAACTTAAAAACTTCAGAGCATCAAAAGATACTACCAACAGAGTAAAAAGACAATCCACAGAATAGGAGAAAGTATTTGCAAATCATATATCTGATAAGGGATTGATCTTGAGAATACGTAAAGAGCTCCTATAACTCAAAGACAACAAAATAAAAAGCCTAATTAAAAAAATGAACACTGAACTTGAATAAATATTTCTCCAAAGAAAATATATAGGTGGCAAATAAACACATGAAAAGATGCTCAACATTGCTAACCATCAGGGGAATGCAAATCAAAACCACACTGAGATACCTCTTCACACTAATTAGGATGGCTACTTATTAAAAAGCTCCCCCCCCCCAAATAAGTGTTGACGAGGATGTAGAGAAATTGGAACTGTTGTGCCTTGCTAGTGGGAATGTAAAATGGAAAACAGTATGGTAGTTCTTAAACATAGAACTCCTATATGATCCAGCAATTTCACTTCTGGGTATATACTCAAAAGAATTGAAAACAGAGATGTGGACAAATACTTACACATGGATGTTCATAACAGCATTATTAACAATAGTCAAATGGTAGAAACAACCTACATGTCCATCAACAGATGAATGGATAAACATAATGTGGTACATATATGTACAGTTGAATATTATTCAGCCTTAAAAAAGGAATGAAATTCTGATATATGATATAAAATGAAGGTCGAGATGTTATGCTAAATAAATATTCCATATGCAAAAGGATAATTATTGTATGTTTTCAGTTCTGGTAGGTAGGTACATAGGATAATCAAATTCATACAGATGGAAAGTTGAATAGTGGTTCTCAGGGCCTAGGAGGTGGAGAAATGGGGACTTAATTGCTAGATGGGTACAAATTTCAGTTTGGAAAGGGAAAAAAATGTTCTGGGGATGGATAGTGGTGATGGTTGCACAATGTTGTGAGTACACTTATAATGGTAAATTTTGTTATTTTACCACAATAAAAAAATAAAAGAAATGAAGTTGAACGGAATTGCATTCCAGAGAACATCTTTAATGTTCTGCATATTGTTTTGTAGCGGTGGTATAACATGGTAGATAAGTACTACTTCATTCCTAAGACAGCCAACCAACCATAAGATTGAACCCCAGTCTCATCATGTATGAGTTGTGTGACTTGAGGCACATTACTTATTTCACTGTCTCGCTTTTCCTAGATCTGGAATTGGCATGATTAAGGACAGCAACAACCCTGTGGGTGGTGATGAGGGTGAGATAAAGAGTGCAAGATGCTTAGCAAAGTTCCAGGACTACAGCAAGCCTTCAGTGAGTCGAATGTATTAGTATGATTTTACATATTTTAGATATGCTAAATAATGACAATTTATGAGGTTCTCAATGAATTCTTTGTCTCCCGGGCTATCACTTGAGGTGGCATCTCTGTGCAATCATTCATTTTCATGGACATTAGGAGTCTTAATATCTTCAGTTTGCTTTAGCCTCATTCTCCTATCATCTGCCTAATGGACTCAAACCTGCCAAGGATGAGTGATCCAGACAGGTGAGGCTTGTCAGTCATTCTTGGCAGATATCCATGACATGGGTATAATTTAGCAGCCATTTTCGTACTGCATGTTTTTGCCTTGCACTGCGGTGCTGGTCCTCATATGTCCATGTGTACATTGGGGCTAATGATGCTTGGGGTGTGCTTTGTGATATGATTAAGCCAGAGACTACGTGAGTTATTTAATTAGGACAGATGTAATTCCATGTCATTTAAGAAGCTGTTTCTTGTCTTACTTTACAATTCTACAGAGCATATATGAGGACAGAGTTCTCTTTGCACTCTGTGAGAGGTCTGTCTTTAGATAAGCATCACATAATGTAGGCTTCTGTGGGATTGTTAACTAGTGTGAGTTAAAAAAAAAAAGGCTATGTCATGATAAAGTAGCAAAGAGGAAAAGCTTGCCTTAAATATGGAGAAGAATATGTTGATTTGCCTTTGCTTATTAGGAATTTGGGCAAACTTGACCATTTTGCAGTTGGCCTTTGTACTATCTAAGAAGTATGGGGTTATAAAGTAAATGAATCACATAAATAAGATAGTTCAGGTAAATGTTGAACTCATTATTGAGAATCAGCTCTTTTTAAGGAATTAACTGAACCAATTTCTAAGAATTCTCCAAAATTCTTTATTCTGGTCAATGACTCATTCTTCTCTCCCATCCCATACTATCACCCCCCCCCCCCCCCCCCGCCCAACTTCTTTTCTTTTTTTATTTTTTAAAATATATTTTATTGATTATGCTGTTACAGTTGTCCCATTTTTTCCTCACCTTTATTGCCCTCTGACCTGCCCACCCCCTTCAACCAGCATTCCTCCCCAACCTTGGTTCATGCCTATGGGTCATACATATAAGTTGTTTGGCTTCTCCATTTCCTATACTATTCTTAACTCCCCCTGTCTATTTTGTACCTAACATTTATGCTTCTTATTCCTTGTACCTTTCCCCCTAATTTCCCCCCACCCTTCCCCACTGATAAACTTCCGAGTGATCTCCATTTCTGTGATTCTGTTCCTGTTCTAGCTGTTTGCTTAGTTTGTTTTCATTTTTGTTTTTGTTTTAGGTTCAGTTGCTGATAGCTGTGAATTTGTTGCCATTTTACTGTTCATAATTTTGATTATCTTCTTTTTCTCAGGTAAGTCCCTTTAACATTTCATATAATAAAGGCTTGGTGATGATGAACTCCTTGAACTTGACCTTGTCAGGGAAGCAATTTATCTGCCCTTCCATTCTAAATGATAGCTTTGCTGGATAGAGTAATCTTGGGTGTAGGTCCTTGCCTTTCATGACTTTGAATACTTCTTTCCAGCCCCTTCTTGCCAGTAAGGTTTCTTTTGAGAAATCAGGTGACAGTCTTATGGGAACTCCTTTGTAGATAACTGTCTCCTTTTTCTTTCTGCTTTTAAGATTCTCTCCTGATTTTTAATCTTGGGTAATGTAATTATGATGTGCCTTGGTGTGTGCTTCCTTGGTTGGGTCCAACTTCTTTTGGACTCTGGGCTTCCTGGACTTCCTGGAAGTCTATTTCCTTTGCCAGATTGGGGAAGTTCTTCTTCATTATGTTTTCAAATAAGTTTTCAATTTCTTGCTCTCCTCTTCTCCTTCTGCCAGCCCTATGATTCGGATATTGGAACGTTTAAAGTTGTTCCACACCTTCCTAAGTCTTTCCTCATTTCTTTGGATTCTTGTTTCTTCATTCTGTTCTGGCTGAATGTTTATTCCTTCTGCTCCAAATCATTGATTTGAGTCCCAGTTTCCTTCCCTTCACTGTTGGTTCCCTGTATATGTTGCTTTATTTCATTTTGCATAGGCTTCACGTCTTCTTCTATTTTGAGACCATTCTCAATCATTTCTGTGGGCATCCTGATTACCAGTGTTTTGAACTGTGCATCTGATAGGTTGGCTGTCTCTTCATTGCTTAGTTCTATGTTTGGAGCTATGATCTGTTCTTTAATTTGGGTCAGTTTTTTTTTGTCTTGGTCACCTGTTACATTGTAAGCAGTGGAACCTTAGGTATTCTCCAGGGCAGGACAACCCACGTTGCTGCATTGTCATGCTGTATGTGGGGGAGAGGTCAGAGAGGGAACAATGCCAGGTGCTCAGCCTTCAGAGGGCTTTCAGTCACTTCCCCCGATACTCAAGCAAATTGGGCACTTCTTATGCTGATTCCTAAGTGGGAGGTTTGTGTACATTCTACGTACGTTGTGTACGTTCTGTGGGCCTCTCCAATGAACTGTCCTGTAAGGCTCTGAGTTTCTCCTGTTGCTGCAACCCCCATAGATTTTTATAGTCAGAGGTTTTGAGGCTTTATTTGCCCTCACTGGAACCCTGGGTTGCATGGTCTGTCTCACTCCCCAGTTGTTCCTCCCAGTTTATCCACATGCAAATGTGGGACTGCCCAGTCTGGCAGCTACCACCTTGCCCAGTCCTCCAGCTGCCACCTTGCTGCACATCCTCTCTACCTCAGCTGCCCATCTCCGCCCCTCCTACCGGTCTGGATGATGTTTCTTCTTTAATTTCTTAGTTGTCAGACTTCCATACAGTCCCATTTCCTGGCAGTTCTAGTTATTTTTTGTTTTTAATTTGTTGTTGTCCTTCTTTTGGTTGTGTGAGGAGGTAAGGTGTATCTATCTATGCCTCCATCTTGGCTGGAAGTCTTATTTTCTTCCATGCAATTTTATTATATGCTTTTGTCCATTAGGCAGGAAAGTCTGTTCCTCTGTCCTCTAATGCCAACTAATTTACAGAATATTGACAGAACACCCAGTATGTGTCAGAGCGTATGTCAAATGGTGGAGAGAAAGAGAGAAATGAGAAATGGAGGCGATGACTGCAGGAATTAAGAGAATGAACATTGATATTAGAGGGACATAGATTTGAGTCCTGGCTGTATCACCGAATGGCTGGGTCAGGGGACAACGTTCTCAATGTCTGTGAGCCTCAGATTTCTGATGCATAAGATATAGAGGACTACAATATCCTCCCAAGAGAATTGTTATAGAATTCAAATAAAGTAGAATATTTCTATTAAGTAGATATTTCTAGTTGCAAGGGTCAGAAACAGAATCCCAAATCTCATAAGGAAAAAAGACTCTAACAACTCATGTAACTGAAAAGTCTAGGGGTGGATTTCAGGTATAACTGAATCCAGGGGACTTAATTTTGTCAAGAATCAGCCTCTTTTTCCAAGTCTGGATTTTGCTATCTTCTGCCTTATTGAATTCCCAAGAGGCCTCTTCAGTTTTATATTATTATGCTCGTCACCACAGCAGAAAGGGATCTTGTGCCTCCTAGCAGTACCAGCAAAACTGGGACCAGTTCTCATTGGATCAGTTTGGGTCATCACTGACCAATGATCATAGTCAGGGAGGTGGAATATTCTGAGAAGTTTAGCTTGGGTCACATGCCCCCTCACCAAAACCAAGTGGACTATAAGTGTGTGTGTGTGTGTGCGCGCGCGCGCGTGCATGTGTGCAGGTATATATAGAGAATGGAAAGAGTTTCCCAAAGTAAAATCTGAATGCTATTTCTGAAAGAAGAGGAAATTGATGACATTAGGCAAAACTCAGGAGTTTTTTTTTCCCTTGTACATGTTTTATTGGGTTGTTTCTCTTCTTTTCATTTTATTATTTTATTTTAATTCTATTTTATTGATTATGCTATTACAGTTGTCCTGATTTCCCCCCCACCCTTTGCCTCCTTCCACCCAGCACTCCCCCACTCCCTCAGGCAATCCTCCTACCATTGTTCATGTCCATGGGTCATGTGTATTAGTTCTGTGGCTACTCAATTTCTTATACTTTACTTTACATCCCCATGGTTAATCTGTAATTACCTATTTGTACTTATTTTTTAAAAAAATATATTTATTGATTATGCTATTACAGTTGTCCCATTTCCCCCCCACTCCACTCCATCCTTCCCAACCCCTCCCTCCCACATTCCCCCCCTATAGTTCATGTCCATGGGTCATACTTATAAGTTCTTTGGCGTCTACATTTCCTACACTATTCTTACCCTCCCCCTGTCTATTTTCCACCTATCATCTATGCTACTTATTCTCTGTACCTTCCCCCCCCACTCCCGTGTTGATAACCCTCCATGTGATCTCCATTTCTGTGGTCCTGTTCCTGTTCTAGTTGTTTGCTTAGTTTGCTTTTGTTTTTTGTTTTAGGTGTGGTTGTTAATAACTGAGTTTGCTGTCATTTTTACTGTTCCTATTTTTTATCTTCTTTTTCTTAGGTAACTCCCTTTAACATTTCATATAACAAGGGCTTGGTGATGATGAACTCCTTTAACTTGACCTTATCTGGGAAGCACTTTATCTGCCCTTCCATTCTAAATGATAGCTTTGCTGGATAGAGCAATCTTGGATGTACGTCCTTGCCTTTCATGACTTGGAATAGTTCTTTCCAGCCCCTTCTTGCCTGTAAGGTGTCTTTGGAGAAATCAGCTGACAGTCCTATTGGAACTCCTTTCTAGGTAACTGTGTTCTTTTCTCTTGCTGCTTCTAAGATTCTCTCCTTCTGTCGAATCTTGGCTAATGTAATTATGATGTGCCTTGGTGTGTTCCTCCTTGGGTTCAGCTTCTTTGGGACTCTCTGAGCTTCCTGGACTTCCCAGAAGTCTATTTCCTTTGCCAGATGAGGGAAGTTCTCCTTCATTATTTGTTCAAATAAGTTTTCAATTTTTTGTTCTTCCTCTTCTCCTTCTGGCAGCCCTATAATTCAGATATTGGAACATTTCAAGATGTCCTGGAGGTTCCTAAGCCTCTCCTAATTTTTCCAAATTCTTGTTTCTTCATTCTTTTCTGGTTGGATGTTTCTTTCTTCCTTCTGGTCCACACTGTTGATTTGAGTCCCAGTTTCCTTCCCCTCACTATTGGTTCCCTGTACATTTTCCTTTGTCTCTCTTAGCATAGCCTTCATTTTTTCAACCAATTCTGTGAGCTTCCTGATTACCAGTGTTTTGAACTGTGCATCTGATAGGTTGGCTATCTCTTCCTCGCTTAGTTGTATTTTTTCTGGAGCTTTGAAGTGTTCTGTCATTTGGGCCATTTTTTTTGGTCTTGGTGCTTCTGTTACTTAAAGGGGCAGAGCTTTAGGTGTTCCCAGGGGCGGGGTAATGCTGGTCGCTGCGCTGTAATGCTGTATGTGGGGGAGGGGCCGAGAGGTAGTAATGGCGCCCGCTCCACTCTCCACCGGATTTTAGTCACTCGCTGTGCTACCCACAATCAAATTGAGCCCCTCTGGTGCTGGTTCCCGAGTGGGTGGGCTTGTGCACGCTCTAGACCCCTGTGGGTCTCTCCAACGACCTGTCCTGTGAGGCTGGGAGTTTCTCCTGCTGCTGCCCCAACCCCCATGGGTGTTTTCACTCAGAGATTTGAGGCTTTATTTTGTGGGGCTGGAGCCCTGGGTTACGCGGTCTGCTTCGCTCCCTGCCATTTGTCTGGTTTATCTATGCACGAATGTGGGGCCTTGGGGTCTACTACCTGCTGCTCTGCCTGCCCCGTTCTCCGCCACTCTCAGTCCAGCCCTCTTGGTTTATCTGTGCGCTTGCCATGGCCACACCAGTCCTCTCTGCCAGGGTCCCCCTCTCCGCCCCTCTTACCGGTCTGGATGAATGTTTATTTTTTATCTCCTTGGTGTCGGACTTCCTGGCCGTTTGATTTTCTGTCAGTTCTGGTTGTGCGAGGAGGCACAGTGTGTCTACCTACGCCACCATCTTGGTTCTCCACAAAACTCAGGAGTTTACAAGAGTGGGTTAACACAGAGGCTGGCATGTAGGAATTTTTGTTGTTATTATAGTTATTATTTTGAAAATAATTAAAGAAAAGTAAATTAAAATGGAAACATGATTGGATTAAAAGAATGAAAATGATTAAAATTAAAATGGGAAATGGTTTTGTTTTCCATTATAATGGAGAGGATAAACATAAACTAGAAGGGGACAGGGTTGTCACGGAAGGCCTGCCAGCAGTAGTTGGAGAAGACCCTGAGTCAGGGTGACTGATGACACTTCGACTGCCTACTCCCTCTGTTCCTGAAAGTGTCATTGAAAGTACGGGCTAACAACAAATGCCCCCAATGACTCCTTATGAAATAGGTTACTTTGTAATGGTGAGTGAGTCTCTATTTTAGAAATATTTGGTCCTCTAATTTGGTAGGATGCTCAATTAATTGATCCTCTAAGAAAGCTAGACTCATGAAGTCCTCTTGTATGTCTTTGGTGTCCTCCCCAGCATTATATACAAGGGTGGTGAAACACATTTAAAAGAGTTTCAATTACCAATTAAAACTAACCCTAACATTCAGCCCAGTACCTTGTTAGCCATTTTTTTTTTAATTTTAAGGACATGTACTAGGAAAACAACATTTATTTTATTTCCAAGTATTTTCCTTTTCACATTTTACTAATTTACACTGGCTTTATCCTCATTAATAAAAACTAGTGCCGTTTTGATGCAGGAGACAGAATAAGAATGAGGAAGTCCTGAGACACTTCAGCTGTCGTCAGGCAGTATCATGATTTCTGAGAATTGCCTTGTGACATCTGGAAAGGAGCCATGCTTGAGCACCTTTACCTCATTACAAAAAATTATCATTGTGGTTTCTTCCCCAAGTGGGCAAAGAGGATTTCAGGAAATCACATGTGCAGAAGCTTAAGTAAAAATCCTGTAAAGCCTGTAACTGTTCAATAGAAGGGGGCCATTCTCTGATCAGAAATGGCCTGATCCTGTATCTTGGGCTTAATAAATCTTGCTTTGCTTCTTTGATTATCTTTGTTTTTGTAGTCCACTCAATTCTTCGTTTGTGGCCACCAAGAGCCTGGACCCCATCTCCATCTGCAATAATTTTACAATATACACACTCTTTAATAATTTTTCCATTTCTACAGTATTTAAAAGCTATTTTCTTTTAGTTTTCCAAAAATGTGATTATTTTCAACTCTTCTGTTTTAAGCTCAGGTATTTTTTAAATGGACCAAGATAAAGATTAATATATTGCATAGAAACCCTGGAAGACATATACCTCAATTCCAGACTTTATTTTATTTACAGCCCTGTTCTTTGCAAAAAAAATATCAAAATCTCATTCTTTATAATCTCATTAGGTCCCTAAGACATTGGGTCTTGTACTGTTTGGGACTGATTGATGGGTTTTTTCCTCCTTTTCTCCCCATTAATGCAGGAATATCAGTATCTCAGCTTCTGAAAATGTGTTTCAAGATCTATTTGATTTAGAAGATCATATGATAAACAGGAATTATAAACAGTTTATCATTGAAATCTTTTTATTTTTGCAATGAACTTTTAATAAGTTCAAGGCATTGTTTTCATCATGCCTTAAGGAACATGTTCTGCTTGATTTATGATGCACAAGTTTATTACTTTTTGTTATAATCAATATCTGTATAGTATAGTGCTCGGGTTAATTAGGAAACATTCTATCATTTGACTTTGCCTCCAAGACTCCTTTTCCCCTTCCTTCCTTCCTTCCTTCCTTGCTTCCTTCCTTCCTTCCTTCCTTGCTTCCTTCCTTCCTTCCTTCCTTCCTTCCTTCCTTCCTCTCTCTCTCTGTTTCTTTCTTTCTTTCTTTCTTTCTTTCTTTCTTTCTTTCTTCCTTTCTTCCTTTCTTCCTTTCTTCCTTTCTTCCTTTCTTCCTTTCTTCCTTTCTTCCTTTCTTCCTTTCTTCCTTTCTTCCTTTCTTCCTTTCTTCCTTTCTTCCTTTCTTCCTTTCTTCCTTTCTTCCTTCCTTCCTTCCTTTCTTCCTTTCTTCCTTTCTTCCTTTCTTCCTTTCTTCCTTTCCTTTCTTCCTTTCTTCCTTTCTTTCTTTTTCTTTCTTTCTTCCTTTCTTCCTTTCTTCCTTTCTTTCTTTCTTTCTTTCTTCCTTTCTTCCTTTCTTCCTTTCTTCCCTTTTCTTTCTTTCTTTCTTTCTTTCTTTCTTTCTTTCTTTCTTTCTTTCTTTCTTTCTTTCTTTCTTTCTTTCTTTCTCTCTCTCTCTCTCTCTCTCTCTCTCTCTCTCTCTCTCTTTCTTTTTCTTCTTTCTTCTTTCATTTCTCTTTCTCTTTTTCTTTCTGTGCAATTTTAGAGAGTGTAACCAGTACCTTTGGGATTTCACTCTCTTGGTGCTAATTATTTCATGCCTGACTCTGGGCCCTGGTTTATTGCCTTGAAAAAATGTCCTTAACTAGCAGCTCCTATCACTATTCTTCCTGTCTATGATTATACTTCATGGTGTGAAGATTAACCCTAGGGATTAATCAAATATTTACTAGCTCAATTTCACCATTAGAGAAAAAAAATATAGAGAGAACTTCTAAGATCTTTATAATGCATAATATAATGTTTTTATTATATAGTAGATATAAGTTCTTTATTATATAATATATTATATATGTATATATAATATATTATATGTGCATATATATACTATATCATGCACATTTACATATATATTAAATTTTAAAAAAACTAACCAATCAGGTTATCTAGGGAATCCATAATGTATTTAAAAAATAAAGAATTCAGTTTTTTAAAATCGTTCCTGGCATAATTTATGATCCATTCAGGAAGTTGGACAAAAGCTTAACATTTAAGAAAAATTTTATTGTTGCTCAATTACAATTGTCTATATTTTCCCCCTACTATTGTCCCCTGCCCTACCCACTCCTCACCTCCCACATTCAACCTCCCCTCTGTTGTCTTTGTCCATGGGTCCTTTATACTTATTCCTTGACTTGACCCTTCTCCTTATTTCCCCCATTAGCCCCCTCCCCACTCCTCTCTTGTCACGGTCAGTTTGCTTTTTATTTAATTTCTCTAGTTATATTTTGCTTGCTTGTTTGTTTTGTTGATTAGGTTCCACTTGTAGGTGGGATCATATGGTATTTATCTTTCACCACCTAGCTTATTTCACTTAGCATAATACTCTCCAGTTTCATCCATGCTGTTGCACAGGGTAGGAATTCCTTCTTTTTTTCTGCTGCATAGTATTCCATTGTGTGAATGTACCACAGTTTTTTGATCCACTCATTTAGTGATGGGGATTTAGGCTGTTTCCAGCAATTGGCTATTGTAAATAATGCTGCGATGAACATTGGGATGCATAGGTTCTTTTGAATTGGTGTTTCAGGATTCTTAGGGCATAATCCCAGCAGTGGAATTGCTGGGTCAAAGGGCAGTTCCATTTTTAGTTTTCTGAGATAATTCCATACTGTTTTCCACAGTGGCCATACCAGTCTGCATTCCCACCAACAGTGCACTAGGGTTCCCTTCTCTCTGCATCCTTTCCAACATTTGTTTGTTGATTTGTTTATGTTGGCCACTCTGACCGGTGTGAGGTGGTACCTCATTGTGGTTTTAATTTGCATCACTCTGATGCCTAGTGATGCCGAGCATCTTTTCATATGTCTCTGGGGCCTCTGTATGTCCTCTTTGGAGAAGTGTCTGTTCAGGTCCTTTGCCCATTTTTTAATTGGATTGTTTGTCTTCCTAGTGTGAAGTCAGGTGAGTTCTTTATATATTTCGGAGATCAAACCCTTGTCCTATATATCATTGGCAAATATATTTTCCCATACTGTTGGCTCCCTTTTCATTCTGATGATGGTTTCTTTAGCCTTGAAGAAGCTTTTTATTTTGATGAGGTCACATTTGTTTATTGTTTCCTTTATGTCCCTTACTCTAGGAGACATATCAGTGAAAATATTGCTACGTGGAGTATCTGAGATTTTCCTGCCTATGTTCTCCTCTGGGACTTTATGGTGTCGTGACTTATATTTATGGATAAATCTTTTATCCATTTTGAGTTTATTTTTGTGTATGGTGAAAGTTGCTGGCTGAGTTTCATTTTTTTGCATGTAGCTATCCGTATCTCCCAACACTATTGAAGAGGCTATTTTTCCTCCATTTTATGTTTCTGCCTCCTTTGACAAATATTAATTGACCACAGAGACATGGGTTTATTTCTGAGCTCTGGGCTCTCTATTCTGTTCCATTGATCTATGCATCTATTCTTATGCCAGTACCAGGCTGCTTTGATTACAGTGGCCTTGTAATATAGTTTGATGTCAGGTATTGGAATCCCTTCTACTTTTTTTTCTCAACATTGCTGAGGTTATTTATGGTCATTTATGGTTCCATATAAAATTTTGAAATGTTTGTTCTACATATGTGAAATATATCATTGGTATTTTAATAAGGATTGCATTGAATCTATACATTGCTTTGGGTAGTATGACATTTTGGTAATATGGTTATTATTGATAGGTACTTATTCACTGCCATTTTACCCCTTTGTAGTTGTGTCCCCCTCTCTCTCTCCCTCGCTCATTCTTTTTCTTCCTCTTCTTAAAGAAGTCCCTTTAGCATATCCTGCAAGGCTGGTTTGGTGGAGGTGTATTCTTTTAGCCTTCTTTTGTCAGGGAAGCTCCTTATTTGGCCTTCCACTTTAATTGAGAGCCTTGTTGGATGAAGTAGTCTTGGGTGCAGTAGAGAAGCCTTTGCTTTTCATCACTTAGAATATTACTTGCCAATCTCTTCTGACTTGTAGTGTTTCTGTCGAGAATTCAGCTGCCAGCCTTTTGGAGCTCCCTTGTATGTTACTTCCTGTTTCTCCCTAGCTGTCTTTAAGATTCTCTCTTTGTCTTTGAATTTTGGCATTTTAATTATGATGTGCCTTGGAGTGGGCCTCTTTGGATTCCTCTTGATTGGGAACCTCTGTGCTTCCTGGACTTGTGTCACTTTTTCTCTCATCAAATTAGGGAATTTTCTGTCATTAATTTTTCAGACAAGTTTCCTATCTCTTGCTCTTCTTATCCTTCTGGTGTCCCTAGTATACAGATGTTATTACATTTCATGTTGTCCTGCAGTTCCCTTAACCCATCCTTGATTTTTTTGTCTTATTTCCTTTTCTTGCTCTTTCTGGGAATTTTTTTTCTACCTTGTCCTCTAGCTCACTGATTCCATCCTCTGTTTCATCTATCCTGCTTTTGATTACTTCTACTGTGTTCTTCAATTCAGAAACTGTAGTCCTTAGCCCTGGCTGATATGGTCAGTGCATTGAGCGTTGGCCTTTGAACGAGAAACTGTAGTCTTCATTTCCTTCTGGCTCTTATTGATAGTTTCTATGTCCTTTTTTTTTCATGCTGATGTAGTTTGCAGTAAGTTCCTTGTATCTTCCCTGTCATTTTTGTAATCCTCACTGAGCTCATTGAGCTTCCTTGTAACCATTGTTTTGAACTCAATATCTGATAATTTACTTTCATCTATTTCACTTAGCACTCTTTCTGGGGATTCCTCCTTTCATTTTGAATGGGGATTGTTTCTTTTTCTTCCCTTTATGCCATTTATGTTGGCTTTCTGGATATAATTGGGTTTTGATTCTTGTTGGGTCATTCTTTGGTGGCTCCTTCCCTCTAGCTGCTTGAATGAGGGTCACTCCACCCACTAGTCTTGTATGCTGTTGTGCAGGTGCTGCCAGAACAAAACCACACCCACAGGAACAACACCCACCCACAATCCCACTATGAACAGCAAATGAAACAGTATTAATAATGGTATAAATATATTAAGACTATTATAATAAAAGAGAGTGAATATCAGATGGTCTACTGCAAGAAAAATGATTTTTAGAACACAAATGAGGAGCACTAATAAGAGTAGGGAATCTGAGCATTGCAAAGAGAAAAAGTAAGACTTACATCATAAATAAAAAAGGGAATGAAGAAGGCAGAAGGGAGTAAGAGAAGGGAGGCATACAGTATTAGGTTTAAACAGAAATTCAAATGAAATAAAGTGAGACAGAGGAGGAAAAAAGTAAATAAATAATAAAAATAGGAGTCAAATTGGAGAGAAAGATTCACCATAGCACTATCAACAACAAATGAGCTAAAATTAATATATGTGGGATGGGAATAAGAGGGAGAAAAGAAAGAAATAAAAGGTTAAGAGATGTCTAGAGGAAAGGGAACTGATTTTGGGATGACAGAAAGAGAGGGAATACTATGAGTGAGGAATGAAAACCAGGCTAAGACAGGGAAAAGTTAGAATTTGAGACAAAAAGAAAAAGGAAAAGGAAAAAAAGGGCAGGATGCAGGAGGAAAAAAAGATCAAAACAGGCTAAGACAGGGCAAAATTAAAAGTTGAGACAAAAAAAAGTAGGAGACAGAACAGTATAATTAAAGATTTGAAATAGAAAATTAATGAAGATCTAGTGATAAAATTGAAAAAAAAATGCAACAACTACCCTATCCACAACCAATGATTGCTAAAGGTGGAGAGAGAAAGTGGGTATTTTAAGAGTGGGAAACAGAATGTGTGATGACCATTGACACACAATTAGTTTTGAGAGGCTGGATGGGGGAGAAATAGTGAGTGTGTAATGGAAACAAATTGTAGCAATAGAGAAAACAAAACTTTAATAAGAGGAAAGAAGAAGGTAAAATGGGGTAATAGAATGGAGGGGTAAAATATGTGAATTGAAATAAACTATAATATAAAGTCTAGCGACTTAATATGCAGAAACTTGAAGGACAAGAAATTAATGTTAAAAAGCTATGCAAGAAAGAAAATACCTCAAATCATGGAGAAGACCATAGTAGATTTTGTCTTTGTAGTATCTGATATTTACTACTCTTTTTTCTTTCTGGATCCACCTCTGGTGATGTCAGAGGGTGACTCCATCCGACCTTAGGCAGCCTGTTGGAGAGTACCAGGGATCTACTGTCTGTGCCTGACTCCTTCAGTTGTTAATCTAGTCACTATGCAATCAGCAGTCAGGCTTAAGCACCACAGGATGGGGCAGACTCCCCCATGGGGGCAAGGCTATTGCTTCTCCTCAGCCTGATGCCACTCTGAGGGGAGTGGTCTGCCTGAGCAAGATAGCTCCTGAAGTATGCGGGATGACTCAGCACCAGAATCCTGGTGGTTGCTCTCTCATTTCTTTCCCCAAAGCAACTGCCCCCAGTATCTCCTCAAGCGTCTCTAAGTCTACTCTGCCTGCCCCTTTGCCAGAGCCCAGGATAAGTGGCTGCAAATGAAAATGTATGCATTGGTCCTTTAAACTGCTCTTTGTGTCTCCAGCCGAGCATCTCTGGCAGACAGCAACCCTGATGCTTTTTGCCAGTGGTTTTTATCTGTGTACTTTTCTGGCACTGGTGCTCTATGCTGGGGATCCCAGTTTAGGGTTTATACCCCACACTTCTCAGGAGGATCCAACTGGCTGCTTAAATATCCTTCCGGTGCTCCAGCTGCCACCTGTGGGTGCCCAGCCAGCCCTCTCGTGTCTCCATGGCACTCCTTACCAGTCAGGTTGTGCTGAAGCTGTTTTTTCTGTCTGTGGTTACAAGGCTTCTCTCTTGATATTATTCAACTGTTTATTCCAGGCGATTTCTCCACAATTTAGTTGTAATTCCAGATTTTTCCTGGGAGGAGGTTAGTATAACTTTCACTCACTTCTTAGCCATATTGGATCCACTCCTTTTTAAAAAAGAATTTTTTTTAAGACCTCTAGTCTCTTTGGGAAAGGGTGATTTCTTACCTCAAATCATGTATTCAAGCATCATGTGAATGGCAAAGATGGAATTATGGTTACTTGAATGTATAAGATTAATATTTTTGTTGAATTGGAGAAGTATAATAAAATATATAGTTATGATATTTTTTAATTTTTTAATTGTTATTTACTGAACATCATCCTCCCTTTACTACCCAGGAGGATACTGGTGACTGAGAGATATTTTGGCTATTCCTACCTCTTTCTGTCATCTGCAGCATTAACCCCTACCACACGGAAAGATTATGTTAAAGAGATTATAGAAGCATCACAATATGTATTGATGAAGAATGTAAGACTAAGCACTCTCCAAATAGAGATGTTACATTCTATATGGAGCAATTATATTATAGTGTTTATGGGTATCTGAAATGACTAGCTGGCTCTATTTTCTGGACCAAACAGTCCATATAATGACAATGAGTGATGCCTCCACAGATGAATAAATTGTCTATATGGAAGGAAATGGTTTTACTGGTCATCCAGGGCCTGAAGTGGAAGAAGAGGCCATCACAATCAATGCTATCTTAGCTTTAGTTGTTGATGTTATCTGGACACAGTTCTGTCTGTCTTTATAGCCCATAGGGAATGGGTTGATTACTCTGATTTTGCTAGGATCATTTTTTGCATAAGTTGGATTGTAAGGAGGATGGGAAACTAACAGTGGATTGGTTGCTCAGAAATCTGTTCAGAAAGCAGAGGGAGATAAAATTAAAGGTCAGCCAAAGGGGTTTGGTTATCTAAGATAACCTACATGGTTATTTTTAGTCTCACAGACTTTGAAAAACAGCATATTGAGGTATAATTTACAAACCATAAAATTCACTCATTTTAAGTGTATAATTCAATGATTTTTAAATAAATTTACAGGTGTGTGATCATCACAACAATCTAATTTTTGAACGCTTTAACCACTCTTGAAAAAATGTCCATTTGCAGACACTTCCTGTTTCCTACTCCACCCTCAGGCAACCATTCATCTACTTTGTGTTTCTACAGATTTGATTTTTCTGAATATTTCACATAAAAAAATTATATAATATGTGATCTTTTCTATTTGGATATTTTGGGGGTCATCCACATTGTATCATTTATCAATAATTAGTTCATTTTTACATTATTCTTTTGTATGAATATAACAAACTTTGTTTATTCACTTCCCAGTTCATAGATGTTGGGTGATTTCCACTCTTCAGCTATCATGAACAATGCTGTGATAGACATTAATGTGCAAGTCATTATGTGGACATATGTTTTCAGTTTTTCTGGTTAGATACCTAGGAGTCATTTTTTGTGCTTGATGCTTTCTAGGTGATACTGCCCTCAGCCACGATAGGTTGGACTAGAGATGAACACCTGACTCATAGGTGGCCACTGCATTGGTTGGCCACCTATCTGTGACTTCTAAGGCACCACCAAAAGTCAGATGAGTTTGGCTGCTCAGATACCCTCTTAGAGAGGTTGTCACTGAAGCTGGGCAATACCAGAGGCAAGTCATGTTGTCTGAGGTCTGAGAATATCACTGCTGGACTGTGCCTAAGATAAATAGGCAGGGGAAGCCAGTTAAGAAGAAAAGGAAGGAGCTAATTCTGAGATGAAGAAATGTGAAAAGTCATATAGAGAAATCTTGGTTGGTGTCATCTCCATGCTGTCTCTGGATTGCATAGCTCTTCTTGATTTCTGTGAGATTGCTGTAGCATCACAATTAACCCCCACCTCCCATTTTCATTTGAGCTTCTATGAGTAGGTTCCTATTGCTTATAATCAGGAGATCTTTGAGGAAAACACCTATAATGCTAATTCATGATCATTTTGTGAGCATTCTCACTCTTAGGCCCTTGCAAACAGGACTTTCCAATTCATCATTATTTTCTTTTTTTTTTTCCTAAGGACCCACAGATAGTGCTTAATTATCCATATTAGTAAAGGTAAACAGTGAAAAGTATAAGCCAAGTCTTCTTAAATTTCATAGTATATTTTGTAATGATTAAAAATAATTAGTCATATCTACTGAATACTTCACTATTATTCATTCAACAAATAGTTGTTGACTGCCTACCTATTCCAGACACTGTCTATAACTAGAAAGAGGAGGTCCTGGCTCTCAGAGAGCTTTCCATTGAGTAGCACAAAGGGATTCAAAATTATATGGATAGTTCACAAAATGGATACAAGAAAAGGGATATTATTGTGCCTTATCAGGCACATGATGGTGTTATTTCCCTTGTAAATGGTGCTTCAGTGAAGACTAACCCATAGCCAGTCTTTTCTATAGGCCTGAGGAATAAATTATGATAAAAAGGAGCAAAAGTGCCTTGGCCAGTGTGGTTCAGTTGATTGGAGTATCATCCCATAAATGGAAAGGTCACAGGTTCGATATCTAGTTAGGGCACATACCCAGGTTGTGGGTTCAGTCCCTGATCCGGGTGCCTATGAGAGGCAACCGATCAATGATTTTCTTTCACATGGATGTTTCTCTCCCTCTCTTTCTCTCTCTACCCTCCATCCTCTGTCTAAAATCAATAAGGATGTCCACAGGTGATCATAAACAAACAAAAAATGAATGAAAGTAATTCACCTGTAGCAACCAAATAGAGAAGCTTCACCAAAGACAGTAACACCCTCAGAATGGTGGCCCCAGAGGAAAAAAAACAAAAGTAAAACAAACCAAACAATAAAACAACCCTCTAAGATCCCAGAGTGATTGGAAAGATGAGGTGGGGGTAGGGGAGTTTTGACCTTAATGCTGCTTGACTCCCCAGAAGTTGACTGGAGAGCCTACAAAATCTGAGACTTCTCATGGACACCCCAACCTGGAGACAGACTCCCAAGACGTCTTTTGTTGCTTTCTGGCTAATGCTCTTTTGGAAAGTCCCATGATGGGATGTGGAAAACAACAGTCTGAGTGCAACCACTCCCGAGGTGGCCACACTCCTCCCTTGGATACTGTGAAGTGGGTTCAGGCCTTTTATCACATCAGAGAGGAGCACACAGCTCACGGATTCTAATGGCAGCCCTATACCACACCCGTGAATGTCCTTCGGAAAACAGGGAGGTGGGAACAGTCCCCTTAGGAGCCTTGAAGCTAGAAGGTGGGGGGCAGACCTCATCCGTTCTGGGACAGTGGAAAACTGGCACAGTTTTCACCAAAAGAAACATGAATACTTAATGGGAACTCTGTCAGTTTGGGCAGAAGCCACCCTGCCCATTCAGACTGTGCCCATCCCTCCTGAGCCACCATGCATTTGGTTCCAGTTATGCCACACCTGTGTTGGGAGAGAAACTGGAAAGAGCAGCCAATTAGCACTCAGAAGAACTAACCTCCACTCCCAGCGGGCAACCTTTGTGAAACGGGGCATGTGCATGCAGTCATGACCCTTCAGGTGTCTTTAGCTCTAAAATAATTGTACTGTTCAGTGATTCTGCCCATAACCCTGTCAGAGATCATAGCTTGTTAGTAAAGCCTGCAGTGGGAAAGAAAGTTCTGGAGTCACCCCAGCACTGACTTCAGGACTTGGTCACTCCATAATTCAAGGATTGAAACCTCGATCTTCTGAATTTGCTGACCAGTTTGAGATTCAGTGGAAAGAAAAGGCCTTTAGTAAGTGATGCTCTTAAATATGTATTTCGTTACTGAACCACGAACGAAAGGAACTGCAGTCTTTATGTTGTTTAGCGAGATTCTTTACAGCAAGCTTGGCTCCTACTAGTGGACTATCACTCTGAAAATACTCTGGGAGCAATTACATACACAGTAACCCCTTATTAAGTAGCAATTTTATCTAACTTTCTCCATTTCCGTCTGAATGTGACCATGAAGGGAGAATTGAACTTAATACATTGTGGCACTCATATGCTCTGTGTGGACTGTATAGAGCTCAGCAGGGTGACTTAACATGTATGTACCAGCACCATGCAGAATTTGGGGGTGGGGAGATTTTCATTAACACCTCCCACTCTTCCACCACCTACACTTCAAATCAGTCCAAAATCCCAGTGTTCTTAAAGAAATGGAGAGGTGTGGGAGGAAAATTACTGTGTTTGGCTTCTTACTGGCACCATTCCCATTTCAAGCGGCAAATGTGCATGTAGCATTAATATTGTTTCAGAGTTGGGGGTCTTAACCCGAGGCTAAAAACAACTGAGAATCAGCATAGGTGAGTCTCTTGAGGAGGGGCTATCAGCTGTTTTTCTGTTCTCATTTCTCTTAATTCTTGATGGGAAGAGTCTTTACATTTTCTGAACATAAATTAATTTATAACAAATTATGCCTTTAATAGGTGCTGAAACAAATGCATACAGATTAGTAGGGAGATGAAATGAATCCAGAAGTAGAAGACCGCCGAATAATGTGTTTAAAATATTTTTACTGACATCTTTCTTTCCTCTGTAATGATTCCAAATGACCTAACAACAAATTTGTTTCCCTATTACCCCTTTACTCTACTTTTCCTGGCCAGTAAAAACAATGAATAATGTAAATACAGAATATTCCTAAGATCCTTTTCCCTTTGCCTGCTGTTCTGTCTTAAAAAAACTATTTTCAGCCCTGGCTGTTTTGGCTCAGTGGATTGAGTGCCAGCTTGCCAACTGATGGGTCACTGGTTCAGTTCGTGGTCAGGGCACATGCCTGGGGTGTGGGCCAGGTCCCTGGTTGGGGGTCTGCAAGAGGCAACCAATCGATCTTTCTCTCTCTTTCTCCCTCCTTTTTCTCTCTCTAAAATAAATAAATGAAATCTTTAAAAAAACTATTTTCAGGCTTGCTTTGATACATGTTGCCAAGTCAGGGATAGGTATCTAATTGGATTTTTCAGTGGATACATACTATTACAGAATACTACCAGAATCCCTTCAATTTTCTGCTTTGACTTACTCTTTTTTTAGACTTCTTTAGTAGTCTCTCTTTCTCTCTCTCTCCCTCTCTCTCTCCCTCCCTCCCCTTTTGCTGGATGGTAGATGCAGAGGGACAGGCGGTTAAATATGCCTGGCTTGGAACAAAATAGCCTGGCTGGCACTCAGCCCCTGATCCTGCCTCTGTCTAATTCACACAGGTGGGATCATAGACTCTAAGAACATTCTAGATTCCCTAGCTAGGAGAAACACTATAAAGCTTCACAACTCAGTGTCGAGCTGTACTTTGTGTTCATCTTAAGCTTCACTTCTTGTTTATTTACACTTGATCTTCTCACTGCTTTGAGTAGCAGTCCCCTCCCTTTGCCCTCTGCATGTGACTCCCTGCTTTGGTTCTCAGTTTAACAACCCTGTATCAATGGTCGTTCTTCTTGTCCCCCTGGCTTTGCAGTGCTTGGTCCTTTACCAATTTTCTAGATTCTATTCCTACTCTTGGGTTTAATCTGACTACCTCTTTTGCACTGTGGGATCAGGCTTATCTCCAGGTCCCAATTAGTTCATGTCCAGCTGGTTCCACCAAACCCAAATCTGACATGAAATAAGAAAAAAGAAAATGGTCACATCACTTCTTATCTCCTTGTTCTGGTTATCCACTGCTGTGTAACCAATCACCATGAAACCTAGTGACTTAAAAGAATAATAGTATTTCCTTATCTTTCATGGTTTCTGTGTGTCATAGTTTGGGAAGGGCTCAGCAGGGCAGTTCTGGTTTGGGTGCTCCATGCAGTTGAAATCAGAAGGTGACTAGAACTAGAGCAGCTGGGGACAGCTAGCCATTTCTCTATTTATGTTGTGTCAGGGTTCCTCTAGCAGGCTCTTTTTGGGCTATGTTTGGCTTCTTCATAACATGGCATCCTCAGAGGAATGGGGCTGCTTACATGTAGCTCAGGGCTCTAGCAAGAGTGTGTAGGTGAAAGACACAGAAGTGAGATTTTATGACCTAATTTTGCAAGTAGCATTGTAAAATTAGGTCATAAAATTCTGCCATATTCTGTTGGTTGAAAGTTACAAAAGGCAGCTCACATTCAAGAAGAGGGAATTAGACTATCTTTTGGTGAGAGACGTGGCTGCCTGTGGAAGATGAGATCTACCACATCCTTTTCTCATGTCCTCTTCTCCAGTTTTCCTCCAATGTAATTAATACATTAATCTCTTTGGAGGAGTAGGTAGGCAAAACAGAGGCTCCTTCCTGTGTCCTCTCACCTAGTAAAGGAATGTCTGTTCACTGTGAACCGAGATCAAAGCCTCCTCTATCCTTTGAGGAAGGCCTCAGAAGGGCTGTCTCCTCTCCTGAGCTATAAAATAACATTAAAATAGTGTCTTATATTTAACGAATCACAGTGCCAAAGATTCCATTTTCTATCTTCATAATATTGTATGTGTATGTGTGTGTGTTTCCCCTACCTATATGCAGGAATCTTGTGTTTAATCTTCGCGTTCTCTTTTCCCCCTCCTGCTGATAAGGGTGACACCCAAAGTAGTTCTTGAGGGATATCTGCTGAAAGAATGGATGAATGAATTAATGGATGAAAATAAAATACAAAACCAAGGCACAATGAGTTATGCTGAAAAACATTATAAAAATGCTTTTCTGCCAAGGCCAAGTGGCTCAACTGGTTGGACTGTCATCCCATATCATGGATTCAATACCTGTTCAGGGTACATATCTAGGTTGCAAGTTCGATCCCTGGTTGGGGCATGTACAGGAGGCAGCTGATCAATGTTTTTCTCTTACATTGATGTTTCTCTTTCCCTTCCTCTCTCTTTATAATCAATAAATATATCTTCAGGTGAGGATTAAAAAATACTTTATTTTAAAATGCTCTGGGCTTCAGATATCTGTTTTGGGGGGTGGCAAGTGGCCTAGTCAGAAATTTCGAAGTCCCCTCAAAGATAAGAGTTCACCAGACATACCTATTACTTACTCTGAGCATCCCCTGGACCATACTGCCTTCTATGTTCAACAAACCTGTTAAAAGCAGAGTTGTTGACTGACCAAAGTGTAAAATAAAGGGCTGAGATACATCATTAGACATATGGTCTCCCAGACATTGAAAGCTTTCTTTAGTACATGGAATTCATAACACTTTGGCCTCCAGGACCATGATTGTATTTAGAGGCGCCACCAGAAATAAATACTTGACTTCTAGTACAAGATTCCTTCTTGCTGGCCCTCTCCCACAGCCACAGAGAGGAATCTTGTGCACAATTTAAAAATATAAAATTAGCATTTGGTTCAAATCATTTTACTGATTTTTAAGTGACAATTTAACCTTTTTTATTGAGTGGGATAATCAAAGACCATCCCTGCTGAGGGTCAGTGACCCTAAGCTAATCCTGTTGTGGGTAGGGGGCAGGAGCTCTACTATATGATTCTGTCCTTTTAGCTAGAGCTGATGGGCTGGGCTGGTTCCTCACCCGGGACAACTACTCAGGCCAGTGCCTTAAGAGATAGCCTGCTCTAAATAGAAATAAAACAGAAGAAACTCCACTGCCAACAAAGAATAAGAAAATAAAATTATGAAAATAATGCTATTTACAACAGTATCAGAAATATGAAATACTTCAGGAGATTAAGGACGCGGCACCACTGAATCCCATTGGCATTCTACCGTAGAAGTTCATATCATAAACCCAGGGAGTCAGAATAGATCAATTTAAGAAGCAGAAGCTAACAAGAAGAGTCTCACAAACAATGGGAAGACAAAGAAACAATCCCCAAACAAAAGGAAAGGAGGAAGCCTCAGAAAGAATGCTAACTGAAAAAGAGGCAAGTCAACTATCAGATAATGAGTTCAAAGAAATGGTTATAAAGAAGCTCACTGAGCTCACAGAGAACTACCAGAAACTACAGGGAAACTACAAAGAACTCACTGAAAACTATATCAACATGAAAAAGGAAATAGAAACTATCAACAAGGGCCAAGAGAACATGAAGAATACAATTTCTGAACTGAAGAACACAGTAGAAGGAATCAAAAGCAGACTTGATGAAGCAGAGCATCGGATCAGCAAGCTGGAGGACAAAGTAGAAAAAAACACCCAGAATGAGCAAGAAAAGGAAAAGAGGCTCAGAAAGAATGAAGAGGGATTAAGGGAAATGCAGGACAACATGCAACATAACAATATCCGTATAATAGGAATACCAGAAAAAGAAGAAGAGCAAGGGATAGAAAACCTGTTTGAAAAAGTAATGATGGAAAATTTCCCTAATCTGATGAGAGAAAAAGTCACACAAATCCAGGAAACACAGAGAGTCCCACGCAAGAGGAACCCAAAGAGGCCCACTGCAAGACACATCATAATTAAAGTGGCAAAATTCCAAGACAAAGAGAGGATCCTAAAGGCAGCAAGGGAGAAATAGGAAGTAACATACAAGGGAGCCCTGATAAGGTTAGCAGCTGACTTCTCAATGGAAACACTCCAAACGAGAAGAGAATGGCAAAAAATATTCCAAGTAATGAGAACCAGAAGCCTACAGCCAAGGCTACTTTACCCAGCAAGGCTCTCAATCAAGATAGAAGGCCAAATAAGGAGCTTCCCAGACAAAAGAAGTCTAAAAGAATATACCTCCACCAAACAAGCTCCGCAAGAGATGCTAAAGGGGCTGCTGTAAGGAAAGGAAGGAAAAGAGAGAGAGAGAGGGGAACACAGATATGAAAAAATGGCAATGAATAAGTATCTATCAGTAATAACAGTAAACATAAATGGATTAAATGTTCCAATCAAAAGACACAGAATAGCTGAATGGATAAGAAAGCATGACCCACACATATGCTGCTTACAAGAGACCCACCTCAGGACAAAAGACCTACACAGACTGAAAGTGAAGGGCTGGACACAAATTTTCCAAGCAAACTGACAGGGAAAAAAAGCAGGGGTAGGAATACTCATATCAGACAAAATAGACTTCCAAAGAAGGGCCATAAAGAGAGACCCAGAAGGTCACTTCATAATACTCGAAGGAAGAATCCAACAAGAAGACATAAACATTGTGAATATATATGCACCCAACATAGGAACACCCAAATACATTAAGAAAATCTTGGAGGACTTCAAGAAAGATGTTGACAGCAACACAAGTATAGTAGGGGATTTTAACACCCCATCGTCAAAAATGGACAGATCTTCCAAACAAAATATCATCAAGGATATTGTGTCACTTAACAATACCCTAGATGAAATGGACTTAATTGATATATATAGAGCTTTTCATCCCAAAGAAGCAAAATACACATTCTTTTCAAGTGTACATGGAACTTTTCAAAGATAGAGCACATAATAGGATACAAAACAAGCCTCAACAAATTCCAGAAAATTGAAATCATATCATGCATTTTCTCTGACCACAAAGGACTGAAACTAGAAACTAACCCCAAGGTAAAAAACCTAGAAAGCTCAAACTCATGGAGATTGAATAGCATGCTATTAAACAATGAATGGGTCAAGAATGAGATTAGGGAAGAAATCAAAAACTTCCTGGAAACAAATGAAAACAAACTCACAACAACCCCAAAGCTATGGGACACAGCAAAGTCAGTCCTGAGATGGAAGTTCATAGCAATACAGGCCTACCTTAAAAATATAGAAACATTTCAAACAAACAACCTAACCCTACGCCTACAAGAACTCGAGGAACAACAACAAAGACAGCCCAGAGCAAGCAGAAGGAAGGAAATAACCAAGATCAGAGCAGAGTTAAATGACATAGAGACTAAAAGCACAATTCTAAGGATCAATGAATCCAGGAGCTGGTTCTTTGAAAAGATAAACAAAATCGATAAGCCTTTAAGCAGACTCATCAAGAAAAAAAGAGAGAGGATCCAATTAGAAATGAAAGAGGAGAGATTACAACTGATACTACAGAAATACAAAGGATTGTAAGAAATTACTACAAAGAACTGCATGCCAAGAAATTTGAAAACCTAGATGAAATGGACAAATTTCTAGAGAAATATAATGTTCCAAAACTGAATGAAGAAGAAGCAGGAAGCCTGAACAGACCAATAACAACTGATGAAATTGAAGCAGTAATCAAAAACTCCCAGCACACAAAAGTCCTGGACTGGATGGTTTCACAGGAGAATTCTACAAATCTTTTAAGGAAGAGCTAACCCCTATCATTCATAGACTATTCTAAAATATCCGAGAAGACAGAAGACTCCCAAACTCTTTTTATGAAGCCAGCATCATCCTAATCCCCAAACCAGGTAAAGACACAACAAAGAAAGGAAACTTCAGGCCAATATCGCTGATGAACATAGACACTAAAATCCTCAACAAAATATTGACAAACCACATCCAGCAATACATTACAAAGATCATAAACCATGAGCAAGTGGGATTCATCCCAGGGATGCAAGGATGGTGCAATATTCGCAAATCAATAAATACAGTACATCACATAAACAAAAGCAAAGACAAAAATCACATGATCATATCAATAGATGTGGAAAAAACATTTGATAAGGTACTGCCCCCATTTATAATAGAAACACTCACCAAAGTGGGAGTAGAGGGAGCATTCCTCAATGTAATAAAGGCCATATATGAGAGATGTACAGCCAACATCATACTCAATGGGAAAAAACTAAAAGCTTTCCCACTAAGATCGGGTTCAAGACAATGTTGTCTACTTTCACTACTTCTGTTAAACATAGTGTCGGAAGTTTTAGCCACAGCAGTCAGACAAGAAAAGGAAATAAAACGCATCCAAATTGGAAAGGAGAAAACAAAACTGTTATTGTTTGCAGATGACATGATAGTGTACATAGAAAATCCTATAGACTCTGCCCCAAAACTGCTTAACTTAATAAAAGAATTTGGCAAAACAGCAGGATACAAATTTAATATCCAGAAATCAAAGGCATTTTTGTATATCAACAATGAAACATCAGTAGCAGATTTTAGGGAAAAAATCTAATTTGATATAGCAACAAGAAAAATAAAGTACCTAGGAATCAACCTAACCAAGGAGGTCAAAGACCTGTACTCAGAAAATTACACAACACTGAAGAAAGAAATTAAGGAAGATACAAACAAATGGAAACATATACCATGTTCATGGATTGGAAGAATTAACATCATCAAAATGTCCATACTACCTAAAGCAATTTATAGATTTAATGCAATACCTATTAAAGTACCAATGGCATATTTCACAGATGTAGAACAAACATTTCAGAAATTTATATGGAACCATAAATGTCCCCAAATAGCTGCAGGAATTTTGAGAAAGAAGAACAAAGGAGGAGGTATCACAATACCTGATATCAAACTGTATTATGAGGCCACTGTAATCAAAACAGCCTGATACTGGCTTAAAAACAGACAGATAGACCAATGGAACAGAACAGAGAGCCCAGAAATAAACCCAACTCTCTATTGTCAATTAATTTTTGACAATGGGGTAAGCAGCATAAAATGGAGTAAAAACAACCTCTTCAACAAATGGTGTTGGGAGAGCTGGACAGCTACATGCAAAAAAATGAAACTTGAGCACCAACTTACACCATACACAAAAATAAATTTAAGGTGGACAAAAGATTTAAATATATGTGACACCATTAAAGTCCTAAAGGAGAACATAGACAGAAAAATCTCAGATATTTCATGCAGCAGTCAGTATTTTCACTGATATGTCCCCTAGAGCAAGGGACATAATGGAAAGAATAAAGAAATGAGATCTCATCAAAATGAAAAGCTCCTGTATGGCTAAAGAAAACAATATTAAAATAAAAAGAGAACCAACTGTATGGGAAAACATATTTGCCAATGATACCACAGACAAGAGTTTAATCTCCAAAATAAATACATAACTACACTGTAAGAAGACAAGGCACCCAATTAAAAAATGGGCATAGGCCTTGAATAGACACTTCTCCAAGGAGGAAATACAGAGGGTCCAGAGACATATGAAAAGATGCTCAGCATTGCTAGCTACCAGAGAGATGCAAATTAAAACCACAATGAGATACCACCTCATACCAGTCAGAATGGCCATGATAATCAAAGCAACAAACAACAAGTGTTGGAGAGATTTGCAGAAAAGGCAACCCTAGTGCACTGTTGGTGGGAATGAAGACTGGTGCAACCACTATGGAAAACAGTATGGAATTTCCTTAGAAAACTAAAAATGTATCTGCCTTTTGACCCGGCAATTCCACTGCTAGGGTTATATCCTAAGAATCCTGAAACACCAACCCAAAAAACCCTATGCACTCCAATTGCTTATAGCAGCACAATTTACAATAGCCAAGTGCTGGAAGCAACCTAGGTGCCCATCAGTAAATGAATAGATAAAAAAACTATGGTACATTTACACAATGGAATTCCTTGAAGCAGAAAGAAAGAAGGAGCTCCTAACATTTGCGACATTATGGATGGAACTGGAAAGCATTATGCCAAGTGAAGTAAGCCAGGCGGTGAAAGACAAATACCATATGATCTCACCTTTAACAGGAACCTAATCAACAAAACAAACAAACAAGCAAAATATAACCAAAGATACTGAAATTGAGAACAGGCTGACAGTGACCAGAGGGGAGAAGGTAGGGAATTTCAGGGGAAAAGGTTGAAGGGTGGTAGGAACAATGGTAAAGGACACATGGACAACAACAGGGGTGGGGGTGGAAATGGGAGGGAGGTGGGGAGGGCTGAGGTGTTGGGCTGGGGTGGGGGGGGAAAGGCAGAAAACTGTACTTGAACAACTATCATAAAAAAAAAAGGAAACAGGAGGAAATCTTTGTGATCTTGAGTAAAGCAAAATGTTTTAGATATAACATCAATACTACAAGAATGAAATTGATAAATTGGACTTTATCAAAACTTAAAACTCCTGTCATTTAAAACACACAGTTAGGAGATTAAGACCGGGAGACTGGAGGCAGTATTTGCAAATCACATATATGAGAAAGAATTTTTATCCAACATCCATAAAGAATTCTCAAAGTACAATAAGAAAACAACCTAATACAAAATTAGGGAAGGGATTTGAATAAATAGTTTACTAAAGAAGATATATGGGTGGCAAATAAGCTCATGAAAAGATGCTGTTTTCTTAGATATTATTATTCATTAAAAAAATGCAAATGAAAAGCACAAGTAAATGCCATCACTCTTGTTGGAGTGGCTGTAGTTAAAAAGATGGACACATCAGTGTTGATGGGGATGTGGAACAATAAGAATTTTCTCCTTACTAGGAGAAAAATTCTTACTTCTTACTTCTTACTTCTCCTAGTAAGTACTAGAAGGCATATATCTCTACTGAAACTTGTCCACAAATACTCCTAGTATCTTTATTTGTAATAGTCAAAATATGGAAAACAATCCAAATAGCCATCAACATGTACATAGATAAATAAATTGTGGTATATCCCTACAGTGGAGTACTGTTTAGCAATAAAAAGGAATGAACTATTGATATACACTGTCATGGATGAATCTCAAAATAAGTATGCTGAATAAAGGAAACCAGACAAAAGGAATACAGACTGTGTGATTCCATTCATAGAAACTTCTTGGAAATACAACCTAATTTAGTGAAAGAGAGTATACAAGCAATTGCCTGGCTATGGGAGTAGGGACAGGCAGAGGAGATGGTTAAAAGGGGATTTAGGAAACTTTGGGGTGACAGATGTGTTTACTATTTGATCGTTGTGGTAGATTTGCAAGTGTATACATAAGTAAAACTTAACAAACTGTGAATTATACATATGTCAGTTTTACCTCAGTGAAGGGAAGGAAGGAAAAAAGAAAGGAAAGGAGGGAGGGAGAAAGGAGAAAGAAAAAGTTGTTCATTGCTAGGTGCAGCTGGATGCAGTGTCTAAAGAGATTTCTAAATCTGTTTTTTCCTTTTCTTAGCTTTGCTTTCTTTCTTTGGCTTCAACACTTGATCGCTAGTCTCCTGGTGACAAGACAGCTGCTAGATTTACAACTGTTCAACTGGCAAGCCTTGGAGAAAAGAGAGATGTCTTCTCCAATGGTTCCAACGGTCCTGATATTGGGCCTCATTGGTTTGGCTTGGATCATATGGACCTGGGAATATGCTGACTATACAGGCTCAGCCAGGTGTCTTCCCTGGATAGTCCTGGGGAAGTGAGGTCTGCATACACAAAACCCAGATACGGAGGAGTTTCTAACAAAAGAAAACGTGCTATTATCAGCAAAGGGAGGGTGGGTGCCAGAAAGTGAGTCACAACAAATGACCACCCCCAGCCCTCACTTGGGGTCAAGAGGCTGCTGACCTGGGCTCACAAATGATCTTCCCTCCATGAAAGCATAGAATAGCCACAAATGAGAACTTGAACTCGGTACAAACCACTGCTCTACTGGGCATTAGCCTGAATGTGCTTTTAGAAGACCCTTCCTCACATGCAGACGTGCTATTCTAAGGATGCTTAATCCTCAGGACCTCAGAGCAATTACATTCCCAGATGATGTGTATGGATGAGAAGTTAGATGTATTTGAGGGAAGGGATGCAGGTTATATTGTAGAGGCTTCACATCAGGGACAGACTGTTTGTAATGCATTCCTTATTGAATCCTCCAGGATGATTTCCAGGTGGCAATGTGACTAGTGTACAGGTAAACATGACAGGTGAGATGACTAGAGTCACATATTTCTTCTAGATTTGTTCCAGAGAGGTAGGAGAGTACAGTGGTTAAGGGTATGATTCAGTCAAAAACCAACCAACCAAACAAAAAACAACAAAAAAAACACAAAACAAAACCGAAAAGACTGGGTGAAAAGCCCAGTTCTACACTTCTATTGACCTTGAATAAGTTGGTTTACCTCCATGCCTCTGTTTTCTTACCTATAAAATGGGTTGATCTTAATATCTCCATCATACAGTTCTTGAATTAGTTCATATAAAGTCTTAATTGTTGTGATCATCATTATGTATGGCCCTCCAGAGGGCTAATCAAGGAATGTCCATATAGTATGATTTGGGGACAGTACAAAGCATGTACTCAAAAACACCTAACCCACAAACCTGCCTTGGGATCTAAGGTTCCCATGTCTCATCAAATATTTGGTTTAAGGAAGAGTATGTTACATTTTCTGGAACTTTTAACGGTTCCAAGGATGTGCTTCAATCACTAGGAGAGGGAAGGGGATTAGATGGTCCTTTGGTAATTCCCAGCCTAGGAATATCTACTTTACATACTGACTTCCACATGAAAACTTTTTTGTTGAACTGCTCTGTGGCTGAAGAAGCAGTTCAGAAATGGCTGCACCAAAGCATAAGAGCTGCCTACTAAAACATCAGCATGACATCTGGACAGGGACGAGACTGCTTGAAGAAGAAAAACACCACAGCAGGTTGATGCTGACTCTTTATGTATCTGAAAGGCCACCACCCCGGTCCAGAGAATCAACAAGAGCTCAGTAGCAGCTTGGTGGAGAGCAGGAGGAAGAGGTTTCTAGCAATTCAGGCTCTTCTTCCAGCAATTTTTTGGGGGGCAGAGGCCTACTGCTGTCCCTGGAGCCATCCCAGCAAAGGCTTTAGGCTATCAGGGACATTACTTAGGTAATTCCTCCAGGAGTAGAATGATGGACTGTGATCTCCAAAATTACATCCAAACTAAAATTCGGTGATTCTGAATAACATAGCACACTATTAATATGTTACATGCCCAGTAAACTTCTTGGTAAAATTTCATTACCTTATTAGATTCTAACAGTATGGCTTTAAAGGAATGTGCCATAGGACAGTTGTGCTTTGAACTAATTTTAGATTTACAGAAAAATTTTTAAAAAGTCCAAAAGTTTCTCTCACCCAGCGACTCCTAATATTAATATCTTTCATAACCATATGCAATGATCAGAACCATGAAATTAACAATGGTATGATATAACATTGGTATTAATAACTACATTAAAGACATTACTTGAATTCCTTCAGATAGTCCACTAAAGTCTTTTCTCTAACACTTAAACACCTGGGTTTTATTATTTACAATATATTTAGTTACTTGATCAATGTTAGTAGAAACTACATGAAGTGGTTTTAATGTTATTAACCTATGCCCCTGAAGAAACACATTTCCTGACTAAGTTACAGCTCAATCACCAGAATCACAATTTTTAGAGTTTGATTGTAATCTTAGCAGGTACAGCTCATCTTCCTCCACTTGAGGGAATCCTATCAATATTTTTCCTGACAGCCCATGTTAGAGAAGTCTTGGCATGGTTTTTCTTTTTCTTTTTTTAAAAAATTTTTATTGTTATTCATGGTTTTTCATTCAGAACTATGTCATCAGTCATTCAACAGATACCTATTTATCACCTATCTAAAGGTGTGTGAGACACTAGAGATATAGAAATAATAGATATGACCCTTGCCTTCTAGAAACTTGTAGTCTAGAAAGAAACAGAGAAGTAAATAGGCAACTATAGTGGAATGGAATGTGAGATAGAGAAAAGAAAGCACATAATGAGTACAATACATAGTATGAGTGTCATAGTAAGATAAATACTATGGGAGCACAGAGTGGGCACCTTATTCATCCTCCAGTATAAGAAAGGCTTTCTGGAAGAAGATGATGGTTGAGCTGAGTCAAGAGGGATTGGATCCCTAGATTCAATTCCTCCAATGTTTCCTCTGCATCCAGCAACTTCAAGAAATTTAACTCTGAAAGTCCCAGAGGATCTACATATATATTCAGTGAGCTAATGTGTCATATTCGTAAGGTACTTTAGTAAGTGTTATTGTTTGTTATTTCAGTGACTCCTCATAACAACCTTGGCAGAGCTGTAGAACAGATGATGTTTGGATCCTGTATGGAGAAAAACCATAAGAAGGCAAGAATAGGAGTTGTGGTCCAGGTCAGAGATGATACAGCTTAGACACACAGAATGAGAAATTAGACAAGTCTTAGCTGGGACCTTACTAGCTGTGGGATTTGGTCAAGTAACTTAACTTCTCTGAGCCCCAGTTCCCTTAACTATCAAATAAGGATTAAGAAAACCTATTTCATAGAATAAATGTAAGGGTTAGGAATAATATAAAATGAAATAATATATAATAATGAGATCATGCAGTAAATGCATAGCTGTCATGTTCATTACATATATCTGCCAAGGTCCCAACAGGGAACAGATTGTGCAATCAACTTACAATAATTTAAGGTTCAATTATGGGACAATTTTCACAGATATGGACAGGGTTTATGGAAAACCACAAAGAATAGTGCAGTACCCCAGAAGTCCTCACTATCTCTAGGCCTAAAAGGACAAGCAGGCAGTGGTTACCAGAGCTGGGAAGGAGAGATTGAGTGGAGAGGGCATCATAAAAGGGGATCTGATGTACAGCATGGTGAAAGTAGTTAATAATACTGTATTATATACTTGAAAGTTGCTAAGAGACTAGATCATAAATGTTCTCACCACCACAACAAAGGTAATTATGTGAGGTGAGAGATATTAACTAACCTGATTGTGGTAATAAATATTCCACAATATATAGTATGTCAAATTGTGTTGTACACCTTAAACTGGCAGTGTTATATGCCAATTAAATCTTCATAAAGCTGGGGAAAAGAGGGGGCTGTGATGGTTGGTTGGGGGTGTAACTAGACTAGAAGGACCCCTTCCACCCTCCCTTGGATTCCAGCTGGTGTTCCCCACTCACCAAATCCAGCCAAAAGTTAGGGAGCCCAGGAACAATTCCTCTTGTCTATTTACTTCAGCCTTCTTGGATAGAAAGGGTTATAGGGTCAGAGTGGTTCTAGAGGGGCAAGTGGAAGGTCTCTGGCTCAACCATGAGGCAAATGGAACAATTCTCAGAGAAGGGTAATTGGCTGGGAAGATAATCCCAGAAGGGTCCAGTATGTTTTCCAGCTTGTTGTCAGTTTGCCTACCCACTACCCTATCTCTTGGCCAAGCTATTTTTTTAAAAAGATTTTATTTACTTATTTTTAGAGAGAGGGGAAGGGAAGGAGAAAGAGGGAGAGAAGCATCGACCAGCTGCTTCTTGCACACCCCCTACTGAGGACCTGGCTTGCAACCCAGGAATGACCAGGAATTGAACCAATGACCTTTCAGTTCTCAGGCCAGCACTTAATCTACTGAACCACACCTGTCAGGGCACCAGCCCAGCTTTTAACTGGAAACTTCAGTGGATATGCAAGGTCTATCCAGAAAGTATCCAGCTATATAATATGAAAAATAGAGACATTTATTGAGGAAGATACAAGAAACATTGTACATAGGACAATGACACCTCAGTCACCTTCAAACTAGGTATATTGGAACCTCATATAGTTCTCCCACTTGCCAACAGCTGCCCTGTTGTATTTTCTTGAATATCATTGATGGTCTGAAATCTCTTCCCTTTCAAAGGCAATTTTAGTTTTGGGAAGAGCCAGAAGTCTCAGGGTTCCAAATCTGGACTGCAGGGCTGTTGAGTCACCTGGGTGATTTGATGTTTTACCAAAAAACCCTGCACAAGACGTGATGTGTGAGTGGGCACGTTGTTGTGATGAAGCTGCTAATCACCAGTTGACCATATCTGTGTCCTTCTGAATCATCTGAATAGTTTCCATGGACAAATGTTCAAGCTTAATGCAAAATTTGATGCAGATTCATTGCTGTACTTGCTCAGTCATTTTGAATGCAATGGCCACACAGTACACATGCTCACTCAATGGCATACGCCACCCCCACTGACTAGTACAGTGAAGTTGTCATTGTTCACGCATGTACATTCCAGTTCATTCTCCTTGGCTGCCAGGTTACATTAATGTCATGCAAACCATTCTTATTATATAAACAATGACTGGACTTTTCCCAGGTATAGACCTCAGATATATTTTCCCTGCCAGCCTCCATTGTCTTTTTTTCTAGCAACAATACCTTTCCCTACTGTTGGTCTGACATGATTGGAGCGGGATTCTGTCCTGCCAGCGTGAGTGTGTTACCCAGGCCCAAGTTAACCAACATGCCTGATCCTACTGGCTGTGGTGGTTGGTCCAGGATGGAGAACATAGCTCAATGAGAGCCACCATGAGTCTTTTTTTTTTTTTAATTTTTACTGTTATTCAATTACAGTTGTCTGTATTTTCTACCCATCCCTCCACCCAACCCCAGCCAAACCCACCTCCCTCCCCCTTGATTTTGTCCATGTGTCCTTTATAGTAGCTCCTGTAAACTCCTCTCCCCCCACCATGAGTCTTTTGCTAAGAATTTGGGGAGAGAGACAGAGAGAGTGGCTGCTCCCATCTTGCCATCAGAGTCAACTTTGAATCTGAAAATGAGACCAATCTGGCAGAAAACTGACCTAAGAAACCCGAATCCAGATGCGTCACCATTTAATTTTGCAGTGAGGCCAAAAACTGTATTTTCACCTGTGCTGTTTTGAGTTGAATTTTCTGTCACTGATACCAAAAAGAGTCTTGAGATAGAAAATTATCCCATACATTAGTTCCTCTTTTATATAATAATTTTAATATAAATCTGAATTTAAATATAAATATTAGCCAGTGTCATCATTATTAGAGGCTGTTTCATATATCCTGTATATTATACTGTACTTCTTCAAAGAACAGTGTTAGTGATATTCTAGCATAGCATAAGAGCAATTCACATGGTAATCACCTGTAAATGTAACAATAGGGTAGTTGAGATTTGTGTTCTAAGACACATTCTCGCACAACTACTTTCCCTATTAAATTCATACAGGAAGCTGAGGTTGGAAATCAAGATTGATAGCACAAATTTGCTAAATGGCTTGCTGTGTAGACAATGAAAATCATGCTGAAAGTTAAAGTCCACTATTTGACCGAATTGACAAAATAGTAAAATTCCGATTGATTTAATTCCCAGTGGCTGGTGCTTTTATAATTTTTCTCAATAAAAACTATGATTTGGAAATTATGAGCCTCTCTCTAAATCATTGATCAACTGTTCTTATTTAAATGCCTCTGTTTCAATGTAATTCTTAAATTTTACCTAGTGGACTTTTAGAGTGTAAGGAGCATTTTAAAGAACATGACTTTAAAGTTAAGAATTTTAAAAGTCAGCTTTTAAACTTGTTTTTACTTAGGAATATAGAATTTGTTTTCTCCTAAGATATAATAAGATAGTTTTTAAAAAACAACTTTATTGAAATATAATTTTCATGACATAAAAGGCACCCATATCAATTGTTTAATTCATTGATTTTCAGTATATTAGCTAAGTTGTGCAACAATAACCACTATTTAGTTCTAAAACATTTTTATCTCCCCCAAAAGAAATCCAGTACCCATCAGCAGTCACCCCCATTCTCTTCTCACCCAGCCCCCAGCAGTCACTATTCTTTCTGTCTCTTCCTATATATATCATATAACATGTGGCCTGTTGTGACTGGCTTCTTTCACTTAGCTTGGTGTGTTAGGGTTCATTCATGTTGTAGAACAGGATCTTTTGCCTGAACTTTCAAGGAACAATGAGGATATTGATATAGTTAACATGCTGGTATTTCTGCATCTGCTCTGTCCTAATTTACCAATCCATTCTCCACACCATAGCCAGAATGTTTTCTTATACCCACTTCACTTGATATCTCTTCGTCTGTCCTCGATAAGCCCCATCAGGCCCTGCCTGGCTGCCCTGGCCTACTGCCCTACTTCCACCGGGCTCTTCTCTTCATTTGGCTCCTGATGTGCTCTCCCAGCTGAAGGCATCTGCTCATGCTGTCCCCTCTACCTTCCACTATTCTTCCATCTCTTTCAGTTATTTCTTAGACTCTTTCTTCAGATCTCATCTCAGTTGTCACTTGCTCAAGTTTAGGTCGTGTTCTTTAATTACTTTCCTTTGTAGCATTTATTCAATTTATAATTATAATCCCATCAATGTGATTATTTCATTAATTTTTATATCCACTTAGTAGATCATAAGCTTGCAGAGAAGAGAGACATGTCTGTGTGGCTTATTTAAAAAAAAAATCACAGTTCCTGACTCATAGGAGGTGCTTCCTTTGCCTCAAAGAATTTCTAAAATATTTTAGTATAGTATTCATATTCTGCGTGTTTATAAATAGTAGAATACCTTGAATATTGGAAACTCTGCCAACCAGAATATTGGATTGACCTTTGTCTGACCAGGCTGTGTACTAGAGTTCACTGTTCTTTGTTTAATGTTGACCACACTGGTCAATAACAGTGGGTCAGAATCATGCGGAGAGCAAAGGAAATAAGGAATTAACATAAAAAGCTCCCCAAATTTTACATTAAAGGAATTCTCTTCTTTTCTCCCTGCCTCTCCCTTCCCTTCTTCCCTCTTTCCCTCCATGCTTCTCTCACAGCCAGAGGAGAACATCTTTCAGATTAAATTATAGACCTCTCTCCTTTCCAAATGAGCATATACATGAAACAACCCTACATTTTTATAGAACAATAAATGACATGATCTCATCTTTTTGCAAGGTAATTATATTAGAAAATATCTTAAAAGTTTTGCATACAGTTGATTTAAATACCTTTGAAAACATATGATAAACTATGGCAGATTTCCTCTTACAGAGAATAATTGATATCCCAAGAGATCAAATGAAATGTTATGGGAATTCCTGCCTTCACAGGTGTTATGAAATTCAAAGTATATACTGGACATAAGTCTGTATCAGTGCTTTTGAGGTGAGGGTGATTTTGTGTCCCCCCTCCCTGCCAGGGAGTATTTGGCAATGTTTGGGAACATCTTTGGTTGTCACAACTGAGATTTGGGGAGCTATTGTCATCTAGTGGGGAGAGATCAGGGATGCTGCTAAACACCCTGTAATGTTCAGGACAGCCCAAATGTCAATAGAGCCAAGGCTAAGAAAATGTGGTGTATGTGAAAATCAGCATTTTAAGATGTTATTTAAAAAATAAGTAATAGTCCTTTATTCCTTTGCTAATGAACAGTTGGTAGACATTCTTGAATAATAAAAGATGCCTTCCTTTTTTACTCAACCAGCCTTTAGCACCTACTTCATGCCAAGGACTGGGCTAAGCATGACAGATATGTGGTTTAAAATATTTGGCAAATATTTGGGAACTTATAGTCAGAGAAACAGATATCTCCCCTGGGATTCAAAGAGGCTTCATGGAAGACATGAAACACCTGGAATGCATCCTGAAGGTTGATAAAAGTTAGAAAGAGGAAGAAAGGACATTACTGGCAGACGGATTAAAAAACCAGAGGAAGAGGTGTGAACCAGGAACTGCAAGCTGTTTGATGTTAATAGTGTAGTGCTGAAAGCAAGGAGAGGCAAGAGGTAGGGCAAGGGATGGAGGTTCTTATGTGCAGATTGAGGAACTAGAGAGAAGGGGAACAAGTATAGGTTTTAAGAAGCATGGCATTTTATATAAATAACACTAGCTACCCTGGAAATGATGATTTTAAGGGACTAAAACTGGATGCGGGGGTGGGGGGCAATTAGTAAGATGTTGCAATAGTCCAAGAAATAATGAGTGCTTGGACTTAAGCAATGGCAGTAGGTTGGAGAGAAGGACTTGTTTGGAGAGAGATTAATAAGACATACTCATCAGGGTCGTGATTGATTGGATGTGAGAGCTAAGGGAGAGGGAGCATTCAGAGAGGACTCCCACATTTCCAGCTTGGGTGTTTCTGTGATGTGTGCAACCTCATCTTCACTTGTTTATATCTGCAAAGACCCTATTTCCAAATAAGGTCACATTTACAGGTTCTGGAGGTTAGAACTTCAACATATATTTCTGAGGGATAAAATTCAACCCATGATAATATGCTTTACTTTTAATTATTTTAAAAATGTTAACAAGGTTACACAAGCTTAGGGAGTGTGTACCCTATTAAATAACTTCTGTCTTTATGAAATCAGGAAAATTTAGACACATATACAGAGAGGAGAATGCCATGTGAAGACAGACACACAGGAAGAATGTCATCTGAAAAAAGAGGCAGAGATTAGAGTGATGAGTCTACAAGCCAAAGAGTGTCAAGGATTGCCAGCAAGGGCTGGAAGTTAGGAAGAAGGCAAGGAAGAGACTCTTCCTCAGAGTCTCCAAAAAGAAACCAACCCTGCCGACACTTTGATTTTGGAGTTGTAGCCTCTGGAACTGTGAGATAATAAAGCTTTTTTGTTTAAGCCAATTATTTTGGGAAAATTTGTTATAGCAGCCCTAGGACACTAATGCATGTATCCATGGTTAGGATATTTAAAAATAAAGATAGTAAGACAGCAAACTATAAGTGAAACACCTTGTTGATTTTTTTTTTCATTTGATTGGATATTTTGGAGATCTCTCAATGTCAGCACATACAGAACCACCTCTTTCTTTTAAGATGCTGCCTCCTGGGAATGCCAATGTTTGGTGATCAGTCCGGCAGAGAAGGAGGAGAAGAAGAAATAGAGAGGTGGGGAGGAGGAGGACTAGCCAAGAGAAGCTTCTTGAAAGGGAAAGTTTCAAGAAGACCTAAGTCATCATCTGGGTCTGGAGAAATAGACTCAGCAAAATCAGGTCTGAAAAACATTTTGGTTTTCCATACTGTGGAAGTCTTAGGCAATCAGTGTAAGAACATTTCAATGGAGCTGGAGTAGCAGAAGCTAATGTTAAATAGAAGATCCCCATTCTCCTAGTGCCCATTCTCTGAGATAAGACGAATAATTGTGCAAAATGATGCATATATGAGTGTGATCTACAATGGTAGAATTGAGGTTGGAAATAGTTAATTATAAAAGATATAAAAAGGCAAATATTATATTTAAGCATGGCTTCAGAAGTCAATATAGGTCTACACTCTCCTTGGATTCTTCCCGAAAAGGTGTCAGATAATAAGACTTTTAGACTAGTGCATTTCACCTCTCAAAAATTTGCCTGCTATCAGGGTCAAGAAACATGTTTTATGAGTATATGAATATCCCCTTCTAACACTGAGCACTAATAACATTCTTTCTTTAAAAATATTTTACTTATTTATTTTTAGAGAGAGGGAAAAGGAGGGAGAAAGGGAGAGAAACATGGATGTGTAAGAGAAACATTGATTGCACCTGGCTCGCAAACCAGGCATGTGCCCTGACAGGGAATTGAACCTGTAACCTTTCACTTTGCGAAACAACACCCAACCCACTGAGCCACGCTGGTCAGGGTGAGTACTGATAACATTCTGAGTGTTGTGTCTGAAGCATTACCTCATTTCCTTCATACAACCCCCCATGAAATAGGTTCTTTTAGTATCCTTATTTTACAAATCAGAAAACTAAGGCCCAGGTAAATTATTTTTTTCTAAGGTCACTCAGAAAGGAGAGGTGCTGAAATATAAATTCTGGGCTCAGAACCGAGGCTGTAACCACGAGGCAACAAAGCATAGTGGGTGGAGGGAGGGGGAAGAGAGAGCACTACCTTCTTATTGTTTAACAGTGAGTTGCCGATAACTAGAACCAAGGCCTATGGCATTGTGTCCCCCAAACAGCATTGTCCAACCAGACTGAGCTGGTGGGAGTCACAGGGGAGCAAGAACAACTTTGGGCAGGTTTATTCAGCTACAGGTAAAACAACAGTTGGTGGAGACTTCCTGGAATATTGTCAAATTTAAATCTGTGTTATAATATTATACTATATAACATTCTCATGGCCTCCAAAAAATGGAAGCCTTCGATGGAAGAAGGGAGTTTGGTTCTGAGACTCAATATAGAGGACAGACTCGTAGGCATGTTAATCCAAGATATGAACTTGGTGAGAAGTGTTGTGGAGGACAGAACCTAGTGGGCTCTGGAGGAGGGGCCCCTGACGCATGGTCTCCTCTTTACAAACCAAGATTAAATGCTTCATATTCACACAGGGGTGTCCAACCTGTGGCCTGTGGGCCACATGTGTCTCAGGATGGCTATGAATGCAGCCCAACACAAAATCGTAAATTTACTTAAAATATTATGAGATTTTTTTTGTGATTATGTGACTCAATGTATTTAGTATATGGCCCAAGCCAACTCTTCTGCTTCCAGTGTGGCCTAGAGATGCCAAAAGTTTGGACACCTCTACTCCTGTTTTTCTTTTAAAACTTTGTATAATATATACATGCATGTATATACACACACACATATGTACAATATATACATGTGTGTGTGTAAGCCTGTGTATAATTTCAAGCATAGACAAAAGAAAAAAGAATAAAGAGTAAACATTTATGTCAGGGATGGTATGTGAAATGTCAGGAAAATGTTAGCCGTAAACAAGCGAAGGGGCTGCTCTGGTAAGCACAGCCGACAGCAGCTCTTTCCAGCCCTCTCCTACAAAAATCATTCTGTTCACTGTGAGGGAACAGCACATGTTCAGATTGAGCTAGTGTGTTTACAAGCAACCTTTTTATATGAAATTTTAAAAAAGAAATGTCTGTAAAATTTATTTATTTTGCTTGGTCTATTATTAGCATTCCATAGATGTTACTCATTTTTGTTTCTAATCAGACTTGGAATAAACGACGTGTATATTAACTTTGCATTAAATAGAAACATGGTCTCCGTCTACACAGGGCGATTTGTATTTATCACATTATCTCACTCAAAATGTTCCTGTCCTGCCCTCTTGATTTTTGATCTTCTAGAGGCCAGAAATAGGGTTAAGTTAGAGAAAGAGTTAAAAGGGAGTAAGAAGTTATAGGCCAGTGCTTGTGTTGCTCATAGGCATTGGGATCTGCCTTTTAGAGTTATTCCCCTGGCAATTCAAGTGTGGTTTGTCTGGAAATGTCCACTCTAATACACCAGAACAAATGTGTTTATTGCTAATTTTGCTGGTAGAATATTTATAACGGAATGCCAAGTCCCAAGTTAAGAAAGAGTGCCCCTGTACCTCATAAGACATACTCATTAATTCATTTTTCCAATTCTTGTGAGTCACCAGATATGGCCTAATACAAGAAATAATTCTCTCCAGATCCATGAAACCTATATTAAAATAATAGTGTCAAGAGTGTGAGATAAATCTCGGAGATAATAAAACCTGACTTACGTACCTCACAGGTTTCTTGGGAGGATGAAATGAAATAATAGATGTGAGGGTGTTTTTAAAAACCAAGAAATGCTATAAAACTCAAGGTTGTATTTTTTTGTGTGTATATTTCATTGTTTATCAGCTTGTCTTTTCATATATACATATGAAAAAAGCATTCATGACCCCTTTTCTCTATCCTTAAAATATTAGATTTTTTTTAATGAATGTAATATCACTTAGATTTTCGTGAAATGCTCAGTTCCTCATTATTTTTACACCATTAAAAGTGAGTTTAGGATAAGTGCATAGTTCATTCTCTGAGGAATAGTAATCTTTGACCAAATCTATTTTTTTGTTTTTTTAAAATATAATCTTTATTATGTGTATGTCCATAACCATTTATTATACACCCCTTCCTCCAGCAATCATGACACTATTGTCCATGAGTCCTTTTTCGTTTTTGCTAAATCCCTCCCTGCTAACCCTCATGCCCCCCTAGCTGTCATCCTGCTCTCTATCTATGAGTCTGTCCCCATTTTGCTTGTTAGTTCAGTTTGTTAGTGAAATTCCACATATGAGTGAAATCATATGGTATTTGTCTTGCTCTGGCTGGCTTACTTCACTTAGCATAATGTTCTCTAGGTCCATCCATTCTGTTGGAAAGAGTAAAATTTTCTTCTTTTTTATGGCCAAGTAGATTTCCATTGTGTAAATGACCTATAGTTGTTTTATCCACTCATCCACTGATGACACTTGAGCTGCTTCCATATCTTGGTGAATGTAAATAATGCTGCAATGAACATAGGGGTGCTTATGTTCTTTCAAATGTTCCTTCAGATGTATTCACAGAAGTGGAATTACTGGTTTGACCAAATTTAAACAGCAGGAATGACAGGATCTCTCTGGTAGTAACATCTCCAGTCCAATTTGAATATCTATGGATTAATCTGTTGGTAAATTAATACTGTGATATACCAAAATATTATATCAGCCACATGGACAATAACATACCCACAGTCAATTTATAGATGTTTCTTTTCTCCCCACTGAAATGGAGGCCATAAGCATTTCGGACTCCCCATTCAAATGTATCTTGTTAGTCTTTCTTCTAAGGCATCATTAATTCTTTTAATCTGAGCCAGTAATTTTTCTAACTCCAATAGCTGTCCATTTATAAAAAGAGAGATTGGAGAAATAATGCAATAATCCATATTTGAGTGGTTTTTATTACCTAACAATGTGTAGCTTTTTATAAATAAAACCAAAGACATGAAACTAGAAATAAAATGAAAATGTGAGCTGTATATATTTGTCTCTGAATGCTACTTGGGTAAGGAATGAGTCCCCAGATGAAAGCAGTGCGAGTCATTTCAAATCTAACAACCTTGTATTATCATAAAATTGCATTGATGTATTTGTAAAAACCCATGAAGAATTCTATAAGGGACTTCTGATCTTGGCAGAATTCAGGGGTAGAAATGAAGACTTAAGAGGGTATATTTGTGGTTTTTTTGCAACATATTCACATTTATTTTGCTAAAGAAAAAGGTATCAGATTTTGAGATTTGCAGACAGAAATAATTGCATTTTCCTACGTAGAATGCTAGAAGTAAAAGAGAGTTAGCATCTAGTTTAGGTATAGATCTTTCTACATCCTTCTTACATTCCTAATTAGTCCCTGCAGCCCTTCCTGCTAAACCTTTAGATGATCTCAGAATTCTTCTCAACATACCTCTGTAGCCATTACTAGGCAATTAAGAGTTGACATACGAGTGAAATCTTTATCAACCCCTCTACAGAGCATTTAAAATAATCTTTAATTTCCTTCAAAAATATGTCACAAATATTTCTTTTGCATTACTACATTCCAGATATTGGGCACATACACAAATAAAGAGAACTCAATTTCACCCTCAGTGAGCTTGTAGTTTAGAGAGGGGAAAGTGAAGTTAGCAGGCCGTTAAAATGCAGAGTACTAAGAGCCAAGATGGAGGTACACATAGGGGGGCCTCATAACACAACCTGGTGGGCCTTGCCATTTTTCTTAAGAGATGATGCCTGCTTTTATCTTGAATAATGAACAGGAGTTATCCAGGCAACACTGAAATGCTCTAGGACAGCAGTTCTCAACATTTTAAAGAAAATCTCAGATTCCTTTGTAATCTTGAATGTTATTAAGGATTACTCAAAAAGTGAAATTTAGGATTACTATATCATCCAGCAATTTCACTTCCAGATATATACTCAAAGGAACTGAGAGTACAGTCTCAAAGGTACTCGTACACCGATATTCATAGCAACATTATTTTTGAAAATGTCCACCAACAGATGAATGGGTAGACACCCTTAAAAAGAAATGAAATTCTGATATCTGTGACAATATGGATGAATTGTGGAAACATTATGCTAAGTGAAATAAGCCAGATATAAAAGGTCAAATATTATATAATTCTTCTTATATGGGGCACTTAGAATAGGCAAATTTATAGAGACAGAGAGTGGAATAGAGGTTACCAGAAGCTGGAGGGGGGAATGAGGAGTATTGTTTAATTGGTACAGAGTTTCAGTTTGGGATGATAAAAATGTTCTTGAAAAGGATAGTAGTGATGGTTGCACAACTTTGTGAATATCCTTATTGCCACTAAATCGTACATCTAAAATGATTAAAGGGGTAAATTTCATGCTATGTACATTTTACCACGATTAAGACAAAGGTATTTAGGACCCTAAAGACCTTTTGTTGAGATGAATTATATCTATCTATATTTACCAATTTCAAAATTAAAATTGAGAAATTAAAAATATTAGAACATTTAAATATAAAATAATAAACCCATCACATGTTAAATAACATTTCTTGTAAAAATAATGTTATTTTCCAAAATAATAAAAATAGTTACAAGAGTAGTATTACTTTACATTTTAACTAATATCTAATGTCTACTCTTAATAGAAAACAACCCAAGTCTCATATTTGCTTTTGTATTCAGTTTATTATGATGTGTTGTTTTTGTTGAAATATAAGAACATCTGGCTTTACAAATATATGTGGTTAGAAAAGAGAGGTACATTTTCAGAGCCTGTTCATATAGTTTTGGGTATTCATTTTTGGTTTTATATCAAAACTGGACAGATCATAGTTTTTTTAAAGGTTCATTGCAATGTGGAATCTAAACCTGTATCAATGAATTTTTTGTATATGGTTAAGTTACAGTTCCTTGATCTATCTTGCAAATCGAAAAGATTTTTTAATCATGAAAACACATGAATTAGTTCATTGTATGCATATATTAAAATTTGTTTATCCATTTACCTGTTAAGAGACATTTGGGTTGTTTCCTTTTCTTTTTCTCCTTCCTTCCTTCCTTCCTTCCTTCCTTCCTTCCTTCCTTCCTTCCTTCCTTCCTTCCTTCCTTCCTCTTTCTTTTTCTTAGCTATTAATAATAAGCATATGTGTCGGGGGCTTTAACACAGCCCCCCGGTCCGCCACGGATGAAGAATAAGTCTACCAAGACATGATGTGCTTGGGGAGGAGAGGTAGCTGATCTCTCAAAGGAGAAGGGCCCAGAGCCTTTGCCTCCATGGGCTTTTATTAGGTTCATTCGCATAGGAATGCAGATAAAGCTCATCAATCATTGTCAGCCAGTAAGGATTAAACAATACAGCATTTACAGAGAACTTTGAGGGCTTATTCTGAGTTACAGCCAATTAGTTAGAGAGCCATAAAACTTTAGGTGCCAGACTCATCTCAGGTCTGGACCCTTATCTTTTAAGCTGAGGGTACAAATTAAGCAGGTTTCACAGGAATGTACTATTTTTCTTAGGCCTGATTCCCCAGGGAATCCGCCCCTCCCAGCACAGGACTGCACCGCCCTCTGTTATCACTTTAGGTTTAAATCAGGCAAGGGAAGTAAAGTAGCCAAGAGATTAGGAGACTTCTTGCAGACAGAATGAGGACTCAGGCTATTTCAAAGCCGAAGGGCGAGGGTCCATCACCCCCTTTTGCCACAGCCCCCTGAGTCCTTCCCTGCGAGCTTATCCCTGGTGACCAGAGCCTGTCTTAGGTTGATCCTTCCTTGAGGATTCTTACCTGTCATTGGCTAACTGGCCAAGCTAAGGGCCAAGCAGGGTAAAGTGGGCAGAGGTGGCACACCTGCCAGGGAGATAAGCTTTGTCTCCTTCATGGCTTATGGTCCCAACTCTGACTCAGCCTTAACCATGGGGGGTTACAGCCTCTGAAACCAGGCAGGGCGGTTCCCAACACATATGAACTTTTGTGCAGAAGTCTCTTTTTGGACATATGTTTTTATTACTCCTGAGTAAATAACTAGTTGTGCAATGGCTGGGTCATGGAGTAGAGAAGTAGTTTTCAACTGGATATGACTTTGGCAATGTCTTGGGACACTTTTTTTAAAAAATGTCTGGGGAGGTGCTTCTGTCATCTAGTGGCTAAAGGTCAGCAATACTGGTAAACATCCTATAATGCACAGGACAGTCTTCACAGCAAGAACCTTCTGGCCCAAAATGTCAATAGTGTTGAGGTTGAGGACACTTGCATTAGATGTATGTTTAAAATTTAAGGCAACGTCTAAACTGTTTTCTAATGGAACTATACAGTTTTGCATTCCTCATAGCAATGTATGAATATACCAGTTGCTCTTCATCCTTGTCAACTCTTGCTATTGATTGTCTTCCTTCTATTTATTTTGATTTAATTTGCTCTTTCTTTACATTCTGAAGATGTAATTGTAAATCTTTTCTTTTTTTAATTCATATCATCCTTTAAAGCTATAAATTTTCCTCTCAGCACTGCTTTAATTGCATCCTACAAATTTTTACATGTTTTAACTGTCTCAATTTGAAATATTTTCAAATTTCTCTTGAGGTATCATATTTGACCCATGGGTTAATTAGAAGTATATTATTTCATTTATAGAGTTTGCTCTTTTCTTTATATTTTATTGTAGAGTAGAAAAGATTTCCTGAGAGATTGGATGTGGGGCATGAGAGAAAGAGGTCATCAAGGTTGACTCTAAGGGTTTTGGCTTGAGCTCCTAGGTGAATGGTCATGGGATATACTGTGATGGGGAATGCTTGGGTGGTAGCATATTTAACATGAGAAATCACAAAGTCAGTTTGGGACATTTAATTCACTTTTTTGAATGTGTACTATGAAAGTCAGGGAATGACCCTCTGGTATCCTTAAAGAAATTTATTCTTTTGGTTACTTTTGTGCTAGAGTATACTTATGAAGTGGAAAAATAAGAGTTCAAATAAAAAAGTGCTCACTGAAGATAACACCATCAGAAGAGAATTTATCATGTGGTTTTCAATTTCTGTTTGATTATGAATGCAAGATTTTGACATTTAAAAAAATTAGTAATGTAATTCATAGTCCAAGTAAGTGTCATAATTTTCCTTGAAGAGGAAATAAAGTGTATGTGGCATGTGTGGTCAGTTACACCAAAGACAGTGGTAAAACCTAACAAATGGCCACCGCTTGGCTCTGTTACTAGAAGAGCGCCAGAAAAATGAAATAGTAACCAGAACAGAAACACTGGAAATAGTCATAGATGTGGGTAATTCTATATCTCTGGTGGTGAATCCTCACCACCATCTCTGGGATATGATTAGGTTTACATGGAAAAACCTAACAATTTACGTCACAGTTCATCCAATTGTCTATTAGAACTTCTGTGAGATAAGATGGCATACTTCAAGATGTCATCTTTTGAAAGTGGGTACAAGCCCAGTTAATATGTTTTAGAAACATAAATCCAGTTCCCCTCCTATCCTGTTCACCAGAAACAGCATTTTTTGGTGTCTTTATAGAGTTTCATTATGCATAAACAAACACATATTAATATATATTTATTTTATCTCCTTTTTATACAATAGAAATAAATAATGCATAATGTTTTATACCTTGATTTCTCACTTAAAAATATATCCTGAAATATTTTTCTAGCTGCATGCTGGTCCCTTATATAGATGAACCATGTTCCATCATTTATGTAACCAATTTTCTATTGATGGACATTTAGATTTGTAAAAATACTTTGCTGTTAAAATTGAATAGGCTTGTACATAAATCATTTATCTGGAAGATAAGTTCCAACAGGTATAATTGGCATACCAAGCAATATTTGCAAGTTGTTAGATATTGCTGAGTTGTCATTCATTGGAAATCCAAGATGTTTTAAATATTAAAAATATTCAAAATATTAAAAATGTTTCAAATATTCAAAATCTTATTTCTAAAGTATTCATTTCTTAAATTCTTTACAATGTTCTACTTGCTTCAAGAAATTTTATTTTTTGGAGCAGAGGAATGGAGAAGAGAAATAATTTTTTTTGGAGACTTTTTCATATGCAACTTAAAATTCTTTATGAAACAAAAATGGCTATAAAAGGAAAAAAACATTTAAGGTTGTACATCTATGTGTTATTCTTGGTTATTTATATAGATGAATCCTCACCACCATTTTCCTTTATTCAGATATTAAAAACTAAGTCTGAGAGGGTTAAATATCCTGGCCAAATTTGTGCTAATAATTGACAGAATCCAGAAGTTTTTTCTCCCTCTTAAGAAGGACATGTCTACAACTGGGAGATTCTATTTTTTTTTTTATCACAACTAAGCTTCATATAAATCCATGATAAATCCATCGATGATAAATCCATCTCATCCCTGACTCTTGTGCTAGGAGAGCTGCTAGGACATTTATGCTGACCACTGAATTTTGAGTCACCCAAAGCTTGGTTAAACTATGAAACTAACTCACTGTCAGAAGATGGCACAGAGTTAAATTTTCTAGAATAGATTTTTTTCATAGTTCTGTAGAATATCTTATCTAATAATAGCATTTTCAGCTACACAGTCTAAGATAAAGCAATCAGATCTTTTGCTTAAGGATATATAATAATTGCTGGCAGAAGTCAATCCAGAGAAAGAATATATGTTTTGACTAGAGTCCAGTGACTAAGGAGCCTTCATTCAGGCAGGCCAGTGATTTCTAGGTGATGTGAGGCAAAATATTTAACCATGTTTCTAGATTCTATTTGTAAAATGGAGGTCATTGATAACAGTCACTAATAATATATTTGGCATAAAATTAGTCATGCTTTCTGATGCAACATGAAAAGTGAACTTGATAAGAACAGACAGACCTGGGTTTGGACCTCCCTCTGTTCTTTACTGGGTGTGTGACTTTTGAGAACTTCAGTAATTTTCTTAAGCTTCCTTTGCTTTATCTGAAAAATAATATCAGCACTATCTCCCTTATAAGATTGTTGTAAAAATTAAATGAAATCACATGAATATAATGTTTAACACCTAGGTGAAGGCACCTGGACATAATGAGTACTCATGAAATGGTAACTGCCATTATTATTTCATGTTACTGCTCATTCCTATTCTGATATTTCTTTAGTACTGGTAGTTGGGGCAGATTTCTGTACTGGGTGAACCAGCTTTGTGTGTTTAATATGGCTTTATGGCCAGCTAGATCAAAGCACAGAAGTAAAGCTCTACCTGACCTTGTCGGTGATTAGCTTTAGTGTATTTGTGTGTAAGATTTGATTATCTTTATCATTGTCTTAGCTTATGTTACCTACATATCATAAAATTATCCCAATCTTTTAATATCCTGTCACAAACATTTATCTTTTTGACCTTTGGTGAAATTGTAGAAAGGTTGCCTGCTCTTGAATATATCTATCTCAGGTAATATGAAATTACCAGTATTTAGGTTTAATATTTACAACATGGTCATTTAAATGCCATGAGCTTTGATTCATCCTTATCACTAGATAGCACCATAATAGAACACATTTTTTATAGTTATCTTTTACTATTTAGGAAAACATGCCATAGAAATAGGAGCTAAAGCGTAGTTTTCATATGTGAAACTGAAGTTGGGAGGGTTAGGAAGAAGGACGTTTTACAAGTGGAAGAATTTAGTCTTTGAGTATTATGTGCTTTGAATTCCTCCAAAAGTACACGCTGAGACAAGGAATATGTACATGCATGTTTATATGAGAGGTGACCTTGGGGACTGGAATGAGAGAGCAGGAAGATAGAGATTAGAAAGGAGAAAAAATAGAATCACAAGGGTGATGTTTCAAACTGTCACTATGGACAACAGGGCTTAATCCTACTGAATTGTCCTAAGAAGCACATAGAATGCCTCTCAGATTTGTGTGCATAAGAGTTAGGAAACAGGAATGTTTATCCATTAGCTTTTGTTCATTGGCCAAGATTGTTCCCTTTTCTTCCCCTGTACATGTGGAGGGACCCAGAAAAGTCCAGGAAGTCCAAGACAGCAGTGGGGCAGGAAGCAGAGACTCAGTGTAGTCTACAGCTAAAACAGATCTAAGCTTGCACTGCATAATCCATTCCAACCAAGCTAAAATCAGGTGTAAAGCTAGGTGGATGTGACTCCGGGCACCAGATGTGCTTGCTGCAGCTCCTTAATAAATCATGCACTCTGTAAATTCTTCCATTTGAAATAAACAAAGAATCCTAATGAACCATCTGCAACTCCATATCCTTAGGGACTACCCAATAGGTATTCTGGTAAATGTTTAGTGCATAAAATTATGAATGGTTACTTTATGAAATTCAAAGGGAGATTTCTTGCCCTTTATAGCCTAGTATTAAAGGTCCAAATCTTGCCCTTTATATCCCAATATGGAAGGATTCCCAGATGTTTTTTTCCATGGGTAGTAGGACATAGGAGCAGGAGGTGTTTATTGTTATAAGGAATAAATGTGTTGGGTGGTATGTACAGAGGGAATTGTATTGGACTGAGAGTTAAGAGAGCTGAGAAACTATCTGTGATGTTGGATAAATAATTTAGGTCACCCTAAATTAACTTTTGAGATCTAAATGTCTTTATTGTAAAAGGAATATATAGCTGAACTCAATCACCTTAAGGTTTCTTTTAGTCCTAAGAGACTATGAAAATTATACATGTAACCCTGGTTGGTATGGCTCAGTGGATTGAGTGCCAGCTTGCTAACCGAAAGGTCTCTGGTTCAGTTCCCCATCAGGGCGAAACCAATCGATGTATCTCCTATGCATGAATGTTTCTCTCCCTCTCTTTCTCCTTCCCTTCCCCTCTCTCTAAAAATAAATAAATAAAATCTTTAAAAAAATTATACATGTAGAAAAATAGTTGACTTTTTCAAATGAGCATATTTTACTTCTATGTATATGTGTGTTTATATGATGATATTATGAGTTTTTTGACATTGGAATTGATTATCCACTTGAAGATGTGGAAATCTCCTTGAGCTTAAAAAATAGAAACTGCATGTACAAATAATATATAAGACATCTCTGTTCTTTTTTACTGTTTAGTCATATGGGATTCTTTATTTTTAAAAACTAATTAGTTAATGAATATTTTAAAAAATTTAAAAGGGTTTTATTTATTTTTAGAGAGAGGGGAAGGGGGGGTTAAAGAGGGAGAGAAACATTGATAGGTTGCTTCTCACATGTCCCCAACCAGGGACCTGGCCTGCAACCCAGGCATGTGCCCCAACTGGTATTCAAACTAGTGGAACTTTGGGTTCACAGGCTGGCACTCAATCCACTGAGCCACGTCCCCCCAGGGTAATATTTTTATGAAGGTAGGAAGAAGGATGAAATCACATTAGAAGAAAAGACATCATATAATTTATCGAACATATTCCACAATTTTGAGAGTGAAAGGGGGCATTAATAATATTTATTCCAGGATAAAAGTCATAAATCGGAGCCATCCCAAGCAAACTGGAATATAGTATGACCCCATTTAAATGTTGATTTCAAGTTCCTTAGGGGTTGAGCAAGTGGTAATGTAAATTAAAACCCAATTTTCTAGTATTAGACTAATCCGCTCCACTGAGCACAGCTATAAAATCTCACTCAGTAAAATACAAAATAACAACTAATTAATGTCTTTAGACAACCAAGGTGCCCAAAAGTTGAAGGGCCAGCATCTCAAAGAGAAGGTAAAGCATGATGTGAATCCTCCATTTACTGGTACTTTTACTTGTGGAGCATCTGCTTATTTGCCTTGCTAGGTACAGAGACTAAAGAGAAACCAGAGGTCTATGGCTTGCAGCAATATCACTAGAATGGGGAACCCAAAATTGAACTTCAAGGCTATTAAAGTAGCCAAGACTTAAATGCCAAGATCCTGAAGAAACGGGAACTTCAGAGAAGTGATCCTGAATTCCCTATACAATTTCCCTTTGAGGCACTAGCAAATTCCTAAGCTAGGTGTGAGCTGGGTGAGAGGCTAGGACATTCATAAAAAAGTAGTTTCTAAAGGGCTAAAAGCTAATCAGAGCCTTTTAACAGTCTCACAGTGCTAAGGAAAGACAAAAATTATAATTTAGAACTACCAAGGAGAAGAAATACCCAGAAATTCCCAGGCTTTTAAAATAGACCCCTGAAGTGTTATGGCTGATGATAGGGATAAATCGGTGATAGACTGGTCCTCACAAAGGCTTAAAAATAACCTTCAGTTAGTTCATTCTCTAATTGGATCAAGGCTTCCTGTCTGTCAGGCAGAAGAAAATGAAATATTCCCTGGAGAAGTATAACATCATCCGTAGTCTCTATAATCATCATGCATAATGTTAGCAGCCAGTCCGAAGTCACCCTGCTATGCCAACAAACAGGACTAAATGACAAATCTAAGAGAAAAAAATTACAATAAAAATAAGACCATAGGTCATACAGATATTGGGGTTAACAGAAATATAATTTAAAAATAAATATGATTAACATGCTAAAGAAAGTAGATAAAAAATAGAGAACATCACCAGATAATGAGAATCTATGATAGTATAACCAAAAGGAAGTTCTAGAGCAGAAAGAATTAAGAAATCAAAGATGAGTTTAACTGCAGATTAGATACAGCAGAATAGAGAATTAGTGAGCTGAAAATAGGTAAGTAGAAAATATTCAGTTTGAAGTGCAGAGAGGAATAATAAATAAAAAATAAAGATAGGAGTATAGTGCACATATAAGAGTTGGTAAAAATGTATAATATGTGTAATTGGCATTCAAGAAAGAAAGGAGAGGGAAAATGATGCAGAATAAATATTTAAAGATACACTGGGAAGGTAATTTGCAAAACTAATGAAAGATATCAAACAACTGACCTTTAAAAAGAAATATTGAAAGCTAGTAGATTGTGGAATGTCTACCCATATACTGTTAAAAGCAAATAACTTCCAAAGAATTCTATGCATAGTGAAAATACCCTTCAAAAATGAAGGTGAAATAAAGACATTTTCATTCAGATAAAAATGAAGAGAAATTATTGATAGAAAACTCACACTAAAATAAGCAATAAAGGGAGTCCTTCAGCAGAAAGTTAATGATCTTAGATGGAAGTGTGGGAATGCAGAAAGGAATGAAGAGATGAATATATGGGTAATTCTAAATAAATATTGACTCTTTAAAAAAACAATAATAAGATCTAGTGGGTTTCACCTATATGCAGAATTAAAATACCTGACAATTGCACAATAGGCAGGAAGGAGTAATTGGACTTACAGAGTTGTGAGATAATTGTACTGTCTGAGAAGTGGTACAATTACTAACTTAAGGCAAATTAATAAGTCCTGGATATATGTTGCAATATCTAGGGTAGATGCTAAATGAACAAAATATAAAAGTAACAATCTCATAAAAAGTAGAAAATGAAATGATAAGATAATTACGTGATTAATCAAAAAGAATGCAAGAAAGGAGAAAAAAGGAGATGAGGCAAATGGAAAACAAATGGTAAATTTAAACTCAAATATATTAGTAACTATATTAAATGTAAATGGGTGAAAGATTTCAATTAAAGGCAAATATTGTTACACTGAATTTAAAAAACAATGAAATCCATACTGCTTATAAAAGAAGTGCCTTAAACATAAGGTAACAGAAAAGTTGAAATTAAAAAGATGGAAAATGGTACGGCATGCAAACATGAACCAAAATTATGGTGGCTTATCTATATCAGTAGTAGACAAAATAAACTTTGATATGAGGTAAATGGGGTCATTTCATAATAATTAAAGGGACAATTCAATAAGAAGATATATTTTAAATTTTATGCACTTAATGACATAGACACAGGTAAATAAAACCAAAAGCAAACAGATATAAATAAAAGTGGAAATAGACAAATCCATAATCAAAACAGTGAGACATTTTAACATATCTCTCTCAGACAAGAAATGTAATAGAGATATAGAATATCTGAGAAATGTAATTAACAAACCTGCATATATTCATATGTGTATGTTGTATAGCACTGAACCCCAAAATGCAAAATATACCCATTCTTTTTCAGGTGCTCATGAAACATTTATTAAAATACGCTCTCCTCTGACTCATGAGGTAAGTGTTGACATATGCCAAATTATTCTTTCCCAAGCTCATAGTATCTATCGAGTCATAAGAAAACTATCAGGCAAATTGAAATTGAGGGACAATTTACAAAATACCTGATCAATACTTTTCTGAACAGTCAGGGTCATTAAAAACAAGAAATAGCTGAGTAATTGTTAAAGACCAGAGGAGACTAAAGAAACATAATGACTAAATTGATGTGCTATTCTGGTTTGGATTATGAAAGGAAAAACAGACATTACAGTGGAAAAACTGGAGAAATCAATCCTGAAGTTTAATTAATAATAATGTGCCATCATGGGTTTGTTTCTAAGATCTAACAAATGTACTATGGTAATGTCAGACATCAACAAAAGATAGGACTTCTGGCCAAGATGGAGACATAGGTAGACACACTGTGCCTCCTTGCACAAACAAAAGAAGGACAACAACAAATTTAAAAACAAAAAACAACAGAAATGAGAGAAAATCGAACTGTATGGAAGTCTGACAACCAAGGAGCTAAAGAAGAACCATTCATCCACACTGGGAGGAGGGGCGGAGATGGGCAGCAGGGAGGAGAGAACTCACGGCAAGGTGGCCGCTGGAGGACTGGGCAGGCAAGGCTGAGGCTGACGGGCGAGGAGGTGGCTGGTGCCAATGAGGTGGTGGATTGTGGACTGGGCAGTCCCACATTCTCATGCAGATAAACCAGGAGGAACAACTGGGGAGCAAGGCAGACCTCGCAACCCAGGGTTCCAGCATGGGGAAATAAAACCTCAAACCTCTGACTGAAAACACCTGTGGGGGTTGAGGTGGCAGCAGGAGAAACTCCCAGCCGTGTAGGAGAGTTCGTTGGAGAGACCCACAGGGTCCTAGAACATTCACAAAACCACCCACCTGGGAATCAGCACCAGCAGGGCCCAATTTGATTATGGGTGGTGGAGGAAGTGACTGAAAACCGTCAGAGAGTGGAGCAAGATACACTGTTCCCTCTTGGACCCTCCCCTAAGCAGAGTGCCACAGCACAGCCATGTGGGTTACCTTACCTTGGTGAACACCTAAGGCTCTACCCCTTACAATGTAATAGGTGCGCTGAGACAAAACAAAAACAAAAACAGAAACAAAAGGCCCAAATGAAAGAACAGATCAAAGCTCCAGAAAAAATAAAACTAAGTGACGAACAGATAGCCAACCTATCAGATGCAGAATTCAAAACACTGGTAATCAGGATGCTCACAGAATTGGTTGAATATGGTCACAAAATAGAGGAAGAAGTGAAGGTTCTGGAAAGTGAAATAAAGAAAAATGTACAGGGAACCAACAGTAATGGGAAGGAAACCAGGACTCAAATCAATGGTTAGAATCAGAAGAAAGAAATAAACATTCAACCAGCACAGAATTTGAAACAAGAATTCAAAAAAATGAGAAGCAGCTTAGGAACCTCTGGGACAACGTTAAATGGTCCAACATCCGAATCATAGGAGTGCCAGAAGGAGAAGATGAAGAGCAAGAAATTAAAAACTTATTTGAAAAAATAATAAAGGAGAACATCCCCAATCTGGCAAAGGAAATAGACTTCCAGGAAGTCCAGGAAGCTCAGAGAGTCCCAAACAAGTTGGACCCAAGGAGGAACACACACCAAGGCACATCATAATTACATTACCCAAGATGAAAGATAAGGAGAGGATCTTAAAACCAGAAAGAGAAAAGGAGACAGTTACCTACAAAGCAGTTCCCATAAGACTATCAGCTGATTTCTCAAAAGAAATCTTATTGGCAGAAGGGGCTAGAAAGAAGTATTAGAAATCATGAAAGGCAAGGACCTACCTCCAAGATTACTCTATCCAACAAAGCTATCATGTAGAATGGAAGGGATAAAGTGCTTCCCAGATAAGCTCAAGTTAAAGGAGTTCATCATCAGCAAGTCCTTATTATATGAAATGTTAAAGGGACTTATCTAAGAAAAGGAAGATCGAAAATACAAAAGTAAAGTGACAGCAAACACAACCATCAACAACCAAACCTTAAAACACACACACACACACACACACAAAAGAAAACACCTAAGCAAACCACTAGAACAGGAACAGAATCACAGAAATGGAAATTACTTGGAGGGTTATCAGTGGAGAAGGAGAAAGGGGAGGATGGGGTAAAAGGTAAAGGGAATAAGTAGCATAAATGGTAGGTACAAAATAGACAGGGGGAGGTTAAGAATAATATAGAAAATGGAGAAGCCAAAGAACTTATATGTATGACCCATGGAAATGAACTAAGGTGGGGGGAATGCTTGAGGGAGTGTGGTGCAGTGTGGAGGGGGATAAAGGGGAGAAATGAAAGGGACAACTGTAATAGCATAATCAATAAAATATACTTAAAATAAAATAAAAGTCATTAAAAACTTCAATGAATTATTATACACTCTCCAACATGATTACAATGGAAAAGACAGAGAATAAAAAATTGATGAGGATACTGAGTGTCTGGAACTTTTATACATTGTTGGTGGGAGTATAAATTAATAAAATCATTGTATTGGATTTTTTGTCATCATTAACTAAAACTAAACATATGCCTACCCTACCACTCAGTAATTCTGCTTTAAGTACACATGTGTGTTCAAAATCATGCACAAGAATGCTTAGAGTCACTTTATTCATAACTGCCCCAATCTAAAACAACCTAAATGTCCACAGATAGATAATTTCTGACTTGTGCATACAATGAAATACTATATATTGATAAAAAAATGAACCACTGTTACAAACAAAAATATGTATGAATCTCCTACACTTAATGTTGAGGATACAATTTATACTTTATAATTCCATTTACTTGAAGGTGTAGATGAAATTAATCAGTGGTGATGGAGGTCAGAAGAGTGGTTATCTGTGGGAAAGGTAATTACTGTGAATGCAAGAGGGAGCCTTCTGTGATCCTGATGACATTCTACACCTCAGTCTCATTGGTGGTGATAGGAATGTGTTCACTTCATCAAAGTTTATTGAGCAGTGCCTTTAAGATTTTTGCACTTAAGTGTATGAGTATTATATATCAATAACACTGTAAAAACCAGGCTGCATCTGGCTCCTGCTATTGCAGCCATTGCAGTATATTGAGCTCCACAGAGAGAGCGCGGGGGCAGGTGCAAGCAGATGGGCACTGGGCGACTCTGTGCTCACTGAGAAAAAATAATTAAACATGGGCAAAGGAGATCCTAAGAAGCACAATGTCATAATATGCTTTCTTTGTGCAAACTTGCTGGGAGGAGCACAAGAAGAAGCACCCAGGTGCTTTAGTCAGCTTCTCAGAGTTTTCTAAGAAGTGCTCAGGGAGGTGGAAGACCATGTTTGCTAAAGAGAAAGGAAAATTTGAATACATGGGAAAGGCGGACAAAGCCCATTATGAAAGAGAAACGAAAACTTACATTCTTCCTAAAGGGGAAACAAAAAATAAGTTCAAGGATCCCAATGCACCCAACAGATCTGCTTTGGTCTATTTCTTGTTTTGTTCTCCATATCACCCAAAAATCTAAGGAGAACATCTGGACCTCCCCATTGGTGATGATGCAAAGAGCTGGGAGAGATGTGGAGTAACACTGCAACAGATGACAAGCAGCCTGATGAAAAGAAGGCTAATAAGCTGAAAGACAAATACAAAAAGGATATTGCTGCATACTGAACTAAAGGAAAGTCTGATGCTGGGAAAAAAAAAAGTCATCAAGGCTGAACAAAGCAAGGAAAAGGAGGAAGAGGAGGAAGACAAAGAAGATGAAGAAGAAGAAGATGATGATGATGAATAAGTTGGCTCTAGGGCAGCTTTTTCTTTTCTATAAAGCATTTAACCCCAAAGTATACAACTCAGTCCTTTTAAAGAAAATAATTGAAATGTAAGGCTGTGTAAGATTTGTTTTTAAACTGTATACTGTCTTTGTGTGTGTGTGTGTGTGTGTGTAGTTAACACACTATGGAATGTACCTTTAGATATCCCTGTCTTGATTGTATTTTCAATAGCCACTAAGCTTGTCTGGTATAGTGTGGGGGTTGTAAATTGGCATGGAAATTTAAAGCAGGTTCTTTTTATTTATTTACTTATTTATTTTATTATTTTTAAAATATATTTTATTGATTATTCTATTACAGTTCTCCCATTTCCCCCTCCCCCTTTATTTCCCTCTGGCCTTCACACTCCCTCTCATCCACATTACCCCATCCTTTATTCATTTCCATGGGTCATACATATAAGTTCTTTGGCTTCTCCATTTTCTATATTATTCTTAACCTCCCCCTGTCTATTTTGTACCTACCATTTATGCTACTTATTCCCTTTACCTTTTACCCCATCCTCCCCTTTCTCCTTCTCCACTGATAACCCTCCAAGTAATTTCCATTTCTGTGATTCTGTTCCTGTTCTAGTGGTTTGCTTAGGTGTTTTCTTTTGTGTGTGTGTGTGTGTGTGTGTTTTAAGGTTTGGTTGTTGATGGTTGTGTTTGCTGTCACTTTACTTTTGTATTTTCGATCTTCCTTTTCTTAGATAAGTCCCTTTAACATTTCATATAATAAGGACTTGCTGATGATGAACTCCTTTAACTTGAGCTTATCTGGGAAGCACTTTATCCCTTCCATTCTACATGATAGCTTTGTTGGATAGAGTAATCTTGGAGGTAGGTCCTTGCCTTTCATGATTTCTAATACTTCTTTCTAGCCCCTTCTGCCAATAAGATTTCTTTTGAGAAATCAGCTGATAGTCTTATGGGAACTGCTTTGTAGGTAACTGTCTCCTTTTCTCTTTCTGGTTTTAAGATCCTCTCCTTATCTTTCATCTTGGGTAATGTAATTATGATGTGCCTTGGTGTGTGTTCCTCCTTGGGTCCAACTTGTTTGGGACTCTCTGAGCTTCCTGGACTTCCTGGAAGTCTATTTCCTTTGCCAGATTGGGGATGTTCTCCTTTATTATTTTTTCAAATAAGTTTTTAATTTCTTGCTCTTCATCTTCTCCTTCTGGCACTCCTATGATTCGGATGTTGGACCATTTAACGTTGTCCCAGAGGTTCCTAAGCTGCTTCTCATTTTTTTGAATTCTTGTTTCAAATTCTGTGCTGGTTGAATGTTTATTTCTTTCTTCTGATTCTAACCATTGATTTGAGTCCTGGTTTCCTTCCCATCACTGTTGGTTCCCTGTACATTTTTCTTTATTTCACTTTCCAGAACCTTCACTTCTTCCTCTATTTTGTGACCATATTCAACCAATTCTGTGAGCATCCTGATTACCAGTGTTTTGAATTCTGCATCTGATAGGTTGGCTATCTGTTCGTCACTTAGTTTTATTTTTTCTGGAGCTTTGATCTGTTCTTTCATTTGGGCCACTTTTTTTTTTGTCTTGGTGTGCCTATTACATAGTAAGGGATGGAGCCTTACGTATTCTCCAGGGGGGACAACTGTCAATGCTGGGTTGTCACTCTGTATGTGGCAGAGGGGTCTGAGAGGGAATGATGCTGCTGTTGTGCTCTCGGTGGCTTCCAGTCACTTCTACCACTACCCACAAGCAAATTGGGCTCGTCTGGTGCTGATCCTGAGTGCGTGGGTTTGTGTATGTTCTAGGACCCTGTGGGTATCTCCATAAAACTCTCCTGTGAGGTTGGGAGTTTCTCTTACTACTGCAACCCCCACAAATTTTTTCAGTCAGAGAGTTTGAGGGTTTATTTCCCCTCACTGGAACCCTGGGTTGTGCAATCTGTCTCACTCCCCAGTTGTTCCTCCCAGTTTATCTGCATGCAAATGTGGGACCTCCCACTCTGCCATCCACCACCTCGCCCAGTCGGACAGCTGCCACCTTGCCAGCCCCAGTCCTCTTGTCATCACCTTGCCATGAGTCTTCTCTACTCAGCTGCCCAACTCTGTCCCTCCTACCAGTCTGGATGAATGTTTCTTCTTTAACTCCTTGGTTGTTGGACTTCCATACAATTTGATTTTCTGTCCGTTCTGATTGTTTTTTGTTTTTAAGTTTGTTATTGTCCTTCTTTTGGTTGTAGGAGGAGGCACAGTGTATCTACCTATGCCTCCACCTTGGCCAGAAGTTCCTAAAACAGGTTAGTGTTGGTGCACAGCGCAAATATTTATATATAAGGATGGTAGATTTTTTATCTTCATTTGTCTCTGATTCAGCTTATACAAAATAATTGTTGTTCTGTTAACTGAGTACTGATGCAGATCCCGGCCCGTGGGATCCGTGTGTTGTGGAGGCAATGGACAAATTCACATGGACTACAGAAATCCTGTGGAGAAAAAGGGATAGCATGGCCACAATCTCAGTGAGAGAGGGTGAGACGGCCAGCGAGCCCGACTCCTGCCTGGACAGGCTTTTATTGCTTTTCTGGGTACATTACATTGAGGATGGTCCTCATTTACTATGCACAGGTTCGCTGTAGGTGACTATCTTTTACAGATAACAAAGGAAAGAATGTTGCTAATTACTTCAAACAGAAGCATGTTACAGATCAAGGGGAAAAGTGGTTGAAGTGGTTGCACTCCATACTTGGGAGGTTTAGCTCAGACTTTAGGAAGTTAAAGATATGCAGTAACATTTGCTGCCTCAATCCAGTGTGAGGGAGTTTTATCAAAAGCAAATCTCATAGCAGCCTAGGTACAATGCAGGCCTGATTCCCCATGGGAGAATCTGTCCATGGGCGTGGGTTCTGTGTGCCAGACCTCGCTTCCCACTGGCCTTTCCAAGTAGGGGCTGGGCTACATTACCTACATGTGGAATGGTTCCCTATAGAATACCATTTTGTAATTGCAGAGAAAAGTTGTAACAGCTTTGTTGACATTCTTAATGCTTCTAAGTAAATACAATTTTTTTATTAGTATTGTTGTCCTTTTTTAAAAAAAGAAAAGTCAACAGCATAAATCACCTGAAACTTGAATTTCAGTGTGAAAACTCTTTTCAGTCTGCTTATTGTATTATTGTATGTTTACTTGTATTATTATGTATATAAGTGTATTAACTGTAGCATGATGTTTTGTCAAAATCCTATATTGTTTAGAAATGGAAAAATCTAGCTATTATATTATATTATGAAAAGAATCAGTTTAGTGTCAATTCTTTCATGTGAGTGTGTATCCTTTAAAAAATCAAACAGATACATAGAACATTTGTAGCAGAATATATCAGAACAATACTTTGATAATGAGTTAATTGGTCTTCTATGGTTTGTGATTAATTTTAGTTGCCACGTGAATTGTACCAGGGAGAACAGTTACAATCATTGTACCAACTAAGGTCAAATTAAGGCAATAGATTCTTCTGATATTCTAATATTTCAAAATGCATAAAGAAATGTTTGAATGTCTAATAATACTTTTACCGAATACAGGAACCTATTGATCAAAGCAAGTTAAGGTTAATATTAATGGAAGATTTAAGTAAGGGAACATGAGAAGGTGAATCTATCCCTGAGAGGAGACTGAGAAGTAGAGAGCATGACAACAGGCGGTTTAGAGCTGTGGGGCTTTTTCATTTAAGATAATAATTTAATACCCACAAGTTACAGTTTTTGAGCATTTAATTTATGTTGGGCAGTATGGAAAGTTTCTCTTCCTTTCTGGTGGTGTCCAGGACAAAGCTGATAGAACCTAGTTAACTTGTTAATGTGGTATGTTTTCTGAAAATCTGTTAGTTCCATTGCTAAGTGCAGAATTACCACTGACATTTTTTCTTTTTAAATAATAGTTTCCCCCTTTTATACAAAGAATGTATATTTAGTATAGAAAAATTCAAAAAAAATGGAAAAGTAAAATTATAAAAACAAATACATTCTAATTCTATAAAGAAAATTATAGTTAACATTTTAGGTTATTGAATATAGATTTTTTTCTCTCCAATGGAGCTGCACATATATTTTTCTTAACAAACAAAACCATATATAGAGTTTGTATTGTCTTTTCTCTCTAAGGTAGCATCACAGGTATTTCTCATCATTGAATCTTTCCTCACCTTAGTTACTTTTCATTAGCATCTGAAAATATATTTGAAGAGAATTAGAAAAGTATAACACTCAATTATGATTTTATTATCTTTTGATTTAATTTTTTAACTTATTTATTGATTCAATTAATCATCAAATACTTATGATGTGCCCACTATATGTACATCAAAAGTCCACTACTGGTACTTTTTTGGGCAGGGACTTTTGTTTTATTCACCCTCATATCTCGTGCCTGGAATTGTGCCTGGTATATGGAGGTGTTTAGCAGATACTGTTGGATGAATGATTACTGAGTGAATGCTGTTGGTATTTTTACTAGTCCCCACATCAAACAAGGGTTGAAGTTAAAAAGAAAAAAATAAGCCATTTCGCTGCCATGTGTCTCTTAGGCAGTTCTGGCTTGGATTCTGAAGTGTGAGCTCTTGACTCGGTGGATGCCTTCTTTTTGCTGCAAGATCTGGGAAATAGGATGTCCTGAGATCCAGACTCAACTTTATTATGGTCTTTGGCTATGGAAAGAGGCTTTTTACACATGACATTTGTGTGTGTGTCTCTAGAAAAGTACTTGAAAGAAGTTCTTCACATACATATTTATTCTCTGAACTGCAATGTATTTGCCTTTGGTCTGCTGAGACTTCTCAACTGACTTTCATAACCCACCTCTATGTTCTCCCACCAGCCTTCTCAGTATTTACTTGGAATACAGTGCCCTCACAGCAAAGTACTTCATGTGTATACTTGAGATGGACCTAGGCTGAAACTGCAGTTTCTATCTGAAATGGTAATTTCCTCCCTAAGGCTTAAGATTAAAAAAAAATATATATATTATATATACATATATAATATATAATATATAAAAATATGTATTATATAAAATATACAATACATATATATAAATTTAAAAAGAGATTAAAAATTATTGAGGCTTGGGAAAAGTTCTTTCCTACAAGAAAAATGACTTTTTGCTTGGTGACATTTTCTTCTTGAAGGTTAAAAGTAGGAGTTGGCTGGGAATGTGTGTAGTGAGAGCAGGTAGAGGAATGAGATACAATCGCAAACTTGTTTAGACCATTCATAGGCATAACCAATACCTAGGAAGTCTTGCAGCAGTGGATGAAGAGTGTATTAGGGACCCTGTCAATATCTTTTATTTTCTCAGCCCCATTTCTGTGCCTGTAAAATATGCCTATTAAGCTGGGACATTTATGTGCAATGGGAATGGACATAACTTGTAATGTTTCTTTGTTAACTCAGTATTACATTATCTTTTCGGGGCTAAATACAAAAAGAGGAAAGCCAGCTCTTCTGGTATACACAAAAATTGGGGGTATGGCCCAAAAACCACTGTTACTAAATTTTTAAAATACTCCATTTCTCCCCACCACCAGAGGGAAACTCTTTTAACCATTACTTTATTCAAATTATCATTTCAGTATCTCTAAATGATATTCACTTCCTATTACTTTTTAATTTATCTATTTTAGTTTTTTCATTGCAGACACCTCAAAAAGAGCACCAGAAAAACCTGTTGAAGCAAAGCTAAGTTTATTAGATTTATAGCAGTAGACAGAACAACTTCAAACAATCTTGCTAGGTCTCAGAAAGGGGAAGGCAGAGAAGCATATTTATAGTTTTAGGTGATTTTAAGACAAATTTGGCAAGGCAGAAATTGACTGAAATGGGGCTGAGTTTGTGGGATGCTAATTTTGTATTGGTGGGCAGAAGATGATATTTTGAAGCAAATGTTGATGAGTAAGCTATGTAGTTAGTTCAGTTTTACCTTCTAGGAGCAGGTATTCCTAGAGTTATTTCTAATTTGTTTGCAGTATTGTTTAGCACAGAAACAGAAAGCAAGATTGTTCTGGGTTCTTAGAACAGTGTCAAAGTAGATTATTTACATCATCTCCTCACCTTAGTCCTCAAAATTAGTTCCTCCAATAACCAAATTAGAATTGGTTATTGGAGGAACATGAGAAAATTAGAATTTCTATTTTTTGTTCCATCACCAGATAGCATATTAACCTTTATAATGCTCCTCTGTTGTACTATGAATTTGTTCCGTGATTCTTCCTGGTTACAAGGAAACATACTTCTTCAGTTTGCCAAAATAAACTGCAGCCAACTTGGACCTCAACATGTAGTTGGCATGATGTGTAATCAGCAATATTTTGGTCACCCCTCCTCTCAGGGCAGGAAATAATCCCAGGGATTTGTGAGTGTCCAGAAAAACCAGTTAGTGGATATTCTGCTTCCCCCTAACCTGGGTTCATTTGAGGGAGGGTAATTCTGAAGCCACCCCTCTTCTCTTTTATTCATGCCTGGCTTGGCTACTGGAACTTCAACACCATTAAGATTAGTCCTCACAACCCACATACTCACCCCATCACAACTCTAGTCAATCCAGGGGCTCTGTATTGGTGTGGAGCATTGGTCTTCATCTTCATTGAGCCCTTTCATTTCCCTGATTTTAGGGGATTCCAGCTTTCTAAGGGGTCTGGCTATTTTCCTTCAGTTTTTGAGAAACTCTGTGCCACAACCAGGTTCTAGCGTTTTAATACATGTAGCAGTTAAAACACTGGGCTCCGTCCAGGTTGAAATGGTTGCTCCTTTCAGAGCTGTGTATGCCTTGCAGCCCTCCGAGCCTCAGTTTCCTAGATAATGGGAATGATGATAAGTTTTACTGCATAGAGTTGTGGTGAAGATGAAATAATTTAATTGTCATAAAGCATGCTTTGCACTGTGTCTGGCACTTTGTAATCCTTCTGTAAATGTCAGCTATTATTATAATTATCATTATATTGCTTTGTGATTTGAGGGTTTTCAAAATCAAAGTCTTGAACTCTACCCTGGGACAAGAGAAGCAGAGTTCTCCAGGATATAAAGCCTTGATTCCACTCTAGGGAAGAGAGGAGAAAACTACCATGAAAATTAGAGAGATTATTTATCCACCTATGTGTATCCTATCAGATTAGAAGGCTTGGCTTAGTACAGCATTCCCCTAGATGAGGAATTGGCAAATTAGGTTGGTGGGCCCCTTTTCTGATTTTATAAATAAAGTTTTATTGGAACAGAGCCATAGTCATTAAGTTGTAGCTTGAAAGCAGCCACAGACTGTATAAACGTAAGGCCCACAAGCCTAAAATGTGTTATAAGGATATCTGTCTCTCTAAGAAAAAGTATGTTGATTCCTACCCCACAGCACTTAGGTTGCCTTAGATTTAAATTAAGAACATTGAAATATTTACTCAGGTTGCACAGGTGAAGAGTGTGGGAGTCAAGGGAACTAATTTACTGGTGTTCAGTCTTGAAATAGGAGGAGGACATTGATATGTCCTTCATGTTCTCTGAGTGCCAAAGGGAAATACTGAGTATCCAGCAGCTTCCCAAATGCCTAGCCCAGGTGCTATAGTGGGCCTCCCAAAAGATTCTTCTGGTTCTGCCCTTAGACACAGGTGGAAGTAGAACCCAAGTTTTAAAGGACTCCACATGTGACATTTTTTCTTTTCACTCTTGTAAGAAAAATGAACAAACATGACAAACAAACAAAAACTCATAGACACAGACATGAGTATGGTGGTTACCAGAGGGCAAGGGGATTGGGAGGGAGGTAAATGGTAAAGAGGGTCAAATATATGGTTATGGAAGGAGATTAGACTTTGGGTGGTAAACACATGATGCAATATACAGGTGATGTATTAGAATTATACATTTGAAACCTGTATAATTTTATTAACCATCATCACCCAATAAATTTAATTTAAAAATAAATGCATTAATTAAAAAAAAGTTGAGGAAGAAATTGTGTACAGAAACTAAGGAAGAATGACATTTAAACTTATGTGTTCCCCCCACCCTTTGCCCTCCAGCCTGAGGATACAGAACTCAAGGCTTACAAGTATGGGAACTGGGGGATGGGAAGCAAAAAAATTATAGCCCCTCTGCTTCTGTATCAAGTTGGCAGCCCTGAGTCATTATAAGTAGATATCTAGGCAGACTGGATTCCTCAAATAACTGGATTGTCTAGTTTGGGGCTTTTTAAAAATAGCTTTTTGAGATATATTTGTGTACTGCACGAATCACTCATTTAAAGTGTACAGTATAAGGCTTTTTCATATATTCACAGTTATGCAACCATTACCACAATCAATTTTAGAACACTTCGTCACACCAGAAAGAAACCCATACCTGTGAGCAGTCACTCCGCATTTCCTCCCAACCCCCTCAGCCTTAGGCAATCACTAATCTAATTTCTGTTCCTACAGCTTTTTTTTTTTTTTTAGAGCTTTGCCTATTTTAAACATTTTATGTAAATGGAATCATACAATATCAGGTATTTTGTGAATGACTTCTTTCACTCAGCATAATGTTTTCAAGGTTCATCTGTGTCATAGCATGTATTAGTACTTCACTCCTTGTTATTGTCAAATATTCTGATTTCAATTGTTCAGGCTATGAACATTGGGGGTGTTTCCACTTTCTGGCTATTAAGAATAATGTTGCTATATGAGAACATTAATGTACAAATTTTTGTGTGGACATGAATGTTCACTTCTCTTGGCTCTCTAGGAGTAGAATTTCTGGGTCATATGATATCTCCATGTTTGAATTTTTGAGGAAGTTCCAAACATTTTTCCCAAAGTAGCCACAACATCTTATGTTCACACTAGAAATATATGAGGATTTCAATTTCTCCACATCCTTGTCAATTCTTACTATTGTCTGTCTTTTTGATGGGTATGAAGTGGTATCTCATTGTGTCTTTGATTTACATTTCCCTAATGGGTAATGATGTTGAGCATTTTTTCACTTGTTTATCAGTTATCTGGATATTTTCTTTGGGAAAATGTTTATTTTAATCTTTGTCCATTTTAAAATTAGGTTATTTGTTTTTTTTTAATAATTGAGTTGTAAGATTTCTTTATATATTCTAAATACAAGTCCCTTATCAGATATAAAGTTTGCACACTTTTTCCTTCCTTTGGGTTTACATTTTTTTTGATGGTGTCCTTTGAAGAACAGAAGGTCTGAATTTTTGATGGTCTAATTTATCTATTTTTCTTTTGTCTTCTTTGCTTACAGTGTGGTATCTAAGAAGATTTTGCCTAACCCAAGGTAATAAAGAATTACTCCTATGTTTTCTTCTAATAGTTTTTTTGTTATACCTCTTACATTTAGGTCTGTGATCCATTTTTGAGTCAAATTTTTTATATGTGGTAGAGATTAAACTTCATTTTTTTGGTCGTAGAGATCTCAACACCATTCGTTGAACAGACTACTATTTCCACATTAAATTGTCTTGGCACTCTTGTGCAAAACAACTATAAATGTCAGGATTATATTTCTGCCTTTTAAAGGGTATTTCATTGACCTCTATATCTATCCTTCTAAACAGATATCACGTTGTCTTTATTGTTGTAACTTTGTGGTTAGTTTTGAAATTGGGAAGTATGTGTTTTCCAACTTTGCTTTTCTTTTTAGCAAAGTTGTTTTTGGCTATTAGGTGTCCCTTGCATTTCCATGTGAATTGTAGGATCAGTTTGTCAAATTCTTCAAAAAGGTCAGCTGAGGTTTTGATATGGATTGCATTGAATGTATTGATCAATTTAGGAAGTATTGCCATGTTAACAATATTAAGTGTTCTAATCCATGAATATGGAATGTATTTCTATTTGTGTAGGTCTTCTTTAATTTCTTTCAAAAATGTTTTATATTTTAAGAGTAAACATTTTATACTTCTTTTGTTAAATTTATGTTTAAGTATTTTATTATTTTTGATGCTACTGTGAATGGAATTATTTTCTTAATTAATTTTGATTTTGGATTGTTCATTCTTATTAACTATAAATACAATTGTATGTTGATATTATATCCTGCAACCTTGCTGAACTTGATCATGGGTTGTAATAGATTTTTAGTCCAGTTACCACCCACAGGTCCTGAGCCAGAACCAAGGTCTAGCTATCACCCTACCCTGCTCAGCACATTGTGCTTACCTGTAAGCTTTTAAAATCCACAGTGGAGGGCAAGTCCAAAATATTGGGCTGCAGGGCTTTGGGAGAGAGACTGACTGAAACTAGGTCAGTTTATAACTTAATATTTCATCATGTTACGTGGTCTACATTTGTATTTTTTCCATGGGTCCCACAAATGATAGGGGTGGGCTTGTTTTCTATCTACAACCTTAATACTCTACTGCCTTAATACTCCCCAAACTACCCACTTACCTCTAATTTAATGGCATAATATTTTATTATTTAGATATTCATTCTCTTGGGTTAAGGTATTACTCCTTTAAGACTCTCTTTTATTAGGGACAGATTGTTGAAATGAGGCTAGATGAGTGACAACTTTCAGGCATGGTATGAAGTAAATGTGATTAAACTAAGAATGTGTCTTTTGGGTTGGGGAGGGGGCTGGGAATCATGATCACAGTAGCTATAATTCTTGTCCTACTTTAAAAAGAAGTAAAAGGTAAACTTTATTCTTAACATGTTAATTCAGAAGAAAGCTAGGCTTTTCTCCAAAATGATTTTTCCCTATCTATTTTATTTTCTTCTTTTTATTATTTTTCTGATGTATTAAATTGAACCATTTACTGGCAGTGTGCTAGTTAAGACAATTTCCTTAGCATTTTCTGAATGATTTGGCAGACTAGACATCCTACAACTAAATTGTAAAATCCCATTAAAACCTAGTCATATAAAAATAAAAGATGCTGCCTGCTGTACTCCATGACATGTTATGGTAAGGTCTTATCACATTACAATAACAAATGCCAAAAAGAAGTGACTACTGTGTAATAGAATATGATGAAGAGAGAGGAGTAGATTAGTGATGCAGCCAACTGAATTTAATTAAATCCCATGTCCAAATTAGTTCCCCAATTGGCAGGTTAAAAGAAAACATGTTTACTATGTTAGTTCAAGTAGCACAATTGTTGTTTTAGTACATAGGCCTTTTAGCCTTTTTGTTGTTGTTGTTGTTGCTGTTATGTCTTTAAATTTCTTGCCACCCCAAGGATAAAGTAGGTATTACTGAAGTTGCTTATTCCCTGGTGAAGAAACAGGTTTGCATGGGCATAGGTAGCTTGCCCAAATCACCAGCTAGTAACAGCAGAGCTGAAATACAAACAGGTCAAGAAGATTCCAGAGTCTGTGTTTTTTCATCTATGCCAAGTGTTGGCCAGCTACATGCTGCAGGCCAGATTTGGCCAGCTCTCTGTTTTTGTATTGTCCAAGAGCTAAGAATTGTTATTATATTTTTTAAATGGTTGAAAAAAATTAAAAGAACAATATTTCATGTCATGTAAGAATATGCAGACAACTGAAATTGAACAACAATAAAATAAAATTGAAAAATTGAAAAAAAAGCATTTGTGAATTAAAATGTAAGACTTCCGACAAAAAAAATAGATGAAACTCAAATTTCATTGTCCATATGTAATGTTTTATTGGAACATGGACACACCCATTCATTTATGTGTTGTCTGTGGCTGCTTTTACACTACAGTCAAAGAGTTGAGTGTTTGCAACGGAGATTATATGGCTGGCAAAGATCAAAACATTTACTCTCTGGCCCTTTATAGAAAAAGTTTGCCTATAACACCCCTCACATACTAAATTAAACATTCAACTGGAGGCTAGGGACCAGGGATTTGTGTATATTTTATAATTCCTAATATCATTTTGAATACTTCTCAAAACAATTATTATTACTGTCATTCATGGTGATTATTTGTGTATTTCCTCCCCTTCCCCATCACTCCTTGAGGGCTGTGACCATGCTGAAGTATCTTTGAATGAGTAAATGAGGGTGCAGTTCATCCATATGTTATTTTATTAGACATATACTTCTGAGTTTCTCCTCTGTTCCAGGTATTCCTCAGTGTAGTACCTGGGAGTCTGGGAGATAAGTAAAAGGGCTGTGATAAAGCTACATATAAGAATCCCACATTCATTGAATAGAATAATAATTGCTCTTTAAATTGGCAACTTGTAAGACCCTTCCAGTTTCAGATAAATTATTTTGGTTTCTTTGTAGTATTAGATACATCTGATAGATATAGAATTTAAGGGTTTGTACACTGGTAGTACAGAAGTAAACTATAATGAGTAGGCATCATTGGGATATGACAGGCCTGGATATGAGGCCAGACAACAGGGTGTTAACTATACTTAGAAGGGAATGGTGAATTGGTGTGAATCCTTAGGATTCATTTGTACAGCTGTTGTCTGGCCATTAGAATAAAAACAGATGGATGTCATTATACCACAGATGGAACCTGATAGAGAGAGTCCATTTTAACTTTAAAAGGAAGGTGTGTAAAGATCAATTTTAGCACTTAGTACCATTATATATACAATATTGTGTTGAATATATCTAGTGGATTTTAAAGTATTTTTTAAACTTTGACTTATTTATAATGTTCTAAGAACTGTTTAAAACTCCCTTTGCCAATATACTAGGGTGCCATAGTAGACTGGGAAAATAAATTTTCCATTGCGATATTACCTCTGTCCTTTGGTCACGGAAAGAATAGCTGTTACCACATTGCCAAAGCAGGGTCAATTTTTGAGAGACACTAAGACATTCCATGAGGAGCAGGAAAAAAATAACAATGTCATCAGGAAAAAAAAAACAAAAACACAAACGGACAACTTAAAAAAATACTTTCTGTAGATCTATGTATTATCTATGGTCTATAACAAGTCATGCAAACTTACCAGCTCAAAACAACAGAAACTATTTATCTCATAAGTTTGTGAGTGTTAAGAATCCAGGCATGGATTGGGTGGGTAATTCTGGGTCAGAATCTCACAATATTACATGGCCAGCATTGCACTCATCTCTAGATTCAACTGAGGCTGGAGAATCTACTTCTAAGCTCAGTCATATGGTTGGTGGCAGGATCCAAATCCCTGTGGACCATTGGATTGTGGCGTCCCTCAGTTCCAGGCCACATGGACCCCTTCAAGAGGTGGCTCATAGCATGGTAGCCAGCCTCCATCAGAATGAGCAAATGAGAGAGCAATAGAGGGCAAGACAGAAATCTGAGTTATTTTGTAACCTAATCTCAGAAGTGATACTCCATTACTTTCTTTGTATTCTTATTTATTAGAAATGGGCCACTAGATCCAACCTACCCTTAAGGAGAGGCACTTACAGAAGGGCATGACTACCAATAGGCAATGTAATTTTTTATGATTAAAAATGTAATGCAAGCAATGTCCAAGATTTTACTACCTATGTTTTCTTATAGGATTTATATGGTTTTGAATCTAACATTTAAGTCTTTAATCCATTTGTTTTTGTTTTTGTTTTGTTTTAGATTTTTTGTTTTCTCAATGTTTATTTATTTATTAATGCAATGTGGAACTAGACAGAAAGATATAGACATAGCCATAGATACAACTGTATATATAATATAAAAATAATATCTGAACACATATTCTGGATTGGTCCCTGAGGTCCCCCTAGTTGTCTCTAAAGTTTGAGGCTCTAAGTTTGCCTCTGCAGTCCCCCCACTTACAGTCCATGCTCTCAGTTAGAAGGACTCTGTTTCATTGCTGGGAGGGGCTCTACATGACCCAGAAGCTTCATTGTTCTCAACTCAGTAAATGGTGCTGATCATCCCTATAAATCAAAAACCTGCACATCAATTCTAACAGTCTTTCTTCTCCTTTATCCCCACATTCATTCCATCACCAAACCCCATCAGGTCTGTCTCCTAAATGTCTTTCCCAAGTGTCCTTATCTTTTACTTTCTGCCACCACCTTGCCCAATGTGACTGGCGCTGGGACTCCTGGAAAAGCCTCTAGTGATATTATTCACTCTCTCTCACTTCACATCACTCTCCATAGATAGCCAGAGTAGGCTTTGACAAACATAGAACATAATCAACAAAAGAAAAAAGCAAACAAAATATAAACAGAGACTTTGAAATTAAGAACAATGTAACAATAGCCAGAGGGGAGTGGGGAGGGGATAGTGGGGAGAGGGGATTACAGGAACTACTATAAAGGACACCTGGACAAAATCAAGGGGGAGGGTAAAGGTGGGGGAGGAAGGTGGGTTTGGCTGGGGTGGGGTGGAAGGATGGGGAGAAAATGCAGACAACTGTAATTGAATAACAATAAAAATTTTAAAAATTAAAAAAAAAAAGGAGCTGAAGGGAGACCCAGGAGGTTGGGTCCTAGGCAGGGAGAGGTAAGTCTTTAATCCATTTTGAATTTATTCTTGTGTGTGGTGTAAGAAGGTAGTCTAGTTTCATTTTTCTATACATATCTGTCCAATTTTCCCAACACCACTTATTGAATAAGCAATATGTTTTCTGATATATCTTCTTAGGCAAGGGAAACAAAAGAAAAAAAATAAACAAATGGGACTACATCAAACTTAAAGTTTTTGCACAACAAAGGAAAGCATCAACAAAATGAAAAGACACCCACTGAATGGAAAAACAGATTCACTGATACATCTGGTAAGGGGTTAATATCCAAAATTTACAAAGAACTTATAAAACTTAACACCAAAACAAGAAAGAAAAACAAAAAAACAACCCAATTAAAAATGGGCATAGGACCTGAATAGACACTTCTCCAAAGAGGACACATAGATGGCCAATAAGCATATGAAAAGATGCTCAGCGTCACTAATAACCAGAGAAATGCAAATTTAAAAAAATGAGATATCATATCACACTTGTTGGAACAGCTATCATCAATAAATCAATAAAAAACAAGTGCTGACGAGGATGTGGAGAAAGGGGAATGCTAGTTTGCTGTTGTTGGGAATGCAGACTAGTGCAGCCACTGTGGAAAACAGTATGGAAGCTCCTCAAAAGATTAAAAATGGAACTGCATTATAACCCAGCAATTCCACTTCTGGGAATTTATCTGAAGAAACCCAAAATACTAATTCAAAAGAATATAAGTACCCCATATGCAGCGTTATTTACAATAGCCAAGATATGGAAGCAGCCTGTGTCCATTAGTAGATGAGTGGATAAAACAACTATGATACATTTACACAATGGAATACTACTTTTCTATAAAAAATTAGAGAATTTTACCCTTTGCCACAACATGGATGTGGACCTGGAGAACATTATGCTAAGTGAAATAAGCCAGTCATAGAAAGACACATATCATATGATTTCACTCATACGTGGAATCTAATGAACAAACTGAACTAACAAGTAAAACAAACTGAATGGAGAGCAGGCTGACAGCTCTAGGGAGTGGGGTGAGAGGTGGAGGGATGGAGCAAAAAAGAAAAAGGACTCATGGACATGGACAACAGTGTGGTGATTGCCCGGGGTGGGGGAGGTGGGTGGATGTATAAGGGGGATAAATGGTAATGGGAAAAAAAAATTCAATGAAACGCAAAACAAAACATAAAAAGAATGACTCTAAAAAATGTAATACATAAAAATTCAACTACTGGAGAACCAAGATGGCGGCGTAGGTAGACACACTGCGCCTCCTCGCACAACCAGAACTGACAGAAAATCCAACGGCAAGGAGGTCCGACACCAAGGAAATAAAAAATAAACATTCATCCAAACCGGTAGGAGGGGCGGAAACGGGCACCGGGGCCGAGAGGACTTGCGTGGCTGTGGCGGGACCAAGACTGGTGGAGTGTGGGATGAACGGGGCAGGCAGTCTGACCACTAGCAGACCCTGCGGCCCCACATTCACTCAGATAAGCCGAGAGGGCCGGACTCAGAGTGGTGGAGAACGGGGCAGGCAGAGCAGCGGGTAGCACCCAGTGGCCCCACATTCCCGCACAGATAAACGGGACAAACTGTGGGGAGTGAAGCAGACCGAGCAACCCAGGGCTCCAGCGCAGGGAAATAAAGCCTCAAACCTCTGATTGAAAGCACCCGTGGGGGTTGCGGCAGCAGCAGGAGAGACTCCCATCCTCACAAGAGAGGTTGTTGGAGAGACCCACAGGGGCCTAGAGTGTGCACAAGCCCACCCACTCGGGAACCAGCACCAGAGGGGCCCAGTTTAATTGTGGGTAGCAGAGTGAAAGACTGAAATCCGGAGAAGAGTGAAGTGGGCGCCATTACTCCCTCTCGGCCCCTCCCCCACATACAGCGTCACAGCACAGCGACCAGCGTTACCCTGCCCCGTTGAACAGCTAAGGCTCCGCCCCTTTAAGTAACAGGTGCACCAAGACACACACACACACAAAAAGGCCCAAATGACAGAACACTTCAAAGCTCCAGAAAAAATACAACTAAGCAAGGAAGAGATAGCCAACCTATGGATGCACAGTTCAAAACACTGATTATCAAGATGCTCACAGAATTGGTTGAATCTGTTCGAAAACTAGATGAAAAAATGAAGCCTATGCTAAGAGAAACAAAGGAAAATGTACAGGGAACCAATAGTGATGCGAAGGACACGGGGACTCAAATCAACGGTGTCGACCAGAAGGAAGAAAGAAACATGCAACCAGAAAAGAATGAAGAAACAAGAACTTGGAAAAATGAGGAGAGGCTTAGGAACCTCCAGGACACCTTGAAACGTTCCAACATCCGAATTATAGGGGTGCCAGAAGGAGAAGAGGAAGAACAAAAAATTGAAAACTTATTTGAACAAATAATGAAGGAGAACTTCCCCAGTCTGGCAAAGGAAATAGACTTGCAGGAAGTCCAGGAAGCTCAGAGAGTCCCAAAGAAGCTGAACCCAAGGAGGAACACACCAGGGCACATCATAATTACATTACCTAAGATGAAACAGAAGGAGAGAATCTTAGAAGCAGGAAGAGAAAAGAACACAGTTACCTACAAAGGAGTGCCCATAAGACTGTCAGCTGATTTCTCCAAAGAGACCTTACAGGCAAGAAGGGGCTGGCAAGAAGTATTCCAAGTTATAAAAGGCAAGGGCCTACATCCAAGATTACTGTATCCAGCAAAGCTGTCATTTAGAATGGAAGGGCAGATAAAGTGCTTCTTAGATAAGGTCAAGTTAAAGAAGTTCATCATCACCAAGCCATTATTATATGAATTGTTAAAGGGACTTATCTAAATAAAGAAGATCAAAAATATGATCAGTAAAAATGACAGCAAACTCACAGTTATTAACAACCACACCTAAAACAAAAACCAAAACAAACTAAGCAACCAACTAGAACAGGAACAGAATCACAGAAATGGAGATCACATGGAGGGTTATCAATAGGGGAGCAGTAGGGGGAGAGTGGGGGGAAAGGTACAGAGAATAAGTAGCATAAATGATAGGTGGAAAATAGAGAGGGGGAGGGTAAGAATAGTATAGGAAATGTAGAAGCCAAAGAACTTATAAGTATGACCCATGGACATGAACTATAGGGGGGGAATGTGGGAGGGAGAGGTGGGCAGGATGGAGTGGAGTGAGGGGGGCGGGAAATGGGACAACTGTAATAGCATAATCAATAAATATATTTAAAAAAATTCAACTACTGAGAAACACCATTCACTGATAAAATATGTATTGAGTACGTACTATGTGCCAGATATGAGGGATGCAATAGTATTCAAAACAAGCAAGTACCTTGCCTTCCGGTAGCTTACATTCTGGAAGACATTCTGAGGGACTTGGCATTTAAAAGCTCATTTAACTGCTTGTACACAAGAAGGCTCTCAGAAGATGTTAGTTACTTTTGTTTTTGCAAAGTAGACATCTTGTCACAGAAATAGAGCCAAGCTACCCAGTCTGTGGCAGCTCTAATCCTATTGTAGATAAATAGGACTTGTTTAACCAGAGCAGAAATGGTCTTTCTTTCCCTTTGCTTGAAAGAGGCAATTCATAATAGTTTGCAATACCACATACTTGAAACTGACTTTTTCACATTTGTGTTTTTAAAATATCTCTTGCCAGAAAAAATACAAAAACATTGAAGAGTCCCACAAAAGGAGCTGTGCTTGTAGTTTTCCTCGAGTGCCCTCCTGACCACTGTTTCCTTTTGTGGGACACATGCCAAGTTGACCTAATGTCTTCCAGCTCTAAATTATTTTAATTGCTTCTTTTCTGGATGCATCTTTTCAGTCTCTCAAGTGCTCTTTAAAAAATGGCTTCTTGAACTACAAACAAGATTTCAAATGTGTCCCTATTTGTGCCATTATTCTGTGGTTGCTTTCTCTAATTGATATCCCAAATCTCAAAAACTGTCTTGAGGTTTTAATTGACTTTTATCACCCCCATCTCATTCAAGTACTGTTCTGACCATCCTTGCCCATTACTAATAAACCAGGCGTACTGTGCTTTCCATGCCCCCTCCTGCCTGATGTTTAGTTCTTTCTTGAACTTTGTTTTGAATGACAATTGAAGGATAATTTATTGTACTGGGATTCTACCCCTAGTACAGTCAGCTATCATTTGCTATTAGGATAAAACTGTCAATAGAGATATTGAGACTCACTTGTGAGAATAGACATAACTTATTTGTCTTGTATATAAATACCTTCATACAATATAGAACTCACCTCACACACTGCTGAGAAAAGTATACTAACAAATCTGTGTTGTAAAGTATTTTTATAAAATTGTGATTTAGTCTCCCAGGTTTAAATATATTTCTAAAATATACTAAAAGGATAACAATTTTGATGAATACAGTATTTATTTATGAAAATGGATTTTTTGAAAGCATTCTTTAAAATACTTGGCTTAAATTATTTTATTCATCATTCTTCATTGTTAATGTCACAGATTCTGCCAAATTAAACTTTCTCCCACACCCTTCCCAAGAAATTTCACATGGATTGCCACTAAATTAACATCATTGATGTGGTGGTAGTTGTCTGTCTGAAACCTGTTGATCTTTTCTGTGGATTGATGTACTCACAGGACTTCCAGGCATGGAGCATCTATTTGTAGAGTGTTGACTTTTCCCGTTTGATCAGAACATCTTCTAATGCTCCTTTTAAAAAGGTTCAGGATCCATCTGACAGGGGCAGTGTAACCAACTTCTACTCAGACCATCGAGGTGCATGGGAGCGACTTTCTAGGCAGATATTTTCACTAATAAATGACAAGAAAATGCATTACAAGGACTTTAGCCCAGGGGGAGGCACACCTAATACCTTTAGGATTATTTTTTTCCCCAAGTATCAGAACATTGGAGTTCAAAGAGAGAACAGTCACAAAAACAAATATTTGGGATTTATAATTTTTCAATTAGATGCTTATAGGAAGAGGAAAGTAGATGAATTAAGGAAATTACCCGGATATCTTAGGGCATGCCAGGCTAGTCTTACTCGCACTCCAAGCACATGCTGGGCCACTCAGTAATGCCATTTTCCTGTGACCTCTGACACATCTACTATGTTCTTGCTGCTATCCCATACTTCTTTTAAGGATTCTTGACTACAAATGCAAGGCATGACCCCTGCGAATGACATTTCCCTGGCTCTTGTGAAAAGTGACTTCCAGCTGGGTTTGGCCATCAGGAGGCACTGGAAGGGGAATGGAGGAAGAAAAGAGGGGAGAAGCCAATGAATTTTTTTCTGTCTTTTTCTACTGGGGGTTAGGAATCCATCACTAATGCCTATCTTACATGGTTCATGCTCTCTGTGGGACAGTCTCCCACAGAGCAGTGCCAGTGTTTGGGCTTTGGTAACATCCTCTCCTCCCTGCGTGTGCCAGCTCTAAGGTAGTAGCCACTTTCTGCTATTGCAAATCTTTGGGTGGCCTCATTGTTCCCTGCTTATCTTTTCAGCTCATCCAATATTTTTTAACTGGTTCCCTGTGTTAAAGTTTTCCTTTCAAACTACCTGACATGAAGACTTCTGCTTCTGCAAAGATGGAATTGACAAAATTTATCCAATTCCTTCTTCTAAGTATAATAAATTATAATATATAATATAACTAGATATACTATAATATAAATTATAGCATATAATTTATATACTATATAAATTTATATACATTATATAAATATCATTATAACAATAATGATATATAATATAGTTTATAAATATAATTTATATAATTATAGTATATATATTAAGCAAATGTAAGAAGACTGCAAGGTGGGGAAAGGCTTCCTGGCTAGGTTCTCTGAGCCCCAAATAACAACATGGCAGTGACTCCCTTGGGTTTTCTTTTTGTCTCATGCCCCTCAGACAGGTTACTAAAGAAACTGACAACCTGAACCACCAATGAGTGCAGATAAAACAAACCCCAACAAAAGCCTGCTTTCTTTAACCAAAGAATCAATGAAAGGGCAGCCTAGTAAGATACAAAATTTTTAGAGAACAACTGCTGTATGGAAAAAATTGTTGTGTCACCCTTATCCCCATTTGCAAAAATGAACAGGGGAGCTGAGCCCCATCCTCTCCAGGCTCTAACTGAGGGACCAAACAACAGAGCCACAAAATACGTGAAACAAAAATGAGAGAGTAAAAAGATGAAGTGGATGAATCCACAATTAGAGTTGCAAACTGAATTGATAGAACATCTAGACAGAAAACTAGCAAGGATGTAGAATTCAGCAACATCATCGACCAATAGAATCTTAATGGACATTTACAGAACTATATGAGGAGGACACCCAAAAAACTGTAATTATCTTCTGGAGAGCGGGCGCCTTGTAGTACAGACTTGCTAGATGAGTGTTCTAGGAATCCATCTGTATCAGTGTTCCAGCTGGCAGCTGTAGTGAGAGGCTGCATTTGGCTTCAGTGAATTTTTTAAAAGACTCTTTGCCCATTTCATGATGGGTGATGTACCAATGCACCTGCCCACACAGTGCTGAGTATTCAGCAGTTTTAGAACAAAAATGGCATGACCCCCATGCCCCACCCTCTCTATTCACCCAATCTCACCCCAAGTGACCTTTTTTTTGTTTCTCCAGATGAAAAAATTTCTCAAAGGGAAAGGTTCTGTCAATGTTGAAGAAGTGAAACAAAAAACAGTAGAAGCACTGAAAGGCATCAAAATTGATAAGTTCAAAAACTGTTTTGAGAAGTGGAAAAAACATCTCGATAGGTATATCAAATGGAGAGTACTTCAAAGGTAACTGAAGTGTAAACATGTAAGAATAAATACACAATTTTTTATAAATAATTTTTTAAATAAATAAATTCCATTTTGGGTCCCCCCTACTCGAATATTAGGTCATAAAACAAACTTCAACAAATTCAAAAGTTTAAGAGAACTGAAACCATACAGAGTTTGTTCTTAGTAATCAGACTAGAAATGAATATCAGAAAGATAACAGAAAAATCTCCCAACACTTGGAAAGTAAATAACACATTTCTAAAGAATCCATGAAGCAAAAAGGAAGTCTCAAGGGAAATTTACATACACACACACACACAACTCTGGCCAGTGTGGCTCAGTTGGTTGGAGTGTCATCCCATAGACCAAGGTTGTGGGTTTGATTCCCAGTCAGGGCACATACCTAGGTTGCAGATTTGATCCCTGGTCGGGGTGTGTATGAGAAGGCAACTGATTGATGTTAACCTCTCTCTCTGTCTCTCCATCTCCCTCTCCCTCCCTCCCTCCTTCCCTTCCTTCCTTTGTCTTGAAAAGCAATGAAAAAATGTCCTTAGGTGAGGATAAACACACACACACACACACACACACACAACATTGAAGTGAATGAAGTACTTCATATCAAATTTACAGAACACAAAAAAAGCAGTGATGAGAGGAAAACTTACAGGATTGATGCTTATATTAGAAAAGAGGACAGGTCTCAATCAGTAGTCTAAGTTCTCACTCAGCAGCCTAGCTTGAAGAGTACTCAATAAAGGGACCATTGATCAAGTTGAGGGCAGGGTTAAAGAAAACTAACAAGAGATGGTGAAGCACCTCAAGTTTCACAAATAGAAAGAAGAGGGAGTTTCTACTGAAACCTGGTGAGAACTGCGGCTTTGAGATAAGGTGGCTTGGAAGGTACTTGGCATCTGCTACAGGAATGCAGCCACTGCCAACTTGTGGGAAAAGAGTCAGGGGAATATGTACCCTGACTTCTCTCCTTCTGTCCTCTGACTTCCTATCATGTTGCCCACTGACTGACTCGAAAAGGAAGTCAGAGGGCAAGTAAGACTTGTTCCAGGAAGGCCTCCCAGAACGTAGAAGAAGGTGAATGATGGAGAATATTCAGCAGTTTCTTTCAAGGATATCCGAGAACTTCAAGTATAATCCATGTATTTTCTAGAAAAATACCCGGAAAGAGAGCTATTCATAATCATCAAATATGTAGGGAGTTGAGTAAAGATGTTAAATTTTAAAGAGCCTGAGCTACTTGAAAATAATTGCCTCACTTATCTTAATACCTGCCTTTCCCCCAACCAGTATGTAATCAACAGTCTATGAAGAAATATTGCTAAGCAATGGTTGACATTAGCTTGAGCCTGGAAATATAAACAGACTAGTGTTTGACGCTTGGCTCTGCCTTCTTCTCACTGGGTGACCTTAGGCAAGTAACTTAACCTCTTCGAGCTTCTGTTTACCTATCTACAAAATAGGTGTGAAAATACGTACTTCCAGGAGTGGTTTTGTACCTAAGAGAATTAAATGAGAGATGCATATGAAGGCACCTGTTAGGAACTCAATACATGTTGATTGAATTTGAGTTGCAAATTCAAAATTAGTGGCTTCGCAATTCATGAGGTAAGGCCACAAGTTAGGATTAAAAGTGAATTTTTAAAAAGAAAAGAAATTCTGTTTAGACTGTTAATGTCATCTATCACTCAATTATGATAATATGATCAGCAAACTTCTCTATTGATGGATTTTCACCATATTTTGATTGCAAATGTGAAATCCTACCAGAATTCAGCTCATATTAGGAATTCAGTGAGTTTCTTAATTATCTGATAAAGTGCAAAAAAAAAAAAAAAGCAAGTCCTTTGGTGAAGGATGCTAGTTACATCAAAAGTTTGTGCTTTACCCATTCAATATTGAGCATTATTGATGAATATTAGCTATAGGGAAGCCTGAGGTGCATCTTTTTGCAGACCCTCTCAAACAGGTTGCCATGGTAATGTTAACAGTGCTTCTGCTGTTTTTTGTTTCACTTCTTCAATGCTAACAGTCACAAATTCTTTAAAAAATTTGTTTTATCCTCATCCAACGACATTTTATTTATTGCTTTAGAAACAGAGAGTAGAAGAGGGAGAGGAAGGAAGAGAAGCATTGATTGGTTGCCTCCTGTATACACCCAGACTGGAAATCATACGCGCCTGCACTGTATGCAGAACCCCCCCAACCCAGGCATGTGCCCTAATTGGGAATCTAACCTGCCACCCTTCTGTTACAGGAGGACACTCCAACCAACTGAGCCACACTGGCCAGGGCAGTCACAAATTCTTAATAGAGGCTACTGAAGGCATGGGGGGAAAGTAAATATTGCAGGTAGAGTTTCAACCCAGAAATACTGTAATTCCTGCGGTACTAGCTGGGTTTCCTTTTCAGTTGCAAGCTCAGACTTGGTTATTTTAAACTTTTATCAATTTTAGCAATCTTTGCTTCTATTAATTTTTCTTCTGTTGGCATACTTTCCAAGAACAAGCCAGCTGTACTATTTGAATAGGCAGGTGTATTTTATACATGAGAATTATCCTTCTGGATCAGAGCTACACTTTTTTTTTAATGCATCATACTCTTTTTTTATTTTTTACTTATTTTATTTTTAAATATATCTATTGATTATGCTATTACAGTTGTCCCATTCCCCCCCCCACTCCACTCCATCCTGCCTACCCTCCTCCCTCCCACATTCCTCCCCTATAGTTCATGTCCATGGGTCATACTTATCAGTTTTTTGCCTTCTACATTTCCTATACTATTCTTACCCTCCCCCTCTCTATTTTCCACCTATCATTTATGCTACTTATTCTCTGTACCTTTCCCCCCAGTCTCCCCCTCCCACTCCCCTATTGATAACCCTCCATGTGATCTCCATTTCTGTGGTTCCGTTCCTGTTCTAGTTGTTTGCTTAGTTTGTTTTTGTTTTTGTTTTAAGTGTGGTTGTTAATAACTGTGAGTTTGCTGTCATTTTTACTGTTCATATTTTTTATCTTCTTTTTCTTAGATAAGTCCCTTTAACATTTCATATAATAAGGACTTCGTGATGATGAACTTCTTTAACTTGACCTTATCTGAGAAGCACTTTATCTGCCCTTGCATTCTAAATGACAGCTTTGCTGGATACAGTAATCTTGGATGTAGGTCCTTGCCTTTCATAACTTGGAATACTTCTTGCCAGCCCCTTCTTGCCTGTAAGGTCTCTTTGGAGAAATCAGCTGACAGTCTTATGGGCACTCCTTTGTAGGTAACTGTGTTCTTTTCTCTTGCTGCTTCTAAGATTCTCTCCTTCTGTATAATCTTAGGTAATGTAATTATGATGTGCCTTGGTGTGTTTCTCCTTGGGTCCGGCTTCTTTGGGACTCTCTGAGCTTCCTGGACTTCCCGGAAGTCTATTTCCTTTGCCAGATGAGGGAAGTTCTCCTTCATTATTTGTTCAAATAAGTTTTCAATTTTTTGTTCTTCCTCTTCTCCTTCTGGCACCCCTATAATTCGGATGTTGGAACGTTTCAAGATGTCCTGGAGGTTCCTAAGCCTCTCCTCAGTTTTCCGAATTCTCGTTTCTTCATTCTTTTCTGGTTGGATGTTTGTTTCTTCCTTCTGGTCCACACCGTTGATTTGAATCCCAGTTTCCTTCGCATCACTATTGGTTCCCTGTACATTTTCCTTTGTTTCTCTTAGCATAGGCTTCATTTTTTCATCTAGTTTTCGAACAGATTCAACCAATTCTGTGAGCGTCCTTATTATCAGCGTTTTGAACTGTGCATCCGATAGGTTGGCTATCTCTTCCTCCCTTAGTTGTATATTTTTCTGGAGCTTTGAAGTGTTCTGTCATTTGGGCCATTTTTTTTTTTTTTTTTTTTTGTCTTGGCGCGTCTGTTACTTAAAGGGGCAGAGCCTTAGGTGTTCACTGGGGCGAGGTAATGCTGGTTGCTGCGCTGTGACGCTGTACGTGGGGGAGGGGTCGAGAGGGAGCAATTGCACTTGCTCCACTCTCCACCAGATTTCAGTCACTCCCTCTGCTACCCACAATCAAATTGGTCCCCTCTGGTGCTGGTTCCCAAGTGGGTGGTCTTGTGCACACTCTAGGAACCTGTGGGTCTCTCCAACGACCTCTCCTGTGAGGCTGGGAGTTTCTCCTGCTGCCGCCCCAATCCCCACAGGTGTTTTCAGTCAGGGGTTTGAGGATTTATTTCCCCTGCGCTGGAGCCCTGGGTTGCGAGGTCTGCTTCACTCCCTGCCGTTGGTCCTGGTTTATCTGTGCGCGAATGTGGGACTGCGGGGTACCCACCACACTGCCTGCCCTGCTCTCCACCACTCTGAGTCCAGCCCTCTTGGTTTATCTGTGCATGAATGTAGGGCCGCAGGGTCTGCTAGTGGTCAGACTGCCTGCCCCGTTCGTCCCACACTCTGCCAGTCTCGGTCTCCAGTCTCGGTCCCGCCAAGGCAAAGAGAGTCCTGTCTGCCCCAGCTGCCCATCTCTGCCCCTCCTACTGGTCTGGATGAATGTTTATTTTTTACGTCCTTGGTGTCAGACTTCCTTGCCGTTCTATATTCTGTCAGTTCTGGTCGTGCGAGAGGCGCAGTATGTCTACCTACACCTCCATCTTGGTTCTCCAGCTACACTTTTCTTGACTTGCCTATGACAGAAGGCCTTAGAATCATATCAATTGTTTTCCCTTCCAAAGGAATTTTAAGAGACTCAAGGATCTGCTACTAGATTTTTTTGTCTTTACTTTTAATTTTTATGTTTATTTAAGTATTTCATTATTTATGATATTACAGTTGTCCCAATTTCTCCCCTGTTATCCCTCTCCACCCAGCCTGCACCCCACTCCTACAGTTGGTCCCCACACTGTTGCCCATGTCCATGGGTCATTCATAAATGTTCTTTGACTACTCCCTTCACTTCTTTCAACCAGCACCCCCTCTGATCCCCTTCCCGTTTACTGCTGTCAGTCTGTTCCATATTTCTATGCCTCTGGTTCTATTTTGCTTGTTAGTTTATTTTGTTTATTAGATTCCACTTGTAAGTGACATCATATGGTAGTTTTATTTTATCAACTGGCTTATTTCACTTAGCATAATAGTTTCCAGATGCATCCATGCTGTCTCAAAAGGTAGGAATTCCTTCTTTTTTACTGCTGCATAATATTCCACTGTGTAAATGTACCATGGCTTTTTATATCCAATCATCTACTGATGGGCACTTAGGCTGTTTCCAGATATTGGCTGTTGTAAAAACTGCTGCTATGAACATAGTGGTGCATATATTCCTTTGAATTGGTATTTTGAGATTCTTAGGGTATATTCCCAGCCGTGGAATCACTGGATCAAAAGGGAGTTCTATTTTTAATTTTTTGAGGAAATCACATACTGGTTCCAAGTAGCTACATGAAAATCTCCCATGCTGGTGGGAGTCTGCATTCCCATCAACAGTGCACTAGGGTTCCCTTTTCTCTCCATCCTTGCCAGGACCTGTTGTTTGTTGATTTATAAATGATGGCCATTTTGGCAGTAGTGAGATTATATCTCATTGTGGTTATAATTTGCATCTCTCTCATGGCTAGTGATGTTGAACATTTTTTTTCATATGTATATGGGGCATCCGTATGTCCTCCTTGAAGAAGTGTCTATTCAGGTCCTTTGCTCATTTTCTTTTTCTTTTTTTTTCTTTTCTTAAATTTTTATTGTTATTCAATTACAGGTATATGCATTTTCTCCCCATCCGTCCACCCCAACCCAGCTGAACCCACCTCCCTCCCCCACCTCCACCCTCCCCCTTGATTTTGTCCATGTGTCCCTTATAGTAGTTCCTGTAATCCCCTATCTTCACTGTCCCCTCCCCACTCCCCCCTGACTATTGCTAGACTGTTCTTAACTGCAATGTCTCTAGTTATATTTTGTTTGCTTTTTTCTTTTGTTGATTATGTTCCAGGTAAAGGTGAGATCATATGGTATTTGTCCCTCACCTCCTGGCTTATTTCACTTAACATAATGCTCTCCAGTTCCATCCATGCCATTGCAAAGGGTATAAGCTCCTTCTTTCTCTCTGCTGCATAGAATTCCATTGTGTAAATATACCATAGTTTTTGGATCCACTCGTTTTCTGATGGGCACTTACGTTGCCTCCAGTACTTGGCTATTGTAAATTGTGCTGCTATGAACATTGGGGTGCATAGGTTCCTTTGGATTTGTGTTTCAGGGTTCTTAGGGTATAATCCCAGCACTAGAATTGGTGGATCAAAGGGCAGTTCCATTTTTAGTTTTCTGAGGATATTCCATACGGTTTTCCACAGTGACCTCACCAGTCTGCATTCCCACCAACAGTACACTAGGGTTCCCTTCTCTCTGCATCCTTTCTAACATTTGTTTGTTGATTTGTTTATGTTGGCCACTCTGACTGGTGTGAGATGGTACCTCATTGTGGTTTTCATTTGCATGTCTCTGATGGTTAGTGATGCTGAGCATCTTTTCATATGTCTCTGGGCCCTCTGTATATCTTCCTTGGAGAAGTGTCTGTTCAAGTCCTTTGCCCATTTTTTCATTGGGTTGTTTGTCTTCCTGGAATGGAGTCGTGTGAGTTCTTTATATATTTTGGAGATCAGGCCCTAGTCTGAGGTATCATTGGCAAATATGTTTTCCCATACTGTTGGTTCTCTTTGTAATTTGGTGCTGTTTTCTTTAGCCTTGCAGAAGCTTTTTATTTTGATGAGGTCCCATTTGTTTATTCTTTCCTTTATGTCCTTTGCTTTAGGGGATGTGTCTCTGAGGATGTTGCTGCGTGGAATGTCTGAGATCTTCCTGCCAATGTTTTCCTCGAGGACTTTTATGGTGTTACAACTTATATTTAAGTCTTTTATCCATCTTGAATTTATTTTCGTGTATGGTGTAACTTGGTATCGAGTTTCATTTTTTTGCACATAGGTGTCCAGATCTGCCAACATCATGTGTTGAAGAGGCTGTTTTTGCTCCATTTTATGCTCCTGCCTCCTTTATCAAATATTAATTGACCGTAAAGACTTGGGTTTATTTCTGGGCTCTCAGTTCTGTTCCATTGGTCTATGTGCCTGTTTTTATGCCAGTACCAGACAGTTTCGATTACACTGGCCTTGTAATACAGTTTGATATCAGGTATTGTGATCCCTCCTGCTTTGTTCTTCTTTCTCAAAATTGCTGCAGCTATTCGGGGTCATTTATGATTCCATATAAATTTCTGAAATGTTTGTTCTCTATCTGTGAAATATGTCATAGGTACTCTAATAGGGATTGCATTGAATCTATAAATTGCTTTGGGTAGCATGGCCATTTTGATGATGTTAATTCTGCCAAATCCATGAGCATAGTATATGCTTCCATTTGTTTGTGTCTTCCTTAATTTCTTTCTTCAGTGTTGTGTAGTTTTCTGAGTACAGGTCTTTTACCTCCTTGGTTAGGTTTATTCCTAGGTACTTTATTTTTCTTGTTTCTATATCAAATGGGATTTTTTTCCTGATTTCAGTTTCTGTCATTTCGTTGTTGGTATACAGGAATGCCTTTGATTTCTGAGTATTGACTTTGTATCCAGCTTTTTTGCCAAATTCATTTATTAGGTCAAGTAGTTTTTTAGTGGATTGTATAGGATTTTCCATGTACACTATCATGTCATCTGGAAACAGTGACAGTTTCATTTCCTCCTTTCCAATTTGGATGCCTTTTATTTCTTTTTCTTGTCTGATTGCTGTGGCTAGGACTTCCAACACTATGTTGAATAGGAGTGGTGAGAGAGGGCATCCTTGTCTTGTTCCTGATCTTAGTGAGAAAGCTCTCAGTTTTTTTCCATTGAGTATGATGTTGGCTGTAGTTTGTGAAGGATAGGGCTTAGCTCTTCCTTAAAGCCTTTGTAGAATTCTCCTGTGAAACCATCTGGTCCAGGGCTTTTGTGTGTTGGGAGTTTTTGGATGATTGGTTCAATTTCGCCTGCTGTTATTGGTCTGTTCAGGTTTTCTGCTTGTTCTTTATTCGATTTTGGAACATTATATTTCTCTAGAAATTTGTCCATTTCATCTAGGTTTTCAAATTTCTGGGCATACAGTTCTTTGTAGTAATTTATTACAATCCTTTATATTTCTGTGGTAGCAGTTGTAATCTCTCCTCTTTCATTTCTAACTGTGTTTATTTGGATCCTCTCCCTTTTTTTCTTGATGAGCCTACTTAAAGGCTTGTCGATTTTGTTTATCTTTTCAAAGTACCAGCTCCTGGATTCATTGATCCTTAGAATTGTGCTTTTAGTCTCTATGTCATTTACCTCTGCTCTGATCTTGGTTATTTCCTTCCTTCTGCTTGCTCTGGGCTGTCTTTGTTGTTGTTCCTTGATTTCTTGTAGGGTTAGGGTTAGGTTGTTTGTTTGAAATGTTTCTATCTTTTTAAGGTAGGCCTGTATTGCTATGAACTTCCCTCTCAGGACTGCCTTTGCTGTGTCCCATAGCTTTGGGGTTGTTGTGAGTTCATTTTCATTTGTTTCCAGAAAGTTTTTGATTACTTCCCTAATCTCGTTCTTGACCCATTCATTGGTTACTAGCATGCTATTCAGTCTCCATGTTTTTGAGTGTTTTGGGTTTTTACCCTTGGGGTTGGTTTCTAGTTTCAGACCCTTGTGGTCAGAGAAGATGCTTGATATGATTTCAATTTTCTTGAATTTGTTGAGGCTTGCTTTGTGTCCTATCATGTGGTCTATCTTCATAAATGTTTGATGTACACTTGAAAAGAATGTGTATTTTGCTTCTTTGGGATGAAAAGCTCTCTATATATATCAGTTAAGTCCATTTCCTCTAGGGTATCGTTAAGTGACACAATATCCTTGTTGATATTTTGTCTGGAAGACCTGTCCATTTTTGATAGTGGGGTGTTAAAGTCCCCTACTATAATTGTGTTGCTGTCAATATGTTTCTTGAAGTCCTCCAAGATTTTCTTAATGTATTTGGGTGCTCCTATGTTGGGTGCATATATATTTACAATGCTTATGTCTTCTTGGTGGATTCTTCCTTTGAGTATTATGAAGTGACCTTCTGGATCTCTCTTTATGGCCCTTCTTTGGAAGTGTATTTTGTCTGATATGAGTATTGCTACCCCTGCTTTTTTTCCCTGTCCATTTGCTTGGAAAATTTGTTTCCCTTCACTTTCAGTCTGTGTAAGTCTTTTGTCCTGAGATGGGTCTCTTGTAGGCAGCATATGTGTGGGTCATGTTTTCTTATCCATTCAGTTGTTCTATGTCTTTTGATTTGATCATTTAATCCATTTACGTTTAAGGTTATTATCGATAGGAAGTTATTCATTGCCTTTAATCCTGCCTGTGTTCCTCTCTCTTTCTCTTTTCCTTCCTTCCCTTAAAGCAGTCCCTTTAGCATCTCTTGCAGAGCTGGTTTGGTGGAGGTGTATTCTTTTAGACTTCTTTTGTCTGGGAAACTCTTTATTTGGCTTTCTATCTTAATTGAGAGCCTTGCTGGGTAAAGTAGTCTTGGTTGCACGCCACTGGTCCTCATTACTTGGAATATTTTTGCCATTCCCTTCTGGCTTGGAGCGTTTCCTTTGAGAAGTCAGTTGTTAACCTTATTGGGGCTCCCTTGTATGTTACTTCCTGTTTCTCACTTGCTGCCTTTAAGATCCTCTCTTTGTCTTGGAATTTTTCCATTTTAATTATGATGTGTCTTTCAGTGGGCCTCTTTGGGTTCCTCTTACTTGCGACTTTCTGTGTTTCCTGGATTTGTGTGATTTTTTCTGTCCTCAGATTAGGGAAATTTTCCATCATTACTTTTTCAAACAGGTTTTCTATCCCTTGCTCTTCTTCTTCTCCTTCTGGTATCCCTATTATATGGCTATTATTATGTTTCGTGTTGTCCTGCCTTTCCCTTAATCCCTCTTCATTCTTTCTGAGCCTCTTTTCTTTTCTTGCTGTTTCTGGGTGTTTTTTTTTTTACTTTGTCCTCCACCTCGCTGATCCGATCCTCTGCTTCATCAAGTCTGCTTTTCATTCCTTCTACTGTGTTCTTCAGTTCAGAAATTGTATTCTTCATTTCCTCTTGGCCCTTGTTGATAGTTTCTGTTTCCTTTTTTATATTGATATAGTTTGCAGTGAGTTCATTATAGTTTCCCTGTAGTTTCTGGTAGTTCTTTGTGAGCTCATTAAGCTTCTTGATAACATTGCTTTGAACTCAGTATCTGATAGTTGACTTGCCTCTTTTTCAGTTAGCATTCTAGACTTTCTCCTTTCCTTTTTTGGGGAATTGTTTCTTTGTCTTCCCATTGTTTGTGAGACTCTTCTTGTTAGCCTCTGCTTCTTAAATTGATCTATTCTGACTCCCTGGGTTTGTGGTATGAACTTCTATGGTAGAATGCCAATGGCTTTCAGTGGTGCTGTCTCCTTAATCTCCTGTGCTCACTGGTCTTGAGCTGACGTTTAGGGGTGTAACAGGTTCTAACTCTGGTCGTTTCAGCCCTCCAGGTTTTATTGTCTCACCTGTGGAAAAAAGAGAAAGAAGGGGGGAAAAATGAGAAGGGAAGGAGGGAAAAAGGAAATAGAAAAGGAAAGGATGGAAGGAAGAAGGAATAAAAAAATATCAGAGGAAAGGAAAGAAGGAATTTTAACAAAAATTAAAACAAAAAAGTAAATAAAAGAAGGCAGGAAGAAGGAATAAGAAAGGTAAAGGATGGAAGGAAGAAGGAATAAAACAAGAAAGTAGGACAGAAAGGAGGAGGGAATTTAAGGGGAAAGGAGAGAGAAAAGAAAAAAAGTCTTCTCTTGGCTTTGAACGGGTGAGGTTAGTTCTGCTGGTCTTCCTGTCTGTGGAACGGGAGGGGGTGGTTGGAAGGATTGGTTTCACTTTTCTCCCTTCCTCAGCCACAGTCTTGGCTGTTGTTCAGCCTCTAGTCCAGTTCCTCAGGGTTCTTCTGCTCCCCAGTAGGCCTTTAGTTCACCAGTTGTGCTGTCCTTGAGTTGCACCAATTAGGGGCAACTCACACTCCCCCTTCTTGCTCTTTGCTGTCTTAGATGCTAGGGGCTCTCCATGCTGCTTGGGGTAGTTCAGCCCCCTACTGGGGCGAGTCTTTCCTGGTAATGCAGTCTCCCCTAGCCCTGCAGCTCCCCTCTGCTGGCGTTCTGCCTTCCTCCTAGAGAGCTTTAGGCCCTGCAGGGCTCTGCGTGCAGGGGCTGGGTGGGAGTTGTTCAGAACCAGTGCTTTTAGGTGTGGTTGCTGGCAGGCAGCCAGGCCATTGATCAGGCTGCGCAGCAGATCTGCGACTTTGGGCCTGGGTTGTGTGGCCAATCGACTGCTTTGGGCTTGTGTGCGGGGCAGCCAGCCACTGATCCAGGTGCGCACCCACCGGAGGTTTCAGGTGTGGGCTCCTAGCTGTGGTTTCAGGTGTGGGCTCCCATGCCACTTATGGAGGTGCACGCCCACCCAGGCTCTTTGGGTCTGTGTGCCCAGGCAGCCAGGCCGCTTATCAGGGTGTGCTTCCACCGAGCGTTTCACTTGTGGGCACCCAGTCCGCTAATCTGGGTGCACACCAACCAGGCTTCAGGTGAGAGCTTTGGCTGCTTATCCAGCGTCACAGTCCAGGGGCTGAGGGGATAGGGGCACCAGAGGCCGTGGCTGCTAAGGAGAGTTCTCTAACTAGCCGCTGAGTGCCTCTATTTTCTCTTTTTCTTTTTGAGAAATTCTTCCTATTCAAGCCCCTCTGGTCCAAACAAGCACCTGGCCTCTCACACAGCCCAGCCTGGCTCTCTCCCAAGAATTCTGCAGCAGACCCTGCGCCCGGGCCGGGGCTTCAGCTGCCCTGGTCCCGTGCAGGTCCCAGGGAGCTTATTGTCCTTAAGCACTCTTCTTACCATCTGATCTTTCAATTTCCTCTATCTTTGGTCTCCCATCTTCATATGTGCTGGAATACCATTGGCTGTTCGCTCTGTTCCTCAGATCAGCTCGGTGTTTCACTGGTGCCGAGGGGTAGTGTACTCTGTTCCTACCTATCTCACTGCCATCTTCCTCCTCCCGCTCATTTTATTTTTCATTGAATTATTTGTCTTCCTGGTGTTGAGTCATTTAAATTCTTTATCTATGTTGGATATTTAAATACTCATTTGATGTATGATTCGCAAATATATTTTCCCATACAGTGGGTTTCCTTTTCATTTTCATAATGGTTTCTTTAGCTGTGCAGAAGCTTTTAAATTGGATGTTGCCCCTTTTATTTATTTTTTCCTTTGTTTCCCTTGCTGTAGGAGATATAATGGCAAAAATATTGCTAAGCCAGATATGTGAAATTTTACTGCCTATGTTTTCCTCTAGGAATTTTATGATGTTGTGACTTATATTTTGAGCTTATTCTCATGTATGGTATAAGATGGTTGTCTAGTTTCATTTTTTTTTGCATGTGCCAGCCCAGTTCTCCCAACCCCATTAATTACTATTATTATTTTTGTTATTTCATAATTTTTTTTGCTGTTGTTCAATTACAGTTGGCCCCCCTTTCCCCACATATCTCTCCCCTGCCCTGCCCAACATGCCTCTTTCACATACGACCCTCCCCTCCATTGTCCTTGCCCAGAGGTCCTTTATAAATGTTCCTTGACTTGACCATTCCCCTTCTTTACCCTGTTATCCCCACCCTTCTGGTCACTGTCAGTTTGTTCTTTACTTCCATGTCTCTGGTTCCATTTTGCTCTCTTGTTTGTTCTGTTATTGAGGTTCCACTTATAGGTGAAATCATAAGGTATTTGTCTTTTACTGTTCTTTTACTGTCTTTTACAGTTCTATTCATGCTGTCTCATAGGGTAGGAGTTCCTCCTTTCTGCTGTATCGTATTCCATTGTGTAAATGTACAACAATTATTTGATCCACTCATTTACTGATGGGGACTTAGGCTGTTTCCAGCACTTGGCTAGTGTAAATAATGCTGCTATGAACATTAGGTTCTTCTAAATTGGTGTTTCAGCATTCTTAGGGAATGATGCCAGCAGTGGAATGCCAGGTCAGCAGTTCCATTTTTACTTTTTTGAGGAAATTCCAGCGGCTGCACCAGTCTGTATTCCCCCCAAAAGTGTACTAGGGTTTCCTTTTCTCTACAACCTCATTAGCACTTTTTTGCTGATTTGGTTATAATGGTTATTCTGACTGGTGTGAAGTGGTATCTCATCGTGGTTTTAATTTGCATCTCTCTGATGGCTATTGATGTTCAGAATCCTTTCGTATGTTTCTGGTCCCTCTGTATGTCCTCCTTGGAGAAGTGTCTGTTCTGGTCCTTTGCCCATTTTTAAATTGGATTGTTTGTTTTCGTGGTATGGAGTCACATGAGTTTTTTCTTTTTCTTTTAAAAAACAGTATATTTTATTGATTATGCTATTATAGTTTTCCCAATTTTCCCCCTTTATCCCCCCTCCACCCCTCAACCCTCTAGCTTTCCCCCACCCTTAGTTCATGTTCATGGGTTGTACATATAAGTTCTTTGAGTTCTCTGTTTCCTATACCATTCTTAACCTCTCCCCATCTATTTTATGCCTACTAATTATGCTTCTTCTTCCTTGTACCTTTTCTCCCCTATTCCTCCCTTCCCCTTCCCCACTGAAAACCTTCCATGTGATGTCCATTTCTCTGATTCTGTTCCTGTTCTAGTTGTTTGCTTAGTTTTTGTTGTTTTTCTTTCTTTTATTTTTTTAGGTTCATTTGTTGATAGTTGTGAGTTCATTGTCATTTTACTGTCCATATTTTTGATTTTCCTTTTCTTAGATAAGTCCCTTTAACATTTCATAAAATAAGGGCTTGTGAAGATGAATTCCTTTAACTTGATCTTATCTGGGAAGCACTTTATCTGCTCTTCCATTCTAAATGATTGCTTTGCTGGATAGAGTATTCTTGTATGTAGGTCCTTGCCTTTCATGACTTCAAATACTTCTTTCCAGCCCCTTCTTGCTTATAAGGCTTCTTTTGAGAAATCAGCTGATAGCCTCATGGGAACTCCTTGGTAGGTAACTCTTTCCTTTCTTCTTGCTGCTTTTAAGATTCTCTTTTTGTCTTTAATCTTGGATAATTTAATGATGATGTGCCTTGGTGTGTTCCTCTTTGGGTCCAACTTCTTTGGGACTCTCTGGGCTTCCTGGACTTCCTGGAAGACTATTTCCTTCACCAGATTGGGGAAGTTTTCCTTCATTATTTGTTCAAATAAGTTTCCAATTTCTTGCTGTTGTTGTTCTTCTTCTGGTGCCCCTATAATTCAGATAATGGAATATTTCAAGTTGTCAAAGAGGTTCAAAGGTCTCTCTTCATTTTTTTGAATTCTTGTTTCTTCATTCTGTTCCAGTTGGATGTTTAATTCTTCCTTTTGCTCCAAATCATTGCTTAGACTCCTGGTTTCCTTCCTGTCACTGTTGGTTCCCTGAATATTTTGCTTTATTTCATTTTGGGTATCTTTCATTTGTTCTTTTATTTCTTGACCAAGCTCAATCTGTTCTGTGAGCATTTTTATTACCAGGGCTTTAAATTCTCCATCAGATAGGTTGGCTATCTCATCACTTAGCCCTCTTTTTGAAGATTTGCTCCATTCTTTCATTTTGGCCTTATTTCTTTGCTTGGGGCCCCTGTTAAGTTGTAAGGGGGTGGGGCCTTACGTATTCATCTTGGCAGGGCAACCCTCTCCTTGCTGTGCTGCAGCGCTGCTTGTGGGAGAGGGGCCAGAGAGGGAACAATACAGCCCCCCTCCTTGTCTCTAGCACACTTTTCAATGAACTCTCGTGTGAGACTGGGAGTTTCTCCCACCATGGCAACCGACACAGTCCACAGACTGCTCTGAGTCTCAGTTTCGCCTCCTGCCAGCCCCATCCACACAGCCTTCTGCCTTGCCTCAGTTTTTCTGAGCTGGCCTGGCCTGCACAGTCAGCCACCTTACTGGTCTGGTTGTTTTGGTTCATTTTTTTCTTTAATTCCTTGGTTTCCTTCTATCTATGCCTCCATCTTGGCTGGAACCTTGAGTTCTTTATATATTTGGAGATCCAACCCTTGGCCAAAGTATCATTGGCAAAAATATTTTCCCATATGGTTGGTTCCCTTTTCATTTTTCTGATGTCTTCTTTAGCTGTGCAGTAGCCTTTTAACTTTATGTAGTTCCATTTGCTTATTCTTTCTTTTATATCCCTTGCTCTAGGGGACATATTGGTGAAAATATTGCTGCATGAATATCTGAAATTTTCCTGCCTATGTTCACCTTTAGGATGTTTATGGTGTCATGACTTATATTTAAGTCTTTTATCCTCCTTGAGTTTATTTTTGTGTATGGTCTAAGTTGGTGGTTGAGTATTATTTTTTTGCATGTAGCTGTCCAGATCTCCTAACACCATTTGTGGAAGAGATTACTTTTACTCCATTTTATGTCCCTCCCCTCTTTGTTGAATATTAATTGACCATAGAGACATGGGTTTATTCTCAGCTCTCTATTCTGTTTCATTGATCTATGTGTCTGTTCTTATGCCAGTACCAGATTGCTTTGATTACAGTGACCTTATAATACAGTTTGATATCAGATATTTTTATCTCTCCTGCTTTATTTTTCTTTCTCAAAATTGCTCAGGCTATTTTGGGTCATATATTGTTCCACATAAATTTTTGCAATATTTGTTCTATATCTCTGAAATGTGTCATTGGTATTTTAATAGAAATTGAATTGAATCTATAATTTGCTTTGGGTAGTATGCACATTTTGATGATGTTAATTCTTCCAATCCATGAACATGATATGTGCTCCCATTTATTTGTGTCTTCCTTAATTTTGTTCTCCAGTGTTCTCTGATTTCATGAGTACAGGTCTTTAACCACCCTGGTTAGGTTCATTCTTAGGTAGTACATTTTTCTTGTTGCTATATCAAATGGGATTTTTTCCTACTTTTTGTTTCTGATATTTCATTGTTAGTATACAAAAATGTGATTTCTGAATATTGACTTTATATACCACTGTTTTGCCAAATTCACTTATTAGCTTGAGTAATTTTTTGGTAGAATCTATAAGGTTTTCTATGTACACTATCATGTCATCTGCAAATAATGACAGTTTTACTTCCTCCTTTCCAATTTAGATGCCTTTTATTTCTTTTTTTGTCTGATCATTGTGGCTAGAACTTCCAATACTATATTGAATAGAAGTGGTGAAAGCAGACACCCTTGTCTTGTTCCTAATCTTAGTGGGAAAGCTTTTAGTTTTTACCTGTTGAGTGTGATGTTGGCTGTAGGCTTCTCATATATGGCCTTTATTATGTTGAAGTATGCTCCCTCTAATCCCACTCTGCTGAGTGTTTTTTTATCATGAATGGGTGCTGTAACTTATCAAATGCTTTTCCTCATCTATCAATATGATTGTTTGATTTTTGTCTTTGCTTTTGTTTATGCTATTTATTACGTTTATTGATTTGAGAATGTTGTACCATCTTTGCATCCCTGGGATGAATCCCACTTGATCATGGTATATGATCTTTTTAATGTATTGCTGGATGAAGTTTGACAATATTTTGTTGAGGATTTTAGCATCTATGTTCATCAGCAATATTGACCTGTAGTTTCTTTCTTTCTTGTGTCTTTATCTGGTTTTGGGATTAGGATGATACTGGCCTCATAAAAAGAGTTTTAGAGTCTTCCCTGTTCTTGGATTTTTTTTTTTAATAGTTTGAGAATGATAGGTGTTAGCTCTTCCTTAAATGTTTTTTAAAATTCTCCTGTGAAACTGTCTTGGCCAGGGCTTTTGTGTGCCAGGAGTTTTTTGATTACTGCTTCAATTTCACTAACTGTTATCAGTTTGTTCAGGCTTTCTGCTTCTTCTTGAATGAGTTTTGGAAGATTATATGTTTCTAGAAATTTGCCCATTTCACCCAGGTTTTCAATTTCTTGGTTTATAGTTGTTTGTAGTAATTTCTTACAATCCTTTGTATTTCCATGGTATCAGTTGCAATTTCTTCTTTCAATTGATTTTATATTTTTGGATACTGTCTCTTTTTTTTCCCTGATGAGTCTGGTTAAAGGCTTGTCAATTTTGTATCTCTTTTCAAAGAACCAGCTCCTGGATTTATTGATGATTCGAATTGTTCTTTTAGCCTCTATGTCATTTAATTCTGCTTTGATCCTGGTTATTTCCTTCCTTCTACTCACTCTGGGCTTCGTTTGTTGCTGTTCCTCCAGTTCTTGTGGATGTAGAATTAGGTGGTAGAGCTATTTGAAATGCTTCTATACTTCTAGTTAGGCCTGTATTGCTATGAATTTCCCTCTCAGGACTGACTTTGCTCTGTCTCATAGGTTTGGGGCTGCTGTGTGTTCATTTTTTCCAAGAAACATTTTGTTTTCTTCCTTGATCTCATTATTAACCCATTCATTGTTTAATAATATGCTATTCAGTCTCCATGAATTTGCCTTTTTTTGAGGTTTTTCCTTAGGTTGGTTTCTAGTTTAGAGTCATTGTAGTCCAAGAAAAATGGTTGATATGATTTCAGTTTTCTTGAATTTGTTGAGGCTTGTTTTGTGACTTACCATGTGGCCTACATTTGAAAATGTTCCATGTGCATTTGAAAAGAATTTTAATTTTGCTTCTTTAGGGTAAAATGTTCTGTATATATCAATTAAGTCCTTTCATCTAGTGTGTCGTTCAGCACCACGATATCCTTGTTGATTCTTTGTTTGGAAGATCTATACATTGTTGACAGTAGTGTTTTAAAATCCCTTACTATAAGTGTGTTGCTGTTTATATCTTTCTTGAAGTCCTCCAAGATTTTCCTTATATATTTGGGTGCTCCTGTATTGGGTACATATATGTATACAATGTATGCATTCTTAATGGATTATTCCCTTAAGTATTATGAAGTGTCCTTCTATGTCTCCTTTTTTGGCCTTTATTTTGAAGTGTATTTTATCTGATATAAGTATTGATACCCTGGCTTTTTTCCCTGTCCATTCACTTAGAATATTTTCTTTTAACCCTTCACTTTCAGTCTGTGTAGGCCTTTTCTTCTCAGCATATGTGTGGGTCATATTTTTTTATCCACTCAGTTACTAATCTTTTGACTGGAGCATTTAATCCATTTACATTTAAGGTTATTATTGATACATAGTTATTCATTGCCATTTTCCCCCTCATACCTGTGTTCCTCTCTCTCACACTCTTTTTCTTCATTTTCTTAAAGCAGTCCCTTCAGCATGTCTTGCAGAGCTGGTTTGGTGGAGGTGTATTCTTTTAGCCTTCTTTTGTCTGGGAAAGTCCTTATTTCACCTTCTATTTTAATTGAGGGTCTTGCTGGGTAGAATAGTCTTGGTTGTATGCCTTTGCTTTTCAATACGTGGAATATTTCTTGCCATTCCCTTCTGGCTTGTGCTGTTTCTGTTGAGAAGTCAGATGCTAGTATGTCTGACTTCTTGTATGTCACTTCCTGTTTCTCCCTTGCTCCTTTAAGATTCTCTCTTTGTCTTTGAATTTTACCATTTTAATTATGATGTGTCTTGGAGTGGGCCTCTTTAGGTTCCTCTTGATTGAGACCCTCTGTGTTTCCTGGACTTGTGTGACCTTTTCTGTCATGAAATTAGGGAAGTTTTCCATAATTACTTTTTCAAACAGTTTTTCTATCCCTTGCTCTTCTTCTTCTTCTCCTTCTGGTATCCCTATTATACAGATATTATTATGTTTCATGTTGTCCTGCAGCTCCCTTAAACTCTCTTCATTCTTTTTGAGTCTTTTTTCCTTTTCTTGCTCTTTCTGGGAATTTTTTTCTACCTTTTCTTTCAGCTTGCTGATTTGATCCTCTGCTTAATGTATTCTACTTTTAATTCCTTCTACTGTGTTCTTCAATTCAGAAATTGTATTCTTCATTCCCTCCTGGCTCCTACTGATAGTTTATATGTCTTTTTTATGCTGAGGTAGTTCCCTGCAACTTCTTTGTACCTTTCCTGTAGTTCTTTGTAATTCTCACTGAGCTCATTGAGCTTCCTTATACCCAATGTTTTGATCTCAGTGTCTGATGGTTTTTTTGACTCTATTTCATTTATCACTCTCTCCGGGATTCCTCTTTTCATTTTGATTGGAGGTTGTTTCTTTGTCTCCCCATTTTAGGGGAGACTCTTCTCATTTGCTTCTGTTTCCTAAATTGATCTTCTCTGACTCCACATCTTTGTGGTATGAACTTCTATGATAGGAGACCTGTGTGATTCAGTGATGCAGTCTCCTTGATCTCCTGAACTTGATACTCCTGGGATGCCCTTTATGCCTTTTATATTGGCTCTCTGGATGTAATTGGGTTTTAGTTGTTGTTGGGCCGTTCTTTGGTGGGTCCTTTTCTCCAGCTGTCTCACTGAGGGTTACTCCACCCACTGCGTCTTTCATGCTGTTGTGCAGGTGCTGCCAGAACAAAACCACAAAGCCCAGGAAACAAACCCATACCCATGAAAATAACTCCCATCCATAATTCCACTGTCAACAGCAAATGAACCACTGTAAAGAGATTAAGACTATTTAAAAGAGGGAGAACCAAGATGGCAGCGTAGGTAGACACACTGCGCCTCCTCGCACAACCACAACTGACAGAGAATCGAACAGCAAGGGGGACCAACACCAGGGAAATAGAAAATAAACATTCATCCAGACTGGTAGGAGGGGCGGAGACGGGCACCCAGGTGGAGAGGACTCGCGTGGCTGTGGCGGGACTGAGACTGGCGGAGTGTGGGACAAATGGCGCAGGCAGTCCGAGCACTAGCAGACCCTGAGGCCCCACATTTGCACAGATAAACCCAGAGGGCCGGACTCAGAGTGGCGGAGAGTGGGGCAGGCAGAGTGGCGGGTAGCACCCCACGTCCCCACATTCGCACACAGATAAACCGGATGAACGGTGGGCAGCGAAGCAGACCGCGCAACCCAGGGCTCCAGCTCCGGGAAATAAAGCCTCAAACCTCTGATTGAAAGCACCCCTGCGGGTTGGGGCGGCAGCAGGAGAGACTCCCAGCCTCACAGGAGAGGTTGTTGGAGAGACCCACAGGGGCCTAGAGTGTGCACAGGCCCACTTACTCGGGAACCAGCACCAGAGTGGCCCAGTTTGATTGTGGGTATCGGGATGAAAGATTGAAATCCGGAGGAGAGTGAGGCCGGCGCCATTGCTCCCACTCGGCCCCTCCCCCACATACAGCGTCACAGAGCAGCAACCAGCATTACCCCGCCCCGGTGAACACCTAAGGCTCCGCCCCTTAAAGTAACAGACACGCCAAGACAAACAAACAAAAAATGGCCCAAATGACAGAACACTTCAAAGCTCCAGAAAAAATACAACTAAGCGACGAAGAGATAGCCAACCTATCAGATGCACAGTTCAAAACACTGGTAATCAAGAAGCTCACAGAATTGGTTGAATTTGGTCAAAAACTTGATGAAAAAATGAAGGCTATGCCAAGAGAGACAAAGGAAAATGTACAGGGAACCAATAGTGAGGTGAAGGAAACTGGGACTCAAATCAATGGTGTGGACCAGAAGGAAGAAAGAAACATGCAACCAGAAAAGAATGAAGAAACAAGAACTTGGAAAAATGAGGAGAGGCTTAGGAACCTCCAGGACACCTTGAAACGTTCCATCATCCGAATTATAGGGGTGCCAGAAGGAGAAGAGGAAGAACAAAAAATTGAAAACTTATTTGAACAAATAATGGAGAACTTCCCTCATCTGGCAAAGGAAATAGACTTCCGGGAAGTCCAGGAAGCTCAGAGAGTCCCAAAGAAGCTGGACCCAAGGAGGAACACACCAAGGCACATCATAATTACATTACCCAAGATTAAACGCAAGGACCTACATCCAAGATTACTGTATCCAGCAAAGCTATCATTTAGAATGGAAGGGAAGATAAAGTGCTTCTCAGATAAGGTCAAGTTAAAGAAGCTCATCATCGCCAAGCCCTTATTATATGAAATGTTAAAGGGAGTTACCTAAGAAAAAGAAGATCAAAAATAGGAACAGTAAAAATGACAGCAAACTCACAGTTATTAACGGCCACACATAAAACAAAAACGAGAGCAAACTAGGCAAACAACTAGAACATGAGGGTTGTCAATAAGGGAGTGGGAGGGGGAGAGGGGGGTAAAGGTACAGAGAATAAGTAAGCATAGATGATAGGTGGAAAATAGACAGGGGGAGGGCAAAAATAGTGTAGGAAATGTAGAAGCCAAAGAACTTATAAGTATGACCCATGGACATGAACTATGGGGGGGGAATGTGGGAGGGAGGAGGGTGAGCAGGATGGAATGGAGTGGGGGGGAAATGGGACAACTGTAATAGCATAATCAATAAATATATTTTTAAAAAACTTATAAGTCATAAAAAAGACTATTTAAAAGAAAGGGGAGTGAATATGAGAAGATCTATTACAAGAAAAATGTTTTTGAGAGGGTAGAATGAGAAGCACTAATAAGAATAGGGAATCAGACCAATGAAAGAGAAAAAGTAAGATTTACATCATAAATAAAAAAGGGACTAAAGAAAGCAGAATGGAGTAAGAGAAAGGAGGCATATAGTATTAGGTTTAAAGAGAAATTTAAAAAATAAAATAAAATAATGTGAGAAAGAGAAAGAACAAGGAAAAAAAGTAAATAAATAATAAAAAAAATAGGAGCCAAATTGGAGAGAAAGTTGTACCACACCAGTATCAACAAAAAATACACTAAAAAGCTTAAGAGATGTCTAAATGAAAGAGAAATGAGTTTGAGATGATGGAGAGGGAGTCGTAAGAGTGAGAATAAAAACCAGGCTAAGCAAGGGAGAAATTTAAATTTGATATGAAAAGAAGAAAAGAAACATCCAGATAACATCCAGCTGCAAAAAGAGGCAGGACGAAAGAGAGAAATTAAAAAAAAAAACAAGATAAGACAGGGCAAAATTAAAATTTGAGACAAAAAAAGAATGAGCCAATTGATGGCAGAATGGAGTAGGAGAAGGGAACTGTAAAATTTGAGATTTGAAATACAAATATAGTGAAGATCTAGAGATAAAGTTGAAAAAACGCAAGAACAAATACCATATCCACAGCCAACGAGCAAAGATTGGTAAAGGTAGAGAAAGAAGTCAGTTACTTTAAGAGTGGGAAAAAGAATGTGAAATGACCACTAACAAGAGAATTGGTTTTGAGAGGCTGGATGGGGGAGAAATAGCAAGAGTGCAGAATGGGAACAAGTTGTAGCAACAGAGAAAGCAAAATTTAAAACTAAAATAATGAGAGGAAAGAAGGTAAAATGGAGTAAGGGAAAGGAGGAGCAAAATATGAGAATTAAAATAAACCATATATAAAATTTAGTGACAATATGCACAAACTAGAAGGACAAGAAATGAGTGTTAAAAAACTATGCAGGAAAGAAAATAGCACAAATCATGAAGAAGACCACGGTGGACTTTGTTTTGGTAGTATCTAATATTTACCACTACTTTTTCTTTCTAGATCCACCTTTTATGATGCCGTATGGTGACCCCATCTGGCTGTAAGTTGCTTATTGGAGATAACCAGGAATCTACCATTTGTGGTTGACTTCTTCACTTGTTAATCTAGTCATTCTGTAAGCAGTAGTCAGGCTTAAGCATCACAGGGTGGGGCAGAGTCCCTCCTGGGGGCGGGGCTTCTGTTTCCCCTCAGGTTAATGCCACTCTGAGGGGAGTGGTCTGCCTGAGCAAGATGGCTGGTGCAGTATGGGGGATGATTCAGCACTGGGATCTTGGTGGCTGCTTTCTCATTTCTCTCCCCAAAGCCAAAGCCATCATCCCCATGCTCTCTTCAAGTATCTCTAAGTCTACTCTCCTTCCTTCCATCTCCCACTTTGCTGGAACCCAGCATATGAAAATGTATGCATTGGCCCTTTAAACAGCTCTTTGTGTCTCCAGCCATCCCTCTCTGGCAGAGAGAAACCCTGCCACTTTTTGCAGCTGGATGTTATCTGTGTACTTTTGGGGCTCTGGTGCTATAAGCTGGGGAACCTCGCTTTGGGTTTAGACCTCACACTTCTCAGGGGGATCCCTTGGCCACTTAAATATCCCTCCAGCAATTCAGCTGCTGCCTATGGGTGCCCAGCCAGCCCTCTCCCATTTCCACCATACTCCCTACCAGTCACGTTGTATTGAAGCTGTTTGTTGTCTGTCTGTGGTTATAAACTTCTCTCTCACTATTGTTCAGTTGTTTGTCCAGATGATTTCTCCACAATGTAGTTGTAGTTCCATATTGGTCCTGGGAGGAGTTTAGTGTAACTTCCACTCACTCCCTCACCATTTTGGATCTCCCCAACACCATTTATTGAAGAGGCTATCTTTACTGCATTGTATGCTCTTGCTTCCTTTGTCAAATATTAATTGACCATAGAGACATGGGTTTATTTTTGGGCTTTCTATTCTGTTCCATTGATCTATGTGTTCTCTTGATCTATTGTTCTTATGCCAGTACCAGACAGTTTTGATTACAATGGCCTTAGAGCATAGTTTGACATCAGGTATTGTGATATCTCCAACTTTGTTCTTCTTTCTCAACATTGCTGAGGCTACTCAGGGTCTCTTTTGGTTCCACACACATTTTTAGAATGTTATTTCTAGATCTGTGAAATATGCCATTGGCATTTTAATTGGAATTGTGTTGAATCTATAGATTGCTTTGGGTAGTATAGACTGTTCATGATGTTATTCTTCCAATCCATGAACATACTACATGCTTCCACTTATTTGTATCTTCTTCAATTTCTTTCTTCAGTGTCCAATAGTTTTCTGAGTACAGGTCTTTTACCTCTTTGTTTAGGATTATTCCTAGGCACTTTGTTTTTATGTTGTTATTGCAATAGTAAATGGGATTGTTTTCTTAGTTTCTCTTTTTGACAGCTCATTTTTGGTGTATAAAAATGCCACTTTTCTGAATGTTGACTTTGTATCCCACTAGTTTGCTGAATTTATTTATTAGGTCAAGTAGTTTTTTGGTGAAGCGTATTGGGTTTTCTAGGTACAATATCATGTCATCTGTGAATAATGATAGTTTTACTTTCTCCTTTCAAATATTGATACCTTTTATTTCTTCTTGTCTGATTGCTGTATCTAGGACTTTGAGTATTATGTTGAATATGAGTGGTGAAAGCAGATACCCCTGTCTTGTTCCTGACCTTAAGGGAAACAGTTTTAGTTTTTGCCCATGGGAATGATGTTGGCAGCAGGTTTTTCATATGTGGCCTTTATTATATTGAAGTATGCTCCCTGTATTCCCACTTTGCTGAGTGTTTTTATTATAAATGGGTGCTGGATTTTATCAAATGCTTTTCTGCATCTATTGATATGACCATGTGATTTTTGTCTTTCATTTTGTTTAGGTGATGTATCACATCTAGTGATTTGTTAATATTGTACTATCCTTTATTCCCTGGAATAAATCCTACTTGATCATCATATATGATATTTTTAATGTATTGCTAAATCTGCTTTGCTAATATTTTGTTGAGGATTTTAGCATCCTTGTTCATCAGGGATATTGGCCTGTAATTCTCTTTCTCGTTATATCGTTACCTGGTTTGGGATTTAGGATAATGCTGGCCTCAGAAAAAAAGTTTTGGTCTTCCCTCTTGAATTTTTGGAATAGTTTGAGAAGGATAGGAGTTATCCTTCTCAATGACTGGTAAAATTGTCTGTGATGCCATCTGGTCCTGGGCTTTGTGTTTCAGGAGTTTTTTTGATTACTACTTCAATTTTGCTAGTTTTTATTAGTCTATTCAGGTTTTCTGCTTCTTTCTGATTCAGTTTTGGAAGAATTGTTTCTAGAAATTTATCCATTTCCCCCAAGTTGTATGCTTGGTAAGTAGTTGTTCATAGTAATTTCTTACAATCCTTTGTACATATATCTGTGGTATCAGTTTTTTATTTCTGCTCTTTTGTTTATGATTTTATTTGGGTCCTGTTTCCTTTTTACTTGATGAGTCTGGTAAAAGGTTCATTTTATTTATCTTTTCAAAGAAACTGGTCCTAGATTCATTGATCTTTTGAATTGTTTTTTTTTTCTTTTAGTCTTTATGTCATTTAATTCTTCTCTGATCTTGATTATTTCCTTTCTTGTACTCACTCTGGCTTTGTTGATGTCCTTTTAGTTCTTTTAGGTGCAGGTTTATGTTGTTTATTTGAGATTTTTCTATCTTCTTTAGGTAGGCCTGTATGTTATAAACTTCCCTCTCAGGACCAGTTTTGCTATGTCCTATAGGTTTTGGGTTATATGTGTTCATTTTCACTCATTTCTGGTTACTTTTTGATTTGTTCCTTGATGTCATTGTTGATCCATTCATTATTTAATAACATGTATATGAATGTTTTTGAGTTTTGTAAATTGAGGTTGATTTCTAGTTTCAAGCCATTGTGATCTGAGAAAAATGCTTGATATGATTTCATTTATCTTGCATTGTTATAACTTATTTTGTGTCCTACCATGTGGTCTCTCTTTGAGAATGACCCATGTGCACTTGAGAAAAATGTGTATTCTATTGCTTTGGGATGAAACATTCTGTAAAGGTCAATTAAATCCATTTGACCTAGTGTGTTGTTTAAGGTAGCTGTTTTCTTGTTGATTTTTTTGTCTGGAAGATCTATCCATTGGTGACAGTAGGTTGTTAAAATCCCCTACAATGGCTGTATTGCTTTACTTTTCTTCCTTAAAGTCCTCCAAGATTTTCTTTATATATTTAAGTACTCCTATACTGGGTACATATATATTTACAAAGATTATATCCTCTTGTTGAATTGATATGATATTAGGGAATGACTTTCTCTGTTTCTTATTATGGCCCTTGTTTTGAAGTCTATTTTTGTCAGTTATAAGTATTACTACAGCAGCTTTTTTTTTTTTTTGTCTCCATTTACATAGAATATTTTTCCATCCCTTCACTTTCAGCCTGTGTAAGTCTTTTGTTCTGAGTTGGGTCTCTTGTAGACAGCAAATATATGGATCATATTTTCTTATCCATTCAGTTACCCTATGTCTTTTGATTGAAGCATTTCATCCATTTACATTTAAGGTCATTATTGATAAGTACTTACTCATTGCCATTTTTGCCTTTTAACCTGTTTTCCTTCTTCTCTCTTTCTGTTTCTCAAAGCAATCCCTTCAGCATCTCTAGCAATGCTAGTTTGGTAGAAATGTAGTCCTTTAGCCTTTTTTTTTTTTTTTTTTTGGTCTGGGAAGCGCTTTTTTGCCTTCTATTTTAAATGAAAGCCTTGCTGGATAGAGTAGTCTTGTTTGTAGGTCCTTACTTTTCATCACTTGGAATATGTCACTGGACTCCCTTTTGGCCTGTAGTGTGTCTATTGAGATATCAGCTGACAGCCTTATCAGAGCTCCCTTGTAGGTAACTAACTTTTTCTCTCTTGCTGCATTTAAGATCCTCTCATTGTCTTTAAACTTTGCTGTTTTAATTGTGATGTGTCTTGGTGTAGGTCTATTTGAGTTCCTCTTGATATGGACTCTCTGTGCTTCCTGAACTTGTGTGACCTTTTCCTTCACCAGGTAAGGGAAGTTTCCTGTCATTATTTATTCAATCAGGTTTTCTATCCCGTGCTCATTTTCTTCTCCTTCTGGTATCCCTATGATGCCAATATTGTTACATTTCATGTTGTCCTAATATTCCTTAAATCATCCTTGTTCTTTTAAAGTCTTTTTTCCTTTTTGTTGCTCTGACTGGGTGTTTTTTTCCACCTTTCGTCCAAATTGCTGCTTCAATCTTCTGCTTCATCTAGCCTGCTTTTAACTCCTTCTAGTGTATTGTTCATATTAGATATTGAAGTCTTCATTTCCAACTAGTTCTTTTTTAAAAATATTTTATTTATTTATTTTTAGAGAGGGGAAGGGACGGAGAAAGAGAGGGAGAGAAACATCAGTGTGTGGTTGCCAGGTGCCACACTGGGGACCTGGCTTACAACCCAGGCGTGTGTCCTGACTGGGAATCAAACCAGTGACCCTTTGGTTTGCAGGCCCATGCTCAATCCACTGAGCCATACCAGCCAGGGCCCAACTGGTTCTTATTCATTGTTTGTATGTTCTTTTTCATGCTGATGTAGTTCTCCCTAAGTTCTTTGAGCATCCTTGTAACCATTACTTTGAACTCTATGTCTGGTAATTTGCTTGCCTCAATTTCATTTAGCTCCTTTTCTGGGCATTCATCATTTTCTTTCATTTGGAGGTTGTTTCTTTGTTTCCCCATTTAGGTGACTCTTTTTATTTGCTTCTATGTATTATATAGATCTGCTTTTACTCCCTGTCTTCATGGGGTGGCTTATAGTAGGAGTCCTGTGAGATCCAATGGTGCCGTCTCCTTGATCTCCTGAACTGGATGCTCTAAGAATGTCCTTTGTGTGGGTCAGTGAGCTCTCCTGTTATTTTTGGGTCCTGGCTGTTGTTGGCCCATTTGTTGGTGGGATATCCTCTCTGGCCTGCTGACTGAGAGGCTCAACACCCACCCTGTCTTGTTTGCTGTTGTACAGGTGCTGACAGAACAAAACATACAACACAAAAAGCAAATCCAAAACAAGCAACCTCCCCATCAACAACATCAAAATTAATTACAGCAAAGCAAAGAATAATGAAAATAGAATGAGAACTAGAATAATAGTGAAAGGGGGGAAATAATAAAGAATAAGAGAAGACCACAGGAAATAAAAGTGATTATGAAAGGGAAAAGGAAGAAAACTAATATGAATAATGAATAGAAAGAGGGAAACAGAGGGACAAAAAAGAGAAAGAATAAGAAAAATAAGAAAAAGAAAGAAGGGAAAATGGAGTAAGCAAATGTAAGAGTAATATAAGAGATATGAAAGAAAAAATAGAGCAAAAAAAGAGAATATTAAAAAATAATAAAAAGGCTATGAAAAAAGAAAAATAATGAAAATAATGAAAAAAACCAAAGTGAGGTACATGTCAGCACAGTTTAGTGCTTGTCTGGGGGTTCTCCCTTTGGCTATGTCTCTGATGCTGTCTGAGGCTGGTGTCAGCTGATGTCAGGTACTGCCCATGTCTGGCCTTTGGCAGCCTGTTCAAAGCTACAGGTGATCCACAGTTTGTGGCTGTTTCTTCCATGCTTGGCTGCACATTGGATAGGCCAAGCTGCTCTGAAAAGCTGGTTTTTACCAGCACTGGGTCCAGGGTTGGGTCAGCCAATGTCCCAAGGAATTGTAGGATCTGCCTCTGGTGTCAGGCTTAGAATAGTGACTGATTCAACTGTTTCTGAGAGGGCTTCTGGTGGAATTGGGGGATGGGACTCCTGGATCTCCATGGGAGGTGCCTTTCAGACACCCATTGGGCATTATTTCACTGAACTTGGCAGGGTGGAACCCCTAGTAGGCTAGTGGGTAGGGTCTCCAGAGCCCATATTTTGGTTCTGCTGGAACCCCAGGGGTGTTTCTATGGCTCTCCCATGAGTGGGAAGTGCCAGTCTGGTTCCCAGGAGAGTGTATGGAATGGCTGCACCTTAAAACCAGTCTCTAACACCCCTGAGTCTGCATATGTTGCTGTCTCCTCAGCAGGGGTTAAGATGCAGGATGGGAGAAAAGAAAGAAGAAAAGAAAAAGAAGTGAAATTATATATATATAAAGACAGATGCAGGGTGGGATTCCAGAGCGTGGCCCAAGCATTATCCCACAGGGTAGGGTAATTGCTTTTCTCCTGAGAGGGGCTTGCTCTTCTCAAGAAAGATGGCTGCTGCAAGAAAGAGGTATATCCTGGCAGAGAAATCCCCACAGCTGCTCCCCTACATCTCTCCCCACTGCCTCCCACACCAGACTCTCCTTGAGAAACTCCAGTCCACACCACCTTCTTTTTGCCTGAGCCCCAGGTGAGTGGCTGTGAACACAAAACCTATGCTTTGGCCCCTATTAAAAAAAAAAAAATAGTGGCTTTGTCTCCAGAGGGCTCTGTGTCTCTCCATCAGACAAAAACCCTGCTACCGTTCACTACTGGATGCTAGGTGAGTGGCTGATGTTGGCACTGGTGCTGCTCCATGCTCAGAAGCCTGGTCCAGGGTCCAGGCCTCTCTGCTCTCAGGGAAGCTCCCACAGCCATGCTGCACCCTTGGCCTGCCACCCGAGGGAACAGGGCTGTCCCCCTTTCACATTCCCGTCCTTCCTACCAGTCTCTAGTTGGTTTCTGGCTGTCCTTGGTTAAAAGTCTCTTTTTTTCAGATAGTCTTTGGTTATTTATTTCAGGTGGCTGTTCTCCTCTTTAGTTTTATTTCCAGTTTGGATCTGGGAGGAGGTGCAAGAAAGATCCTCCTACTCAGCTGCCATCTTGCAACTCTAGCTTTTCCTTTTTTAAACAAAGGAATAGATGCAAGGGATCATCTATATTTGAATGGTCAAAATTTTTAGCATCAGAACATTGTCCCTCTGCACATGTGTATCTGTGTGCATGTACACACACACACAATATCTTGCAAAATCCATCCTATAATTACAAGCACCATGACTGCAGGAGCCTTGTTAGCTCTATTTACACTGTATTCCTAGTGCCTATATTGGTGGCTGGCCCATAGTAGGTAGAAGCAGTATGGGATGGTGGTTTAGAGCAGGGATCAGCATGCTTTTTTAATAAAAGGCCAGGTAGTAAATATTTTAGGGTTTTCGGGCCATATGATATCTGCCACTACTCAACTCGGCTGTTTTAGCAAATGCAGGTATAGACAATGCGTAAATGAATGGGTGTGACTGTTCCAATAAAACTTTACTTATAAACACAGATGAAGGATCAGATTTGGCTCAATCTGCCAACCTGTAGTTTAGAGATGGACTCTCTGGGTATTTACCCTGGCACTGCCCCTCATTAGCTGCGTGGCCTTGCTACTAAGTTATTAATATGTGGAGTCATTAAGTTCTCTGTGGTTCACTTTCTTCGCCTGTGAAAAGTGGGATAATAATAGGGTCTTTCTGCAGTTGTCAGGTTTCGTGATGAGTGTGTGTGTAAAGCTTTAGGACAAAGACGTGCATTGTGTGTTAATTGTCATTATATTATCTATCATTTGCTGAATCAACATTAAATAGACCAATCAGTCTTAAGAGTACAAACCACAAGTATGCCTTTAATTGTGTAGAATTTTACTTTCTTTAAGGATACTGGGTGACAAGCTGTGGAACACCAAGTGTGAAATTGCAGATGTTGGATAATTGTTATAGTTTTCTATTGGTCCCAGCATCCCATTAATTTTGTTCTGGTTGCACAGTATTAGGAAGCAGCTACTAGTGGTTTTATATACTGATGGTGTTGTTAATCATCTCATCATGCAATCTCAGGAGACTCTTCAAATAAGTTGATATGGTGAAGGAATTTTAAATCTCAGGTTTATAGATGAAAATGAATTAATCTGGGCATACAAATTAACACATTGAATGTAAATTAGGAATATGATATATTTGTGTGTGCATATTTTTTTAATTTTTGTTTTAAAATATGTGTATATTTATAGACACATAGGAAATATTAATTGGTTATGTGGGTTTTCTGGATGCCTTATAAATGTACATATATGTATTTGTACACACACATGCACACATGCAATGTGAATCGGTTATGTGTAGATTCTCTGGAGGCCTTCATAAAATCTTCGCATAGTCTGCCCCTGGCCCTGTTGGAAGCTGTGATATGTGGAAATGGGTTATAGTTGTGATTTGCTGTGGTGTCTCCTGTCTTCCTCTTACCTGTTTTTCACACGGTAACCTGAGTGATGTTAAAATACCTCAACTTTCACTTCCCTGCTGAATATGCTTCCTTGGCCTCCCATTTCAAGGGCATCAAGTCCAGGCTCCTAAGCATAATCTGAGAGGCCCCATGTGATCTGGTTTCTGGCTGACTCTCACCTTCCCCTGGACCTGTCCTGTCACTGTTGGTACGTCAGTACCCATCACACAGGTGAAGTAATTGATATTCTTTCTGGCCCTTCAACAAGTCCCCCTCCTTTGGTCCTTTGCCAGGTTACTACTTCCTTGGCTTAAGCTCCTCTCCACCATCCTGCCAGCCTGGTTCCTCTGCAGCCTTAGGCCTCATTTAAGTGTTACCTTTTTGGAGGTAACCACCCTATGTAAAATAGTGTCCCTTCCACCCCCATTTACTTGATTGCATCACTTTGTTTACTTTCTTCATAGCATCCATCATAATCTGTAATGACCTTATTGTCCCCTTTAATTGTTATCTTTCTGCCCTAGTGGGATGGCAGCTCCATGACAGTGGGGACTTGAGCATCTTGTAACTATCGATCCCCTCTGTCTAATGCAGTGCCTGGTGCACACTATGGAAGTGTTTATAGGACAGATGCCTTTAGGCAGGGTTCATGGTGTCATCTGTAAAGCCCAGTGCAAATGAAAATGTAGGTCCCTTGCTCAAAAGTTATTAAGAATTTCAAAACAATAGTAGAACATTGAACCAAGCTCAGGTCCTTTGTAAAACTGCACACCCATGATGAGTAATTTGCCTGGAGGCCAGGCAAATTACTCAATCTCTCTAGACTCAAATCCCTCTTCTGCAAAATGGTAAAGGTAGTAATAACCCCCTCATTGTATGCTTGTAGGCATTAAATGAGATCGTGAAAGCATTAGGCTTAGCAGCAATGGCCTGCCTACAGCCATCTCTCCTATATGTCAGTATTATAATTAATTATCAGCTTCATGCATGTGAGGTGAAACCCCCAAAGCACATCTTTGCTGGCATTCCTCCTTTCTGAATAACCTCCCTAGCAACTCTCCCAAGTGACTAACCCAACTCTATTGAATAGACTGGGGATGTGGGTGTTGCTTGCAAATTATTTTGACATATTCAAGGTATAGACCGACAGCATATTTGGCTTGCTGAAAGGAATGTGTCAAACAGAGTTAGGCTGTTATGAAAACTTGTTTGACAATAGGTAAATCATTTCACCCTTCTGAGCCTACCAGTGACACTGGAGTGATAAATAATATCTGCCACCCACCTTTCTGACAAGAGTGAGGAGCGCATGAATTGGATTAAGAAGAAGCCAGTCGAACACTTTGATTTTCTTGAAGAGAGGGGATCCGCAGGCCCTGCTAGCTAGAGTACTGCATATTGTCAGGCTCCCTGTTTACTTAGTCTGTGTGGCTCTGGTTGCTGTACGGATTGTAGAACAAATCAATTGCACCTTGAATGGAAAGTGTTCACAGACTCTCACATTTTGATTTATTTTTGTTGTACAGCCAGTGATTCAGGTTAGTTTAGAAATGCAGAGAGGACAGACAGCATGTCCTTAACATTTATATTGTGGTCTTTGGGGTGCTTGGAGCCGTGTGGATTGAAAGGTGGGACTGACTCCCTGGGAGGGAGCTTTAGTTCATTTGCTGCCAGACACTGATTTAATCAGTGGTTTCTCTTTGCAGTGAAGGCTAAAATGAAGTAAAAAAATAACATCTGTGAAGCATATAGTATATAGTATATAGCACTGTGCTTATGTTTTACTTGATCTGAGAGATTATATAATATAGTGATTAAAAGTGTACACTCTGACTTGGCAATTATACTTCAATAAGACTGGAAAAAGAAAAGAGTTTATGGTCTGGAACAGACAAGTGACTTAACCTCTCCAGTCTCAATTTCCTCATCTGTAAAATGGAGCGTGTTGGAAATCACTCTGTGCCTCCAACTCGACTCTCCACACTTTCTACCCTGATGTCTTCTTCAAGAGGCTATCTGCATGGATATCATCAGCAGGCTATAGCCCTGCACATCCTGTTCAGGTTGGCCAGTAGGGAACCCACACTGTAACTGAGAAGAGCAAGTTAAGGTATTTATTCCCTTGCTCTCTCTCTTCAGAGTTGCTCTGTGTTAAGTGAGCCCTTTGCCAAACTTCACTGTCTCACCACAACTTGCTCTCTTTCATCTTCAGTAGTGCTCTTTCTTCCCTTGTTCCTGCAGGCAGGGGTTGGGGGGAGGGAGACAGCTCTGCTGCTCTCAGCCTCAGGTCCCTGCACTCTCCCTTATAGTTCCCTACACCCAGCCTACATCTTTGTAAATAGCCTCTTTGCAGATAAGCCGTGCTCAGAGCACTCTAATATTTGTTTTCCGTTAGGATCCTGATTGATACTTGGGGATAATCAGAGTAGCTACCTTTTGCAGATGGACAGTATCTAGCTAGCACATATCTTTTATATTTAATTTTTAAGTATATTTTATTGATTATGCTATTAAAGTTTTCCCAATTTCTCCTCTTTATCCCCTTACTGCCCTGCACCCCTCAATCCTCCAGCATTCCCACACCCCTGTCTATGGGTTGTACATATAAGTTCTTTGAATTTTCTGTTTCCTATACCATTCTTAACCTCTCCCTGTCCATTTTATGCCTACCAATTATGCTTCTTATTTCCTGCACCTTTCCCCCCATTTTCCCCTCCCCCTCCACACTGAAAACCCTCCATGTGATCTCCATTTCTCTGATTCTGTTCTTCTTCTAGTTGTTTGCTTAGTTTTTGTTTTTGTTGTTGTTTTTTTTAGGTTCAGTTGTTGATAGTTGTGAGTTTGCTGTCATTTTTCTGTTTGTATTTTTGATCTTCTTTTTCTTAGGTAACTCCCTTTAACATTTCCTATAATAAAGGCTTGGTGATGATGAACTCCTTGAACTTGAGCTTATCTGGGAAGCACTTTATCTGTCCTTCCATTCTAAATGATTGCTTTGTTGGATAGAGTATTCTTGGACGTAGGTCCTTGCCTTTCATGACTTCAAATACTTCTTTCCAGCCCCTTCTTGCCTGTAAGGTTTCTTTTGAGAAATCAGCTGATAGCCTTATGGTAACTCCTTGGTAGGTAACTATTTCCTTTCCTCTTGCTGCTTTTAAGATTCTCTCCTTATCTTTAATCTTGGATAACTAAGGATGATGTGCCTTGATGTGCTCCTCTTTGGGTCCAACTTCTTTGGGACTCTCTGGGCTTCCTGGACTTCCTGGAAGTCTATTTCCTTCACCAGATTGGGGAAGTTTTCCTTCATTATTTTTTCAAATAAGTTTTTCCATTTCTTGCTGTTGTTCTTCTCCTTCTGGCACCCCTGTGATTCAGATATTGGAATGTTTCAGGTTGTCCCAGAGGTTCCTAAGGCTCTCCTCATCTTTTTGAATTCTTGTTTCTTCATTTTGTTCCAGCTGGATGTTTATTTCTTCTTTTTGTTTCAAATCGTTGATTTGAGTTCCAGTTTCCTTCTCTTCACTGTTGGTTCCCTGTATATTTTGCTTTATTTCACTTTGGGTAGCTTTCATTTGTTCCTTCATTTTACAACCAAGCTCAATCAGTTCTGTGAGCATCTTGATTACCAGTGTTTTGAACTCTGCATCAGATAGGTTGGCTATCTCCTTGTCAATTAGCTCTTTTTCTGGAGTTTTGGTCTGTTCTTTGATTTGAGCCATATTTCCTTGTCTCGACATACCTGCTATGTTGTAGGGGGGCAGGGCTTTAGGTATTCATGGAGTGGGGGGCAACCCTTTTTGCGGTGTTGTGGTGCTGCCTGTGGGGGAGGGGTCAGAGAGGGAACAATTTGGCTTGCTTGCTTCCAACAAACTCTGTTGTGTAAGACTGGGAGTTTCTCCCACTGTGGCTACCCCTGCAGTAGTTTACAGCTAGCTTGAGTCTTTAGTTTCCCATTCAGCCAACCCTGCCTGGTTTAAGAGGTCTGCTGCCTTTGCCGAAGGTCCTCTCCACCTACCTGGCTGCCCATCTCTGTCCCTCCTACTTGGCTGGTGAATGTTTTTTTTAACTCCCTGGTTGTCATTTTCTGGCACTTCTGGTTGTTTATTGTTTTTAGATTGGTTGTTATCTTCCTTCTTATTGTAAGAGGAAGTGAAGGGTTTCTACCTATACCTCCATCTTGGCCGGAACTCAGTGTTGTTCATTTTTAAATAACTCACAACTGTAAGAAGTCTTTTCACAGAATTTTTCAATCACATAGTTTCTCTCTCCATCCTGGAGTAGGCATATTGGTTATATTTTAAGTCCTTATTCAAAATAATTCCCTCTCGCTTCCCTATTTGTATAATTATAAAATACTTTAAACAAAGAAATATCTGTTCCTTAGCTAGAGAACTATTTCCCCATTGACTCCTAGAAGAGGGGAAAAAAAAGATTCCCATTTTCTCCTCTACTTCAAATGGGTCCTTTTCCCATCGAGCAGCCTCTTTCAGAGACAAATCCATCTGAGGACATCTGGGATCATCCTAGTCGTTCTTAACAGCACCATAATGGTCAATGTATCTTCTTATATTAGAACAAGTGTCTATGAAGAGAGATTTTCTACACTGATTCTTCTGTGTTTTCTCTTTCTCAGATATGAGACAGTATGTTTTTCAATGTCTTCTCCACAGAATCATGATTTGATAGCTGGCTAAGTCGTTGACTGACATAGCAATAGCTGATTAAGTCCTCATAGTTCAAGGTAGATAAGATGAGGAACGGGATCTGGGGCAGAGATCTAAGGTCGGAGGTGCAGACTCAATTTTCAAGGCCACTGTCTTCCCTGGTCCAGTGCAAGCCTGCCAACCAATAATTTTCTTATTGTTGATATTTTTTAAAAACTGTAGTAATATGTATGGATGGCATTTGGATTTGAAACCAGGTCTTTCTGGCTATGGAGCATGACACTGTTTTCATCTGTTCATTGTCCCCATCAATCCAACTTTATATATCAAACCACACCTCATTTTTCTTTAGATGAGTTATTTCTTTTCTTTTCTTTTCTTTACAATTTACTTTATTATGTGAGTTATAAGGTGGAGGCCCAGTCTATGCTGTGATCTCACTTGATCTTCTTACTGACTTTGGGCCAATCCTTCCTCAAAGCTTCTGCTTTTCCGTCTGTAAAGGGAGGAGGTTGGACAGGATGTGTCCTTTCTGGTTCTAACATTCTGTGAGTTGGAAAACCAATCTTTCAGTTGGTACAGCCTGTGTGGTCAGAGGCTAATGTAGGTTTGCGCCAGTTACCAATAAAGATAAAACAACCCTGCTCATTAGCATGGAAACATGGGCCATTTTTCTGCCTTACAGTGATGTCTTCTAACTCATGCTTCCTGAAATACTTAAGCTCCACAATGTGCACAATGAGTACATTCTCTCTTGGACTGTTCCTGAATTGTATTATGTGTGGAAGTCTCATCCTTCTGGGAAAATGTTAAGCAACTTGCAGGTAAGATCCACTCTGGTGGTTTCAAGTGCTGCTACCTATGATCTCTGTCCCAAATCTGTCACCTCCATGTCCCATAGGCACTCCAAAGCAAACTGTCTACAGTTAAACCTGTTTTTTTCTCCCAATTCTGTGCTTTTGTGTTCTTTACCTCCATGAAATCACCATCATTTGACAGTTGATGAATTTAGAAACTGGGAAATCCTCATTCATGCCCACTCAGTCTTGTTGATTTAGTCTACTTAATATTTCTTTCTTTATTTTTCTAATATTTATTGTTTATGATATTACAGTTGTCCCACTTTTCCTCCTTTGCTCCCCTCCACCGAGCCCACCCCCCACTCCCATAGTCAATCCCCACAGTGTTGTCCGTTTGTTTCTTTAACTCTTGTGTTAGTTTTCTAGATCCTCTGTGACAAATTACCACAAACAGAATGGCTGAAACAATTGAAATTTAATCTCTCATATTTCAGGAATCCAAAAGTCCAAAATCAAGGTGTAAGCAAGGTTAGTTCTTTCTGGTAGCTCCAAACGAGAACAGTTCCATGCTTCTCTCCCGTTTCTGGTGATTTCCCAGCAGTACTTGATGTTCTTTGGTTTCTAGACAAATCACTCCAATCTCTCCTTCCATTTTCACATCACCTTCTCTGTATCTCTGTGTATCTTTTTATGTCTCATAAGGACACTTGTATTAGATTTGGAGCCCACTCTAATACAGTATGATCTCACATTGCTCCCTACCTTGAATGCACCTGCAAAGACCCTATTTCCAAAGGTTACTTTCTGTCCTTCTGGGTGGACGTGAATTGAAGGGGGAATACTATTCAACCCATTTCAAACCTTTTCACTCTGTTATCATGTTCTAAGTTCTGGCCTTTCCTCCAACAGCCTCCTGTCTCCAGCTTTGTTTTCTCCTCATCCCAATCCACACTATACTTAATTTCCAGGACTTTCTGAAATGCCTATCTTTTTGGTTTCTTGCTCCACTACTTAAACTCGTTCAGATCCCGCCCTACACACTGCCAGAGGAATGGTCTTTAAGCTATCAGGGGGAATCTCTGTGACCACCTGGAGCACACATGGATGGTTATTTACCCAGCATCCTTTTCCCTCTTCTTCTTTAGGACCAGAGCCCTGGTGGCTTGGGACACCCATGAACCTAACTATATTTACCAGGCTCTCCAACACCTGTTACTTTTTTTTGGGAACATGTGGCATAGTTCTGCACAATAAGAAATAAATAGGAAGATGGGACTTCTAGAAAAGGTAGGCAGATTTGTTTTTTGTTTTCTGCCTTCGTTTTCTTCCTGTTTGGAATGCAGATAAGATGCTGAAGGTGGAAGCCCTTCCTGTGATCACAGGGTCAAGTACATGCTAAGGGTACTGAGATAAATGATAGAAGGACTATGAGTGGTACTATGGTGCTTCTGTACCAGCTCTAAACTGTCTACCCTGGGAGTCATTGTTCCATTAGAAAAATAGAAGCTTTTAAATATTGGTCAAAGGGTACAAAGTTTCAGACATATAGGATAAATAAGTTCTAGGGGTCTAATGTATCATAGGGTGACTCTAGTTAACAAAGTATGTTGTATACTTGAAATTTCCTGAAAGAATAGTTCCTGTTTTCATAAAATTAAAAAAACATAACTGAGATGATGGATATGTTAATTTGGTTGTAGTAAACATTTCACAGGATATATATATGTCAAAACACCACATTGTATACCTTAAATATAAACTACTTTTATTTGTTAATTATACCTCAGTAAAGCTGAAAAAAATAAATAATAAAATAGAATAAACAAAAATAAATCTAGGAACTTTGTTTAAGGCGCTGTCTTGGGAGTCTGTTACTAACAGTCAGATTCAGTTCTTTACTGATTTTGATACAACTGTTTACCTAATACCTCTCCAACATCATCTCCTATTCTTCTCAAATTTTAATCCTAAATTGGGGCTACACTGAATTATTTTCTGCACTGTGAAAGCTCCATGCTCTGTTTTTCAACTGGGCCTTTGTAGATGATGCCCCTCAGCTCTGGGCATGATCTGTTTATCTTTCTGACTCAAGTGCCACTGCCTCATGGAAGTTTTTATTTATTTATTTTTAGAGGGGAGAAGGGGGAGGAGATACAGAGGGAGAGAAATGTCAATGTGTGGTTGCCTCTGGAGCATCCCTTACTGGGGACTTGGCCTGCAACCCAGGCCTGTGCCCTGACTGGGAGTTGAACCAGTGACCCTTTTGTTCACAGACTGGCACTCAATCCACTGAGCCTTACCAGACAGGGCTTGTGGAAGCTTTCTAATCCTTCTAGGCTAGGCTTAATATTCTTATCACTCCATAGGCATCTCCAGTCTAGTTCTTAATGTATTTATATTGGAAAAAAACATTTCCCCCTCTTGTATGTCTCCTTTACTTTTACACAGAACACCTCACTTCTGACACTTCTGATCATCAAATATGTGAGGGTTTTCTCCCACCAAGCAATTCTTTGTGACACCAGCTGGGTGTCCTACAATTTAACTCAATTCTGATACTTGCCACCTGGAGACTGTCAGATCCCACAGGTTAAGGCCTCAGACTCACAGGACTCCTCTCACCTCACTTTAGATGTCAATCACAAGTAATAGATTCCCAGGTTACCCAACCCTTCGTCCAACTTGGCTACAAATCAGAGGTTCCCACTACTCCCCTCTTTGGGTTCCATTAATTTGTTGGAGTGGTCAGAGAACTCAGGGAAATACTTACGTTTACCGGTTTATTAAAGAATGTGATAAAGGATACAGATAAACAGCCAGATGAAGACATACACAGAATGAGATCTGGGAGTGTCCTGAGCCCTGGAGCTTCTGTCCCTGTGGAGCTGGAGTGTGTTACCCTCCCCTGTGTGGATGTTTTTACCTTCCTGGAAACTCTTCAAACCCAGTACTATGGGGATTTGTATGAAGGCTTCACACAAAGAAGGCATGATCCATCATTAGTTCCATTTTCAGCCCTTCCCACTTTTCAGGAGTATCGGGGTATGCTGAAAATTTTAAGCTTCTAATCAGGTGTTGTTATTTCTAATAACCAGCCCTCATCAGGCAGCCATCCAGGAGCCCACCCAGAGTGCCCAGAGACTCCTTTCACCCAGGAAATTGTGAGTTTCAGGAGCTCTAGGTCAGGAACCATTGGGAAACAGAGACCAATATACATATATTTTCTATTATCTCACAGTACTGTACTATAGTAATCTGTGTATTTGTTTGTCTTTTCCCCAAATCCCCAAGAGAAAGGGTCAGGCCTTTCTATTAATGTCCAGTGCCTTGCACGATGTCAGGCACTTAATTGATGTTAAATAAATGGGCCAATGAAGGATTGAAGGAACATGTAGGAAAAAAACCAAGTACATAAGAGGTTTTGAAGAAATCCTATTGAATTAGATATGCATGGGCCACATTTCATCCTCTGTTATGCATGTGGTTATGAAAAGCATATGTAATCAAAGCTTGACATGAGATTTTGAAGCAGACTAGTCATTCATTATTTAACAAATATTTATCAATTGACTATTTTACATTTTTTGAGGGTTGGGTCCTCATCTTTTTCACATTTGCATTCCTAATACAGCATCTGGTAGTTGAAAAGTACATGACAATATATTTTCCTGTATTAAATTGCAACAAAGGTACAAATCAGTGCTGTGTATTTTCAGAGGAAGGAGAGGATTGAGAAAAGAATCACAGAGGAAGAGGCATGGAGCTGGGTGAGCACAGTGATGGGGCCTGGGACGCCAGCACCAGTGTGGGCAAAGGTACGAGGATGGAAAGGCATAAAGTCCTGTTTGATGGAGTTAAAGAAGAGCAGTAACACCAAAAAAGCGAGATGAGTATGATCGTGGAAATCTTAGACTAACTAACCATGTGGTGCACTAACGGTCTTGTTACTTGTGGTGGAGGTTAATACTTGCCTCCCCAGTATCTGTTTTCCTCCTCCATTTAGTAACAGAACCTTGATTTTAGCTCATGTGCAGGCGGATAAGGTCTGATCAATGAGATACAAACAGAAGAGTCACAGGGGGATCTAGGAAATCTATTCAAAAGGATGGGAGTGCTCCTCCAGCCCTTTCTTCCATCCTGGTGCTGGAATGAGAATATATGGCAGAGGTCAACTGGCCAGACAAGGGGTGGGGTGCTGTGCTGTGGGCATCTCCCTGAGGATGGATAGGAGGAGCCTGGTCCTAAATGACATCATACAGCTTCCAGACCAGTCCCCAAATGGCTTTCCCCACGTGAGATTTCTCCTACATGACAGAGAAAAAAGCCCATTTTTCTTCATGCCAGTGTTATTTGGTGGTTTCTTGCTTTAGGTAGCTGAACCTAATCTTAATGGATATATCACCCAACTTTAGTGTTATGAGTGTTGGGGAACCAAGATGAATTTTCCAGAGAATTAACTGTTATTCCTGGACACACATTCCATGCCTGGCTGTTTTCTCTTTACAAAGCCACACGTTCAATTTCTTAGGGTTGTCTCTTCCTAGGTACTGACTGTGGAATGGGACCAAGGGTTCCGATCCCTCCCCACTCTGATGCTATGCCAGAAAGTAAGTATTTGGTCCCTTTTTATTGTGGATGTTTATAGATTATCAACATCAGGAAATGAGTCAGGAAGTAACAAACAAGGCAGTCAAAAGTGGTTTTATACCATTTTCATAGCTGCAATTCCTCTTTATAGTCCTTGGAAGTTATCAGGGGATATATTAGTTATTGCTGCATAACAAATTACCCTACAATCTAGCAACTTAACACAGTAAATATTTATTATTTCACAGTTTCTGTGGGTCAGAAATACAGGTATGGGTTAGCTGGGTACTTCTGGTTCAGGTCTCTCATGAGGTTGCTGTCAATCTGTTAGCTGGAGCTACATTCATTTCAAGGCACAAATGGGGGTCTGGAGAATCCACTTCCAAGCTCGCTTGTGTGGCAGTTGGCAGGCCTCTGAAGATCTATTTCCGAGCTGCCTGAGTATTCACATGATATGAATGTGGTCGTCCTAATGAGAGAGAGAGAGAGAGAGAGAGAGCGTGAGCGAGCACCAGTATTAGGAAGACACTCAGTCTAATCTTGGAAGTGACATTCCAGCACTTCTTCCATATTCTATTTATTAAAAGCAAACCGGTAAGTGTGGCCCACAATTATGGGGAGGGATTACACAGGACATGGTTATCAGGAGGTGAGATCTTCAGAGGTCATCTTAGAAGTTGCCTACTACAGGGAAATTCACTTATATACTTGCTCCAGTTAATTCCTGAAGGTAATAGCTCTTCAGACATTCTCACTCCCTAAGAATGTTTCTTCTCTGAGTTGGTAAATCCAATGGTATATTCATTCACTTAACAAATATTCATGGAACATCAATGTGCCAGGACCTGGGGATAGACTGGTCGGTATAAATACATGTAGTCATCACTCTAAAGTCCAGGGTGATGCCTTGGGCACAACAATATATGGGAACTCATTATATTGTATTTCCCCATTGGATATGAGCAACTTGAAGTAATCACACATTTTGTCTCTACCTCCAACCTTAGTCATTCACCTCCTCCAACTTGTCATTAAGTGTGGGGGGGGGGGGGCTCTGACAGCAGAGCCTCACCCCTCCCCCACTCCCCAGCTGCTGCAGGTGAGAATAAGTCTACCAAGACATGATCTGCTTGTGGGGGAAAGATGGCCAATCTCTCAAAGGAGAAGAGCCTTGAGCCTGTTCCTCAATGGGCTTTTATTGGGTTTAGTTTGCATAGGAATACAGGGCGTATATGTAAAGCTTATCATTCATTGTCAGGCAGTAATGATCAAACAATAGATAACATTCAAAGAACTCTGAGGGCTTATTCTGAGTCAGGGTCAGATAGTGAAAGGGCCAGTAAAACTTTTGGAAAGAAATTCATTTTATGCTTGGACCCTTATCATTAATTTGAGGGTATTCTTAGCAAAGCAGGTTTTACAGGATTTTGTGCATTCTTTCTTAGGCTTGATTGCCCCTGGAAACCACCCATTCTAGCACAGGGCTGCACCTGCCTCTGGCATTGTTTTAGGTTTAAGTCAGGTGGGGGAAGTGGGCAGCCAAGAGATTAGGAGACTTCTTACAGATAGAATGAGGATTCAGGCTATGACAAAGCCGAGGGGTGAGGGTCCACACCCCTTTTCTATAGTCCCCTAAGTCCTTCCCTGATGGCCCCTTTGCAACTACATCTGTCTTAGGTCATCCCTTGAGGAATCTTACCTGTCATTGGCTAACCAGTCATCCTCCCCGGGCCAAGTAGGGTGAAGTAAAGGGGGCAGAGGCTTTTCCTCTGCTGGGAAGATAAGTTTTGTCTCCTTAGTGGCTTATGGTCCCAAGGTCTTTTTACTCAGCCTTAGCCATGGGGAGTTACAGCTTCTGAAACCAGGCAGGGCAGTTCCCAACAATTAAGGGTCCCCTGCACTCAAGTGATTGATTAGGAACTTGTTGGTAGGGAAGGATCTTTCTGGAAAAGCCTTGCATTCCAATCCCAGCTACCTCTCACTAATTAAATGCTGTTGTGTAACTTCATTTCTCTGAACCTTATTTTACTTATCAATGAATTGGGATAAAAATAGTGTCTACTCATAGGGTTTTTTTGAGAGTTAAATGAGAACACGTGTGCAAAGTACTTGGTAGAGTCTGGAACATGGCAGGCAGTGGGAAGATGTTAGTGATTCCCAAGAACAGCCTGCTGTTACTAATTTTACTACTATTATCCATTTGGAAGTAGGAATCAGCATAGGAAAGAAAAGCTTCCTGGATACTTCAGTTCATCAAGTTGTGTTTGAGCTACCTCAAATCCTCTTGCCACAAGCAGGCCTGGGTATAAATAAATTAACTAATGATGAAAAAGTGCTATGTATTTTGACTTGGTATAACTGTAATCCCTTTTGCAATTGCAAAATAATCTTTTGGTAAATAGAGAAGGTGGAACATGTTCAGAATAATAGCTTTTTAGTCAAAATGGGGAACTCTTTAGCATGCCTGATACCAGCAATAGTCAAACCTCAGAGCTCTGAGTACGCCCTCCTTTTGTAGCATGCATCTGGCTTCTAAGTGTATGCCCAGCTTCCTACTTTACATGTATTCTGAGTTTTCCACACATGCGCACATGCCAGGAATGATGAACAGCAGTTTTGAGAACACACTGTAGAAATGCCAATTTCTAGATGGATTTGTTTTGCTACAAAGTGCGTTAACACTTGATTCCTGACATAGTCAGTGGAGAGATGGAGAGTGGGAAGAATTTGGAATGGTAGGAGAAAAATTATTTTTATTCTCCTAATCTTTAAAAAATGGAGTTACACTGTTCATAATATTTGGTTAGTTGTTTTTTTACTTAATAATATTTTGACACTTTCCAAGTTTTTAAATATTTTATTCAACATCCCTTACAATGATTGCAAACTATTTCATCTTTAATAAGTACTTTTTAAAAAGTATCATTCTTAACTACTCCCTGCTTAAGACATTTTTTCACTGCAATAATACTTCCATGGAATCTCTGTATGCAACTTTTTTCACGAATCTGTGATTATTTTCTGAATGTCTCTCTTGTTTTATCTTGTACTTGCATAAGTTGTTTCTCCTATTAACCAAACTTTGAACCTCTTGAGATCAGCATTCAGGTCAATCTGTGTTTATTTCCCTCAGAGTGCTTTAAAATGAGGAGGCTTTCCAAAATGCTTATCAAATGAAATAATTTATTTGTATACATTCTTCCTTAAATAAAATAAAAAGATAGAATGATAGGAAAAGAGGTCAAATTAGCCAGTTTATACCTGACTTTGGGAAACTGTCTGTCTTAGTCATCTGTCACATGGGCTATCTGTGGACCCTTCCCCCGTCTCCAATCTTTCTAAGTCAAAAAACACCTGGCTGCATTTTGAATTGATTCACACAATTTATTTCACCATCCTCTAGGCTCCATGCCTGTGCATGGGAGAATGTAATCTACCCTTGAATCACTATGTTAAACTGATTCCCCACATTGTTTAGTGTGAAATAGGATTGTTTTCATTCCATTTACTCTTTACTTTCTTAATTAGAGTGACCTCCAGCTTGAATCCACCAACTGTTGGATTTTATTATATCTTTCCAGGAATGCCTCCTATAATAAGGTTAACTTTAAATACTGCATTTCCTCCAGTATGACATAAAAATCACTCTCCCTTAGAAAAAAAAATTCAAGTCTTTAACAAATGACTCCAGACAGAATTCTATGAATGTTGGAGTCATGTAATTTTGGATGCTTTTCCTGCATATAAATACTGCTTAAAGCAGTCCTGCTAACCTGGGGTTAGGGCCTGCCCTCAGGAAAAATCAGGACATTGTTTACTTGATGAAACTTTACTTACTATAGAGAACTTTTAAATGTTATTTCTGCCCTCTTAGGGTGGCTCAGTTGGTTGGAGTATCATCCGGTACAACAAAAAATTATGGGTTCGATTCCCAGTCAGGGCACATACTTAGGTTGTGGGTTCTATCCCTGTTCGGGTCATGTATGGGAAGCAGCCAATCAATATTTCTCTCTCACATTGATGTTTCTCTCTCTCTCCCTTCTTCTCTTTCTAAAATCAATAAAATCATATCCTCAGGTGAGGATTAAAAAAAAACACACACACACAAGTTATTTCCCTTGAGTGCAGAACTAATTGTGACCCTGCCTTTCTATACTCTTCCTATAAAAAGAACCAAAACACAATAGTGGGTCAGATGTTTGGGAACCATATTACAAGGGTTGATAAATGCACTTGGTCTTTGTATTTCTGCCTCTGCATCCAGCTTCACCTGCCCCCCAGTATTCAAATGTGATGAAATGGTAAGGCCCCAGGATGAAGTGGCCAAAATAATTATCAGGACTGTTTCCTGCTCCCCAACCCCCACTCCCAGTTTCTGAAAGGTCAGAAAACTCCTACTTTGTAATTGATGTCTGCAGCTACCACCAGTTCTTTGCTCTTGAATTGGCTGTCTAGTGCTTACTTGATCTCTTGACTCTAGACGACTCCTATCTCTTTAACCTTGAAATCACTCTTTACTTGTGTGTAAGCACCAGTTTCTTTCCCCACCCCACACCATCATGGAGAGTAGTGATTCTGGTGGTGAACCCACAATTCTGAAATCCTATACAGAAGCACTACTGTGTCTTTTGAGATGTGGTCTCATCTACCCTTCTACCCTTCCTCCTTCTGCTCTACTCACACTTGAGCATTTGAAGCTCTAAGGGGCAGAGGCCATTCCCTTTGCCTGACACATTCTTCTCAATTCTCCCAATGCCAGAAGAATTCTTTCTCCTGTGTTTGGACCCAGCCTGAGTGTCATCTCCTTGAAGAGGTCTTCCTAAACCACCAAGTGTGATGTTGTACATACTTAGCCGCCTGCAGGCATAGGTACCAACAAATCAGATTAACTTCCAGTATTAACAAACAGTATCCTTGTAATGGGGTTACCCAGGTGAATTATTAATATTATGCTATGAAGGTGACTTCATATGCATAGCATAGCTCTTGCTGACCCATCTGATTATTTGATTCACAGCAATAATTACAATGTATAAATTTTTTAAAAATATATTTATTGATTATGCTATTACAGTTGTCCCATTTCCCCCCCACTCCATTCCATCCTGCTCACCCTCCTCCCTCCCACATTCCCCCCCCCATAGTTCATGTCCATGGGTCATACTTATAAGTTCTTTGGCTTCTACATTTCCTACACTATTTTTGCCCTCCCCCTGTCTATTTTCCACCTATCATCTATGCTTACTTATTCTCTGTACCTTTACCCCCCTCTCCCCCTCCCACTCCCTTATTGACAACCCTCATGTTCTAGTTGTTTGCCTAGTTTGCTCTCGTTTTTGTTTTATGTGTGGCCGTTAATAACTGTGAGTTTGCTGTCATTTTTACTGTTCCTATTTTTGATCTTCTTTTTCTTAGGTAACTCCCTTTAACATTTCATATAATAAGGGCTTGGCGATGATGAGCTTCTTTAACTTGACCTTATCTGAGAAGCACTTTATCTTCCCTTCCATTCTAAATGATAGCTTTGCTGGATACAGTAATCTTGGATGTAGGTCCTTGCGTTTAATCTTGGGTAATGTAATTATGATGTGCCTTGGTGTGTTCCTCCTTGGGTCCAGCTTCTTTGGGACTCTCTGAGCTTCCTGGACTTCCCGGAAGTCTATTTCCTTTGCCAGATGAGGGAAGTTCTCCATTATTTGTTCAAATAAGTTTTCAATTTTTTGTTCTTCCTCTTCTCCTTCTGGCACCCCTATAATTCGGATGATGGAACGTTTCAAGGTGTCCTGGAGGTTCCTAAGCCTCTCCTCATTTTTCCAAGTTCTTGTTTCTTCATTCTTTTCTGGTTGCATGTTTCTTTCTTCCTTCTGGTCCACACCATTGATTTGAGTCCCAGTTTCCTTCACCTCACTATTGGTTCCCTGTACATTTTCCTTTGTCTCTCTTGGCATAGCCTTCATTTTTTCATCAAGTTTTTGACCAAATTCAACCAATTCTGTGAGCTTCTTGATTACCAGTGTTTTGAACTGTGCATCTGATAGGTTGGCTATCTCTTCGTCGCTTAGTTGTATTTTTTCTGGAGCTTTGAAGTGTTCTGTCATTTGGGCCATTTTTTGTTTGTTTGTCTTGGCGTGTCTGTTACTTTAAGGGGCGGAGCCTTAGGTGTTCACCGGGGCGGGGTAATGCTGGTTGCTGCTCTGTGACGCTGTATGTGGGGGAGGGGCCGAGTGGGAGCAATGGCGCCCGCCTCACTCTCCTCCGGATTTCAATCTTTCATCCCGATACCCACAATCAAACTGGGCCACTCTGGTGCTGGTTCCCGAGTAAGTGGGCCTGTGCACACTCTAGGCCCCTGTGGGTCTCTCCAACAACCTCTCCTGTGAGGCTGGGAGTCTCTCCTGCTGCCGCCCCAACCCGCAGGGGTGCTTTCAATCAGAGGTTTGAGGCTTTATTTCCCGGAGCTGGAGCCCTGGGTTGCGCGGTCTGCTTCGCTGCCCACCGTTCGTCCGGTTTATCTGTGTGCGAATGTGGGGACGTGGGGTGCTACCCGCCACTCTGCCTGCCCCACTCTCCGCCACTCTGAGTCCGGCCCTCTGGGTTTATCTGTGCAAATGTGGGGCCTCAGGGTCTGCTAGTGCTCGGACTGCCTGCGCCATTTGTCCCACACTCCGCCAGTCTCAGTCCCGCCACAGCCACGCGAGTCCTCTCCACCTGGGTGCCCGTCTCCGCCCCTCCTACCAGTCTGGATGAATGTTTATTTTCTATTTCCCTGGTGTTGGTCCCCCTTGCTGTTCGATTCTCTGTCAGTTGTGGTTGTGTGAGGAGGCGCAGTGTGTCTACCTACGCCGCCATCTTGGTTCCTCACCACAATGTATAAATAGTTATTTGTTTAGTTGCTCTTTGTGTGTATATTCTTTGGTAGAATACAGTTTCCATGAGAGCAAGAATTTTTCTATCTTTGTCACCATCAGCCAAGAAAAACCTTCTCTACATTCTCAGGTTCAGTGATTGAGGGCCTGTGAATTAAAATGACTAAGATTAGCATGATAAAAGACAGATTTTTATTCACTTATGGATGTGAGAGTTAACAGAAAAATGTGGCTCACCATATAGCCAAATATAAGGGCTTACATATTTACTTAATAAGGGGAAAGGGAAGAAGAAGAAAAAGGCTTTTATGGGAAGAACAAATGAGTTTCTTTAGGAAAGACAAATGGACTTTTAGGAGAACAAAATGGGAGATAAGAAAGCTTGTGATTGTGTTTGGTTATGCAGGTTCAAGTGCTCATCTCCCTCCTCTTTCTGCCCCAGAGGAGAGTTATGGAAATTTTACTCTCAGCTTTCTTCCTGGGAGTGAAGCTGCCCCAAACAGATTTACAGTACCCCCATTCCTAGAAGTTTCTGCCTTTAGTCAGATAATGGAAGCTCCAAAAGTCTTCTTTCTGGATCAGGTGAATCTCAAATGTTTAAGCTTAAAATAATCTACATATCAAGTCTGAGGGACCTAGTGGTCACCTCAGCACCTAGTACTATTCCCTCAACATGGTAATAGGTACTCAGTAAATACTTGTTGAAACATGAGTAAATAAACTGGTGAATAGAGTGCTCACCATTTGCTCATGGTGAATAGTCATTCATTGTGGTTGCTTAACCCAGGTAGAAAAGAGAGAGAGAGGAGAGGGGAAGGAAGGGGAGGGGAGGGAAGGAGAGGAGAGGAGAGAGGAGAGGAGAGAGGAGAGGAGAGAGGAGAGGAGAGAGGAGAGGAGAGGAGAGGAGAAAGGAGAAGAAAGAGATAGGTCATACATGTGAAAGCTCAGACAAAACTATTCACAATGTCCTGAAAGAAAAAGATTCCTTAATTTTGTAATTTAAAATACATGTTTCTTTTGTTGGAGAGTTTATAAGTCCCATGTCATCATGCAGATGCATCTTGTAGGTAGATTCTTGATGATATCAGAGCCTTCTCTGATATATTCATATTGGAACACTTTTCTGTACATAGTAGTCCAGAAAGAGCTACTTTTCATTTTTCTCAACCCTTGAGATCACCCTGGAGGGCAGCCACTGATAGTAAAAGCTCTGGGAGTTTTCTAAGGGACAAGGGAGGTGGGAAGTTGTGTATGTGGAAGGGGGAGGAGCTTTGTGGGATGAGCCCAGCTGGTATCTTCTCTCCATGGATCAGTCTCTATCTGAAGCATTAATAAATATGATGGCAGGTGCTGTCCCATTATCTACTGGGATGATATTTTAAAACCTTTTTTCTTTAATAGAAAACTTCAAGCATAAACAAAGTAGAAAGATTTATATCATGCTTCCATATATAGCATCAACTAGCTTTAACAATTATTTACATTTGGACAATCTTATTTCATCTCCGGCCCATCTCTCCCCTTTCCCTTACATTTCTCAACCCCTCCCCTCACTAGCTTATTTTAAAGTAAACCTCAGACACCATATTCTTTCATCTATTAATACTTCAGATCTTATTTCTAACAGATAAGTACCATTTAAAGATTATTATATTTATTTTTGGTGATTTTGTTGGTTTGCTGTTTCCTTTTTCTATTGTGGTGAAATTCCAAATTTATTATTCTAACCATTTTAAATGTACAACTCAGTGTCATTAAATACATTCACATTGTTTTGCAACCATCACCCTCAACCGTCCCCAGAACTTCATTATCTACCCAAACTGAATATCTGTAACCATCAAACAATAAATCCCTAATCCCCCTAATCCCAGTCCATGGAAAACACCATTTTACTTTTAGTATGAATTTGACTACTCTAGGTACCTCATATAAGTAGAATCATATATTTGTAGTATTTCATTCAGGGTAATGTCTTTGACTTTCATCTAGGTTATAGTATGCATCAGAATTTTCTTCCTTTTTAAGACCAAATAATATTTTATTTCTATGTATACACCACACTTTTTCATAGTTTAGATAGTACAGAATTTTTTATTCTTGTTTATTCTATTACAGTTGTCCCATTTTTTTCCCCTTTGCCTCCCCCCAGAGTCAATCCCCACACCATTGTCCGTGTCCCTGGGTCATTTATACATGCTCTTTGACTACTCCCTTCCTCTTCCTTTCACTACTCCTCCCCTCCCCCCTTTCCTCTGGCAGCTGTCAGTCTGTTCCATGTTTCCATGTCTCTGGTTCTGTTTTGCTCCTTAGTTTATTTTGTTCATTAGATTCCTCTTATAAGTGAAATCAAATGGTATTTGTCTTTCACTGACTGGCTTATTTCACTTAGCATAATAATTTCCAGTTCCATCCATGCTGTCACAAAGGGTAGGAGCTCCTTCTTTCTTTCTGCTGCATAGTATTCCATTGTGTAAATGTACCACAGTTTTTTAATCCATTCATCTATTGATGGGCACTTAGGCTGTTTCTAACACTTGGCTACTGTAAATAGTGCTACCATGGACATAGGGGTGCATATATTCTCTTGAATTGGTGTTTTGGGATTCTTAGGGTATGTTACCAGCAATGGAATCATTGAGTCAAAAGGCAGTTCCATATTTAATTTTTTAAGGAAACTCCATACTGTTTTCCATAGTGGTTGCATCAGTCTGCATTCCCACCAACAGTGTACTTAATTTCCCTTTTCTCTACATCCTTGTCAGCACTTGTTTGTTGATTTATTAATGACAGCCATTCTGACAGGTCTCAATGTGGTTTTAATTTGTATTACTCTGATGCATAGTGATGTTGAGCATTGTTTCATATGTCTATGGGCCATCCTTCTTGGAGAAGTATCTATTCAGCTCTTTTGCCTATTTTTAATTGGATTGTTTGTCTTTCTGCTGTTGAATCACAAGTTCTTTATATATTTTGGAGATTAAACCCTTGTCTGATGTATGATTTGCAAATATGTTCTCCCATACAGTTAGTCCCCTTTTCATTATGATCATATTTTCTCTTGCTGTGCAGAAGCTTTTTAATTTGTTGCAGTCCCATTTGGTTTTTTTTCCCCTTTGTTTCCCTTACCCTAGGAGATATATTGGCAAATAGATTGCTACATAGGATATCTGAAACTTTACTGCCTACGTTTTCTGCTAGGATTTTTATGGTATGACTTATATTTAAGTCTTCTATCCATTTTGAGTTTATTCTGCTGTATACTGTAAGTTGGTGACCTAATTTCATTTTTTGCATTTATGAGTCCAGTTTTCCCCACACCATTTATTGAAGGGGCTATTTTTACTCCATTCTTTGCTTGAGACTCCTTTGTCAAATATTAATTGACCATAGAGACATGGGTTTATGTCTGGGTTCTGTTCTGTTCCATTGATCTATGTGTCTGTTCTTATGCCAGTACCAGACTGTTTAGATTACAGTGGCCTTGTAATATAGTTTGATATCAGGTATTGTGATCCCTCCAACTTCTTCTTCTTTCTCAATATTGATGAGACTATTTGGGGTCTTTTTTGGTTCCATATAAATTTTTGGAATATTTGTTCTGGATCTGTGACATGTGCTATTGGTATTTTAATAGGAATTGTGTTGAATCTATAGATTGCTTTAGGTAGTATGGATGTTTTAATGATGTTAATTCTTCCAATCCATGAACAGGGTATATGCTTCCATTTATTTGTATTTTCCTAATTTTTTTTCTTTAGTGTTGTATAGTTTTCCCAGTATGGATCTTTTACCTCCTTGGTTAAATTTATTCCTAGGTACTTTATTTATTTATTTTTGCAATAGTAAGTGGAATTTTGTCTTAGTTTCTCTTTTTGATAGTTCATTGTTGGTGTACAAAAATGCCATTCATTTCTGAATATTGACTTTATATCCTGCTACTTTGCCAAATTCATTTATTGGGTCAAGTAGCTTTTGGTGGAGCCTATAGGGTTTTCTATGTACACTATCATGTAGTCTGCAAATAATGACAGTTTAACTTTCTCTTTTCCAATCTGGAAGCCTTTTATTTCTTGTGTTGATGATTGCTGTGGCTAAGACCTCCAGTATTATGTTGAATAAGAATGTTGAAAGCAGACACCCTGGTCTTATTCCTGATCTTAAGGGGAACACTGTTAGTTTTTGCCCATTGAGTATGATGTTGACAGTAGGTTTTTCATATATGGTCTTTTTATGTTGAGGTATGCTCCCTCTATTCCCACTTTACTGAGTGTTTTTATCATAAATGGATGCTGGATTTTATCAAATGTTTTTCCTGCATCTATTGATATGATCATGTGATTTTTGTCTTTCATTTTTTTTATGTGATGTATCACATTTACATCTTTGCATCCCTGGAATAAATCCTACTTGATCATGGTCTATGATCATTTTAATGTATTGCTGGATCTGATTTGCTAGTATTTTATTGAAGATTTTAGCATCTATATTCATCAGAAATATTGGCCTACAATTTTCTTTCTTTGTTGTGTCTTACCTGGTTTTGGGATTAGTATAATACTGCCCTTGTAAAAAAGAGTTTGGAAGTCTTCCCTCTTCTTGAATTTTTTGGAATAGTTTGAGAAGTATAGGTGTTAGTTCTTAAAGTGTTTGGCAAAATTCACCTGTGAAGTTATCTGGTCCAGGGCTTTTGTCTGCCAGGAATTTTTTATTACTGCTTCAATTTTGCTAGTTATTATTGGTCCTTTGAGGCTTTCTGCTTCTTCCTGATTCAGTTTTGGAAGACTGTATGTTTCTAGAAATTTATCCATTTCTTTTTTTTTCTTTTTAAAAAAATTTTTTTATTGTTATTCAATTACAGTTGTATGCCTTTTCTCCCCATCCTTCCACCCCACCCCAGCTGAACCCACCTCCACCCTCCCCCTTGATTTTGTCCATGTTTCCTTTATAGTAGTCCCTGTAATCCCCTCTTCTCACTGTTCCCACCCCACTGCCCCTGGGTGAAGTGGATAAATTTCCAATTACCATATGATCTCACCTTTAACTGGAAATTTATCCATTTCGCCCAGGTTATCCAATTTCTTGACATATAGTTGTTCATAGTAATTTCTTAAACCCTTTGTATTTCTGTGGTATCAGTTGTTACTTCTCTCTTTCATTTCTGATTTTATTTATTTGGATCCTCTTTCTTTTTTTCATGATGGGTCTGGTTGACAATTTGTTGATTTTGGTTGGCTTATCAAAGAACCAGCTCCTGGATTCATTGATCATTGAATTGTTTTTTAGTCTCTATGTCATTTATTTCTGCTCTTATCTTGATTATTTCCTTCCTTATACTTGCTCAGGGCTTTGTTTGTTGTTGTTCCTCTAATTCTTTTAGATGTAAGGTTAGGTTGTTTATTTGAGATTTTAAAATCTTTGGTTAGGCTTGTATTGCTATGACCTTCCCTTTCAGGACTGTCTTTGCTGTGTCCCGTAGGTTTTGGGTTGTTGTGTGTTTATTTTCATTTGTTTCCAGATACTTTTTGATTTCTTTCTTGATCTCATTGTCAACTTATTCATTATTTAATTACATGTTATTTTACCTCAATGTATTTGAATGTTTTTGAGAGGTTTTTTTTTTTTTTGAGGTTGGTTTCTAGTTTCAAGCCATTGTGATCTGAGAAGATGTTTGATGTGATTTCAATTTTTTGAATTTGTTAAGGCTCGTTTTGTGTCCTATCATGTGGTCTATCTTTGAGAATGGTCCATGTACACTTGAGAAGTATGCATATTTTGCTTCTTTGAGGTGAAATATTATGTAAATATCAGTGTTCTGTAAGTCCATTTGATCTAGAGTGTCGTTCAATGCTGCAATATTTCTGTTGATTTTTTTTTGTTTGGAATATCTATCTATTGTTGACAGTGGGGTGCTCTCCAGTATTTTCTTTATATATCTATGTGTACCTATATTGGGTGCATATATGTTTACAAGAATTATATCCTCTTGATGGACTACTGCCTTAAGTATTACATAGTGACCTTCTTTGTTTCTTGTTGAGGCCTTTGTTTTGAAGTCTATTTTATAAGATATGAGTATTGCTACGTCAGCCCCATTTTATTATGTCCATTTGCATGGAGTATTTTTTCTATGCCTTCACTTTCAGCCTGTGGCTAATTCCTCCAGGAATCAGAGCAGTATTTTTGCTGCTCTACAAAGCTGACTTTTATCATCAGTGGATCAGCACTGGGGTCAGGGGTGTGTCAGCAAACATCCCACTTCACCACAGGACCCACCTCTGCCTGTCTCTGCCTGCTGGCCTGCTGTTGATCTTAGAGTAGTCACAAACCAGACTATTTCTGAGAGGGCTTCTGGTGGAAATAAGGGACTGTGATTCCTGAATCTCCCATGGCAGGTAACTTTCAGACTTCAGGGAAGATGGTGGGTGTGTTCCCCTTCCCCTGAGCCACTAGTCTGAGTCTGTCTGGGATTATTTCCCCGTATTCAGCAAGGTGGGGCCTCTAGTAGGGTTCCAGGCCCAGATTTTGGGTCTGTCGAATGCCAGGAGGGTGTTTCGTGGCTCTCCCATGAGTGGGACGCACCAGTCTGTTTCCCAGGATAGTGTGTAGATTGGCTGCACCAGTCTCTAACAGCCCCTGAGTCTGTTAATGTTGTTGTGTCCTCAGCAAGGGTTAAGATGCAGGATGGGAGAAATGAAAGAAAAACCAAACAAACAAACAAAACAGAATGCCAAGATAGCAAAACTGAAAAAAGAATTAAAAAAATTACTGGGTGGAGTGAACAGGATTTCGGAGGTTGTGGCGAGGCGATTTCCAGAGGGTTGAGGGAGTGGTATCGCATGGGGTAAGGTGATTGATTTTCACCTGGGAAGGGCTAGCTCTTCTCAAGAAAGATGGCTGCTGTGGAGCTCAGGTGTATCCGGGACCCCCAAATCCCACAGCTACTCCCCCAAGTGTCTCCCCAGTGCCTCCCTTTCCAGACTCTCCTTGTGGGACTCCAGTGTGTGCCGCTCTACCTTTGCTGGGGCCCAAGGTGGGTAGCTGAAAACACAAAATCTGTGCTTTGCCTCTTTAAGGAAAAAAAAAAGATGGTAAGTTTGTCTCCAGTGATATTCTTCTCTCCCCAGCACAGAGAGTCCCCCTGGTGCAGACTCCTTGATCTCTTGATCTGGGTGCTCCAGGAATATCCTTTATGTGGGTTATGTGGACTTTCCTGTTGTATGTGGGTCCTGATTGTTATTGGCCTGATCAGTGGTGGGAGCTTTCCTCCATCTGGCTGACTAAGGGGCTCAACCCCACAATGTCCGCCTTTGCCTTGAGAGGGCTTCTAGGTGTGGGTTGGATCCCCAGTCAGGACACCTACAGGAGGCAACCTGTTAATGCTTCTTTCTCACACCAACACCTCTCTCTCTCTCTCAAATCAGTAGAATATATCCTGTATGTGTTTTCTTCTTTCAAGTGTCATATCATCCTGATGGGGTGGGGGAAGGAAGGGAAGAGTCCAGCAGCAAAATTATAACATAGGATGGTGGTGGGCACTCACACCTCTCCCTCTAGTGAGTTTTAGCCTTGGGCTCCCACTTTTGCACTCCTGCTGCAGCCTCTGTACCCAGTGCCTCCCTGTCTTTCTCTCTCTGCCCTGAGTACTCCCAGCTCCTCTGCCAATCCACAGCCTCCTTAGTCAGATTCTGTCTGGTTCATGGTTCCAGTAGTGTCTGGGGCTGCGGTGGCATACTGCACTCTAATATTGGCAAATATTGCAGTCCCCGGAACCTGGATCCCAGCAGCAGCATGGTGTGTAGCCTGGGCTGGTAGGGAGGGCCCAGAGGCAAAGCTGCTGGGCACTGAAGCATGCACTCCAGTCGCTTCCTCCTGAAGAGGATTTTGTAAATCCCACAAAATGGCTCTGGCTGCAATCCTGTGCAGCCAGAAGTGCTGGGCTGGGCTGTGGCAGCAGCAGCAGCTCCACCAGGAGAGCCCAGACCACCCACCCCTGAGTGCACTCACAGATGGACAGGCACTTGCACACTCACACACACCCACACACTTGCCCGTGCATATACTCATTCATATGTGCTCTCACAAACACTCCACTAGATTTTCAAGTTGATTGCCCTGTAGTTTAGCTGCAAGACTGGTCTGGGGCTGGGAGCAAGAAGATGAAGCTCCCAGCTACTCTGCAGCCATCTTGGGACCTGTTAAAATGTATATACTGCATTTTATTTATCCATGTATCCTTTGATGGACACTTGGATTGCTTCTATCTTTTGTCCATTGTGAGTAATGACTATGAGTGTACAAGTATTTGTTTGAGTTTCTGTGCTCAATTCTTTTGGGTACATACCTAGAAGTAGAATTCCTGGATATGATAATTCCAGGTTTAATTTTTTGAGGTGAACATACATTTTAAAAGCTACAACCACAGTTCTATTGCACACCTAAAATTTTAACAGTAACTCCTTAATGGAACAGGCTTTAGACTGCCCAAGAGACTGCACTGAGTCTTTAAACTTGGCTACCTGAGACTCTGGGCAGGTCACTGAATTATCCTGTGTTTTAGTTTTCTCATTTATAAAATGAGTAAATAGGTTAAATGAGTTAATATACTTGAAGTACTGTAGGCAGTGCCTGTCAATTTTAAGTACGTTTATACATGTTAGCTTTACTATACACTTGTCAGCTATCAGTGCTGCTGATGAAAACTTTCACATAAGCCTGATTCTTGTTCAGTGTAGGTAGCTCAGGGCTGAATCCAAGATTTGAGAACCTAAAAATTTAATAGGCTACAAAACTAGACACATGCACACACACACCCATGCGGAATTTGGTGTGATTTTTTTTTTTTTTTTTTTTTTAGAATCAGAGAAAAACACAGCAAACAACCAGAGTTTTGGAGACTCAAGTTTCTGTTTCCTGAGACCTCTTTAGCCAGTTGATCTGAAATGCTTATGGGGGTCCTTGCTGATTTCAGTCTGGCTTTCCCTGTCACCTAGGGTGTTGTGAGGTTTGAATGAGTTGTTATTATATGTCATGTGTTTAGAACAGTGCCTGGAATAGAGTAAGTGCTCTAAGAATGTTAATTATTATGGTTGGTAGGTCCATTCTCCAAAGGGGGACGTATTGGAAGAGGAGGAGTTTGGGGGATAGGAGTCAGGGGGAAGTATAATCTGCCCAGTTTGGGGCAAGAGTTTGCAGTGCCTTTTAACAGTCTGAGAAGTGATGTTAGCTAGCACTCAATTAGTGTTTGATAATGATGATGATGATGGTGGTGATGGTGATGATAAGGTCAACAATGTTAATGATAACTCCACTAGTAACAATGGAACTGACTCTGGCCCAGGTAATTTCTATACTGTTGGCCATAGAATGGGTGGGCTTCCTGGTAGCTCTGAGTATAAGGGCAAGGATTACTACTTAGCTGATTTGACTTCATGGAGGGAATAAATTCAGTAGGCAGGGAGCTGGATTCTAAGTTGGGGATTCCCAAATACCAGGAGGTGGAGGTGTATTCTGTGGGAGAGCCTGCATCCACTAGAGCATTCCTTCCTCTTTAGGAAGTTTCTCTGCTTCTTTAGAGAAACACCATCTGGTTTTCCAGCCTAGTGGTAAAAATGGGGTTGAAAAGAAGTGGCAGTAGGTCAAGACCTAGCTTTGCTTGCGTGGGGATAGAGGATTGGGGTGGGCAGTGTGGAAGCCACAGTTGTTTCATATACCAAGCACTACAGTGTTTGCAGCAGGATTGGGAAAGGGAAGGTGAGAGAGGGAGCTGATGGAAAAATCTTTTCAATGATAATTTCAATTAACCTCTTTCTCATTCCTAGCCTCTGCTGACTCTGCCCACCTTGACTATAGTTTCTCTAGTGTCTCTCTAGTGCTCCCCTCAGCTGTTTGTCTCCTTCCTCCTATGGTGTCTCCTCCTACATACTCTGCAGCTTCTTCCTTACTCCCTCTTCTTCATCCACCAGTACTCTTCCACCCTCTACCCCATCCATCACAAATTTGTCAAGGTGCCCTATTCACTGATGGCCCCACTTCTGTGCTATCTTGGTTATGGGTTTATCCTTTTACTATCACTTACTGGGTCTTGGCAAAGAGAGATGATAAATGCTTATAGTCAACCCTCTCTTTCTATTGGATGTATTTCTACACATGTCTAAAAATACCTTTCACTTGAATATTCCATTTCTAAGAAAGCAATCTATTCTCTTGTGTCAGAAGTGAAGGGCAGGGCTGTATTACTGGTAAAGAATTATCTAATCAAATATGAGCAGTGACAGTTGTCTGGGGCATGTTTCTGTTATCATCAAATTCACTTCATTGCGGCTTTTGTTTATGACTTGAGTACACATGTGCTCTACTCCCACCATAGATTAGGCCACTGAAGATATTTCAGTTTGCTCTCTGTCTGCTGATGTTTTCCAGTATAAGACAAAGCTTTCTATCTTTAAAGTAAGTTGATGAAAAATGCCCACATTTTCCAAATATGCAGTTACCAGTTTTGCTTCCAACTTTTACCACTTAGTTTTAGAATGACCAAGAACCTGGAATAGACTCAAGTCATTAATGGCCAACATAGCAACAGTCCTCCAGACTGTGGGAACCCTGGCCCCCAAAGGGAGTTACATATTCCTTTATTTGGAAGGCAATATGAACTGTGAATAGGAACTTTGTAGGAACACAATGTAGGTTGAAGCCCAGAATTAAGTGAGAGTCATTGCTTTGTGGAATCAATTCCTCAGCCTTCTTTTAGTTTTGATTAAACACACAGTAATTCCTCACTTAATGTCATCAATATGTTCTTGGAAACTTTGATTTCAAGAAAAATGACATGTAACAAAACCAAGTTCACCATAAGCTAATTAATATAAATAAGAGTTAAGTTCCTATGGTGTATTTCTGGTCACAAAAATACCACCAAACTTCTAAATTAAATTCCCAAACACTTCTAAGTATTAAATGTTGAGATAAATGTGAAATACATTTAAGAAAGGTGAATAAAAACAAATAATCATTCCAGCCCAGGATTGCAGGTGGCTAGAGCCTATCCCAGCAGCTTAGGGCACAAGGTGGGACTCAACCCTGGACAAGACACCCTTCCATTGCAGGGTGCATCACACACATCCACACTCACTCAGATTGGGACAATTTAGAGACACAATGTGCACATCTTTGGGATGTGGGAGGAAACCAGAGTACCTGAAGAAACCCACACAGACATGGAGATAACATATAAACTGCACTCACACAGTGGTCTTAGTCAGGAGTCAAATATTTTTTTCATCAGTGTGACATCATTTTTTAAGTACCTGCTATAATTGAGAGTGTCTTTTCCAGGATTTGGGTATTATTTTTACGTTTGTACTAAAGAGCAGACAAAAGGAGAAGGGAAGCCAAATAAGGAATAAATAATGGAAAAGGGTGAAAAAATTTTTGTTTGTAAGTGTACCAGATCTTATAAACTTATATAATCCACGGATCATTTCCATGGTAGACTGTTAGGGCTCCAAGGAGCCATTGTGCTAATGTAGCAGTTGATGGTCTTATGCAGAGACTTAGCATACTAAATGCCCTTCTGAAATTGGGAATGAAATATGGGAACTGAACATAGCCAATAACCATTTTTAAAAATAATGAAGTACTCTACCACCTCATTCTTTTCCCAGCCCCCACCAAAAGCATGAAGAGCTGAGTCAATGTAATGAACTAATTGCCTGAAAACATAATTAAAAATAAAAAAAGAACTCTGTGTAGCAGGAAAAAAAAACTAAATAGGGCTCATATTTTGAAGAGTAAAGCACATTTTTGCATTTGTGGGAAATCGATGAGCCTGTGCCACATTTCATTTCAGCAGCTGATGTTTAAGCCTTAAAAATTAAATATAGACACCCTGGGTTTTAGAGAAGGGATGTAGGTGGAGACTTGGCTTTACCAAGGTACTTTGGGCTTAGGTAGCAACACCCTGCTTGGTCATGCTGGAAAATAGACTGCCAATTATGCCAAATTGTATGATGCTTTTGAAATGTGCACAAATAGGCCATTACACTTTTCACAGCATTCCTTCATTAAGCATGCAGCATTGTTTCTTTATGTTTTTCCCATAATAGCTTCTGAAAGGTCAAGAATTGCTTATTTGACTTTCTGGTGCCCTTCGGGGAATAATGCCATTAACCATTTGTGGCTTCTGCCCCTCCAAGCTGACACTTGTCCAAAGTCTCCCATTGGTTGTCAAGACTGGGCTACCACACACACATACACACATACATACACACATACCCTCTCATTTGGGGATAAGGAATATAAGGAGGATATTGGAACCCCTGCCAGTTGAGACTTTGTTTGATTTTTCTCTTGGAGTTGATGTTTAGTTTTGGTGGCATTTGGAAAGCAGTAGGGAGTGCTAATTTTCAGAGTGGATCAGACAACCCGAAGTCAAATCCAGATCTACTCCTAAACTGGGTGGCAAAGGGCAAATCTTGGCTCTCGAAGCTTGATTTCCAAATGTGTACAATGGGGATAATAGTAGTACCAGCTGATATGGTGCTTTCCTGGCATACAATAGGCATTAAAGTGTTGACTCAAAACAAAAACAACTAGCCTTGGGAGCCTGCAAAGGGTAGGCCTTGATTGGCAGCATTGCATAAACACAAATGTCCATTTCCAACCTGATGGCCTACTCCCAGCCTTTACTCAGATCTACAAGGAGGCAGTAATATTTATTAAAAGACTTCTATTTGCCGAGGACTTACATATGCTTCTCATTTAATTCTTTTTGCAGCCCTGTAAAGTAGATATTCTTATTGCCATATTGTGTATGGAGACACTGATACTCAGGGCTAATGACAATGACTACCTTTTATTGAGTGTTTACTATGTGCCAGGCACTATCTTAGGCATTTTCATCTATTTTCTTGTCAATGGGCATATTGGTCATTTCCTTTTTTTTCTTTTTGTTTTCTGTATGAAGAGTGCTCCCATGGACCTTCTTGTCATGCACACATGAACAGAATTTTCTCTTGGGACTACATGCCCAGGACTAGAACTGCTAGGTTAAAGGTATGTGAATGTTCAACTTTACCAGAGAATATAGCATTACTTTCCAAAATGACTGTAATAATTTATCCTCCCACCTGACTGTGTAAGCCTATCTACTGAACCATATTCTTCCCTATACCTGACATTCTTATTTTTCCTAAGCTAATGGGCATAAAATGGTATTTTGACTTTGATCTGTATTTTTCTGATTACTAATAAGGTTGATAATCTTTGTATATTAATTGACCATAGATGTATTTTTTCTATGAATTTTCATGTCTCTTTTATTGTCTTTTACAGTGACCTTGGAGTGATACTCTGTCAAGAACTGTCTCTCTGCCCTAGCTAGTATAGCTAGGTTGGTTGGAGTATCCTCTTGTAAACCAAAAGGTCACAGGTTTGATCCCCATTCAGAGCAAATGTCTAGATTGAGGGTTCAGTACCTGGCCAGTTGGGGCAAGCATGGGAGGCAACTGATTGATGTTTCTCTCTCTCTCTACACATCACAACCCCCCCAACCCACACAATTCCTGCAACAACAACAACAAAAACTATCTCTCTGATTGTTCCAGTTCCATGGGATACAGGGATACAGGAACACAAGCTCCCCTGGCTTCCAGAGCCAGGCAGTCAAGGGGTGTCTTCTGGATGTAGCCACAAAAATTGAGCCAACCAGGTATAAAAACTGGGGCATCAAACATTTAGAAATTTCCTCTGGGAAACACTGGCACTCTGGAGTGGCACTCTGGAGTGCAAAAGTGGCACCTATTGAAAAAAAAAGGAGGAAAAGGGGGAAAATGTAAGGAAAAAAAAAGAAATATAGGAAGAGATAAAAAGAGAAAAAATAAGAAACAGAAAAAAATTTAAAAGTGGTGCCGCTGGCTTTAGCAAGTCAGCAGGAGTGCAGGAAGATGACACCCAACCCTGGTGAGAGTCCCAGTGGGTCCCTGACCTCAGATCAGTATTTTCAAATGAGGAAATGAGTCTCATTCACACAAAATCTAGGAGCTTTTCAAAGGGCTGCTTCTGCATTGGGCCCTGGGGTGGGCGAGTCTGCACCTAGTCCCTTCAAGAGACATCTCTCACTTCACCACAGCCCTGTGGGTCTCGTGGGTGTGAGCCACACTGGCCTTCAAAGCCAGGTGTTTTGGACTCCTCTGTCAGGTGGTGGTCTTAAAGTTGGGTCAGCAATGTGGGAAAGGCTGCAGTTTTGAGCTTCCTCCCTGTTGTAGTAGCTGTGTGTTGTGTCAAGACTGTGTGATTGTGTCTCAGCCTTCCCTACCAGCTCTGATGTGATTTCTCTCTCCTTTGCCTGATGTGCAGGTGTGGCTTCTCCAGCTTTTAGTTTTGTTTCAGAGAAAATTGTTCCATATATTCTATACAGATTCGGCATGTCTGCACCAAGAGGTGAGTTAAGGGTCTTTCCAGTTTGCCATCTTGTAGTGGACGCCTGGGACACTGTCATCCCTGTGTTCAGCCTCCTGTGCTCCCTGTTCTCAGGCCTTCAGGCTCCAGCTGAATTATGTCACCAACTTTCCAGTCTCCAGCTTGCAGAGGGCATCTTGTGGAACTTCTCAGCCTTCACAGTGAAGTGAGCCAAATCCTATAATACATCTCTTCATATATATATTTGCACACACACATATGGTTCTGTATATATGGAGAACCATATATAGAGAGAACCGTGTGTGTGTGTGTATACCCTTACTAATACAGTAGTTGTATCATTGCAAATATTTTCTCCCTGCTTATGACTTGCTTTTTCACTTTCTTTTGGGTGAAGCACATAATGTATATAAATATACACACCTTCATACTTTAATGAATTTAGAAAAATATTGATTGCTTCCTCGATTTAAGTCTTTATGCCTAAAGATTTATTGTTGGTAAAGCTGAGTGAATATTTAGGAAATATAATAATGTTTAAGAGATTAATAATAATGTTACAATTCTTTTTTTCAATTTGGCAGCTAATATAATTCTTCTTCGGGTACCTTACTCCAGGAAAGCATTTATTTTGAATCCCTTAGCTTTATTACTATCCTAAATTAAACTGAAACAAACAAACAAACAAAGAAAGAGACCTCTCCATCCTTAAAATGACAAACTTATCCTCCAAGCAAAACACCCACTCTCTGTTTGTTTAATTGAACAAGAAAACATTTTTCAAGAGCTTGACCTTAAAATCAGATTTATGTTTGAGTTCTCAGGCTGCCATTTATTACCTTTTTGGCTTTGGATAACTCATAGAACTTCTTGTAGCCTCAGTTTCTTCATCTTTAAAATGATGATAAAATCAATGTCACCCCAATAAAAAATAAATAAAAATAAAAATGTAAAATAAAATGAGGGTAATATCTACCTTGTAGAGTTGCCAGGAATATTACTATATTCACTTAAAGCCTCAGAAATGCTTGCCAATATTTGTTTTTGAATTTTAATCAGTTTTTATTATAAAAATAACATAAGCTTTTTATAAAATTTTAGAATAACACAGAAGGGTATCGTACAGAACAGTACAGTAAAAACCACAAGTGCCTTCCCTCCAAATGTATCCAGTTCTTCCCAGGTCAATCTCATACTTGTACAGAAACATTGAATTCTCAGGACCCATTATTATTAAGAACACTCTGAAGGCTCCACGACAGGCAAAAATCCTTGAGATCCTTTATATGTATAAAAACATTATGTAACAGGTAAGCTAAAAATGTCCAGAACATTTCTTTAAGATAGCTTTTATTTTAAAGTTTTTCTATTTTCAAACATTCTTTTGAATTAAGAAGGTTATTTGAAGCTGTCTTAAAACTAACAGTAAACATTTGGTTATGTGTATTTTTTATACATGTTTGTTGTAATAGTAATGCATTCTTATAGAAATGTCAAGCAATTAGGTGTATAGGGTAAAAAAAAATGAAATTATTTTTTCACACTTCCCCAATCCCGCTCCCCAGAAGTAATCACTTGGGAAAGTTTTGATGTCTTAACTTTCATATTCTTTACCCACAAGACTTGAAAAATCTCAACTTAATTGCAAGGTTTCACCCTTTTCATAACAGTGTTAATTTTGCTTTGTTTTGCTTGGTACTACACTCATTCATTTATTCATTCCTTTATTAAGTATATACTAGTACCTGCTCTGAGCCAGGTACTGATGAAGGTGCTAGAGACTCTTGAAACATCAAGTTTAGTGTTCTTATCCTTTACAGATAATTATAGTACTGTGTCTTAAGTGCTTCATTGTAGTCAATTAGTATAAGATGCTGTGGGATTGTAAGGGCGGGGACACTAAACTCAGGTGGTCTGGGAAGACTTCCTGGCGGAAGTGATTTGTTGGTTGAGAACTGAAAGCTGAATAGGCATTAGGCTGGTACAATGGCCAGAGCTGTGGAACAATAGCACATTGGGGGATGATGAGAAGAAGGAATGAAGAGCACAGCTGTGCAGCAGCAAGGGCTGAGGATGTAGGAAAGGGATGGATGAGGCTGGAAAGAAAAAGAAAGGGTTTAAATCATGAAGGGCTTTGCAAGACATTAGAAGACAAATGAACACTGAGGGGAGTGAAGTTGCCATGCTTGTGTGTTAGAAGTCTCCATCTGCCTGCAACAGGGAGAAAGAACTGGAATGGGTGAGCTAGGAGGCAGGGGCAATAAGAAGTGGTTGGAATAACCCAAGGGAGAAATGATGGTGGTCTGGATTAAGAAAGTGAGAGTAAGAGGAGTAGATTCAAGAATAGAGGAAGTCTTCTTTATTCAAGGGTAATTGATATCTGGAAGGAGTCACTGAAAGTAAAGCCATTTAATCCAGGGACCAATTTTTGTAGTAAATAGTGAGGGCCAAAGACTTGATTTAGACTCTAACTTGAAAAAATAAACTATAATTAGTTTTTAAATCCCTATTTAATATTATAAATTATTAAGTTATAATCACAATTATGAACTGATGTTTAAAACGAAGAATGAATTAGGACTTAGGGAGGCATAACTTTCCCACATGATTATATAGTAGTATGATAATGACTCTTTTCATCTCATGTTTAAGTTTTGTAGCAAGTTCAGAATAAAAAACATTTTGAAGGAAACGTTTGGTCTTTGTCAATTTTTCCCAAGGGTATCTTCTTTTGATATTCAGATCATTTTCTTTTAGAGGTGCTTTTATGTCATCCCCCGTGGGTATAATTAACATATCACATTATATCAGTTTCAGGTATACAATTTGTATATATTTGTATATATTGCAAAATGATCACCATATAAGTCTAGTTAATATCTGTCATTTACAGAGTTACATTTTTTCCTGTTGCAGAACTTTTAAGATCTACTCTTTTAGCAATTTTCAAATATGCAACATAGCATTATTTTTAAAAATATATTTTATTGATTATGTTATTACAGTCATCCCATTTCCCCCCTTTATTTCCCTCCACTCTTCACACCCCCTCCCACCTGCATTCCCTCTCTTTAGTTCATGTCCATGTGTCGTACATATAAGTTCTTTGGCTTCTACATTTCCTATACTATTCTTAACCTCCCCCTGTCTATTTTCTACCTACTATTTATGCTACTTATTCTCTGTACCTTTCCCCTTCTCTCCCCACTCCCCACTGATAACCCTCCATGTGATCTCCATTTCTCTGATTCTGTTCCTGTTCTAGTTGTTTGCTTAGGGATTTTTCTTTTCTTTTTTTTTTTGGTTCAGTTGTTACTAGCTGAGAGTTTGTTGTCATTTTACTGTTCATAGTTTTTGATCTTCTTTTTCTTAGAGAAGTCCCTTTAACATTTCATATAATAAGGGCTGGGTGATGATGAACTTCTTAACTTGACCTTATCTGGGAAGCACTTTATCTGCCCTTCCATTCTAAATGATAGCTTTGCTGGATACAGTAATCTTGGATGTAGGTCCTTGCCTTTCATGACTTCAAATACTTCTTTCCAGCCCCTTCTTGCCAGTAATGTTTCTTTTGAGAAATCAGCTGACAGTCTTATGGGAACTCCTTTGTAGGTAACTGTCTCCTATTCTCTTGCTGCCTTTAAGATTCTCTCCTTATCTTTAATCTTGGGTAATGTAATTATGTTGTGCTTTGGTGTGTTTCTCCTTGGATCCAACTTGTTTGGGACTCTGAGCTTCCTGGACTTCCTGGAAGTCTATTTCCTTTGCCAGATTGGGGAAATTCTCCTTCATTATTTTTTCAAATAAGTTTTCAATTTCTTGTTCTTCATCTTCTCCTTCTGGCACCCCTATGATTTGGATGTTGGAATGTTTAAACATATCCTGGAGGTTCCTAAGCCTCTCATTTTTTGGAATTCTTGTTTCTTCATTCTCTTCTGGTTGAATGTTTTTCTTCCTTCTGGTCCACACCATTGATTTGAGTCCTGGTTTCCTTCCTGTCACTGTTGGTTCCCTGTAGATTTTTCATTATTTCACATAATGCAACCTCCATTGCTGTCTGGGTCTTTTTTATGCTGTTGAAGTACCCAGTGAGTTCCTGGAGCATCCTGATAACCAGTGTTTTGAATTGTGCATCTGATAGGTTGGTTATCTCTTTATCACTGGAGCTTTGATCTGTTCTTTCATTTGGGCCATTTCTTTTGTTTTGTTTTGGCGTGCTTATTATGTAGTAAGGGGTGGAGCTTTAGGTGTTCACCAGGGTGGGACAACCCACATCACTGGGTTGTCACACTGTATGTGGTGGAGGGGTCCGAGAGGGAACAATGACACTTGCTTCACTCTCTGCTGGTTTTCAGTCACTTTCCCTGCTACCCACAAGCAAATTGGGTCCTTCTGGTGCTGATTCTCAGGTGGTGGGTTTGTGTACATTCTAGGACCCTGTGGGTTTCTCCAATGAACTCTCCTGTGAGGCTGGGAGTTTCTCCCACTGCCACCTCAATCCCCACTGAAATCCCCAGGTGTTTTCAGTCAGAGGCTTTGAGGCTTTATTTCCCTGTGCTGGAACCCTGGGTTGTGTGGTCTGTCTTGCTCCCCCCATTGTTCCTCCCAGTTTATCTGCACAAGAATGTGGGACCGCCCAGTCCCCAAGCTGCTGCCTTGCTGGGTCCACTAGCTGCTGCCTTGCCCATCCCGGTCCTCTAGCTGCTGCCTTGCTGTGAGTCATCTCTAACCGGCTTCCCGTCTTCACCCCTCCTACTGGTCTGGATAAATGTTTCTTCTTTAACTCCTTGGTTGTCATACTCCCATACAGTTTGATTTTCTGTCAGTTCTGGTTGTTTTTTGTTTTTAAATTTGTTGTTGACCTTCTTTTGGTTGTGCAAGGAGGCACAGTGTGTCTACCTATGCCTCCATCTTGGCCGGAAGTTCAACATAGCATTATTAACCATAGTGACCATATTATACATTACATCCCCATGACTTATCTGTTTTATAACTGGAAGTTGGTACTTTTTGATCTGCTTCATCCATTTAATTTTTTTTTTAAAGCTGTTAACTAGTTCGACTAGGCCAATTTGTCATTTGCCAAAGGCTTTGTCTATACTTGGATCATTTGTCCTGGATCACCTTTATTGACTTTATAAAACTCTGTCTTTTAGAACATTTTCAATTTATCTTAACAGTTGATTTTTTTGACTTCGTGGTTTAACATGGGTTTTGCAATTGAGTAGTATTAATGTCAAGGGTAATATTATAAATGGCATGCTTATTAGTAAATATTTTTTGTTATGATGACTTTTACTTTTCTATGCAACCTGTTGCCTATAGGGAATTGGGTTATGAAAACTTGGGTAATGAGAAATCCCTATTATTATTTGCCACATGCTCACCAAGATCATCCCCCAAAACGGAAATGTGGAACAAAGTTCTCCTCAGGGAGAAGGAAAAGAGTAAAGTCTTCATTTCCTAGAACTAAATCCTTTGTGTATATCAAAGATGCAACAGAGGAGTACATGAAATTCTTCAAATTTCTCTTCCATACTTGCTCAGCTGAAGGTATTTTCTCAGCAGTGCTCACATCAAAGGCCACAGGATTTGCTGGAAGCATCTTTGTCACTCTCTGGTAAGAAGCCTATATGTCATTACCAATGAAAGAGTATCATCTTATCCACTAATGTTTTCTGAGGGGAAAAAAAAAAACTGTTTCTATTTCCTTGATGGGAACATAATGTTCTTTCCACCCACTCCCTAGTCCCTCTATGCATTCTCAACCAAAGGATCCAAGGAGATTCTGAATTACATTAATGTCTTCATTCTCATAAAGATTTAATTTACTGGGTTCTGTGCATTGATCCTGATTTTACACCATTGTTAAATCACTTTTGATTGATAACATTGATCAATTATCTATCTAATTCTCTCCCTTCTTCCTTTTCTTCCCTATTTTCTCTTATAAACATGTATCGAGTACCACTTTGTTCCAGGCACTAAATATGCTGGGTGCTGAGGCTCCAATGCCAACATCATCCCAATATGATGGGAAGCATCATAGGGGAGTGACCAGATCCAACTCCAAACCTTTCTTCCTGCTGTGTAAGGCACAAGTTGTAAATAGGTAGTGATTTTCATAGAAAAGCCTAAGCTATGCTAGCTCTAGCCAGACATTTTATTCCACCCTTGCTGTTTGACTTCTCCTTTACGGTCCTTTGTTTGATAGGGATCTTTGTGAGTGACAGAAGTCCCCAGGAGCAGGAGCTCAGATTGGAGTCACAGAGGTCACTCTGAAACCGTGATCCTGTGTGCAGGGTCCCAGGAGCTTAGGAGGCAAATGGGGCCCTGTCTATACCTGGGAAAAGCTCAGGAGGTTTTATATCACACCACCCAATCTTCCTTTTTCCAAAACCAATTCTCAAGAACCAGATATTTTCCACTCTCTCTGCTCACTATTTGTCCTCTCCATTCTTTTATTATTTAGGCCACAGATATGCCAGTCCAGCCTTCTCTGCTCCTGGATCTTTCCCTTCCTCAAGTACATATATCTCTATTTCTTTAGGAAAACCACTCAGCTCTGACCTGGTTGCTCCAGTCTGTGTCCCCACACCCAACATTTAATAACACAATCTTTAAATAGATTAAAAAAACCCCAAACTCAAACTATTGCACTATTGCACTAGTCACCGTGTAGATAGCCAACTAAAGACATTCCAGTTTACAACCTTGGCCATAGTGTCTCCTTTGCATGCACTCATTCATTCACTCACTGATACTGTATAGTGTGTCAATTACCCTAGAAGCAGAACCTGAAACAAAGGCTTGGATTCAGGAAGTCTATTGGGAGGTGATCTTAAAAAGCAGAAGTGAGGGAGTGAAGAGAGTGAGCCAGGGAAAAAGCCTGTAAAGCTACATTATTGCGGTGGACACCTGGGGCTCAGGCTACCAGGGACTCTGAACTATGTAGAACACCTGTCAGAATTGTCCTTCTGAAGGATGGGGGGTTGGACATTTATCCACCAACTCTCATTCCCCTTTGGTTGAGAGTTACTCTTAGCGTTAGTCACACTGCTCCCTTCTGGTTTGCCCTGTCCTGGAGTGAGCAAACATCCTGAATGGAAAATCTGGGCCCCAGGAAAGCTGTCAGCAGGTGTGGGAGCTGTCCACCACAGCTGCAGCTGAAGTCAGAGAAGGGATCAGAGCCTTTAGCCTGGGGCACCAACACCAGCTGCTGCAAATAGCATTCACCACAGTTTTACTGTAATCATTCATTCTTCCTTGGCTTCTTCCATGGGATAATTAATTCCACAAGGTCAAGGACAGCTTCCTCATCTTTGTTTCCCAAGTGCCTAGCATGGTGTCACTTTCCTGGGAGCCCTTCAGGTCTCATTTCCTGAATGAAGAAAGGAACGAATGAAAGAACAATAGACTGACACCAGAAACTTGAGTTTTAGTCCCTGCAGAATAACTAATTTCTCTGTGACCTTGAATATGTCAAAACCTTGCATATAAGGGTCTTGTTAATTATGAAATTACAAATTAGTATTAAAAATAAATGTATATATCCAAACATTATTGTAAAAGGAGAAAATCCCCAACAGTGACTGTTCTTAGAATAAAAGGTACTCTAACTTCATGGCTCTCTCTAATTCTAGGTTTAGGTCTCTCTGAGGTATAAAAATCCCACTGTTAAAATAGTAGGGGTGTGTTGCAAAGTTGCTTAAGCAAAATATGTTTTGTATTCTGCGTGATACTTGGCTTAGGAAACCTTTACTAACACTTTCATGTGAAGAGTGATAGAATGATAATATCCACAGATTCATTATCACCATGAAATGAAATTTTGGGACACATCAGAGGTAAATATAATGTGCAAATGTAGAATTCAACAATTTAAGTTTTAGCTACCTCAAGTTTTTACACTTGTGTCAACAAGACCCTCATTAAAGACTTTTCCCTATTATTCTACTTGAAAAGAAAACTAAAGAGATTATTTTAACATCTAGGATGAAGAGATGTTCTTACTAGTTAACGCTTTATGAAGAGAGTCCATCTCTGTATATATTCCTAATTATTTATTATCTGATTACATATATTTATTGTGCTTGGTAGTATGCTAGGTCTTGGGGATATAATCCTGGAAAAACTCACACTCGGTCCTTCCTTTTGTGGATCTTACCATCTAGTAGGAAAAAACCATATTAATTATTTACATAAAATTACATTCTGAAATAGACACTTCTGAAAGGAAATGTGATTTTATTAGAGCAAAATACAATGGATATCATATAGTCTGAAAGGTTAAAGTAGGTTTCCTCACAAAAGTGGGACTGGAGTAGAAAGCTAAAGAATGAATAAGTAAATAAAAGGCAGGACAGCATGTGCTAAGGCCTGGTGGCAAGAACAATAGGATGCCTTGGGAGAACTGTAAAAAAGTCAGGCGGCGGGCTTGTCCAGGATGAGGAGAAGTGTGGTGTGAGTGAGGCTGCAGAGGTGAGCAGAAGCCAAACTAGGCAGGCCTCTTGGGCATGTGAAGGGGGCTGGTGTAAGGGCATGGGGAGTCATTAAACAGTTCAGCATGATGAGGTGCTCAGATCTGCATATTTTTAAAGGGACCTTTGTTTTCACATCATTTTATATTTTTCATTTTATATGAGTAAATCAAGCAAAATTTTTGTATTTGCCTGAATCATGCTGATGATTGCAGATAAATGTGTGCATGCCCCCCCCCCCCAATAACAGTCCAGCTTGCCCCAGGATTATCAACATCTCCCATTCTCATTTAGGTAAAATTTAGTTTGCACTCCTGGGCACTGACTACATCTACCCAGTAACCAAATTTCATGCTGATGTGTCATGGGGAATACATAGAGTCCTATCCCTACATACTAAGTGTGTGAGTAAAATTGCCCTTTTCTGTTGGAAGGGATGAGAACAACAGCCATTGCATCAAAAGATGGGTCAAAATGAATTGCCTGGGGGTACCTGCAGGGCTCCCTCAACAATGTCTGTAACATCCATTTCCTTCCCCAAATATCTTAGCATATCCAAAAATGGATTAAGTTGCTTTGACAGGCTCTATTTTTTATGAACCTCTTTGGCTATTACTTACTATGTTATTTTCCTCAAGGTGCTCATGGACTGATTTATGATTTCATTTAGGGGTTTGACTGGTAGTTTGGATACGCTAACTAGCCTACCTTTTCCCGGATCTGCTTTTGGCTGCTTTATCTCCAACACTAAATCAACCTGCTTAAATTTCCCTGGTACATAAGTCTTCATGACAAACACTGGTATTGGAGCTATGTCCTGCTTTAGCTGGTTCGTTGAATATGTTCAAATGAATCCCATCCAGCTCTGCTGATTTATAAATATTTAAATTATAAAAGTATCTTTTACCTGCCTCTTATTAATTCTGTTTCTTGATATTCCTAGAGGCTCATTAATATTTATCTTATGAAGCTCCTGCTTCCTTCATTCCTTGTGTTAAAGGCAGAGACAAAATAGTAGTGCCGTATTCACTCTTCTCTGCATCTTTCATATGTTCTTGCCCTGTTTTAGCAAAAGTAGCCATTCTTTTCTTGGGCATAACATCCTATTTTATTTTTAGAAAGCTTTGCCATAAATTCTTGCTTCTTTTGCTTCTCTAATTCTGCCCTTTCAGCTGAATCCTGGAGTTGTATTTTCCTATGCTGCATATTCTTTCCCCTCAACTCTACACAATTGGATTTTTGCTTCTTTTCCCCAAAAGGAAACAGTTATGCTTTAAACCTTGTATACCAGAATATGCTTGCTGGTTATATAATAGCACCCACCAGCCACTTGTGTGTTCTTTTTCTAGAAGATGTACTTGAGTGCCTACACCCATGTTTTTCCTTTCAATAGAACAACACAAGTAGTAATCATTTAGTTCCTGAAATATGGTTGGGTGCAGTCCATTAATTTCAGAGCATGTCCAGAAAATTGACCTGAAGCAAAAAGCAAGTAAATATGAAAAAGATTCCCAATTACAATAATAATAATAAAAAGTGGAAGAGTCTGTGAATATACTTCACCAGAAACACATTGGAAATTTAAATGTGTTTTTAAGAATGCATACTCTTCACCACAATTTTTAAAAAGTATATACTGTACTATTTTGTGAATTTCAAGAATAGGCAAAACTGAGCAATGAAGATAGAAATCAGAACAGTGGTTACCTCGGGGATGAGTATTGACTGGAAAGGACCTGAGGAAGCTGGAAATGTTGGGTACATGAATGTGTACATATGTGTACATGTAAAAATTCAGCAAGCTGTACACTTGTGGTTAGTGCATTTAAAAATTAGCACAATTTACTGTGTTACACCTCAATAAAAAGTAAAATAAAACAATTGATTTACAAAGTCAGTTGCTACATGGTATAATATATACTTCAGTATTTATAGATTACGCTTGAGGTTATTTGAATTATAATTACTTTAAAATTTTGATATATACCCACAGGAATTTGTCATTGGACAAACTTCCCTGCTCAGGAGGTTGGCAGAGTGAGAATGAGCATGGTTACCATTTCCTGAGTGCCTGCTGTGTGACAGGCATTGTGCCCACAGTGTGCCATCGCCATATAGGGAAGGTGATATTATTCTCATTTTCCAGATGAGATTGTGAAGCCAGAAAGATCTTAAGTAGTTGCCAAAGAACACATAGCTAACAAGAAATTAGAGATTTAAATTTGGGTTTCTAAGAATTCAGAGCTTATGAGCCTTCTCCCTCTTTATGTGATACGCAGGGATCCTTGAATGATGATGAGTTAGTACTCTTATTAGTCATTTCTACTAAAGGCAAGGTACTTTGCTACATGTAGCTTTTATATATTCCCATCTCTTCTTTTAGAAAATAAGTGAATGTATTTTTTTTTAGATTTTTTCTTTATTTTCTTTTTATATTGAATTTATTCAGGTGACATTGGTTAATAAAATTGTGTAGGCTTCAAGTGTATGATTCTATAATACATCACCTGTATATTGTATTGTGTATTCACCACCACATAGAAATATATGAGTGTTGATACACTTAAATGACTTATAAGTAATATTAGCTGATATTTGTTTTATGTCTAGAATGTATCTGGTCTTATGCCAAAGCATCACCTTAAATAAGCAGAGGAAGTCTGTGAGATTCAAAACATTTCTTTTCCCCATGATACTGATGAGGACACTAACACTCAAGAGATTAGATAGCAACCTCTGGTAGCCTGGCTTCAAGTACACACCCTTCATCAGTCCATTATATTGTGTACTAATGATTTTTGAAGAGCGCAACTGAAAGAAGAAATAGACCAATCAATTTCTTAAAATCTGAAAACAATTTACAAGAACAATAGACATGGGTATAAGGAATATTTGTCAGATTTTCATCCATTATTAACATGATTTCGAGAAACAATATTGGTTTATTGGATCTTTCTGCTTTTTAGAAAGCTTAAGAGTTTAGCAATTGCATGGCATTAGGCATTTTTGCAAGAAATCGTGCAATTGATGCTGGTACGCACATGAGTGGTTGAAAGCTGAGGTTGCCATTTCCACCAGTCATCTGTCTATGGACTCATCACTTAAGAAGGCAGGTCTAAGATATCTATTCCTCTCTCTTGTCCTGCTTTAATAATCATTTCTGGTGCATCTGTAGCTGTCTTGGATCATTTTGATCCAGTTCCATTATTCTAAAGGTATTCTTATATGCAATGAAATCTATTGTTCTATTTAGGGTCAAATATTATCTCATCATAGAAGACTTACCACCCCTGCTTTTTATTTCTAAGAGATAGGTTTCACAAGAGTAGTAGTACAGTCAACTTTATACTTTTCACCTAGATTTATCAATTGTTAACATTTTACCATATTTGCTTTTTATTTCTTTCTACAAACTTATGTGTGTAAATGTATGAGCATGTGTATATAATGTATGTATATAAATGCACATATAATTTTTATGAACCATATAAGAATTAGTTGTTGACATTGCAACAAATACTTTAATAGTCATCTGTTGAGAACATTTAAATTCTATAAGTCACAATATGATGACTATATTTGGGACATTTAAATTTAACTTAACATCATTTGATATTTTTCTCATATTCAAATTTCTCCAACTGTCCCAATAGAGTCCTTTATAATAACTTTTATTTTTCCAATCCAGGATTCGATTGAGGATCCCACATTGTATTTAGTTATCATGCCTCTTTGGTCTCCTTTCATCTAGAACAGTTCCTCAGACCTTTTATGTTTCATGAATGAAGGTCTTTGTTTTAAACATCTTTGTTTTGAGCCTTCTGAGTTCCAAGCATCGTTCTAGGTACAGTCACTCATCAAATCCCTGATTTGTTTCACAGATTATTCCATATTAAAATAATCTTGTGCACTTTGGAAAGGATGGAAATAATTCTGAAATACATCTTGGAACTTCAGTGATTCTCTGTAGTTCATCCAGTTAAACATGTTAGTGAGACTGAAGGACACAGAAGAGAGAGCTTCCGTCTCAGCCTTTCAGATGCTCAGTTTCTGATTGCAGATGGAGGTAAAACACTTTTTCAGAAACAAGGTGATTTTGCTGTTCCGTGCCAGCCTGGGTTTTAGAAAGAAAGCGAAGTTCCATCCAGTCCCTTTATTGCTAAAATCTGAGGAACTGTGGGAAATCAGCGACACTACACAAGGCATCTCACGCAGGAAAACAAATTGAAATGCTAAGCATGACTAATAATAACATATTTTTCTTCCAAAAGTTACTGTTATGAACATTTTTATCACCATCATACACAATTTTCTTTGATACCAGGGTGAGCCTTCTGAGAAAGCAACTCGGGGCTTCCCTGAAACACAAGGAAATTAGCAATTGTTCAATGACTAAAAAGATAGTTATGTTAGAAGCTACTGCAATGACATGTTGAAGCTGTCCCTGTGGCTTAATTTCAGTCACATTGAATTGGAGTTGATGTCATATTTTAAAATGGGTCAATATTTTAGGATTTTTGAAGAAAAGATGTAAGTATGCATTGTATGGACTGAGTTCTCTTCTGAATGCAAGTCTGCCAGTAGGAGGGTTTCCCATTTACTCTCCTCATTTCTTGATCAAACAGAAGTATCCTTCTGTGAAGTGGAGCTTAAATGCTGTTTCTGGAAATCTACTTTCATTACACAGAGAATTTGATAAACTATCAGGTTACACATTGCCATTAAGCAAATCAATATTGAGACTATCATCCATTAACAAATTAGTAGAAAATCTGAGTGTGTCTTCCCCAAATGTTGAAGGCAATGTCAGTCATGAGCATTTTTGAAGATGCATTATTTTATTGGGTAAAATAGAAAACCACCTTTATGATAAAATTTTTCTATTCTTATTGTTCTGAGGAAAATATTATAATAGTATTTATTGAGTACTTTGGGTGATACTGTATGAATGACATCTTTTATGTGCATTCTCTCATTTGATTGCCCACAGCTCAGCTATAAGATTTTATATCATTATCTTCACTTACAGATGAGGAACTTGAGGCTCACAAAGGTTAAATAATACATGTGGTAAGTCTGGGAGGTGAGATCCAATCCAGTGCAGATTCCAATTCAGTAGACGTAGGGTAGAGCCTGAGAGTCTATGTTTTTAATAAACCCCGTAGAGGTGCCGATGCCTCTGGTCCAGGGACCATCCTTTGAGTAACAAGGGTCTCATCCACTTCACAGTGGTTCTGTGCTTGAGTATTCTATTTGCACAGGAAAAAGTAGTGGACTCCCAGTAATACACATGAGGAGCTAAAGTCCAGACAGAAACACCAGACATAGCTAGAGTCTAATTCTATTACCAGTCTTTCAATTAGGAAATATCACACAAAAATTATTTTATTTCTATAATCTGTAAAAAAATTTTAGATTATAATTTAGGTAAAATGTAAAATTGTTGTATAGCTCACAAACTGCAATGTAAAGTCTACAAACTCCTGGGGTGTTCATGAAACCCAGACTGAGAAGGGGTACACTACATGTCACATGGCAGTTTGTAAATTTGTTGCACTGAATAATCCACCTTTATAAAGTAGCTATTCTCCCAGTTTCCCTGGTTGTTGCTACATTAGTAAAAGAAAGGTTATTGTTTAGAAAACCTTCTATAGATAACTTCTTTCTAAGCAATTATATTGGATTACTTACAAAACAAACTTACATAATTTTCATTTTCCATGCTTCCTTTCATCAGTATGTAAATAGATACCACTACAGGTAGGACTAGAAGGCAAATTTTTCCATTTTTTATATTTTATTTAGAATGTGCTATTAACTGGAACATAATCAACAAAAGGAAAAAGCAAACAAAATATAACCAGAGACATTGAAATTAAGAACAATGTAACAATAGCCAGAGGGGAGTGGGAAGGGGAGAGTGGGGAGAGGGGTTTACAGGAGCTTTTTATAGAAAATTCTAAAAAAAAAGTTATTATGCATGTCCTGATTTGTTAGGTTAGAGACCATGGAGGTCTTTAAATGCAGGATGAAGCTTTGTTGCTGATAGACAGGTTGGTACATTAACTTATTTGATTGGTATTTTAACCTAAGTGACTTTCATTTGGTGAGTATGTTTACTGGAGGAAAAGAGCCTGGAAAGGAGAGAAAGGAAGGGGCCCTGAGTTGCAGGAGTGTGTGTATCTCAGTTTTGTTTTTTTCTTTTTACCCATGCCGTCTTGAAGCAGTTTAGTATTTTGGTTTCAAGGACTGGTTCTGGAATCACACAAACCTAGATTTGAATCTTGACTTGGGCACTGATCAACTGTATGGACTTGGATAAGTCACACTGCCCTCACTGAGGTCTTTGGAAAGAAGAAGTAATAGGTCCCTAGCAGACATAGTCAGTACTCCCAAGTATGCCCTACCCCTCAGCTGCCAGTGGGTTTTCTCTCCCACCACACAGCACCTACATCTCTGAATCTACATTCTCTCACCCCAGCCACCCAGCTTTGAACCACTGGTTGACAGATGTGAGATCTCAATACTCTGGCTCTCTTTCTCAGTTAGGACAACTTTGAGGTGTGCTACACCTACATTTTAGTGTGTATCAGGATCTCAGGAGGGTTTGTTAAAAATGAAGCACACTAGGCCCCACCCCAGAGATTCTCATTCAGCAGGTAGGGCCTGATACTTTGCAATTATAAAAATTTCCCAGGTAATGCTAATGGCTGGTCTGGTGACCACCCTTTGAGAACCACTATCTCCAGAGTTCCCTGGGATGAAGCCAGTTTCCTAAACAATAACACTTTGCTTATATTGCACTCTTGTGTGACTCCCTCTCTTTCCCTTCCCTTCCCTTCCCTGTCCCTCTTTCTCACTTCCCTCCTCACCCTCACCTGTCAGGCAAACATTTCCGAACACTTCCACAAAATTCTTAGTTTGCAAACCCAAACTAAGATAAGGGTTCACCTCATTGAGGTTCTGAGGAGAAAATAAATTAACTCTTGTTATCAACACTTACTCTCCTCATCTTTGAAAATCACTCACTCATCTTGCACACCTTCCTAGCACTCCAGTTGATTTCATTATCTTTCTCGTAGGTTATGTTATAAAACAATATGTAATTTGTACTGTTTCAAATTAAAATATTGCATATATATTTCCAACTACTTCTATGATAAAAAGATCTATTTGTATATAAATGTTATATAATTTATATATATCAAACTACTTCTTCTTGAAGATGTGATCTCTTCCTAGGGAAGCTGTCCCAGCTGCACACCCCAGCTCTTTTTAGCAATCACTAAAGCAGAATGGCCTGAGTCACAGGAGGAAGAGAACCCCTTGGTCAGGATGTTGCAGGTGTGTGCCTGAACAGAGAATAGCATTTAGTTTGAAGGGTGTTCACCTGGAGACAGGGGGATAAGGTGGGCAGTGGTTGTCTTCTCTCCAGTGTGGGAAACTGGAATAGCATGGGGCATGACAAGGTTTGGCCTGTCTGGATCTTTGTGGTTTGGAGAGAATGTCCACTGTACCTGGGACCATCTTTGAACCCTTAGAATTTATTTGCTGATAACTGCATATTAAGGCAATATTCTGTAACAGTGAAAAGCATGGGCTCTTGAGTCAGACGGCCTGCATCACAATCCTGCCTCTACTCTTACTTGTTTTGGGATCTTGGATAACTTAAAAACTATTCTGTCTCTATTTCATCATCTCTAAAATGGACATAATACAAATCTTGTCATCTAAAATGGTAACTTAAGAAGGTTTTTGTTTTCACCTCACTCATCCATGTAAAGAGGTGAATATATTCTCTAAGAAGTAAGAAGTCAGCAATGTTATTACTGTTGTTGTTTTTATGATAGTTATTATTGTTTTTTGCTATTATTAGGATTAATTTAGTGCCAATCATTAGGCAATGGGATGGCTACAAAACTGAATCATAAATCCTAGCACTGAAATTAATGTCTAAATCCTGGGGCACTGACATAAAATTTGAATAGTCAGGCAAGAAGGGGCTGAAGAAACTGCTGGTTCTTGCTACCTGTGGAGTATCCTCCCCTGAGGCTCCAGACTGTGATCAAAGGCAGGAACCTCTCTCCTCCAGTAGGGTTGGTGTTGGCATCCCCATGCCCTTTCACAACTCTGTACGGATGCGCTTTCTGCTAAGTGGCATTTACTAACTTACCTGTCTTTATTGGTTGATAAATACATCACCGATTGAAGACTATACTTGTTTGCAATTTGTAAACCAATCTTTTGTAGCAGGCAAGACTCTCTACCTACAATCCCACAGGTGAAAAAAACCATGATTACATTTCCAAATTTTCTTAAATCTTTGCTTACATTTTTCTCATCCTGACAGAATGAGTCCAATTTCAACTTCGGTCGTGATTAGAACACTTTTCTTCTCCATGTTCTCTTTCCCCACCCTCCACTAAGGGTGCTGTGCAAAGGGCACCTAAGTCTCACATGGTCCCCAAGAAAGCACAGGGTACCATTCTATCACACTAAACAACCTTCTTGGGCTTGGGGCACTGGAATCGGGGTAGAGGTTGAACCTGAGTGCCTGGCTTCCAACCTCTTTTAAGTATCCAAGATAGTCCCTTCTGAGGTCTTAATACCCCCAGAGTGCTGCCATGGTTAAGCCTAAAGTTCTGGCTATTTGGAGGATCCCCGATATTTGTCCTTTTCCCCATCTTCTCTGAGAAATGCCTCCCGCTTCCCCCTATGACCTTTAAAGGTCCTTCTCTGTCCCCACAAGAAAACCCATAATAATCATTTCAGTGACTTTGGGTTTCCACACAAGACAGAAATCGCGGCTGACTTCAGACTTTGCCTGAAAAAAGGATATCCAAAGTTGAGCTGTCCATTTGAAATGAGAATCATAAAATTAAAGGAAAACCCTACAAAAGTGAATACCATCCCCAAATTATCTTTCACATTTCATTGGATTGAGGAGTTTCACTCATTAGCTTGATTTATTGAGCTCCCACTGGATGCCAGGCAGTGTGTTGGGTGCTGGGGTTACAGGAACGAACCAGACATAGATCCTGCTGTCATGGACCATTTAGAAGCACAAGGCAGGATACCCTGGACTGTGTCCAAATCCCACAGGTGCTGGATATGAGAGCCAGCTGCCGTTGCCAACTTGGCCATATTATTACTTAATGAAACCCATAGTTGCTTTTATTTCTTTGGGTGTCACTTGTGTAGGCAAAGCTTGTGAAGACAACCATTTGGAAAGTCACAAGTTGTTATTATTAGGGCTTTATTGAGCTGAAGTTCCTGGCTGATATATGCCACTTTTGAAAGGTGGCACTAACTGATTTTTACTACCTCTTGGCAGGAGTCCATCTTTTCTTAGAGTTATCTTGAAGGGGCTAGAAGATTGAGGCCAATTATTAGCCAATATTTTCTTTCTCACCCAGGGCTCCCGAAACACCTATTGTTGGTACTTAATTTTGTTTGAATATATATATATATATATATATATATATATATATATATATATATATATATACACACACACACACACACACATACATACATACATACATATAGATATATGTATGTATGTATAGATCTTCTTTATCCAATTATCAGTTGAAGGACATTTTGGTTGTTCTCATGTCTTGGCTATTGTGGATAATGCTGCAATGAACATGTGGGTATATATACCTTTACAAAAAAGTGCTTTCAAATTTGGGGAAGTAGACTCCCAGAAGAGTGGTTGCTGGGTCATATGGTAGCTCTATTCTTAATATTTTGAGGAAGCTCCATACTGTTCTATAGACGCTGCACCAATTTGCTTTCCCACCAGAAGTGTACGAGGGTCTAGTTTTTTCCACATCCTTTCAACATTTGTTATCTCTAGTCTAATTGATAATAGCCATTCTAACAGCTATGACATGCTTATCTCATTGTGGTTTTGATTGCATTCCCTTATAGCTACTGAAGTTGAGCATCTTTTCATCTCTCTGTTGGCCATCTGTATGTCTTCTTGGGGAAAGTATCTGTTTGGATCTTCTGCCCATTTTCAAATTAGATTGTTTTTTGTTTGTTTGTTTTTGAGTTGTATGACTTCTTTATGCTTTTTTCTTGATATTAGCCCCTTATTGAAAGTATTGTTAGAGGGTGGAAGGATTGAGCAAAAAGGAAAAAAGATTCATGGACATGGACAATAGTAAGGTGATTGCTGGGGGTAGGTTATAAGGGGACTACATGGTAATGGAAAAAATACAATAAAGATTAAATAAAAAATAAAACAAAAAAGAGAAAATATTGTTTGAAAATATCTTCTCTCATCCAGTTGTTTGCCTTTGTGTGTTGTTGATGGTTTCTTTTGCTGTGCAGAAGCTTTTTGTGATTGCAATTTTTATACCGTTCTATGTAAGGTATCCTATACATGTTACATGTAGCCCACTTGATCAATATTGGGCTGTTTAGGCCGTTTATACATAAATTGCTTTTCTGTGCCTGATTATTTCATTTTCAGTAAGTGTTCAAGGAAATATGTAAGGAAATGACTTATTGTAATTGGCATGCAATAGATGGCTTGGCTGGGTTTCTTAAGTGGGAAAGCAGAAGGGATAGTGGTAGCAGAAGTGGGGAGCAGACCAGCAACAATCCTCAGTTTGTCATTTCCTATTTATTTGTTGCCCAAAGAGCACAGTTTATCTGTAGCACACAATTGATATGTACTTGAGAATTAATGAGAGAAAACAGATATGCAATCTACTATAATTTGTATGAATGTGGGCTCTGAGATTCTATGGACCTAACTATGAGACCCTATTCTGTCTTGCTTTTCAGGTGATCTTACGCTGGTCATTTTACCTCTCTGGTCCTCAGTTTCCTTATCTGTGAAAAGGTGATATTATTACTGTCTACTTCAGAGGGTTGTTAGGAGGATGAAATAAGTTAATACATGGAAAGTATCTAGTCCTCAATCATTATTAGCTGTTATTATCTATTAAGACATCTTTCTATCACCTTTCAGACATTTTACAAGGTTCCCAGTGCAAAGCTATGGGAGTTAGAACACTCAATGTGGACTTGATGCTTTGGGGCACATAAGGAGATATTTAAACCAGCTGATTAAAAGAAAAAAGACCTAAGCTAATATGCATATATTAACCCTTCTACCCTTCTCTCTTTTGCCTTGGCATGTGTGGGGGCTAAAAAAAATTAATACTTTTCCTCCCACCTTCTAAATTCTTCTAGCTGGGCTAATAATCAAATTAGCAGAGATAGATTAACAGGAGAAAATCAAATTTTAGTACATGTGCATGGGGAATTCACATAAGCATGAAAATTACAAAGGCAGTGAGGTAAAATTGGGTATGTATGTTACTTGGAACAAAGGAGAAGGTCGGGGACTGATGGGATTTCAAAGGAGGTAGGCAATTTATAGGCAATTGAGGAAGAAATAACATACATGGCAGTTAAGTGTTTGCTAGGCAACCCAGAAACAATGAGACACAGGGCTAACCTAGTAAACAGGCCCCTGCTAGATGCCATTCCCATCCTCCAGATTCAATGCAAATTTGGTCTTCTGAATCTCCTCATCAGGAAAGATTCAAAGTTTCTTTCTGAGTCTATCTCTTAATAACCTACTTAAGAATCAATATCCCCAAAGGCAAAACTTTTGGCCCCCATCAGACTCAAGCTAAACATCACCTCTCCCCTGGGTCACACCTGCTTAGCCTCAGATTTTGGACTTGCCAGGCCCCAAAATCATGGGAGCCAATTCATAGAATAAATCTCTATATAACTCATATATACATCCTATTGGTTCTGTTTCTCCATACAACCCTGATTAATACATTACGACATCCATCCCCACCATTTTAAAAAGTCTGGTCCCAACTTGTTCTTTATATGTCAGTTGGGCAAGGGAGAAGATGAGGCATGAGTGTGGCTTTTATTCCATCCTCCTTCCTCCAGATAGGGCTCCTTATCTGTGCCCATGTGACTGAAATTTTGCCCTGGTTTCAGAGCTATGTGTGATGCTCAATCATTCAAGATAACAGATTCCCAAGGGAAGATTAAGTTCAGTATACTTCCCTTAAAAAGGCATTCAAGTAAGAATTTTAAGAACAAGGGTAGAAGCAAAAATTAGAATAACCACAATGTGTCATTTCTGAAGCTATCTGGTTAATCCATTCCTTAGGATTGGGCAAAAGTAGGGTTATGGTTGTTCATATGGAAAATAGTATAATAATTAACAGATAATAATATAAGAATAAATTCTGTGTTTCATGTACTCACAACAGTAAACCTACTTTAGCCCCAACCTGTATTTTGAAAAATATTCACAAGCAACTTTGGCAATGTTTAAAGGAAATTCTAATTTTGAAAGCACAAAAGCTAAGCTGAAAACACAAGTTTTTCAATATGATCATGTTGATTCAATTTTCTGAATTTCTGGCCAATTTCTCCTATTTTAGATTTTATTCTAATAGCACTAATCTATCACTTGCTTTTAAGACTAATTTTCCAGCTGGTATTCTCCACAAAAAATTTAAACTACCATTGGAGTGACTTGCATTTCCAAGTGCATAATTGCTTAATATTTTCTTCTGAGGTGACGTTTGTGCTTGGGTAAGCTTCTTGAAGTTTTACACATTTTTAAGAATCCAACACCCACTTACTTGGCTTTTACACAGTGTAGTTACCACTTTGACTAACATATTTCTTAGCTCCTTAAAAAATTATGTATTTTTTATGTCTAACATATTATAGTAGGATTCATTTTACATTAAATTAATATAGCTTAACAGGATATGATATTTGCTGAGGAAAAAAAGATCTCGCTCATCTTTTAATTTCTTATTGAGCTGTGCATGGAGTTTCAACAAAATACTTTGAAATTTACTTGGAGAAAAAACACTCCCTGACAGCCTGCATTTATTTTCAGGAAGGTCACTAGAGTATTGCTAAATTTAGTGGGCCTGCACAACTACTCTTACTTATTATTGACTTTCATCAGTATTTTCTGCATGGGATCTTCTTGGAATGGTTTTCGGACTTTAGATGCAAATAGGATGAAGCAAATATCTGCTTGACTGGTGGCTTTGGGTAGAGTTGAAAGAAATGCTGGCTGCTGTGTGTTCTAATCCCGGAGGCAGCAGTGGTGAAAAAACAAGTGGAGGAGCCAGGAAGAATGTCCCAGGAAAAACTCATTGAGGAGCTACTGGAATGAGTATAGGTTTTCCTAGGCAATATCATGAAGAGCAAGCCCTCCAGAATTATTTGTTTTAGGATAACATGGTTTTTACGGAAGCCTTGGTGTTAAACACAAAACAAACTGCAGTTCCCATACATCTGTGTTCCAGACACCCTTTCCAATCCCCTTTGACGGCAAAAGCACTGATTTTCCTGAGCACTTGGGTCAATGAAGGACTGAGGTAAAACCATGAAGAACAAGAGAGATATTAAAATTCTGTGCTGCAGTGAAGGATTATGAAAAAAAAGTCTTATGTTTAGGTTTTAAAAGTCATAAGGTGATGAGTATAAATAAGAAAACAGACACTGAACTAGGTATGTCATTGGTGCTCTTGACAGACTCTAGTTGGCTTCTCTTTAAAAACTAAGTTGCATTGTAGAAGCTAATTAATTAAAACACAGAGACCTTTCATTTGCTTTACATATTTTCATTTGTTTTTCTCTATTTACAAGGAAGTAAAAAATGATTTTTGGCTAAAGGGAAAAATGTGTTTGGGGCCAAATGTGTTTGGTTATACCTCATTGTCTGCTTTGCAAAAACATTGTGCTCATAATTTTCCTATGTAATGAGTAATTTGTTGGTAAGGAAAAGGGTTATGATGTTGGGAATGGAAAATAAGGAGTCCCTGGCAAGTCAGAACTTCGTATTCATTTCACATTAGACCAAAATTTTCTCCCCATTGTTTCTCCCCACTGCTTTCTTCTGTTAAATTCTGAAACTCTAAATTTGTAGCTCTACTTTCAGGGTTGAGATGATATTATGTGGAGTTTAAGACTCACTTTCTTCAAATCAAACCATCTTAGTTTCTATTTTTTAATTTTATCATTGATTAGTTTTTAAACACTCCTTTAAAACACTGTTTATCATGTGGATGAAAAAAGTGGCCACATACTAAGCCTGACATGCTCAGGGGAGGCCTGCATGGCAGCCTTACAAACTCAGAGACCTAAAGTAACCACAATGGATGGTCTGAAATTACAAGTTCCTAACTAAAGGCAAGCCATGGCGGGCAGTCCTGCCCTAGGTTGGTACCTTTCTGACAAAGTCAGTCTTTACCTTAACTGAGCCTTTCTATTGTCTTTCTGCATCTACGATAACATACCTTTGAAATGTCAGAGTAATCTCCTTTTCTAGATCTGTCAGGGCACATTCTCCTATCAGGACATGAAACCACAGAACCCGTCATTGTTACCTTGTCCAAATACCATCTCTATGTTTTGTAAATATTAATTGTTAACTATCCTGTACTCACTAATGCAGAGTATGTTTCACCATTTTCCTCTTTATCCAATCTCAGAGAGTTCCCTGTTTTGCTTTCTCCTGCCTCCCTAATCTATTGCCAATGGATTTCATGTAACCTCCTTACATCTTCCCCTTTGATTCTGATGTATAAAATAAGTGTAAAACTGTCATTTTTCTGGAGCATTTTCTCAATCCATTGAAATTTTTCTTCCAGGCAATTGTCAGTTTGGCTCGAATGCACTCATAAAAATTCTCTACAGATTTGGACATTTCTTACTTCTACAGTCTTGATATTGAGGGTTTTTTTTTTTTTTTTGCCACTTCTTTAAATTTTTCCCCTGGGAGGAATGCCTATTTACCAAACAGCATTTGGGAAGAAAGCTCCTGGTGTGAATGGGCATATTTATTCACCAAGTACTGTCTGCAGTGGTTGAGGTTTCTCCCAGTGGTGTTGAATTCCTGCCATTTCTGAATGCCTTTCCCAAGGGCTATGCAAGCTCCCCTGTGGTGGGGGAAAACTGCCAGACAAAGAAGTAGAAAGGCTGAGCATGGGAGGTGGGGGTACCTGTCAGCATGCCTGGGGACTGTGCTCTGCAGCTGAAGTGGACCATGAGGGTGAATAGACTGAGGAGACACAGAGTGGCCAATGGTCAATATTGAGATTATGGTCTCCTTTAATCTTCCCAGTAAGGTAGGCAGTAGTGAGAGTCAGGACTAGGTTAGGGTTAGGTGAATGAGTGCCAAAAAACTCAGCAATGAAGATAAATAATATTTTAATACAATACTTTCAAAGCCCCAAATTAATGTAAACCATTGTGCTAAACAAATATCAACATTTTAAATAAAGACAGAACCAATCCAGTACTTAGGTGACTCTGCCCCACTCATTCACGTAACTGGAAACTCTAGTTCCAATAAAACTTCATTTACAAAAATATGTGGCTGTCAGTTGTCAATTTGACTTCCTAAAATCATGCATTAAAGTATGATTTATCTTAACTAGTAAGTTTTTTGACACATTCTTAAATTTTGCTCTTGAGGCTAGTGCCTCAGTTGCTACGCTCTACTCCGTGCCTTGGTACCAATATTATCTCCATCTTCCAGATGCAGAAGCTGAGGCCAGACCCATGAAGCCGATGGCTCTCAGTCACATTAAGTGATGCCAGACTAAGCATAACCACCATTGCAGATCTCTCTCCCAGTCACTGCCTTTTGGTGGCTATGTCAGGAAGGTGTAGAAGTAGTGTATGATTACCCACTTTGGGCCACCCACATAAACTCTCTTTTACTTTGGGTATATTTGTGGTTAGCAGGTGCATAGCTTTGGTGAACAAAGTATTGTAGAGGTAAAAATAATGAAGTTCTAACTGGCTGCTATCACACTACACGTAGATGGATCAAACTGAAAACTTGTTACATGTACAGAGGTTTATTGACATGTTGCAGCTGCATGTGTTAATTTCACAACTGTAGAGTAAAACTTGGGCGTATGTGTGTGCCATAAAAAGAAACGTTGGGCACATTATAATTTTTCAATATCTAATAATTACATATGAATGTACCTGATTTTCCATTAGCTAAATGGGATTGCCAAAAAGAAGTAATAAATATTGCATGGTTGAGTTCTGTCACTTTTTAAAGGGGGGACTGGACATGAAAAAATTTCTTTTAATACAGAGGCAAAGACAAGTGACTTTAGAATTAGTGAAAGGCACCAGATTGAACAGCTTGCTTCTGCAGCCTTGCCTCTCTTCCACGTGGACTTACAGAAGGTTCTCAATATGGGCTTGTGGATTGATTAACAGCCTGATTGATGGCTTGCTGGGCACAGAGCTTTAGGATACAAAGCAGGTAAATTGAACAGGTTGATTCAAAGCACCCCATTAACACAACCAGCTCTTTTGTTTTAGCTTCCCCCAAAATAAGATGGGGCAAGTTTTTTCCCATTGAAATGTCACAGATGTTGTCATGCAGTTCTGGCAGACTTGGAAAGAACCCTTCTGGAATTTCTGGCCTGGCTATTTTCATGGCAAGACTTACTATTGATGGTCACCAACTGTCTTCTTCATTAGTGACCATGCCATGCCTTTGTTTGCCTGTTGATGGGTGTGACAGCCATTCCCTCTTAACATTCAGGCAGTGATATTTTTGTGTTGCCCATTTGGATAGGAGTTTATTTGCCCCTTTATTTGAAATGATTCTACAGGCTCATAAGACAATTACTTTTGTTATGTCTCTACTGTAGATGCCAAAGTGGACAGATGTCCACTGGATGACTACATGTTGTGTTTAAGTCCCAACTTCTTAGAAATGGGATAGCCTACAGTCGTTATCTATTGAGTTTCTAAAGTTAATTCGAAATGTTGGTCATTAAAAGGACAGAGACTGAGTGAATCCTAATGCATTTTAGTAGCATAAAATTAGAATGGTATAGCTTGATTGACAGCATTCTAATGTTATTAGAAATTCTTATCTAGTTAAAAAAGGGAGGGGAACATGTTTCTTCAAAATCCCAACCTTCATTTTTGTACTTTGTAAATTATTAAACATTCTATTAGCAAAATAATGAGGAGCTGCAGATTAAATGGCAAAAGCATAGTTAGTAAAAAATGTCTTTTTGATAATTTTGATCTTAGGAATGTAATAGATGTGGATTAGAAATAGTCTGGTTGGTTCCTCATCTTAGTTCTTTTTATTGCGACATAAGGTGAGTCCTGGCACTCCACTCAATGCAAGAACAGTAAGCCTAGAATTAAAGACACAAATAAATGGAAAATATCAGGATCAATTTATTTACCTGCTGAATGACTGACTTCTGTGGAAAGAATATTGGGCTATGGTCTTGAGAACAAAGGAAATACAAGAGCTGGTCATTGCCCATGGGAAAACAAACAGAGATATACAGTAGATGTGCGATTCTGTGTAGCTGCAATATAGATGGGTAAGATGAAGTGCTAAATTGTATATTGGAGATAATTTGAGAATAATGATATTTTTAAAAGATGTTAATTGTGATTATGATTAATGGAGTTTAAATAGAAAAGTAATTGTAGCCAATCAGAAAACATGAAATATGATATGATATACTCGCAATATGTAGGTCATATACTACTACATTCTGGCAATTCCTTCTCTAGTCCCCTTTCAGCTTTTATGTCCGACCATTAAATGTTGGAGTTCTTTAAATCATCTCCTTTTCTCAGTTTTTACTTTCTCTGTCTGTAAAATCTCATTCATGCCTATGGCTTCATTGACCTATTATGAGCAGATGTTTCACAAATTTACATGTTCAGCTCAGATCACTCCTCTTGCTTCTGACCCACATCGCCAACTGCTTCATAGATATTGCTTCTTGGCTGTCTCAAAGGCTAAAGGAACACATGCACTAAACTGGGATTATGATTTCATTTCCTTCCAAACTTAATCTTTTGATGTTCCTTAGCGTGAGAAAGGGTCCCAATATCGATCTGACTTATTTAAGGCAGGTGCAAGCCAGAAGAACACTGGAGTTCATTGCTGATGCTGCTATCCTCCTCAGGACACTGTCCAATTCATCCTCAGGGCCTGTGGATTTTACCTTCTAAATATCTTCCAAATCTGACTACTTCTCTCCACTGTACTGCACTTTATGTCCCGTTCCTTTGTTACTTACTGTCATGGAATTGTGTTTTCTCCTTTTATAACAGTTAGTATGTAATTGCATCAGGCAGAGCTAGTTGCTTACTCATCATTCATGCCCAACTTTCTCTTTAGTAACAGGACTTGAATTTTGTTCAAGTATCTGCCCCTCCCTTTGTGACTTAGGAGAGGATGATGTTATTTCCATCTCACAGTAAATCTTGCCAATGATTGGTTGGGGGTGGATATATAACCCAGTTTGGGACAATGAAACAAAAAGGGATGTGTGCCAGGTGGCTGTGGGGATGGCATTTCTTGCTGTTCAGAAGATTCAGAAGATAAGACTCCATTTTCTGCCTTTGCTGACCAAGATGAGTGCCTGGAACAGCTCCTGCCTCCCTGTGCTAGCCTGAGCATGGGGATCCCAGAAAGAGATCAGCAGCCCTGAGACATTGGCCAACAAGTAGAGTCACCTTCCTGCAGACTTTCTCATGAGAGGGGAAAAATGCCCATATTATTTTTGCCAATTGGAGGTGAAGATTTTCTATCACCTGAAGCCAGAGCTATCTTAATGGACACAATTATTTCATTATCAACTGTATGATTATTTGATTAATAAAAAGACCAGTTCCCATCCTCCTCCACAACTAGACTCTATGTCTGATTTGTTCACTATTTCACTTTCTGTATAGAGGACCACGTCTGCACATAGTAGAAATTCAGGGAATATTTGATGGATGAATAAATGCCCTAGTCAGGAAAAGGGTAGGTGAATGTATGACAAGAAAAGTAATAACACAAATCAATGTTTGACCAATGCCAGTGACTGGTAGGAGGAATATGAAAGAGAAATAAACCAGGGTGGTCTGGATAGCTGCAGTGATCACTGTAAAGGAGACGAGACCTTTAAGCACTGGCTGGATTTGGACAGAAAAGGAGACAGACAGAAATGGTGGCAGTGAGGGAAGGCTACACAAGGAAGGGATCCAAGGGAAAAAATGTAGAGAAGGACTGAGAACATTTTGGTTAGCACCTCAGCTTGAAACTTGAAAGACCTTGTCAGTTGATGGCAGGTGTCTGTGAAAGCTACATATTAAGAGTGTGGAGTTGTTCTACTTGAAATGGAGAGTTCTTAAAGGTTTTTGAACAGGAGTATGACCTGATATCATGTATCCTACTGATACTTACTTCCTGGATGGGGGTGGCCCTCACTTGATAATCCCCAATTATTTGAGAAAGAAAAGACCCTGTGTCCATGATTTTATAATTATACATACAATGGGTAATGTATTTTTTTTAAAAACCTTTCATTTTAAACTTTTAAAAGCATGTCTCTCTAGTTGAAATTGAAAGAATAATTGCATACATGGTATCTTACCTGTAGGCAGATTTCATAGTCATTCATTTTCAAATATCTGATGTCAGTAATTTAAGTAATTTAAGTAAGACTTCCAGAACATTATTCCTCTGTGTTATAATGTCAACCACTCAATAACTTCAAATTGATTTCATTGCCATAGCTAATGGAAAAAATCATTTTAACTACTCTACCCCGTTTCCCTAAGGGACAGTTCTCGGGGGACCCACCTTGCAATAGCTCTCTGGATGTCATGACTTGATTTTATGTGCCTCTTCACTCTGTTTGTAAGGAATTTGAAGTCGAGTTTTAAACATTTTCAAATGCTAGTTGAAAAAACCTAGTATCTTTGAAAGTTAAATTACTTTGTACTTTAAAAACAGAAATTTCACAAATAAGTGTTTGGATTGATTCATTTGAAGTAGTTGCAAGTGATTGTTATTTTTTTTGTGCCAGTTTTAGGACTTTTTAATATTTGCAATTTGGTACATACTCTTTCAGAAATGCTACATATATATGTACCTATATGTATATATGTAAATAGGATTATATTCCTTACCATACTTCTTAATAAAAAATAGTTTGAGCCCTGGCCAAATACTTCATTTTCTTAGCATGTCATCCTGATATACCAAGGTTGTGGGTTTGATTCTGGTTCAAGGCACATATAAGAATCAACCAAGCATAAATAAGTGGAATGACAAATCAATGTCTCTCTCTCTCAATATCAATCAATAAATAAATTAAAAATGTAGTTTTAAGTATAGAAACTATGCTTTAATTATTTTAACTCCTATTTCTCAGACTATTATTAGTCTGATTTCTTTAGTTTTAAGTAACAAAATGGGAATTTGGTTAATGTAAGCCCAAAACAAGGGGAGGACAGGGTCTCAGAATCCAGGGGAAAAGTGAAGCCTCAGGAAGGGCAAGCAGGTGTGTAGAAGGGCAATAAGGGCGTTCAGAGGATGTAGGGAACAGGAAATAGTGTGATCTCCTGAGAATACTGCCATAGGGATAAAGAGGCTCCATTTATTTTCAAAAGTTTTCCTTTTGGCTCATGATTCAAATCCAGGTTGGGGGAGAAAGGGTGAGTATGGTTAGCCTAGCTTGAGTCTCCTGCCCACATCTTCCCATCAAACCTGAAGACATTGGAGAAGGGGAAGTCCAAGGGAAGTCCATTGGACCGAAGGGAAGTCCAGGTGCTCCTTTCAAAGGAAGAGAGCCACTCATGGATGCAGCCCAGATAAAAACATGAAATGTTACTTACAACACCCTACATCTGGATGCTTAGGTGTCATTGATCTCCAAATTTATTTCTCTCAAATTCAGCCTTCACACTGGCTGCTAGAATGATCTCCACAAAACCTTAAACTGACTCTTATCCTTCCTTGCTTAACACACTTCACTGACTTCTTAAGGACCTGGTGATTTACTGGTGTTACTTCCTAACTCTCTCAGCCTAATCCTGATGCTCCAGCCTCGCAAACTGCTTAGGGCATCCTCTGTCTTACCTCTTCACTGTTCTCCCTGCAATGAGATTCGAGTTCTCATTCTGTGGGTTCTTGTTTGCATATATATCCATCACTGGGTTTACCACATGGGGTTACAATCATTGGCTTAAGGGCCTGTTTCTTGTCGGAGAAGTATTTTCATTCATTTTTGTATCTCTAGGTATTGCACAATGCATGATTTCATTATTTATGGTACGTCTTAGTAAATTTTGCTGAAAGAGTAAGTGAGTGATTATAATATAGTTTTCCTTGATGTTCCCCTACAGACAACCATGGCAAAGCCTGATGTCTATAGTAACTACCATCTTTTTAAATGCTAGCCTCTAACAGTGCTATGTTATTGTTCACCTAAATTCCTTAAACTAAAAGGAATTTTTATTAAGGAGCCCTATTTCCACTGTGAAAAGAGACCTGTTCCGGTGCTGCAGGGGTGGGAGGGCGGGGGAAGTGGAGGGAAATGGAGACAACTGTACTTGAACAACAATAAAAAAAATGTGAAGAAAATAAATGTTGCATTTAACAGGAAAAATATAGAGTCCTGATTTTAGAAAGATGGCGGCGAGATAGGTGGGAGCAGAGACCACTTCCCCTTGGAACCAGTGCAACACCTAGCTAACCTGAGGAACAGAGTGAACAGCCAATGGTATTCCAGCATAAATGAAGATTGGAGACCAAAGATAGAGGACATTGAAAGATCAGACAGTAAGAAGAGTGCTTAAGGACAATAAGGTCACTGGGACCAGCCTGGGAACCAGGGTGGCTGAAGCCCCCAGCCCGGGCTCAGGGTCTGCTGCAGTATTCTTGGGAGAGAGCCAGGCTGGGCTGTGTGAGAGGCCAGGTACATGTTTGGACCAGAGGGACTTGAATAGGAAGAATTTCTCAAAAAGGAAAAGAGAAAATAGAGGCACTCAGTGGCTAGTTAGAGAACTCTCCGCAGCAGCCTCGGCCTCTGGCACCCCTCCCCCCCTCAGCCACTGGACTGTGAACTAGGGATAAGCAGCCCCAGCACACACCTGAAGCCTGGTTGGTGCCCACCCAGATCAGCAGAATGGGTGCCCACAACTGAAACCCCAGGTGGGCGTGCACCCTGATCAGCAGCTGGGCTGCCTGGGAGCACAGACCCAAAGCGCCCCAGTGGGGGCGTACCCCAATCAGTGGCCTGGGGCCCACACCTGAAACCCCAAGTGGACGCCCGCACCTGAAATCTTGGGTGTGCGCACCCGGATCAGGGGCTGGCTGCCCTGGCCCACAGGACCAAAGCCGGGGGTCAGCTGCGCAACCCCATCAATGGCCTTGGTGCCTGAGGGCAACCACAACTGAAGCACCGGTTCTGAACAACTCCCATCTACCCCCTGTGCACAGAGCCCTGCAGGGCCTACTCCCTCTCAGAAGGAAGGCAGAACAGCCAGCAGAGGGGAGCTGCAGGGTTAGGGGAGACTGCAGTCCCCGGAAAGACTTTACCAAGTAGAGGGCTGGACTACCCAGAAAGAGCACCCAGAGCCCCTAGCTTCTAAGACAGCAAAGAGCAGGAAGGTGGACTATGAGTTGCCCCTCATTGGTGCACCCCAGGGACAGAACAGCTGGTGAACTAAAGGCCTAGGGGGGAGCAGAAGGACCCTGAGGAACTGGACTGGAGGCTGAACAACAGTGAAGAGTGTAGCTCAGGAAGGGAGAAAAGTGAAACCAATCCCTCCACCCACACCCTCCCATTTTACAGACAGTAAGACCATCAGAACTAACCTGACCTGTTTAAAGCCAGCAAAAGACTTTTTTTTTTCTTTTCTCCTTTCCCCCTAAATTCCTTGTTCCATTCTGTCTTTCTTTCTTTTCTTATTCCTTTTTCCATCCATCCTTTACTTTTTTATTCCCTCTTCCTGCCTTCTTTTATTTATTTTTTTATTTTAATTTTTGTTAAAATTCCTTCTTCTTATCATTCCTCTGATCTTTTTTTATTCCTTCTTCCTTCCTTCCTTCCTTTCATTCCTTTTCTATTCCCATTTTCCTTCCTTTCTTTCTCCTTTTTTCCCCCCGTTTAATCCTTTTCCCATAGGAGAGACGATAAAACCTGGAACTCTGAAAAGACCAGAGTTAGACCCTGTAGACCCATAAATGTCAGCACAAGAAGAGTGAGCACGGGAGATTAAGGAGACGGCACCACTGAATCCCATTGGCATTCCACCACAGAAGTTCATACCATAAACCCAGGGACTCAGAACAGATAAATTTAAGAAGCAGAGGCTAACAAGAAGAGTCTCACAACAATGGGAAGACAAAGAAACAATCCCCAAATGAAAGGAAAGGAGGAAGCCTCAGAAAGAATGCTAACTGAAAAAGAGGCAAGTCAACTATCAGATACTGAGTTCAAAGCAATGGTTATCAGGAAGCTCACTGAGTTCACAGAGAACTACCAGAAACTACAGGGAAATTACAATGTACTCACTGCAAACTACATCAACATGGAAATGAAATAGAGACTATAAACAAGGGCCCAGAGGAAATGAAGAATACAATTTCTGAATTGAAGAACACAGTAGAAGGAATCAAAAGCAGATTTGATGAAGCAGAGGACCAGATCAACGAGCTGGAGGACAAAGTAGAAAAAAACACCCAGAAAGAGCAAGAAAAGGAAAACAGGCTCAGAAAGAATGAAGAGGCAATAAGGGAAATTCAGGACAACATGAGACATGATAATATCCGTATAATGGGGTTACCAGAAGGAGAAGAAGAGCAAGGGATAGAAAACCTGTTTGAGAAAGTAATGATTGAAAATTTCCCTAACAGGATGAGAGAAAAAGTCACACAAATCCAGGAAACACAGAGAGTCCCAACCAAGAGGAACCCAAAGAGGCCCACTGCAAGACACATCATAATTAAAATGGCAAAATTCCAAGACAAAGAGAGGATCTTAAAGGCAGCAAGGGAGAAACAGGAAGTAACATACAAGGGAGCCCCAATAAGGTTAGCAACTGACTTCTCCATGGAAACGCTCCAAGCCAGAAGAGAATGGCAAAAAATATTCCAAGTAATGAGAACCAGAGGCTTGCAACCAAGACTACTTTACCCATCAAGATAGAAGGCCAAATAAAGAGTTTCCCAGACAAAAGAAGTCTAAAAGAATACACTTCCACCAAACCAGCTCTGCAAGAGATGCTAAAGGGACTGCTTAAATAAAGGAAAGAAAAGAGAAAGAGAGAGGAACACAGGTAGGAAAAAATGGCAATGAAAAACTACCTATGGATAATAACCTTAAATGTAAATGGATTAAATGCTCCAATCAAAAGACATAGAATAGCTGAATGGATAAGAAAACATGACCCACACATATGCTGCCTACAAGAGACCCATCTCAGGAAAAAAGACCTACACAGACTTAAAGTGAAGGGCTGGAAACAAATTTTCCAACCAAATGGACAGGAAAAAAAAAGCAGGGGTAGCAATACTCATATCAGACAAAATAGACTTCCAAAGAAGGGCCATAAAGAGAGACCCAGAAGGTCACTTCATAATACTCAAAGGAAGAATCCACCAAGAAGACATAAACATTGTAAATATATATGCACCCAACACAGGAGCACCCAAATACATGAAGAAAATCTTGGAGGACTTCAAGAAAGATATTGACAGCAACACAATTATAGTAGGGGACTTTAACACCCCACTGTCAAAAATGGACAGGTCTTCCAAACAAAATAGCAAGAAGGCTATTGTGTCACTTAACAATACCCTAGAGGAAATGGACTTAACTGATATATATAGAGCTTTTCAACCCAAAGAAGCAAATACACATTCTTTTCAAGTGTACAGGGAACTTTTTCAAAGATAGACCACATGATAGGACACAAAGCAAGCTTCAACAAATTCAGGAAAATTGAAATCGTATCAAGCATTTTCTCTGACCACAAGGGACAGAAACTAGAAACCAACCCCAAGGGTAACAACCCAAAACACTCAAAATCATGAAGCCTGAATAGCATGCTAGTAAACAATGAATGGGTCAAGAATAAGATTAGGGAAGAAATCAAGAACTTTCTGGAAACAAATGAAAATGAACTCACAACAACCCAAAACCTATGGGACACAGAAAAGGCAGTCCGGAGAGGGAAGTTCATAGCAATACAGGCCTACCTTAAAAAGATAGAAACATTTCAAACAAACAACCTAACCCTACGCCTACAAGAACTGGAGGAACAACAACAAAGACAGCCCAGAGCAAGCAGAAGGAAGGAAATAACCAAGATCAGAGCAGAGTTAAATGACATAGGGACTAAAAGCACAATTCAAAGGATCAATGAATCCAGGAGCTGGTTCTTTGAAAAGAAAAACAAAATCAACAAGCCTTTAAGTTAGGCTCATCAAGAAAAAAAGAGAGGATCCAAATAAACACAATTAGAAATGAAAGTGGAGAGATTACAACTGATACCATATAAATACAAAGGATTGTAAGAAATTACTACAAAGAACTGTATGCCAAGAAATTTGAAAACCTAGGTGAAATGGACACATTTCTAGAAAAATGTAATCTTCCAAAACTGACTGAAGAAGAAGCAGAAAACCTGAACAGACCAATAACAGCAGAGGAAATTGAAGCAGTCATCAAAAAACTCGCAACACACAAAAGCCCTGGACCAGATGGTTTCACAGGAGAATTCTACAAAGCATTTAAGGAAGAGCTAACCCCTATCCTTCACAGACTATTCGAAAAAATCCAAACTGATGGAAGACTCCCAAACTCTTTTTATGAAGCCAGCATCATCCTAATCCCCAAACCAGATAAAGACACAACAAAGAAAGAAAACTTCAGGCCAATATCGCTGATGAATATAGATGCTAAAATCCTCAAGAAAATATTGGCAAACTGCATCCAAAATACATGAAAAAGATCATACACCATGACCAAGTGGGATTCATTCCAGGGATGCAAGGATGGTACAATATTCGCAAATCAATAAACATAAAACTTCACATAAACAACAGGAAAGACAAAAATCACATGATCATATCAATAGATGCGGAAAAAGCATTTGATAAGATACAGCACCCATTTCTGATAAAAACACTCAGCAAAGTGGGAATAGAGGGAGCATCCCTCAACATCATAAAGGCCATATACGACAGACCTACAGCCAACATCATACTCAAGGGACAAAAACTTAGAGCTTTCCCACTAACATCAGGAACAAGACAAGGATGCCCTCTCTCACTATTCCTATTCAACATAGTATTGGAAGTCCTAGCCACAGCAATCAGACAAGAAAAAGCAATAAAAGGAATCCAAATTGGAAAGGAAGAAATGAAACTGTCACTGTTTGCAGATGACATGATAGTGTACATGGAAAATCCTATAGACTCCACCAAAAAACTACATGACCTAATAAATAAATTTGGCAAAACAGCTGGATACAAAGTCAATACTCAGAAATCAAAGGCATTCCTGTATACCAACAACGAAACCACAGAAACAGAAATCAGGAAAAATATCCCATTTGATATAGCAACAAGAAAGATGAACTACCTAGGAATCAACCTAACCATGGAGGTAAAAGACCTGTACTCAGAAAACTACACAACACTAAAGAAAGACACAAAGAAATGGAAGCTTGTACCATGCCCATGGATTGGAACAATTAACATCATCAAAATGGCCATACTACCCAAAGAGATTTATAGATTCAATGCAATCCCTATTAGAGTACCCATGACATATTTCACAGATTAGAACAGACATTTCAGAAATTCATATGGAACCACAAATGACCCCGATTAGCTGTAGCAATTTTGAGAAAGAAGAACAAAGCAGGAGGGATCACAATACCTGATATCAAACTGTATTACAAGGCCACTGTAATCAAAACAACCTGGTACTGGAGTAAAAACAGGCACATAGACCAATGGAACAGAACAGAGAGCCCACAAGTAAACTCAAGTGTTTATGGTCAATTAATATTTGACAAAGGAGGCAGAAGCATAAAATGGAGCAAAAACAGCCTCTTCAACAAATGGTGTTGGGAGATCTGGACAGCTATGTGCCAAAAAATGAAACTCGGTCACCAAGTTACACCATATACAAAAATAAATTCAAGATGGATAAAAGACTTAAATATAAGTGGTAATACCATAAATGTCCTAGAGGAAAACATTGGCAGGAAAATCTCAGACATTCCATGCAGCAACATCCTCACAGACATGTCCCCTAAAGCAAGGGACATAAAGGAAAGAATAAACAAATGGGACCTCATTAAAATAAAAAGCTTCTGCATGGCTAAAGAAAACAGCATTAAAATACAAAGAGAACCAACTGTATGGGAAAACATATTTGCCAATGATACCTCAGACCAGGGCCTGATCTCCAAAATATATAAAGAAGTCACATGTCTGCACTCCAGGAAGACAAACAACCCAATGAAAAAATGGGCAAAGGACTTGAACAGACATTTCTACAAGGAAGACATGCAGAGGGCCCAGAGACATATGAAACGATGCTCAGCATCACTAGCCATCAGAGAGATGCAAATGAAAACCACAATGAGGTACCATCTCACACCAGTCAGAGTGGCCAACATAAACAAAACAAATTAACAAACAAATGTTGGAGAGGATGCAGAGAAAAGGGAACCCTAGTGCACTGTTGGTGGGAATGAGACTGGTGTGGCCACTGTGGAAAACAGTATGGAATTTCCTCAGAAAACTAAAAATGGAACTGCCCTTTGACCCAGCAATCCCGCTGCTGGGATTATACCCTAAGAACCCTGAAACACCCATCCAAAAGAACCTATGCACCCCAATGTTCATAGCAGCACAATTTACAATAGTCAAGTACTGGAAACAACCTAAGTGCCCATCAGCAAATGAGTGGATCCAAAAGCTATGGTATATTTACACAATGGAATTCCACGCAGCAGAGAGAAAGAAGGAGCTTATACCCTTTGCAACAGCATGGATGGAACTGGAGAGCATTATGCTAAGTGAAATAAGCCAGGCGGTGAGGGACAAATACCATATGATCTCACTTTTAACTGGAACATAATCAACAAAAGAAAAAAGCAAACAAAATATAACCAGAGACATTGACGTTAAAAACAATCTAATAATAGCCAGGGGGGAGTTGGGAGGGGACAGTGGGGAGAAGGGATTACAGGAACTAGTATAAAGGACACATGGAGAAAATCAAGGGGGGCGGGTAGAGGTGGGGGAGGAAAGGGGTTTTGGCTGGGGTGGGGTGGAGGGATGGGGAGGAAAGGCATACAACTGTAATTGAATAACAACAAAAATTTAAAAAGAAATAGGAAAAAAGAGAGTCCCATTCATTTCCTTTTGCTCCGGCTTATTTCTAATGTTTCCTTGCTATTTCAGGACTAAAGATATGAAGTTGTATATTTACAGAGTGAGGGGTTATTGCTAGATACTTTTCTGAAGTAGAAACTGGAAAATCATGGGGTGACTTTGAGTAACTTAGATTTCTGCATGTGTTATTCTGCTCTCTCCGTGCCAGTAATTTCACATTGCTCCTCTTCTAGAACACTCATCTCCCTAGCTCCCACCTCCTTGTTTTGCTACCAGCAGCACATTGTAAGCTCCTGTGAATTTGTTATTGACTTTAACCCCCAAATCCTTTTAAGCCTTTTTGTTCTTTAGAAGAATTTTCAGTTTATGTCACTGCTTCACAGTATTTTTCCCAAAGTGTATTGTTTTATGTTCTTGTAAATTGAACTCATCACATTTAAACTTGTGTGCCTCTCCAAGGTCTCTAGATTGTTCTGTGATCTATTTTTCACTCTTTATGATTTTCTGCAAATAAGAATAATGCACAATTTACTTTATGCTTCAGATCATTAATAAAGATATTAAATAGCATGTGCTTCAGTGTTTGCCTTCTGGCACCCTACTTTTACCAATTTGACTCTGGCTTGTTAACAGTTATTTTTTATTCTGCCAGTTTTTTTCTTGTTAAAATGTTATTACAATATACCTTTATTAAAAACAGAAAGTAGATTTTAACACTTCTTATTTTCAGCACCAAGTAGGAAATAACCAAGATAAATTATGTCAAAGGATATCTTTTTATTATTCCCCTTGAAATATATGTATTTGGGAAAAATGTTAATTAATTATTATAATATTATTGAGATTATACAATATTAATAAGAGTTGCTAACACTCATATAATACTTGAAATGTTCCAGAACTGTCCAATGTATTATAGATGGAAGCTCATTTAGTACTCACAACCACTGTATGAGTTAGGTACAGGTATTTTCCCTATTTTGCAGATGAGAAAACTGAGGCACCATGGGATTAATCACATCATTAGTAAGTGGCAGAGCTGGGATTCAAACCCGGGGCTTTGGCTTTGGAATCTGAGCTCTTAACCATTACACTACATTAAATTTAAACAAGCCTCCCTAAGTGACAGATATGGAAATGAACCAGACAGGGATCCTACCCCAAGATGTTCACAGCATAATACAGGCAGCAATGTGTCTTCCTCTTCCTCCTCCATCCTCCTCTCCTCAATCAGTCAGCAATCAGCTTTTACCTTGTTACATTTCTTCTCTCCCACCCCATTACCTCAACCTTGATTCAGGACATAATTATCACATGCTGACATTTCTAAGCAATCTTCCCACTTATGACCCTGATTCTGTCTTGGCCTCTAAAACCCTTTCTCCAAAATGCAAACTGAGTTATTTACAATTTTGAATAACTTCTTTTGAATAATTTTGAATAACCTCCCTAACCAATAAGTTAAATTTAACTTAATATATAGAGAAAGTGATTTGGGAAGATGTCAGGCGATTGAAAATCATTAAAATGTCTGTAAGAAAGAAATTTGAATTTTCTTTGCAACAGAACATCTTTTAAGTAGTGCTTCATATAGAATATTGCAACTCAGGAAAGATTCTTAAAATCAGTCCTTAGCTGAGGTACAGGTATGTCTTCCCTGCTTATCTACTTGAGAATTTATCATTATGATGAGACAAGTGTCATGAGTGAACTGGACACAGAACTGTAAAATTCAGTTGGTCTGTTTTGCCTAAGTTCATCCTACTGCTATGTAGAAGTTATCTAAATGGATGTGGTCAAGGTGCTTTGTCATTTATCATTTGAAAATGCTCCCCAATCTTGGGAAGATCTTAGTGTAATTGGCAAATCAAGTGAGAATTAAAGCTCACTGAATGTGAGCATCCCACATGTATGCAGTATAAATTTAGGTTTGGGGCTTTAAATATGCTATAACAATCAGTTATATGGGTGAACCATGGACCATTAAGGAAGTTTCATCATAAACCCCGGCACCTCTAGATGTGCCTGGGTTATTAGCCTTAGAAATGGTTGTGCTTTGGGGACAATACAAACCTCCCCGCCTCCCCAAGACTTCTGACCTTGAATAATATAGATAGGGAATGAACAATGTTTAGGGACAAGAAAAGAAATGAGCATAATTTCTATCTTCAAGTGAAGTATTTCTATGTAGTCAACATTCTCAGACCCTTGAGCACATCTTGAACGATGGCTTATTCTGTGCTGATTTCTTGTTAAAGTAGCATTTGTTTGGCTTTCACAAATAATCTATTGTTTTGCCGGTAAAGGAGACCAACAATTGTTCTGAAGTTATTGACATATTAACCAAATCTTTTTTAACTCAGTGTAAATCTAGATTTTAACATCAATGGACTACTGGGAAACCAGAATTATCAAAACAGGTTGGAAAGATACCAAATGCTTTTTAAGGAATAAAGGTAGGTTGCTGATCTTAGATTTTATTAGACATTTAAAGGTTGCAACACTGTGTCTATATTTTCATAATTTGAGTAAAAGAATACTCTGTTTATTATTGCCTTGTAACAAAGTGCCTCCAAAATTCAGAGGTTAAAATGACCAGTTTAATTTGTTCATGATTGAGTGGGTCAGGAAATAAGGAAGGGCTTGATTGGGCAGTTCTTATTTGGGGTCTCTCATGTGGTTACAGTCAGGTATTGACTGAAGCTACAGATATCTGGAGGCTTGATTGGGCAGGACATTGAAGGTGACTTACTCACATGGTTGCAGTTGATGCTGACTATTGTCTGGGAGTTCAGCAAGGCTGTATACTGGACTGCCTACACAAGGCATCTCCAGCACAGTGGTGTCAGGAAGTCAGACTTCTTACATGGCACTTGACTTTCCCTACAGTTAGCTTCCCAACACAGTAGAACAGAAGCAACATGGCCTTTTCTGACCTAGCTTCAGAATTATGCAGCATCCTCTCCACTGCCTTCTTGTGGTGAAAAACAAGTCACTAAGACCAGTCCAGATTCAGAAGGAGGGGATCCAATTTCTCAAAGGAGGAGTGTCAAAAAAGTTGTATACAAGTTTTAAAACCATCACAAAGGGTCTTCAGTGGGCACTTGGAAATATCTTCCTTTTGTTGCCCAAGGTAATTTCTAGGAGTATCCACTCTCCATCTATTTCAGCATTCTTCATAATACTGGAAATTGTGGAGGATTTTGCCTCAGTATTCCTACAGGATTTTGCCTCAGTATTCCTCACTGAGGCCCATCATCAAATACCAATATATTATTTCTCTTCTGAAACAGAGCCAACTGCTGTAGGGGGAGAAGAAGAATTGAGAAGCATTTGGATCTGACTCAAGAAACTGAGATGTTAAATTCACCTGTAATGCAAAACCAATCTTACCCAGTGCTCTGCAAATTCTCTACTGAGTTTGACAAGATTTTATTTTTAACCTAGCAAATGAAAAACCCATTTGAACTACCTCATTCTGAATAGACACATATTAAAGATAAATATGAGGCTATGAATGATATGTTGTCTTCTTTGTAAAATCAAGGGAATACAAATTGTACAGTTTTTTTTTAATAAGCAATTTCCTTCTATAGACCTTTAATACTAGCAAATCTGTAAAGGTTTCTTGCTGACCTAGATTACCCTATAGAAAAATGAATTCTTTTCAAAGTCAGCATTAAAGTCCACATTATTCAGTGCTTTCTTTTTCATGGTTTATCTGAGAGCATGCCTATAAGAGCTGTTTTGCTCCACATACAATAGTATCACTATTGGTTTTAGCTCAGTTGGCCCTATGGTGTTACATATTATACAGAAGAGTTTGCTAGTTCATTAATAAACTGATAAGGCTCCAATACCTGCCTAAATTTCATTTCTCTCCTTTGAGATACAGTCTTTCAGATGTGTTACAGTTTGTTAATACTATTCTACATATGACAATGAGGCAACTGCTTCTTAACAATGAGAGTAGGGAACTACTTCTAGCTCTAATAGGACTAAATCTCAGAGTAGACATATATAGGCTTTATTTTAATGGCATCCTAATGAATAATGGACTTTATATTTCAAGCAAGCAAATTAAAGCATGTATTGCATTTGTATCTGTTGAAAGAAAATAATTCTCCTTGACTTATTACAAGTGGAAAGTAAGATAACCATGAAAATTATTTAATACTGCTTTTGTTCTCTGCTTCTCAGGCCAAAAGAAGGCTGGCAGGTTCCTTCTAAGGTCCTTTTATTACTGTACTTCCTATTACCACGTTGATTGAAAAGCAATACAGAAGTACTCTCATTATTGTTTCTATGTTTCCATTTTAAAAATGACAATTTTAAAATGTGGTGAGTTTTCTGCTTGCAAGGGTAATAGTTTAAGCAAAAAGAGACAAGAATAAAAATATAACCTGTTATCTCATTGCCCTAAGATTATATTTTATATCCTTTAAATTAATTCCTCTGATATACATATACTATTACAGTTGTCCTAATTTTTCTGCCTTTGCCTCCCTTCACCCAGCACCCCATGCTCCCTCAGGAAATCTCCACACCACTATTCATGGCCCTGTGTCATGCATGTAAGTTCTTTAGCTACTCCATTTCCTATACTGTACTTTATATCCCATGGCTATTGTGTAACTACCAGTTTGTAATTCTTAATCCCCTCACTTCTTCACCCACTCCCTACATTCTCCTTGCATCTGGAAACCATCAAAATGCTCTCCAAATCCACAATCATGTCTCTGTTCATCATTTTCTTGTTTGGTTTTTCAGATTCATTGTTGTTAGATGCGTATCTATTGCCATTTTATTGTTCATAGTTCTGATCTTCTTCTTTTTCTTAAATAAGTCCCTTTAACATTTCTCATAGTAATGGTTTGGTGATGATGAACTCCTTTAGTTTTTTCTAGTCTGAGAGATCTTTATCTGCTCTTCAATTCTAAATGATATCATTTCTGGGTAGAGCAATCTTGGCTGTAGGTGCCTGCTCTTCATGACTGAATAATTCTTGCCAATCCCTGCTAGTCTGCAAAGCTGCTTTTGAGAAAGCTGACAGTCTTATGGGAATTCCCCTGTGGGTAACTAACTGCTTTTTTCTTGCTGCTTTTAAGATTCTCTCTTTATTTTCAACCTTTGGCATTTTAACTATGATGTGACTTGGTGTGGTCCTCTTTGCATCAATCTTATTTGGGACTCTCTGTGCTTCCTGGACTTGCATGTCTATGTCCTTCACCAAATTAGGGAAGTCTTATTATAGATTTCCAATTTCTTACTTTTTTTCTTCTTCTTCTGGCACCCCTAGGATGCAAATGTTGGAATGCTTGAAGTTGTCCCAGAGGTTCCTTATACTATCCTCATTTTAAAAAAGTCTTTTTTTCTTCTTGTTGTTCTGATTGGTTGTTTTTTTCCTTTCTTTGTGTTCCATATCATTGCTTTGATTCTCAGCATCATCCATTCTACTGTTGATTCCCTGTATATTGTTCTTTATTTCAATTAGTATATCCTTCATTTCTGCCTGGGTCTTTTTCATGCTGTTGAGGTCCTCACTAAGTTACTTCACCGTCCTTATAACTGGTGTTTTGACCTCTGATAGATTGCTTGTCTCCATTTGTTTAGTTCTTTTTCTGGAGTTTTGATCAGTTCTTTTGGGACATATTTCTTTGTCTCTACATTTTGTTAGCCTTCATGTGTGTGTTTCTGTGTATCAGGTAGAGCTGCTATGACTCCCTGTATTAACTCTAAAGCAATCTGCAGATGGCTGCTACTTGTGCTTTGCTTGGAGTTTCCCAGGTGAAGCCAAGATGTGAACCTAGTCTGGTTGCTGCTCAGTTATGTGCATCTGTAATTTATATGTTGCCAAGTTAATTTCCATAAAGGTTGCATTAACTTACAACTCTCATGAGGAATGGATAAATGTATCTTCTCCATTAACACCTCCCCATATATGTAATGTGTTAGTGAACTCTGGGTCTTTGGAAATCTAATAAATGAAAATAGGTCTTGGTGTAGTTTTAACTTGAATTACTCATAAATAAATGAGGTGGAGTATTTTTTCACATTTAAGTATATTTTTTAAAATAGGGAGTCAAATTACAAATACCATTTTATAACTCTTTTTTCTACATAAGCAACATATAATGACATACTTCAATATTATGCAATATTTTTTCTGCAATAAATGTTATATGGTGTACTATTCTATTGTATATCTGTATCAAAAATTATTTTATTAATTCCCTATTATTGTGTATGTATGTTGTTTTCTACATTTATGCTTCTAAAATAATGCTAAGATAACTGTAGAGATAAATCTTTGTGTGTAGCTGGGATAGAAATTAACTCTGGTTTTTTTTTTTTGTAGATTTAAAGCTGATTTCTAAGTCAATGGAGTCATATCAATACCCTACCTTCTATGTCTCTATTGCCCATAAAAATGTGACTGTCTATGATTTTAAGAAAGTTACTTCTCAAGAGTTGAAATTTGACTTAGATTTTTTTCCTGGACTATATCCCAATTTTCCTGTAATGAAATTCATTTGTCTCTGAAATCAACTGTGCCATACACTATAACATATTGTGAGTATAAGTGAATGGTATTACTGTGGCAGACCGGTGGGTAATATATTTTTGCACGGTTGAGGTCTTGTATCTGTCTATTTGTAGCCTATATCCATATGTAGGGCTACAAAGAATAACAACAACAAATACAGAGTGCTTAAAATGTATTACCTCATCTATTCTCTTCAACGAAGATAGGAGAATTAATGGGAGGACACCACAGTAAACAGATATTGCTACCATAACACTGTGTACCAAACTACCCTAAATCTCAGTACCTTAACAGTAGCAAGCATTTAATTCTGTTTTGTTATTGGATCTACATTTGACTAGGGTGTCACTGTGTATGAATGAACTTGATTCCAATCTATATGTTGAGTCTAGATTTACTCCACATTTTTCTCATCCCCATTCAAATCAGCAGCTATCTGTGGAATGTTCCTCTTTTGATAACTAACGATGTAAGAGGCAAGCCAACTCACACAAGCACATCTATGGCTTCTGTCAACATTTTATTGACCAAAGCAAGTGTGTCAATGATGAGGTCTGATATTAACAAGGCAGGGAAGTACGTTTCACTCGTAATGGGAGAGAACTGTAAAATTACATGTATGCTTCTACCACAAGAGAGTGAAGAATTGGGCCCAACAATTTAATCTACCATAGTTCCCTTTGAAGAATGGATGAGTAAGTGGTAAATTTCAAAGGTTTTGTTTAGAGATCAAAGTCATTGCTTTTGTTAACAATGTGTCTGAAATCCTATAGGACTAAAAGTTCCATTAAAGATGTTTTTAATTTTAGAGATAGTTAATTTAAAAGAGTTAATTAGGACCTAAAGAAGATCCAAATATTTGAGAGAAAAGCCCTGCTTATACACTGATTGTATTATACTAGAGAAGAAAGTAAGGCATTTATATAAATAATTCTATAGCAAGATATAAGATGGTAAGTGCCCTTCAAAGACCAATTTTAAGTTAAAGGGTAGAGAGATTTAACATATAATAATTGGGTTTCCTTGTTTTAATCTCCCAGTTATTAAGCTCTCATACAATGAAAAGTGTAAAAGAAATTACCAAATAGCTAATTTGGGGAAAAAAAAATTATTTCCCAGAAATAATACAGATGTCCTTTTTATTATGCATATTTAAGAGAAGACTTTAGGAGTGCCACAGTTTTAGAAATACAGATTAATGTGTTTCTTAAGCCTTCTGTCTTTCAACAAATTGAACAGTCTAGAGCATCAAATTAAAAGAAAGGAAAAAAATTACTACCATGAAGACTCTTATTAATAAAATTTTAAGAAAATGAGATCTGTTCTTGAGAAACTTAAAAATCCCTCTATATTTGAATGAATTAAGAAAATGTGAAGTTACATAAATGAATACAATAATATATCTCTTTAAAAACAATTCAATTTGAGTGATTTCTTTTTAAAATAAGAGTAAATCGTTCACCTGTGAATGTAGAAAACCATTGATAATTGTTAGTCTTGATATGAAAAATATAGCAATTTGAGAAAAAAATTTTACCAATAATCTCAATTTTAACTTCCCACCTAGATGGAGGCATAGGTAGATACTCTTTCCCTTCTTGCACAACCAAAAGAAGGGCAACAACAAATTTAGAAACAGAAAATAACCAGAACTGCCAGAAAATCAAACTATGGAAATCTGACAATCAAGGTGTTAAAAGAAGAGACATTCATTCAGACTATTAGGGAGTGGGTGGGGTGGAGATAGACAGCCAGGGCAGAGAGGATGCACAGCAAGGCAGCAGCTGACAGACTGGGTGGTCCAACATTTGCCTGTGAATAAACTGGGAGGACCAACTGGGGATTGAGACAGATTGTACAACCCAGGGTTCCAGAGCGGGGAAAGAAAACCTCAAAACCTCTGGCTGTAAAAACCTGTGGGTATGGCAGTGGTGGGAGAAACTCCAAGACTCACAGGACAATTCACTGGAGAGACCCACAGGGTCCTAGAAAGTACACAAACCCACCCACCTGGGAATCAGCACCAGAAGGGCCCAATTTGCTTGTAGGTAGTGGGATAAGTGACTGAAAGCTGGCCGAGAGTCAAGTGGCATTGTTCCCTCTCTGACCCCTCCCCTACTTACAGCATGACAATGCAGTGATGTGGATTGCTCTGATCTGGTGAATACCTAAGCCTCTGCCCTATACAATATAACAGGTGTGCCAAGACAAAAAATATGGCCCAAATGAAAGAACAGATCAAAGCTCCAGAAAAAAAAATACAACTAAGCAAAGAGATAGCCAACCTATCAGATGCACAGTTCAAAACACTGGTAATCAGGATGCTCACAGAAATGGTTGAGTGTGGTCACAAAATAGAGGAAAAAGTGTTGACTATGCAAAGTGAAATAAAGAAAAACATAAATGGGACCAACAGTGAAGGGAGGGAAACTGGGATTCAAATCAACGATTTGGAACAGAAGGAAGAAATAAACACTCAGCCAGAACAGAATGAAGAAACAAGAATTCAAAAACATGAGGAGAGGCTTAGGAATGTCTGGGACAACTTTAGATGTTCCAACATCCTAATCATAGTGGTGAGAAGGAGAAGAGGAAGAGCAAGAAATGGAAAACTTATTTGAACAAATAATGAAGGAGAACTTCTCCAATCTGGCAAAGGAAATTGACTTCCAGGAAGTCCAGGAAGCTCAGAGTCCCAAACAAGTTGGATCCAAGGAGAAACACACCAAAGCACATCATAATTACATTACCCAAGATTAAAGATAAGGAGAGAATCTTAAAAGCAGAAAGAAAAAGGAGACAGTTATCTACAAAGGAGTTCCCATAAGACTGTCAGCTGATTTCTCAAAAGAAACCTTGTAGGCAAGAAGGGGCTGGAAAGAAGTATTTGAAGTCATGAAAGGCAAGGACCTACATCCAAGATTACTCTATCCAGGAAAGCTAGCATTTGGAATGGAAGGGTAGATAAAGTACTTCCCACATAAGGTAAAGTTAAAGGAGTTCATCATCACCAAGCCCTTATTGTATGAAATGTTAGAGGATCTCATCTAAGAAAAAGAAGATAAAAACTATGAACAGTAAAATGACAACAAATCCACAGCTATCAACAACTGAACCTAAAAGAAACAAACAAAAGAACAACCCTAAGCAAACAACTAGAACAAGAACAGAATCACAGAAATGGAGATCACATGGAGGGTTATCAGTGGGGAGGGGGAGGGTGGAGAATGGGGGAAAAGATGAAGGAAATAAGAAGCATAAATGGTAGGTAGGTACAAAATAGACAGGGGGAGGTTAAGAATAGTGTAGGAAATGGAGAAGTCAAAGAACTTATATGTATAACTCATGGACATGAACTAAGGGCGGAGGGGAATGCTGGTGGGAGGGGGGGGTGCAGGGCAGTATTGAATAAAGGGGAGAGAAAAAAATGGCACAGCTGTAATAGCATAATCAATAAAATATATTTAAAAATAAAAACATATAAATAAACCCCAATAAACTCAATTTTGAATCTGTTACTTTGACATAAATCATCTGAAAGATCATTTCGATGATGAAAGAAAATACACCTATTGAAGTTGAGATTTAGTGCATTTCCATATAGGTTATTCAGAAATAGAGAACAGTGTTTTTTATAGAAACCTTATTTTACCTTTAATGATATAGATGTTTGAGTTAATTTTTCCCAGCATCTTGCTAGGAGTTTTATAGCCTATGTGAGAGTAATAGAGAATGAAATTGGTAAGCAATGGTACCAGTAAACTCATTATAACATAAAAGAATTTCACCACAAGAGGAAATTTGGGGCATAGTTGAAATTAACAGTTTTCACACCCAGTTTGATATTAAATATGTTCTAATGTGTTAACAAGGATTCATAAATAACCTAAATGGATGAAGACTATAATATAATAATTAGGCTCTTTTTATTTATTTTTACTCCTCACCTGAGGATATGTTTATTGACTTGAGAGAGAGAGAAGGGGAAGTGGGGGGAGGGAGAGAGAGGGAGAGAAAGAGAGAGAGAGAGAGAAGGGGAAGTGGGGGGAGGGAGAGAGAGGGAGAGAAAGAGAGAGAGAGAGATTGATTGGTTGCCTCCCGTAAGCACCAGACCAGGGATTGAACCTGGAACCTAAGTATGTGCCCTGACAGATAATAGAACCCACAGCCTTTTGATGTACAGGATGAGGCTCCTACCAACTGAGCCACCTGGCCAGGGCAATTTAGGGTCTTGATTACTCTGTTGTTAAAAGACAGTTGGATACCTTGTCTTATAAGATATATGTTCAAGTTCAAAGTCAATGTATATCATGGATGTTTATGGGATTATTCTTTTTTATCTATTTTTATTTTTTATCCTCACCTGATGACTGTTTATTTCCATTTCTTTTAGAAGGTGAGGGAGGGAGAGAGGGAGGGAGAGAGAAAGGGAGAGAGAGAAACATTGATGTGAGAGAGTAGCATTGATCAGCTGCCTCCCACAAGGATCCTGACTGGGGATCAAACCTAAGCAACCTAAGTACATGCCTCAACCAGAAATTGAATGGCATCCCTTCAGCTATGGGATGGTGCTCTGAACAATGTAGCCACATCCACCAGAGCTGGATTATTCTTTGAGGTAGAAAATTTAAAGAATCTTTTATGGTCACACAGAAAGAGTATAAAATTTAGTCTTTCAAGATATGGTTTTGAGGTCTACCTTTGCCATTTATTAATAAGTTACTCAACTTCTCTGAGACACTTACTTTTCTCCTCTATGGCGATAGAGATGTCAATTGCAAAGTATGAACATGGAATGAAATAATTTTATAGTATAATAAAATACAATAATATATTACATAAATATTATGTAGTTTATGATGTATAATTACATATGAATATAATATATAATTGTCCCTTACATATGGATAGTCAGTAAACTATAGTCACTATTGTAAGTATTTTCCATCAGAGAAATGCTACTTTAAAAATGTTTTTCTTTTGTGGGTTTGGTCTCAACATGACTTATTCTTTATATCCTTATCTATAGGATTCCTGTAAAGCTAGTCCTCAGGTGTTTCTCAGTGATGGTTGTTCTGTAATTTAGTTGTAATCTGTTTCTTTTTAAAGATTTTATTTATTTATTTTTAGAGAGAGGGAAGGGAGGGAGAAAGAAACAACAATGTGTGATTGCCTCTCATGCACCCCCTTACTGGGGACCTTGCCTGCAACCCAGACATATGCCCTGATTGGGAATTGAACTGGCAACCCTTTGGTTTGCAGGCCAGTCCTCAGTCCACTGAGCCACACCAGCCAGGGCATTTAGTTGTAATCTTGATTTGGCCATAGGAGGAGACAAGCACAGTCTTTACCTACTCTGCTGTCTTGACCAGAGGTCCCCCAAAATATTTTTGTTTTTAAAAAACACACAGATTACTATATATTTTTCAGTCAATACATTTAATTGACACAATTAAATGTATTGGCTCAAAAAATATTAGATATTCTGTGCAATAATCAACTGTCATGATTGGAGGGGCTTACAGAAATGTAAGTGTAAAATAATAGTTACCTGTGTAACATGAAGTGGAGAAGGAGTTAAACACCTGTGAAACAATCATATTAATTATTCATTGCTGCCTAACAAATTATCTCAAAATTTAGTAGCTTAAAACAAAAAATATTTATCATGTCACAGTTTCAGAGGGTTAGAGAATTGGAAGCAGCTTAACCGGATGACTCTGGCTCAGGGTCTCTCATGATGTTGCATTCAAGACATTGGCAGGGCCTGTGGTCATTCGAAAGCTTGACCAGGGCTGAAGATCCACTTTCAAGATGGTTCATTTACATGGTTGTTGGCAGGTGGCCTCAGTTCCTTCTCTTGTGGACCTTTCCAGAGGGCTGCTTGAGTGTGTGTGTGACATGGCAGCTGGGTTTCCCCCAGAGGAAGTGGTCTAAGAGAGAGCCAGGTGGAAGCTGCAGTGTCCTTCATGACCTGATCTTGAAAGGTACACACAGACACTTCTGCATATTTTGTGTGTTGGAAGGGAGTCACTAAGTCCAATCCACATTCAAAGGAGGAGTATCAAAACATTGTGGACATATTTTAAAATGACAATCATCTGTGGAAAATATAATTTGATGCTGTGTGTTTTCTCTTTCAATTTACTGTTATTTTGACATGCACTTAATAAATAAAGTGAGATTTAGGGTTTAAAGGGCAGTGAGAATTTAGTGGAGCTGCGAGTTACTTAGGAAGAGGGAAAGGAAGAAGGGGGCAGGGACTACAGTCTCAATTTGTTAAAACATCAAAACTTCAGTCTCTAAGATTAGAGATCGGTAAGTTATTTATTCACACACAAATACTGAATAAAGCTATTTTAATGATATTTCGTTATTGTTGATATAAAAATAAAACTGAAAACAGTTAAATGAGGAATAGTGAAGCTTCAGAAAGGAAAGGCTCAAACCGTTATATCCCAGAGAAAGACATGAGACTATCTGTCACACTTAGGGTTTGAGAGATCTCTAAGTTAGCAAAGGTATATAAATCAAATATTAACTAGCTATACTAAATGATGGTGTTGGGATTATCCCCAGGGTTTTTTTCTCCCTGTTTGGCATTGGATATTATAATTTAGAGAAATCACGGTTTTTCTTGTTTGATCAGGAGATTGCTTTCCATGGTTATGTGTGAATTAAGGGGGTTGGAGTGGAGGTGGGTGGATGCAATGGAACACAAAGGGAAGACAGCCTATGCTTTCTATTTACTTTGGACTTGCACTTGTCATTATTCTGTTTTCCAGCAGTTGCTGTTGGTGGGAAAGCCTAATGATATGTGTAGGGCCTAAGCCACAAAATCTTTTGACATCATGAAACAACATTCCATAACCATATTGAAGAAATAAATACTAGTGAAATATCTGGAAAGAAAACATAGGCATTCTGAAGAAAAATGGTTTAATAGTATGCCTTTGAAAAAAAGGATGTAATTTAAACCTCCCTCTCCCCCAAATTTGACTTCAGAGAGCAAAAATAGTAAGAAGACTGCCATTCTGGATTAATTCATTTTTGAAATGAATATACATATATTAGGAGGTTATACTATAATGGTGGGGAAGAAGCAGGTGAACTACGGTTGCTAAGAAGGGAAAGGCAGGCTCCATCCTACACTGACTTCAGTCTGTTAACTTTTCCAATAGCTGTCTTCATCTGCAGGCAGGGGAACCCTGACTGAGACTTTGATAGTGGGTCCGTTAGCCACAAGGTTAATGCATAAAGACATTAGTGGGAGGTAAGATCTATTTTTGTGGTGGTAAAGCATTTGTGTTGGCACGCCCTAATTGTGTTTGCAGTAAAATTGAGGACTGTTATGAGAGGGGGAAATCAGCTGAATGATCATAAATAATTGGTCAAATGAGTGGCAGTGCTGCTCCGTCAACGTTGTTTTTGTGGTCAGTGGTGTTTAGGGAGTGCCCACCGGGTGCCTGGCACAAATGATCGAAGACCACGATTCTGAGAGAAATACTAGGCCTGATTTCCTCAGGGTTTCATTGTGGCTTTGCTCAAGGAGTACCTGATTCCTTTGTGCCACTGTTACTGCAGAAATAATCTTCCCTGATCCTGGTCTACCCCCTGCTTCTTTCTTCTCTCCTCAGCTGAGAAGTTTAATCCCCTCGATAGCTAACCTTCAGTATGTGGTGCTGGTTATGCCCCTCGTTGGTGGGAATGGGAGGTACTCAAGGTCACTGCTAGGGTGTCTCAATCTTCATACTTTGACTTGCCTCTGTTAAGGTATATGAATCACTGCACAATCCTGCCTCTAGCTTTGCGGTGCTGGGAGACTTCTAATGCAAACCTGAGCCTCAAACCTAATAGTCATCTTCTATGTTCATCTTTCTTTCATGCCCCACATCCAACCCATCAGCAAGTCCTGTTGCCCCTACCTTCTAAACAGATTCCAAATCTGGCTACTTCTATTTCCCGAGTTACTCTCCTACCTTTTGCCTGGATTATTGAAATAACCTCTACTTTCACTTTGACATGATTACACACTGTTCACCACACTGTGTTTCGAATAAGCTTTTAAATATATATGTTTCATCACTTTCACTGCTTTAAAAAGAACTTGAATAAAATGCAGACTTATTATCTGTCCTCTAGTTACTGTTAGTAGCCTCTGACCCCCTCTTACATAATCTTTCTACTCCAGTCACATGTGTTTATGTGTTTCTTGCTGGACTGTGAACACACCTAGTTATATTCTACCTCAGATCTTTACTAGGGCAATTCTGCCTGCCTAGAAGCCTCTTTCCTCAGCTCTTGAATGGGTGGTCCATCTGATCACTGGGGTCTCTGCTCACATGTCACGTCCTCAGAAAGAAAGGCTTTTGTGTTTAACCATGCTATTAAATAACATTTACATGCTGTCATTTTCTACATCCTTGCTCTGCTTTAATTTCTTCATGGCATTCATAACTACTGCTGATATAAGAATGTCCAAACTTGTAGAGAATTTCTATAAGATTTTATTTGAGCCAAACTGATGACATTCCAGGAAGCAAGATCTCAAATGCTCTGGTAAATGACAGTTTTGCAGTTCTTTTTATACACTTGGAATTAGGAGAAAGATTGTAAAAAGGTGGGAGAAAGCAAGAGGAAGAAATCTCTCTATGTTTGGATTACCTGATAGTTAACAATAACATATATGCTCCCTTGACGGTGGTTGGCCCTCCAAAGGGTCTGCAAAAAAGGACTTTTCTGGTATTTCAAGAGTGTATTAACCTAGATTCACAAGTGCAATGGGCAGAGCTTGCTTAAGGCAAAGGTAAACCTTTTACTCAAGAAGTTATAGCCCTGGGGCATGACTAGCCACCATGACCTGCCCTGTTAGGAATTTATGATCAGATCAGCCTGTGAGCTTACTTTCGGTCACAGATTTATTACAAAGTTCACACTACCCAATGAGGTATTAAATATTTGTTTGTTTTCCCCGTTAGAATACAATTACCATGAGGGCAGGGTCTCAGTTTTGTTCACCACTGTATCCACAGAGCCCAGAATGGTGACTCACATGTTGTGGCACTCAAAAATTATTTAAACAAAGTATAAATGAACAAATAATTCCCACCATAAAGTTGCTGTATCAATTACAGGCCACCTCAGATTGTACTTTCCAAAAATAACCACTATACTCTCATATCCCACATGAACTTTTTACACTGTCTTTAAAATTTCTCTCATTAAAAGGGGGGGTTTACATTTCCTTTCTTGAATTTGGGCAGGTTTATGACTGCTGTAGAAGTGATGTTATTTATGACCTCTTGTTACTGAATAGAAGTGGGGTCCTGCTACCCACTGCCCATAAATTCCAGAGGCAGAGGTTTGGTGAAAAAGAAAAGGAGTCTTATTCAAAATTTACACACTTTTGGAAGAATGGCAGGTTTCTGCTCATTCCTTATAAAATACCCAAAGGAAAAAAATCCACTACCTTTTGCCAGAATAGTTCAAAACTGCTTCTGGAATTCCTCTTCCCATTTAAAATACCATCCTTTGAGAAATGCAGGCAGCTGTAGCATGATCATCAAAGAAAGAGAAAGAGGCTGAGTCTTTGCCCGTCTTCTGTTTAAATCTTCTGGCCCATAATGCCATGCATTCCAGAAGCATCCAGCTTCCCAGCCAATCCCATCCTTTTTCAGGCTAGACTGTCAGGTCTGTACCTCCATCTGCTGTGTCTCCACCTACCTGCAGGTAGAGAGATCAGTCAAAGCCTGGCCTTGCTAGCTTGTTTACCATTGCCTCAGGCAACCTCCTCCAACAGCCTATCCCTTCTCCTCCCAGAACCATACCAGTATCACTCCGAGGCTAGGTCATAAAAAGCTTACACTAGGCTCTCTTTGGATCTTTCTTTCTTAGAACCCAGCCATGACACAATTAGGAATCCCCAGCAGCCATTTCCAAAGGCCACATGTAGGTGCTAACCACCTCAGCTGGGAGCCCAGCAGGTTACCAACATCAATGGTCAGACGTGTAAGTTAGGAATCCTTAGAGATGGCTGCGGGCCTCAGCCATTAAGTCACCCCAACCTTTGAATCTTCCCAGATGAGGTTCCTGTCAATGTAAGAAATATCCAAACATGTAAGAATTTGTATAAGATTTTGTTTGAGCCAAAACTGATGACAGTTGCTGGGAACAAGATCTCAAATGTTTCAGAGAATGACAGTTTGCAGTTTCTTTTTTGCTTTTGGATTTAAGAAGGGAATTTAAGGAAGATTACATGAATGTGGGAGAAAGGAAGATGTGGATTGGATTACAGGTTAAAAGATTATGGACTCTTTTGAGGGTGGTTATTTCAAAGGTATGTTAGCCTAAGTGCACAGAAACAATGGACAGGGCTTGCTGAAAGCAAAAATGAACTGTTCACTTAAGAAGTTATATGCTTGGGGTGTGACTACCTACCATGACCTTCCCAGTTAGGAATTTATAATCAGATCAGCCTGGCAGGTTATTTTCTGTAGAACCCCTTCTTCATCTATGCCCCTGACACTGTAGAACAGAGATTAGCCATTCTGACTGGAACTGTGTCCTTTCTGAAATACTCTTCCATAGAAACCATGAGAGATGATTATTCTTTTATGTCACTAAATTTTTGGTTTATTACACAAAAACAGGTGACCAGAACAATGGGTGAACAATAATTACTGAACTATTTTCTACCTTCCCTTTGGCTGAGGTGAGGATGAGAGGGCGGAAGTTGCAGCAGCCGTCTTGGACTCTGAGGTGGAATTACCACTTGATTACAGCAACGTCACAGGTAAAAGGAACATGGGTCCATGAAACCATAGAGCTGCCATGTCAGCTCTGAGCGAGGAGAAACAAAATTCTGTTTTATTTAAGGCTTAGTTATATTTGGGTTTTGTTATTCACTGCAGCAGCTAAAGCCTATACCCTGTCTCATGCAAAAACAATCAACAACATTTTGTTAAGTGCTTACTGTGTGCTAGGCACTGTTCTTTACATGTTATTTCGTTTAATCTTCATTACAACTGTATGGAAGTAGGGCCTCATTATTACCATTTTACCAACTGTAAAACGAAGTTCAGAGAAGGTAAAAAATTTAGCCATCCTTTTACAGCTGGAAAGTAGCAGGGTTTGGATTTGAAGGCAAATCAAAGGGGACTCAGAGTCTGAGCAATTTTAGTTCATTCTTCTGTCTCACATGAATTCAGCTCAAGCTTCGTTTCAGAGAAATGGGAAGTAAGCCTGTAAAGAGAAGAGGCCAAGGAATAAATTGTCAGCAATAGCTGCTTCTGTAGTAGAAAGGGCAGTTCCTAGGTCCTAAGACACACCATTTTTTTATTAGCCATGGTTGTGTATATGAATAATTATGTCTTCTTCAAACTGGAACAACAAAATATATAAAATAAAAATAATAAGCCTCAGTATAAATATTTCTTCCTTTCTTTACCACAAGCTTTGTTGTTTTGCATATATGCAAATGTAGGTTATACAAATATATACTTTTCACACATCTGTACATCTATGAATATTCCTGCATACTGCTTGTCATTGTTTTGCCCATTGCATCTTGGGATGCTGAGCTCAGCAGCTGCTTATAATTCAAAATCTAAAATCAATTCAACAAAATGCTCTTATAATGCTTGTTTTAGGTAATGAGCACAAAAAAAATAATATGAACTCTTTTTGAGAAAGGAAATCCAAAGAATTCTGTTCCTGTCTGGGAGATATTACAAATAATACTAAATATGTTGTTTGGAAAGAGTCCCATTATCTGTTAGTGCTCACAACAATCCTAGGGTAGGATCTATTATTCTAGCACAGATTAGAAAGCAAAGGCATAGAAAGGTTAAATGTTTTTCTAAAGGTCACACAGCCAGGCGTCCTTTCATTTGACTGCAATGGAAGGATGAGAAATATTCTGTTATTTGCTTTTCAGAATGAATGAATTTGTTGTATCAATTCATATTTCATTTATTTTCTAGAGGAAAATATTGGAGATGATATCTTAATTAAAGTTAAGCTGTAAGGTCAAAGGTGTTCTTGCCATTTCTTTCAAAAGGAGGTAAAAGCTGCCTATGATTTAGTTAAATGAAGTCTACAGGATAATGCTATCTTCTAATGTTTGGAGGTTGTGAACTATATGGAAGTAGTACCAGGAATATCAAAATGAATTATAAAATTATGTAAAGAATGCTTTGGAAAGAAATTCATATTTCCTGTACCTAATTAGGTAATCTGGGAAGCAAGAGCTATGGAAGCTGGGTGGCTGGGGAATGTCAAATGCAACCAGACTCTATAGTGAGAAAGAATTGCAAGATCCAATCCCTCCTAAGATGTGCGATGAATTAACTCCTTGGCTATCTGGACTCTTTTCAGCTGTTGTGATTCTATCCAGAGACATAAATTTCACGTGGATCTTTGCTTCCATTTGGCTAGTATGAAAGATTTTTGTTTTTTACTTTTTAACAAAGGGATCTCTGAAGAGTACCCAGATTTTTCTGCTTTCATTTTTACTAGGCTTACAGTGTACTCTAGAAACTCACAAATTCCCTCTATTTTTCATGAGCCCTGGGGTGAAAAGAATATGGGTTGTTTTTTAAACACATGGGGTATATATGTTTGTATAGGATTATTTCAGTAACAAAGTAAATACAGACCAAACATCGTCTGTATATTTAAGTTCTAATGGACTGACCCTATTTATTATATCTTCCGTGCCTTAGTTCAGGCTGCCATGACAAAGTACCATAAACTCAGTGGCTTATAAACAGAAATTTATTTCACACTGTTCTGGAGGCTGGAAGTCCGAGATCAGGTGCTACATGGTCAGGTTCTAGTGAGGCTTTTTTCTAGGTTGCAGACTGCTCACTTGTATCCTCACATGATGGAGAGGTCTGGAGAGGTCTTTTGTAAGACTACTAATACCATTCATGAGGATTCTTAATTAGTTCCCAAAGGTCCCACTTCCTAATAACATCACATTGAAAGTTAGGATTCCAACATACAAATTTTGGGGTGACATAACCACTCAGTCTATTGCCCTCTGTTTCTCCTTGGCTCTAACAATTGCAGGTATTAATGGGACCAATCAGTTTTTTATAACAATAAAGAACAGTTATGGATGCACTGAAAAGATAAAATTTTCTTGTATTGACTTTTGCATCATATAATTTGTACAATATCCTATAAAAATTTGAATTTCATCAACTCTAGGCTTTAAATCAAGGCCAAAATAGCCCAAAATAAAATGGAAAGCTGGCAGAAAATTGCTGCCTCCAAATTACCTAAGGTACTGAAATGAACTTAGAGAAAAATATTTTGCTCAATCTTTTTCTATGGTTAAATATTTTTTAGGCCCACACTTTACCAAAGTTTGTTCTACAAAAAGAATAAAAATAATAAAGTGCAGGTTTAGAATTCTACAATTTGCTGTCATTTTGGATTCATGGGCTTCGAAAGTACATCAGATTATTAAAGTATACTTAGAAGCAATACAAGTCCTTTAAGTAGTATCAAGCACTAAAGTCATTTCTTTTCAAACAAATTTTCACCCTGGACTGTTATATCTTATAACCCTTTAGTGGGTTCCCACTAGGACATGTCCAAATGACTTTGCCAGCTTTTCCAGTTTCCTTTTTACTTTTCCAGCTGAATATAGACCATGAGGTACATGCAATAAGAGCCTCAAATATTAAGCCATGACTCCACCCTCAAGGAATATTCAGCTCTTTAAATCAACACATTAATCAAAACTGGTCATATTACTTATTTGTTGCTGTGTAACAAATTACTTTGTAACTTAGCAGCCTGAAATAAGAAACATTTATTATCTCACAGTTTTTGCATGAGGAATCCAGGCACAGTTTAGAAGGGTAGTTTGGCTCAAGATCATGAAGTTAGAGTGAGGAGTCAGCCAGGGCCACAGTCAACCGAAGACTTCACCCAGGCTGGAGGATCTGCTTCCCACCTCTCTTACATGGTTGTTGTCTGACTTCAGTTCCTTGTTGGCTGGATGTCTCAGTTTCTGAACATGTGGAACTCTCTATAGGACAACTTGGCAGATGGCTTCTCCCAGAGTGAGTGCTAATTTTTGAAGTGTTACACCATCGCTTCTGCTTCTGCAGTATTACACATGACATGGAGTACTGACCAGCTTGTGCATGAGGAAGTGAAGTACTCAGGGGTGAGAATACCAGAAGGATGAGGTTATTGGGGGCCTCTGTGGAAGATAGCTACCAAACAGGTTTTTCTAAAAATTTCTTCTCTTGCATAGTACCCCTGCTATCACCCAGTTTCTAAATGCAAACACTGGATCCATTTTGTAGATGCTCTTTCTTATTCCTTAATACTATTCTATCAATCCTGTCAATCACCATGTTATAGAATCTACCATCTTAACATCCTTTGCATCTTTGATCTTCTTATCTTGTTGTTATTGCTTTAGATCTGGCCTTTTGCATTCATTGCAAAGGCATTTTCAATGACAGTATCTTGTTTTATTTCTTGTCATTTTTGGAGTCAATTTCAGCAATGTTAGCTCAGGCTGCCCTAGCAAAATACCATAGATTAGGTGGCTTAAACAACAGAAATTTATTGTTTCATAGTTCTGGATGCTAGAAATGCATGATCAGGGTGCAGGAACAATAAGGTTCTAGTAAGACTCTCTTCCTAACTTGTTGTAGATGGCCATTATTCCACTGCGCTCACATGACCTTCTCATACTATCATGTTGGGGGTTAGGCCTTCAACATATGAATTTTTAAAATTGAGAGAAAGACAAGCATCAATTTGTTGTTCCACTTATTTATGCATTCATAAGGGTACATGCCCTGATTGGGGATCTAACCCTCAAACTTGGAGTATTGGGACAACTCTGTAACCAATGTGCTAACCAGCCAGGGTCTCACAATATGAATCTTAAGGGGACACGATTCAGTCCATAGCATGCAATTTCAAATGGCTTAAAACTTTCTTTACTTTTCATGTGCTGTTCTGTCATGAATGCCTTTCCCCTTTTGCTTCATAGCACTAAAAGCCTGTTTAGAGAGAAGGCAGGAGATGGATAGGGTGTTCCATTCCTGAGAACAGAAGTGATCCTGTGACCAGCACTATAATGGGTCTGAGTCTTCCTATCATTGTCCCTATGCAGACATGCTCCAGCCCTTCACATGCAATGGCACTTCTGTTCTCTTTAAAACCCATTATATCATGATGTACCTCTGACAATAATTTTAAATAGCTGCCATACAGTCTTTGTTGATTCTCCCTGCACTGGTGTTTACACTGTCCTTTATAAATGCCAAAGGATATCTTTCAGTCCCCATTTGTCTGATTATTTCTTCTTAAACCTTCTACAAGGCTCCCTGAACTTCTATAAAACTTGCATTTTAGTGTCTAGCATGGTGCTGTTACTTTGTTATGCTTTGTTAAGCATTGAGTGTCAAAAATGCTTTTCGAGGACACAAAATAAATGACCAATACTCAAAATAATGGCAGAAAGAGAAGCAAAAACATACACTCTGAACTCAGAGTTGAAAGGTAGAGTGTAACAAGGGGACTCACAATCAGTGGCTGGGAGTGTCTGGTATACATTTTTACATTAATACTTATTGGCTATATACATACAAAAATTCTCAAGACATGGGGATTTTAAAATTTATTTGTAGTACTCTTTACTATCTTGATATTATATATGTACTTACATATTTTAAAGAAACTATTATAGGGACAAGTACTTTCTTAAAGAATCAGAGTTAAAGGTAGCACTGTTCAACATGTTATGTGTGCTATAAGCCAAGTCCTATTTGTATTTAGAACTGTGAAAGTATCATTCCCTCTAGAAAACTTTTCTGACACTTCTCTTCGTCTGTGATTCTTTTTATATAATTCACCTGTGATTTGCTGAAAAACTAAGGTGACTTATGACATATTTCAAATACCATCATCATGACCAAATTTTGATTGAATCAAGGAATCAGAGTTGGATGAGATCTTAGATGTCACTTTGTTTAACCTGCCACACAGAAGAGAAAGTGGTGTTGCTAGTACAGGGTTACACTATGTCTGCTAGCATGGCTTTCATTGTTAGAAAAGTTATCCCTTGTGTTGTATAGGAAATCTCAGTGACGAGCACTTGTGAGCCTGACTTTTAATGCTACAGAATGAATCCAACATTTTTTCACAAAATAGACATTCACATGGTTGAGTCCAGCAAGCCCATCCTGTCTTCTCTTTCTCATGCTAAAACACTGCTGTGTCCTCAGATGACTCAGGCATGGTTTTGGGGCTGGTAGAGCAGAGGCTAGTGTGGCTCAAGGTTTTGATTATTCCAAAGTTATAACTGAATGAAAAAATATTATCCCTTTCATTTACATTTTCCTATTCTGGGAAGTTAAAGAGTTTCTCTGTCACCTGAACTTTATGAATTAGTCATAATTCAAAGGAGTCCTTTAGCTGCAAATAAAAACCTAATTCAAACTAACTTAAATAAGAAAAGACTCATTTAACTGGCAAATCTAAGGGGTGGGTTCAGACAACGTTGGATTCTGGAATGCAGTGCCCCCTGGGTCCTATTCCTCTCTTTATATCTTAGTTCTGGTTACCCCCCGTTTGACTTAGTTCCTAAGTGGGCAGCCCCACAGGTGTCACCATTATAGCTGTGATTGTAGAAAAAGACGGACCATTTTTCTTGGTCTTTCTGTCAAAACACCTGAGAAGACTGGCTCAGCTAGGGTGAAGTGACCACCCCTGAATCAATCACGTGTCTAACTAGCTTGAAGTATTTTGGTCAAGCTTGTTTTCTGTGAACCCTTCCCCTCCCCCCTTCGGACAAGAATAAATGTGATCAGCTCCATCAGAGCCACTTGGATTGAGAAAGATTATTAGGGAATGGGGTCAGGGTTGGTTACCCAAGGAGGTGATGCTGGAAAAAGACAAGCAGACATCTACCAAGTTATTTAACAGTGTACTCTAGAAAGGCCATGTCTTAGATATTTGAAGTTCAAAGTGTGGAAATGATATGGCTGGACAAACACAGATGCAGTGGTCAGATGGAGCACCTTTTTATAATATGCCGGCCATTTTCAACTCAAAGTTTTCCCAAAGGTACCTTACAGAGTATCAGGGCTCAAACCATATTTTACTGTAATATTGAGAAGCTGCCTACAATGTGCTTAGGTTAATATTTTTAAAAAGTCACTTTTCCTCAGGAGCACAGTCTATTGGTTTATGGTCATAATGCTCACTTGCTTATGTGTCTGAGTTATATTACTTCATTGCTTGAAGCAAGGTCATACATTCTGTTCCATTTCTAAATCTATTCTGATTTGAAAGATTCCCTGTTGTGAGACTCTTCTTTATGATATTTAAAAACTACACGGAGATATGGAGGCAAAGCTAGATTAAAGTTGTACAAATCTGATTAACGTCGTCTGCTCTGTTTCAAAGGTCAGGTGCACTCAACAAATTTACTTTAAAATTATTTTGTTTATTTTGTGGACATATACATCATGAGCTTTCTAAAGGTCAAAAGTAGTGTTTGTTCTTGGATTCTAAAGCAATCTGATTTCCATTTACGGTATGCTTTGGTGACCCTAAATACAGAAGTAGGCCCAGTTAAGTCATATTTCCAGTTTGTGTTTGGTTTAATTTTCTCAAGAAGAAAATCCCTGCTAGATTAAAACAGTGCTGAAATATTATTTTCCCCAAATTACTTTTATTTTCAACTAGGTTTGTGAAAGAACGCTATTCATAAGTGACACCTGAACTATGAATGTCAGTTTCATGCCTATTCTGTTTTCAAAAGTGTAGAAACACCTTAGCAGGTTTCTTATTTGGAAACTGGAGTAAAGGTCAAAGTTAGGACTCCTGGAATTTATTAATGTTTACCTGGGAGAGATCCTGAAACTTTATTAAGTAATGTGTGTAAAGTCACTGTGTGCTTCACAGAGAAGAGGCTCCAATAAATTATAGTCTTATTTACTATTCAAAAATTCAAGGATCTATTTACATACACAAAGCACTTTTGCATTAATTATTTTAAGTAATTTTCCCCTTACAATATATACTTTACCAATACGAAAAGAAAATCTTTAGAATATTTTGTATTCATGTTCATTAACATTCCAGTGGAATGATAAACCTCAAAAAGATTCATGTGTGAATCAGTGAGGCATGGCTAATTACAGTTTTCAGCCACACAGCCTATAACATTCACCATGAAACACAGCGTCTGTTAAACACATCTCTCCGAATTTTGTTGGAAGACAGTGGTAGGAAATAGGGAGGTTGCAAATTGTAATTTAAAAATGTCTAAATATTTTAGGGGCCTGTACATTATGAATCTCTTTCAGGCAAGTATTTATCATAAGCATGACATCCTGTTGTCAAAACAGAGAAAAACCCCACAGATTTGCTTTAAAAACAAAAGTGAACAAAACAGAAACAATCACAAGTCCTGAGAGTGAACTGTGTTCCATGAGGAAACAAAAACTTCTTGGAACATTAGGAAATATGGGTTTATCATTAGTTTGAAAAATACATTTTATATTGAATTACAGAAATGAATTTTCCTACTCCTTACATAATCACCCTGATACTAGTTATGAGTCTCTCAAGTCCACAAATGTATTTAAAAGATGAAAATCTGAAAAGCAGAGGACACAGAAAAAAGCCGAATGTCATAACTAAAACATTTAAGTTTTGAAGCAATGTTGTAATGTATACTCAAAATCTTTTCTATTACTTTAATTTTGGTTTAAAATATTTTACCTTAATGCCATCCATACTGTCGAATACTCAAAGACTACATGAATAAAAAATTAGCATCCACATTTCATTTTATTTTTTAAATTTAGTGTTATTTCAATGACATAACTACTACATGGTTAAAAAAAAGTCCAGAAGTTCAGAATGGTATAAAGTAGAATAAAAGATATCCTGCCACTTAACCCATCTCATTCCTCCAACCATTTTTCAGTCACCTGGGATGCTCCCAGAAGTTTTCTACACAAGCTCAGATGAGGTCCACAATCTCTTATCTGCAATTCTGAAATCCAAAAAGCTCTGAAAACCAAAAGGCTGATCTGATAGGGGACTAATTTTATTGTTTGCTTATTTCATATATATTTTGTTGCAGAAATATTAAAGTCTGATTTCAGAGAGCTTTCCCAAGACTGCTTTAGGAGTGTTGTACACTAGGTGGTATAGGCATATATTACCTTTTAAAAAGCAAAACCAAAAAATTACTAATTTCTAAAACACATCTGTCCCAAAGGTTTTGGATGACTGATATGGATTTCAACAATTATACGTATAACACAGTCCTTTTGTGTTTACACAAATAGAACATATTATATATACTCTGACAAGTACATTTATGAAACATTTTTCCTTAAGACCTTACCGTGGATCTCCATGATCTGGCTTCTTGTTACCTTTGACCTCATTTCCCATTACTTTTCCTCTCACTCTTCTCCAGCCATGTTACAGAACAGACTTGGGGGAGGGGCGAGGGTGAATGATATACTATACCAAAAGGACCCCCCCTTTTTCTCTAGGGTTCCCCCCACCTACTAGGTTTGCTTTGCCTACCACCAGAGAAAAGACATCTCTCAATGGCAGAGGCTGGTGAAAAGGAAAGGAATTATTTATTTAAAAGTTATACAGACTTGATTTATTTGAGAACCAAGATGGCGGCGTAGGTAGACACACTGCGCCTCCTCGCACAACCAGAACTGACAGAGAATCGAACAGCAAGGGGGACCAACACCAAGAAAATAGAAAATAACCATTCATCCAGACTGGTAGGAGGGGCGGAGACGGGCACCGGGGTGGAGAGGACTCTCGCGGCTGTGGCGGGACTGAGACTGGCGGAGTGTGGGACAAATGGCGCAGGCAGTCCGAGCACTAGCAGACCCTGCGGCCCCACATCTGCGCAGATAAACCCAGAGGGCCGGACTCAGAGTGGCGGAGAGTGGGGCAGGCAGAGCAGCGGGTAGCACCCCGCGGCACCAAATTCGCCCACAGATAAACCTGACGAACGGCGGGCAAAGAAGCAGACCGTGCAACCCAGGGCTCCAGCTCCGGGAAATAAAGCCTCAAACCTCTGATTGAAAGCGCCCCTGGGGGTTGGGGCGGCAGCAGGAGAGACTCCCAGCCTCACAGAAGAGGTTGTTGGAGAGACCCACAGGGGCCTAGAGTGTGCACAGGCCCACTTACTCGGGAACCAGCACCAGAGTGGCCCAGTTTGATTGTGGGTATCGGGATGAAAGATTGAAATCTGGAGGAGAGTGAGGCGGGCGCCATTGCTCCCACTCGGCCCCTCCCCCTCGTACAGCGTCACAGCTCAGCGACCAGCGTTACCCCGCCCTGGTGAACACCTAAGGCTCCGCCCCTTAAAGTAACAGAGGCGCCAAGACAAAAAAAAAAAAAAATGGCCCAAATGACAGAACACTTCAAAGCTCCAGAAAAAATACAACTAAGCGAGGAAGAGATAGCCAACCTATCGGATGCACAGTTCAAAGCACTGGTTATCAATATGCTCACAGACTTGGTTGAATCTATTCGAAAAACAGATGAAAAAATGAAGCCTATGCTAAGAGAAACAAAGGAAAATGTACAGGGAACCAATAGTGATGAGAAGGAAACTGGGACTCAAATCAATGGTGTGGACCAGAAGGAAGAAACAAACATCCAAACAGAAAAGAATGAAGAAACAAGAACTTGGAAAAATGAGGAGAGGCTTAGGAACCTCCCGGACGCCTTGAAACGTTCCAACATCCGAATTATAGGGGTGCCAGAAGGAGAAGAGGAAGAACAAAAAATTGAAAACTTATTTGAACAAATAATGAAGGAGAACTTCCCTAATCTGGCAAAGGAAATAGACTTCCGGGAAGTCCAGGAAGCTCAGAGAGTCCCAAAGAAGCTGGACCCAAGGAGGAACACACCAAGGCACATCATAATTACATTACCCAAGATTAAACGCAAGGACCTACATCCAAGATTACTGTATCCAGCAAAGCTATCACTTAGAATGGAAGGGAAGATAAAGTGCTTCTCAGATAAGGTCAAGTTAAAGAAGCTCATCATCACCAAGCCCTTATTATATGAAATGTTAAAGGGAGTTACCTAAGAAAAAGAAGATCAAAAATTGGAACAGTAAAAATGACAGCAAACTCACAGTTATTAACGGCCACACATAAAACAAAAACGAGAGCAAACTAGGCAAACAACTAGAACATGAGGGTTGTCATTAAGGGAGTGGGAGGGGGAGAGAGGGGGAAAGGTACAGAGAATAAGTAGCATAGATGATAGGTGGAAAATAGACAGGGGGAGGGTAAAAATAGTGTAGGAAATGTAGAAGCCAAAGAGCTTATAAGTATGACCTATGGACATGAACTATAGGGGGGGAATGTGGGAGGGAGGGGGGTAGGCAGGATGGAGTGGAGTGGGGGGGGAAATGGGACAACTGTAATAGCATAATCAATAAATATATTAAAAAAAAGAAAAAAAAAAGTTATACAGACTTAGATTTATGACTTAATGTCTTCTTAAAATACTAAAGTTCTTTAGAATAACCACAAACACACACAGTCCTTCCTTCTCCCTCTGCCCTGTCTGGGGTACCTTATCTCAGGAAAAGAAGTCCATGGTTCAGGCAGCCCCTTGGTTCCTGCACCATCTGCTGTGTTGCCTCTGCGATCTCTGGTTAATCCAGAGCCCTGTGGCACCCTCTCATGGCCCACCAGCAAGAGTCTTTTCTCCCCTTTTCTTCCCGGCAAAGTCTCTCCTGCTGCCTAAGCCACGTGGCAAAAGGGAGCACCCCAAAGCTGCGTGGTCCTGACTCTCACCCAAGCCTGGGGTCCCCACCTCTGCCAAAGCCATGTGGTCCCCCCCTACTCTGCCAAAGCCATGTGGTCCTCTCTGAAAAGATGCCCAGGCCGCGTGGTCCATGAAAAACGCCAAATGGCTCCCGCGCCTGAGTTTAAATCCCAGCACCAATCTTCCTTTGCAGTCTCATTTCCAGCTTCTCCCACAATTGGCCACAGCTGCCAGCATTCTGCACAGGTGTGGCCCTGTGGTGTGGAGCCAATCATCTCCAAGCTCTTCTGGACCCCATTACAAATCCCTATTTGGGGCACCCCTCTTGGTTGTACCCTGTTACAGCCACATGGGTCTCCTTGCTATTCTTCTACCATGCCAAGCTTGTTTATTTTTAGGCCCTTGTACTTACCATTTCCTCTGAGATTCTTCCACAGATTTTCTCAAGGGTGGTCCCCTCATTTAATTGATACCTTTGTTCTAATAAAACCTTATCAAATAGGCCTTTCTGGCCACTTTATAGAGGAAAACCACACATCAATTTTTAGCCCCTTACTCTGCTTTTAAAAAAATCCTCATATGAGGATATGTTTTATTGATTTTAGGGAGAGAAAAAGCAGTAGGGGGAAAGAGAGAGATAGATCCATGGGTTGCCTCACATATGTGCCCCAACCTGGAATCCAACCCACAGCCTTTTGGTGTACGGGGATGACAGCTGATGCTCCAATAGAGCCTCCTGGCCAGGTCTGTTTCGCCCCCTCCCCCGGCCCCCGCCGCTCCGTAGCATTTCTCAACACCTATGATATATTATAAACTTGCAAATTAGGTCTGTTTTCTCTACTAGAAGTTCCATGAGGGTAGGAATTATTTTTACGACTTATTTACTGCTTCATCCCTAGTACCTAGAATAATTCCTAACATACATTAGGTATTCAATAAATATTTGTTGAATGCATTTTTTCTTTGCCTCAAAGTTAAGCAATTCAGTTGTTCTAAGGCTCTCTTATGGAAAACTGAGAAGCAGGACTACAAAACCCTCATGAGCTGGAACTTGGGACACTTCCAGCCTCTTTCACCATTACCCTACTTCACCCTAGGTGGTGGACTGATGCATCTACCTTGTCTGAGCTCTGGCATTTGCCATGTGCCTAGAGTCCCTTTCTCCTCCACTGTAGGTAGTAAAATTTGCCTCATTATGGCATCAACTTCTATGGTATCACATTGATTCATTCATCTTTTTATTCGTTTATGGTCTCCACAACATTCATTGGTAAATCCTAGCACCTAGCACAGTGGTTGGCCCAGAGTAACCCTCAACACATGAAAAAACTGAGCTGAATTGAAATTGTATCCCATTCTGCAGTGTCTTCTACTAAAGAAATATATTTTTTAATTTTTAAGGAATGCTTTTAATGTATTTTTCTTCTAGAATGATGAAATGCCTTTAAAGCTGGAGTGAAACCAGGGCAATGTGTTAAGAGGCAAAATTTCTTGAAAGAGGGTGATGAAAAATCTTAGCTTATCTGTGAGCTACTGTAGTGAGATCACACCTTGGACACTGAGCTTAGTTTTATGCACCTTATGTTCTAGGTAACTGGAGGATGATTGCAAAAGATGGCAGTAAGAAGGATTAAGTGTGATTATTTATGAGATATAATTAAAAGACGACAGAATGCATATGTTCACTAACTATAGGGAATAGACACATCTCTAAATATCTGATGAACAAATCCACCCACAGGCTACATTTAACAAAGAACAATGAAAGGATAAATGAGATGAGAGAATAAAAGAAGATGGGGTAAAACTTAGAAAATTTTCAGCATATCATGAGATGGTGCTTATTGGCAACCAGAATTCTCCAATAACAGCCAAAAACCTGAATGATTATTGGCTGAGAAATTTGTGGAGTCTGGAGCATTGGAGTACAGCTGAATCTCCTAAACTTTCTATACTTTGAATTGTAAAAACAATGCATCAGTTTTCTTTTTTCTAATATAATATTTTCATATTAGATGTGACTTTTTCAGTTAAATACCCCCAAGATTCTTGTCTGAAAGTCTAGATTATGACTCGAATCTACAGCAGAGATGAATTATGCAGAAGATTGGACTCTTTGACCCCTAAGGCCATTCTAGTTTTAAAATTCTGTTTCCTGTGTAGCTCCTGTGTGCTTAAAGAAGAGCTGTTGCGAGTGTTTGTGACTAAAGCAGAAGAGTATGTGATCATCAGGCTTACCACACATGAGGATAGTCCCAAACTTTGTGATAATAATGGGAACTTATTGCTAGGTAACTTTTGTCTGTTTGCTTTATGGCTTAGTTGAATGTCACGAGTGGTACAAATGTCACATCCTCCTACTGCTGTTGGTTCTTTGAGGCCATAACACAGTCACTCATTGACCACATACTGTTGAATAAAACAAAAACAAAGTTCTTGCCTTCACAGAGCTTACATTTATTTGGAGAATACAGGTGATAAACAGAAAGACAAATAAATGGTGACTGTAATTTCAAGTAAAGCTATTTGCTATGAAGAATTGCTATAATGGCATAATCCAGAGAGGTCTTTCACAAAACCGTCTTCTAGGTCTTAAGAACAAAGTCTGCGCACTTAATGTTCATTTCTCAAAAAATCCCAAACCCTTTGTTTCTTCAATACCAAGAAAGGAACAACATAGTGTCTCTGGCAATATTTCTTTAAATTCCCTTTTCCTCTTTTCTTGATTTCCTTGCTCTTCTCTCTGACAAACCCCAGACTCACTGAAGCCTCAAGTCCCCAGAGTTCATATTTCTCAGTGTAAAAGAGGCTTTTGTTGTTAACAGTTTTTGGTTTGTGTGTCTCATTGAGGATTTAGAAAATACTGTCTATCTTAATTGTTCACATAATGAGTCATATAAGGTGGTAGGTTGCTTAATTTTTTGACTTATTCTGCTAGTCTCAGTGACATGAGCTTGTGGTGGTGAACCACACCCACATGTAGCAGATACTATTGGTACCCTGCCAGTACCTCCACTCCCTTACTATTTCAGTGTACACTAGCTTGACTTCCAATGGCAGCTCCTGTCTCTCTGGCCATGGAAGCAACGCTGCTTCTCTCATATAGCATACCTGAAGAACTAGGGATTTCACAGCCTCTGAAATGAGCCCCAATCATGGATTGAAGTGAGTTGGTGTTCAAATAACCTAGTTCATTTGTCCCTTTGGTGGGATAGGTTAGTCCAAGGCATGGGTTCCACATTGTTTCCTAATGTTCCCCAGGAAGATTAAGCTCCAATCACCCCTTGTAGTGACATGTTTGATAGTGTACTATTTTTTTTGTTTGTTTGTCTTCCCGTCCCTATTTCACTTTCCTATTCTCCTACTGGTGTTTCCTGCAATTACATCTCAAATAAACTACTTGCACTGGAATACCTCTCTCAGGATATACTTCTGGGAGAACTCAAACTAAGATACCATCTCTAGGTGATTATTAAGTTGCAGATCAGATCTCCCCACTGATTGTTTTGGCACTTGGATGTCCTAGGTCTGACGCAAATGCATGTCTTAATGCTCATTATGAATGTATGTATTGTTGAAGATCATAGCTGGCCCTCCACCCAGCAGATAGCAGAAGTAATGCCTATATGCTCATACTAGGGTGCCCAACAATGGTTTAATAATCATTACATACCACTGTTTAGATTTTGAATATGTTTATGACATTTGCCTTTTGATTGCTAAGTAGTAGATATAAAGATTATAGGCTGATATTTTCTCAGGAGGAGTCTAGTTGTTGCACTTTCCAGTTTCATATGGTTCAGTGATTTCTTCTGCATTCTGTCTAGCTGCTGACACATGTGCTGAAATCTCTCATGCCAATCAGCTTGAGAAAAGCTGGGACTGCTGAGCTGAATGTGTGTAAAAGCTAGAAAGAACTGTTGTATTACAGGAAACAACCCTAAATTGACAGAAGATTATGGTAGGAAGCCTGATCAGGAGTTTCAATCCCTGTGCACAAAATTAGTCTGTATACATATTGATCACACTCCTGCTGTTTTATCTGTAATTGTTTTCAATTTTACCTAGCTCTTCACAATTATTTAATATTTTATGTGGTCCTGGTGTCTGTGTGGTGGTGACCTCTAAAATGACCATAATCCACTGTGACATTCTCTGAGAGTCATGCTTCCTAGGACATCAGCATTTTACACCAGGACATTTTACAGGACACCTTGATATTCTCTGTGAGGGTCAAATATTAGAAAGGATGAGGGATCTAAGACTTGGTGTAATCACTCCCAAGTATTGAAGCAAAACCAAAGGAAAAAAGAGAAAAGGAAACAACACCAAGAAAAGTAGGGATATATTTTAGTGTTTGTCCAGTGTAATTGCTCTTTGTTTCTTCCTTTGAAATGCAAACGAAGCCTCACAAATATCTCGTCTTCCTTGGTACTAGGGTTTGGAGGGGAGGAGGCAATCTTGAAGAAGTGGGTTCACTATAAGGAGTAACATGTTATACTAACAAGAGTCTGAAGGCCAGGATTCCAGTCCCTGCTTATAAGCTGTACAACTTTGTGAAAATTGTTTAGCTGCTCTGCAATCTTCAATTGCATTTATTGCAGAATTAAGTTTACCTCTCATACCCCACTAGACCAGAAGCATCTTAAGGTTTGGAACTCAGTCTGATTCAGTGATTTCTCTAGTACCCACACGGCATCAGGCACAGACTATATTAAGAGGATGATTTTGAATTTAAAAAAAGAACAAGCACAAGGGCCCCATGGTGGTGAGTGCTGGATTTAATTGATATGTCCCAAAGACAGAATACAGAATAATTCATTCCATTATTCAAGATATACTTATGAATGCCTACTATGTATACTAATACAATATACGGCTTTACATGTACATATATTATACTATATAATATATATTTGTAGGTGCTAGAAATATTGCAGTGATCAGAACAAAAACCCACATCTGCATAGATCTTTTATTCTAGTAGGCAAGAGGATAAAGAAAGACAAAAAAATTATAGACAATGCTAGGTATTTATAAGTGCTAAGGAGAAACATTATATAAAAAGTGGAGAAAGGAAAGGCGGGGAACCTGTGGTGAAATTTTACTAAGAAAACAAGGGAACCCCAAGTGTAGTAGTAAACTGAGTCAGGTAATGAATGGCCTGTGAGCCTCTGTTCTGACAGAAACATAAAGGAAGGTTTGGTTTGGGAGGAAAGAAGGAAGTAAAACGCATCATAGCTTAAAGAATTGTTACTTTTTCAATTTGGAAAAAATACAAAGATTGTGAGATTTAATACAAAAATTCCTCTCTAGGGGAATTCTCACCTCAGCTTCTCTGCTGAGACACACTGCTTTGCGCCCCCGAACAACTTCTGATTCGCCCGCTGGAGGCTCGCGCTCTGTGCCTATTGACCCCTGTGCTTGTTCCCAGAAGAACGGCCATCTTGGGTCCCTCTCCCACCGCGGGGCCTTCTGGGAATTGTAGTCACCGGGCTGCTCCCTCCGGTCGCGGGAGTTTTTGCGCTCTGTTCCCGGGCCCCTCAGGCAGCACCCCTGTGGGCACACGCCCAGGCGCTGTTCCTGCCCCGCGCTCCCTCCCTCTGCCTTTCACTTCCCAGCTGCCAAGATCTTGGAAGGTAGGGGCGGCGGGGCAAGCGCAAGTGGAACAGTGTTTCTGGGGCGCGGGTGTGGGTTGCACGTGCGTCCTGTCATCACCCTGGCTGCCCAGTGGGGCGGGGCTGGGCCCCCGCCGCACAGCTCGTTGGCAGGTGGGGATCTGTCAGGAAGACCCTCAGCTCTCCCCTCCCCTTCCTCCCCCACCCCGCCCTGGACCTTTTCAGAGCCAGTTACTGAGCGACGGCCCACACTCTAACCCGCCCCCTCCTGCGCTGCATTTTGTAAGTGGGTAAACGGAGGTAGGCCACACCAGTGTTTCCAAGGATGCCTCAGTTCCCAGCCCTGGTGGTGTAGTTGGCACTGGCCGCTTTTGGATGATTTGTTAGTTTCATAGGCAAGTAGCAGGGATTTCTGCGCCAACGGACCTGTGTGAAACACCCAGCTCTGGGCTCCCCAAAGGGAGTGTAGGGTTGAACACGTGCTCTGGACAGGAACCAAGCAAGGCACTGGACAGTATTTTAGGAGAGAATTTCACACTTAATTTTCAAAAAACAAAAAACATCGAATTTGTTATTGTGGGAGAAGTCATTAGTAGTCTGTTGGACTTCCTTATACCTATTTCATGGCTTAATATTTTTATATGAAAATATTCAGGGATTAAAAGGTATATTCATATGGGGCACTGGAGGGGAAGGAGGCCTGTTAATGGAATTGGAGCTGGGCTTAAGCTTTCTTTCTAGGGTCAAATTCTGCCTCTGCCGTACGTCCTGGGACCAGCCTCTCACAGTGCTTTTCTGGGAAAAACGTATAGCTCCCTGCCCACGTGGCACAAAGATGCTACCTGGAGCCAAAATCTAAGTGAGGTCTTGCTTGTGAAAGTTTGCCGCTTGCATTATTCTGAGGTCTCTCAGAAATGTGCGGTTGCGTCGGAAAGTCTTGGACCTAGGTCACCTGTGGGACTACCCGGGGCCGCCCCATCTCGCGTCTCTTAAGGTCAACTGTCCTATCAGGCTCCATCTTACTATCCGCAGCTCGAGCAGCGGAGGCTTCTGGGAGTTTGTGTCCAGTCTCGCATTTCACGGGGGCGGGAGGAGGGGCGGGCTGGTACTCCACCTCCCAGCATGCTATTTCGTGCTGAGAGGTGTCTCCTGGGAGATGAAGTCTCGCCTCCAGCGGTTCTGTGTAGGAGCCCTTGACTCGCAAATAAGCTGGCGTGTGGCCCTCTGTTGCTTGCTGCTAGACTTTGGGTCCACCCGCTGTGAGCTGAAACTAGAGAGATATATTTAGTGAAGATGTCTTTTGTTGTTGTCATTGACTGAATGTGCTCTTGCAAGTACTACTTAGGGGATTATTGTATACACTTTTTTGCGTATTAGGGATTAGGCATGTTTTTAAACACAGGTAATAGTCGACAGTGTAAATTACAAAGAGTGTTTATATTATCCCTTAATAACATTGTATTTCCCATTTGCAGATGAGAAAAAAAACTTGAGAAGATGATTTATCCAGGGTCACACACCTACTAATAAAATGAAACATATTTAACAAGTGAATAAATATATATTTGTATGTAAAAACATAGAAATATACTTTATATATATAAAATATGCATATTCTTATATAAATATGTTTCTATATATTATTCATATATTATATATGAAAATACATTATATTTTTAAATGAACATATAATACATTCATATATAATATATAATGTATAAATATATAAAATTATATATAATTATGAATAAGTTTATATACAATATGAATATATAATTATAGACATACAAATACATATTTAATATATCAACATATAAATATATGATATATTTATACAGCATATAAATATATAAGATATATATTATATAGATATATAAATATATAATGTATAATTTATAGATATATAAAATATATCATATATATTTATACTTTAGTTATTATAGTTTAATCCCCTCAAAAGCTATATGCAAGATATAACCATTTTCATATGCACTTTATATTTTTATTATTATTGAAAAAACTTTTAACTTTTTAAAAAGTATTTTTATTGATTATGCTATTACAGTTTTCCCAATTTTCCCCCCTTTATGCCCCCTTTGCCCTGCCCACCCAACCTTCCAGCATTCCTCCCCCTTATTTCATGTCCATGGGTTGTATGTATAAATTCTTTGACTCCTCTGTTTCCTATACAATTTTTTATCTCTCCCCATCTATTTTATGCCTTCTAATTATGCTTCTTCTTCCCTGTACCTTTCCCCCTCTATTTTTCCTTTCCCCCTCCCCACTGAAAATCCTCCAGGTGATGTCCATTTCTCTGATTCTCTTCCTGTTCTGATTGTTTGCTTAGTTTTTGTTTCCATTGTTTTTCTTTCCTTTTAGGTTCATTTTTTGGTAGTTATGAGTTTGTTGTCATTTTACTATTCATATTTTTGATCTTCTTTTTCTTAGATAAATCCCTTTAACATTTCATATAATAAGGGCTTGGTGATGATGAACTCCTTGAACTTGACCTTATCTGGGAAGCACTTTATCTGCCTTTCAATTCTAAATGAAAGCTTTGCTGGATAGAGTAATCTTGGATGTAGGTCCTTTTCATGACTTCAAAACTTCTTTCCAGTCCCTTCTTGCCTGCAAGGTTTCTTTTGAGAAATCAGCTGATTGCCTTATGGGAACTCCTTGGTAGGTAACTCTCTACTTTCTTCTTGCTTCTTTTAGGATTCTCTGTTTATCTTTAATCTTGGGTAACTTAATGATGATGTGCCTTGGTGTGTTTCTCTTTGGGTCCAACTTCTTTTGGGACTCTCTGGGGTTCCTGGAAGTCTATTTCCTTTGCCAGATTGGGGAAGTTTTCCTTCATTATTTGCTCATATAAGTTTTCCGTTTCTTGCTGCTGTTCTTCTCCTTCGGGCACCCCTCTAATTCAGATATTGGAACATTTCAGGTTGTCCCAGAGGTTTGTAAGACTCTCTTCACTTTTTTGAATTCTTGTTTCTTCATTTTGTTCTGGTTGGATGTTTATTTTTTCCTTTTGTTCCAAATTGTTGCTTTGACTCCTGGTTTGTCACTGTTGGTTCCCTGAATATTTTGCTTTATTTCACTTTGGGTGTCCTTCATTTGTTTTTTCATTTTTTGACCAAGCTCAGTCAGATCTGTGAGCATTTTGACTATCAGGGCTTTAAATTCTCCATCAGATAGGTTGGCTATCTCCTCATTGCTTAGTTCTTTTTCTGAAGTTGTCTGTTCTTTCATTTGGACGATATTTCTTTGTCTTGGTGCAGCTGATAGGTCTTAAGGGGGTGGAGTCTTAGGTATTCACCCAGGTAGGGCAACCCTCCTTGCTGCACTGTGGCGCTGCCTGTTGGGGAGGGGCCAGAGAGGGAACAGTGTGGCTTGCCTGCTCATCTCTAGCCCCACTTTCCAATGAACTCTTGTGTGAGACTGGGAGTCTTTCGCACGGCAGCATCTGCCATAGTCCACAGTCACCTCTGAGTCTCAGTTTTGCCTTCAGTCAGCCCTGCCCATGCAGTCCACTGCCTTGCTGCAGTTTTTCTGAGCCGGCCCACGTGGTCCGCTGCCTTACTGGTCTGGTTGTTCTGGTTGATTTTTTCTTTAATTCCTTGGTTGTTGGAGTTCCATGCAGTTTGATTTTCTGGCGCTTTTGGTTGTTTATTGATTTTAGATTGGTTGTTATTCTCCTTTTAGTTGTGCAAGGAAGCGAATGGTTTCTACCTACACCTCCATCTTGGCCGGAACTCTCACATGCATTTTTTTGTATTAGAAAACTAGGAGAGTTAATCAGTGTGCCCGAGTTAACTTGGCTTACTGAACAGAAGTGCTGATATTGTAATCCAGTCTACTTGACAGTCTCTGCTTAGAAGAAGAATTTACCTTACAGAGTGAGAGGGAGCCCAACCTTTCTGAGTATAGGATTTGGAATCTTTCCGTTATACCATGTTGCCTTTGTAGTTAGACACTGAACATTAGAGCAGCAAAATCCTTGGTGATAGTTTAAATCCGGGCATGTAGTAAAGGTTCCACAAATGTTAGTTATATATAGATTTTTAATACCTTTGTTTTATTTTAATTTAAAAGAAATTATTAATTGATTTTAGAGAGAGAGAGAGGAAGGGAGACAGAGAGAAACATTGATTTGTTGTTCCTCTTATTTATACATTCATTGGTTGATTCTTGTATGTGCCCTGACCAGGGATCAAACACACAACCTTGGTGTTCTGGGACAATGTTCTAACCAACTGAGCTACTCTGCCAAGGCCCGTAACACCTTTATTACAGAGATGAAGAAATTGGCCCAGGTGGTAAAGCAGTTCGTCTAAAGTCACATAGTTGGTTTGAGTCACAGATGAGACTATACCAAAATGTCTAATTTCCAAGTCCAGGATTCTTTTCATTCTACCAGCAGTCAGCTTAGCAGGAACACCAGATGTGAAGCTGTTTAGATAATGATTTCTCTCCTAATTTTTTCTCTCCAGGCCACAGACCAGGACCAATTGTTATAAAGTCTCTTTTCTTATTATTGGTAATGTTGTAGTATTTCATTAATTCAACACATTTGTTTGAGCATGTTTATATACTTATCTCTCTTTAGCTGCAGGAGCCTCCTGGATGAAGAGTAGCTGGAAGGACTTTATAAATCATTGAATCTAACTCATTTCATAAATGAGAGGAATGAGGTACAAAGTGGTCCATGGTCTTCATCTACTGCACTTATGTCAAAAGTATCCTGTTTCTGCAAGGAGGCCAGATTCTGGATGCCTCATAGTACTGTATGTGACCTTTAGGCTCATGATTTCTTTCACTGGGTATGCTCATCCTTGCATTATTGCTGTGCATGTTTGATGGAGTGCTTTCAGAAATGTTTCTGTGTCCCTATCTTTTTGCATGTATATGCAGCTTCAATATGCTCCATTTCTATTTTGGAAATTAGTCTTATTTTGGCTCCTAATACTTCTTTTCCTCTTTCAGATACTTGAGAACAAAATATGACACTGTGTTTGCATTCACATACATTAAAATCTAACACTCTAACATAGGATATCTGAAATGACCACGAGTTGTTTGAATTATACAAAAGTTTTGTTTCCTATTAGAAGATACACTGACCCTTTCAATTACATATTTACAGACAATAAAGCAGGCAACCCTCACCTCTTGTGTGTGAAAGATGATTTCTACTTAATAATTACATAATAAGGTAACAGCTTTGTAAATTAGTGTCTAAACATTCCTGAGATAGTCACTATAGGAGATATTCTTCCCATCACCCTCTATTCACACCTTCCCCCCATCCCATCCCGCACTCTCCCAACAGACACTCTGATCATTTAGCTTCCAGCATAGTGCATGACCACTAGTAGACACTGGAAAAATATTTGCAGAATTGCATTCACAAGCACTCCTGAACTCTGTTCCTACATCTTTTTCTTGAATCTCAGTTTTCTCTTCTAATGCAGCTTTGAAATATTAGGTAGGGCAAAAGTAGGTTTATAGTTGTATGTGAAACACAGGGTTTATTCTTCTATTATTATTATTATTGTATTATTTTCAATACAAACAACTGTAAACCTACTTTTGCTCCACGCTGTATAAGATGTAGCGTGTTACTTTCCTTTCAATGTCTACATTGCAGAGAAAAATCTCAGCCTTTGAGATTATCCTCTAAGGGGCTGTTTCTTTGGGAATGTCAATGTCTGTTATTTCTCAGATGAGAAATAGATCCAAATAGCAAAATGTAGCAGAGAAGAAATAGAGAGTGGTAGTCTGTAGTCTTATGATTTAAATCCCAGCCCTACCTCTTAGGCTGGTTACTTAGCTCTTGGCTTTTTCTAAAAATAGGACAATAAGCATTTTTACCTCAAAGTGATGATGAAGATTAAATAAGGTACCGAGCTTAAAGCTTTCAGCATGTTGTCAGGCACTCAATAGCTTGTATTCAATAGCTGAATAGAACTCCTTCTTTTATTAAATGTAAACTTGATATTTGAAAATATATCAGATTTACTCAAGATTTAAACTTGGGTCAGAAATCTATTTTATAAAAGGATTTGCCATTTGTTTTCTTAGAATAGTAAGCCTGGCCATCACATTTAATATATGAAGTTACCCACAACTCTTGATAACCCGTCTTGTCAGCTCAGTGACACTCTCTTTTGTGGGCCAACAGATATTGAAGCTTTTGGCTCTGCTCTGCCTGCTTAGAGGTTCCTGATCTATGGTTCCATCTATGTATTAAATCTTGGATTGAAAAGCAGCATGCTTCTGTTAGTGGGGCCTTCTGTCCACTTCTAGAAAGGCTGAGTCTATTCCAGGAGCCTCAGGGTTAAAGTGGAGCAGTTGTCCTCCAGCTGGGGAGAAATCCCAGGGCAGTGGTCATGTGGACATGGCAGTGCTCCTTTCTAAAGCTGGCAACTTCAATAGCCATGAAGTTACTGATAAGGAGGTGAGTTAGAGAAAAGGGGTGATGCAGGGGAAGGGGAAGAGAAAAGAGGAATGAGGATCACAGCAAGAGCAAATTGCAGATAGACAAAGGAAAGAACTGAGGTCCTCAGTATCCTAAATATGTATTTATTCATCTCATTTATCCTGCTCCTAGCTCTGTGCCAGACACTGTGCCATTATACATTGCAGAAATAGCAGTGAATGTGGCTGACTTGGAGGGTCATGGTGGTGAGAGGATGTACATTCTAGTTGGGAGGAGCTTAGAGGAAGGAAGGGAGGAAGGATGGGGTGAGTTGGGATTTGGTGAGCAGAACTGTCTCTGGGCTTGGGGTATAAAAATCAATGGATGGGGGAGGTGGAGGAGATGAGGCTGCAGGGGCAGGCATGGGTGATAGGCAGAGTCTAATTACCTGTATTGTAAAGGAAGTTTGGACTTAATTCAAGGACATTTGGGAAACCGTTTAACAGTCTTAAGTAGAGAAATGAAATTATTTGATTTGTTTTCTAAAAAGTTTAGAGGCAGTATGGACGATAAATTTGTGAGAGGTAATAGTTGATGTGGGAAAACTGGTAGGCATGTGCTTCTTTAACTTTAAGGTATGTATGAACTTACTGCTTGTCTTAAAATGTGGATTCTGATTCAGTAGATCTGATATGGGCCTGAGTTCAGTATTTCAGTATAACAGACAGATGCTGCTGACCCAGGGACTGTACTTTGAGGAGCAAGTACTTAGGAAACTCTTGAGTGTTCTAGGTGAGAGATGATGTGGTTAAAAGAATGGACTCTAGAGGACAAAAGAGCTGGATTCTAATATTGGTTCTGCCACTTCCTTTGCTGTGTGACTCTGGGAAAAGGTGTCCCACTCTCTTTGAGCCTCAATTTCCTTATCTGTGAAATAGGGGTTATAATTCCTATTGTAGAGTGATGTTTAAAGTTTTCAGTGAGGTAGTCCATGGGAAGTGCTTACCACAGTAATTGGCAGTCAATAATGCTAGCTTTAATTTTACTCTTACTGTTATTAATAAAAATCACAACTTTATGCACCATGCTCTGTTTCCTTATTAATCATGTTCTGAATACTAGGTGAAATAGATTACCTTTAATTCTACTGTTTTTGTTTCTGTCTTGCATATAAAGTCTGAAAGTTCTTCAGTCCTTTGTAAAAACTTGAGTGTTATGGGCAAATAGATATATTTCTTCCACGAAATTAAGTCTATCTAAATTTGAGGGGAAGAAATCTGGGATCCATAAAGTACCATACTATATCTGATTAAGATAGGAATTTGAGGCATCTTGCCTCCTAATGTAAATGTATTTAGCCCGATTATAGTGCCTACTTCTTCACAAACTTTAACCTGTTTGGATTGCTTTCCAACCAGTGATTCTCAGCCCTCTTGCAAGTTAGAATCACCTCAGGCTGGTCCCATCCAGATAAATTAAAATCAGAGTATGGGAGGCAGGCATTAGTATTTTCTTTTTTGAGTTTCTCAGATGATTCTGAAGTGCATTTAGGAATGAGAATCACTGGTTCTAACAACAGAACATGAGATGAATCAGGTACAATTAACAGGTGAAAAGCCTTGGTAGTGAATGGAATATCTAGAAAGTAGCATTTTGAAGGCTTTGGGAGTGAAAGAGATAATGTCTCATCACAGATCTCTCACAGAATTTGAACTAACTACAGGCTGTGCCCTGGGAGATATCTTTGAAGTTAATTACCAAGGACCCCAATGACTCCGCCCCCTTGTATCTCTTACCTGAGTCAGGATTCTCTTCAAAGTTGAGTCTCAGGCTCTGTTTTTCTTCCTGGTATTTAGTTTGTTCTAATTGTCATGGCTGAAAAAAGTATTAACCCATTAAAACCATGTTCAGAAGAAACTGAATTGCATGCTTTCATCAACAATGTGTGCCCATGTTATTGAAAAGGTTTAAACTATTGTTTAAATGGGGTATAGAAAACATACCCCATTTTACTTGTAACATTCTTACATTCTAATTCATTGCAGCTTGAAATCAACTACTTTCAGAGAGGACACCTATTATAAAGATTCATTTTCTTCAAAAAAATTTTTTATAGGTACCCACACTCTCCATTTCAGGGTAGAATAAGCTAATTTGATTAAATCTTTAATATGCTGGATTATCCATAATATGTGGGAATCTTTTCCTTTTAAAAGTTTTTTTAACCTCACAGAAAATGTGTATACTTTGTTTGCATCTGAATATTTATATTTAAAACCCTATATTCAGGGCCCAGAAGAATTCTTGGCCTGAATTTCTCTTCCTCTGCCCACCATAATTTCACTTTCCAGCATTTCCTGAGCTTCTCTACTCACTAGGAGGTCATTTCACAATGTATAGGCGTGCCTCATTTTATTGTGCTTCACAGGTGTTGTGTTTTTTACAAACTCAAGGCAAGACCATCCCCCAGCAAAAAGATTATGACTTGCTCTATTGCAATAGTTGCTTTATTAGCATAGTCTGGAATCAAACCTGCAGTATCTCTGAGGTGTGCCTGTAGTAGTTTTATTTTTCTGCTGTCTTGACTTAATAGGGAGAAAAAGAGAACAGTGGGAAACTGTTTTTGTTGGAGGGTTTAATACAGTTAAAAAACTACATATTTTAGGTATATTTTTATGTATGCTGAGAAACTGGTTAAGAGGTTTGCAAAAGAATACATTGACAGTATTCTGGAACTTAAAGACTCTGAATCTTTTTATGTGTTTACTAGTGTCTCTTGTTTTGGATTTACCTGTTCTTATTAACAATCAGATTTCCATTAAAATTCAGTATATTCTGCAGTTTCTCAGACTCACAGCTATTGGAGCTAAAACCTATCATAGATAGCGTGAAGCATCAGTACTCTCTCATGAAGTTTAATGCATACATATTTTAGTTGGGCACAGGCTGGTGGAGAGTATGGTCTGCAGTTATTTAATCACTGGAGTGTGTGGTATGTGGTATGAACAAAATTTTCATTTTCAGCAAGACCTGATGACTTCTTCCCATGTCTTCAGTTTTGAAAAAGAGAATACGTGCTGTAGTCTTGTCTCCCCATTAAGTACAGGACAGTACCTGTACTGCTTTGTTGTGCCAGGGTATGTTTAAACTATGCCTAGAAGCAGGAGTTTGTGTATGTGCTTGGAGTCCTAAGAACAGGCAGAGAAAGGGACTGGAATCTGCCGGAATAAGGTTGTTTTAACCCTGGAGCGCTAAAGATTCCTGTTCAACCTGTCTTGGGTATGGGCCTGATGAAGGAAGAGGTAGTGGTCCACAGAACAGCAGGGAAAAGCCAGAGAGAGAGAGAAACAGATGCAGGGTGTATGCAAGGGGTATAACAACAAGAAGATGGTTGAGTAAAGGGAAGGGAAAGTGTTTTGTCTTTACAAATATATGTGGGAATGGTGCCTTTGTGACATACAACATGCATGGCCGTGCATGCAGAGAGACCCTGATTAATGGGAGGCCCTGATACCTTCAGAGGAGGGGAAGCAATCCTGGGATACAGAAACAATAGGTGCACTGCAGTTTGAAATCCTAGCTTCTGGGTTCTTTTGGCTGAGGGGATAAAAGCAAGGCCAGGAAGCTTCAGCAGCCCATGGCCACAGATAAATCGGCAGCTGAGGTCCTCTCTGTCTTGGCCCCTCTGAGTGGGACAGAAAGCTTCCCCTAAGCTATGGCTTCTGCTAGCCTCTTGAACTTCCAAGAGGCAACAGGCCAAGGTTTCCTTGGCCTAGAGAAATTAGCTATGTTTGGCTTCCCAGTGCAGATAGAACAGCTGGGTCCAACTCTCATGGGCTGGGGACTGGCTGCAACTATGGGCGAGGGTCCAAGTGAGTCCAGAAACTTCTGTGTTTCTAACAAATTCCCAGGTGATGCAGGTGCTTCTAGTCCACTGGCCACACTTGGATTAGCAAGGGTCTAGATCTTTATGGCTTCTACTATGTTGCCATTCTGTTTTCATGTAATGAATGGTATTTTTTAGAGTTCACAAATACATATATCACTCTACATGTGGCTGTACCATTATCAGGTGTGTGGGCATGGACCATATTTTGGCTATGTCTATTAGAATGGTGCTCATAATGTAACTACCTATGGATGTTGTGAGGGTTGAATGAGATTACATGTATAAAGCCCTTGGCATGTATTAGCTACTCTAATGACTGAATACTAAGCAGCGGATGTGATGGGTTTGCACAAGCAGCTTTCTGTACTTGAGGTTGGTCAGGTTCTTGTGAGCCTGTATTTGTGTGCTAGGAGCAGTCTACACTAATAGCCGTCAAGTTTGTCCAGGATCTGGAAGCAGGTAATACCTTGCAGTTAAGGCAAGTAGGAAGATGGAGTGTGGGATGAGAGCCTGGCAATAGCCTCTGACCTGTCTGGTATCAAAGTTTTAGTTCCTAAGCCCCATGGTTGTTCCTGCCAGTTTCTCTCAGGTATGAGTCATTCCTTATTCACCATTACTTTATTGATGCACTTACTGATGCCTATTATACATCAGGCATGGTGTTAGGTTTGGTTATACGTCAGTGAACAAGGCAGGCATAGTCCTTGCCTCCAGGAGTCCAGTGGAGGAGATGGAAAATATGCAGGTGTACAAACAATTATAAATTACCAAGTAATTATAAAATACTGGCAAGAAAGAGTATAAGGTACAGTGATTGTGAAAGAGGTAATTTACTGAGATAGGGTAGCTGAAGAGGAGGAGCTGATACTTGAGCTGGGACCTAAATAAAGAATGAGAGAGAGGCAGCCATATGAAGAGCTGGTAAGGTGGCATTTCAGACAGAAGGGACAGCCTTTACTGCAGCCTTAAGGGGAGAAAGAGCTTGATGTGCTGAAAGAGACGAAAGAAGGCCTCTATGGTTCAATCATGGAGATTTAAGCAGGCACTGGCACCACGTGAGGTTGGCCTGGCCATGCAGGGCCTGGAGGTCAAAGTGTGAAGTTTGGATTACATTCTTTGGGGAATGGCCCTGGCCCTGAATCTCATACTGTGGCTGCGGTTTTGCTCTTTGCTGTCCAGATCTCCCTTCTGCTGACCTGCTCCTCTGAGCACCTGCTGCCAGACTGCTTTTTCCTTCCCTTTTGCCATATATCAGCTATGGTCTTGACTAATGCCTCCCCCTAATGCCTGCCATCTCCACAGGCTTCTCTTTCACCTGTTAATGTGCTTTTGGACACCAGGTGCCATTTGTGTAACCTGGTTCCTTCCCATTTCCTTCACCTGTGTTCTGCCCAGAGTGTCTGCTATATCCACTTCTGCCCTTGATGGGATATCAGACCCATGTCCTTCCTGGCCTGATGCCTCTGCCATGTAGCAGTGAAAAATTAAGAACAAAGTCATCACTGAAGGGGTGCAGAGGAACAGAATGAAAGGGACTGAGGGACGAGGAAGAGCAGTTTGGGATCTAGTGATTTGTGGAAGAAGGAATAACATATAGTTTTTAATCACAAGGTTCAGAGGGTTTTTAAAATGATTTAATTTATTTTTTAGAAAGAGGGGAAGTGAGGGAGAAAGAGAGGGAGAAAAACATCGATGTGCAAGAGAAATTTGGATCCATTGCATCTCGTATGTGCCCCAACTGGGGATCGAACTTGAAACACAGGCATGTGCCCTGACCTGGGATCGAACTGGCGACATTTCACTTTGCAGGACAATTCTCCAACCAACTAAGCCACACTGGTTAGGGCTTAAAAGATTTTTTTTTTTTTTTTGGAGGGGCTTGAAGGAAGCTTGTTGGAAAGCTGGTTTTAAAGAGGGAAAATGACTTGTTTTGGGTCATAGGTAGAGTCAGTGGCAGAATGATGTCCTTTCTTTCCTTTTCTCTTTTTTTCTAATTTTTATCTTGATTTTAGAGAGGTGGAGAATGAGAGAGAAAGAGAGAGAGAGAGAGAGAGAGAGAGAGAGAGAGAGAAACATCAGTTTGTTGTTCTACTTATTCATGCATTCATCAGTTGATTCTTGCATGTGCCCTGGCAGGGGATCCAACCTGTAACCTTGGTGTATCTGGATGACGCTCTATCCAAACTGAGCTACCTGGCCAGGGCAGTTGAATGGTTCTTACATTGACAGGGACCTCATCTGGGAAGATTCCAAGGTTGGGGTGACTTAATGGCTGAGGCCTGCAGCCATCTCTAAGGATTCCTAACTTACATGTCTGACCATTGATGTTGATTACCAGCTGGAATCTCAGCTGTGGTGGTTAGCCAGGCCTCTCCATGTGGCTGCTTGGGATTCCTAATTGTATCATGGCTGGGTTCTAAGAAAGAATGACCCAAAGAGAGCCTGGTGGAAGCTCTTTACCAATTGAGCTATCTGGCCAGGACTACAAGCTTCTTTCTTAGTCTTCTGTAGGTTAGGTCCTATCTTTTGCCTTCTTGACTTATACTTTTGTATAGCTTCTATTTAACCTCTAAGTTTTGATCAATGAGTATTTCTCTTTGGATTGTAAGCTCTATGAAGTCAGGATCAGTGGCTATTTTGCTGATGCCATCTTCCCAGCACCTGGTCCCCATGTAAGGTAAGTGGTCTAGGTGCCTAACTTAGGATTAATTCAGTGTTGCACTTTGCACTCTGCCATAGACCCTGGGCTGTCCTCCATTACTTCTTCGGTTCATTGAGTCTTGGTTGTGTGGGGGAGTTTAACTAAGTGAAATCTGCTGAAGTCTGGGACCTCAGCCCTTCCTACCATTCCTTGAACTATACTGCCTCCCATTTCCTCCCCTTATTGGAGATAATGCTTTGTTTATTACATTAATGTTGTCTGTTTTACCTCTGTAGAAAGTTTGTTCTCCCAAGGTCAAGGATCTTGTTGGCCCTGTTTTTTGCTGCGTCCCTGTGCATAAAACAATGTGTGGCCTATTGTAGACTGAATGAATTATGTCCTATCACTACCATCAAGATCTAAAAGTCTGGGTTCTGAAGGCTTCTTTCTGCTCCATTCATATAAGTTATTTATGCTGCACAGATAATTGGAATTTTCAAATGCTGGGGAGTCAAGAACCAGCTCATAAGGAAGGGAGTATAGAGAAGAACTTCCTATCTGGCCCTGAGGGATGACTTCTGACTTTGCTTCTCATTAGCTGTGTAATCTTGGGTGAAGTATTCAACTTCTCTGCATGTCACTTTTCTGTAAAATAAAGACACTAAGACTACTAATTAGGGGTGTCCAACCTTTTGGCATCTCTGGGCCACACTGGAAGAAGAAGGGTTGTCTTGGGCCACACGTTAAATACATGGCGATGCATAATCACAAAAAAACCCTCATAATGTTTTAAGTAAATTTATGATTTTGTGTTAGGGCTCATTCATAGCCATTCTGGCCTACATGTGGCCCGTGGGCTGCAGGTTGGACACCGCTGGTAGCTCTTAGAGTTGTTGTGAGGATCAGGTGTGAGGATGATGTAAAGCATGCCTTCACAGCGCTCAATATGTATTACCTGTGATTGCCATCATTAAACCTGGAATGTTGCTCTGTCTACTATTGCTGGCTAGTAGTTAAACAGGTGTGTCAGTTTTCACTTTTAAAATCAAGGATAGGTCTTTCCTATAGTCCTGTGTTATTTGGTGGACTCTTATATTCTCTTTGGCCATCAAATAATGTACAGGCCTTCAATTCTGGCCATATAAACTTTACTGAAAGTGTTGATGAACAACCATCCAGGATTCAGCACAAAAAATTAATGCTGGTTGATGTTAATGACAGAGGAATATGAATTAGAAAACAAACACATCTACCACATTGTAATATTTAAATGCCTTCTCATAAACATTTAAGATTCTCATTAGTCCAACATGAGAAAAATGATAAATATTAATATTTGCCATCAAAGGAAGGCTTAGAAATCAAAGCAGAGTAAACAACTGTTGTAGTTCAAAGATTATATAATGAATGAATTTAAATTCCACACTGCCAAAACTCTATTTTAAAGAACTTCTCTGTGAGACAGTTTAATTATTTTTATCCAGTGCAGAAACTAGGAAAGATGTGCACTTAGAAAGGATTCTTGGGACTTGCTGATTTAGACCATGTTCTCAAAGACTTTGGCTGTGTTGTGCTTTGTGTCTACAAAGGAGACTCATGTGTGCCTGAGCCAACCTCTTCTCCATTGACTTTCAGTTCTATTTCAGGAGAATCATATTGAAAATTGGCTCTAGGTAGATCATGAAAGGGCACCAGGTAGTACTTCCTGGTCTTCACTGTGGATTCTTTCCTCAACCTTCTCTACTATTCTGAGCTCTGAATACTCCAGGCAGTGTGTACAGCAGTAAGTCCTCAGGTCAGGAAGGAATGGAGGGAGGGCTGACAGGCTGATGTGATCACTTTGAAACTGGCAGTCTTTTTCTTCTGCTTTTACTCTTACAGAGGTGGCTGACTCAGTGTGAGAGGCCCTCATCATGTCACTGCAAGGACACAGTCCTGGGAGTCAGGACACCAGGATTTTAGTTCTGGCTCTCTCATTGCCTCATGTAGGTCTTGACCCCTTTCCACATCTGTAAAGTGAGGGGCTTGGATCTGATAATTCTAAAATCCTGTGTCACCCTAACATCTATATCAGGTAGAGAGACAGCTTCAGGGATCTGATAACTCCTTCCCCCTACCCTCTGCAGAAAGGCAATTACGTGACATAGCAGGCTTTTGGGCCAGACTGATCTATACCTTGCCTAAGGTAATTGACTTAAGTTCTCATCCATTAAATGGAAATAGTGCAAGGTTGTTGTAAACACAAGAGATGATGTTTAGAAAGCATCCAGTGCAATGTTTGGCACATCACAGGGATTTATTGATGATGTTGGTGTTGTTATGTTATTATGTTATTATTTTTATTTTATTTTTTTATTGTTGTTCAAGTACAGTTTTCTGCCTTTTCCCCCCAACCCCAGCCCAATGCTCCAGCCCTCCACACCTCCCTCCCATTTCCACCCCCCCACTGTTAATTGTCCATGTGTCCTTTGTAGTTGTTCCTGCAAACTCTTCACCCTATTCCCATGAAATTCCCTCCCCTCTCCCCTCTGGTCACTGTCAGCCTGTTCTCAATTTCAATGTCTTTGGTTATATTTTGCTTGTTTGTTTGTTTTGTTGATTAGGTTCCTGTTAAAGGTGAGATCATATGGTATTTGTCTTTCACTGCCTGGCTTATTTCACTTGGCATAATGGTTTCCAGTTTCATCCATGCTGTCGCAAAGGGTGGGAGCTCCTTCTTTCTTTCTGCTGCATAGAATTCCATTGTGTAAATGTACCATAGTTTTTTGATCCATTCATTTACTGATGGGCACCTAGGTTGCTTCCAGCACGTGGCTATTATAAATTGTGCTGCTATGGACATTGGGGTGCATAGGTTCTTTTGGATTGGTGTTTCAGGGTTCTTAGGATATAATCCTAGCAGTGGAATTGCCAGGCCAAAAGGCAGTTCCATTTTTAGTTTTCTGAGGAAATTCCATACTGTTTTCCATAGTGGTCGCACCAGTCTGCAATCCCACCAACAGTGCACTAGGGTTCCCTTTTCTCCACAACCTCTCCAATACTTGTTGTTTGTTGCTTTGATTATGATGGCCATTCTTTCTGGTTTGAGGTGTTATCTCATTGTGGTTTTAATTTGCATCTCTCTGGTAGCTAGTGATGCTGAGCATCTTTTCTTATATATGTCTCTGGACCCTCTGTATGTCCTCCTTGGAGAAGTGTCTGTTCAAGTCCTTTGCCCACTTTTTAATTGGGTGGCTTGTCTTCTTAAGAGTGGAGTTATGTGAGTTCTTTATATATTTTGGAGATTAAACCCTTGTCTGTGGTATCATTGGCAAATATGTTTTCCCATACAGTTGGTTCTCTTTTTATTTTAATACTGTTCTCTTTAGCCATGTAGAAGCTTTTTATTTTGATGAGGTCCCATTTGCTTATTCTTTCCTTTATGTCCCTTGCTTTAGGGGACGTGTCTGTGAGGATGTTGCTGCGTGGAATGTCTGAGATCTTCCTGCCAATGTTTTCCTCTAGGACTTTTATGGTGTTACGATTTATATTTAAGTCTTTTATCCACCTTGGATTTATTTTTGTGTATGGAGTAAGTTGGTGCTCGAGTTTCATTTTTTTGCATGTAGCTGTCCAGCTATCCCAACAGCATTTGTTGAAAAGGCTATTTTTACTCCATTTTATGCTGCTTCCCCCTTTGTTGAAAATTAACTGACCATAATGAGTTGGGTTTATTTCTGGGCTCTCTGTTCTGTTCCATTGGTCTATCTGTCTGTTTTTATGCCAGTATCAGACTGTTTTGATTACAGTGGCCTCATATTATAGTTTGGTATCAGGTATGGTGATCCCTCCTACTTTGCTGTTCTTTCTCAAAATTTATGCGGCTATTTGGGGTCATTTATAGTTCCATATAAATTTTTGAAATATTTGTTCTATATCTGTGAATATGCCATTGATACTTTAATAGGTATTGCATTGAATCTATAAATTGCTTTGGGTAGTATGGACATTTTGATGATGTTAATTCTTTCAATCCATGAACACGGTATATGTTTCCATTTGTTTGTGTCTTCCTTGATTGCTTTTTGTTTTTCCTTTGGGGATAGTGTTTTAATTTCATGCTACAAGAGTCTATAATATTTTCTGGAAAACCAACAAGATACCTATTTGAATTTAGCTTTGTAAATTCAAAAGTTAAGTACATGTTATTTTGTATTCTGAGTCCAAACATTTGGTTGGCATTTTCCACACATCTCTGCTCCAGTTGGAGCACATCAAAGTCCTGTTTTCTTGTTGCTGTTGTTATTCATTTGTTTGTTTTTTGTGGGGTGGTGTTTTCTTTGATGTTGGGCAGACTTTTGGCTGAATGCCCTCTGTTTTTCTTTCTTTTTTCTTTTTTTAAAAATATGTACCATAATTTATTTATTTATTTATTTATTTATTTATTTCAGGTGGAGTGTTCTTTTTTTTAATTGCTGTTCAATTACAGTTGTTTGCATTTTCTCCCATCCCCCATACCCCACCCCAGAAAAACCCACCTCCTTCCCCTGCCTCCATCCTCCCCCTTGGTTTTCTCCATGTGTCCTTTATAGTAGTTCCTGAAAACCCCTCTCCTCACTGTCCCCTCCCCACTCCCCCCTGACCATTGTTAGATTGTTCTTAACTTCAATGTCTCTGGTTATATTTTGTTTGCTTTTTTTCTTTTGTTGATTATGTTCCAGTTAAAGGTGAGAACATATGGTATTTGTCCCTTACCTCCTGGCTTATTTCACTTAGCATAATGCTCTCCAGTTCCATCCATGCTGTTGCAAAGGGTATAAGCTCCTTCTTTCTCTCTGCTGCATAGAATTCCATTGTGTAAATGTACCATAGTTTTTGGATCCACTCATTTGCTGATGGGCATTAGGTTGCTTCCAGTACTTGGCTATTGTAAATTGTGCTGCTATGAACATTGGGGTGCATAGGTTCTTTTGGATTGGTGATTTCAGGGTTCTTAGGATATAATACCAGTAGCGGAATTGCTGGGTCAAAAGGCAGTTCCATTTTTAGTTTTCTGAGGAAATTCCATACTGTTTTCCACAGTGGTCGCCCCAGTCTGCATTCCCACCAACAGTGCACTAGGGTTCCCTCTTCTCCCCATCCTCTCCAACATTTGTTTGTGGATTTGTTTATGTTGGCCACTCTGACTGGTGTGAGATGGTACCTCATTGTGGTTTTAATTTGCATCTCTCTGATGGCTAGTGATGCTGAGCATCTTTTCATATGTCTCTGGGCCCTCTGTATGTCTTCCTTGGAGAAGTGTCTGTTCCAGTCCTTTGCCCACTTTTTAATTGGGTTGTTTGTCTTCCTGGAGTGCACTCATGTGAGTTCTTTATATATTTTGGAGACCAGGCCCTTGTCTGAGGTATCATTGGCAAATATGTTTTCCCATACTGTTGGTTCTCTTTGTAATTTGCTGCTGTTTTCTTTAGCCATGCAGAAGCTTTTTATTTTGATGAGGTCCCATTTGTTTATTCTTTCCTTTATGTCCCTTGCTTTAGGGGACATGTCTGTGAGGATGTTGCTGCATGGAATGTCTGAGATTTTCCTGCCAATTCTGTGTCTTCCTTGATTTCCTTCTTCAGTGTTGTGTAGTTTTCTGAGTATAGGTCTTTTACCTCCTTGGTTAGGTTTATTCCCAGGTATTTTATTTTTCTTGTTGGTATATCAAATGGGATTTTCCCCCTGATTTCTGCTTCTGATGTTTCATTGTTGGTGTACAAAAAACCCTTTGATTTCTGGATATTGACTTTGTATCCCACTGTTTGCCAAATTCATTTATTAGGTCAAGCAGTTTTTTGGCAGAGTCTGTAGGATTTTCTATGTACACTATTATGTCATCTGCAAACAATGAAAGTTTTGTTTCCTCCTTTCCAATCTGGATGCCTTTTATTTCCTTTTCTTGTCTGATTGCTGTGGCTAAAACTTCCAATACTATGTCGAATAGATATGGTGAAAGTGGGCAACCTTGTCTTGTTCCTGATCTTAGTGGGGAAGCTCTAAGTTTTTGTCCATTGAGTATGATGTTGGCTGTAGGTCTCTCATATATGGCCTTTATTATACTGAGGAAAGCTCCATCTATTCTCACTTTGCTGGGTGTTTTTCTTATTTTATTATTTTTAAACATTATGTTTACATCTTATCTCACCACTTGTCTGTCTTTTTGTATCTCAGTTTCCTCATCTAAAAATGGGGATAGTAAAAGAACCTACCTCATTGGTTAATTGTGCAGATGAAATGAGATAATACATAGACACTTCCTGGTACATTGTAAGTACCAAATACAAATTAGCCATGATTTCAATTGTCATTTTTATTACTAATCACAATACCTTGAGTAAATATTGCTTTTTGTAAATAACTAGATAGGGTAAGGCAAATAGGGATAACTACCTTCTCTAATACCCATGCTAAAGCATATTTCCAGTGGTCCAAAATATCCAACATTTTCCTCCAGCAGCACATTAATCATAGGGAACATTAAATAAATGATGTCAAACTGGGACTTTAAAGTCAATTAAAGAACTCCAACGTGGGTTCTTAATACAGGATGCTGAGACCTCTTTAAAATCTAACCTTCTTTATATACAAAGGAAATGAAAACACTAACTCAAAAAGGTATCTGCACCCCCATGTTTATAGCAATTTTAGTTGTTTACTATAGGAGACCATTCTGTGTGGCATGGGGCCAGCTCCCACTTGGAAAGGCCAGCACCCACACAGGACCCACGCCCATGGATAGGTTCTCCCTTGAGGAATCTTACCCATCATTGGCTAACTGATCATGCACTGAGGGCCAGGCAGGGTAAAGTAAAGTAGGCAGAGGTGGTGCTCCTGCCAGGGAGCTAAGCTTTGTCTCCTTAGTGGCTTAGGGTGCCAAGGTCTCTCACTCAGACTTAGCCATGGGTGGTTATAGCTTCTGAAACCAGACAGGGTAGTTCCCAACAATTTACAATAGCTGGGACATGGAAACATCCCAGGTATCCATCAGTAGATGAAGAAGTTCTGTGTGTATCATAATATATAACACATATATTATATAAATATATATTTATACATTTAAATATATGCTTATATATTTATATATAAGTACATGTTTATATATAAATACATATATTTATATTATATACAAAACATAATATATAACATATATAATATATACATTATTCAGCCATTAAAAAATGAGGTCATCCTACCATTTGTGACAATGTGGATAGACCTTGAAGGCATTATGCTAAGTGAAATAAATCAGAGAAATACAACATACCATATGATTTCACTTTTATGTGGAATCTAAAAGAACATATAATCTCCCCTGACAAACCCATGTCAGACAGCTAGAAAAAGATCAGATTTATAATTAGCAGAAGTTGGTAGGTAGGGAGGAGGAATTGGAAGAAGGTGCTCAAAAGGTCCAAACTTCCAGTTATAAGATTTACATGTTCTAGGGATGTAATGTACAACATAATGACTATAGTTAACACTGCTGTATGATATATAAGAAAGTTGTCAAGAGAGTAGATCCTAAGAGTTCTCATTATAAGAAGTTTTTCTTTTTATTGTATCTATATGAGATGATGGCTGTTACCTAAGCCTGTTGTGGGAGTCATTTCACAGTATTTGTAAATCAAACCATCATGCTGTATACCTTAAACTTACACAGTTATGTGTGTCAATCATTTCTCAATAAAACTGGAAAAAATGTGGGATATTTACAGTTGGAAAATGGGGTAAATAGAAGACAATTAAAATTTTAGTTGAATGTAGATACCTTTGGGGATGACAACTGAGAAACAGAAATAAGGCAAGACATTTGTTTTGTCCTTATTTATTCTAAAAGCTATTATCGTCATTTGATTTTAATTATTATATATTTTACTTGATAATAAATAAAAAGATTTTGTTGGAAGTAAAAAATAAAAATAAAAAAGAATCTAATATTCCAGGTCCATAATTTATCTCCACATGTGAGTCGAAACCAGGTTAGAAGAGATTGCTTTTTTGTCAGATTCCAATGGGCCAGGTATTAAACTGAAACCTTGGTGTGAATTCTCTCATTTCATCCTTAGAACAACTCTATGAGATACACTCTTATTATGCCTGTTTACGGATGAGAAAGCTGAAATTTGGAGACATGAAACAAGTACTTAATAGGACATTCAAGTGCTTGTGCTGGGACACAGATACAGGTCATCTGATTTGGGAACTTGAGCTCTAGGAACAAATGTCCTCAAATGGTAGAACATCAAACCTGCTTGATAGCTACTATTTCTGTATAATGAAGTCCAATGGCAATACAAGGATGTAAATGGACTTTAATCAATGACACAGCAAATTAGCACTTATTTATGTTGCTTCCAAGATAATTCCTTTTCATGTAAATGTATGAATTTCAATATAGAATAGACTTATTTAAGGAAATATCAATATTTTTTCTGAAATCAGCAGCATCAAACTGTATTCATAGAATTTTAAAAACATACCACATTTATATAATACAAATTCGCCTGGAAATGTAACATTTCCTTATCTGTTTCTATAGCTTAGCTTGCAGCTGTTGGTATCAGTTTATTTTTAAAACAAAAATTAATTGTTTCTTGTTAATTACGTTAGGCCATCAGTCAGATATTAGACAAAATTGATGTCAATGAGGCCAACATCTTGGTCAGATTGCACAGATTATTCTATGAGAAGGTGCTATTTTTAAAAACTTTTCATATCAAAACAGCATAAGAAAATAAATTCATTTTAGAAGATTTTTTAAAAAGACAGAAATGCTAAAAAATGAAATAACCTTGCCATTCTACACCCTTATAATAGATAGTACTATCAATATTGCAGTGTATACCCTTTCCATTTCTTTAATTGCACATGTATATTTGTTAGTTTTGCTAGTTCTCTAAATTGGGATTTCACTTTACATATAGTTTTGTTACCTATTTTTCACTCATGAATGTATTGTGTGCCTTTTCCAATATCATTGGTGACTCCAAAAGTATTTTTTTAACTGATCCCAATTATTTAATGTTGGGTTCCTCACCTCTATTTCTGGTATTATAAATGAAGAATATTTGCATATAAACAAAGTTATGTCTATGATTCTTTTCTTAGGATATATTCTCAGAAGTGGGAATGCTAGGCAATATTGTAAGCTGTAGGAGTAGCTCTCTCATTTTTTCACTGCAGGCAGTGCTCCCCTGTGCACCTAGAATCCCCACTACCCACTTTTCCTAGGCTCTGTTTCCTAGGAAGTTCAGAGAAGAGACTATGGAATCAGAAGTTGGTAGGGCAATTAACATCAGTCTTTAGGCTCTACTAGATCAAAATAAACATGTTGCATTGCAGGTACTAGCTATATAACATGTCCTGTATTAGTGTTTTACCTTGTCAGCCAGAATCCTTCCAAATGCAAGTAACAGAAAACTTGATTTACAGAGGTTTAAAAAATAGAGAATTATTTCTCTCATATAACAAGAAATCTAGAAATGTGGGGGTGGCTGTGGCTTCAGTTCAGCAGCTCAGAAGTGTCAAAGAGAGTGTATCAACAATGTTTTTGGCCTTTTCTCAATGGTCATGGGATGGCTGTGGCTGACGCAGGCATTGTACTTGTGTTCAGAGTGTCAGCGAGGGGTGAGAGAACATATGAATGAGACACATTTTTGATCCTTGGAGTAGTTAGCCTGATTTTAAGAAGTGGTGTTGCTTCTTTCTCTTATAGCAGAAGCAATATATAATCATTATAGAAAATATATTTAACCCACAATCTCATGATCAGGAGGTAATCACTGCTCTCATTTCAGTGTTTATCCTTCTAGTTTAGTTATAAGTGCATGATAAAGTGGGATAATCCATTTATATACTGCCTTGTAACTGGCCTTTTTTATTCAGCATCCATCTCTGTGCCTAGCACCTGGTTGATGCTTTAAAACTTTTACTGAAAAATTAATCAGTGATTTAAAAAATACACTATGGTTTTGGTTAAGATGGAGGTAAACACAGCTTACCTCCTCGCACAACCACAGCAAAAATTACAACTAGGCTATAAAACAAATATCACCAGAATCATCAGAAAATCAAGCTGTATGGAAGTCTGACAACCATGAATTAAAGAAGCCACATTCATCCAGATGGGTGGGAGGAGTGAGATATGGAGAGGTGCAGAGAGATGTGGACTTGTGGGAACACAAAACGGGCAGTCCCACACCCATGTGTGGTAGATAAAAATCAGATGGATACCTTGGGAGCGAGGGATCCCAGTCCCAGACCAGACCACCCAGCCCAGGGTTCCAGCACCAGGAAGATAAGTCCCTATAACTTCTGGCTGTAAAAACCAGTGGACATTGGGGCAGTGAAAGAAACTGGGGAATTCTCAGGAGTCTCCTCTTAAAGGTCCTGCAGTGGACTTAGGACTTACACAGACTCATTCCCTCTGGTCTTCAGCACCAGAGCAAAAGCTGGAAGGGTACCAGTGGCATATGGGGAGAAATTACAGTGTCTGGCACCAAGGCAGTGTGGAGAGACAGCTTCTTCCATGACGAAAGTCCAGACAGCGGTATTGTCCCCTCTGAGCCCTCCCACACATAGTCATAGAGTAGGGACACGGGTGGCTCTGCTCTGGTGATTGCCTAAGGCTCCGTACCATCCAAATTACTGAGGCTGTTTTCTAAAATAGACCATGCTACTAAGACAGAGAGTCAAAGCAGCTCTACCTAAAACACAGAAACAAATACAGGGAGGCTGCCAAAATGAGAAGACAAGGAAATATGGCCCAAATGAAAGAACAGAATAAAACTACAGAAAAAGAACTAAATGAAATGGAGATAAGCAATGTATCAGATGCAGAGTTCAAAACACTGGTTATCAGGATTCTCAAGGAACTCATAGGGTTCTTCAACAGCATGAAATAGACCCAGGCAGGAATGAAAGTTGTACTCAGTGAAATAAAGAAAAATTTACAGGGAACCAACAGTGGAGTGGATGAAGCTAAGAGTCATATCAATGATTTGGAACATAAAGAAGAAAAAAAAGCTCAATTGGAACAGCAAGAAGAAAAAAGAATCCCCCCCCCCAAAAAAAAGAAATGAGGATAGGCTAAGAAACATCTAGGACATTTTAAACATACCAAACATTTGAATTATAGAGGTGCCAGAAGGAGAAAAGAAAGAGCAAGAAATTGAAAACTTACTTGAAAAAATAATGAAAGAAAACTCCCTTAATTTGGTGAAGGAAATAGACATACAAATCCAGGAAGCATAGAGAGGCCCAAACAAGTTGGACTCAAAGAGGGCCACACCAAGACATATCATAATTAAAATGCCAAAAGTTAAATATAAAGAGAGAATCTTAAAAGAAACAAGACAAAAACAAATACCTACAAAGGAGTTGTCATAAGACTCAGCTGATTTCTCAAAAGAAACTTTACAGGCTAGAAGGGACTGACAAAAAGTATTCAAAGGGATGAAAAGCAAGGACCTTCAATCTAGATCACTCCATCCAGTAAAGCTATCATTTAGAATTGAAGGCCAAATAAAGTGCTTCCCAGACAAGGTAAAGCCAAAGAAGTTTATCATTACTAAGCCATTATTATATGAAATGTTAAAGGAACTTTCTTACTAAAAAGAAGGTCAAAACTATGAACATGAAAATGGCAGTAAAGTAACAAGTATCAACAAATGAATCTAAAAACCTAAGCAAACAAGCAGAACAGAAACAGAATCATAGATTTGGAGGTCATTTGGAAGGTTATCAGTTAGGAGGGGAAAGAGGGAAAATGGGGGAAAAGATGCAGAGATTAAGAACAAATACCGTATGATCTCACCTTTAACTGGAACATAATCAACAAAAGAAAAAAGCAAACCAAATATAACCAGAGACATTGAAATTAAAAACATTGTAACAATAGCCACAGGGGAGTGGGGAGGGAATAGTGGGGAGAGGGGTCTATAGGAGCTACTATAAAGGACACAAGGACAAAATTATGGGGGAGGGTAGAAGTGGGGGAGGGAGGTGGGACTGGCTGGGGTGGGGTGGAGGGATGGGGAGAAAATGCAGACAATTGTAACTGAATAAAAATAAATTAATTAATTTAAAAAAAAGTTCAAATTGGTAGGTACAAAATAGACAGGGGAATGTTAAGAACAGTATAGGGAATACAGAAGCCAAAGAACTTAAAAGCATGATACATAGAACTAAGGGAGGGGATTGCTGGAGGGAATGGGTGGTAGAGGATAGAAGAGGACAAAGGGGAAAAGTTGAGACAACTGTATAACCATAATCAATAAAATACATTTAAAAAATAAAAATGTACTATGAATATTATTCTATATCTATATCTATACCTATTATTCTCTATTCTATATTTGAATATTTTGAGTATTTGTATAATTTTTAACAACTGCATATCACTCAGTTATTTGCCTGTTCCATTTTTTCTTTGGTTGTTATTACACATGTAGATTTTTTTCAAAATTTTCACTATGACGAATAATTCTGTAGGAACATCTTTGTGTGTGTGTAAAGTCTCTCCTTATTTCCTTAGATAAATTTCTTTCAGAAATTGAGTCACTCAGTCCAAGGAAATGCCAATTTTAAGGTCCTTGATGTACTCGTATATCACCAAATGACCCCCCTCAGATTACCATTTAAAACTATGTTGTTTTAGTTTTTTTCGATTTATTTTATTTTTAAAGTATATTTTATTGATTATGCTATTACAGTTTTCCCAATTTTTTTTCTCCCCTTTACCCCCCTCCGCCCTGAGCCCCCCCATCCTCCAGCATCCCCTCTCCCCCTTAGTTAATGTCCATGGGTTGTACATATAACTTCTGGGGCTTCTCTGTTTCCTATAGTATTCTTAAACTGCTCCCCCAATCTATTTTATGCTTACCAATTATGTTTCTTATTCCCTGTTACTTCTTATTACCTTTTCCCGCCATTCTTCCTCTTCACCTCCCTGCAGAAAACCCTCAAAGTGATCTCCATTACTGTGACTCTGTTCCTGTTCTAGTTGTTTGCTTAGTTTTTGTTCTTATTTTTTAGGTTCAGTTGTTGATAATTATGAGTTTGTTGTCATTTTACTGTTCATAGTTTTTGATCTTCTATTTCTTAGATAAGTCCCTTTAACATTTCATATAATAAGGGCTGGGTGATGAACTTCTTTAATTTTATTTTATCTGGGAAGCACTTTATCTGCCCTTCCATTCTAAATGAAAGCTTTGCTGGATAGAGTAATCTTGGATGTAGGTCCTTGCCTTTCATGACTTCTAATACTTCTTTCCAGCCCCTTCTTGCCTGCAAGGTTTCTTTTGAGAAATCAGCTGATAGCTTTATGGGAACTCCTTGGTAGGTAACTGTCTCCTTTCCTTTTGCTTCTTTTAGGATTCTCTCTTTATCTTTAATCTTGGGTAACTAATGATGATGTGCTTTGGTGTGTTCCTCTTTGGGTCCAACTTCTTTGGGACTCTCAGGGCTTCCTGGACTTCCTGGACTTCCTGGAAGTCTGCCAATTTGGGGAAATTTTCCTTTGTTATTTGTTCTCATAAGTTTTCAATTTCTTTCTCTTCCTCTTCTCCTGGCGCCCCTAAGATTTGAATGTTAGAGTGCTTAAATTTGTCCCATAGGTTCTTAAGCCTCTCCTCATTTTTTTTGAATTCTTGTTTCTTCATTCTGTTCTGGCTGGATGTTTATTTCTTCTTTTTGTTTCACATTGTTGATCTGAGTCCTGGTTTCCTTCCCTTCTCTGTTGGTTCCCTCTATTTTACTTTATTTCACTTTGGGTAGCCTTCATTTCTTCCTTCATTTTGTGACCATATGCAGCATTTCTGTGAGCATCCTGATTACCAGTGTTTTGAACTTGTCATCTGACAGGTTGGCTATCTCCTCATTGCTTAGTTCTTTTCCTGAAGTTTTGGTCTATTCTTTCATTTGGGCTATATTTCTTTGTCTCAGCTCACCTGATTTGTTATAAGGGGGTGGAGCCTTGGGTATTCGCCAGGGCAGGGCAACCTTCTTTGCTGCATTGTGGTGCTGTTTCTAGGGGAGGGGTCAGAGAGGGAACAATGCCACTCTCTTACTCTACTCTAGCCCCACTTTCCAACAAACTCTCCTATGAGTTGGGAGTTTCTCCTGCTATCCAACCCCTGCAGTATTTTACAGCTAGTTTTGAGTCCTTAGTTTCCTGTTCAGCCAGCCCCTCCTCACCCGTGTAGTCTACCGCCTTGCTGCATGTGTCCCCTCTGCTCGGCTGCATGTCTCCTCTCTCTGTTCCTCCTACTAGTCTGGGTGAATGTTTCTTTAACTCCTTGATTGTCAGAGTTGGATATAGTTTGATTTTTTGGCACTTCTGGTTGCTTATTGTTTTTAAATTGGTTGTTATCCTTCTTTTGGTTATGTGAGGAAGCGAAGCGTTTCTACCTATGACTCCATCTTGGCCGGAACCAGTAAAGCTAGGTTTTTATTTTTAATAGTCTTCAATTTGTTGAGTAGGTAATATAGTCATCTGGTTCAAAAATCAAAACAATACAAAAAGGTGTAAAGTAAAGGTTTGTTTCTGCTCCTGAGCCCATATACCTATCTCTGCCCCCATGCCCCTTAGGGTAGTCACTTTTATTATTTTCTTTTGCATCTTTTCAGTATTTTAATGCACACAGGCAAATATTTATATAAATTATTTTCTTTCCTTTCTTACAGTATATAATAGACACTGTTCTGTAGCTTCCTTTATTTGGTTTGACTGTTGTGAATATTCCATAGTTTACCTATTCTCCTGGCTAGCCTTATTTGTAACCTGTGTCTTTTCAGCCAAACAAGGCCCAAATGAACCATGGTATCTAGTCCTGCAGCTCTGCTAAAAAAGGAATAGGTAGCTGTATCTTAATTTCCTAGACCTAACACCTGCCCTGGTACACATTTTGGCTTTGCCTCCTATGGTGTAGTTGGCATTGTTTAAACTAATCTGAATCCAAGAGAATTACAAAGGTAGGCTTACCTTCTTTTGAAGACCCAGTGGCTGTCCTTCTCCCCTGCCTTTGACAGGGAGATATTTTCATGTTCTTGTTTGGGAAAATAGCACCCCATCCATTCTTATACAAGGGATGGTGGCTTATACAGAAATTACCTCCTGTGTACTTTTTAATGAATTTAATGTCATAAGTTCCAGGCCCACTGTATGCTCCCAAACGACTCAAGGAAAGAATCCTTCCTTGCTTCTTCCAGCCTCTGGTGGCTGCAGGCATTCTGTTTCCTTCACTTGGCTTGTTCTGTATCTTTTCCTCTTCTCTCTATCTCACCTCTCCCTCTGCCTTTCTCTTATAAGGACACTGGTCATTGTAGTTAGGGTCTACCCTGGTAATCCAGGATGACCTCACCTTTGACTCCTTATGCAAAGACCCTTTTCCCAAATAAGGTCACATTGGCAGGCTCCAGGGATTTGACATAGATAGGCATATCTTTTGGGATATGCGAACCGCTTCAGGCTTTGATTTTAATGCTCTGATTCTAGAATCTTTGCTTCGTCCTTCTGTGTCATATCCTGTGAAGTGCAACAGATAAAGTCCGTTTTCCCTTCCATGTGATCATAAAAGACTGGGGCGTTCTTGGTCAGCATTGAATCTTCATTGCCTTGTACAGAGAAAGTGCTCGATAAAACGGAATGGCTTTATCAATGATTGTGTATATGAAGGCAGTTTTTTGTATCTCTCGTTATTTTTCTCCAGGCTGAATCTCCCTGGCTATTTCAATTCAGTTGTTCATTATATGAAATTCAGATCATCCCCCTACCTGCTTCTGGTTGCCCTCATGTAGGTACTTTCTAATTTGCTCAATTTTCCTCTTAAAATATGCCTTCCAGATTGAGCTGTAGATAAGATCTAAGTAACAGGGTAGAATGGGACTGTTAATTCTCATAGTTTGTGTTCTATATTTCTTTAAAGTAGCCCTAGGTTGTGTTCATTTTAGAGCAACTGCTAAAGTCATTGCCGGTCATTAGTAGCTAAAGACATTAAAAACATTTTTTTGGCCCTGGCCAGGTAGCTCAGATGGTTATTGTCCCGATTCGCCAAGCTTGCAGGTTTGATTGCTGGTCTGGGCACATACAATAAGCAACTAATGAATGCATAAATAAGTGGAACAACAAATCCATGTTTCTCTCTCTCTCCCTCTCTCTTCCTCCCCCTCCCTTCCTCTTTCTCTCCCTTCCTCCCTTTCTCTAAAATTAATAAATAAAAACTTAAAAAATTCCCCATACTACTAGCCCTACTCAATCATTGAGTTTTTAGAGCCAAATTCAGCTTTCAGTTATGCTAATGCAAATTTTTAATGGTTCTGGGGATGGATTTTGAGTTTGAAAAGAAAATAGTTCAAATATCACACACATTGGATTTAGAAGAAAGCATGAGCTTGTTCATGAATAAGTCCAGTTTCCCCTTTCCATTCCAATTTGTTGAACCCATGGAAATGAGTTGTGTGTGATAAGAGAGATGTATGATGATCGAAAACAATTTTCTGCAAGAACAAATCAGGATTTATAACCAAATGTTAGAGAAGAGAACTTTTTTCTTCTTCATTTCCTCTCCTTGGGGAAAGTCATTGGTAGAGTCTTTTTTTTTTGGTATATCACATTTACCAACTGTTTGTGTTAACTTTTATTTACTTGTACCCTGAATAAATTTATGGCCTTGGTGTTGTATGTGCTGCAAGTCTTACTGGTGTCTAACCCACGAGCCCTGGGCCCTGGCTGGTGTGGCTCCGTGGATTGAGTGCCAGCCTGTGAACTGAAAGGTCGCTAACTCGATTCCCAGTCAAGGCACATTCCTGGGTTGCAAGCCAGGTCCTCAGTTGGGGGTGTGCAAGAAGCAACTGATCATATCTCTCACACATTGATGTTTCTCTCCCTCCTTTCCTTCCTTCCTTCCCCCTCCCTCTAAAAATAAATAAATCAAATCTTTAAAAAACATATCATTATGTTGGCAATAAATTTAATGAAAGAAAATTAAAAAAAAATAATCCATGAGTTTTAACCAGTATACTCAAGATAAATTAGATTTTATAAAAGCAAAATCTATCAGCAAGAAGATGTGATTGTGATTAAATTGTGCCCTTATTTGGCATGATACTACTGATGCATGCTGATACTTTTCAAACTGTTTTTTGTAATGAATTAATTTTTTAAATTAGAGGTTAAAATGAGGAATAGATAATAACTTCTCAGTGGTAGATTCATGGCTTCATTCACTCTGTTATACTTTCTGCTGGTTATTGAAGCCTTGGTTTGTTTCAAAAGGAACATTTGAAGAGAAAGGTCCTCAGCCTGAAACTCTTCCCCCTCACCTTTTACTTGTCTACTAATTCTACTTGAGGCCTTAGTTTAAATGTGTCTTCCACAGGGAAACTTATTTTGACTCATAAGACTTGGTTAGTATCTTGTACTTCACTTGTAGCTGTCATTACATCAGTTTTAATTGCCTTGTTAATGTTTGTCTTTTACTGCAGACTGTAAACGCTGAGGTGGGATTGTGTCTGTTTTCAACACTACTTAATTCAGTTGCGCATTGTAGATGCTTAATAAGCTTTTGAAGACTGATGGGTCAGAGTCTAAAAAAGTCATTTAAGGGCTTATGGGAACAATAATTTTAACAATATTTGCATGTGTGTGCATGCGTGCACATGCTAATAGCAGTGAGTGTCTTTTTCTGTGTGTGTGTGTGTGTGTGTATTTGCGGGGGTGTGGTGTACCACTGCATCAAATTACTGAAGTAGAAAGAACAGTTGACATTCTGTTTTCAAGTGACCATGTATTTGACCCACTTCTTCTCTAGTAATGTCATCACGATTGTATCTCATTGCTGTGGGTTCTTGGATGCTGACAGGCGGAACAAGTTGCTTCATCTCACAGTCCTCATCTGTCATACAGAACAGCTTGCAGATTCTTATTATGTGAATGAAATATGGAGAGAGGGATATTTTTCTTCCTGGGCTAGCAGGATAATAGAAAGTAACCATATCAGGGCACAAGGGGAAAAATGCAGGAAAATAGACTGTTTTTGTGAAGGGCAACTCATTGCTTCTCAGAACTGCAGGTATTGAGCCCTGTCTTTGAGTACAAAGGCTAGGGAAGTATTTCTTATTACCAGAATGCCTGACATTCCACCAGTATATTCTTTCAGCAAGGAAAATGCCACTCATCACTACTCTGCTTCCCGGTGAGATGCCACCACCATTTAGTTTGGAGGCGTATCCCAGGGGCCCAGGGCACAGGCCTTGTGTGTTCCTTAGCTGGGAAGAAAACTGTTTCAGTATTCCAGATCAATAAACTGTAGTGGAAAATTGGAAATGAACTATGAAAAATCATTAACCAGAGAAATTCTACTGTTCCTGAGTTTTGGATCAAAAGAAATAAATATCACTTGACTGCACTTGAGTTTATATTTTATAAGCTTGGCCCCGGTGAAATGGAATATCAGATAATACTGTATGAATGACACTTGCCTTCTAATGGTTGGTCCTGTAGAAATAAATTGAGCTTTATAGAATAGTTTTAGTTCCCAGGAACCTTTTTACTTTACTGTTCAAAAGGACTAATGTGGTGATGGAAAGCAAGATACTATTCAGTAGTCATTCAAGTCATGACTTTGTTATATTTTGAGATAACTTTAAAATCACTTAGTCAAATAAAATTCTAAAGTACTATAACTGCCAGGTTGCTTTATCTAATTTATGAAACAGAGGCAAAGGAATCAACAATAACCCTCCATTTACCCTTATTAAATTAACTGTTACTGAAACCGCAGGAAGTATATAACCCTTTACTTTGTGTTCACTTGAATTTGGTTATTAAGCTTTGATGGAACTTTCATTTAACCAAATGCCTTTGTTTACAACAATAAGCATGTTAAGTCTTTTGTGTTCTGAATTTGATATGACCATTTTAGTACATGCTTCCTGAAAAGGCATGTTGAAGTTACAGATTCTGTTCATTTGTGTTCTGTCAAACATTTTCACTTCAATCCACATAGACTCTTGTTTTTCTTCCTGACTTGAAGAAATACCTCTTTTCTCTATAAGGCCTCTACTTTTTCAAGAATATAACCAGACATTAAACATGAAGTTACGTCTTATAGCAGCTTTATAAATACTGACTTTTCAAAGTTAAATAAGCATCTGATGGGCTGAAAATGTTTTATACCTTATATTTAAGATATTTTGGCTATTGCCAAAAGGGATCAATACTTTCGTGCTGCCTCCCTTGTGGATGCTACAATATGCCACTGTGCAGTGTATAGTACAGGCCCTGGAGGGAGGCAGGCTTGGGTTTGCACTTTAACCCTACTACTTACCCGCCTGTGTCCTTGAACTTCACCTCTTAGGGAGGTCAGTTGTCTCTAACTGCCTTTTCCTCAGTGTGTAATAGTGTTCATAGTACTTACCTCACAGTGTTATATAGGAGGGAATATATGTAAAGCCCTCAAATGTGATTGTTTTTATAACTTTGTCTGTGTGTCCACATTCTACATACATGTTGACTTGACTCAGACATTATTGATTCTAAATTAGATTATAGGAGTGGAAATGCTGATATCCTTTCAGGACTTAATGTTCTAGTATCATGGCCATATCTAGAAATAAAATGGAGCATAGTTACCATTTTGAATCTATTAAAAGCCACAGCTTTATGACATATCACCATGAAGGTGGCTATTTTAATTGCTGAGATTAGAAACCAAGAACCAAATTCATATTTCAAGTGTCTTGCTTTTAAAGTGAAATTTTATTTAAATTCTTTCAAATTGATATAAAAGCTAGGATAAAGAGTATTTTAGATATGTGAACTAGAAATCTATGACCTTTCCAATAAGAAGGGCTCCTACTGACATTATTTATTAGTTTTTTACCCATGTCTTTAAGTTTCTCCCTAACTGCTTTGCTCTCGGTATTTTTCATCTTTTTCCCTGTCTTTTACATCCATGTTTTTGGGGTAGTGGAGATTGGCTTGGAGAAATCCACACTATCACATCCAGTTTCCATCAGCACAGTAACCCACAGAGGGGCTATAGGAAGTCAGGCTGGGAAATCTGGTCTCTGACATTGGTTTCCAGCAAATTCACCTTGTTCTTCGGGGTTGAAATTTTCCTCCTCATCTATAATTTCTTCTGTTTGCTTGAGTAATGAGTCACAGAAAAATGAAAACTTTTTTAGCTGTGAAGTTGCAGCAAGCAAAAGCGTTAGGTCCTTGCACTAGTATAATGCAAAATAAGATAGCATTTAAAGACAGTCTCTGCTTCAGCATCATATTGACAGTGCCTGTCACTCGAGACAGGGATTGGGCACTTACTGAGGTACACCATCTGGCAAAACACGGAAGGCCAGTCTTGTGCCAACTGAAAAAGCTCCATCAGTTCCAACTCTTGTGTACTATGCAGATTATTAGATGTCTTGCAAAATGTTTATCACTTTTTAATTAGGGAAGACTAAGGGATTTTAGTACCCCAAAGAAAATATCAACAGCCCAAAGATAGAAAAATTGTCCAGTGGCTCATAAGGGGCAGTAGGTATTTAAGTTTGAGACTGCACAGGCAACAGGGACAGTTAGTTTCACACTAGGATTTTTTTGGGGGGACTTGTGTCCTTGATCTGCCTGGGTAGAACTGGGGATCTGGTCTTTCTGTTATTCTGACAGTTCCCTAGCTTGTGTCTCCTCCAGCATGTCCAGGCCTTGAAAGTGCATGCCAAGAGATCAACTCTGTTCTGCTTCTTGGCCTAGCATGTAAACTGTGGGCTGTCATGTTCATTAAAATGAAAATTTGTTGAATGGAATTTTCCTGACTGGCAGAATAGTTTAAATGTCAGATGTTGTTAGGACTGGATGTAAATATTATGTTTCCATTGTTAATTAATTGCAGCACCTCGGTACCAGTGATCCAAAATCCAATTTAGTCTGCAATAGGCCCATGGATAAGGGCCAGAGATAATGAATGCAGAGGGAAAAAATGTATTCAGAGTTTCCATTGTATCTGTCAATGTCCTCTTAGGAAAATAGCAAATGTTGGTGTGTCACTGTAGTTCAAAAGGTGCAAAATAGTACAGAAGTCAGACTCATTGTCTTTCGAAACCTCTCAAATGTTACTTAACATAGCATCTCTTTCACTACTAGCTCCAAGCATCAAAATTCCCCCCAAATGCTTCTCTGTCACTTTTCTGTGATTTCTTCCACATTGATTCCACCCCTGAGTGGTTGTTAGGTTCACAACTCATTTCAGAGTTGTAGGACTGAGGTATCTGGTCCTAAAACCCTCCTCATTTTTCTTTTCAGTGTTCATTTTCCTTCACCTATTTCCCATCAACACTTTTCTTTTTCTTTTTCTTTTTCTTTTTATCCTTTGTTTTGGTGCTCGCGCTCAATTGCCTGTCTGTAAGTCTCCCACAGTTTGTTAATATCATTTTGCTTCCAAATTGAGCTGGTGGCTAAATATCATTCAGGATAATGCTGCTAGAACTGTTTGTGTTAGAAAGGGGCACAGGAATCTTGCCACTGGGGCCCACACCTCAAAACTGACTGTTGTTGCAAAGCCGTGAGTCAGCAGGTGTTTGTGGCTGCCATTCTCAACCAATATTTTGTTGAATACTTGCTGTGAGTGTGGCATCTTACCTGGCCAGCTCCCTGGGTTCCAAAGGCAAGTGGGTATGCCAGGCAGAGAAGGATTGATTAAGAAGACCTGGGAAGGCAGGACTAATGTGATCCAATGGTCAAGGACCCTCATTTAGTTCCTGGCATTCTGGTCCATGCCAACCTCTTTCTGTCCTTGTGATTATGCCAACTGAGAAGCGGGGAAGGGAAGATGAACTTTGGTGTGCTCTGAGTTTTCCTGTCCAGCAGTGTCTGTCAGATTAAAAATGAGAGGGAAGGAGGCCAGCGAATATTCCAGATGGAGAGTTCAGAGGAGGGCACAACCAGACTCCCTCGCTACAGTGATGTAGCTGGGCCATCCCAGCATTGGCCCTGGAGCCAGAGGAGCACAGGCTGCTGCCTGACCCTGCAGTGGAGTAGCAGCCTGGCAGAGTAGTCACTCTTGGCTTTGGGCAGGAATGTATTCAAACAGGCACACGCAGGCCACGTGGTGGAGGCACAGCATTTATCCCAAGGGCGGGGTTTTTCCCTTTATCCTGAACTCCTTTTAAGAATGCACTCCCCCAGTCATGTGGGCAACTACAGAAACCAAATGAGGAGTTGGTGTTCTCCAGCCTCTCTGTTTCTTTCTTCACAATGAGTCAGCTTTGTAAGAAAGGTGACCTTAGATCGGCTGGGAGCAATAGTTGCCCAGTGGCTGTACATCCTTGGACGGACAGCATGTGGACAGCAGTTCCAGGCAGCAGAGCTTTGGTGAGGACACAGGGCATTGACAGTCACTTTCCACACTACTTGGTAGCTCAATTTTTTAACTGGTTTTAGCATTTATTGAAGAGTGTCTAATATGGGTGCTCCAGGAACAGGCCTTTACTCAAATTAGAAATGTTTTTCACACTAAGGCTATCTGAGGTCTATGTAATGATGGCATGATAACAAATGAGGTTAAACACTGAACATCTGGTTTGACCTTCCTTGAAAATGGATTATTTTAACATTGTGTCTACACAACCTCATTTCTCTCTGGGATGACACTCTTTTTTCTCAATCTCAGGTTATATTAGAGTTTCGGGACAGTTTGTGCTTTTAGGAGCAGAACTATTTGACTTGAAATGTCATCCCATTCTGAGAAAACATACTGGGGCCACGTTAGTGCATCCCTGTGCAAATGTCACATTGTCAGAGTGCCTCCCCTGGGATTAGACCAGCCATGGTACTTCCCAGTCCTGTCGGTCTGGTCCGACAAAGCCACTGACTCCTCACAGTGAGGCCGCCAACCTGGCCAAGGTCATGCTCCCTGAGATTTCATGGAATTTGATTTGTCTCTTGCTCTCTGAATTTTAAGATGTTAATTATTGGATGATTGGTATTCTCCTCAGATGTCACCTAATGATTTTACAGAGCTCATGCTACTTGGAAAATTTACTTTTCCGATGCCTGGCAAATATAACAGCATTGAACAGGTGTGGAGATACTGTGTCGTGTTTGCATGTGTGTGTATCTCAGGCCACAGAGCTGTAGGCTTCCGTAGAAAGAGACCTTTATATCTTATGAAAGCCTAGAGTACAAATAAGAAAAGGAAAAAGAACATAAAAAACAAAACTCACCCTAGCTTAAGAATTCTCAATGTTTTTAATTTTCATAGTAATGTAAACTTAAATATTCCTTTATTAAGCAAATATTATTGAGTGTACCTTATGTGCCGGAGGCTGTGGATTCAATAAGGAACAAGATAGATGTGGTCTGTATCCATGCCAAATGTATGGTTTAGGAAAGACTTTCACATACATTTTGACAACATCGATAGTTTCCAGGTGAATAACAAAACTAAGAATTATTCCGATCACCTCTCTGAATCCTAAATATATCAGAGTTGCACTAATACTCCATAAGAATTATATAAAAATTGATATAAAACTTTTAGGAGTATATCTGAGAAGTGTCAGTTTTTTGGGGGGTCTTTGCTGCTTTTTCTTGTGAGGGTTTAAATCAGTATGCAGATTCTCAAATCCATGTATTTAAAACGTTCATTCATCATTAGGTGGTTTAACCAGGGCTATGTTTTCCAACTTCCTGGTTTTCACCAATATGTAGACAAAGATTTAAGAGCCTTCTCTTATTGAAAACTGGCTATCACTTGAAAGAATGTTGTAATAATTTGTCTTCAGTAACAGCTCACTGAGTATAGCATAAGGACCAAAAAGAGGGATGAATTTATTCAGTGTCTTCATTCTTGTGGCTTGTGTTCATTCCTGAGGAATGGACTTCTTTCCTAGGTATGTAGATAATTGTTAAAGACTTAAAGGTCAATAACCAATCCCTGAATATGGTCATCAAGTCCAGTGAGGGCTACAGAAAGCAACAGTGTAGCTAAAGCAACGGTTCCTGGCAATGTTGTAGTTAAGGTGAGGTTGGATGGCTCCCAGAGACAGGTTTCAGTTGGGAGAAGGTGAATCTCAGTCAAAAGAGGTTCCGATATTTGAGAAAGATGTTGCTTTAAATTAGGAATGATTTTTAAGGAAGCTGGGGCTGGATAATGGAGTGAGGGGCTTGGGGTTGGTAAAAGATTTTCTCAGTGACTATCTTCTGAAAAACCAATAGGACAAATCAGTGTGTTACTGGCCTATACTGCTCTGCTTCCCTGTTTGTGTCTTTTTGGACAGCTGAAGTCCAAACCTATTTGGATTCATTTGAACCTAATCTATGTCTTGCAGGAGGTCACGTGAATGTTACAGTTTGTCTGCTTGAGAACAAAATGTTAGGCATGAGGGGAGTGGCAAGTGGTGTAACACATTGTAGCTTTGGTGAAAATATTTTCATGGCCTATAGAAGTTTAGGTTCTTGGATTTTTCACATCAAGGCAAACATGGGAAAGAAGTACTAGTTTGAGTGGCTCTCACTGAATTTTGCCCAGAGAGGTAGGTGCTATGGGCACTAGAACAAAAATTTTCTGATCCTGGCCTGCTCTTGCATTGAAATCCAAGCACACATACAAGGACAAATGTTCAAGCACCAGAGATATACACAAGGACTGTAAAATCCACACTTGTTCTTGTTTATTCAACAAGTGTTTATGGAATGACTCTTTGGTGTTGGTATAGAACCTGGGGTTCACAATGAATGGACAAGGTGAGGTTGGTTTGAACCATAAAGGCCATAGGTTTTTAAGAGTTTAGACAGTAATTAAGGTGATAAAACACATAAAGGAGAAAGTAGTAACTTAAGACCATAGTATTCATGCTTGTTTCAGGTTTTATATGATTAAGGTGAGGCTGAAGCTGTTTTAAGACCAGTCTCCCTACCTTTCCTTTTCGACTTTCTGGGAACCTTTAGTGCCCGTTCCCACTGTTCTGCTTTTAGCTTCTTTCTCTCAGCTGGATCCTCTCATTACCTTGTCACATGCTCAGGGTTTTTTTTTTTTTTTTTTTTTTTTTCCTGTTTACAAAGTACATGAAGAAAACCTTTCAGTCCTTTTTCTTCCTCTAGTTGTTATTCTCTTTCCTTCCCTTCATTTCCAGATTGTCCTTATTTACCTTCATTTTAGTGATTTTCTCTTTATATTTTAACAAACTCCAAACTGAATTCTGTATCAATCAGTCCACAAAACAGTTCTCATTGAGTTGCTCAATGACCTTCGTGTTGGGCATTTTTAGTACATATAGCACTCGACCTTTCTGTGACATTTAATGTTTTTGTTTTATTTTTCTTGTACTATTCTCTCCCCTATATGGTATTCATCCTTCTTGACACATCTGTTAAATGTTGAACTTCCTCAGGGATCAACCCAGGCCTCACTTCTCTTCCTACTTTCTACTTAGAGATAACTCACCAGTTGAAAACCTCCTCTCAGAGCTACAAACACATATATACTCTGTATATTATCAAAAACATAGTATATATAGGGTTCAGTACTATATGCGGTTTCAGGCATCACCTGGGGGTCTCGGAGTGTGTCCCCTGGGATAAGGATAAAGGGCACTGCTGTACTCATTGGGCAAGTGGTGAGGTCTGGATTGGAGGGACCATGTTCCTCATGTAAATGGAATGGGATCCCTCAAGTAAAGCTTTTTCAGGGAAATGGAAATAGGCTGTGTAGGAGAGATGACACTAAAAGAAATAAGAAAATAAAGTGCTTAGTCAGAGGGAGTGTCCTGCATAATGTTTAATTTGCTTTTCATCTCCACATGTCCCATTCTGTTGCATTCACATCCTGAAAGATTTGAATGTAGATCTGGCTGGGTTTGTGTGCTTCAATTCTGGGTACACGTGTGTGCTGTTTTCAGTTTATGACTGTGTCTTTTATTGGCATCTTGTGTGGTAGATATAAGGCACAAGTTTTATAAATGGTTTATTTGGCTTGAACCACACACCATGACATATGGAAATTCTACTTAGAGACATGGAGAGAAAATGTTTGGTGGTTTACGCAGATAACTCAGTACTTTCATTTTTATGTCTTTGTAGCTTTGAAGCTCAGCAAAGAAGGGAATCCACTGAGAATAGTCTGTGAAGGTAAGTGTATTTATTACATGGCCTTGGCAAACATTGCCTTTACAACATTGATTTTTCTTTTATTCAGAGATTTAAACACTTGGATTAAAGATATAGTTGACAGGACAACTTCCTTAACACCTGCTTGTCCTCCTTCATAGGCAGAAGTGCTGAGCAATAGTTAGCAGAGAGCAGGAGGAAATAAAATGATGTGCTGAGGGTACCCAAATTCAATTGTATGCTTGCTGACTTTTGCTTTCTTCACAGCATTTAAGGCATTTCAGTGGAGCTAAGTTTACTAAGATTAATGCTAGATGGATAAAGAATGCACTGGTACCACTCTGGTCAATAGTTAAATAAAACCAGCTGGCCAGATAAAGCATTTAAAATGAAATGCAGAGTGGCATTTCAATTGGGTTGGATGAAATTTATCATGAAAGTCAGTTTGTGCAGTTGTGTGGAGAAGCTACTTTTGTAGAAGAAAGCCAGCCAGTTTGGTGTAGCTAATTTCATTCCACCTAGTCACAGTGGACCCTAAGTGAGTTATAGGAAATGAACTTCCAAGTTCGCAGCAATGGGAAAAGTACCAACTCAGCCTCCTGTGAAACATTACAATCGAGTTGATTTTTACATGGAAAAATGTAATTGTTTCCTCTTTGCTAGGTATATTTATGTACATACTGCTGTACAGCATTGTTCTTTGATTCATTGTTTAATTTCTGTTCTGCATGAAGTATTTTAATTTAAAGAATTCATTCTGGGGAATTATAGGGCTGCAGTTTCATCGAGAGTCTTTGGTGGCCAGGATGAAATATACCATAATTTTACCTTTGTTTTCATCATCAATTATGTTTTTGACAATTTTAGGTTTTTTAATGTCATTTTTATTCTAGCAATTATGACTATGACCACTTTAGTTAAAGTTGAAAAGCCATTTGATTTACCTTATATTTTAAGTTATTCCTAACTTTATGACAAATCTACTTGGGGTTGAATTTTCAATGTTTATTTTGAGGATGAAAAAGTATTTTACAGGGAAATTGGAGAAAACCTTGTTTGAATAATCAAAACATGAGCTATAAAAACACTGTTTTGAGGATTTGCTTTGGGATAACTTAAGTCTGGTGCATGAAAGCTAGTTGGCTTGGAATTTCCCTGCAATGGTTGGGCAGAAGAAAAACTGACTTGAGAAGTAGATAATTTTTATTTTTAGCTATGTAACTTCCATATCTTTGGACCAATTAACCACATCTTGGAATAAACCATACTTGAAAACTTAGAAAAAAATTCTCATTAATTATCGGAGTTAGTGACGAGGCAGCAACATTCAGAACCTTGAGATCTTTAGGTATCGTTATGGTACTCACATTCCTTATGGAGGCTTTTTTCATACTAGTAAAACTCATTTCCTCTACTCTCAATGAAAATCCTTGGTTAAATTAGTATTCTGGAGACAGATATGGATTTAGTCCTTGTTTGACTTTTTTAAAATTGTTTTTCAAGTACAGTTGTCTCCATTTTCACTGCTCCACTTGCCCTGCCCTACCCACCCCCACCTCCCACCCTTGATCCTACCCCTTTTGGCTTTGTCCATGTGTCCTTTGTACATGTTCCTTGATGACCCTTCCCTTATTTTCCCAATTATCCCTCTCCCCTTTCCCCTCTGGTTACTGTCAGTTTGTTCATAATTTCAATGTCTCTGGTTATATTTTGCTTGCTTGTTTGTTTTGTTGATCACATTCTGCTTATAGGTGAGATCATATGGTATTTGTCTTTCACTGTCTGGCTTATTTCACTTAGCATAATGCTCTCCAGTTCCATCCATGCTGTTGCAAAGGGTATACGCTCCTTCTTTCTCTCTGCTGCGTAGTATTCCATTGTGTAAATGTACCATAGTTTTTTGATTCACTCATTTACTGGTGGGTACTTAGGTTGCTTCCAGCACTTGGCTATTGTAAATTATGCTGCTATGAATATTGGGGTGCATAGGTATTTTTGAATTGGTTTTTCAGGATTCTTAGGGTATAATCCCAGTAGTGGTATTGCTGGGTCAAAAGGCAGTTCCATTTTTAGTTTTCTGAGGAAATTCCATACTGTTTTCCAGAGTGGTCTCACCAGTCTGCATTCTCACCAACAGTGTACTAGGGTTCCCTTTTCTCCACAACCTCTCCAGCATTTGTTGTTTGTTGATTTGTTTATGATGGCCATTCTGACTGGTGTGAAGTGGTATCTCATTGTGGTTTTAATTTGCATATCTCTGATGGCTAGTGATGCTGAGCATCCTTTCATATGTCTCTGGGCCCTCTGTATGTCCTCCTTGGACAAGTGTCTGTTCAGGTCCTTTGCTCATATTTTTGATTGGGTTGTTTGTTTTCCTGGAGTGGAGTCATGTGAGTACTTTATATATTTTGGAGATCAAACCCTTGTCCAAAGTATCATTTGCTAATGTATTTTCCCATACGGTTGGTTCCCTTTTCATTTTGATGATGGTTTCTTTAGCTGTGTAGAAGGTTTTTGTTTTGATGAAGTCTCATTTGTTTATTCTTTCCTTTATGTCCCTTGCTCTAGGGGACATATTGGTGAAAATATTGTTGTGTGGAATATCTGAGATTTTCCTGCCTATGTTCTCCTCTGGGATTTTATGGTGTTGTGACTTTTGTTTAAATCTTTTATCCACCTTGAATTTATTTTTGTCTATGGTGTAAGTTGGTGGTTGAGTTTCATGTTTTTGCATGTAGCTGTGCAGATCTCTCAACACGATTTGTTGACGAGGCTATTTTTACTCTATTTTATGCTGCTGCCCACTTTGTGGAATATTAATTGACCATAGAGACTTGGTTTATTTCTGGGCTCTCTAATCTGTTCAATTGGTCTATGTGTCTGTTCTTATGCTAGTACCAGACTGTTTTGATTATAGTGGCCTTGTAGTATAGTTTTATCCTAGGTATTATGATCCTTCCTACTTTGTTCTTCTTTCTCAGAATTGCTGTGGTTTTTGGGGTAGTTTATGGTCCCATATAAATTTTTGAAATGTTTGTTCTATGTCTGTGAAATATGTCATTGGTATGTTAATAGGTATTGCATTGAATCTTGAAATTGCTTTGGGTAATATGGACATTTTGATGATGTTAATTCTGTTAATCCATGAACACGGTTTATGCTTCTATTTATTCGTGTCTTCTTTAATTTCTTTCTTCAGTGTTGTGTAGTTTTCTGAGTATAGGCTTTTACCTCCTTGGTTAGGTTTATTCCTAGGTCCTTTGTTTTTCTTGTTACTATAGCAAATGGGATTTTTTTCCTGATTTCTGATTCTGAGATTTTGTTGTTAGTGTATAAAAATGCCTTCAGTTTCTGAGTATTGACTTTGTATCCTGCTTTTTGCCAAATTCACTTATGCAGTCGGTTAGTTTTTTTGGTAGAGTCTATAGGGTTTTCTAGGTACACTGTAATATCATCTGCAAACAGTGGCACTTTTACTTCCTCCTTTCCAATTTGGATTCCTTTTATTTCTTTTTCTTGTCTGATCGCTGGGGCTAGAACTTCCAATACTATGTTGAATAGAAGTGGTGAAAGCAGACACCCTTGTTTAGTTCCTGATATTAGTGGGAAGGCTTTTAGTTTTTGCCCACTGAATATGATGTTGGTTGTAGGTCTCTCTTTATTATGTTGTGGTATGCTCCCTGTACTCCCACTTTGCTCAGTGTTTTTATCAAAAATGGGTACAGTATCTTATCAAATGCTTTTTCCACATCTATTGATATGATCATGTGATTTTATCTTTCCTTTTGTTGATGTTTTGTATTATGTTTATTGATTTGCTAATATTGCACCATCCTTGCATCCATGGGATGAATCTCACTTGATCATGGTGTATGATCTTTTTAAGGTATGCTGGATGAGTTTTGCGAATATTTTGTTGAGGATTTTAGTGTGTGTGTTCATCAGTGATATTGGCCTGTAGTTTTCTTTCTTTGTTGTGTCTTTACCTGGTTTTGGAATTATGATGATGCTGGCTTTGTAAAAAGAGTTTGGGAGTCTTCCCTCTTCTTAGAGTTTTTAGAATAGTCTAAGAAGGATAGGGATTAGCTCTTCCTTAAATGTTTGGTAAAATTCTGTGAAATCATCTGGTCCAGGGCTTTTGTGTGCAGGGAGTTTTTTGATTACTGCTTCAATTTGTCTGCTGTTATTGGTCTGTTCAGGCTTTCTGCCTCTTCATTCAGTTTTGGAAGACTATATTTTTCTGGAAACTTTTCCATTTCACCCGGGTTTTCAAATTTTTGTTGTATAGTTGTGCATAATAATTTCTTACAATTCTTTGTATTTCTGTAGTATCAAGTGTAATCCCTCCTCTTTCATTTCTGATTTTGTTTATTTGGATCCTCTCTCTTTTTTTCTTGATGAGTCTTCTTAAAGTCTTATCAATTTTGTTTATGTTTATAAGAACCAGCTCCTGGATTTATTGATCCTTTGGATTGTTCTTTTAGTCTCTATCAGAGAGGTCATTCTCTCCAATTTCTGTGGCATGGGATTGTGAAGGGACTGAGATTTCTTTCTACTTACCCCAGCATCCCCAAAACAAAACTCTTTAAATCTTTTTCTACTTTTTTTTCCTGAATTTTTACTCCTTTTTTGAACATTTTTCTTGTCCTACCGAACACCTTCTTTTCAATGACCTGTAAAATGTGATTGAAAACTCCATTAATTTGGTCTCTGGCATTGCTTGTGGTTTCCTGGGAATGGAGTGGGCAAGTTTGCTCTATTTCCCCTTTGTCTTGTTTGTTGACTGCTTCTGTGTTCTGTGCAGTGCCAAGAACAAAGCTGGTTAATGATTTTTTCACAGGACATCAACTTTGTTCTCCTGTGAATAAGTAGCACAACAGCATTGTATGGTGGAAAGAGCCTTTCCTGAAGTGTTGGGAAACATGCCTTCTATCAATAATTTGGGCTCTGCTGCTTGCCAGCTGCTTAGCTTTCAGGATCTTCAGCTATAAAATCAGGGTAACCCTTGCCCTATCTACTACCTAGCATAGGGCTATTTTGAAGGTGCAATAAAGATAATGTATGAAAAAGTGCTTAGCAAATTGCAAAGTGCTGCATAATATCAATGCATTATTATTATTACTATGTCATGCATATTTATTAAACAGATAGAAAAACCTCAGGGCTTGTTTTATGAAGCTGAATAAGAAAGGAAGTAAATTAAAAACAAAAATGAAAACCAAACTCTGTATACAGTGCTTACACTGGATATTTTTTATTTGTGCCTCTTGCTCCTCACTACTTTGGAAGACTTCATAGCCCAGGAGGCTAACCTCTATGGTCAGCATTCCCTGGGCTCCCTTGTTCCCTTGCTCTCCCTTGCTTTCCGGAAGGCACTGGGTGAAAATCTGAGAAGGCAAAGTTGGGATATTATTCCCTTCCTTGCAGCATTACTGGTTGGTAGTGGCTGTCTGTATTCCTCTAAGGAAGGCCACAGTTTGTGTGGAGGGCCTCTCTTCTACAGGTACACTTTTCCCACCATCTGGTAACTGCTCCCTGTCCCATTTAAGACTGGAGTAGTAATGGTTTTATTTTTGCTAACTCCAAGGTACTAGACTGCCCTTCTTGGTGTCCCTTAACCTTGCTTATATCCTTCATGGGATTTACTTTAATTATTCCCAGTGAAGGTACTGTCTCTTTCCTGCTGTACCTTAATTGCACAAAGGGACTTCTTTATATTTCTTCCTGTCTCAATTTAGTTCAACAGATGTCTTTTTAAGACTTATGGTATGTCAGGGATGTAGTAAGTTTTTATAGTAGACTTTCAAGAACTGGACATTTTGGTGGTACAGTTGGAGGTATTCTAAGTTTTTTCAAAAGCAAATTTTGGTAAATTGAAAAACTTTGTTAACCCTAGTATATAAAGATATCCAATATTATACACATTAGGAGTGATCTTTTAAAATTCATTTTTATTTTTAGAAGCCAACATACCTATATTATATGAATAAAACAGCACTAAAAAGCAAATATGAAAAAGTGCAACATCTTCCCCCCTTTTCTTCCTTTCTCCCTCTTTTCTTACCCTTTACCCAGAAATGGCCACTTTCAACTTCAGTACTTCTGGTGTTTATCTATTTCTAAGTGATGTACTTAGATACTGCTTTTTCCTGACATATCAATTTTAGCAATAGTGATTCCACATGCCCCACTTCTACCACTTTTGGTTCTCACAGCCTCCTAACATAATCACATAATTATATCACAATTTTTGTTTAAGTCCATATGTAATATTTACATTTTCATGTAAGCCTGGTCAGCATTGTTTTCTTTAACATACAACTTTTTGTTATCTTTGGAGTTAACTAACATGCTTTTAAAAATTCACTTGCTTTCCTAGGCATCTATGTTATGAAATAGATAGTAATAGCATTTCCATTTTATAGATTTAGAAATTGAGGCAAAAGGATTTTGCCCATAAGTGTTAGAATTGGGATTAGTTTCCAGCCAGTCTTTCTGCAAAGCCTGAATTCTTAATCATGACACTATTTACAAACCCTGTCTCTTCAGTTTTAATCCTAATGACTACACTTAAAAAAATAATGAAGAAAGCAGAAACCAAACCAAAACAAAGCTTGAGCTCTATCTTCAGAGATTCAAAAATTAGTGGATTTGAGATGGGGGCCAAGAATCTGTAGTTTTAAAAGTTCCACAGGTGATTCCATTAATCAGCAGCATTTGAAAACTTATGTTTTGTGTCTTGTAATTACCATAATTACCATGTTCACCATCATCACCACCATCATCATCACCCTCAGTGGCAACAAATGACAGTCTTACCCAGTGCTCTCAGTAGCCGAGTGGACATCCTGGTGTCCTTTAAAGCAGCTGCTTTTTGACCTAGTCGGTGAGCTCACACCTGTGGGTGATTCAGGTAATGGTTTATCTGGCTATTTTTATGTTTGGCAAGTGCTTTGGGAGGATCTGTGCTCCATAGAATTGGACAAAGTTATTTCTTTCAGCTCAGCTGGTTGTTACTCTGTCTAGTATAAAAGCAAAGATAACACTGTCCCTTTATTTGATCTTGACCCTAAAGGAACTCATTCTCCACCACCCCCAGAGTCCCCTAATATGGCATCCAGGGGGAATACAGCTCAAGTAAAAGAGAAACTTTGATGTCTTTGTCCTATTTGATTTCCATCCTCCTCTTCTCCGTAATGCTTGTGGCATTTCTTGTTTATCAGGCAGGAGAGAAGCAGTAAAATTTGGCCTGGGGTTTTCTCATCCCTAGGTGTGAAATTATTTCAGAATGATAATAATAATACTTTGCATTTCTATAGTTCTTTTATTTGAAGATCTAAAACTGTTCCTTTGTGTTAATTGAGCTTTCCAGCACCCTCTGAAGTAGGCAAGTATTATTAGAGATTTCCTCCAAGAATATTTTCACTTCATATCCCATTTGTGACTTAAAAATGCTTTTGTATTATTTGGGAATCTCAATTATTTAAAGTGCCATGCACATAGGGTACTTCTTTATATTCAATCTTCATTAATTCCTAGCACATTGAGGGAAATACTGTCATTTCTTATGAATGAATGGGTATGGCATTATTTAGAGAGAATTAAAATAAAAGCATCTTGTTACTGTTTTTTATTTTGAATGTTTTGAAAATATTCAATAATGGTCACCAGCTATGGAATTGTCTATCTAACAGTTAATTTTCCTTTTTTAGGTATAAGGACTTGTAGGAATATATTGAGTAACTAGTGGCTTGGTAGTATGGTATCCTTTGGGGGCTCATGTCATGTCTAGGCAATTAAAAATACAAACTGATTTTGCATTCAGATTTAAAGGTTTAATTTGAAAAATTGATTTTTAATCATGTGTGCATGCATACATGATTATCCTATTTTCCCGTAAACATTGAGAAGTTCTATCTCAATGGTATTTGGGGTTTATGGTCACTACTGTCATTGATCAGAAGTGCTGCAGGTCTGCCATAGCACAGAACATTCAGGAAAAGTCTCTCTGAGCCTTAGTCCATGCTGGTCCCTGAGAGTCTTCTTGTCCATGCAGTGTTGGATGGCCCTGCTGTGTGTCTCTGCAAAAGAAGATGGGATTTTTCTTAGGCTTTAAGACCTCAGTATTCACTTTCTCAGCATTCCCTCACCATCCCCATCAAAAGTCTTGTCACCTTACTAGACTTCTGCTAAGTTGAATGGTACCAGCTTCCACTACTTTGAGGAGCTGGAAAACCTCCAGTTTCTCCCCAGTATCAGGAAAGACCAGTTACATCTAAACAAGATCAAAGGAAACAAAACAGTTTTAAACAAAGCAAAAGAAACAACCTAAATTTGTTTTTATCCCTGTCCTTTCCGCTGGTATCTAGCATTGTGCCCTTCTGTGAATTTAGGCTTTTGAAAGAAAAATCTTTAGTGGAGGCCAGCTTTGGGGGGTGTTAGAGATTGCCTTCAGCTTTGGGACATGCCCATGAATCAAAAGGAATGCAAACTCTGTTGAAGTTCTTGAGATAATAAAAGAAAAAAGCAAACAAAATATAACCAGAGACATTGAAATTAAGAACATTGTAACAATAGCCACAGGGGAGTGGGGAGGGGATAGAGGGGAGAGGGGGTCTATAGGAGCTACTATAAAGGACACAAGGACAAAATCAAGGGGGAGGGTAGAGGTGGAGGAGGGAGGTGGGACTGGCTAGGGTGGGGTGGAGGGAAGGGGAGAAAATGCAGACAATTGTAACTGAATAAAAATCAATAAAAAAATTAAAAAAATAAAATTTAAAAAAAAGGGAAAAATGAACACAAAAGGGATGACAAAAAATACAAAATGATATTTTTAAATTATGCTGCCCAAAATTTACCGCTGAGACAAAGTGGTGCATCAGTGTTTTTGGGTACTTTATGACTCTTGTGATGGAGAGAGTGTCAGATGATCACATCTTTAATTCTTTCCATGGCATTCAATTGTCTAACTTTTGGGGAACATTTTACTTTGGACCCATTATTTGAAGATTTGGGTGAATGTGAACAGAATTATGAATGTCCACCATTTTCTCCTGAGTCTTTTGAAGCTCAAATTTATGTGACTTTTGAAGTCACATAAATTTGCTGCTAATTATGTGAAGATAGATTTATCAATGAAGATGCTTTTGGCTGCAAATAATCACAAAGTCAATTAAAAGTGGTTTAAACAGTAAGGGAATTTTTAAAAACAGCTTCCCCCCTCTCTGTTTCTACCTGCTGAGCCCCATCGATGTCATGATTGATGGGAAAGCATTATAGAACCCTGGAATCCAACCTCAATCCACTTTTCCCTGGTGCCAAACAACTGGAGACCTACCAGGGTGCCTTTGATGGTTGTCACTGTGCAACACAGAGAGGATTTTGAGCAATAAGCTGTTGACAGATTGCTAACCACTGTCAATTATTTTGTGAATTTCTCTACTACATTTGAGCACAAAAGAACCCATTAGAATAAGAAAGTGAATTATCTCAAGGAGCAAGACATCTTGAGGGCGGTTGGCGGGCGGGGAGAGCTCCAGGCTTTGTTAATTCAGTGGCTCAGTGATGCTATTAAAGTTTCCATTTTTTGCTCCTTTTCATCTGTCATCTTCAGTGTGTTGACTTGGTCTTCAGACTGGCTGCCTTCATGGTTTTAAGATGGCGGCTTCTTATTAGGGAGCTACCTGCACCTATAGTAGCATCCGCTGGCATAAGAGGCTGTCTGTTCTTTTGTGTCCCTTTTAAGAGCAAGGGACCTTTTCCATAACCCCTCTGGCAGACTTCTCCTCAGGTCCCATTTGGCCCATTGCAGGAGTGAGTGTACTCTTTTCTTCCTATATCAGACAATGGCACATGGGATTATTACCTTAATTGGCTTAGATTGGTGCTCTTCAATCTAATTTTGTTCTTGTCATGGTACACATAGAAAATAATATTTGGTCATCCCATTAAGTAAACAGAAGAGGCTGCTCACAGCTGGAGTTGGCTAATGTGTGTGTTTTGGCTGTGTGGGTGGGGGGCCCTGGCTGCCCATACTGCTGTTCCTCCCTGGCTTCCCTCAGAGATAAAGGGGTGGATATTTTAGCAGTCTCTGGTTTAAACCAATTAGGATTTACCCCTGAGCTGTGATAGTCCCTGGACACATGGCTTTGTGGAGGAACTAGATGACAATAAAATTGGGGTTTTACCTGTAAGGCAGAAGAGGGGATGGGTGTTGGATAGGCCCTCAGCAGTGCCTGCGGGGTGGATGTTTCTTGTCATTGCATATATACCTAATGTCCTTCTTTGAATCATTAGTTCCATATGGAGAAAGGACCAAGTCATGCAAATTTTAAGTGCTTAGTGACTATTTGTGTATTGAATGAGTGAATACGTACTCACGTACTTGACTAACTGATGATTCAATACCATTCACCTCCTGTAATGCGCCAGGAACATGCTGTATGAGGTGCAAGCAACATGGGCTCTGCTGATGGCTTTACACTCTAGGGAGGGAGACAGGTCAAAACTGTTAAACAAGTAATGAATATATAATTAAAAGCTATGGTAAGTGCTATTCAGGAAAGGATGGGAGGCAAAACACAGCAGACTTCTCATATGGGGTGGTCAGGAAGGCTACTTTGAGTTATTGGCAGTTTAGCTGAGATCAGAAGGATATGCAAGAGGGGGAAAATCAGACATGAAGAATGGGGAAAGAGGTTCATAGTTTTGACCCTTGTAACTACGTCTTAGTTAGGAATCATTTGTTTTCAAGAAACAAAACAAATGGCAACAGAAACAACAAAAGATGGGGCACTTGCTATAAGGCCAGAGAAGCTTACAGGTATACGTCTGAGATACTGAGGGTTTGGTTCCAGACCGCTGCAAAAAAGTGAGTATCACAAAAAAGCAAGTTGCAATCTTTTTGCTAGTTGAGGGTCTTGCCTTCAAGTTATAAAAAATGCAACATCTGTGAAGCGCAAAGACAAAAAAAACGAGATGTGCCTGTACTGACCTGAGGGTAGGTTGGACCTAGAGTCTCCTGAGACATAGTGGTTGACCCTTACAGGCTAACAGGAACAGGACAGGTAAGTGGATAAACATGCCTGCTCCACATTGTCTTGGTGTCTCCATCCTGAAGCACAGTGACTGTTTGAGGAGCTACAGTCTCTCACCACTGCTTCTCCCTTTGTTCTGCTCTGCTCTGTTCTGCGTAGTCCAGCCCACTTTTACTGTCTTTGCAGTTCTGCCCTACTCAAGGGGTCAATAGAGACTACAGGAATTACTGCAGTACAACTTTTTTTTTGAGTGAATGTATCTGAATTGCTTGATGTAGGTCATGTGCCCACCCTTGCTGGAATCAGCTGTGGCCTCGGCACAGGGTTCACCTATTTAATTCTGCTAAGTCCTGCTCAGCAGCATTGGGAGAGAGTCTCTGAAAAGGTGGAATATAGGGCAGGTGGATTAACATGCTTGTTAAATGCTTTTTCAGGTTTTCCAATATTAATAACATTGGTAGGAACCCAATGATGTAAATTATTTAGTTACTACTTTAGTTATTTAATCGAGAACTGATGCCTACTGCAGGGCACTGCATACAGCAGGTACTTAAGAAGTAGTTAGTGATGGACTGGGAGGAGGGAGGAAGATGAGAACATCTGCAATGGTGTCAACAATAAAAATAAAGAAAAAAAAGAAGTTGTTGGTGATGGCGATAGTATCAAAGTTGAATGAGATATGAGGTAGTTCTTTCTCAATGCTCAGGCCAATTATATTATTTTAATGGAAATGCTTCTTTGTTTTGCACAAGAAAAACCCTTTTGTAAATGCCAGTCTGAATCTTTAAATCACTTTACAATTACTTTATTTGTATTATAAAAGTAGTTCATTTGCATTTTCAAATATTTGGAAAACAAAGTAGCAAAAGAGAAGAAAACAGAAGATGCTCATAATCCTACTGTCGAGAGATAACCACCTATGGCATTTTGGGGTATTTTTTTTCTGGTCAGTTCTTTATGTAGATACATATTTTTTGAAAATGGTACCAGAGGGAAAGGGAATGGGGCAGTAGTAAAGGGGCTTAAATATACAGGGACAGAAGAAGATTTGACTCTGGGTGGTAAATACACAATGCCATGTACAGATGTCTCATAGAATTGTGTAAATGAAACCTATATGATATGATTAAAAGCTGCGCTGTATTCCGTGGTGTGGGTATGGCATATAGAAGTGGATGCACAGGTCTGGAAAGCTCTTCTCCTGATGATTGTGGTCCTGAGGCTGGAATGGATTGGAATGCTGACCCCGAAGTCCTGTAGCAGTGCAGATACTGCAGGGTGGCTGTTGAAACTGGTCAGAAATTAAGTTTGCATGATAATGATCACTCTTGTCCCTCGGCCACCAGTTTCCTGAGGATAATTTGCATGAAGCTCATTTACTGTTTTGTAAGGAGGATGGCTCAGCTTGAGCATCTCTCTAAGAAAAAAAATCAGCATCCTCCTAAGGGTTCCAGGAAGCTTCCTTGCTGCTCAGGTCAGGGTGGCCCCTGCAGACTGCACTTGCTTCTCCCGATAAAGCAAATGTAAGCATGCCAAATTGCTTTGCTCCGGCTTAACCCTACTCCAAAATGAATCCATAAACATTACAAAAGGAAAGTTTATGAACATATGCTACACAGAACTCAGAAAGCATCCTGCATACTTAATCCTTTTCCTACTTCAGGGGAAAAGTCTGTTTATACTTGAACTGAGAATTGAGGGATCACAAAAATGAAGATTGGATGCCATACTAGAAATCACCAGTGTGTTTTCTCATTTCCCTTAGAGCCATGGGTTGATTTTTCAGTACAGCTGTGTCAGTGGGGAAATGTGCGCTCTTTCTAGAGTTCTTAGATTCACTCCTGATGATGTGACTGTGTCTAAGTTCCCATTGTTTAAACATGGAATATTCATTATATTGGATTCTGAGGACTGGGGCCATCTCGACAAGTCATTGTCTGCTCCTGTCCCCCATGAATTTCCATTTAGATGATTGTGGATGGTGAAGGGCCCTTCTCCACTTTCTGTTTTTTAAAAAATTCATTTATTGATTTTTATTCAGTTGAAATTGTCTGCATTTTCTCCCCTTCCCTCCACCCCACCCCAGCCAGTCCCACCTCCCTCCTCCACCTCTACCCTCCCCCTTGATTTTGTCCATGTGTCCTTTATAGTAGCTCCTATAGACCCCCCTCCCCACTATCTCCTCCCCACTCCCCTGTGGCTATTGTTATAATGTTCTTAATTTCAATGTCTCTGGTTATATTTTTGTTTGCTTTTTTCTTTTGTTGATTATGTTGCAGTTAAAGGTGAGATCATATGGTATTTGTCCCTCACCGCTTGGCTTATTTCACTTAGCATAATGCTCCACTTTCTGTTTTTGGAGAGATTCTTTCACAGAGAGGTGAATGGAATCCCAAAGCCATGCACTACTTCAGAGCCAGGAAAGTGCCCTAGCACCTCGAATGCAAGCTGGTCCTTTTGGTTCAATATGATTTCCCTCACAACAGTTCCTCTTTTTCCTTGCTGGCAAAAACCCATGGAAGCAGCTGGGGCAAGATTTCTGACCCTGAAGTACCTCAGGTTTTTGATCCCGCTCCGCTTGCTGTGGGCCATCCCACGCTGGAGCTCTGGAGGACTTAAGCAGGTCTGCTTCAGTCTCCTTCCATCTCAAGGAAGTGAATGTGATTTGCTTGCTTGCGTCTTACTTAATGTGTGTCGGTATCTTCTGGCTGTCTTGGACTAGGGGTCTATGAGGCCATTTGGTTTGACACCAAAGGTACTATCTGTGTATAGCTTGTCATAATGAATAACTGTAAACATGATTAGATGCCTGCCCAGAGGGGGTGTTTGCCAAGAGGTGTGTGAATCTGCTTGGAGGGCCAACAGCTGAGATGTCAGAGTAGTTTACCATCGCATGGGTAAAGGCATTGGAAGTGTTTTCTGCCTGAAAAATATGACAGGCATCAGATCCTAAACTTTCCTTCCTGTGGCTGCAGATGCTCATCCTACTGATTTAGAAATGAGGGTATTACAGATGTAGGAGATTCAGAGGGAGAAAGAAGTGAAAATCATGCAGGGGACATCAAAATGGGAATGAATTGTGTCACCATCAACCCAGGATAAATTTGTTAAGATGCATTTATTTCAGTTTGCACATGACGTTTGCACACTGTTTGCCTGTTCATGCCACTGAGACCTTCTAACCTGCTCTATTCTCTCTGAAAACATTAAAAACTCTGATGCTAGCAAGTAGGGAAGATACCGGGAGAATGAATGAAGGCGTGTGGATGTTATGTTGTAATAACATGAAACCATTATGCCATTGGTATTTATCATGCTATTGTCATCTGGTCCAAAAAGGCACCCAACATCTTTAGCTTATGATATACTCCAGGCAGTGTGGTAGTCACTTTTCCTAATTCTCTCATTTAAGCTTTACCACAGTTTATAGGGCAGATATTATTCTTCAGAATTTAACTGAAAAGGAAATGGAAGTTGAGAGAGGTTAAGTAACTTGACCAAGATTGCACAGTTTATAAGAAGGAGGTACATGAAAACAGAGAATGCAGCAGATCTGTGTCCAGCTAGGGCAAGGGAAGGAGAACTTATCATTTCTCCGAAAAGGCAGAATGATTGATATTGGTGGAATTTGTGCTGTATTCCTTGAAAAAACTTTGGATGGGATTGGAATGATTTGGCGACATGCCTTAGGATCACAGGTGCTCCTTTCTGCAAAGCTGATCTGTTTTCATTTATGGTCTATTCATTCTGATTCACTCACTTGCTCTTTCTATAAATTGAGCATCTATATTGCTGAGAGCTAGGGTTAAGAGCAATGGAAAGGATCAGAAAATTGAGAATCTGGTTGGAGAGGAGGTTATCCAGGGAGAGCTAAGACGTACAGCACTTAGTGATGAGTGTGGCAAGAGGCAGCAGAATTCAAGACTTGCTGTGGGAGTTATTGGGCTGAGCTCTAGGTAATGTGTCTCCTCCCATTGGGAACCCCTGTTAGCATTCCAGAAATTTGGTCTTAGGACAGGGACTGGCATTTGTTCTGCACTGTCAGCCACAATGAAGAGACCTACTAACCACATGTGATTTCTTTGTGATGGGTAATTTGTGAGCTCAGACATGTATGACCAAACAAGATGGTGTGTAGAAGCGGAGGAAGGCCCTTCTTTTCAAACAGTGGACTTCCTCTATGATGCACATGCAGGGACAGCCCCAGATAAAATCACTGTGAGGTGGGCAACAGCTGCTCTTTTGTATCCATACTTCTCAGAGCTTCTGACATCCACCCCACACTGCCCCAAGCACCCAGCCTTCACACATACTCCTTAAGGTTCTCAGTGCCTTCCTATCTCTTTTTAGTGGTCCCTACAACTTGAATGAAAGGATATTACCTAGGGGTGTTGAGAATTCTGATATTACTCATTTAGTCTTTAGTGTAATTTTAAACCTACAATTTATTGCAGTATTTCATGTGGTACATGAGATAATCTTACATACATAGTATGGGAGTGAACAATTTTTTGGTTAGTTACATTAGTTTTTTAAGTTTTCTTTCATTTATGGTAAACAGTATATTACAGTGGTAATATAAAATTTTCTTTCCAAAGATAATTAATTTTACAAATTAATTTAGGTTGGCAAAATTGAGTTGATTAAAAGAAAATATTTTATTAATGATAGAACAGTGGTTCACATATATTATAAGAGTCATGAAAGGGGTATGTGAAGGACTGAAGTTTTAGAACAATTTACCTGGGTGTATTTGCATTTCAAACTTTAACTGTGGAATACTGAGTTTTGTGTTATAGGAAGAGAATTTAATCAATCAGGGTGGAGAAAGCACCTTTGAGATCTCACTTTATAGGCGGTCAGCTCCTTCACCCTACAGAATTGTGATTTACTGGTATTACAGAGGTTTTCTGCCACACCAGGCTTTTCTCTTTTAGTTAATGGTTACACTTTAGATAAGTGATTCCTCCTTTTTAGTATCAAATTCGGTGTAACTATGAAGCATGTAGCCACAGGGTTCTTCTTCATTAAATGCTCATATGGGCTGGTTAGAGTATGTAAAGTAAACATGGTATCAAAAGCAACTGGAATGAATAGTAGCGAACATCTACCCATATAATTATAGAATAGAAATGTAATAAAATAAATATTTATTTCATGTACCAAAAATAGCATCTGAATCTACTCCTGAAACATTTGTTTTCCCACTAAGGGACAGGGCAAATTGTCAAAACAAAGAGAGATTTTTCTCTGAAATAGTAATCAGGCCAGGACAGAAAACAAGTTGTAATTTTCAGTGGCGTAATGTGGCTGGACTCAGGGGCTTGCTTGGTAGGGAATTTTGGTCTTTGAATGGGTCTGTTGTCAGGCAGAGCCAAGAGAGGGAACCCAGAGGAATGAGAGCAGCCTGTGATAGTGGACTTAAATGAAACTTGCTGGTAATGTGCACCTGACAGGCCAGGTGACATCTTGGGCTTCTGCCACCTTGTGTGTGATTCAGATGACCTTTTTCCCAGTCCCACAGTGTATTTGATTGAATGCTTTCTCAGAGTACCAGAAGGAATGCTTGTTCCTAAAGTTCTGTTTTAATATCTTTTCCTAAATGCTGTGAAGAGGTTATTACAATACAAAGTAACTTTTTATCCTTTTTGTAGAGACAAACATTGGTGCTTCCACAGAACGTGTTTATTTGTTATAGCCTCCTAATAGTGGATGAGCAAGAGCTAAAAAAAAAAAGTAAGCAGTGTTACTGCTATTACTCTTCTTGGTTATTACTTGATTGGTGTTTTATTTATTTTGGGGGTCAAATTCTTCTTTTTGTTGACAAAGAACAATTAATTACTTTCAGATAATTTAGGCTGATGTATCCCCTATAGGAATTTTGTAAAGCTAAGAATATCACTTTAACTTACATTATGTTCACTTTTCTTATTTGGTATGAGCAAGGGAAAATAATCCAAGGTTTTGAAAAAAAATTGAGATAAGCTTACTTGAAATGCATTTATCTTATAAAAATATTATATTGGTATCTTAAAGACACTCAGGTCTAAAATGAGAACTGTCATTATCTATCCTTCACTTGGTATCAAGATTGCTGAGGTAAATAGTGCAGCAATCAGCTCCAATGCTCTTTCTGTAACTGCTCAATGCAGGATGTATAGCGGTTAACATCCTTGGTAAGGTCCCTGCCCCATAGTTCTTGTGGTCTAGCTTTAAGTAAAAACAGGGCAATTAAGCCAATCAATACATTGCTTAGTACTTTTTGTGACCAAAGCAACTGTTATTTCTTGAAATAACATCAGTTTTATCTGTACAAACATATCTTTGGTATTTAGTCTCAGAAGAGATGCAAAACACAATTCAAAACTGTACTTCCTAAAATAGTGGAAATTGATTGGATAAGAGAAACTGAAGTAGGATTCCCATTGTCTTCACCTTTCATATTTGTGGAAATAGAATACAAAACTATATTTAATTTACTATTTAATATATTGATTGTTGACAGGGAAAAAGTAAAAAAAAATTAACATATTATCTTCTGATTATGGTAAAGTGAAAGGCACATAATTAGTACTGGTGTTTCTAAAAATGTACCAAGTGTTAACATCTTAAATGCAATTCTTTTTCAAATTGTTTATTCTATTACAGTTGCCCCATTTTTTCTCTTTGCCTCCCTCTACTTGGCCCACCTCTTCCTCCCTCAGTCAATCCCCACTCCATGTCCATGGGTCATTCATACACCTTCTTTGACTAATCAGATTAAATGTAATTGTTAATGAGCTGTTATTCTGAAGTTCACTATGTTGTTCACGGAGCCACCAGAGAACTGAATCCCAGAAAACATTTTCTGGAATCTGTAGGGCACAATTATGATTAACTGCAAACCTCCTTGAACTTTCATTACAGGAATTAATATAGTTAATTGCTATATGAATTGTTTGATACTGTGAGGGAAAGAATGTTAAAAGGTTCTCATAAGACTGTCAGTACCTCAACAGTTTGCAAAGTCAAACTTTTGTGTGTTTTCAGATTGCCTATCTCTTGCTCAGTGTGTATTTTCTTCTTGGGTTAGCTGGAAAACTGCTGAAGGAAGAGAATGATTGCTCTATGTCAACCTTTAATGGAAGTATAACATATTTATAGGAGTTGTACACTTGCCAATTCCAAGTGTACATCTTAATGAATTTTCACAAAGCGATCACACACCAAGAAGCCGTATCCAGAAAAAAAAATGGAACATGACCTGCTCCTGCCATCTGCCAGTTACTGCCCTTCTCCCAGGTCACCACCATCTTGACTCTAACATCAAAATTAGTTTTGCCATGTTTTTGAATTTTACATAAATGCAGTCATACAGTATGGCCTCCTTTGTGTGTGGCATCTGTTGTTTAACATTATGTTTGTAAATTTGGAATGATTTTTTGTGTGTGTGTATAATGTAGGCTCATGGCTATCAAATGAAATGATTAGGTAGGAAAATCATTAGGTGGGAAAATAAATGCCAGTTAGTGTTGCTATAATCATTTTTTTATGTATTTTCTTTTAACACATTGAGTTTTAATGATTCAAATCAAGTAGGTGACCTTTAGAACAATTCTTTCTTTTTTTTAATATATTTATTGATTATGCTATTACAGTTGTCCCATTCCCCCCCCACTCCACTCCATCCCGCCCACCCCCTCCCTCCCACATTCCCCCCTATAGTTCATGTCCATGGGTCATACTTATAAGTTCTTTGGCTTCTACATTTCCTACACCATTCCCACCCTCCCCCTGTCTATTTTCCACCTATCATCTATGCTACTTATTCTCTGTACCTTTCCTCCTCTCTCCCCCTCCCACTCCCCTATTGACAACCCTCCATGTGATCTCCATCTCTATGGTTCTGTTCCTGTTCTAGTTGTTTGCCTAGTTTGCTCTTGATTTTGTTTTTGGTGTGGTCGTTAATAACTGTGAGTTTGCTGTCATTTTTACTGTTGCTATTTTTTATGTTCTTTTTCTTAGGTAACTCCCTTTAACATTTCATATAATAAGGGCTTGGTGATGATGAACTTCTTTAACTTGACCTTATCTGAGAAGCACTTTATCTGCCCTTCCATTCTAAAAGATAGCTTTGCTGGATACAGTAATCTTGGATGTAGGTCCTTGTGTTTAATCTTGGGTAATGTAATGATGATGAAAAGAATGAAGAAACAAGAACTCAGAAAAATGAGGAGAGGCTTAGGAACCTCCAGGACATCTCGAAACTTTCCAACATCCGAATTATAGGGGTGCCAGAAGGAGAAGAGGAAGAACAAAAAATTGAAAACTTATTTGAACAAATAATGAAGGAGAACGTCCCTAATCTGGCAAAGGAAATAGACTTCCAGGAAGTCCAGGAAGCTCAGAGAGCCCCAAAGAAGCTGGACCCAAGGAGGAACACACCAAGGCACATCATCATTACATTACCCAAGAACAATTCTTTCTTAAGCTTTAATAAAAACAACCCCTCCTACTCTTGCAACTGTAATGCTGCGTTACTTGATTGGGCATTTCAGTAGTCTGGAATATTTTTCATGTATTTTGGAACAAAAAATTTATGTCATTAAATTATCCAACTAGTTCAGCCACACAACTTGCATTTACAAATTTGACAGTGATTTACATGGTATAACTCATTTATATCCTAATAGATAAAACTGTAAGATTTTTGGATATTGGGGTTCTAAAGGTCATCTTAGAAATGTACTCCCTGAGGTTTATTCTTGTACAGGTTAGTGGATAACTTCTTATAATTGACTAATTAAATGGAAGCAAAAGTATTTTAAGCCTAAGGCTGTATCTTAATATTTCTATCATTTTGTATTAAATTGCATATATGTGTGAGGAGTCTATAACATTTTCTCTTCCATTGTCGCACCATGCATAGGATTTGGCTCACAGGTCTGACTGCACAATGGATGACCCTCTTCTGGGAGGCTGATTACATAATGATTTTCTTGAAAACACCCCCACCCCACCCTCATCAAAACCAAATTAAACCCTCTGCTTAGCAGCATATCACAGTGGCAAAGAATGTGGGCTTGGTGTCTTCTGGATGTGCAAGTGGGCTCCGTAGTCTCTTAGCCTTATTTCCTCCTCTGAAAATGAGAATAACAATGAGAATAGTGCCCCTCACCGACAGTTATTGGGAGGAATCCAGTGACACTGAGAACTGAACACAGTGCTTAGCACAACCTAAATACTCAATAAATGGCAGTTAGTGTTGTTATAATCATTCTTTTTAATGTATTTTCCTTTTCACACATAGGGTTTTAATGATTCAAATCAAGTAGGTGATCTTTAGAACAATTCTTTCTTAAGCTTTAATAAAAACGAAACCGCCTACTTTATCCCTCAAGTGGAACAGACCCGTTTCAATACCATCCAGACTAATGGGATGCATCTCTGATAGATTTTTATTTTTATAAAACAAAAAACCCCAGGAAGTGGTGGTATTTTAATGCTGAAATAAACACTGTAACATTTATCAGTGTCTATCTGATGGCAATCTGGTTATTAGCTTGTCAGAGTTTTTTGACAAAATGTAGTGTTGGATTACCTCATTACGTTGCTTCAGAGTCCAGTGGGGCTGCTGATCTGTTTCCTAATAATTTTTGACCAGGGTGGTTTTCTTAAAGGCAGACATATCAGTCATGTGAAAGATGTTTGCTTTTTATGTTCACTAGTCTAAACATAAAAAATCCACTTAGGCCTGATATTGTGGGAGCAGTAATAATACACAGTCCTTCTCAGAACCCAGATGTCCCATCCATCTGAAAGTTTTAGGTTGTTGGGCAGAAATGTGAAAGAGCCAAAGTTCTGCAGGTTTTATTTTATTTAAATTTTGGTCTGAGAAAGTACTTAATGAAATTAACAACCTTAAATATTTGCATTTAATAACAATTTTCCCTATCCCCCACCTTTACTTTTATTTTTAAAGACCAAAAAATTTGCTGTAGAGTGAATACTTGAGCAGTGGAGAATACAAACTAGAGTACTTTTACACACCTTTGCCTATATCAGGTTCAGGTTTTGTTGGGAGCTTATAAAATTTGGGAGGGTGTCCTCTTTAAGAAAGAGAATAGAACATTAAGAAAACAAAATTAGATATAAAAGTAATTAGATACATTTATTTCAATGATTCAGTTAAATGTTTTGGTTCTTTCTCTTTCACAATCTGTTTACCAGAAATGCTTTACAGAGACATGCTTCTTGGTGTTTCCTCCCACCTAGACCACTGATGCCCACTGAATCCCATCACTCCAGAGACTGTGTAATAGGAGAAGCCCTGAAGATTAAGCTTCATCAGCATCACGTCAGTCCTTCGCTGCGTATTTGAACATGCTGCTGAGTCAGTGAGAATAGAACTGGTTGGATGATTATAGAAAGTTGAAGAAGATATCTAGTTGGCATAAACTGTGAAATGAAGTTTCGAGTCAACCTGGAAATAGATACTAGAGATTCTTGAGTTAAGTGGAAAAAAAAGAAGTTTTGTAAGGTATAATAAAGCTTTAAAAGTAGTTCTTGAAAAGTAGAATAATTTCAGGATATGCAGTCTCTAAGTCTTTGCCATGAAAGATCCATTAGAAAATGTATTAATAATAAGAAGAGATGTTGCTGTTTTCCAGAGAGCTGTATTTTCCAAGGTGTTGATTTCTTTGTATGATTCATGCGGTTAGCTCCCTGGCAGCAGAATGACATCTAACCTTGACAACAGAGTACATCGTTATGCTGCGTTTGGAATAAGGTGATTCAGCCCTGACCTACCATCAGTGGGGCATGAGTTGCTGATATTATTTGATGGGGTTCAAGCTTACTTACTGTTTTTGTCACCATGGGCCTCAATGGCTCAAACTCTGGAGATAGCTGTTGAGGTAGAAGTTTCAGTCCTTGGCCATGGTACCCCAAGGCCCAAGGAAATCTAAAACTCAGGTCAATCTTTCCATTCTGTGCATTCCTCACTTATCTGTACATTTATTGCCCACCAGTCACTTTGTTGAACACTCTGAGATACTGGTATTTGTCAACTATAATTGGTTTATACAGAGATAAAAAGAGACCTTAGCTTCTGCTTTATCTGTTTAGTGCCAAGGGATGTCAAAGTCTACTAGTTTGGGAAATTACATTAGTTACTTATGTTGTAAGATCAAAGCTGAGTCTCTAGTACCTGTCATGTGCTCATTAGTGGAAGATTTCCTAGAGCTGTTTGTTGACTTTCATAGAGGGGTCAAGCTACTATCTGTGTGGTGGATGATGAGAGTGGCAGGGATGGACAGAGAGGTTTTAGGGGAGTTTGTGGTGGTTTAGGAATTTATTTTTTTCCCCATCTGACATTTCTTCAAGAGAGAACATAAGTTTAAATTACTTGAACTATTGTACTTTTAATTATTTTTGTTTGCTTTTTAAGAAATATGTGCTTTGTGTGATGGACTAATGGTTTTTATATGCATTGCTACTTTGTTTTTCTTTCAGATTCTTCCCACAAGAACAGTAGGTCACTTTGTCTTGGTTATGCTTTATTCTTTATTGTTTTCTCATTCTTTCTTGTGGGTTTAATGGCAACCCTATTAGGATCCAGGTTTTCTCTTTTTTTGTTTAATAGGGGAGGAGAAGCAAGTATAGGAGGATGTGCTCCTATGGTTTCTGTGAGATCATACAGTGCTTTCCACTAGAACTGGAACCCAGAATCCTGACTCCTACCTCTAATGCTCTAGAAAGACGGATAAATAGGCCATTTTGGATAATGGTATCCTCTTTAGAATCCCATTGGAAGTAGATGCATAGAATTATATAGTGACATTCTAATTGCCCATTTAATTTATATAGATATGCATTTCAAGTATGTAAAAATATCAGAATACCCCAAGATATATGCACAAATAATCTCCTGCAGTTAATGGAAGTTTTAAAGATATACCAGTGTCTTAACAACTGAAAACAAAGTTTGGCATGCCCATAGCATGTGAAAAAAATTCACTTTCTATAGAAAATACCTGCCAAATAAAGTGGTTTCATTTGGAAGTTAACCTAAAGTTGGGCTGTAAAGGTGGAATCCTGAGCTTTTTCTCCCTTAAGCTTGCTCTCTGTATAGATTACATTTGGCAATGTAGACAGATCACACAGGTTTTGAAATCCTTTCCTGATGCTTTATATTTCATGACATGCCTACTTATTTAGAAATTTAAAATTATTACACTTACTTACATAAATTTTATATATATATATATATACATATATATATACATATATATATATATATATATATAAAATTAAATGTCTCCTTCCTCAGAATTGCAGTGTAATTTTTTTTTTATCACGGGTTCTTGGTTTTGAAACTCTGTAAGAGTTGTCAGTTGTTGTATTTACTTTAGAGTTAGACCATATTTAATATAAGTGTATTTTGTATGTACTGTGGAATCTTGAGTTTCCCAATCTGTTTTTATGTTACTTAAAATAGTAGAAAACGTAAATAGAAGCAAAATCTGGGCCCATGTATCATGGGGGAAGATTTACATTCGTACCTTCTCTAGCAACTGCACGCTCCTTTACCCACTCTTCTTCATCTAGCCTTTAGTAGTAGGACCCACCCCGACCCCACTTCCATCAACTTTTTGAGTATTGTGGGGTCTCCACAAAGTTCTCAAGTAATGTAGGCCATGATTTAATGAAAGGGCTCTTTTTTTCATTGTTGTTTTTTTAAATAAAGCAGTTTCCCACTTCACATTCATATTGCTGCAAGGGGTATAGGGTGAAGACAAACAGGTGATAATATAGAAGGGACAAGCTGGATGTGATTACCCAGTGGGCACTTTTGGAGAGTGAGCATTAAGTGAGGAGCAGTACAGGCTGGAGATTAGGCTGCTGTTACAATATTTGTACAAAGTTACTTCACAGCTTGGATTGATGCCCAAACCTCCTCCTAAAAGAGTCCCTTAAAGTGTTAAATAATACCTCAGTTTCATTTAAAAAAATTAAATTTTTAATTAAAATTTCACTTATTTATTTTTAGTATATTTTATTGATTATGCTATTATAGTTGTCCCATTTTTTTCTCTTCTTTATTTCCTCTCCACCCTGCTCCAGCATTCCCCCACTTTAGTTCATGTCCATTGTTCATACATATAAGTTCTTTGGCTTCTCCATTTTCTGTACTATTCTAATTTCCCCTTGTCTATTTTGTACCCACCATTTATGCTTTTTATTCCCTGTACCTTTTCCCTCATCCTCCTTCTGCTTCTCCCTGCTGATAACCCTCCATGTGATCTCCATTTCTGTGATTCTGTTCCTGTTCTAGTTGTTTGCTTAGTTTGTTTTCTTTCTTTCAGTTCAGTTGATAGTTGTGAGTTTGTTGTCATTTTACTGTTCAAAGTTTTGATCTTTTTCTTAGGTAAGTCCCTTTAACATTTCATGCCATAAGCACTTAGTGGTGATGAACTCTTTAACTTTACCTTATCTGGGAAATACTTTATCTGCCCTTCCATTCTAAATGATGGCTTTGCTGGATAGAGTAATCTTGGATGTAGGTCCTTGCTTTTCATGACTTTGAATACTTCTTTCCAGTCCTTTCCTGCTTGTAACATTTCTTTTGAGAAATCAGCTGATAGCCTTATGGGAACTCCTTTGCAGGTAACTCTCCCCTTTTCTCATGCTACTTTTAATATACTCTCCTTATCTTTAATCTTGCACAATTTAATTATCATCGGTCTTGGTGTGTTCCTCCTTGGGTCCAACTTCTTTAGGACCCTTTGAGCTTCCAGGACTTGCATTTCTATTTCCTTTGCCAGATTAGGGAAGTTTTCCTTCATTTATTTTTTCAAGTAAGTTTTCAATTTCTTGCTCTTCCTCTTCTCCTTCTGGCACCACTATGATTCAGATGTTGGAATGTTTAAATTTGTCCCAGAGATTCCTAAGCTTCTCCTCATTATTTTGAATTCTTGTTTCTTCATTCTGTTATGGTTGATTGTTTATTTCTTCATTCTCTTTGAAATCATTGATTTGAGTCCTGGTTTCCTTCCCTTCACTGTTTGTTTCCTATATATCTTTCTTTATTTCACTTTTCGTAGCCTTCACTTCTTTCTTTATTTTGTGGCCATACTCAACCATTTCTGTGAGCATCCTGATTACCAGTGTTTTGAACTCTGCATCTGACAGGTTGACTATCTCCTCATTGCATAGTTCTTTTTCTGGAGTTTTGATCTCTTTTTTCATTTGGGCTGTTTTCTTTGTCTTGGTGCACCTGTTATGTAGTAAGGGACCAAGCTTTAGGTATTTGCCAGGGTGGGACAAGTCACTTTGCTACATTGTGGTGCTGTATGTGGGGGAGGGGTCACAGAAGGAACAATGCCACTTGGTAACTCTCGCCCCACTTTCAGTCACTTCTTCTGCTACCCACAAGTGAATTGGGCCCTTCTGGTGCTTATTCCTGGGTGGGTGGGTTTGTGTACATTCTGAATCCTGTAGTCTCTCCAACAAACTCTCCTGTGAGGCTGTGAGTTTCTCCCATGCCACAACTTCCACAGGTTTTTATAGCCAGAGGTTTTGAGGCTTTATTTCTCCATATTGAAACCCTGGGTTATGAGGTCTGTCTCACTCCCCAGTTATTCCTCCAGGTTTATCCACAGATGAATGTGGGACTACCTGGTCTGCCAACCACTGCCTTGTCTGCCTGGTCTGCTAGCCGCTGCCTTGTCATTCATCCTCTCCACCCCGGCTACCTGTCTCCACCCTTCCTACCAGGTTGGATGAATGCTTCTTGTTTGACTCCTTGGTTGTCAAGCTTCCATACAGTTTTTCTGGCAGTTCTGGTTGTTTTTTGTTTTTAGTAAAGGGCGAAAGATTTGTGCGTTCTGAAGAGAAACCAGAGTGTATTGTTTTTTGTTTTTAAATTGGTTGTTCATCGTGTGGTTGTGCAAGGAAGCAGAGTATATCTACCTACACCTCCATCTTGGCTGAAGTCCTCTCTTTTTATAGCTTAGTAGCCTCTAGTTTGTCGCAGGATGGACTGGTAAGAAATTAAAATTCTTTTTCTATGAAACTTTTCTTCCACTGAAATGAGAAGTATGTTTTGCAAATAAGCCCCAGCAATATAATGAGCCCTGAAAACATATACTCAACTGTGAAATACTGTTGTTTGGGAATACCTTCAATTCCTGCCACCAAAGACAGACTAACAATAATAAACAGTGAAGGTCTTTAGAAACAACAACAACACACACAACACACACATGCTCGCGTGCACATGCACACACACAAACTCTAGTTTTTAATCCTTAGGTAAACAAAATTACTGGCAAATACCTTCTCTAGCACCTTTTGGAGTGATAGATGGATTAATAATTATTAAATAAAATAAAAATGTAAGTACTTGTTTTGAAAATGTATTTTTATTTGTTTTTCTTTTCAGCAAATTCAACCAGAATACAACAAAAAGAGAAAAATCTTATGGTACTTGAAGGAGAATAGAACATATTGTATGTAAACTGGTGACCTGAAGGTCCCGTCTAGGTCACATGTCATTGGTCTGCACAGTGTTTTAAAAAATTAGTTTAGTTGCCAGCATTTAAAAAACTGAGGTATTTAAAATAAAAATCAGTTTCCAATGTCTCTGGGAAGATATGGCAACTTCTGGCCATCCTTCCTCCATGGCAGTATTTCCTTATAGAGAAGAATAGCTTCTGCCTCTCTCAGTCTCCTAGGTAGGGTACTCACCACTCCTCATCATGTCCTTGTCCCTAGATAGGGGGTGCTCTGCCTGTTTTGTCTTGGCTAGGCTTGCTTTACTCCTTTACTTTACCTGCCTACCCAGCCAGCTTTTGTTTGTGACCTTCCACTAAGGACAATTACGATAGCCTTCTGCAAATGTTTTAAAGGCTGGGAGAGGAAGAGGCTTACTTTGTGTTGCAGAGAAAAATCTAGATGCGGGGTAGAGGGCATTAGGGGTTGGGAGGTGGAGTGGTGGTGCAGCAGCCAAGGAACATAGACTTTAGCTTAGTGTCTGAATGAATTTTAGACACTTGACTCCTCAGCCTTGAACTGTCACAGAAAGTGTTGGATATAGTCGGATGACCGACCATGTATCAGGGAAAATTAAGAAGGGATTTCTCTGTTACCTCAGGACTGTATCCCCTTTAAGGAATTCTTCAATGATCAGATTGAAAAAAAAAAAAGATAATATAGTAACATAATTCAAAAGGTGTGGGAAGGTGCACAGGGGAAAGTCAATCTCCATCTACTTCTGTCCCTTATGCTTCAGCTATTCTCCAGAGGGCAAACATTGTGCCTTTCTTATATATCTTTCCAGAGACATTCTGTGCATATATGCACTTAGTTATTTTTTCTACATGAATGATAACTCAGTATGTATACTGTGCTGCCCTTGCATTATTTCCCCTTATATTGTTAAAGCGAAGTTTATTCTAGCATATTGCATACCTTAGATCCTGCATATTGGTACATGAAAAACTGTTGTTCTTGTTTACTGCCTTCATTATGTTCTTTTGTATAGTTGTGTCATAATTCACGTAACCATTACTGTACTGAATATATACACTGTATGTATAATAGAGATTGTTTTCTGTCTTCCAATGACAAAATTCTGTGGGTCCACAATTTCTTGTTTTTGCATCCCCACATTTTTCCCTGTTACTTTAATTTTACTCACAAGATTGTATAATCAATATGAAACTTTTGGTCTACCCCAAGGCTAAAAATTCAGACTATTAAGGTCAGAATAATATCTTTCCCTTTTGACTCCCAGTCAAGATGGAGGCATGGGTAACATGCTTTGCCTCCTTGCACAACTGTAGCAAAAATTACAGCTAGACTACAAAGCAAATATCTCCCAGATTCATCAGAAAATCAAGCTGTATAGAAGTCCGACAACCAAGGATTTAAAGAAGCCACATTTATCCAGATGGGTAGAAGGGGCAGAGATGTGGAGACATGCAGAAAGTCACGGAGAGCTGTGGAGAGGTGGAAAGCCTTGAAACAGGTGGTCCCACATCCATGTGTGGTGAATAACTATTGGGAGGGATACCTCAGGAGTGAGGGATCCCTACCCCAGCCCAGAACACCCAGCCCAGGGTTCCAGCACTGGGAAGATAAATCCCATATGTTCTGGCTGTCAAAATGAGTGGGGGTTGGGGCAGTGGAAGAAACTGTAGGATTCTCAGGAGACTCTTCTTAAAGGGCCTGTAATGACCTTAGGACTTATGCAGATTCATCTCCTTTGGGATTCATCACCAGGGCAGCAGGTGGAAGGGCACCGGTGGCATACAGGGTGCAAGTGAAGTGACTGGAAACAGGGTGAATGCTGGAGGTCAGCTTCCTCCTGGGAAAAACTCCAGAGGCCAGGCAGCCCATGTCTTCTCTCTGAGCCCTCCCCACACAGAGCCACAGAGGTGTGACATGTGTTGCCCCACCATGGTGATTACCTAAGGTCTGCCCTATACAGCTTATAGGTGTGCTTTTCTTCAATAGTCCATGCTACTAAGACAGGGAATCAAAGCAGCTCTGCCTAATACACAGAAACAAACACAGGGAGGCTGCCAAGATGAGGAGACAAAGAAATATGGCCCAAATGAAAGAACAGAACAAAACTTCAGAAAAACTAAACAAAATGGAGAAAAGCAACATATCAGATGCAGAGTTCAAAACACTGGTTAACAGGATGCTTAAGGAACTCATTGGGTGTTTCAACAGCGTAAAAAAGACCCAGGCAGAAATGAAGGTTACATTAGGTGAAATGAAGGAAAATCTACAGGGAACCAACAATAGTGGAGGGGGTGAAGCTGAGAATCAAATCAACACTTTGGAACATAAGGAAGAAAAAAGCATTCAATCAGAAAAGCAAGAAGAAAAAAGAATTAAGAAAAAAATGAGGAGCCTATGGGATATTTCCAAACATACCAAAATTCAAATCATAGGGATGCCAGCAGGAGAAGAGCAAGAAATTGAAAACCTGTTCGAAAAAATAATGAAAGAAAACTTCCTTAATTTGGTGAAGGAAATAGACATACAAGTCCAGGAAGTTCATAGAGGGCCAAACAAATTGGACCCACAGAGGACTACACCAAGACACATCATACTTAAAATGCCAAAGGTGAAATATAAAGAGGGTATCTTAAAAGCAACAAGAGAAAAGCAAATACTTAACTACAAAAGCTGATTTCTCAGCTGACAGTGTTATGGGAAGACTAAAAGGGACTGGCAAGGCTAGAAAGAAGTATTCAAAGTGATGAAAAGCAAGAATCTCCAACCTAGATTACTCTATCCAGCAAAGCTATCACTTAGAATCAAAGGCAGATAGTCTTTCAAGACAAAGTAAAACTAAAGGAGTCCATCATCACCAAGCCATTACTACATGAAATGTTAAAGGGACTTATTTAAGAAAAAGATCAAAACTATGAACATTAAAATGGCAAGAAATTCACAGCTATCAACAACGGAATCTAAAGATTAAAAACAAACAAGTAGAACAGGAACAGAATCATAGATATGGAAATCATTGGACGTTATCAGCTGGTGGGGGAGGGAGAGAATGGGAGAAAAGGTGCAGGGATTAAGGAGTACAAATTGGTAGGTACAGAATAGACAGGGAGATGTTAAGTACAGTATAGGAAAAGGAGAAGCCAAAGAATGTATATGCATAACCCATGGACATTAACTAAGGGGGTGATTGCTGTGGGGAATGGGGCTACCATGTGGAGGGGAGCAAAGGGGGAAAACTGGAATAGCATAATGAAGAAAAAACATTAAAAAAAATCTGTAAAGACACTATACTTAGTTGTATAAGAAGGGGATAACTGAGGGAATATGCTAACCATCACAATCCCAGTTATGTTATTCCCACAATGCTAGATCAGTGTTTTCCAAACTTTAATGTGCATAAAATTATCTGGGGATCTTGTTACAGTGCAGATTCTGAAACAGGCAAAGCCTGAGATTCTGCATTCCTAATGAGCTTCCAGGTTATAGGTGGGCAGACAGCACTTTGAGAAACAAGACTTGAAGAAGTTTGTTGGCATTCTGTTTTAATGCAGTGAGTACTGCTGTTCAGATTTCATAGATATAGTGCTGTTTACATTTCACAAATAGTCATAACTACCGTGTTCCATAGGCTGAATTGGCGAATTTGGTGGTCGGTGGTGGTGTATTCTGCCTATGTGACAGTAAGGCAAATAGAATATGCTTTGTTTTTGTTTTGGTATATTATATAAAATCCTTGATTTAGGTATTTGATGCACTTTAGTTGGCATACTGTCAAATTATTATTTTAGTCTACTAAGATTATAGAGATTGAAACAACTTTTAACTTATCATTTTATATTTTTCTTTGAAGGGATTATTTACATATGGATCCTTATGGGTATAAAATTTAATTGCAAATTAAACCAAGGCAATTTGGACAAATTAGGTTACTTATTTGTCTCTTTTACTATAGTTAATTCTCTGAGAACAAAAATTGCTTAACTGTTTGCCCTCTTGTAAATGTGCTGTTGCCTGAGACAAAGACTCTCCTTGAGCAAACTTTAGTTAGGCTCTTCTGAGCCCTCTTCTCAAACACGGCCCTCATTCTCTCTTTAGCCTGCCTAGACCCCTTTTAGCAAGAATCCTGCTAAGTGATATCTGATCAGCCTAGTATCTGATAATGGTCCTCAGCTTCCATCCTAATGTCTAAGTCCTTGGCATGGCATTAAGTCCATGCCTAAGTTCTTGGCATGATTCATGCTAAGGCCTTTAGCATGAATCCTGTTAAGCTAGTTTAGCAACAATATCCCCACTCTTTTTAAAAAAATATATATTTTATTGATTATGCTATTATAGTAGTTCCATTTCCCCCCCTTTACTCCCCTCCTCCCTGCACACCGCTTCCTGCCCACATTCCCACCCCCGCTTTAGTTCATGTCCATGGGTCATACATATAAGTTCTTTGGCTTCTACATTTCCTACACTATTCTTACCCTTCCCCTGTCTATTTTCTACCTACCATTTATGCTACTTATTCTCTGTACCTTTCCCCCTCTCTCCCCACCCACTCCCCCTCTGATAACCCTCCATGTGATCTCCATTTCTGTGGTTCTGTTCCTGTTCTAGTTATTTGCTTAGTTTGCTTTTGTTTTTGTTTTAGGTGTGGTTGTTAACTGTGGTTTGCTGTCATTTTACTGTTCATATTTTTTATCTTCTTTTTCTTAGATAAATCCCCTTAACATTTCATATAATAAGGGCTTGGTGATGATGAACTCCTTTAACTTGGCCTTATCTGAGAAGCACTTTATCTTCCCTTCCATTCTAAATGAAAGCTTTGCTGGATAGAGCAATCTTGGATGTAGGTCCTTGCCTTTCATGACTTGTAATACTTCTTGCCAGTCCCTTCTTGCCTGTAAGGTCTCTTTTGAGAAATCAGCTGACACTCTTATGGGAACTCCTTTGTAGGTAACTGTCTCCTTTTCTCTTGATGCTTCTAAGATTCTGTCTTTATCTTTAATTTTGGGTAATATAATTATGATGTGCCTTGGTGTGTGCTTCCTTGGGTCCAACTTCTTTGGGACTCTGAGCTTCCTGGACTTCCTGGAAGTCTATTTCCTTTGCCAAACTGGGGAAGTTCTCCTTCATTATTTGTTCAAATAAGTTTTCAATTTTTTGTTCTTCCTCTTCTCCTTCTGGCACCCCTATAGTTCGGATGTTGGAACGTTTAAAGATGTCCTGGAGGTTCCTAAGCCTCTCCTCGTTTTTTTGAATTCTTATTTCTTCATTCTTTTCTGGTTGGATGTTTCTTCCTTCCTTCTACCTTCTTCCTTCCAAATACCATTGATTTGAGTCCCAGTTTCCTTCCCATCGCTATTGGTTCCCTGTACATTTTCCTTTATTTCACTTAGCATATCCTTCATTTTTTCATCTAGTCTGTGACCAAATTTGACCAATTCTGTGAGCATCCTGATTACCAGTGTTTTCACCTGTGCATCTGATAGGTTACTATCTCTTTGTCACTTAGTTGTATTTTTTCTGGAGCTTTGATCTGTTCTTTCCTTTGAGCCATTTTTTTTTTTTTTTAGTCTTGGCGTGCCTGTTACATAAAAGGGTGGAGCCTTAGGTATTCCCTTAGGGTGGGGAAACCCATGTAGCTGTGCTGTGGCGTATGTAAGGAAGGGGTTCCAAGAGGGAACAATGGTACTTGCTCCGCTCTCTGCCAGCTTTCAATCACTTCCCCTGCTATGCACAAGCAAAGTGGGCCCTTCTGGTGCTGATTCCCATGTGGGTGGATTTGTGTACATTCTGGGACCCTGTGGGTCTCTCCAATGAACTCTCCTGTGAGGCTGGGAGTTTCTCCCACTGCTGCCTCAACCCCCAAGGTGTTTTCAGTCAGTGCTTTGAGGCTTTATTTCCCCTCACTGGAAACCTGGGATGCATGGTCTGTTTCACTACCCGTCTGTTCCTCCTGTTTTATCTGCGCACAAATGTGGGACCCCAGGGTCTGCCAGCCACTGCCTTGCTGGGTCCGCCAGCCACCATTTTGCCTTGAGTCCTCTCCATCCAGCTGCCCGTCTCTGCCCCTCCTACTGGTCTGGATGAATGTGTCTTCTTTAACTCCTTGGTTGTCGGACTTCCATACAGTTAGATTTCTGTCAGTTCTGGTTGTTTTTTGTTTTTAAATTGTTGTTGTCCTTCTTTTGGTTGTGCGAGGAGGCACAGTGTGTCTACCTATGCTTCCAACTTGCCTGGAAGTCTCTACAATATCCCTACTCTTGATGTTTCCTGTTAGAGATTTTCCATCCACTGACACCCTCATTCTGCTGTTGATTGTATATTCCCAGCTGACTTTGCTGCATTTGGATTTCTCTCACCTATTGCAATGCCTTGAATAAAGTCTCCTTTACCATTTTTAAGAAGTGTCAGAATATTTTAAAATACTTATTTCTTGCCTTTCTGCACAATTTTTGTTTTGTTCCAATTCAAAATTATTAAAAGGGAACCAAAAGAGTTTGTTTCACATCTCCATTTTCCTATATGGTTGAAAGTAATTTAATATTATTCACAGCTGAATTCATATTAAAGGTATCACTGAAAATTTAAAGATTTAAAAAATAGCATTTGAAATAAATATGAATCTTCACCAACCTTTTAGGTTGTTAAAAGATAACTTTTATAAAAATGTAACTCATATTGGTATAAAAAGGAATGTGTGCTAAAGATTTTATTTTACTTATGTGATGTGAAGGAACCAAGTAGGCATTTTAACTGGCTTAAAGGAAAAGTCAAATTAGCACAAATGTGTATAGAGTAAACTGATGTTGAGATGAGTTGCAGATTGTGACAAAAGTGGGGTTTCCACCATGGAGTGGAAGTAAATTGAAATCACTATCTGTCAGGACAGAATTGATATATGTATCAGTTACTTACAGGTTACAGAATGGTACAAAATAGCTCAAAGACAGTGAACTGAGCAAGAATCAGATAGCTGGGAAAGGTATGCTATAGATGATGCATAGTTTCCCGTTCGAATGCAACATTTTTTTTTTTCCTATAAGGTGAAAGACATCTTTGACCTAAGGTGAATGTACTTGCAACTTATCTTTGAAAAATAGAAAATGGCCCAATATTTGAGGATGATTATATATGAGTAAGTGACAAAGAAGGCATAGAGACCAACATATTATGTGTTGCTACAAAACACTGGAAAAACTGGAGACATTTTATAGCACATAGCCTCTGGCCTTGAACTTTGTAGCCTGAAGACTGAAAAGAAACAGTAATATTTCTCCTTGTACTGAAAAAATTGAACTTTGTGGTGTGAATCCACTGTCCACCTAGATTGCACTGTTTATAAGAATTCATTTTCATAATGGAGCATACTCACTTGAATCAGTAAATATTTTGAGGAGAAAATATAGTTGGAAATCAGCAAAAACAGTTTGAAACCATTCCTGGAACTAAAGCCCCATTCATGGAACTAAACCGGTATTGTTTAAGAACCAAGTTGAGGCCACAAATATGGAGTGGAGACATTGTGAAACTTCTTTTCTGAGAATGCAAGTTGGAATGCAGCTACTGCTCAAGTCGAAACATGTTAAATCCCTGTTACAACATTGACTTATGACTTCCTCAAGAGATTGACTTAGGACTTCCTCACTAGGGTATAGGGCCAGAAATATGAAACCTCCAGGTGAAACTGGGCAAGTAGCACCTTAAGCAACTGCCAGAAGATTAAATTCTTTCATGGAGGCATTTTATAGCCATTCTTTGCATATGTTTTTGTCACTTATATTTGAAGTAACATTTCTAAGAGTGTATTTTACTTTTATTTCTGTGAATTCTTTCCTCTTCTTTAGAGGTTTGAAAACTTTTTCAAAAAAGGGCCAGATAGTAAATATTTTAGGTTTTGAGACCCAATCGATTATTTCCCAACTGTTCAACTCTATCTTGTAGCTTGAAAGCAGCTGTAGACAATAGGTGATGCGGTTGTCCCAACGGGATTTTATTTATGGCACTAAAATTTGAATTTTATATAACTTTTGCATGTCATAAAGTCTTATTCATTTTTTGACTTTTTTTAACCATTAAAAAATTTAAGTACCATTCTTAGTTTGTGGCTGTACAAAGAGGCAGCTGCCCAGATTTGGTCCTTGAGCCCTAGTTTACCAACCCCTTGCTTTGTGGAATGGGTGGAATATAGCTGCTACATGTATATGAGATTGTTATGTTTATGTTATATTTAGTCAGATCTCTTTTCTGTCACCTGTTGAGATATCTTGGGCAAATAAACCTTGACTGGATCCTTCATGTTAAAGCAGATAATCTACTCTCAACTCATCTATTATCTTATATTTCCACATATTGGCTTTTCATATTAGAATTTCTGTGTCAAGATAAGCTTTAGTTTTTATTTTTTTGTCTGATGACAGAGAGGCTTCTGACCACCCTGTCTGGAGGTGCCCCCTGGATTTCTCCAGCCCCTGCAGAGAAGGAGGTGACCTGTTCTTTATCGTTTGCCTGTTGCCTGCCTGCAGTGCCCCTTCCCACCTTCTGAGGCTCTTTTTTTTTTAATTTGTTGGATTAATGTCTGATTCCCCCACTCTCTCAGGATGGTAGGCCTCACACCTACCTTTTCATTGCTGTGTGGCCATTGCTTCCTCTCACAGTGCCAGGCAAGGAAGACGTGTTTTGTGAATACTTGTTGCTAGAAAGAATGGAAAACATTTATGAAAGTGACCATATTTAAGGAGCTGGGAAGATGCTCCATAGCTTTCTGTATTACAAGTGAATATTTGAAAAATTGGGTTGTTAAAAGGTTGGCATCGAACATATTTGAGTTCAACATGAAATAGATAGATGTCTGTATTAAAAATAAAACAAACATACGACAGAAGGGACCAATTATGACTAATAAGGAGTTTGACAATACAGACTGCTCCTTTAAATGTGAGGGTTATAAGTAAGGACAATCAGAATAACCATATGCTAGGGTCCAAGAAGCTCTTTAAAGAATGTCAGGCTTATTTTATCTTACAGTGTGTCTAGCGAGTGTCTTTTTCCTTGGGAAAGTGATACAAGCAAAAGCAGAAGTGTAGGCAGTGAAGAGTAGAGGGGGAAAGCACTGAATTTGGAGTTAAAATATCTGGGTTCAAGTTCTGGATCTGCAGATGACTTGGACTAGCTTTGTGACATCGGGCAAATCCACTGAGTTGTCTGAAATAACAGGCTCAGATTTTTTGGATAATCAAATAGCATGTTTGCCATGTGGCTGTGTAACATTTTAAGCACTGTGAGTTAGAATATTTTATTATAAATCACCAATAAAAAATGGTGATGTCAGTCAGATTTTTCTACCCTGTGTTTCTAGGCCTTAAGAGTCTGGATAAGGGGATAATGTGATGATGGCGGTGGTGGTGTAATGAAGAACAAACACTATAGCAGGTACAATTTGTATCCATATTTTGCTGGGCAATTTATATATTACTTAAAATTTTTCTTAAAACAATCCTTTGAAATAGTTTTGTTGTTGTTACCTTGATGAGTAAACTCAGGCTTAGAGAGTTTGAGTAATTTGCCCAGGGCCTTACAGCCATAGATAGCAGAGTTTGGGTGAGTCTGCGGCTCATCTTTATTCTGTGTCAGCAGTTCTCTAATGTTGTCAAGTATCAAACTCACCTGTAGGGCTTGTTAATATCCAGATGGCTGGCTTCTCTTCCAGAATTTCTGATTCTGTAGGTCTGAGGTGGCCTGAGAATTTGCAGGTGTAGGGACCACATTTTTGAAAACAATTCCTCTATCATGCTGCTCCTGTTTCATAAAGGAGTCCATCTGATTTCTTTATTTGCTTTGCTTTTGTTCTGGTTCAGAATTCCCAAAAATTCCTAGGTTCTCTTGGATTTTAGAAGTCTGGAGGAGAGGAAAGGAATCTTAGAAATCCTAGTTTGTTTTGAGCTGGCCCCTTCTAAAGTCTGAAGGAGTACCATTGTACCCTCTGATAGGTTATCTTCATAGTCTTCAAAATCGTTGGCACTTACATCAGAGTACAGTCTCTCCTTTTCCTTCTCGGTTGGCTTTGGCCCAGAACAGGAGTCTTTATGGCCCAGTCCATTCATTGATGGAACTATTGCTTTATTGATGTATGTTGCAAATTTTCTGCATATATTTGAGCCCTCTGTGTGCCCAGCACCTGGCTGAAGCTGGGAGTGCAGTGGTCAAAACCAGATACGGTCCTTGCCATTAGGGGACATTGATTCTAGTGAGGAAAACAGATATCAGTCGGAAAAATCAGATAGTAAGTGTCATTGGTGTTAAGTGCCGCAAAGGAGAGGTATGTGGTGCAATAAGAGCATAGAACAAGGAGATCTGAGCCTGTCTGTGAAGAGAGGGGATGGTTAGGGATTGTTTGTGGAAACAATGAGTGAGCCAAAAGCTGAAAGCAGATGAGGGATTAAGTAGGTGCAGAGGCTGTGACAGGAAGGAGCATGGCACAGGCATACAATTTAAGATTAAATCGGATATTTCTAGTATTAAAAGATAATTCTCAAAAAAAGTGAAATCAAGACTCTCATATTAATATAAAATGACTATGTACTAAAGATTATATTCAACTTATAATGAGAAAACCAGTTTGATGTTATAAACAGTCTAAAGAGAATCCAAAGAACACATTTGTAGATCAGGGATACTGAGATGAATGTTACAAACAGAGGCAAAAATGGTATTCTAGGGGTGAGCTGGTTAATCAATGGAACATTCAATGTCCGGGATATAATTTGCATGTCTGCAGACAAGACTGATCCTGCATTGCTATTAGTTATCTATAATTTACAGAGTGATAAAATAACTCTCATGGGACCTGATGCCCAGTAGGAGTGTTTCCTTATAGTCTAGACAATGCATAGTTTACCATTGAAGACATTTGTTTTCCTATGAATATTTTGATCATGACTCTATTTTTTTTCAATCCTCACCTGAGGATATGTTTATTGATTTTAGAGAGGGAGGAAGAAGGGGAGAGGGGAGAGACAGAGACAGAGACAGAGAGACAGAGAGAAAGAGAGACAGAGAGAAAGAGAGACACACACACATCAATTTCAGAAACATTGATCTGTTACCTCCCCTACACACCTTGACTGGGGACTGAACCTGCTAAGAATATAAATATCATTCTTAGTTTGTGGCTGCACAAAGAGGCAGCTCCCCAAATTTGACCCTGCAACCTAAGTATGTGCCCTGACCAGGAATTAAACCTGCAATCTTTTGGTGTATGGAATGATGCTCCAACCAACTGACCCACATGGCCAGAGCTGATCGTAACTTATTTTTATAGTTTAGAGCTGCTTGGACTTGATCTCAAGAGCCCAAGGCTCATGTGCTAGACACTCCAAAAAATATGGGGTACAATTTACTGCTAGGCCATTTATACTTCACCTTGAGTATGACTCACCATGATAAGTATAATGTCCAGTTGGTCACCCTTTGCTAAATCCCTTTAAAACACAAGTCTAACGGATGTCCTATTGCCAGTTTCTTCCTTCTTATGGCAGAAAGCAAGAAAAGCGAGAGAAGGCAATCAGAAAGTGAGAGTAGAACTTGGCTCTCGTTCAGGAGCCCCTCTGAGAACAAAAGGAGACAACTTTCCAATGAACCAGAAAACCAAAGAAGTTTTGCCAAGTTGAGGTCTGGCACAGCCCCCAGGATGTTTACAACAAAGAAGGATTTCTTAAAGTGTGTCAGGTTGCCTCTTAACTAGGAGAGGGATAATCATTTGGTCAATTAACAGGATGACTGCTGCTGTTGAGTTTAAATTGATGGTTTGCTTTGTTGAATGTTAAAACAGCATTGACAGGTTCTACAACACCTTAATTGGCAACCCCACTCAGAAGCCGTGTGTTAAAAACTTCTTTAATGTTTAGTAGAATGAATCACCCTCATTTTTCCATTGCAAACTGGGTGTGTTCAGTGCAAGCTCCATGTTTTCTGTATGAATGCCATATTGTACCAGGAGACAGAATTAGAAAGGCTCCTTTTGATTCAATTTGTGGCAGGCCAGAGTTTAAAACTATAATTTCACAAATGTTTGATAAAGAATGTCAGTGATTTTGATTGAGTTTTGTTGTTAACCTCTAGCTAGCGTCTTTTTTTTTTTTTGAATTAGTGTTAATGTGTGCTTCTCAGTAATGCATGCTGTTTCTAGTTTTGTTTCTACTAGAATACTCCAACCAGTGGAATAATGCATTTCATTGGCTGGTTCAGCACAAAGACTTTAAATAAAAAATGGCAAGATAAGTAAGTTACCTACAAGAGATAGCAATGCTGGTATTTTTTTCCTTCTCTAAATGTAGTAAAAAGTATTAAAACTGTCTCTTAAAATAGCAATTTGTTTCCTTCTGCTATAATCATGGGTGAAACTGCTATGAAATGTGTATCATTTTTTGAACTGTGGTGATTTAGTTAAAAGAGAAAAGTAAAAAATTCACAACCCAGAAAAAGCAGTATTACTCTTTGCTAAATCAGACCTCTAATAGTAAACAGCTCAAAAAGCCTTCCATAATATTTATAACCAATTTCTCAATTTTATACCCAGATATTTCTTTTATACTCTGCAAAGGAGTTAATCCTGGCTGAACAAAAGAGAAGAGCCTTTTCCAGATTGAATAGACTGGACAATTCAGTAGTGAAGTGAACGATTACCCATCTTTCAAGCAAAGCTTTTGTGTAAGGCAACTTTATAACTTCATTTATTCCAAAGAGAAAAGCATTAAAGACCACAAGGAAAATAAAAGGCAAAAGAGAAATGTAGAAAACTGTCCCATCCTTTACATCTCTATAGCCACTTGTTTCATAACTACATACACTGAGTTAACCCAACATAAAGCCACGATGTACCTTTAAAAAGGCATTTCACTGTTCTCCATGTTCGTCAGTCCACACAAATAATAAGGGAACATGACTGCCATTATTTTTCTTTGCTGTATTGTTTTAGAATATACTCATCTTTTCTACTGTGTTTTACTGAATAGGAAAAGGTAATAAGAATCATCAATAACAACCATCTTAATGTGCTGCAGGAACTGCCAAGAAAGCGATTACTGGAAATAAAAAGGTCTTTCTAATTTCCTTGTTGCTCACAGAGTAATCTAAGTCAAGATTTCCAAAACCATGCTTTTCCAAAGTAACAAATAGTTATTTTTCCTCTTGAGTAGATGAATCTATGTGCATTGATTCCTGCTTGATGGCAGACCATGGCATATTTCTCAAATCTTGGTTCTCCAACATCTACACCTGCAAATGAGGAGGCACTTGCAAAAATGCAGATTCCTAGACTGATGAAATCTTCATCTCGGGCCTGGGGTGGGGTGCAGGCCAGGAATATGCAGTTTTCTGAAGTTCTCTAGATGAATTATTTGCACACTTAAAATTTGAACATTGCTTTATGGGAATGAAAAATCCAGTGATTGGAATAAGTTGTTGAATGTGATTTAGGAAGAAAATATGCAGTAGTTATGGCAAATGTATATTTTTTATCTTATTCCTTCCTTTATTTTCCTGATATCAAAAACTCAAGACACAGCCATTTTAACCTGGCATCAAGGTTCTGGGGAATGTCTTTTCATAGTGGCAGGCATATGCACACAGAATCTCATTTTGTACTGTTTCAGGGGGTCAATGAAGTGTTTGAAATCCATTCATGGATACCTGTGGGTGTGCCTTGTATCCTAGGAACCCTTCACCTGATGGGATTATTTTCAGGGGAAAAGGGAAGCAAAGACACCAAGTGAGAAGGAGGAAGCATGGCATAGGTGTGCAGACCCCCTTATAGCTGAGTATTCTGTGCACTGAATGGAGGTGTCTGGTGAGGGTGTGGATGCAGTGGAAATGCTGCTTATGTACCATTGGCCTAGTCATACATGCTGGGGTAGGACTTTTTCTCTGAAAGGAGGGGAGTGTTCCTATAATTTTCCTTGTTTGTAGATCTCCTCAAAAACACTATCCTTCCATGTGCCACCTGTCTTCATCAATGAGGCAGGCTAACTTCCTTAGTGTCCCTCTTAGTGGCTCAAAAATTTCAGGAAGACCAAAGAGAAAATGTTAGCCCTATTGATCTCAAATAGTATTACTTCAGATTACATCACAAAAGACCTAATTAGTTTTCAAGTATTATTAAAATAAACTATAACTGTGTGGGCTAGACCAAAGCCAGAGAGAGAGCAGATATTTATTACAAGGACCTGTATTTTTCCCCCTTTAGGGATAGTAGTATTGGGCAATTATACTTGGGTCTGAAACAATTAGCAGCAACACTGGATCCGTGTCCAGTATTGTGACACTTTCCCCAGTCTACTTTTAAGCCATCCAGTCATTGCAACTACTGAGGACTTGTCACTGGGTGATCTACTGGACTGCTAGGGTTTAATTATATGCTGTTTTATGGTATTTGGCAATGTGATTTCCTTCTGTGACATAGTTTGTATAGCTTTTTTAAAAATAAGGATCATTTGACAATGGGTTCTCATTTGCTAAAGAGCATTCATTCCTTTGGTTCTTATAGACCCCACTGCTATAGTGAACTAGGACCTGTTGTTGCTATTTGTAAAAACATCCTCAAAACCAAATGTCCTTGTATATAAAGACATTTCCAAAGCAGTTACTGATATGGAGAAGGTCAAGGGAAGAAGCGCATGTGAAGTGTTCTGGTCTTTATGTTAGACATAAAACTGTATTTGTGAAGACCACCTTCATCAAAGAGCAAGGGTTGAAATGCCCATGATAGCGTAGAACTATACATTTAATTAGACATTTCTCTTTAATTTAAAGTTTCCTGAAAAGACTTGTGTTCCTCTTCTGGCTTTCTATGGTTTTATTTGGTTACCAATCATGAAAACTAGTTGTGTTTCAGAAAGCTCTCAGAAACATGTGCATTGATAATAAATCCTTTGCCTTGCCTGACATATTGATAGTTCTGTTGATGAGAGGTTGCACAAAGTCAATAGTTGATTCTGCTTGGTGGTGACATTTGCATTTAATAAAAAGTCATGTTTATTGTAGCTGCTGTATAAACACAAGTGACACCTAGTATGTCATGGCTAAAAATGCTAAGTGGAGAATGTGTGTCTGAGAAGGAAATGTAGGTGAGGGTAATGATTGTTATTTTTGTTTTAAAATAATTTGGACTTCAGGTTACAGAGGTAGATTAATTATAGTCCTTGGTTCATGACACACTGTCATCCTTGGTTCATTCATTAACCTCATCCTGATTTATTTATTTCATAATATAAGAAATCATCATAAAGCTAAGAACAAAATATCACCAATAACTCACATTCAGTGTGTGCTATTTTTATTTTAATTATGTCTCCTCCTAAGAGGTAACTACTAATGTTATGTTCATCATTTCTTTTTCTTTTTAAAAAATTTTACTTTGTATACATATTCCCATCAATGGCCATTTGGTTTGTTTCTTTTTCTTTTCCTTTTCTTTTTTCTTTTGTAAGAATGGTGCCACTATGAAAGTTCTTACACACTTCCTGGTATGTATGTAAGAAAGTAAAACATTGCTGGCATTTGGAATATAAGCAATCTTTAGAATAAAACATATACAAAACCATTCTGTAACCCTGTAAATGACTGACTAAAAATAAATAAACATCCCTCTCTTCTGACTATCACTGCTCTTCTCTGTGTGGTCTAGGCCAGTTCCTGTCTGCTTTGATCCCCCAACTGCTAGAAAAAGCGCCAGGTAACTTGTCCTTATGAGGATGCTCCCAAGGTTCCTCTGGGGTTCCTTTCTCCTTTGCTATATATAAATTTGAGACACTTAACTTTGACTGCTAGTGTGTTTCTGGCACAAAGTCCACCTTTCACTGGTGGACTTGAAACACATGCTAAAGTTTGTCTTGGCTATTAACATATACTTAGAGAAAATTTGTTGGAGGATGGGGGTATGTGAACACTCAAACATAATTTTTTTGAATATATTGCCCATTGCCATCCAACTGGATCCCATCACATTTTATTTTCATTCTCCATGAAAAAAGTCTGCCACACGAATTAGGTGTGCAAGACAGTGTGTGCATATGTAGATATATCCCTTCCAGCATATGGGAAGCTCACTTCTTTAAAGAAATACATGCTTATTCTATCCGTTGTCATATGGTGTTTCAATAGTGGAATGAACTTAGCATAATTTTTGTTTTACATTTTAGCTGTGGTACATTCATCTTTTTAAAAAATCAGCTGAAAAGTCAAATCTATGTGATTTTCTTCCTAATAGTTTTCCTTCTACTTTTGGAGAATGACCCAGAGCAGTGGTTCACAAACTTTATTCGATGTATATGAATAATTCCGAGTCTCCATTTGAATAAGAAGCTCCAGAGGATTGTAAGGTGGAAAAAAGGGTCTACAATGTGTTGCAAATAGATCTGTTAGTCACCAGAGCCCACGGGGGAGCCCCCATGCATATTTGTGCCTCCTCTCCTAGAAGAAGCATTGGGATGATCTTGCTAATTATAAAATGATGATAATGAAGTAGATACTAATCTGAATGAGTACATGTAAGGATTACGCAGTAAGTGTGTGGTGTTTAATGAATGAATGAGTGAAATGCAGGGGAAATCATGGACATTGTAGCTCTTAAGCTGAAACTACCTCTTAAACTGTACTTGGAGAGAAGGTGTGATATTCTCTTGGATCTTTAAAATATTCATACCTTCAGTACTCATTGTTAGGGATACAAGGCAAACCAAGCAGATATAGTTCCTACTTTCAGGGAGCTGAGAGGCTTAAGTGGGGAGAGAGACCACAGGCAAATAATTGTAACATTCTGCAGGGCCAATTTTGACAGATGCTATGTAGAGTTCAAGGTGTTATGAGAGTAGGCAACAGGGACCTCCCCTAGTTTGGCATCTCTCCAAGGTAAGAGATGTTTTCATGAGGTGAGGTTTAAGTTGAGGTAGTCAAAGGGGTCAGCGGTCCCAAGACCACACCCAGGTTCAGTGATTTTCTAGGAGTACTCATAGCTATGATTTATTACAGTAGAAGGATGAAAAGAAAAATCAGTAAAGGTATATGGCATATGGGGTGAAGTCCAGAGGAAACCAGGCACAAGGTTCCGAGATTTGTCTCCCAATGGAGTCACTCAGGGACTATGCTAATGTGACAACATGTTTGAAAGGTTGTTTAACAGGGAAGCTCATTAGAGCTTCAGCGCCCAATGTTTTTATTGGGGGTGGTCACAGGCACCTTCTGCCTAATACATATCAAAACTCCAGACTCCCCGAAAGAAAGCAGATTTGGCATCAACCATATTGTTTGTAGAAGCAGTTTAGGCAAAGGGAGCCACTCTAATCAGTTCAGGGAGTGGTGAGAACCCTCCTGAAATTCAAGTTCCGAGACATCAGCCAAGAGTCAACTTTGTGAGCAAACTTTTCTAAGTATTTCAGCCTCAGGCCTGTTGTGTTAACTTCTTTCTGTACACCACAGTGCCTGAAGAAAGTAGGGATGAAATGACATGATGTGTTGACCTTGCTTTAAAATATCCAACAAAGGAAGAAAAAGGAGAGGATAAATGAAGCAAATGAGGGGAAATCTTGATCATTATTGGCCCTGAGGAGATGGGTATTTGGAGGTTTTATTAAATTTGTTTCTTGTTCTGTTTGAGAATTTTCAGAATAAAAAGTAAAATAACCAACCCCCCCAAATCAAACTGTGGAAATAAAGAGAAGGAAGGTGATGTTGACCAGGAATAAAGGAGGCTTGATTTTACTTTAGATCAATTTGGTTCAGGTTAATTCTAAAATTTTAATTTAGTAACTAATTCAATATAATTCAATCAATTCAAGAAATCTTTTATTTTAAGCCTGTTTGCCAGGGCTGTAGCTACCTCCGTGAAAGGTGCAGAGATCAATGAGACACCTGATCTTTGTGTCTCCCAGCTCATCTATGAAATGGGTGTGTTCATGAGTTCCCCCTCTCTTCGGTGTTACAAAGACTGGTTGGAAAGTGAGAGAAACCAGCTGCTGCAGGTTTCATTAGCAGCCATGAACTCTATAATAAATGCAGATTGCTACAGTGGGGAGGCATGTGACTCTCTCATTGGCTTAGAAGAATATTCAATGAAGCAGAACCTCCCTGAGGGGAGAGGAAATGATGACAGAGATATTGCCTTGGAGAATTGCTTTTGGCAGTTGCTTAGAAGGGGAGGAGGGCCTGTCAGGGTTCTTCCTTTGAGGAGATGTGTATGTGGAAGGCGAGATGATGGGCACTAGCTTTTATTTAAAAGGGAATAGATAAGCTATTGAATTGAAGTACATCAGAGGTGGCTTTATTTGAAAATGCTTTCAGAAGCTGTTTTGACAAGACTGTGGAGGAGGCAATGGTATCATTAAATAAGCTGGCAACTTTTATAACCAGTTTTTCGGTTTTCCACCTCAAGGGACAGCCAATAAACTTTGATTCCCAGCATTAATGTAATTATTTTTATTTTTCTGGCTCATTCTAGGTAAGGCTGCAGAGCTGCAATATTAGATGGCTGAAAGCAATTCAGAAATCCCTTGTCCCTAAGGACACCCACTGCCTTTAGGAAGTAGCTGGAGAGGGGGTGGAATAAATTATTTCCTCTGATCTTGTTAGTGTTGAGAATATTATGGGGAAGCAAATGCATTGCAGCACTAATACCAAGAGAGTACTGCGGGCACAGGAAAAATAACAGAATTTCTCAGCTTTTTCAAAGGTTTACTTTTAAACATTATTTCCTCTTTATATATTAAAAAAACTGTTGTGTGAAGGGTTTTCCTCTTCCCTTCTGATTCTGAAGGTTCTTCCTTCTATATCCTCATGTTGTCTGTCATCCAGGGATTCTCCCTGATACTGCCCCTAGCAACTGTAATAGACTTCTTAATGTCTATTGTTAGTCCAGTCTGTGTTCGGTTCATTTGCATAAATGGTTCTACCTTTCTGTGGAGTTTCTTTGGACCCAGTGAGAAGTAGCTTTCATGAATAGACAAGTATGCTTGACTAGACTGACCTGCCACGTGTGAGCCCGATGATTCCCTTCCCTCGAAAATGCACTGTACTTCATTTTTTAAATACCAGCTTATTTGGGGTTTTTAAGATGATGGACAGTCGCAAAATGATGGAGCAGAGTCAGAGAATATATTCATCTTGAGAAATTAAACTTTGATCAGCATAGATATATATAGTTGCAAACTTGTCCCCTAAGCAATAAATTTAAAAGATGATATATACGTATTTACATAATTCTTTTTTTTAATATCGAGGATTGCTAACAATAATTTAAGGTTGGGCTTCTCTTACTATAAATTATAAACAAACCTCAAGGCCTGGGCCATGGACATTGGCTGTAAATCATCATCTTCACACTAATAGCAACAACCAGGCCCTGGCTTTCATTGCTCTGTGAACATTGTTTCCCAGAAGCAAACTTCAACTTACATGTTATAGGCCTCTGGTATTAGAAGGCCAGCAGGCCAGCCAACTTTTCTAACTTAAATATATCTTTACCTGAGAAGGGATTTTCACTTTTATTTTCTCCAGTGACCTTCTCGATTTTATATCTATATCACCAACATTGTCTGTCAGATCAATTAAAGACAAAAAACTACTGAAGCCAACTCACTAGATGTTTGGGATTTTGAGAAGAGGGTAACTGGACAAATTCAACTTTTTCCAATGGGTTGTTCATTGTCATCAATCATTTGATTAGTCTCCGTATCCTATTTTCTACACACTAACAATTGTATTTCCTCCATTTCAAGAAGCATACATTTTCTATATTTTACTATTTCAGAAATATGAGATCTTTCTTTTTTAAAAAATATATTTTAGACATTATACTATTACAGTTGTCCAGTTTTTCCCCCTTTGCCTCTTTCCATCTGGTAACCCCATTCCTTCCAGCAATCCCCCCAACTTAGTTTATGTCTATGGATCATGCATATAAGTTCTTTGGCTTCTCCATTTCTTATACTATTTTTAATATCCCCCTGTCTATTTTGTACTTACCAATTTATGCTTCTTAATCCCTGCATCTTTTCCCCACTTCTCCCCACCCCCCAGTTGATAACCCACCAAATGATCTGCATATTTATGATTTTGTTCCTATACTGCTTGTTTTCTTAGTTTGCTTTTTAGGTTCAACTGTTGATAATTGTGAATTTCATGTCATTTTAATGTTTATAGTTTTGATCTTCTCTTTCTTATATAATTCCCTTTAACATTTCATGTAATAATAGCTTGGTGATGATGAACTCCTTTAGCTTTATGTTATCTGGGATACACTTTATTTGCCCTTCAATGCTAAATGATAACTTCGCTGGATATAGTAATCTAGGTTGTAGGTCCTTGCTTATCATTACTTTGAATACTTCTTGCCAGTCCCTTCTAGCCTGCAAAGTTTCTTTTGAAAAATTAGCTGATGGTCTTTTTTTTTAATTAATTAATTTATTTTTATTCAGTTACAATTGTCTGCATTTTCTCCCCTTCCCTCCACCCCACCCCAGCCAGTCCCACCTCCCTCCCCCACCTCTACCCTCCCCTTGATTTTCTCCTTGTGCCCTTTATAGTAGCTCCTATAGACCCCTCTCCCCTCTTTTGTTGGTAACTCTGCTTTTCTTTTAATGCTTTTAGGTTCCCTCTTTGTCTTTAACCATTGGCATTTTAATTATAGTGTGGTCCTCTTTGCATCCATCTTGTTTGGGACTCTCTGTGCTTCCTGAACTTGTATGTCTATTTCTTTCACCAAGTTAGGGGAGTTTTGTTTCATATTTTTTAAAAATAAGTTTTCAATTTCTTGCTCTTCCTCTTCTCCTTCTGCCATCCCTATGATTTGGATGTTGGTACGTATGGAGGTGTCCCAGAAGCTCCTTAGGCTCTCCTCATTTTTTTTAAGATTCTTTTTTTTCCTTGCTGTTCTGATAGAATATTTTTTTATTGCTTATGGTCCAAATCATTGATTTGAATCTTGGCCTCAGCCCTTCCACTGTTGGTTCCCTGTAGATTTTTCTTTACTTCACTTAGTGTAACCTTCATTTATGCCTGGGTCTTTTTTATGTTGATGAAGTACCCAATGAGTTCTTTGAACATCCTTATAACCAGTGTTTTAAACTCTGCATCTGATAGGTTGGTCATCTCCATTTTGTTCAGTTCTTTTTCTGGAGTTTTGTTCTGTTCTGTCACCCTGGGCACATTTCTTTGTCTCCTCACTTTGGCAGCCTCCCTGTGTTGTTTTTTTTTTTTTTTTTTTTTCCTATATATTAGATAGTGCTGCTCTGACGCCCTGTTTTAGTAGCATGGCCTGTTGTAGAAAAGGCATCTGTAAATCATGTGGGGCAGAGCCTTAGGTAATCGCCAGGGTGGGGAAATCTGCTTCACTGTTTTATGGCTCCGTGAAGGGGAGAGCTCAGAGAGGAGACAATACTGCTTCCTGCCTTCAGGAAGTTTGCCTGGGAGGAAGCTATCTCCCGGCACTCACCCTGTTTCCAGTCACTTCACTTTCTTTCTGTATGCCATTGGTGCCCTTGTAGCTGTTGCCTTGGTGCTGAATCCAGGAGTGGGTGGATCTGTGTAAGTCCTAAGTTCCTATGGGCCCTTTAAGAGAAGTCTCCTGAAAATCCAGCAGTTTCTTCTGCTGCCTGAACCCCCACTGGTTTTTATAGCCAGAAGTTATGGGTATTTACATTCCTGGTGCTGGAACCCGGGGCTGTGTGGTCTGGCCTGGGGCTGGGATCCCTCACTCCCAAGGTATCCCTCCTGATTTTTATCCACCACACGTGAATGTGGGACTGCCTGTTCTTTTGCCTCTCCACGCCACACCATACCATGTCTCTGTGCCTCTTTGCTCTTTTTTATAGGCAAAAGTCCCTCCTACCTGTCTGGATAAATGTGGCTTCTTTAAATCCATGGTTGTCAGACTTCCATACAGCTCAATTTTCTGACAGTTCTGGGTGATATTTGTTTTGTGCGCTAGTTGTAATTTCTCTGTAGTTGTGCGAGGAGGTGAATGTGTTTACCTAAGCCTCATCTTGACTGGTAGGCCTGAAATATGAGATCTTTCAATTGATATGCTCATTTAGTGTTGTTAATGAACCCAGGTTTGGTTGCCTGACACTTTGAAAGCCAAACTCTAGAAATAGTTGCTGATGCAAGGGAAATAGTTTATTCAAGGGCCGGCTGCTTGAGAAAGTGGGGGACTCTTGTCACAGAGATCTTCTTAACATCTCAGTGAAGGTAGGGGTTTTATGAGTCGGGGAAGGGAAAGGCAGAACAAAAGAAACCAGTGGATGGAGAACCAAGATGGCGGCATAGGTAGACACACTGCGCCTCCTCGCACAACCAGAACTGTCAGAAAATCCAACGGCAAGGAAGTCTGACACCAAGGAGATAAAAAATAAACATTCATCCAGACCGGTAGGAGGGGCGAGACAGGCACGGGTCAGAGAGGACTCGAGTAGCCTGGCAGGACAGAGACTGGCAGAGTGTGGGATGAGCGGGGCAGGCAGTCCGACCGCTAGTGGACCCTGCCGCCCTACAGTCCCACACAGATAAACCGAGAGGGCCGGACTCAGAGTGGTGGAGAACGGGGCAGGCAGAGTGGTGGGTAGCACCCGGCGGCCCCACATTCACGCACAGATAAACCAGGAGGAAGGGGGCGGGGGGGCGGGGAGCGAAGCAGACCATGCAACCCAGGGCTCCAGCGTGGGGAAATAAAGCCTCAAACCTCTGATTTGATTAAAAACACCTGTGGGGGTTGGGGCAGCAGCCGGAGAAACTCCCAGCCTCACAGGAGAAGTAGTTGGAGAGACCCACAGGGGCCTAGAGTGTGTGCAGGCCCACCCACTCGGGAGCCAGCACCAGAGGGGCCCAAATTGATTGTGGGTAGCAGAGGGAGTGGCTGGAGTCCAGTGGAGAGTGGAGCGGGTGCCATTGCTCCCTCTCGGCCTCTCCCCCACATACAGCATCACAGTGCAGCAACCAGCGTTACCCCCGCCCGGGGAAACACCTAAGGCTCTGCCCCTTTAAGTAACAGATGCGCCAAGACCAAAAAAAGGCCCAAATGACAGAACACTTCTAAGCTCCAGAAATAATTCAACAACTAAGCAGCGAACAGATAGCCAACCTATCAGATGCACAGTTCAAAACACTGGTAATCAAGAAGCTCACAGAATTGGTTGAATTTGGTCAAAAACTAGATGAAAAAATGAAGGCTATGCTAAGAGACACAAAGGAAAATGGACAGGGAACCAATAGTGAGGTGAAGGAAACTGGGACTCAAATCAATGGTGTGGACCAGAAGGAAGAAAGAAACATGCAACCAGAAAAGAATGAAGAAACAAGAATTCGGAAAAAGGAGGAGAGGCTTAGGAACCTCCAGGACATCTTGAAACATTCCAACATCCGAATTATAGGGGTGCCAGAAGGAGAAGAGGAAGAACAAAAAGTGGAAAACTTATTTGAACAAATAATGAAGGAGAACTTCCCTAATCTGGCAAAGGAAATAGACTTCCGGGAAGTCCAGGAAGCTCAGAGAGTCCCAAAGAAGCTGGACCCAAGGAGGAACACACCAAGGCACATCATAATTACATTACCCAGGATTAAAGAGAAGGAGAGAATCTTAGAAGCAGCAAGAGAAAAGGACACAGTTACCTACAAAGGAGTTCCCATAAGAGTGTCAGCTGATTTCTCAAAAGAGACCTTACAGGCAAGAAGGGGCTGGCAAGAAGTATTCCAAGTCATGAAAGGCAAGGGCCTACATCCAAGATTGCTCTATCCAGCAAAGCTATCATTTAGAATAGAAGGGAAGATAAAGTGCTTCTCAGATAAGGTCAAGTTAAAGGAGTTCATCATCACCAAGCCCTTATTATATGAAATGTTAAAGGGACTTATCTAAGGGAAAGAAGGTAAAAAATATGAACAGTAAGGATGACAGCAAACTCACAGTTATTATCAACCACACCTAAAACCAAAACAAAAGAAAACTAAGCAAACAACTAGAACAGAAACAGAACCACAGAAATGGAGATCACATGGAGGGTTATCAACAGGGGAGTGGGAGGGGGATGGGGGGAAAGGTATAGAGAATGAGTACCATAAATGATAGGTGGAAAATAGACAGGGGGAGTGTAAGAATAGTGTAGGAAATGTAGAAGCCAAAGAACTTATAAGTATGACCCATGGACATGAACTATAGGGGGGAATGTGGGAGGGAGGCGGTGGGCAGGATGGAGTGGAGTGATGGGGGGGAATGGAACAAGTGTAATAGCATAATCAATAAGTATATTTTTAAAAAAGTACTTTAGAAACAGCGAATGCAAGAAGTACATGCTGATCCTCTTTTCTTCTCCTGAAAGCAGAAATAAATCTTCTGTGTGGAGGGTACCCTACCTGTATCAGGGGGATAGAAGACATCCTTATCATCAGAGACAGGGGATTCAGGGCCCAGAAGGCTGTATAAACAAAGTTGTGAAGCTGACCCGTATCACCCTAGTTAACATCTTTGCCAATTAAACACATAGCCCAAACCCTTTGTTTTGTCAATTCCTTACAAACTCATTGGTTCTTTGTGTAAAAGGTATGAAAGCTTCTTGTTCTGGTCACTTGTTTAGACCTTTATTGTGAAGGCTTCCCAGGTATATGCAGAAATTCAATATAATTTATATTTTATTGAAATTTGTATTTTCTCTTGTTAATCTTTCTTGTACCAGTTTAATTCTTAGGCCCAGCCAGATACCCAAAGAGGGCAAAGAAGAATATTTCCTCCCCTACAATGCACACACACACATTTTAACTAAAAATAACTATTTTTGGAAACCATTTTGGAATAGGACCATTTTTTTTATGTCTGTCAGTATAATAAAAGCCAATTTTCCAGTCAACTAGTAAATATTTCAAAAATTAAATAATTGTATTTATTTTTAGAACCCATTTCAGTCTCAAAAGTGTTTCATCGGATGATAAATTATTTATAGCCACCCTACAGGGGATCCTTAACAACATGATCACTGGTTGTGGTTGTCAGCATCCCTGGAGAAAACCCTTCTTTTTTTTCCTGGCTTGGAGTAATGACTCTGCCATCCACTGGTCCCCTTTCAATAGTTTCTCACTTCCCTGTATTTTTTCCCTGACTGGTGATGACTTTTCAGCTCTGAAATATTGCCTTTTAATTATTTGATAGATTTACTTTATGAATTATTTTTTTCTCTACTATCCTTTCAGCTAGAGGAAAGTTTTAGTTGTTAAAACCAAGGGATTGAATAATGTTTCCGTGGAAGCCTTAAAAATCTTTCCTTTGGAGGCCAAGCAGATCCAGGAGAAGGGGCAGTGAGCAGTTTTCTGGGGTCCCAGTGAGGGGTATAATTCCTTTATCTTGGTGTGAACTCTGGATCTCGGGGCACAAAATTTTACAAATTTGTGCTTTGAATATTTGTGTATTGCTTTCCCTTAGGTTGAAACCATTAAGATCAGATTTTAAAATATTTTCCTTTAGCTTTAAATAAAATGGCCATAAAAGCAAATACTAGACCTTACTTTAAAATTAAAAACTATAGCCCTGGCTGATGCAGCTGAATGGATTGAGTATCAGCCTGTGAACTGGAGGGTCGCTGGTTTGACTCCCAGTCAGGTCACATGCCTTGGTTGTGGGCTGGGTCCCTAGTAGGGAGTGTGAGAGGGGAATCACACATTGATGTTTCTCTCTCTCTTTCTCCCTCCCTTCCCCTCACTAATAATAAACAAATAAAATATTTAAAAAGTAAATAAAACTAAAAACTGTATGTTATATATTCCCCTTATATTATTACACAAATATTTATGTATATTACACACACATATAGCAGCTTTATTCATAAAAGCCAAAAATCATGATAAAAATCCAAGTTTTGATCAATGGATGAATGAGTTAACAAATCGGGGCATAGTCTGACTATGAGATACTACTTCGCAGACAAGGAACAACAGATGTATGTAACAGCATAGGTGTACCTCAAAAGCATTGTCGTAACAAAATAAGCCACAAACCAAAGTACACACTCTATGATTCCATTTACATAAAATTTAAGAGTCAGTAATATGAATTAATGGTAAGAGAAGTCAGAAAAATGGACAGGTGAAAGAGACTATTGCCTGGAAAGGGTCACAAGGGAATTTTCTGGAAATAAATTTATGTCTGGTTTTGGGTGCAGGATCTTTGGTTTTATGAAGATGTTAAGGATCTATCTACTTAATATTTGATGGTATACTATATGTAAATTATCCATGTAAAGCATGGAGGAGACAAATACATGTAAAAGTTTCTTTTTCATGAAAATGCGACTTGTGCTTGTTTAGAAATGAATAAAAATTCAAAGAACCTAAATCATTTAGAATCTCATCACACGTAAGTAATTTTGTGAATTTTCTTCCAGCCTTTTGTCTGGGCATGGATTATTTACTTTGTTTTCTTCTGTTTATCCCTCTTTACCTCCCTCTTTTTGACATATCTAATGTTCTTTTTTTCACTGGATTTCTGAATCTGGGAATTATTCTTTCTGAAAGAAAATAACTTACAGAAGAAATTCTTTTGTTCTTTTAACCATTATAGATAGTCTTCAAATTAAAAAAAAACAAACCATCAATATAATGGCCAAGTGATAAAGGCAAATGTAGCTAGAAAGAACTTGGGATTTGTTTATATATTTTTTTCTAAAGGAAGAAAAAAAAAACTGGCTTTCTTGTAAATGGGTAAGTTTCCATGAGTTTTCGTGAAGTTTTCTTTATTTTTTTCTGTTTTCTGCTGTCATATTGTACTTGTAAGCAGGGTTGCAGCTGTAGACGAGTCATTCTAAACCAATGGATATGAGTAGTATTTTGTATATTTTTACGCAGTTAAAAGACTTGTACAAATATCAATGAGATTTTGTTTCTGATCTTCAAGGAATAGCCATGAAGAGCGGGGTACTGGGAAATTTGGGCACATTGTGTAGTCTGACAATTCATCACACACTGTTCTTAAAATTCATATTGCAGCATATTAAAATCGGATCCCAAGATCCTTTGCAGAAGGGCCTTGGCACTTTGACTCACCTTATATTGAATGAACATGACAGAAAAATACATAATTTTTTCCTACCATGAAAGGAAACAAGTGTGAAAATAATGGAAAAGATATAGTCTAAAAGCAACATAATTTGCAGTGTGAGTTGCGTAATGTATTATGTAGTTATTATCTCATTTAAGCTCCCCAGGTAGTATAACTGCTAATATTTTAAAAATCTCTTTTGTTTTGTCACCTCAACAGAATGTTTTGCCTTGAGACTTAATTAATGCATTTCTCTCTTAAACATGTGTTTTAGACACAATGGGTGTACTCTTCAATAACCTTCAGGAACACCACGCATTTCTGCAGTGTTTCACAGACAACAACAATAGAAGGAACTTGGGACTCTATGTTCTTTCTGTAACCAGAAGAGAAGAATTTTGCCATAGTCATCTTTATTAGAGGCAGCTGTCAGTATGGGATTTTTCCCTAGTATGAAAACAAAAGGTGCCACAGAAGAATGTACATAAAGATGGCACCCACAACCCACTAGGATAAATAAAAGTAGGCAATATTAATGATGCTCATTAGCAGATGTCACTGTTGGGGATGAAGTAAATTCCACACCACAGTGTTTCATATATTACACTTTTCAAAACTGTCAAGTATTTGACTTTGATGTATGTCCATGTGAATAGTTTTAATAAGTTTTACAGCCCTTTCTTTGCATATACCCTCAAAAATCTTGTGCAAATTGCTGACAACAATATCACAAAGACTTTTTTGCCTAATGATCGGTCCTTCACTTGGAAATGTGAAGGCTCAGATCGTTACATTTCCACTTACTCATGGTATAAATAATTGTATAAGAATTAATCTAAAAATATAGTATGACCAAGCAGTTTCATACTTTAAGGCAATCTTGCACAGGCTGTTGCCTGTATAACTAATAGAATTACATATGCATAAATTGGCTTTTACTGTAGAAGCCAAAATGCAGAATAATAGCTTGTCAAGCTGTCATTTGGAAGTGAGATCATAGATTCTATAGTCCAAATTAGGTTGTGTTCTTTTCATTTTTGTCAGGTCATATTCTAATAACCATATTGTGCACTAAACCCTATGATTATCCCAATACTTGACAGATGGTAGGCTGTTAATTTATATGTAAGAGACAGTGATTGCCAGCACTCTAACTATATTCAACAAAATATGAAATGTCAAAATCCACTTTTGGTTATGTTTTGCTTGACTTCATTTTAGCAGGGTAATGCTAGGCAGAGGAGTTTCAGTAGCTTATCTTATGTTTAATTTTATTATTCTGCATCATATTACTAATCACTAGAAATAGAAGGAATTAAGGAAGAAGTAATTTTTCTTGTTTATGCCATTCTTTTCACTTTACTGTAGAAGTGGTCATCAGTCTGAGGGGTTAACTGAGAGGTGGGAGCAGAAAAGATTTAATTGCTCAAAATCGAGGATAGTTATTATATAATAGTACCATACACTGAGGTTTAGAAGTCTGGTGAGGATCAAAATAATTTAAAAGTTAAAGTTAAAAGTGCACTGGCAAATCCACTAAAAACTATTAGAATGAGTCCTGGCGGGTGTGGCTCAGTGGATTGATTGCAGGCCTGCTAATCAAAGGGTCGCTGGTCTGATTCCCAGTCAGGGCACATGCCTGCGTTGTGGGTCAGGTCCCCAGTAGGGGGCTTGTGAGAGGCAATCACACATTGATGTTTCTCTCCCTCTCTTTCTCGCTCTTTATCCCTTTCTCTAAAAGTAAATCAATAAAATCTCAAAGAAAAAACTATTAGAATGAGTAAATGATTTCAGAAGTATGGCAAGATACAAGATCAATATAAAATAAGCAATTTTATTTCTATGCAGTAGCAGGAAACAATCTTATTTTTTAAAAAAATTTAATTGTTATTCAGTTAGAGTTGTCTGCCTTTTCTCCCCATCCCTCCACCCCACCCCAGGTGAAACCACCTCCCTCCCCCACCTCCACCCTCCCCCTTGATTTTGACCATGTGTCCTTTACAGTAGTTCCTGTAATCCCCTCTCCTCACTGTTCCCTCCACACTCCCCCCCTGACCATTGTTAGATTGTTCTTAACTTCAATGTCTCTGGTTATATTTTGTTTGCTTTTTTCTTTTGTTGATTATGTTCCAGTTAAGGGTGAGATCATATGGTATTTGTCCCTCACCTCCTGGCTTATTTCACTTAGCTTAATGCTCTCCAATTCCATCCATGCTGTTGCAAAGGGTATAAGCTCCTTCTTTCTCTCTGCTGCATAGAATTCCATTGTGTAAATGTACCATAGTTTTTGGATCCACTCGTTTGCTGATGGGCACTTAGGTTGCCTCCAGTACTTGGCTATTGTAAATTGTGCTGCTATGAACATTGGGGTGCATAGGTTCTTTTGGATTGGTGTTTCAGGGTTCTGAGGGTATAATCCCAGCAGCAGAATTGCTGGGTCAAAGGGCAGTTCCATTTTTAGTTTTCTGAGGAAATTCCATACTGTTTTCCACAGTGGCCTCACCAGTCTGCATTGCCACCAACAGTGCTCTAGGGTTCCCTTTTCTCTGCATCCTCTCCAACATTTGTTTGTGGATTTGTTTATGTTGGCCACTCTGACTGGTGTGAGATGATACCTCATTGTGGTTTTAATTTGCATCTCTCTGATGGCTAGTGATGCTGAGCATCTTTTCATATGTCTCTGGGCCCTCTGTATGTCTTCCTTGGAGAAGTGTCTGTTCAAGTCCTTTGCCCATTTTTGAATTGGGTTGATTGTCTTCCTGGAGTGGAGTCGTGTGAGTTCTTTATGTATTTTGGAGATCAGGCCCTTGTCTGAGGTATCATTGGCAAATATGTTTTTCCATACTGTTGGTTCTCTTTGTATTTTAATGCTGTTTTCTTTAGCCATGCAGAAGCTTTTTTATTTTGATGAGGTTCCATTTGTTTATTCTTTCTTTTATGTCCCTTGCTTTAGGGGACACATCTCTGAGGATGTTGCTGTGTGGAATGTCTGAAATCTTCCTTCCAATGTTTTCCTCTAGGACTTTTATGGTGTTACGACTTATATTTAAGTCTTTTATCCACCTTGAATTTATTTTTGTGTATGGCGTAAGTTGGTGATCAAATTTCATTGTTTTGCACCTAGCTGTCCAGATCTCCCAACACCATTGGTTGAAGAGGCTATGTTTGCTCCATTTTATGCTCCTGCCTCCTTTGTCAAATATTAATTGACTGTAAACACTTGGGTTTATTTCTGGGTTCTCTGTTCTCTTCCATTGGTCTCTGAGCCTGTTTTTATGCCAGTACCAGGCTGTTTTGATGACAGTGGCCTTGTATTATAGTTTGATATCAGATATTGTGATCCCTCCAGTAGAAGGAAACAATCTTAAGATAAGATTAAGAAAGCAATCCCATTTTAACCCCTACTGAGGGAAGATGGTGGCAAGATAGGTGAGAGCAGAGTCCACTTCCCCTTGGCACCACTGAAACACCAAGCTGATCCGAGGAACAGAGTGAACAGCCAATGGTATTCCAGCATATATGAAGATTGGAGACCAAAGATAGAGGACATTGAAAGATCAGACGGTAAGAAGAGTGCTTAAGGACAATAAGGTCCCTGAGAACAGCAGGGGGCCAGGGCAGCTGAAGCCCCCGGCCTCGGCTCAGGGTCTGCTGCAGGATTCTTGGGAGAGAGCCAGGCTGGGCTGTGTGAGAGGCCAGGTGCTTGTTTGAACCAGGGGGGCTTGAATAGGAAGAATTTCTTGAAAAGAAAAAGAGAAAATAGAGGTACTCATCGGTTAGTTAGAGAAATCTCCGCAGCATTTGTGGCCTCTTGCACCCCTACCCCTAAGCCCCTGGACTGTGAACGCAGGATAAGCAGCCCCAGCCCACACCTGAAGCCTGGTTGGCACGCACCCTGATCAGAGGACTGGGCACCCACAACTGAAACCCCAGATGGGCGTGCACCCTGATTAGTGGCCCAGCTGCCTGGGTGCACAGGCCCAAAGTGCCCCAGTGGGTGTGTACCCCAATCAGTGGCCTGGGGCCCAAACTGAAACGTCGGGTGGGCACGCAACCTGATGAGCACCTGGGCTGCCCCAGTGCACAGGCCCAAACCTGGGGGTCAGTATGCATCCAGATCAGCAGATCTACTGCCTGGCACACAGACCCAAAGCACCTATGTGTCTGAGCACCTTGATCAGTGACCTGGACACCCACACCTGAAACCCCGACTGGGCGCCCACACCTGAAACCTCCGGTCGGTGCGCACCCGGATCAGTGGCTGGCTGCCCGCACACAGGCCCAAAGCCAGGGATCAGCCACACAACCCAATGAATGGCCTGGCTGCCTGCCGGCGACCACACCTAACAGCACCCAATCTGAACAACTCCCACCTAACCCCTGCGCACAGATCCCTGTAGGGCCTACTCCCTCTCTAGGAGGAAGGCAGAATGCCCAGCAGAGGGGAGCTGCAGGGCTAGGGGAGACTGCAGTCCCTGGAAGGACTTGACCAAGTAGGGGGCTGAACTACCCTGTAGGAGCACCGAGAGCCCCTAGCATCTAAGACAGCAAAGAGCAGGAAGGGGGAGTGTGAGTTGCCCCTAATTGGTACAACTCAAGGACAGCACAATGGGGGAACTAAAGGCCTAGTGGGGAGCAGAAGGACCGTGAGGAACTGGACTGGAGGCTGAACAACAGCAAAGAGTGTGGCTGAGGAAGGGAGAAAAGTGAAACCAATCCCTCCAACTACCCCCTCCCCTTTCACGGACAGGAAGACCAGCAGAACTACCCTTACCTGTTTAAAGGCAGCAGAAGCCTTTTCTTTTTGTTTTCTCTCTTTTTTTTCCTCCTTTCCCCCTAAATTCCTTCTTCCTTTCTGTCCTTCTTTCTTTTTTTTTATTCCTTCTTCCTTCCATCCCTTACTTTTTTATTCCTTCTTCCTGCCTTCTTTTATTTATTTCATTTTAATTTTTGTCACAATTCCTTCTTCTTATCTTTCCCCCGATCTTATTTTATTCCTTCCTTCCTTCCTTCCATTCCTTTTCTATTCCCTTTTTCCATTCTTCCCGTCTCCTTTTTTTTTCCTTCTTTCTCCTTTTCCCACAGGTGACACAATGAAACCTAGAGCTCTGAAACGACCAGAGTTAGACCCTGTTAGACCCAAAAATATCAGCTCAAGACCAGTGAGCACAGGAGATTAAGGAGACAGTAACCCTGAATCCCATTGGCATTCTACCGTAGAAGTTCATACCATAAACCCAGGGAGTCAGAATAGATCAATTTAAGAAGCAGAGGTTAACAAGAAGAGTCTCACAAATAATGGGAAGACAAAGAAACAATCCCCAAATGAAAGAAGGAGGCCTCAGAAAGAATGCTACATGAAAAAGAGGCAAGTCAACTATCAGATACTGAGTTCAAAGCAATGGTTATCAGGAAGCTCACTGAGTTCACAGAGAACTACCAGAAACTACAGGGAAACTACAGTGAACTCACTGCAAACTATATCAACATGAAAATGAAATAGACACTATAAAAAAGGGCTCAGAGGAAATGAAGAATACAATTTTTGAACTGAAGAACACAGAAAAAGGAATCAAAAGCAGACTTCATGAAGCAGAGGATCGGATCAGTGAGCTGGAGGTCAAAGAAGAAAAAAAAAACACCCAGAAAGAGTAAGGAAAGGAAAAGAGGGTTAGAAAGAATGAAGAGGTAATAAGGGAAATGCAGGATAACATGATGTGTAATAATATCCGTGTAATAGGGATAACAGAAGGAGAAGAAGAAGAGCAAGGGATAGAAAACCTGTTTGAGAAAGTAATGATGGAAAATTTCCCTAATCTGAGGAGAGAAAAAGTCACCCAAATCCAGGAAACACAGAGAGTCCCAAGCAGGAGGAACCCAAAGAGGCCCACTGCAAGACACATCATAATTAAAATGGCAAAATTCCAAGACAAAGAGAGGATCTTAAAGGCAGCAAGGGAGAAACAGGAAGTAACATACAAGGGAGCCCCAATAAGGTTAGCAACTGACTTCTCCATGGAAACGCTCCAAGCCAGAAGAGAATGGCAAAAATATTCCAAGTAATGAGAACCAGAGGCCTGCAACCAAGGCTACTTTACCCAACAAGGCTCTCAATCAAGACAGAAGGCCAAATAAGGAGATTCCCAGACAAAAGAAGTCTAAAAGAATACACCTCCACCAAACCAACTCTGGAAGAGATGGTAAAGGGACTGCTTTAAGGAAAGGAAGGAAAAGAGAAAGAGAGAGGAATACAGGTAGGAAAAAATGGCAATGAATAACGACCTATCGTTAATAACGTTAAACGTAAATGGATTAAATGCTCCAATCAAAAGACATAGAATAGCTGAATGGATAAGAAAGCATGATCCACACATATGCTGCCTACAAGAGACCCACCTCAGGACAAAAGACCTACACAGACTGAATGTGAAGGGCTGGAAACAAATCTTCCAAACAAACGGACAGGAAAAGAAAGCAGAGGTAGCAATACTCATATCAGACAAATAGACTTCAAAACCAGGGCCATAAAGAGAGACCCAGAATGTCACTTCGTAATACTCAAATGAAGAATCCAGCAAGAAGACATCAACATTGTAAATATATATGCACCCAACATGGGAGCACCCAAATACATAAAGAAATCTTGGAGGACTTCAAGAAAGATATTGACAGCAACACAATTATAGTAGGGGACTTCAACACCCCACTGTCAAAAATGGACAGGTCTTCCAAACAAAATATCAAGAAGGATATCGTGTCATTTAACAATACTCTAGATGAAATGGACTTAACTGATATATAGAGAGCTTTTCATCCCAAAGAAGCAAAATACACATTCTTTTCAAGTGTACATGGAACATTTTCAAAGATAGATCACATGATAGGACACAAAGCAAGCCTCAACAAATTTAAGAAAATTGAAATCATATAAAGCATTTTCTCTGACCACAAGGCACTGAAACTAGAAACCAACCCCAAAGGAAAAAACCCAAAACACTCAAAAGCATGGAGACTGAATAGCATGCTAGTAAACAATGAATGGGTCAAGAACGAGATGAGGGAAGAAATCAAAAACTTTCTGGAAACAAATGAAAATGAACTCACAACAACCCAAAACCTATGGGACACAGCAAAGGCAGTCCTGAGAGGGAAGTTCATAGCAATACAGGCCTACCTTAAAAAGATAGAAACATTTCAAACAAACAACCTAACCCTATGCCTACAAGAACTCGAAGAACAACAACAAAGACAGCCCAGAGGAACTAGAAGAAAGGAAATAACCAAGATCAGAGCAGGGTTAAATCACATAGAGACTAAAAGCACAATTCTAAGGATCAATGAATCCAGGAGCTGGTTCTTTGAAAAGATAAACAAAATCGACAAGGCTTTAAGTAGGCTCATCAAGAACAAAAGAGAGAAGATCCCAAAAATACAATTAGATATGAAAGATGAGAGATTACAACTGATACCACAGAAATACAAAGGATTGTAAGAAATGACTAGGAAGAACTGTATGCCAAGAAATTTGAAAACCTCGGTGAAATGGACACATTTCTAGAAAAATATAATCTTCTAAAACTGAATGAAGAAGAAGCAGAAAGCCTGAACAGACCAATAACAGCAGACGAAATTGAAGCAGCCACAAAAAGCCCTGGACCAGATGGTTTCACAGGAGAATTCTACAAAGCATTTAAGGAAGAGCTAACCCCTATCGTTCACAGATTATTCAAAAAAATCCTAACTGATGAAAGACTCCCAAATTCTTTTCATGAAGCCAGCATTATCCTAATCCCAAAACCAAATAAAGACACAATGAAGAAGGAAAACTTCAGGCCAATATCGCTGATGAACATAGATGCTAAAATCCTCAAGAAAATATTGGCAAACCGCATCCAGCAATACATTAAAAAGATCATACACCATGACCAAGTGGGATTCATCCTAGGGATGCAAGGGTGGTACAGTATTCTCAAATCAATAAACATAATACATCACATCAACAGCAGCAAAGACAAAAATCACATGATCATAACAATAGATGCGGAAAAAGCTTTTGAGAAGATACAGCACCCATTTATGATAAAAACACTCAGCAAAGTGGGAATAAAGGGAGCATTCCTCAACATAATAAAGGCCATATATGAGAGACCTACAGCCAACATCATACTCAAGGGACAAAAACTTAGAGCTTTCCCACTAAGATCAGGAAGAAGACAAGGATGCCCTCTCTCACCACTCCTATTCAACATAGTATTGGAAGTCCTAGCCACAGCAATCAGACAAGAAAAAGAATAAAAGGCATCCAAATTGGAAAAGAGGAAATGAAACTGTCACTGTTTGCAGATGACATGATAGTGTACATGGAAAATCCTATAGAATCCACCAAAAAACTACTGGACCTAATAAATGAACTTGGCAAAACAGCTGGATACAAAGTCAATACTCAGAAATCAAAGGCATTCCTGTACACCAACAATGAAACTGCAGAAACAGAAATCAGGAAAAAAATCCCATTTGATATAGCAACAAGAAAAACAAAGTACCTAGGAATCAGCCTAACTAAGGAGGTCAAAGACCTGTACTCAGAAAACTACACAACACTGAAGAAAGATATTAAGGAAGACACACACACAAATGGAAACATGTACCAAACTCATGGATTGGAAGAATTAACATCATCAAAATGGCCATACTACCCAAAGCAATTTATAGATTCAATGCAATCCCTATTAGAGTACCCATGACATATTTCACAGATATAGAACAAACATTTCAAAAATTTATATGGAACCATAAATGACCCCAAATACCTGCAGCAATTTTGAGAAAGAAGAACAAAGCAGGAGGGATCACAATACCTGATATCAAACTGTAATACAAGGCCACTGTCATCAAAACAGCCTGGTACTGGCATAAAAACAGGCTCAGAGACCAATGGAACAGAACAGAGAACCCAGAAATAAACCCAAGTGTTTACAGTCAATTAATATTTGACAAAGGAGGCAGGAGCATAAAATGGAGCAAACATAGCCTCTTCAACCAATGGTGTTGGGAGATCTGGACAGCTAGGTGCAAAACAATGAAATTTGATCACCAACTTACGCCATACACAAAAATAAATTCAAGGTGGATAAAAGACTTAAATATAAGTCGTAACACCATAAAAGTCCTAGAGGAAAACATTGGAAGGAAGATTTCAGACATTCCACACAGCAACATCCTCAGAGATGTGTCCCCTAAAGCAAGGGACATAAAAGAAAGAATAAACAAATGGAACCTCATCAAAATAAAAAGCTTCTGCATGGCTAAAGAAAATAGCATTAAAATACAAAGAGAACCAACAGTATGGAAAAACATATTTGCCAATGATACCTCAGACAAGGGCCTGATCTCCAAAATATATAAAGAACTCACACGACTCCACTCCAGGAAGACAATCAACCCAATTCAAAAATGGGCAAAGGACTTGAACAGACACTTCTCCAAGGAAGACATACAGAGGGCCCAGAGACATATGAAAAGATGCTCAGCATCACTAGCCATCAGAGACATGCAAATTAAAACCACAATGCGGTACCATCTCACACCAGTCAGAGTGGCCAACATAAACAAATCCACAAACAAATGTTGGTTAGGATGCGGAGAAAAGGGGACCCTAGAGCACTGTTGGTGGCAATGCAGACTGGTGAGGCCACTGTGGAAAACAGTATGGAATTTCCTCAGAAAACTAAAAATGGAACTGCCCTTTGACCCAGCAATTCTGCTGCTGGGATTATACCCTAAGCACCCTGAAACACCAATCCAAAAGAACCTATGCACCCCAATGTTCATAGCAGCACAATTTACAATAGCCAAGTACTGGAGGCAACCTAAGTGCCCATCAGCAAACGAGTGGATCCAAAAACTATGGTACTTTTACACAATGGAATTCTATGCAGCAGAGAGAAAGAAGGAGCTTATACCCTTTGCAACAGCATGGATGGAATTGGAGAGCATTAAGCTAAGTGAAATAAGCCAGGAGGTGAGGGACAAATACCATATGATCTCACCCTTAACTGGAACATAATCAACAAAAGAAAAAAGCAAACAAAATATAACCAGAGACATTGAAGTTAAGAACAATCTAACAATAACCAGAGGGGAGTGTGGAGGGGACAGTGAGGAGAGGGGATTACAGGAACTACTGTAAAGGACACGTGGTCAAAATCAAGGGGGAGGGTGGAGGTGGGGGAGGGAGGTGGTTTCACCTGGGGTGGGGTGGAGGGATGGGGAGAAAAGGCAGACAACTGTAATTGAATAAGAATAAAAATTAAAAAAAGTATGCAATGCCATTCGCAATAGCAGCAAAAAATGCACAGGGATAAACAACAAAACAGTACAGACTCATACACTAATCATTATAAAGTATTGTTAAAATATATTTAAAGAATAAGTATAAATAAATCAAAAGACATTTTATATATTATGGATGAGAAAACTTAACATTATTAAGATTCTAATAATGCTGCAAATGATCCACATAGTCAATGCAATTCCTTTGAGAATCTGAGGTAGGTTTTTTGTTTGTTTGTTTTTTATTTTTAGAGCTTGAGAAGCTGATCCTAAAACTCATATAGAACTGTGGAATTGCAACAGACCCTGAGTAGCCAAAACAATCTTGAAAAAGAAGAACAATCTTGGAGGACTGACACTCCTTGATCTTAAAACTTATTAAAAAGCTACAGTAATCATAATTGTCAAGGGTACAGAAATAAATCCTTAATTTTATGGTCGATTGCTTTTTGTCAAAAGTGTCAAGACAATTTAGTGGGTGAAACATTAGCCTTGTCAACAAATGTTGTTGTCATAATTGGCTTTCCACATGCAAAAGAATGAATTTAGACCTGTACCTCACACCATACACAAGTAGCCAAAAATCAATCACATTCCTTAATGTCAGAGCTCACATTATAAGACTCCTAGCATAAAACAAGAGTTAATCTTTGTGACCTTGGGGTAGGTTCCTTAGATACAATATCAAAAGCATAGATAACAAAATGCAAAATAGATAATTTGAGTTCAAGAAAATTAAAAACTTTTGTGTGTCAAATGACAACATCAAGAAAATGAAAAGATGACCCACCGATGGGAGAAAATCATATATCTGATAAAGGACTTTGTATGAATATATAAAGTACTCTTGCAACTCAACAATAAAAAGACAAATAATCCAACTGAAAATGGGCAAAGGATCTGACCTGGCATATTTCCAAAGAAATATTAAACAAATGGTTAATGATCATATGAAAAGACCTCAACAGAATTCATCATTAAGGAAATGAAATCAAACCAAATGAAACCCACAATGAGATACTACTTTATATGCACTAGAATGGCTGAAATAAAAAAGTCAATAAAAATTGTCGGGATATGGAGAAACTGGAACGTTCATATGTTGCTGGTGGGATTGTAAAATGATACAGCCACTTTGGAAAACTGGTTGCCAGTTCCCTAAAATGTTAAACATAGAGTTATCATATGACCTAGCAAATTTCCTAGATATATACCCAAGATAATTGAAAAACTGTATAATTTATATGTATTATGCACACATACACCATCAAACATGTTATTCATGTCAAAAAGCAGAAAACCCCCCAAATTTCCATCTGCAATCAGAAATAAACAAATATGATATATTCATAGTATGCAATATTATTCAATCTTAGAAAGGAATAAAGTACTGATACATGGTACAATATGAATAAACCTTGAAAATGAACCTTGAAAACGTTATGCTAAGTAAAAGAAGCCAGTCCCAAAGCCACATACTGTATGATTTCATAATATGCAAATCAATGGACAGAAAGTAGCTTAGTGGTTGCTGGGGTTTGGAGGAGTTAAGGGAAACCGGAGTGACTGCCAATTGGTCCAGGTTTCTTTTTGGGGTGATGAAATGTTATGAAATTGATTGTATTGTTAGTTGCACAACTCTGTAAATATAACAGAAAGTAATGAATTTCATAATTTAAATAAATGAATTTTGTGATATGTGAAATATATCTCAATAAAACTATTAAAAAGCACATGGGCAATAAAATAGAAAAGACAGTTCATTTATTTTTCTAGCATGATAATAATTTCCTAATAATTAAGCTATTACTAATTTTGTGACTAACAATACTGTATCACTTGAAGAGAAAAGAATGTAATTTCTCATTCAAAAAACTCCAAAAACTGATCTATGGAAAACTCTTCTTAGATAATGATTTTCTTGCCATATCTAAATACTAAAATAATGACAAGACCAAGTCTGGGCAAAAATCTTTCTTGTACAGTGATAAAACTGTTTAGAAATGGTAACAACCAGAGGCTTTCTAATTGTGAGAGTCTGTCTCTAAAAACCGGTAGATACACGTAACAGACATGATAACCATGCACTGTACATTGTATGTGCCATGTGTATTGTACACATGCACATGGATATATATGTATAAACATTATAAAATTATACCACATTCCTTTCTCCTTCCCAGTAATTCTTCTGATAATTTTCTTGTCATCTGCATATGATTTCTATCTGCATTTATTTCATAGAAAATAAATTGTTGAAATTACGTATTATAATCATTTGAAAATCAGTTAGGGTCTTTCCCCTCAAATCTGAAACTTCATGATTGGTTAGGCCAGCAATTTTCAACTTTTTTCATCTCATGGCACACATAAACTAATTACTAAAATTCTGTGGCACACCAAAAATATATTTTTTGCCAATCTGCAAATTAATTTTGAGTAATTCACATCAGATGGATATTGTGTTGGCTGTTGTCATTTTCTAATTTGACAGTCTAAGGGAAAAGAGGGCCTTGCTTCTGACTAAATAATCTGGTATTGCATGTTTTAAAAATTTTTGTGGACCACTGGTTGAAAATCGCTGAGTTAAGCTATCACTAATTTTGTCATTTTGCAGGAAGTGAAGCAAACAGCCAGTGCTATTGAGAAACAAATTCGCTCTGGCAATGGGCAAGGAGACACCTGATTGGTGGTGTTGCTTTTATATTAGTCAGGGATAAAGCAGAAGTACAGTCCTTAGTTCATTCCAGTTTGAAGCCCGAGTTGGTGGCCAGAGCTGTTTCATGCCTGGGGCACATAACAAAAAAAATCCCCTAGATTGGGTAAATAAATGAAATTCTAAAATATATTGTAAGGTATATGTTATTGATCTTCAGCAAGTTGGTGGGAAAAAAAGCTTAATCCACATTTTTTAGGCCTTTAGAAAGTTAGTATTTTGCCTTACGTTTTTTGCTATGCTTCAGAGATCTATTTCCCACCCTAAAATATGGTCTTTGAAGGCTAACAGCTTAATTTTATTGTATTAAAAATTTATTATTTTTAACAGCCTAATTTTAAATGTTAACAATTACTCCTATTGTTTCAATCACCCCTTTTGATATAGTATGTTGTAAGAAAATCCTAATATAAAGAAGTTAATTTACAGAAAATTTGTGGAATAATCTTTCATTTTAAAGAGATTTAAATGTGCCTGGCCAGGTTGCTCAGTTGGTCAGAGTGTCCTCCCTATACGCCAAGCATGTGGGTTCGATCCCAGGTCAGGGCTCACACAAGAAGCAACAATGAATGTATAAATAAGTGGAACAACAAACTGATGTTTCTCTCTCGCTGTCTTTCCCTCTCATACTCTCTTTCTCTCAAGTCAATAAGTTAAAAAAGATATAAATGTTATATTGTGAATATTATTTTTCCTTTCAATGTCATTTTTAATGGTTGCATGACTTTACATATTGAATCACAATACAAGAATTTTAGAGATGAGCTGGAGAATCTCCAGCCCCCTCGTGAGGAGGGTAGTGTGATCACAGCAGGTTAGAACTCAGTATCTTTTCCCCACTTCAGTGATGAGGGCCCTATTCAAATATACCATTGCCTTGATTCATTTTAGCATGCAATTCTCAGGAGCACATCTGTAGCATGAAATGACCCATATTCACATTGTTCTTAATACTGGAGTGGGGGAGATAGAAGATGGAAGTTCAATCCTAAAATTGCTTTTGATTCAGTGGACTAAACTTTAGTGTCAGGAAGACAAGGGAGTTGGAGGAGAGGACATACTGGTATTTTCTATACTTAAGAGTGAAGCCAAAATGGGAAAAAAGATATAATCAGAACCCACTGCCATTTTAATTCAGCCGCTGCTGGGATTATACCCTAAGAACCCTGAAACACCAATCCAAAAGAACCTGTGCACCCCAATGTTCATAGCAGCACAATTTACAATAGCCAAGTACTGGAAGCAACCTAAGTGCCCATCAGCAAACGAGTGGATCCAAAAACTATGGTATATTTACACAATGGAATTCTATGCAGCAGAGAGAAAGAAGGAGCTTATACCCTTTGCAACAGCATGGATGGAACTGGAGATCATTATGCTAAGTGAAATAAGCCAGGAGGTGAGGGACAAATACCATATGATCTCACCCTTAACTGGAACATAATCAATAGAAGAAAAAAGCAAACAAAATACAACCAGAGACATCGAGGTTGGGAACAGTCTAGCAGTGGCCAGGGGGGAGTGGTGTGGGGACAGTGGGAAGAGGGGATTGCAGGAACTATTATAAAGGACACATGGACAAAATCGGGGGGGATGGTGGAGGTGGGGGAGGGAGGTGGGTTCAGCTGGGGTGGGGTGGAGGGATGGGGAGAAAAGGCATACAACTGTAATTGAATAACAATAAAAATTAACAAAACAAAACAAAACAAAACAAAGAAAAAATTTTAAGAAAAAGCATTTTAAGATAATATTTCCATGAACCATTAGTGTAAAGTGAATGAAGCTTTGACTACCCCTGAGAAATTGCTTTGCAGTTGGGAAAGTGCTGAGAGCAGGTGGCTGGGGAGGTGGATTGGTCCTTGTAGGTGTATGAATGAGCTGATCTGCATGAAACCTGAGTGGTAAATAAGGCTGATCTAGAGTCATCACGGTGGTGCAGATTTGCCACACAAGGAATCTCTGGGTAACCAGCTCTGGCCAGAGCCTGGAAGCTTGGTACCATGCTTGAGTGCTTGTGAGAACTGACATTGCCATTACAATCCTGAGAAAGCTGGAGTCTGCCCTGGGTCAGTCAATTGATGAAGCTGTAAATGACCTCCATTTTTGGCCAAATCTGAGGAGCACAAAGCAGAGAAACTGTAAAAAGGAACTTACAGATACACTGGAGTTGCAACTCTGTTTTCTGTTTCTGTGACACATTATAGCTGCTTCTGTGGAGTGGCTGGGGGAGGATGCTTGGTATTGACATTCAAATGAATGTATCAAATATCTCTCTGGGCTACAGAATTTCTTTATCTGATATTGCCACAACAAGCAGCTCAGAGGTATTTGTCTGTATCACTTTGGTCCTTTTATATGCTGACTGTTGAATCAAAGGAGCAGACAACTAAGACTTGTCTTTGAAAAGAAGTCCATTATCAGCATCTTTGAAGCTCTGAAGAGTACTTTCTACTTGGATAAAGCGCCACAATAGGTGGAAGGAAGCAAAGACAGCCTTGTAAGTTTCCCTGTGAGCAAGCAAGCCTTTGTTGTCTTTATTAAAAATATGCTTCCAAGCAGGTGGTCCTGTTTTGAGTGATATCTCAGAGAGAATCTGCTTGAAAGTAATCACTGAGAACTTTACATGTGCCTAAAACAGCTTAGGCTGTTTTGAGAAATGTGACTGGAGATCGAATTGCTGTGCCACTTGTGCTTGGTGTGTTGAACAAATTGTTTCTCAAATTTTAAAACTTAAAACTTTGGCAATTATATTAGTAAATATAAGTAAGCTAGTTGACATAAACACATGCATTCTGTTTGTTCTCTCTGTCCGTGTACCTCCCAGAGAGGGATGTGACTCAGATTCTATATGCATTCAAGACTTGCATTAGATAAGAATGACATATACTTATCATTAGAGCATACTAATTAAAGCAGAAAGTGACATTTCAAAGTAATGATTCTCCCTAGTGTCTCAGTGTAAAATACTCTCTAGTCTATTTTTAATGACCTGGTATGCTATGTTTGTTTAAAATATTTTGTTAGGAACTTGTGTTTTTGTTGTCAATGGTGGTGAAGACTGATAAGGTAGGACAGTCTTCTAGATCCGTGATTTTCAACCTATGTGCCACAAGAATTTTTAAAACATACAATACATGATTATTTAGTCAGGGGGCACTGACCTCTTTTCCCTTAGATTGTCAAATTTAAAAAATGACAACAACCAACACAGCAATAGCTGACTGGTGTGAATGAATCAAAATTATGCCTATATTTTGTCGTATCATGAAAAAAATATTTTTTGGTGTGTCACAGAATTTTAGTAATTAGTTTATGTGTGCCATGAGATGACAAAGGCTGAAAATTGCTGTTGTAGATGAATAAGGAAGGAGATCAGTGAGACCTAGTAAGGGCTTTGAGCTTTGATTGCAGTCACATGCAGGGTGCATCCATGCATTCTTGCATTCATTCAGCACTTTGATTGCATGCTTTCTACTTGCTAACGTCTTCGCTAGGTTCTGGGGATACATTGGTTATTAGGACACAGATGGATCCTGCCCTCAAGGACCTACCCCCTCTTTGATTATGGTCAAAGCCATTTTTCGTTTCCTCTTTTGCTTGCTCAGTAGTGGCAGAGTAGAGTGGATGATGTGTTAAAGAATAGGTTCACAGTTGTGAGCACACGAAACAGTTTATTATTACTTACAATTTTTTGTATTATTTTCTATACAAACAGCAGTAAACCTACTTTTGCCCCAGTGTATATGTACACCCTCACCTGCTGTTGGGAACTTCTAGATATTCTTGGTAGATAAATATAATGGGAGAAATTTATCCTTATATATTCTGTAGTTTTTCTCACATTTGTGTCTTGTTTGTCAGCTAAATTTGGATTTTAAATTCAGTGACCTAGAATTATGTCTAATGCTTCAGTTCTCTGCCTGGTATGTTGTTGATGCCTTCAAAATGCTCATTCCCTTCCCTCTTTCTCCCCTACATCCCCCCCTCGATAATAATAATAGTGCTGAACGAGATGGTTCCAGTGTTTGCATTGTGAATCAGGAGTACTCTAAAATTTCAGTAGGCCTTGTATTATGGACCCTGTTGTGAAAATTTGCCAACTAAGCCACCTATCATTGACTACAATAATATGTAGAAAGTAGAGTCTCCTTACATTGAAATTATTAATTTCTAAAAGCTTTTAGCCCCAGAGGAAGCCAAGAAGTGGCAAATTCTTCAGCCCTTACCAGTTTGGAAAGAGAGGAAGCATGCCCTTCCTCAGTTAACAGAATCTGTGTAGGGGCTTTTGTGTTTGAACATAGATGAGCCGTACAAAAGTGTCCAAACAAAAAGCCGGAAAGAGAAACAAGAAGATGCTCTTTCCCATTACTTACGTTCCTAGTAGTCAAAGTAGACAGATACCATTTTTGTTGGTGTTGTCATCTTCATCATCATATTTATTAAGTATAGAAATCCCATAAAATAGCTGTCTCTATTATTCAAATTTTATGGATGACCAAACCAGTTAGAGTGTTTAGGAAACTTACCCTAAGCCACAGAGCTGGTCAATGATACAGGACTCCCATCCAGGGCTGGCTGTTCCCAAAGTGCTCTTGACAACTAGACTACCATCGCTCATTGTCTCTCATTCTTTTCTATATTCTTTCTTGTACAAACAGTTGTTAAAGGTCTTTAACCTCATAGATGGCAGCAAGTTAAATATTTAGGCTATCTTTAATCTGTGAATGAACATTGCCATTTTCTGTTTTTAAAAAAATATTGAATTTATTGGGGTGACATTGGTTAATAAAATTATATAAGTTTTAGGTGTACAATTCTCTAACATTGCCATTTTCTGAAGACTTTTTCAGATGAATCTCTTAAAAGTGAATTCCAGGCTTTCCAATGATTATGCTTAGTGATGGTGACTGACTTGAGGCTGCTCTTGTTATTCAAATTCACTTAAAGTTACCAGCATTGCTTAAAGTAGTGTGCCATAAACCCTTCCTGGATGATCCTAATGCTACATACACATGAGCCAGGATTAACCATTTGAAAATGAGATTGCTCTTCATGCTGCAGGAAAATTGATTGAAGTGTCTATTATATACGTACCCTGCTATTCACACTCTTAAAAGAAATCCTGGCTATTTATTTATTTTCCTTGCTGCTTCTAGAAAGGATTTGAGGTAGTTACTAGTATGTTTTATTTATCACTGAGAGCTAAAAATTCAAAGGCAGAATATTTTTATGAAAGAGAGCAGTGACAAAATCTTGATACTGGTCCTGGAATTGATTTTCCTTAGCACCAGTAATGGTGATTTAGAGTCTGGAATTAGTTTTTGCTATGTGACTTTAGGCAAGGCTAATGGCTTTGAGCCTCAATACTTGATTTGTTAAAAAGGGGGGTTGGAAATAAAAGTATTTCATCACTGTGATGGTCACCTGAGATAATTCTTGTAAAGCACTCGGCACCGCGTCTGGTACTCCGGAAGTGTTAAATAAATGTTATAGTAAAAGGAGTAAGGTAACAAACACACTGCTTCATTTATTCAAAGGAAATCTTCAATGGAAGCTACATATATGAATGTGATTATCTGTTTCGGTTGGGTGGGTACAGGGCCTGCCACAGAACATAGGTGATCAAATATGTCCACACAGATAGTTTGGAAATGATGATCCTTGGTTTAAAACTAGGGAAAGCAAGTGACAGCAGGTGGTGGTAAGATAGAGAAAGCACCATGGGCAAAGCAATGGCTGATATGGGTTTAACTAGGGCTCTGATGCTTTCAGCTCACAGGATCTTAGGCAACTGTTTTAACTGTTCCCAACCTCAGTTTCCTGTTCTGTGAAAAGATGATAGCAATACCCACCCACCAGGCTTTTTGAGAAACACGGGAGATAATGTGTTGTGAGAAGACTCCTTGTCTACAAATGTTTTTTATTGAGGAGATTACCCTAGGATGAAAACAAGTTTGATAAAGAATTTCAAATGGGACTTTATTTATGGGCCAGGTTAGAGCCCAAGGCTGTTGTAACTTTCTTTTTATTTTATTTTATTTTATTTTCAAAATATGTTTATTAATTTTAGAGAGGAAAAGAGAGAGAGAGAGAAGAGAAACATTGATTGGTTGCCTCCTATACACACCCTGACCAAGGATTGAGCCTGCAACCTAGGTATGTGCCTTGATGGTGAATGGAACCCCCAACCTTTTGTTGTATGGGATAATACTCCAACCAACTGAGCCTCACTGGCCAGGGCATTCTCTTTTTATTTTGAATATGTAACTCCGTGCCCCGGCCAGTGTGGCTCAGTTGGTTGGAGTGTTGTCCTGTGAACTGAAAAGGTGTGGGTTCGATTCCCGGTCAGGGCACATACCTAGGTTGCAGGTTCGGTCCTTTTTGGGGTATGTATGAGAGGCAATTGATTGACATTTCTCTCTCACATGGCTGTTTCTCTCTCACTTTCTCTCACTCTCTCTCTCTCTCTCTGGAAAAAAAAAAGGTACTTCCCCCTCTCCTCCACCCCTCCAGCTGATATCATTTAGTTGGTAATTCTATAACAGGAACATAACACTTTGAAGTCCAATGGTTAATTTTCTTTGGGGGCTTTTCTTCTTTTGGCTATCAGATGCTATACCTATGTTCTTTAAATCCTGTCAGTGAGTGAGGAGGAAATCCTTGTATGACAATGGATTTACTGGGGTGTAAATCTACCTAAGTAGCAGCAGGATGGCAGCTGATGATGGTCGGCCCCAGAGCTGGGCCACATTAGTTGAGTTAGAAGGATGTGCTGACTTAAACTTCAAACCACAGGGTCCATCAACAAACTGTAGGAAAGCAATAGCAGCCCATGGTGTGGCCTGTTGTGCTACTGACATTCTTGTCTGCGTCACCATCATCACCATTAGGCCTTTATGAAGTGCCAGCATGTGGAGCTCCCCTAGGTGCCATTACAGGCAGATCAGCAGCTGCGTGTTTTTAATACGAGCCTTGTGCTGGGCTGTGAGCTGAAGGGGCCCAGCTGTGTTCCAAGGCAGGTCTACAAGTGTGGCTATACACATGGTGAGAGGATAGTCGGTGGCTAGAGTAGGGGTTGTCTGCAGTGTCAGCTTAGCCCATGGCCCATTTCTCTGAGAACTGCCCACAGCTATCACCTTCCAGGGTGGACCCTGGCAGTGATGTTTGTACTGGGTAATTTGACTCCTATGGCCATGCCTGAGTGGACCAAGGGTGCATGGTTAACTCAAGCTGCGCCAGTCAGATGTCTTTCCCAGAAGTTGGACTTGGGACTAAGACATTGTAGGTAGAATGAGTAGATAGGTAAACGGGAACTGTGGAAAGTCATGCCTTAGATTTATTCTCTAATCTTCATAACAGTAGTACAAAGTAGTTCCTCTTCTTATTTCCATTTTATAGAAGAGGAAACTTGAATCACAGAGAGGTGAAGTAATTCATCCAAGGTTGTATAGGTGGGTAGTGGCAGAGCCAGGCATGAATCCAGGTAGCATGAACTCATGTCTTTAGCCAATATACAACTGCCTTTCAGGAATATGACAGAACTATGGAAAAATGCATGTTAAATGACTGTAAGGTGGCAGGGAGGGAGGAGAGGGAAAGAATAAGACTAATCAACTAAGAGGGTAGGTGCCCTGATTCTGTAGCTTTCTGACTCCAGGGTCCAGACCTTAGTGACTGCATTTTCTACCATTGGGCTTTCAGAAGTATCTCTGTGTCCTTATAAATAAATACCACTTTTTGTGCACAAAGCAGCTTCAATGAGTGTCCATTACTTATAACCATAAGAGTATTGAGCAAGTTAATGTATTGTCATAATTTATTTTGAAAGACTGCAGGTCATCCATTGGTCTTTATAGCCCCAGGCATCTCCACATTATCTGTAGGTAGCATAGGCTGGTGGAGGAGAAAGGCAAGTAAACCAGTGATTGCAGCACAGTGTGATAAGCATTCCGAGAGTCAGCTTAAGTTGCTGTAGAAACACACAAAAAATGAGAGACTGGGATAGGGTGTGAGGGATCAGGGATGATGACTTCTCAGAGAGGAGATATTTGAGTTTTTGAAAAATGAGTATGATTTAGCAATATGAAAAATGGATGGGAGTAGGGGTTTTCCAGATAGTGAGAATGGTGTATGAAAAAAAAAGAGAAACCTATGACCCATTTTGGAAATGGCAAGGAATTGAATGTGATGGAAAAGAGGAAGGAGGAGGGCTAGAATATGCAACTGCAGTTCTTGGCTGTACCAGACCATATGGGTCTCCAGTGCTAAGCTCTGGAGTTTGAACCTTATTCTAGAAGCTAGCAGTTCATTTACTACCGGATTCCTTCTCTTTCCCCAACATAGAAACATCTGTAGATTTTGAAATGGAAAAAATGACATTCTGACATCATTAAAGACAGTTTTAGGGGGGAAAAAACACATGCAGAATCCCAACACCCAGCACTACTATTCTTTTCATTTTTGCACATTATCTTCTAATTCTCAAACATGCCTATTTTTATACATAGTTGCAATCCATCTACATATCATTTTCACTTCCCAGGAGATCAAAAAGGTTTTCTATGTTTCTGTGTTGTTCTCTTTTAATTATTATAACAGCATGATAAAAACACAACTTTTCTGAGGAGCCACACTGCTCCAGGCAATGCATTAAGTTCTGGTGAAACAAAGATGTATGACCTGAAGATTCCTGCTTTTGAGCAATTCTGGATCTGGTATAGTACTTGTATTGAAATATTTAACCATACACATTTAAAAACATGTGTGTTTACTATTATTATTTTCTGAAAAATTTATTCAGTTCTTTGAGGATAGATTGAAGGATTTTCTATCCTTTCTATACTCACTGACCCCTGGCCCTGACCTTATTATAAATGTTCTGTGGCTAAGAAATAGGCACATCTTCATGTGCTTCTTACGTGTTCATGCACTACTTACCTGGTGTCTTTTTTATATGTTATGCTCCAAGTACCCTGAAAGCCATTTGATGGTTAACCATAAACAGGCTCCAAATCAAGCTCTTGAGCCGAGTTAATTTGATTATGAAACATTATCTTGATTGTGGCAAGTGTCCAGTTGTCATCTTTTTAATGATGCAGGCTTCCACTGCCTAAACTAATTACAAACCAGCTCCATTCCATGGAGGGTTGCACTGCCTAACAAAACCTCCTTGGAGCCAGTCCCAAGTGTTTTGGTGATGTGATCACATCTGCTTTTCCTTCCTCTGGCCTTCAGTGGATAGTGTCAATGTCACTCACTCTTCCTCTCTGCTCTTGTGTTAAAGAAAATAGGATTGATTGGCCAAAATTGCTCCTTAAATTAAATTTTGCCTCCTACCTCCACCATGATCATGAGCCTTCAAATTAAAGATGCAGGTAATTTTGCAGTCAGATTTACATTTTGGTCTGTAATGAGTTTAAAGTCTTATCATGTTTTAGTTTTCCCCTTTTATGAGGCTTTATTGACTTAATTTAGCTCTGTGGTTTGGGTGGTATTTTGTTGTTGGTTTTTGCTTTGGTCTTCGTCCTTATTTTTTCCAAACGTCCTTTTTTTTTTTCATTCCCAGTCTTGTATATTTACAGGAAAGGCATTGATCAATTGGCATAAATAATTTTAAAAAACCTCTCAAAGAAGTATGTTCATTAAAGAGTTTAGAACTGCTCCGTTATCCATGTAATGAAGAAATGGACAAGGAAGCTAATTAAACTTTATTCTTTGGAAATCCTCATATCTGATTTAACTGTGTGTGTGTGTTTAGATACAAGTATGAGTTATTGACACTTACTCAAAATGAAGTAGTTACACCATAGTGATGCAGGCATTCTGGGGGTCTGGGGACCTGAGGGTCTGTGACCCACTGTGGGTTCTTGGCTTCATGCAGGAAAGAATTCAAATATGGTCTAGCTGAGAGTCCAAAGTGAAAGTGAATTTATTAGTGAAGCAGTGAAACAGAGAATGGGCTACTCCACAGTGCAGCCCATTTTTAGAGGAATTTTCTCCCTTTATTGAAGTTCATTTAATCTGTGGGTAGGGTATTCAATGAGGGGGGAGGAATATTCAGGATCTTCTCAGGGAAGGGGTGAAGATTTCTGAGAAGCTCTGTTGGCCATGTCGCACCCTTATATGGGTTTTCTGTTTCTGATCATGGCAGCACAGGGTGTGTTGTTTAGCATGCTAATGTATTACAATGAGTGTATAATGAGGCTAGGGGTTACTGTTAGGTGAAATTAGTTGCCATGTTGGATCAAGCTGGTCTCTCTGGTTTGAATCCATCAGTCCATTGGGGGTTGGTCTTACTAACTCCTTGACAGCTCCTGTAGCTTTAATTGATTGCAGCTGTTTTGCCACATACTGTACCTCAGCTGACCTTACACACTTTTAAAAACTCTCATGACCTCAGTTTCTTACCTTTAAAATGAGAGCAATAGTAGTTATTATATACAATTGCAGGGATAGTTCATTTGATGATGCTGCAAAGTGCCTGACACATAATAAATGCTCAGTAAATATCAATGGTTAATTTCATGACCCTTGTCTTGGAGGAGTACAAAGCTTTATGATATTAACTTCAAGCTACTAAGAAGTCCCTAAGTTCATCTCTTTGTAAAGAGGCCAAAAGCATTGTGAATAAGCTACAACCCTAGGAAAACATTTTGAGCCATTTTTCTCCTAGTCTTTCTTCCTTTTTTACCAGCCTAGGCTGCATGCTTAGTCATTTCCACCTAGCTCTCACCAATACCATCTTTATGGCAGATTCCCCTGGAGGCCATTGTCACAGTCCTTGTCTCTGATTTCACCTGCAACTGTGGTGACAAGCTTTGTCAGTTCCTACCTCTTTTAGCACTTGTTGTGCTCCTTTTCTGCTTTCTTCCCCAGGACCATCTCTCAGGCTGAGAGACTGGTTGGCCTGGGCCACAGAGGAGCCTGAAAATGTGGGGGAGTAAATGTCTTCAGGGGCCACATCACCCACTGGGCATTTGGATATGTGTATAAATGCTGCAGACTTCCATTCTTCAGGTGCATAGTTCTGGATACATTCTGTACACTTCTTAGGAGGTCCTGGCCAAATCAAGCCCCTTGCTATCAGTAGCCAACTTGATAGTGTACTCTTCTTTTGGGTTTTACTCCATCCCTGTCTTACTCTGTATTCCTCATCCATGCTGCCTGGAACCACCTCACAAATAAACTCAACACCTAAACCCTTGTCTTGGGCTCTGCCTTCAAGAGAACCCAACCTATGACAGCCCTGGAATCTCCAGCCTCCTGACTAGGCCCTGCCTACATAATCTTTAGTCCTGGATTATTTCTCCTTCCTTTCTAGCTCAAAGAGAAGAGCTATCACATGGATTTTCATGGCCAGACTTTATGATCTTGAGCTTATTCCCTCTTAAGTCCTCCTGGTCCACAGGCTATCGTAACTTGTTTACTTCTTTTTTTTTTAAAGTTTATTTTAGTGATTATGCTATTATAGTTGTTCCAATTTTTCCTCCTTTGTCCCCCTCTACCTGATATCTCCCTTCCCTCCAGCATTCCCTCACCTTACTTCATGTCCATGGGTCATTCATATAAGTTCTTTGAGTTCTCTATTTCCTATACCTAACACCTTCCTGTCTATTTTGTACCTACAAATTATGCTTCTTAATCCTTGTACCTTTTCCCCCATTCTTTCTCTTTCACTCCCCACTGATAACCCTCCAAATGATCTCTATAACTGTGATTCTGTTCATGTTTTACTTGTTTGTTTTTGTTTTTAAGATTTAGTTGTTGATAGTTGTGAATTTATTGCCATTTTATTGTTCATAGTTTGGGTCTTTTTCTTAAGTAAGTCCCTTTAACATTTCATATAATAAGGGCTTGGTGATGATGAACTCCTTTATCTTTGCCTTGTTTGGGAAGCACTTTATCTGACCTTCCATTCTAAGTGGTAGCTTTGCTGGATAGAGTAATCTTGGTTGTAGGTCCTTGCTTTTCATCACTTTGAACATTCTTGTCAGTCTCTTCTAGCCTCAAATGTCTCTTTTGAGAAATCAGCTGATAGTCTTATGGGAACTCCTTTGTAGGTAACTCTGCTTTTCTCTTACTGCTTTTAAGATTCTCTCTTAATCTTTAACGTTTGGCATTTTAAGTTATGATGTGTCTTGGTGTGGTCCTATTTGGGTCCAACTTCTTTGAGACTCTCTCTGTTTCCTGTACTTGTATGTGTATTTCCCTCACAAAATTGGGAAGTTTTCTTTCATTATTTTTTCAAGTAAATTTTCAGTTTCTTGCTTTTGCTCTTGCTCTTCCTCTTCTCCTTCTGGCATCCCTATGATTTGGATGTTGGTTCTTTCAGAGATGTCCCAGAGTCTTCGTATTCTCTCCTTATTATTTTGAATTCTTATTCCTTCATTCCGTTCTGGTTGATTGTTTACTTCTTCCTTATATTCCAAATCATTGACTGGAACCCCAGCTTCCTTCCCTTCACTCTTGGTTCCCTGTGGGTTTTTCTTTATTTCATTTAGTGTAGCCTTCATTTCTTCCCTTATGCTTTTGCCTTATTCAATGAGTTCTCTGAGCATCCTTATCATCAGTGTTTTGAACTCTGTATCTGATAGGCTGGCTATCTCCATTTCACTTAGTTCTTTTTCTGGGATTTTATTCCATTCTTTCATTTGGGCCATATTTGTCTCCTTACTTTGGCAGCCTTCCTGCGTTTATTTTTGTGTATTAGGAAGAGCTGCTTTGACTCCCTGTCTTAGCATACTTGTTAAATTGTATAGGGTGGGGCCTTAGGTATTTGCCAGGGTGGGGCAACCCACTTCACTGCTTTGTGGCTCTCTATGTGCAGGAGGGGTCAGACAAAGGACAGTGCCACTGAGGCTTGCTCAGCATTTGCCCTGTTTTCAGTCACTTCACCCCTTTCCTATATGTGATTGGTACCCCTCTAGCTACTGCCCAGGTGGTGATTCCTAGAGTGGGTGGGTTTGAGTTTGTTCTAGGACCATGCTGGCCCTTTAATTGGCCTCTCCTGAGAGACCAGCAGTTTTTTCTGCTGCACCAACCATCACTGGTTTTTATAGCCAGAAGTTGTGGGGCTTTATTTTCCCAGCCCTGGAACCATGGGCTGTGAAGTCTGACCTAGGCTGGGATCACTCACTCCCAAGGTATCCCTCCTGATTTTATCTGCCACATGTGAATGTGGGACTGCCCATTCTTCTGGCCACCTCACTGCTGCCACCTTGCCACCGCTACACCGAGTCCTCTTTGACCCAGCTCCCCATCTCTGCCCCTCCTACCTGTCTGGATGAATGTCGCTTCTTTAAATCCTTGGTTGTTGGACTTTCATGCAGTTCAATTTTCTGGCAGTTCTGGGTGTTTTTTGTTTTGAGGTTAGTTGCGATCCTTCTATGGTTGTGTAAGGAGGCAAAGTGTGTCTACCTATACCTCTATCTTGAGTGGAAGTCATAACTTGTTTACTTCTATACCTCCAATGTAGAGTGCTTGGCTCATAGTAGGAGCTCAACAACTGCTTACTGAATTGGTGAAAGAATGAATTATTCCCTTTCTCCTGCATGTTTTTTAGTTTCTTCTCCACACATGCTGTTCTCATCATTGGCTGTTCTCTGAATCTTTTAAAGATTTTATTTATTTATTTTTAGAGAGAAAAGAAGGGAGGGAGAAAGGGAAGGAAAGAAGCATAGATCAGTTGCCTCTTGCATGCCCCAACTGGGGACCTGGCCACGACCCAGGCATGTGCTCTGATCAGGAATTGAACCTGCCACCTTTTGGTTTGCAGAGCAATGCTCAACCCACTGAGCCACACCAGTCAGGGCCATCATTGGTTGTTCTTTTAGGCTTTCTTTCTGGAAGTTCTGAGATCTCTTACCTTGGAAGTAAACATGGTGGCCTGAATCACCGAGCCCACCTCTTTATTAGGCCTACTAGCCATCTCCCACCCCTTGGCAATATTGGACCTTACTGAACACTTTTCTGTTTTTTTGAAATCTGCCTCTCTTGATCTGTTGAAATCTAATTTTCCTGGTTCTTCTCATGGCTCTCAGATGTTTCTTTCCTAGTGTTTTTGCTGGCTTGTTACCTGATGCTACATTTCGCTTCTCTAGGACTCCTTCTTTGAGTTTGTTCTTTTTTGGAGTTACATGTTCACTGTGAGTAAAGCAGTGACTTGCATCTCTTCATCTATGCAGATGATTCCTAAATCTGTAGTCTCCAGATTAACCCTCCTAGGTTAAAAGCTTTTAGAAATCTCCATCTGGAATTCTTGCAGATATACAAACTGGAATACATTTTCTTCTCCTCATTTTTACCTGTTCCTCTTTTTCCATACTCTGGCTTAGTTAATGGGCTCACCATCTACCTGGTAACACAGTAGAGAAGCCTTTCTTTGATCCTTAATTGCCTTCCCTTAATCATTGCTTTCAATAATTTTTGAGTTTTTACTGTGAGCCAGACCCCTTGCAGGGTGCTGGGGACACATGAACAACCAAATAGACCCTCAAGAGGCTCATAGTCTGGAAGCAGATAAATCGATTAATCTAATTTATCTCACAAATACAGTATTACAAACTGAGGTAAGTGGTGTGGAAGAAAATTCCAATGTTCTTTGAGAACATGTCACAAAAGGGCCTAATTTATTCCTGGGGTTTGCACACCTTCCTTTAGGAAGAGTTGCAGTTGATCTGAGATCTAAAGGATGAGTAGGAATTAACTAAGGGAGAATAACTCTTTCCATCACTATACAATATAATCACCAAGTCCCTTTGATTGTGCCTGTGAAATGCCTCAGTTTTTCTATCTTCGGTTCTCAGTCTGGACCATTGCCATTCCAATCTTTATCTCCCCTTGCACCATGCATGAGTTTTCATATTGCTGCTAGAGTGCTTTGACCAAACACAAATCTGACCACTTGTTTTCTCCTTCTTCCAGTTTAAGACCATTGGTAGCTCCCTAGTGCTTCCAGGGCAAAACCCTAACCATGTGGCATGGAAACCAAAGACTTTCCAAATTTTGATTCTCACCTTTGTTTCATCTCCTGCCACTTCACAGCACATGGCCACTATAGACTCTGCAATTCCCTGAAGATAGACACCATGTCTTTGTAGGCTTTCATGCCTTGGTTCATTCATTTATTAGCTTTGAGTTCCTTTGTCCTTTTGCTCCTAGTCAGCTCCTACTGGTACTGTTAGGCTCTACATATGTCACATCCTCACATCCTGCATGAGACTTTTCTTAGCCCTTTATCTGTGTCTCCACATTTACATTTGCACATATTTCCATCTGCTTGCCTTATGTTAACTTAGTTGTCTAGAGCATGTGCTCCTCAGGGATTAAGATTGTATTGTGCTCATCTTTCCCTTTCTAGGTGTTTCATAAATATTTGTGATTTAAATTTTTTTATTTATTGGTTTTAGAGAAAGAGAGGGAGGGATTTGGGGGAGAGAGGGAGAGAGGAAGAGAGAGAGAGTGTGCAAAAAAAAGAAACATTAGTTTATTGTTCCACTTATCCATGCATTCATTGGTTTATTCTTGTATGTGCTCTGACTAGGGATGGGATCCTCAACCTTGGCATATTGGGATGATGCTCTAAACAATATGTGCCAGGGCTAAATATCTGTGATTTAATTGTCCATGTATGAATAGAGTAAGGGAGGCAAAGACACTGGGGCAGGGGAGGAGAGCTGAAAGAAAAAAACAGACCTTTTCTAATTACATGAACTGGTGATCCCAAGCAGGACTTGACTAAGACATACATGTAGGTGGTACAGGCATAGTAATCATTTGGTGTTCCTTCAGCAAGCAAGTGAAATAACAGATTTTAGCAGTGCTGCTGGTAGAGAAGGATGGTGACAGATTGTAGTATCCTGGCCTACATACCCAACTCAGGAAAACAAAAGCTCTCTGGTTGTTGGGCACAGTGTACATGAAGGCATTTTATTGACCTTATTTCGTTACTGAGCATACCACCCTTACAGCCACCTCGGTTGTAACTCTTATATTTAAACACAATTGTATTCCTGAAGAAAGTTCTAATAAGTGCCATTTTCTTCACTGTGTTACTTTTCTGGGGTTATTTTAGTACTTCTAGATGGGTGACCTGGGCAGCTGCTGGCCAGTCCTGTTATTCCTGCTCTGATACCGAGGAAGGAACACTGGGTTGTGTAAAGCTCTTTAAAAACATTACACCAATTACCTATAAAGAATTTCTTTTTCAGGCCTGGCTTATATCCATTTAACTAACAAATAATTTTTTTTTAATTTCAAAATTGTCAGGATGTTGCCGTGAAATGCATGGCAGAATCGGGCTAGTGTTCTGTTCTGTGTTCTTACAAATAATAGGAAAATGTGAGTGGCCTAGGGCCAAGAGTGGGCTGCTAGTCTCCAAACTTGCCAAACCTGTTGGTGCCTGGGCCACCTCGCAGGTCCAGCTGCTACCCACACATCTTCCCCTGAGCCTGGTTGGAAGGAGTGTTTAGTGATATCAGTGTCGGGGAGGCTTTTAGGGCAGACACGCTGCCTATGGCCTTCACTTGAGTATGCCCAGGAAGGGAATTGTGTAAATGACAACTAAAAATGGATGCTAAGGGAATGTCTTTCTGCCCATTTGACTTTGTCCCTGAGATGTCAGCTTACCAATGCTAATGTCCACTAAAAATGTAGCAGAAAATAGTTGTACCTCAGTTACTAAGGGACAGGGATGTAGAGTAGCAGAAAGATCGGGTCAGCTTTCCAGAGTACCGGGTACTCAATCTCTGCTAGCCACTGTGTAGATGCTGGGAGAACAAAGGGGAATGCGACATGGCCCTCATCCTTGAAGAGCTATTATTTTTATTTATTGAGCTTTTTAAGTCCTTCCCACTTCTAGATGTCAATGGAAGTGGCAATTTGGGACTGGTATTTTAGAAAATTCAGATTTATGTTCTTAATCTACAAATCTTTCATTGGAACTTAGGTGAACTACCTTAACCCTGTGTGTTTTATAAAATGCTTTATATGGTGTTTTATAAAATGGTTTCAAAGGTATTATGTCATCTGAGCCTCACAGACGGCTAGTGTCATTATGCTTATTTTACTGGTAAGAATAATGATACCCAGAGGGTTAAGTTTCTCTCATTCTAGATCTCCCAGCTGGTCAGAGAAAGAGCTTTTTGTGACCCTTGGTCTGCTGATTCTTTTCTTCTTTACTCAATTATCTCCCTGCCTAGATCTAAAGAAGTTTGGGTTTTCCCCATAACCATGGCTTGTATGTATTTCAAACTCACTTTTATCCTACAGATCCATTGATGTCTCATGTATTAAGAGTTAAATGTGTGTGGTGTGCTCTAGTGTTGGTGTGACTCTTGTCTGATATAACTCAGGCCTTCTTTATTTCCCCTCATTTTTTTTTGAAAGGGGGAGTAGGAACTTAACATTTATCCTTTCCCAGTCTACTGTTTTTATATTTTCTCTGATTCTTGTGAACAATGATAATGGAAAGTGACCAATGATCAAATGATTTCTTTCATATTTGCCTTGTTTGGAGGTATGCTATAAATTCAAAACTGCTGACTCTTTGGGGAAATGGTAAGAAAGTGGCCTTGGGAATTTTATAGAAGAGCTCTTGGGTCTTTATGTAGGAAGTCCAGCACAGACCAGCAGGACTTGTGGGTGACATGACACATGGAGTTATGGAATTAGCAGAAACAGAGGGTTTTTTTTTTTTTTTGCTTAAGAGGCTGTCCTTGGACATACTTTACTAGAAATAATATCTTCCTTCTCTGACTTCCTATAACATTTTGTTTTATCTTTCTTATGGCTTGAATTGCTCCTTACACTATATTGTAGTTATTTTTATAGTAATCATCTTTCTTACTAGTCTGTGGTTTTTTCGAGGAGAATATTATCTGATGTGCTTTGACAACTCCATGGCACCTTGCATGGAGCCTAAATGCAATAATTAACAAATATTCACGTTTCTGGAGTTTCCAGACACACTCCCCTTTATGCAGTACTGTTTCATTTGAATATTTTACAGTAAGCATGATTTACCATGCAATCAGGGAAAAAAAGATATAAAATTTTTCTGAATGATTAAATGGATAAGTGAATGATTAAGAATTCAAGGCTGCTAAAGAATTTGGAAGCAAGATATCATTTACTGAATATCTAAAGCACTGGTTTTCCAAGAAGTATAACATTTTTCATACTTATTATCCTAATTACTTTTGCAGCATTTGGTGAAATGGAGGAGGGGCACAGGTATATAGTAGCTGAGATATCCAAAGTTCAAGTCTTTCCACTCCTCTTTCTATGCAGGTTCTCTAAGCTTTAGAGATCTTGTTTTGGATTTGTTTTTCAGCCAGATGTTCACAGTTTGGATGCCGCAGAGATTATTAGCCAAATTTATCCCTGTGACGTGAAAAAGTGAATTCATTGTTTCCCTTGGGCTCCAGAGTAGAGCCAGTTCATTGAGGGAATCTGGCTCCTTCATTCCTGAGCTCAAATACGCTCTGAAGTTTTCATACATTTGAGGTTCTTCATCTCTATGCAATCTATCACCAAGGAGTCACACATTCTCATTATTTCAGATTGCCTAGAGCCAGAACAAAAATCACGCTGGAAAAGAACCATGCCTTTGTTTAGATGCCACAAGTCACCTTTTAAGTTTTTCATTGCCAACAACTAAGACGATTTCAATACCAGCAGCCTCTCACTTAAGGATCATGGGGTTTGAATATTTGCCTGTATGTCTGTGCCTTAGGCTGGGACTTCCATGTTATAGATGAATGCACAGAACGTTCCATAATATACTAATGAGGCAGATGCTTTCTAAGATCAACACTTTGATTGTAGGATGTCATTGTCTTATGTGATACAACATATACAATTCAGCAAGGCCTCACTTTACCTCCTTTCATTTGCTCCTTTGAATTTATGTTGGTCACAGTTTTTGGAGCCTGGCATTTTTCCTAAGTAAGAACAGATTTCAGGTAGGAAGCATGTGTAGATCATGCACTTCCATATGCAGTAAACCTTCTGAATGCCTTTCAAACTGAGCATTGGAGAGGAAGCAAAAGAGTAGATAACTGTGAATCTCCCAGAATAAGCATTGACAATTTTAAAAAATAATAACTTGATTTTTCATAAGGTAAGTGTTTCCCTTTTAAGACTCTGCAGAATTTATTATTCTTTTCAACCTTAAAACACCAGTTAAAATCTCAGTAGTGCAGGGTTTGAAATCAACAAACTAAAGAGGTCCAAATGATGGCTGCTGTTGTTTTTAGTTACTTAATTTTTGGTGCACAAAGAGAACACCCAACTAGGACAGGCCCACTTATGATGCATGCTAATGGGACAATTCATGAAACACACATAACTGATGGGATAATAGGAAGCACATTTCAGCTCTGGAGAAACTATTGCCTATAAGTAATTGTAGGTTAGATTAAGAAAAATTAGAAAGAATGATAACCTTTATTTAATCTCTACTATCTGCCTTGAATTGTGCTAAATTATATAATTTAACCCTCCTGACAAGTTTAAGAGATCCTTTTATCTTTCATTATAACTGAGGAAATAGAGGATTGGGGATGTTAAGTAATGTGCCCAGTCACATATCGAGTAATTGGTAGAACCAGGGTTAGAACTATGAGTATTTCATTTCAAAATTATGTGTTTTCAATTTATTCCTTGGCCTCACACTGTTCTCTGTGACTATTATAATGAACAAATAAGTCCTATAAAGTCTTTCCTTTTTAGCTGGCGTTTATTCATTTTTCTTTTCTAATTATTATCTATTTTGTCCATAATGTCTTTAGATTAAATAATTTTATTTACTGATTTTTCTCTTAAAAAATTAAAATATAAGCACTGGCTTGGTGGCTCAGTTGGCTGGAGTGTCATGCTGTACATAAAAAAGGTTACAGTTTCCATCCCCAGTCACAGTATATACCTAGGTTGTGGGTTTGATCCTGTCATGGTGTGTATGGGAGGCAACTGATCAATGTTTCTCCAATTGATGTTTCTCCCTCTCTCTCCCCCTTCCTCTCTAAAAAAAAAAATCAATAAACATATCCTTTGATAAGGATTAAAAAAATTCAAAAAGTGAATCTCTAATTTCTGGTATAACACCTTGTCCATAGGAAGTGCTCAGTAAATACTTGCATAAGTGAATTTAGAATATAGTATAAGGTCAGTCATATAGCCTTAATATTCCATTTTTACCCAAATTTTACATTTCTTGTTATCAAAGCCTCTTTTAAAATAACCAACCATAGGCATTTAAAATACCTTCTATGTGTAGAGCAAAGTGAGAACTACAAAGAAGTATTCTTAAGAAAGCTTGCTATTTAATTGTGATAGACAAAACTGTCAGGGAGCTCCATTTTCTACTTATATTTTCATGTAACCAATTCTTTGTATTTTGTGGTTATCACAAGTATATGTTCCTGGTATTTTATTTGTCTGTTAACTATGTATAAAGTTAATAGGCAATTGAAGTATATACTTTGCTATTTAAGGGTTTGAGATTCTTATATCACCTATAGAGGTCTTTTATATAAAATATTCCTTTTGGGAGTTTGTATCACACTGAACAAGTATTGGCCATGACAGTGTCTCATCTTCTACCCAGCATCCAACCACTCCTTACCCTTCTATTACCACCACTCAGGGTCAAGCCACCAGCACCTCTCACTTGGACTCCTAACTGGTTGGGAGCCACTGGCTGTGGTTCCTAACTGGTCTTCCTGCTTCTTCCTTTGCCTCTTTCAGTTGAGTCATAACACAGAAGCCAAGTGATTTGTATAGGGTCACTCCTCGGCTCACGTTTTCATCCAAGAAGAGACCACAGGTGTAATAATGGCCTACAAGGCCCTTTATCACTTGTCCCTACCCTACTCTCTCCTCAGTAACTCCTTTCAGACTCTCTGCTGTTCCACCAGCTTTTCAGAGGTGCTTTGCCCTTGTGTTATTCCTTCAGCCCAATGTGTAATATTCCCTGGTACTTGTAGGGTAGGGCTTGCTCCTTCCCCTTCTTAAGATCTCTACTTAAAGACTCCTCCAAGGTCTATCCTGACCACCCTGTTCAAGTTGCAACCTCCCTCCCTGCCCACCTCGGATTCACCACACCCCTTCACTACTCTGTTGTTCTCTTTAGCACTTATCACCATCTAACATGCTTTATATTGTACTATTTATTTTGTTTTATTGTTTATCTACCCCAATTAGAAATGAGACCCAGATGGCATGAAAATAAGTTCTTTGTTTTGGTTTTGTTTTTCTATCTTGTTTCTTGCTGGACCCTAGTGCCTAGAATGGTGTCTGACCAAATAGATAAATATTGATCAATATTTGACCGAAGAATGAGTGAAAATGTAGATATGATACTCATGTAAGTCATAGATGCCACATTCAACTCTTTGAGCACTATGAACTTTATGGATTACTCAGTCGTGCCCTGATGATACAATGGCCCTTCTGGAGATTACTGTTCAGTTTGAGAGACTGATATTCAATGTAAATAAATGTCTAATTATGCAATGCTACAGTTGTGGTGTGAGAGCTCAATGACAGGAGTTCCTGACTAAGTCTAGGAGTGGGAGCTGGAAGGCTTCTCTGAGGAATGCTGTGTAGCCCTGCTTTATGAGCTGAAGTGTGAGCAGTGGATAAAGGTAGCCACAGACCAAGGGAAACTTTTGCACAGATTTCTTAAGCCCATGTGGTTTTCAAACTTGGGGGGCATCAGAATTACCTGGTGTCCTTGTTAAAGCAGACTTCTGGGTCTTGTCCCCAGAATTTCTGATTCAATAGGTCTGGGGAAGGGCCTGAGAATTTGCATTTTAAACAAGTTCCCTGCTATTATTGCGGCTGCTGTTCTGGGGGCCACACTGAGAACAACTGGATTATAGGATGGGTCTGGCATCCTATCTGAAATGAGGAGGCTTATTCTGGGATAAGGGCCAGGAAGACTTCTGATTTTGAAAAAAGGGCTATCTGCAAGGAATTTTGCACATAGTTGTGGTTGCCCCAAACCAAAGGGTAGGCATAGAAGGAGCTGGAAATAATAAAGTTTTTTTGGATACATCCACAGATTTGAAAGCTTGATATAATCATTACTGTTTTTTTCTTTTGAGAGGTAAAAGACATTTGGCCTGGAATGCTAAAATTTTTGCTCCTCTGGAGTCAGGCATAATTGGGTTTGAATTTTAGTAGTCACTTATTCATTATGGAACTGTAGCAAGTGAATAGTTGGGGTGAACTGGAGTGGGGGGCAGTGGTTTGGCCTTTGAGCCCGTCCTGTGGACGTAGCATCCTTTAACAATTTTTAAAGATAGCAAATGGTGATTACTAAGACCAATCGGAAATTAGAAGCTGAAGCATGAAAACAGTGGCCAGTGTCTTCAGCCACACTGGTTCCGTGTTCATTTCTACCCATTGAAGGTGAGACTTGGCTAAGCTCTGGATCTTGTCATTTACTTAATACTTGGAGTGGTAACTGTCTGTCCAGTTATTTTATCTGTAAAATGGAATTAGTAATACCTGCTTTACAGTGTTTTGTGGATGGGAGATTATTATGTATGTCAAGGTCCTACTTCATTTTTTGATACTCTATAAATATTAAATATTGCTATTATAAAATGCCTTTCAAAGTTTATCACACTATCCCTCTTCCCCTTTTCCTACCCCCCAAAAAATTCTGATTGCTCCACCATCCTTCCTTTTCACATACAACTCTGGTGTAAAATGGGAAACATTGGACTACGTAGCTTTAAATAGTTTTAACCTGATAGTTTCATTATTCACATTTTGAAGAAAATATAGTTTTTTTCCAGAATGATTTTTATAAAACTTTGAAAAAAGAACCAGAGTTGTGTGGTTTGATTTCCAGTGTTTTGGGGGCATTGACTTTTTGGTTCCTCCTACCTGCTTGGAAATTTGCAGATTGTCTGTTGCATTATTCATGAGTTATTTATGGAGGGTGATTATGTATTTGTCAGAAAAATAGAATTAAAGTGAACAAGAACATTTTTTAATCCTTTCTTTTATTTGGTTTTTGACAAATAATTTTGGAGGTCTATTGTATTTTGACTTTTCAAGCATTCATATGCCTAATATGAGGGTTTCAGCTTCCTTTTCTTGTAGTAAAAATATTTTGATTGAATAGGTTAAAATCTCAACTTGTTCGTGCATTCAAATGTATTATTTTTTTTGCTTATTATTTAGTAAAAAAGTGTAGATTGAAATAGTACTTCTTAAATGCAAGTGATTTCTTATTCCTGTGTATAAACTAATCTTCCGTGAATCAAAGGGTTTTTTCTCCTTCTTTGATAATTCCAAGGGAAAAACCTTTATTTTGTACTATATTAACCTCATACTGTATTTATATTAAACAATATTCTCTGGAGAAAAAAAGGTTTAGTATACTTAGTGAATTATGTACCCTCCTAGAGGCACTGCAGACTGTTAATGCTCAGTGGAACCCAGCAGTTGTAACTGATGAAACATCAGCATGTAGGCTATAAAATAAAAAAGAAGTAATTGGGGACATGGTGGGAGCTGGCAAATGGAAAACACTAGCAGATGTAGAACTGAAAAGAGAAAAGAAAGTTTAAAAAATCACATTTACTAGAAGAAGAACTGCACAGATGGATCATAGAAGTTAACTCTACATTTAGAAAGTGGATTAGAAATTATAGTTCTGTTTCTAGTACTTAAAGGGATACTTGAACTCTCACAAATAGCCATATAAAAATTATTTTTATATCAACCACATTACCTGAGATGCATGTTTGTCAGTGTGATTTTTATTCCCTTAAAATATAGTTTAGACATTACTTGGGTCAACTTTTACCTGTTTGTAAGAGATGATTATATGCATCTCTTCTTCCTTTTCAGTGATACCATGTTGGTAACTTGAAACCAGGCATGGTGACAGTATTTACACCATAGAAATTGGCAAACACTGCAATAGGTGTGCTCCCCAACCCCCAGCCAACTTTTAAACCTTTACCACCACACTGCCATATATAGGGTAGAAGAGCTGGGCTTGAGGAGAGATGAAACATTCAAAGTAAGACTCCCTGTCTGGTTAGTTTGATGGGAAGTCCTAGATCACAGGCCTCTTCCAAATGCTGAACTCTTCTGATTCATAGACCAGTGTTATGCTATTGAGTTTTTAAATATAAAATTCTGATCCTAAAATACATTTTGATCCAGTAGTCACCCCCAACCCAGACTTGATTATGTCTGTGCACTATGTTATGTGTTGTGTAGGAGAAGAAACAACTGTCTATCTTCAGTCAGGCGATCATGTGTTTTACCTTCTACCCTCCTAACTTTGCTTTTCTGTTTACATAGTTCTGTATGCTCTGAATTGTGAACTTTGCAAGAATGGACTAGTGGTTCAAAAAGAAACTAGATCCTATTGATACTGCATTATTCACATATTTTTTTCTTTTCCTGGGCTCAGAAGTATCTATGCTCCACCATTAAGGGGGTAAACATAAGGTGGGGCATGGAACAGGAAGAAGTAGGTTAAAGAGAACCTACCCCATGACTACCTCCTGTTCTTGCTTCTTCTAATGCATTTATTTATCCTCTTACCAAGTTTCATGTTAACATCTTACTATTATAAAAACTGTTGAAAACTATTTTTGAAGAATGAATCATGGAGATCTGCTCATGATCAGTGATTTCTAGAAACATCTCTGTAAATGAGAAAAGTCTCCTGGCATTTTAGGTAGAGTTGGCTTGCTCAGAAAGCTGAGGGAGATTTTACCCTCCAACCTGTGATTTCTGATTTGCTAAGTAAACACTTCTCTGTAGCCTTTTTAGGTCAAGACTATAAGTTCAAATATGATAATGTTTGCTCCATTGGAAGACTTGGTCTATAACTTCCCTTTCTATAGTGACCATCTAATATAAAAAGGCTTCCAAAATTCACATACACGACACATATGTAAATGTAATAATGTTTATTGAATGACTCCTGTGTAAATTATACCATACTAAGGGTTTTACAGCATAACCTACAATAATTTTATTTAATCCTTATAATAGCCCTTTCAGCTTAATATTATTATCATCTCTATTACTAGGTGCTGGTGGATTGAGGCCTAGAATATTAAGTGATGTGCCCTGGATAACAGAACCACTTCTTAACTCTGGTGACAAAGTCAAGAATTGAACCCAGGTTATTTGAGTTTAGAGCTCATTGTTTAGATACTATACTCAACTACCTCTTGTAGCTCTGAGGCCATGTAAGAAATTGACCTTGCTTTGTTTATCCACACTGGGAAGTTTTCATGTAATTTTCACAGGAATCTGCATTTGTGGCATAATCCTGAGAATTTGCACCAGAGAGCTGCTGTGTTCTCACAGCCCAGTTCAGTGAGGGACAGAGGAAGGAGATGCAGAAGTCTGAAAAGGGAAAAAGTGGAGGCTGGGTCAATAGCCTGGAGGCTTTGAAAAACAAACCAAGAAACTTGTTTTCTACTCTGTGTAGATTATTTTACTGTTTCCATTGATTTTCATTTGTCTAATACAAAGCACCCATGAGCTCCTTTCTTCAGCATTACACACAAGTAGAATAACCAGTTAAAAATGAGGCTGAGTGGAAATTCAAGTTCAAGGATCCCCAAATCCAAGGTCTATATTTTTAATCATTGTGCTCCAAGTTAATGATTGCCAAATCACCAAACCTAACCAGAAAATCTGTGAAGGTGTAGGCAGGAATAAAGGAAGTATTTTGGGAAATGGGATGCTCTTCTCGGCCAACACTTATTGTGAGCTCCCTCTATATCTAGTCATTGATCTTCCCAGTGGTCTGTTTGACCATACATGGTTTCTATGAGAAGCTAAGCTTTTTGAATGACCTGGCTTGTCATCCAAGGACACTGCTAATGTGAGGAGAGCCCACAAGGGAGAGAAGGCTGCTAGTAGGATCACTAGCAGGTGGAGACAGGTGACTTGCATCCATCAGCCCATTAAATACAAAAATAGGTATAGATTTGAGGCTGGTGACTTCAGTGACTTCTGAGGGGGCTATCCTTCTCTTTCCTGCCAAACTGACACAGATGACCAATAAAGGGTCTTCCCTGGTCAGCATTCATCCTTTTTTGGGATATTTCACAATAAATGAAATTTTACTGCCTCTCCATTAATGGAACCAGTGGGACTAGGATCAAATGTATCATAAATCACAGGGCTAAGTCCTGCTTGTAAATGGGATTTCAGAGATATTGATAATAAATAAATAAATAAATAATATTATTGAGCACTTAGCATGTGCAAAATATGGTTCTATGCACTTTACATTTGATTCTCATGATAGCATTAGAGTAAGCACAATGAGCTCTATTTTACAAATGAGGAACACAGAGAATATAAGCTACAATACTGGCCCAGAGTCACAAACTGGAAAGTGATGGAGTTGAGGGTTGAGCCTAGGTAGAGCCTGGAGTGTGGAACAGGTAATATAAAAAGGGATATATGTAATGTGTACACAGCAGCCAATTTGTATGCAGGAACTTGTCTCTCTTGGCCTTGATTTTGAAAAGAGAATGACTTGTAGATGATCTAACTTTAAATTATAGGACCTAGAGTCAGAATTGTCTTTCTTTAGTTGCAGCTTTAAAAGATCCTCTGGTAAACATGGGCCTTGCTTTCTGTGCTCATGTCTCACACTGTAGGTAGTGTCCATGGAGGCCAAACTCTCTGGGAATCTTCAGGAAATAGAAATAACCAGGGGAAAATGAACAGTAATTACCTGGCATTAAGTTGAGACCTTTTGTGTGAAAGGCATATGAAGATAGGCCTTTCAGAGACTTAATGAGCCTTATCACGGGCCTTCAGCTTTTCTGAATAAATTTGGAGGTAATAAAATGTTGGACTTTACTTTCAAACCAAATTATACTACAATATCATTTTAAAAGACCTTTGGAACAAGTGACTGAAAGTTTTTTTTCCACCTCTTCCCTGAAGATAGAATGAGATTCTCCTTATTAATGAGAGACCAGAGTAATTTCAGAAGATGGCCAATAAATAAAAGTATTTGATGAAATGAAACAATCTTATTTGTAAAAATGAACTCAGAGGAGCACTACATTCTGTTTGTTATTCATAGCTTCGTTCACTCAGCAAGTATCTTTTAGAATCTTTGGCTGAGGCCAGGCACTGAGCTAGGCACTGGTGATTTCTGTAAAGAACCTGACAGACACAGTGGTCTTAGACAGTTAAGTGGGACAGCAAAGGGGAAAGAATCAGAACTTTTGAAAAGTGCTAGGAAGGAAATAACAGGGAGCTATGCTGGGAGTAATGACCTATCCTAGCTAGGCCAAGAGCACAAGCTCAGGGCAGATGGCATTTCACTGAGGCCACCTCTGAACCACTCGTCAGATACAATTAGCAGTCAATGTCTATGTTGGTAGAAGAATGTTTCTCTTTTAGTACATTCAATCTTTTTGTATAGTTCTGTCCCTGTTTGCATCCCTATGCCCTACTACATATTCTCTGTGGTGTGTAGGGCCATCCAGGGACTTTTTATACAAAATATACAGACACTTTTCAGACTATGTACTTACTCTTCCAAATCAATTTCTGGCATTGTATCTCATGGCTCATTTGCTGCAAAAGCAGGGTGATTTTAGTTAACATAGGATGAATTTCAGGACAGAAATATGCCCCATTTTCCATTTTGTGATACATTTGCTTGAGTAAACTGAATTTAAACAGAAAGCACCTGCCCCTCAAACAAGGTGACCCCTCCTGGGTGAATGAAATTGTCTCCTGTTGCTTAAAAAATGTTGCTGCCCTAGAGGAATGTTGAGAGGGACAGAAAGCATCATGGAGTTTACTCTCCCATTGTGCTTATCTTTTAAAATAATACAGGGGAATTCATTACCATGTAGGCTTTAAGAATAAAATGGAAGCTTTCCTTAAAGTTCACACATTATATTTTTGTACTTAAACTATCTGATAAATTTAATTTATATGTAATTTTGTTTAATGATGAGGGTTAATATTATAATTCATCACTCATTTACTTAATTAGTAACACTTGACTTTATGTACCAAAAATGTCCAATTTGCACACTGATATATTTTCAGTTAAATAAAATTATGTTTTGGAAAGATAAAGCTCTTTTTCCCATTAGATCAAAACATGCCTTTTAGTTTTTGTTCTTGATAAACACCAAATATAAACTGGATGAGAGGAGCAAGATGAGTGTGTGTTAATGTATAGCAGAGAGAAGGCCATAGTAGTTTGTCTGGGACTAAGACTGTCTAGGTTCCAAGTATGGTGCCAGCACTCATGGGCTTTTGATATTTTAGAAAGGAACTTCACCTCTCTGTGTCTGTTTCCTCACATTTAGAGTATCTCATAGGTGCCACTATGTACCATTGTAAACACCTCTCACATGAGAGAATGAATTTAAAGACCACTTAGTGTGATTTTAATATTAATATTATTTTTAAGATACAGGATTTGGAGGAATGAAGAATGACTTCCAGAGGTCACAACTTTAGTCCCTGCTCCAAGGAAAAGCCTCCCTAGTCCATCACAGATTAATTTCATGGTTCTCAACTTAGATAATGAATTCCACTATGCTTGCAAAGCTATGGACAAGGGCGTCCCCAAAGTCATAGGCTAATTGAGGCACATTCATAGCACATTATCTTTCCTTCAATATTTGGAGGAGTTAAGAGTGTGTGTATTATATTTGTATTAAAATCAGCCCAATTATATTATACAGTAACATGCAAAACTTGCATAAATTTTAAGGTCCTAGATTAGGCTTCAAAACTGGTTTTCATTTGTAGAGGTAAGCTTAAGATTGCACCCACCAGTACCCTAGGATCATTCTCTTCTGTTATTCTGGGTACTTGACTGGAAATGTTTTAGAAACACTACAAAAAACTGATGGGCCATTTACCTGTTGTAAATATTGTTTCTGAAAGGAAATTCCAGGATTTTTCTCAATTATTCCTTTTATCTTTATTAGCATTTTCAGGTGGGTGGGAATAATCTAATGATATTACCAAAATGATTTTGTGTAGCTGATAAAATTCTAAAGTGACTGTAAGTTGGTTTGATGAACAAGGAAGGTCCTTTGGCTATTTGGAAGGTGGTCTTGGTTCTGGGGAAAAATGCCTGTCTCCTAGCTTGTGGAATTCTTCTATTTCATTAATGCATTTCTCATATTAACAATACATTGCCTTTCCCTTTGTTCAGCCCTTTTCTTCCCAGGCTCTGTTCTTTCCCACAGGCAACAATGAACAGCCCAGACTTTTCCTCTGAGTATTATGTACATATAGTTGCCTCCTTATCATCTCCTTTCAGCTGTCTCAAGACATTTTGAAGAGTGAATTCCTAAATTAGTGACCGTCACCTCCATCCATCTATGTATACATGCCACAAACCTAGGAGTACTTGCCTCACCTTCCCCTTGCCCTCACTCTCCATCGTTTCACGAGGCTCTTTCTATTTCATCTTCTGAATATCTCTGGAATCTGTTCATTTACCTTCCTGTCTATGTTACCCCTCCTTGTCTAGCTACCATCATCTTCCTCTCGTCCTTTCACCAAATAGCTGGTCTCTGCCTGTTTCTCCAGCCTCATCGTGCACTGCTCTCCCTTGCTGCAGCCCAGCCTCCTTGCCAGGTTTTCAGTGCCACTGTTGTGCCAGGTTCTCTCTGGACACAGTGCCTCCCCTATTCCTGGCGAACTCCTAGCCCTCCTTGAGGCTTCAGCTTTCTGTCTCAAAGTCTAAGGGTAGTTACCTGGTTTTCTACTTATTTCCAGTTGTGATTATGTATTTATTATACACAATAGTGCTGTTTAATTATTGTCTGTGGCTTACATGCGGTCAAGTATACTGCCTAATGGTTTTATCCCCAGCACCTAGAACAAATACTCAACAGTTATTTTTTAGTGAATGAGCACTTTATTTGCCACAGTACAGCAAGATAGGTTCTCATGTGGATGGGACGGGAGAGGGTATATTTGGCATATCTATCATAATTAGGTTAAATTGCTGTTGTTAAGGGGAGAAAGCATCTTTCAGCCTTGGTGTCAAGTACAAAGCTGTTTAGACCAAATCATGTTGAACCTTGAATGGCAGGCTAAGAAGTTTAAACTATGTATTAGATGTGTTTGGGAGCTTTGTACGTGAGGAGTCCCTGGCCTAATGATCTCAAACTTGGATAGCCCTGGCAAGGGACAGGTGAACATATGTTCCATGATTTGCTCTGACTGGGACCACTGGGTCCTTGACAGAGTAATGGGACTAGGGTGGTGATGATGGAGGGTGGAGAAACATCTGAAATAAAACTTACTACCTACAAACTTTGCATTCACAAGACAGGCATCAAAGTTCAGATTTCCAGGCTCCAAGGCAAGATTCTTTTCTCTCATGGCTGGCTATATAATGATGAGGAGTAAGAAGATGAAAATAGGCACCACTGATGGATGTTTTTCTCTCTGTGCCAGATTCTATGCCAAGCTCTCATGTGAAGTAGGAAATATTATTATCCACATTTTATGGGGGAGGAAACAGGTTGAAGTTACATAACTTGGCCAATGCCTCACAGAAACATAAGTGGTTGAAATGGGATTAGAATCCAGTTCTGATTGACTCTAAAGCTTAGGCTTCTAGCTGCCAATAATCACAGTAGAACAAATATTAATAAGAGTAAAAAAAAAGAGTAAATGCTATTAAAAATAATAGCATCCTTATTATGTGCCAGGCACCAACTCAGGGATGCACATGTATTTTCTCATTTTACTCTGATAAACCAAATGAGAAAACACTTGTTGCTATATTTCTTGGAGGACTGAGAATTCAGCATGTTGTACTAGCTAGCATCCCTTAGGTCCTAAATATTCAACAACAACAACAACAACAACAACAATAATAAACTTGAAACAATATAAATAGAAAATGGAGAGAGACCCTGAGGAAAGACTGGGCATGATTTCATTGTACTCTTAAAACTTCTCTAATATGCTTTTGTGCCCACTAGTGTTTATTCTGTTATTAGTCTTTAGTATACCTCAATAGCCATAGAGAAACCCTCTTTTGCTTTCTAATGTCTGTAAGAGACCGTGGTGATAATAATAGTCACTGTTGTTTTTGCTTGTTTGATAAGTTTTGATGCAAAATACTGCCAAGCTTAGAGAAAGACCGTGTGCTATAGGTTAGGAGCTCAGACTCTGGAGCCTGAGTTCAGATCCCAGCTCTGCTACTTACTGGTTAGATTAACCTGGGATATGTCTTAACCTCTGTATACTGCTTTCACTGGTTTGCCAAATGTTTATTGAGCACCTATCTATTAGGTGCTGTGTTAGAAGCAGGGGTTACAATGGGGAACAAAAATCGACATCACCCTGGCACTAGAGCTGCTTATAGTTCAGTTCAATAGATGTCAAATAATCACACAAATGAGTTTGTGATAAGCTGAACAAGACAGAGACAGAGACGTACAGGTACTTTGTGCTGTGAGGACACAGAACAATGGAATGACCGGGCACAGGGGGCTTTCTCAGACAATCTCATGCTACCTCAGGCTGTGTAACTATAGCTGTCAGTCCATGTATGCAAAGCTTTCAGCATGGTGACTAATACATAATAAGTGCTCAAGAAATGGTAGCTTGCTGTTAATATGATTAATTTCCCAGGGAAATAACCATAGAAATAAATACATTAGTTGAAAACAATACTGTTGACTTTTGTCGCTGTCTGAATGTTATTATATAATCCTTTGAACCTCTTTTTAAATTTTTCCTAGAGAGAAATGAGGTTAAGATGGCTGCTTGGAAGAATTGTTCAAAGACAGGCCACTAATGAAGATGTGCAAACAGAGTCATCTTGTTCCGTCATTAGTTCTGAGATAAAGTCAAAAAGAAATAACTAGAAGCCAAGGCATCTGGGGGCATTGTTTGTTTGGTAAATTTTGATTCATGGTCTCATTAATGCCTCATCAGCTTCCTGACCATTAGTCTGGGCAGGTAGCTCTGTGTGGGGAGACCTTTATTCTCTGGCAGCTAAGACATGGTTGTCCTAATGATGATTGGTTTGAGTGCCTTGTAGCCACTGGTCCCTGCATATGAAGTGCTGTGCATATCTAAACAGATTTTCATTGCTTTCAGCCGATGTGCAATTTAGCAGCAGGAGATTTCATATCTCATAGCTTTCAATAGTCCCACTTAATTAGGAACTGCTTGTGAATCTGGCCAGCTAATGTCTAACTACTGAAGTGGACATGTTTTCCCTGAAAAGACAGAGAAATGAAAAGAAATTTTAATAGTCCTTGGGTAGCTGAGAAAAGGATCAGACAAATGTCAGGGGCATGTGTTCCCAGGGGCCTTCCTGATCGCAGAACTACCTTCCAGGTTATGATAACATAGTTGGGACACCACAGGAAGGGCCAATGTGAGGAATATAACCTTGAAACTATTCCTGCCTACCTTTGCTGGGGATGCCCTCTTGTTTTATTGTTGTTTTCTTTCTTCTTATTTCCAGGCATATGTTTTCACTTTGGGGGCGGAAAGTAAGGCAGTGCTGATAGAATGCTAAAGCAGCTTTTCCTTGAACAAAAATTACTTAGCACACATGCAGTGAAAAATTTATGTGAATGTGCTGCATATCATATATGGGTGAAGAGCATGGACTTTGAGCCAGACAATCAGATATTTACTCTGCCCCATGTTAACTGTGGGCTTGGAGCAAGTCATTTAACTTCTGAGTCTCTGTTTGCTTATTTGTGAAATGGGAAATATAACTGTAGATACATCAAAGAATCTATGTTAAAACATGAAGTGAGCTTATGTCTGTGAAACACCATGCATACAGGCTGGCTAGTACTTTGTGCTCAGTTATTGTTGGCTGATTTGTGAGTTCACTTTTGACAGTTTCTCACTTTTGCTGGCTAGAAGTTATGACTAGACAGAGACAGCAGGGTGAGTTCAAAAGTCAGAAGACTCAAATTACATACATACATACATACATACATACATACATAAATCCATTCCTAGGACATAGAAGGCTTCAATAAATGTTAGTTCCTTTCCAGTTATAGTCATGTTGGCAGTAAATCAGTAAGACAACCAAAGTCGAACTGAGTAAATGTGAAGACAATCAATGATTGTGACTGTTAACATTTGTATTACTTTAGAATTTAAAAAGCTCTTTCCATATACATTGCTTTAGTAAGTCTTTACAACATACATTATCATTTTTAAAATATATTTTACTGATTATGCTATTACAGATGTCCCATTGTTTTCTCCTCTTTATTCCCTTCTACCCTGTACCTCCCTCCCACCATCATTCCTCCACCTCAGTTCATGTCCATAGGTAATACATATAAGTTCTTTGGCTTCTCCATTTCCCATACTATTCTTAACCTCCCCCTGTCTGTTTTGTACCTACCATTTATGCTCCTTATTCCCTGTACCTTTTCCCCCATTCTTCCCACTCCGCTTCTCCACTGATAACCCTCCATGTGATCTCATTTCTGTGACTCTGTTCCTCTTCTACTTGTTTGTTTAGTTCATTTTTGCTTTTGTTTTTTTTTAGGTTCTCTTTTTTAGGGTTTTTTTTTTTTTAGGTTCTGATAGTTGTGAGTTTGCTATCATTTTATTGCTCATATTTTTCATCCTATTTTTCTTAGATAAGTCCCTTTAACATTTCATATAATAAGGGCTTGGTGATGATGAACTCCTTGAACTTGACCTTATCTAGGAGGCACTTTATCTGCCCTTCCATTCTAAATGATAGCTTTGCTGGGTAGTGTAATATTGGTTGTAGGTCCTTGCCTTTCCTGACTTCAAATACTTCTTTCCAGTCCCTTCTTGCCTGCAAGATTTCTTTTGAGAAATCAGCTGATAGCCTTATGGGAACTCCTTTGTCGGTAACTGTCTCCTTTTCTCTTACGGCTTTTAAGATTCTCTTCTCTCCTTATCTTTCACCTTGGGTAATGTAATTATGATGTGCCTTGGTGTGTGCTTCCTTGGGTCCAACCTCCTTGGGACTCTCTGGGCTTCCTAGACTTCCTGGAAGTCTATTTCCTTTGCCAGATTGGGGAAGTTCTCCATTATGTTTTCGAATAAGTTTTCCATTTCTTGCTGTTGTTCTTCTCCTTCTAGCACCCCTATCATTTAGATGTTGGAATGTTTAAAGTTGTCCTAGAGGTTCCCAAGCCTCTCCTCATTTTTTTGAATTCTTGTTTCTTCATTCTTTTCTGGTCAAATGTTTATTTCTTCCTTCTGGTCCAAATCATTGATTTGAGTTCCGGTTTCCTTCCCTCCACTGTTTGCTCCCTGTACATTTTCCTTTATTTCACTTTTTATAGCCTTCACTCTTTCCTCTATTTTGTGACCATACTCAAACATTTCTGTGAGCATCCTAATTACCAGTGTTTTGAACTCTACATCTGATAGGTTGGCTATCTCTTCATCATGTATTTATATTTTTTCTGGAGCTTTAATCTGTTCTTTCATTTGGGCCATATTTTTTTGTGTTGCCATGCCTATTATGTAGTAAGAGGTGGAGCCTTATATATTCACCAGGGTGGGGCAACCCACATCCCTGGGTTATGGCGCTGTATGTGGGGGCAGTCAGAGAGGGAACAATGCCACTTGCTCAGCTCTCTGCCGGCTTTCAGTTACTTCCTTGGCTACCCACAAACAAATTGGGCCCTTCTGGTGCTGGTTCCCAGGTGGGTGGTTTTGTGTACATTCTAGGACCCTGTGTGTCTCTCCAATGAACTTTCCTGTGAGGCTGGGAGTTTCTCCCGCCACCTCAACCCCCACAGGTTTTTTCAGTCAGAGGTTTTCATGCTTTATTTCTCTGCACTGAAACCCTGGGTTGCACAGTCTGTCTTGCTCCCCAGTTGTTCCTCCTGGTTTAGTGGACACAAATATGGGACCACCCGCTCCACCAGCCACCACGTTGCCCAGTCTGCCAGCTGCTGCCTTGCTGCAAATCCTATCTGCCTGGCTGCTCATCTCTGCCCTTCCTACCAGTCTGGATGAATGTTTCTTCTTTAACTCCTTGGTTGTCAGACTTCCATACAGTTAGATTTTCTGGTATTTCTGGTTATTTTTTGTTTTAAATTTGTTGCTATCCTTCTTGGTTGTGTGAGGAGGCAAAATGTATCTACCTATGCCTACATCTTGGCTGGGAGTCTACATTGTCATTTTTAATCCACACAATAGTCCTTGCAATCACGGAGAGAGGGAAGTATTTTTTGTTTTATTTGTTTATATATTCTTTCCTTTATTCAACCAGTGTGAATGGTGCCTGTAATGTGTCAGGTGCTCTGCTCAACCTGGTGAACCATACAGATGGGATCCTTGCCCCTAGGGTGATACTCCAAATGCACATCTTCACATATTAAGAGGTGAAATAGACATGATAGGTATTTCCAGGCATTAACATTTTATAGATAAAAAAAAATGAGATTCAGCCAGGCTGATAAGTTACAGAGCTAGACCTTAGACTCAGTATTCCAAGTCTTTCCTATTGGATCCTACTGCCTGCCTCCTAGAGTATATAATATTTAACAAATTCTAGAGATAGTCTGGTATAACCATTCATCTTCCAGATTAAAGGCGCTGAGGCTTAAAATGGGTAAATGATATGCTCAGACCATCCCTGCTTTAGGAGTAGCTATCTGTTCCAATGAGGAAATCTTTTGACAGCATGTTAAATCTTTCTTTCCATGTATATAGCCTATTCTGCAATAACATAATAGCCACATTTTAATAAATGTTGTGTTATCAAAAATTGAGTTAAATATTTGTTTCAGGGGACACATTTAAGGAGCACTAGAGAGTTTCAGACTGGCAAATCAAAGTTTTTTTTTTTTTTTCTGGAAAGAACTTAAGAAATAAGAATGTTGCTTTATAGTTATAGAATCTAAATGTCATTGAGCAAATCCTGCATTTGATAACATCCATCTTTCTTTCAAGAGTAAAGAACTTTCACTTCCTGTCACCCCAGCACTATCATTAAGTGTTTAGACCTTGATTACACACTGTTCTGGGAGATCGAGTTCAAGCCACTGAAGCAAAGCAGTTATATTTTGTAGATGCAGCGGTTTCTTCCTTCTGCAGTGTGGTGCCAGCTCTCTGTGGTGACTGAGTTTTAATCAAAACAGTTGGAGAGCCTGCTCTGGTCCAGACCCTATGCTAGGCACAAAAATGAACAGAACAGATGATGCCCTCTCTCTGATGTAACTTATATTCTGTTGGGGGAGAGATAATGATTAAGGGAAGGAAGGGAGGGAGGGAGAAAAATGAGATTGTCAGGTACTAATAAGTGCCAGGAGAAATTACCAAGCCCAGTAAGGTGAAATAGAGTGAAGGGTGTGGTGGGGGCTGGTTTGTGCCCTATTGTAGATAGGGTGACCTAGGAGGCCCTCTCAGGGCCATGTCAAAGATGTGATTGTAGTAAAGGAGCAGCCATGTGGCTCCCTGGAGGAAAAGTGTCCTAGGCAGAGGGAGCAGCATATGCAAAGATCTTGAAATAGAAACATACCAGGCCTATTGGAAGAAAGCAAAAGTCCTATAGGACTGGAGGGAAGAATGTAAGGAGAGACAGGGAGGAGGCCCAGCAGAGCTGGGGATAAGGATGGGAAGGACCTGGTATGGTTTTCCCCTGGGTGAGATGAGAAGGTACAGGAGGTTTTGACCAGAGAAGGCATGTGCTCTGACTTGGGTTTTAGGAGGCTCCTGAGTAGGAATAGGCAGTATAGAACCACAGGTAGAAGCTGAGACCATTAGGGAATTATTGCAGCAATCCAGCCAAGACATGGTGGTGGCTTGATTTGGGAGGTGGAGGTGGAGATGGTGAGAAATAGCTGAATACTGTTAATCTTTTGAAAGTCCTGCTGAAAGGATGTGCTGATGACCTCTGCAGTGTTTGTTCTGTATAACTGGAGGAATGGAGCTGTCATTTGGGAGCCCCGTAATTTGTGGGCTCAGCTATGTGTCTGTGTGAAAGACATAACATACACTAGTGGAGGTGGTTCCTTCCAATCAGAGGATGTGTGGACATGCCTTATGACACGCTTTCTGACATGAATGAGGGTGGGATTGTAAAGTCTGTCTCCTTCTCTGTGTGTGTACTGCACCCCCATGTACTTAGGGCATTTCTTAGCTATTTACCACCCCTAATGAAATGTACTCTTGGGGAAGCATCAGTGGTTGCCTACAGAACTGGACTGAGAAAGTTTTGTGAAGCTGGCTCCAGGCTCATCAGGGAAGAGGAATACATGATATCTGTCATTACAGGTACTAGGAGTGGCCTAGTATTTGATAGCCTAGTGTTGGCTGCCACAAAAATACTTTTCTGTCTCATCTCTCCCTTCATGGAGGGACTTTAGACATCAGCAAGTAGGCAGAGGAAATACTTTTTTGCTCACTTTTGGAGGCCCGCCTGCCTCTGAAGTCCCAGCAAGAGATCCTTGGCCCAAAGATCAGATTGTAGTATCTGAAGGTCTTGGTGAGTTAGTCACATGTGAACCCCAAGTGCTCCAAAAGAGATAGGGCCTTTACCCTAACCGGCAAGGCCTTGCCAGGTCAAAATACAATTTTTCTGTGGCACTCATTACTGCAAAATGTACTGTAATTAACACTCATTTATTACATGTACCATTTTTCTTCCCCACCAGACTGGGAGCCACAGGGCAAGGACTTTGCTTTGCCATATCAGTACTGTTTCCCCAGTACCCAGAACAGTGGCTCTTGGAAGTATGTGTTGAATGAATAAAAAGATGCCTGAAGAAGCCTTAAGTTGTAGCCCAGAATTAAGGTAAAGATTACTAAGGCAGTGGCACGTTTTTGAAAGTGGAAAACTCCTATTAGAATAGTAATCAATGTAACTATATGGTTTAATGGACATTATTAAGAATTATAGGAGAACCAAGATGGCAGCATAGGTAGACACACTGCGCCTCCTCGCACAACCAGAACTGACAGAAAATCAAATGGCAAGGAAGTCGGACACCAAGGAAATAAAAAATAAACATTCATCCAGACCGGTAGGAGGGGCGGAGATGGCACCCGACGGAGAGGACTCCCGTGGCTGCAGTGGGACCCAGACTGGCGGAGTGTGGGACGAACAGCGCAGGCAGTCCAACCACTAGCAGACCCCTCGGCCCCACATTCGAGCACAGATAAACCGAGAGGGCCGGACTCAGAGTGGCGGAGCATGGAGCAGGCAGAGCAGTGGGTAGCACCCTGCAACCCCACATTCCTGCACAGATAAACCAGGACGAACGGCTGGGAGCGAAGCAGACCACGTAACCCAGGGCTCCAGCGTGGGGAAAAAAAGCCTCAAACCTCTGATTGAAAACACCCATGGGGGTTGGGGAGGCAGCAGGAGAGACTCCCAGCCTCACAGGAGAGGTCCTTGGAGAGACCCACAGGGGCCTGGGGCGTGCACAGGCCCACCCATTCGGGAACCAGCACCAGAGGGGCCAAATTTGATTGTGGGTAGCGGAGTGAAAGACCGAAATCCCATGGAGGGTGGAGCGGGCACCATTGCTCCCTCTCGGCCCCTCCCCCACGTACAGCATCACAGCGCAGCTACCAGCATTACCCCACCCCCGGGAACACCTAAGGCTCTGCCCCTTTAAGTAACAGATGCGCCAAGACAAAAAAAAAAAAAAAAAACAATGGCCCAAATGACAGAACACTTCAAAGCTCCTGAAAAACTACAACTAAGCAAGGAAGAGATAGCCAGCCTACAGGATGCACAGAACATCATTCAAAACACTGGTTATTAAGACGCTCACAGAATTGGTTGAATTTGTTTGAAAACTAGATGAAAAAATGAAGCCTATGCTAAGAGAAACAAAGGAAAATGTACAGGGAACCAATAGTGATGCAAAGGAAACTGGGACTCAAATCAACGGTGTGGACCAGAAGGAAGAAAGAAACATGCAACCAGAAAAGAATGAAGAAACAAGAATTCAAAAAAATGAGGAGAGGCTTAGGAACCTTCAGGACATCTTGAAATGTTCCAACATCTGAATTATAGGGCTGCCAGAAGGAGAAGAGGAAGAACAAATAATTGAAAACTTATTTGAACAAATAATGAAGGAGAACTTCCCTAATCTGGCAAAGGAAATAGACTTCCAGGAAGTTCAGGAAGCTCAGAGAGTCCCAAAGAAGCTGGACCCAAGGAGGAACACACCAAGGCACATCATAATTACATTAGCCAAGACGAAAGAGAAGGAGAGACTCTTAGAAGCAGCAAGAGAAAAGGAGACAGTTACCTACAAAGGAGTTCCCATAAGACTGTCAGCTGATTTCTCCAAAGAGACCTTACAGGCAAGAAGGGGCTGGCAAGAAGTATTCCAAGTCATGAAAGGCAAGGACCTACATCCAAGATTGCTCTATGCAGCAAAGCTATCATTTAGAATGGAAGGGAAGATAAAGTGCTTCTCAGATAAGGTGAAGTTAAAGGAGTTCATCATCACCAAGCCCTTATTATATGAAATGTTAAAGGGAGTTACCTAAGAAAAAGAAGATAAAAAATATGAACAGTAAAAATGACAGCAAACTCAGTTATTAACAAGCACACCTAAAACAAAAACAAGAGCAAACTAGTCAAACAACTAGAACAGGAACAGAAGCATAAAGATGGAGATCACATGGAGGGTTGTCAATAGGGGAGTGGGAGGGGGAGAAGTGGGGAAAGGTACAGAGAATGAGTAGCATAGATGATAGGTGGAAAATAGACAGGGGGAGGGTAAGAATAGTGTAGGAAATGTAGAAGCCAAAGAACTTATAAGTGTGACCCGTGGACATAAACTATAGGGGGGGGAATGTGGGAGGGAGGGAGGGAGTGGGCAGGATAGAGTGGAGTGAGGGGGGGGAAATGGGACAACTGTAATAACATAATAAATATATTTAAAAATAAGTGAAATATAAATAAACATATATATAAAAGAATTATAGTAATAAGAATAATAATAACAATATTAGCTCTTCTTGAGCACTTCTGTGTGCCTGGCACTAGGCTAAGTGCCTAATGCTCATTATCTCTCTTGTGAAGTAGGTCCTCATTTGTTAGGTGAAGAAATTCAGGCTCCAGGTGAGTTCCTCAAGGATATAGTGCTAAAAAACAGGGGGTTCCAATAATGAAAAGGAAACACTAAGACTTCTCCATGTAGGGAATCTAGCCTTCCATCTGATAAATTGAAACATGTTCTCATAGAGATATTCTTGACCACTGGAAAAGGCAGAAGGAACAAACTTTTGGGTAAATAGGAAATTTTCGTACCTTTTGCCATTGTGAAAACCCCAAAGTTGTGGGAGTATGGAAAGGCCTTTGGATTGGTTCAGTGTTTGTTTGTTTTTTCCGGCTAATCTTCAATAAAAGAGAACCTGACCATCTCAACACAGGTAACCTTTTCCCAAATATGGTGACAAACTGGATGTGAAGGTCCCGAGTGAGTTTCAAGGTAAAGAGGGAAGGAGAGTCTCAAAGGTTTCACACCTAAACTTGTGCTTTAGTGGAAGAATAGGTAGTGGGTGGAGTGGGAGGAGCTAGGGATAAAGGGAGAGCAGATCCCACACTTTGTTGCTTTGGAGCAAGTCTGCAGACTACTCTGATGGTTGTTATTAGTATCTTTTCTCTAAATTGACTCACTTCTATGTTCTTAAATTCATTTATTTAAAACAGAATTTGTGAACTCCCATCATGAATAGAAAACCAGTATCACTTGCCATAAAGTAATAATATATAGATATAGATATATAGTAATAAGATATAATAGATTATAGTTTAACTTTTTAATTGTGGTCCATGGTCCTTTGATTATGGAGACCTGGGAAATAAACTAAGTCATAAATTTCCACTTAGGTTAGATCAGGAGTGCTTGCCATAGTCTTTCCTATGAAAAAGGTAGTTTTGGAGACTTGTGAAATCAAAGCTGTTTTTGCACCTTGCTCTTCAAAAGCCCTTCAGTTCACATCTGAGCTCTGTTATTGTAGGAACACATGGTGATCAGCAAGGTCGGAGCCCTGCTAGCACAGAGCATAGACTTGGGTCAGAAATTGCCACCTCACCCTGCATGACATGACTTTTCTGAAACAAAGCATCTGCTTGACACTGTTCTCCCTCCATGGTTAACCCAAACAGACATTCATCCATACTACCTTCAGGCATTTTCTATTCCACCAGTGAGAAATACTGTCCTACACACATTCCCTGCCCCTCTGCTCTCTATGTGGCCCCAGCTTGACATTGCACTAGGCAACCATAATGAAGTGAATTGGTGCAATCTTGCCCAACTGTGTCCCAGGGTTCCTATCATTCTGCCACCAGAAAATTCATATGTTCAAAATTGGTTTTTTGGAACACTGACCTTATTTCTCTGCCTCTGCAAAGGTATAATTTAGGAATAATCTTTGTTAGATTATGACAGGATTTTTGTGCTTCTGCTGCACAATCAATTAGACATTTTGCAAGGCAGAGGAGAGGCATTATTATTATTACAAGCAGATGGTGAAATGTTACTCCATCCTTCTGTGCCTGCTTTAACTTCCTTGCACAACATCATTTAAGGGGTTTCTTTACAAATTGCAGTTTACTTGGAAAAGATTTAAAGCCCTGAGGGCTTGGCAAGAAGCTCTTGGTTATAAGTGTATCTAGTTTGTCATTAGCAAAAAGGGCACCTCTGATTCACACTGACTTTGCCCTGCAAGTCAGGTAAAGAGCAGCTGAGGTTTTCAATTCTTCAGTGCTGTTCTGAGGTAAGGGACCTTTGGAGAGTCATGTACCTGTAGTCCCTGGCCAAAGGTTAAATGGGCATCAAGCCAAGGACAGAGGAATTTTTTTGTGGAGGGCTTCCCAGTGGAATGAGATGGAGAATTTATAAACCAGAATTCCAGGGGATCTGATTCAAAGAGAAAGGTATTCAGGCCAGACTCTACTCTCTAGGAGTAATAGCATAAAGAGAGTGGACAAGTGTCATAAGGTATCAGAGAGGAAGTGGATAACGCTGAGGGGGGATACCAGGTGAGGGTGGCATAGAATAAGAGACAGGTTTTTTTTTTTAGCAGCTGCTTGAAGGTTGGGGATATGGGTGGATGAGAAGGAATTTTAGGGTGTTTTACTGTATAATGCACTGGTGAGATCTCTACAGCAATTCTTGGTGGATATATTGTTGGGCAGAGGCAGGCATCAAGCAGGTTGCTTTCTTTTTATTTTTATTTTTATTGTTATTCAATTACAGTTGTTGTGTGCCTTTTCTCCCCATCCCTCCACCCCACCCCAGCTGAAGCCCCCTCCCTCCCCGACCTCCACCCTCCCCCTTGATTTTGTCCATGTGTCCTTTATAATAGTTCCTGTAATCCCCTCTCCTCACTGTCCCCTCCCCTCTCCCCCCTGACCATTGTTAGATTGTTCTTAACTTCAATGTCTCTGGTTATATTTTGTTTGCTTTTTCCTTCTGTTGATTATGTTCCAGTTAAAGGTGAGATCATATGGTATTTGTCCCTCACCTCCTGGCTTATTTCACTTAGCTTAATGCTCTCCAGTTCCATCCATGCTGTTGCAAAGGGTGTAAGCTCCTTCTTTCTCTCTGCTGCATAGAATTCCATTGTGTAAATGTACCATAGTTTTTGGATCCACTCATTTGCTGATGGGCACTTAGGTTGCTTCCAGTACTTGGCTATTGTAAATTGTGCTGCTATGAACATTGGGGTGCATAGGTTCTTTTGGATTGGTGTTTCAGGGTTCTTAGGGTAAAATCCCAGCAGCGGAATTGCTGGGTCAAAGGGCAGTTCCATTTTGAGTTTTCTGAGGAAATTCCATACTGTTTTCCACAGTGGCCTCACCAGTCTGCATAAGCAGGTTGCTTTCTTTAGGTTACCTATGCATGGGTACCAGGAGGAATGAAGGATGTAGGAAAAAGTCCTTGAGGAGTGCGTATCCTATACGCATGTTAAACAGACTTAGAATTGTCACACAGTAGTGAAAAATAAAGCACATCGTTGTGTTTTGGGAGACCCAGGGGAGTTCTCTGGGGACTTATAGGAGGAGGGAAGTTTTTATGAGGCTTTGTAAAAAGAGACTTTGTGATCATATTCAAATCTATTTCTCCTGTCCATGTATGATGTAGTATAAATATTATTATAGAGTGGATGCATCAGAATCAGTGAATTCTTTGGCTGAGCTGGTAGTAGGTAGATGGTGTAACTGGTGAATTCCTGCAATTTCTTTGATAATGTACATCATATGGAGTTAGAGAAGGCTCAAGCTATCTACTGCTATCTAGACATATAACAATCTATGCAATAAACATCCTCATGAAAGCTAATTCTTAGTGAGAATGTACTACATATAGGCTAAGTGCTATGCTAAATACTTTACAGGGGTTGTCTCATGTTATTCCTTCCAAGATCCCTTTATGAGCATTACAGCCTTACAGGTGAGACTCAAGGACGTTATAGTTCAGTCAGTCTCCAAGACTGCACAGCCAATGAGTGGCAGGGGTAGGATTCAAACTCCGACATCTGAGTTCTTAAACACTAAGTTCTCTTTCACATTATAATGATCTTCAGACATTCTGCCGCAGCTTCATTATTACTTTCCATTGAAAAAACTGTAAAACAGTGGCCTTTAACCATTTTTGGACTGTCTTCAGAGAAAAAAATATGTCTTTTAAAAAATGTCAGAGGTTTTGAGGATTCCAGTTGAGAACATCTGCCTTGTAGGAAAGACTTACTGGGGCTCTGAGTTTGATTGTTGACAACTTCCTTATCAGAGGGAACCAAGTCTGGATGAACTAACCTTTCCAACGTTTTCCAGCATAACTGTGTTAAACTTCAAACCTGGCTAGTGGTCTACCATGTAGCATGAATAGTAACTATGTACTTATTAAACATCTAACAATTAGAGTTGAATGACAGTAGGTGTATATACTGGTGCAGTCCTACTTGTTATATATTGGACTTCCACAATGATTTGGTTAAGGGTGAGTATTGTACCTGCTAACAACCTTCTGAGGTAGTTAGTATTATGCTCATTTTACAAACAAGAATCCTGAGGTTCTTACCATTAGTAAATGAGTGGATCAAAAAACTGGTATAGCCACCTGGCTCAAGCCCGGATTCAGCCCTTTACCCTGGACCCTCGGCTGGCACCCACCAGAACCTCCATGCATCCTGTGGACTGCCGCTTCTACCCAGGAGGCAAGAGCAACATGGTAGTGACCAAGCCTGAGAACATCTCCTTGGTGGTACATGGACCTGGGGACCTGCACCTGGAGAACAATCCTATCCCTGAACCAGTCCCAAATGAGGTGCTGTTGAGGATGCATTCTGTTGGAATCTGTGGCTCAGATGTCCACTACTGGCAGAATGGTCAAATGGCGGATTTTATTGTGAAAAAGCCAATGGTGCTGGGCCATGAAACTTCAGGAACAGTCATATTACTGGGATCAATGGTAACACACCTACAACCAAGTGATCATGTTGCCATCAAGCCTGGTGCTCCCCAAGAAACCGATGAATTTTGCAAGATTGGCTATTACAACCTGTCACCGTCCATCTTCTGTGCCATGCCCCCAGATGATGGGAACCTCTGCTGGCTCTATAAGCACAATGCAACTTCTGCTACAAGCTTCCTGATGATGTCCCCTTTGAGGAAGGAGCCCTGATTGAGCCACTCTCTGTGGGGATCCATGCCTGCTGGCAAGCTGGAGGCACCCTGGAAACAAGGTCCTTGTGTGTGGAGCTGGGCCAGTTGGACTGGTCAGTTTGCTTGTAGCCAAGGCAATAGGCAAGGCTCAAGTGGTGGTGACTGATCTGTCTACCTCTTGGTTGTTTAAAGACAAGGAAGTTGGGGCTGACTTTATCCTCCAGATGTCCAAGGAGAGCCCTCAGGAAATTGCCAGTGAATTCTAAGGCCTCTTGGGGTGCAAGACAGAAATTACCATTGAGTTCACTGGGGCAGAGGTTTCCATCCAGGTGGGCATCTATACAACTTGTCCTGGTGGGACTCTGGTGCTGGTAGGACTGGGTTCTGAGATGACCAGGGTGCCCCTAGGGCATGCAGCCATCTAGGAAGTGGATATCAAGTGCATATTTCAATATTGCAACACATGGCCAGTGGCAATTTCATTGCTTGCATCCGAGTCTGTGAATTTAAAGTCCTTAGTGACCCATAGGTCTCCTCTGGAGAAAGCTCTGGAGGCCTTTGAAGCATCCAAAAAAGGATTGGGGTTGAAAGTCATGATCAAGCATGACCCCAACAACCAGGATCCCTGATGTTAATTGGGCTCTGCTCTCATTCCCACCCTCTCAGCATCTCAGGGCTGACTAGCTGGGCAAGGGTGGCTTTAAGGCAGAAGTTTCTTTTAACTAGTAAGATTAATTAAAATAATTTATTATAAGCAGAGAGACTTACACAGATAAGTTGGTGTGCCTTAAAAACACTAGTAGGGATAGTTTGGGGGAACTTGTAGCCAGATTGACCTGTTCATGCTGAGCAAAGTTCAGCAAGTGGAGCAGAGCTTCTTGGCAGGGAGGTGCTGGGAACTACCCTTCTTCCTGGAGTGCCTGAGTTGAATAAGGGATGAAATCTGTCTATTGAGTTTCTGGTTCCACCGTGACTGTGGCCAGGCCAGGTTGGGGTTGGGAGGTGAGTTATGAAGAGACAACTCTATCAAGAAGACTTAACTGGCCCAGAAACTGATTTTCATGAAAATCTGTAGCTCAGGGTCTGGGATGAAGGGCTATCAGCTGTTTTAGTTGAGAACACAATGTTTCTAGTCACGGCTGTTATTTGGCTTGATGACAAAAGGAGAATAAGACACTGACATTCCTGGTCTAGGGTAATTATAAAATCAAAAACAGACAAACAAATAAAATCAAAATCCCTCATGAGGTCAAACCAGCTTGAATTCCCCAAATGTAGAAACAGGTAACTTTTCAGCACTGCTTGAAGAATGCCTTTTTCAACCCCTGAGAATTCTGTGTAATTTACATTGCACCCTCCTAATACCCCCTACCCCACCCTTCCTTCCACTGTTCAAGGGCAACCACTGCAGGCTTCTTTGTCACTAGGCAACTAGGAGACACCTACCTAAGGACAGACACAGGGAGTCCTCATGGCAGACCTTTAATTATATCAGTGCCTTTGATTAGCCCAGGGGCATTTGTTTGGTGCACTGCAGGAATAGCATCCCCTTCTAGGCTCAAATTCACACATGATTATTATACAATGCCATGTAATTCTGGTAACCCTAAACAGAAAACCTTTCCCCTCCTCATAGCCAGTTAAGACTGTTGATATCTCTCTGTCTGAATGGTATCTCTAAAATGGTGATCTTATTTTAATTTTGCTGTGTAAGAGTTGGGTCCAATCACATTATGTCCATTTGTGACTTGAAGATTATTAGTCAAGAATGAGGATGTAGTAGCTGTGACTTAAGTGGGGCTGCAGGCTTTAATCCCCTCATTGAAGTATGCAGCGGAGGGTGGCTCTGAAGAGGTGCTTGTGACTGGAGGAGGCTGTGACCAGTGCCTGGAATTCCTCAAACTGTTTTGGGTAATAATGCTTGAAGTGAAAATTTAAAAAATAAAAAACAAATTAAAAAAAACTGTGGTACATTTACACAGTGGAATACTGTGCAGTAGAAAGAAAGAAGGAACTCCTACCTTTTGTGACAGCATGGATGGAACTGGAGAGTATTATGCTAATTGAAATAAGCCAGTTGGTGAAAGACAAATACCATATGATCTCACCTATAAGAGCAATATAATGAACAAAATAAACTAATGAGCCAAATAGAACCAGAGGCATGGAATCATGGAACAGACTGAAAGTGGCCTGAGGGGAGGGGAAGGGACTAGTCAAACAACCTGTATGAATGACCCATGGACGTGGACAACAGTGAGGGATTGACTGTGGAAGTGGGATGGGCTGGATGGAAGAGGACAAAGCGGGAAAAATTGGGCCAACTGTACTAGAATAACCATGAAAAATTAAAAATAAAGAAAAAAACCCAATCCTGAGGTTCTGAGCACTTCCTTGAGAACATGTGCATGATAGAAGCCCAGTCAGTCTAACTCTAATAAATCTGTTGCTCTGATCCACTCTCCTGTCCTGGCTCTGAATGTACCTATTCTTCCAAATTCTTCACATGTTTTGCAGTAAATCACACTGCTTCTCTCTGTCTGTCTGTCTCTCCCGTTTCTCAGGCATTATTGACATTTTGCCTCTGGTAATTCTGTTGTGGGGGCCTTTCCTGTGCATAGTAGAATGTCTGACTGTGTGGGAGAAGAAAAAGAATTTTCCCTTTACCGTTCTAGGTTCTTGGCTGAGCCACCCCTGTAATAAAAGGCAGATTAACAGAGAAAAACAAACGGAAGTTTAATAATATGTATACCTCCCGCATACATAGGAGAGACCCAGGGAAACCTAGTAACTCTCTGAAATGGCCCTAGCCACCACCTTAAATACCATCTTCAGATAAAGACAAAAGAGGTTGGGGGAGAGGGGTGAGACCAGTTATGGGAGGTGACCAGGAAAAGCCCAGTAAACAGCAGTAAGGTTCGTTTGCAGATTTAAAGAAGGCCGTTCCTTCTTTATTGATAAGAGTTTCTGGAGATTTAGAATCATCCTTCTCTTTCTGGTACAGAGAGGGAGACACCCTTATAAATGAAAATGTATCTTATGAAAAGATAACCTCTACTCAGTTTTCAAAGATTTTCCTGTCTGCTGTTTCTTAAAAATAACCAGCCTAAAATAATCCTTATACCATAGAGGTATATTTTGGGGGTGGTATATTCTGCTTCCCTTCAGCTGTGTCCCTGGGCTCTATGAATTGGATGCCTGAGAACTCCTCTAGTCCCACTTCCCAGGTTGTGACAACCACAACCACAGATGTCTTCAGACATTGCCAAATGTCCTTTGGGGAGCAAAATCACTCCCTGTTGAGACCCATTTCTCTCTCCCCTTCCTCCCCCCATAGACATAAATATTAACATGTATCACTGAGTGCTTACAATGTATCTGGTCAAGTGTCAGGCACCTTCCATGCACTATCTCAGTAAATCCTTAGAATATCCCATCATCTTATTTGTTTTACGGGTGAGGGCAGACCTGGATGTTCTAACAGGTCAGTCACTTGCCCAGAGTGACACAGCTGCTTAGGAGCTAGGATTTGTCTCAGTTTTGTGTGCCTCTGGAGCCCTGGGTATTATGAGAAATGTGTTCACTAAACTGCTTAGTTGTTTGGAGCCCCAAATTAATCAGACTATGTATATTTTCACTGGAGTTTATTAGGCTGGTAAGCTGGTATTCAGCTGGTGAGAAAAGTTTAATGAAATTGTAGGTCATATATTTTATTATTATTTATTATTTTTATACCATTTCTTTTTATTGTTAACCTTTCTCACTAAAATATCATCAATAAAAATTATCAAAACAAAATCTTGCTTCTTAGCCTCATTTTTGAGCATAAACTTCATTTTATTGAACATAAAATAATTTGTAAGAGAACAACTAATTTTCTAAGTCATCTTTGGACAATGTTCTTCTATGGGTGCTTTATCTGCTTCTTAATGGCACAAATCATTGCTAAGTAACTTGACCATAAAGGCAATGAATTTGCTGGAAATTTTAATATGAAAGTTTTCAACAAAATTTCTTTTTAGCAAGCAGCATGTTTCTTAAAAAAGGAACATGTATACTTCAGAACTGTGGAGCCTTATATTTATCTCAAAATGAATTTCAACAACCTTAAAAATTAAAAACATATTAAAATAACTTATCTATTAAAGGAGATTGATAAAGAGAAAAGAGGGTGCAGCCTTAATTGAGTCTGATGCAACAGATTCTTGGGATGAGGTGGGCTGTCAATCAAACACCGTGCTTTCTCTTAGCAAAGGGGTGGTCAAGACCAAGGCAGGTTTCTCTGGCTCACTTTCCAGGGATTCTGAATTTTGCATACAGTACATGGACCCCAGGATGGAAAATGGTTGCAGCTGATTCTTCCTGATGTTGGAAGCCTGAGGAACTAACTGCCCGTAAGTTACTGGGGTTATGGTTCCCGTCACTTGCTTTAGTTTTACTTTGAATTCTAGGAATTCAATTCTAGTTAATCTGTACACATTGATTAATGTTTTTCCATTTTGCTGAAGTTAGGATAATTTGCATTACTTATCACCAAAGAATCTTAACTAATACATTGATTTGATGATGAAGAGGAGGAGGAGGAGGAAGAGAAGGAGGAGGGTAGTGGTAGTAGAAGTGACAGCCACTGACATTTATTGGTTGTCTAACTTAACCATATAAGGTTGATATTGATACATGCCTCCATTTTATAGGTGAAGAATCTGAGTCTTATAAAGCTTACTTGTCTCGCCTAAGGTTACATTTGTGGAAATGACAGGATTTGAACCCAAATGTGATTTGAGAGACCAAACTCCTAACCACTTTCTCTCTGACTGAAATATGGAGAGAATGTACAGAAAGCATATATTCATAGTTTTTTAATTTAAAGAGAGGATCATTTTTCTATGTGTTTATGATGCAATATAGGCTGTAAAATGTAAGTGCTTTTTTTCTTGCCTTTATTTGGTAAATTAGAATAATTACTGTTAGTTAAGGAATGTGAATGAAATGTCTTTATCAACCACCAAATTAAATGGAGTTTCTGTTATTAAACCATAGAAGATAATGCCGTCTTGACAGATTGTGAGTGACAGAACGAGCAGTGTGTTCAGCAGGATCCAAATGGAGATGTTGCAGGAGGAAGCATAACTAGCAGAAGCAGAAAGCTCCGGGGGTTTGGCATGGAATGATGCCGCACATCAGTGCATCTTTACTCTTTTAGTTCCTGACAATAAAATAATTGGGTGCTTTCACTATTTTTTTCCTGCTACTTTAAAAATAAGTGACAAAAAGTGGAGTAAGAAAAAACAGAATACCCAGAGACAAACCATTGTTGCTGGTAATAGATACCAAAAGTAATGGGCTCCAAACCCTATTTTTGTTTATTATTTTTTTTATTATTACATTTGGTTCTTAAATATAATTATAAGTGTATATCATGTTTTCCTCTTATGATTGTTGCTACCTATTCACTCATATATCCCCATCTTTATCTCTGTACACATACATATAAACACAGCCACACCTACATGTACACTTCCTCTCCTGAGCACACCTGCACAGTAAAATGTACTTATTTATTCAGGGGCCAATGGCATTTGGAATTTGGTCCATTGCCTCTGTGGTGAATTTGGATAAACATCTCTTAAATAAAGCTTCCTCCCTCCCTTCTTCCCTTTCTTCCTTCCTTCCTTCGATAGATACCCCTAAAAGACTGAGAATCCTCTCATTTTTTATATCCTTTCAGACCATCCCTATGAAAGCAGAAGCCTTTGGGCTCTTCCTGGGAGGGGGTCTCCCCCTTGCATACACCATTGAAATACAGTTAAAATGAACAGAGAAAGCAATTGGACAAAAATCCTCAGCCATGAACATAGGTTCTTGGAATTTTGAAAAGGTCTTAAGATAGATACCTGTCCAAGTGATTCTCAGACTTTGAGACTAGTAAAGTCTTCTCTCCTAAAATTAAGGACTGACTTTACTTTGTCAACTTCTAGTTTTGCCCCCAAAAGGACATTAATGAAAAAAAAAACTATTATTCACTTTTCTTTCACAAGAAATTGGTTACTTTAATACTAAAAGAGTAGAAGGTATAATCTTAGAATTGAAATGATCAAATAGATTTAGCTTTAAAACAACTTGCAATTTTGTCTGCTATTTTGCCACCAATGAATGAATATTGCATCATGGATTGATGTCAGCCATTTAACTGGCTTTTAAGAGCCACTGATTTAGTCCAACGTTCATCTAATACTTGTTTCTCTAAATATTTCTGCTACAGGAATGTTCCATTTATACTTGAATACTTCCAGTGGAGAGGAATTTGTTATTTATAAAAACAACTCATTCTATCTTTGGACATAACAGTCAAAAGTTCTTTTTTATGTCATATTGAAATTATCTCCTATAGCTTCTGCTCATTGGTTATGTGGGGATAACTTGAGGCCGACTACACAAGTCCGAGCCCTTTACACAATGACTCTTTGATCTGACAATCACTGTCATAGCTCCCTTCTCATATCTCCTGTCTTCAGAGCTCAAGTCTTCTTTAAACAGTCTCTACCCCTTAAACTGTTCTTTCTATTTTTCTGATTATGTGCTTTAAAAAATATTTTTTAATTTTATTAAAATGTATATATTCTGGTAAAATATACATAAAAATTGACCATTTTAACTTGTACTATGACATTAAGTGTATTTACATGGCTGTGAAAGTATCATCACCATTCATCCCCATATTTGTCTTTTTGTGACTGGCTTATTTCACTTAGCATAATGTCTTCAAGATTCCTCCAAGTTGTGGCATTTTCTTCCTTTTTGAGGTTGAATAATATTCCATTGTATGTATACCACATTTTCTTTACCTATTCATCTATTGAACCATAGATAACTAGATGTTGGATTGCCTGATTATGTGCTTTTGAGTGTGTACACTCCTATCTTACAAAATCTATTTCATATTGCTGGGTTCAGAGCCAATCACACTGTTTCAGGAGCAGTTGATGACTCAAGGTAGCGAATCTTATATTCAGAATCCATCTATAGGCCTATGTCAGTTGCATCAGGCACTGTGGGGCTGCTGAAATGAGTTGGCTTTGGGTCTACTCCTGGGTTTAATCCTTAAGTGCAGTGGATGGAGAAGATACACACATTTGAAAATGCAAAATAGACAGTGGACAATACAATCAGAGAGCCAGAGATGGACTTGATTCTAGAATTGGGAAGAAGCACTCCAGCTGAGGGTATCAGGTGACTCTCAGGGAAAGTTTAGTTCTGGGACTCAAAAGAACACAGCATTGTGGACATGAAGGAATGTCAGGAAAGTATTTTTGATGGAGGAAATAGTATGAGTCAAATAGCAGAGTAGGAATGTACAGGACATGTTGCAGATGGTTGCCTTTTTTATTGGCTTTAGGCTGCCACATAGGTTGTAAGCATAGTGGTGCCCCAGAACCAGTCATGAGACCTATGTTGCCTTCATGAGTCTTTAGCACAATGCACTGTCTTTTTTTCTGAGATTATGTGTTTCCTCTCATTTGAGGGAATTTAAATGGTCTTTTTTTTTCATTTGAAATGAAGAAGATAATAAATTATAGTTTAATTTTGTTTTTATGTCTTGTTTGGTCAAATAAAAACCTGGCGACTCAGACTGCTATCTGTGTTTTAATGTAGTTTTTCTGGAGTGTTAGAGACAAACATCTAGAAAATATGAGTCTAGCGAATAAGTATTAAAGAATGAAAGAAGGGGAATAGCAACATCAGTAACAAATATTCATAAAGTGCTTACTATGTAGCAGTACCATGGTAAGCCTTTACAGTTGTTGGCTCATTTTATACTTACAGCAATTTAAAGGAGGTGCAGATAAAAATACTATCTTCATTTTAGATGAAGAAACTGAGGCTCAGAAGATAAAGTAACCTCCAAAGATCACCAAGCTCATAAATCATTGAGCTAGGAATAAACCCACTAATCTGACCCAAGAATCCTCCCACCATCCTGTCTACCTCTCCTTTGGAAGTCCTATGCCAGCCTTCCAACTACTGAATGAATTTTTTTCCAGATCAAAAAATGCCTGAAAACCATAGGTCCAGTGAATGTTACCAATGGAAAATGATGCATTATTAGGCTAGGGGCATGTACACCGATGCCAAATATATTATACATGGGAACCACCCCAGCACCCCTATCCCAGACTTCTTTTTCTTTCTCTGTTGATGAAATTCCCCAATTCCTGACTCTCCACCATTGCCCAAATTTTAAGTACCATTCAGCCCTTTCCAGCCCAGTCATACTTGTGTTTTATTGATATCTTTTTGGCAAGCATAGCAGGATAAGGCTCATTTTTGTTGTAGAATGCATTCATTGTATCTTTTAGTTCTTTCCTATCCTTTTCGGTAGCTTAAAATTTGTGTTAGAGGAGAAGAAAGAAATTTTGAAATCAAGGATTTTATTATCATTTTGAATAACTGCATAATATAAAATTTTCCTTGTCACTGGTGAGTATATGACACTTCCTAAGGCTCCTTTAATGGTTCCTATGGAGCATAGTTTCCACTATATATTCTCTTAAACTTTGTTGACTGGCACTAGAACATTTTTTAAAAATGTGCCTCTACACTAAAAATCTCACAAAGGTTTTCTGTCATCATAGGAAGCAAGGGACTCAGCCTTGATTTGCAAAATTGGCTCTACAAGGTAGCTTGTTGTTATTCTATTTAGAGGACTTGAAAGCAGATTCAACAGTTCAATTATATTTAATTTGTAATTAACTCCCTCCCAAGCAGCTAATGGTGCATAACTTGGACATTACTGTTCTGGATGGGTAGAGAGTAGAACAAAATGGCTTCTTTTAGAGAATGCTTCTCTTCGACAGGGTTTCTATAACTGTTGTAGTATTTCTTAGGATGACTTTCTAGCTCCAAAACAAAACTCTTCTCTAGGAGCTGTCCCCTGACTCACAGAGGTAGGTTTCTGGCAGCTGAGACTATGATGTTTGACCTGCTCCTTGGAAGAGAAATGACTGTTTTAGGGGTAGGCATCTGACCTGGTTATGCTAAGGAGGTTTTCTCTCTCAAGATTTTGGGATTTTGAACTGAGAGCAAAAGGTTAAGTATTGATGGCATTTCACTTAAATTGAAGTGTTCTAGAAGGTCTTTAAGATCTTTCCTCTCAGCTCTCTGGAGCCACCTAGATTCCTGTTCTTCACAAAGCTTGTTTATTCAATTCTTCCTTCAATATTGTGAGATACTACTGTATTTTTCCAATTAGTTCCTCTTATTTTTGAGTAGACTTGTTAGGGTTGGTCTATATTTATTGCCAACAAACTTATGCAGTACAGAAATTGAAGAAAGTAAGTCTTTATTAAATCTGTTAATGCAAGAGATAAGGGTTACATCCATTTGGTGAAAACTGTAATATTTAATTGTATTTGTGTGTGTGTTTGATGAAATGATTTAATATTTTACCAGATGCTGTAGAGCCTTATTATTTTCATCATCATTATCATCATGTGCATTATTGTCATCATAATAGCTCTTGTTTATACAGAACTTTCTATGATTCAACAACTGTACAAAGCACTTTGCCTACAAAATAACATTTATTATATATTTACAATAACACCATCAAATGGGTGCTATCATTACATACATTTTATAGTTTTGGAAGCTGTGGCTAACAACCTTGCTTGAAGTTGTACATCTGGAAAGAGATACAGTAATGATATTGAATCCAGGATTGTCACACTTCGAAGAAAAATGATACTCTTAAGGTCTGCTTTGTAATATGAAGCTGTGTTTCCATCCCAAAGATGTTATAGTTCTGGTTCATTTTTTTTTTATGTTGACTATGGAAGTGGGATGGGGATAGCATCATGCTTTTTGGAAGTTTAATATTCTGTTGACTTAATTTTATTATTCCTTCTTTTATGTAGATTATATTGTTTTAGGAAGGTCGGGGTCAGGCAGGCAGGGCACAAGTTTAGGTAAATTGTCCTGGGAGTGCCTCTTCAAGGAGGTGACACAAACTGAGACAGAATGACAAAAGTGAGACAGCTGTGCCAGAGATGAGGGACAGGGTGTTCCAGGGAGAAGGGAGATCAAATGGGGAAGTACTGATTTGAGTATGAACTTGGTGAAGCTAGAAGACCAGAAAGATACCAGTGGCTGGAGAGTAGTGAGCAAGGGAGTGAGTATTAACAGATGATTAGAGGGAAGGCTGAGGCTGGGTCATTTAGAATCTTACAGGATATAGTAGGGAATATGGGTTTATTATAAGCACAGTGGGATAGCCATTAGCAATTTCAGAGGAGAGGAATAATAGGATTTTTATATTATAAAAGATGGATTTATGCTTCTGATAATGGCAGAGTAGCCACTAATCTTCTCACATAATAACTAGAAAAGCTACACAAAATAAAGATAAAATATGACTTTGAAGGCATTGAAAAGTTAGCAAGGCAGCCAGGACTTGAGGGGCCAGAATCCTGGAGAGAGGAAGTACACTAAGGGGCCTGGAAATTCTCACTCTTTTTCTCTTTGAAGCATTTGCAGATTTGTAAATGATAAAGCTCTGAGAGCTGAAAAGCCCAATAGAAAGCAGCAGTTAAGATGTATGGAAGTTGAGTGGAGATTTTCATAGTCCTAGAAATGCAAAAATCCAAAATAAAGTAATAGAAAACCGAGCACTACATAAAAAAGCTAATATGCTACTACAACATTGTATTTATTATAGAAACGAGAGGGATAACATTGAAGAATCAAGTGATGTCATAATTCAAAAAGAAAAAAACATGCGGTCATCTTACTAGACAGATGCAGATAAGCATTTGATAAAATCTATCATCTAATCCTGGCAAAAAACTTTTAGCAAACTAGGAAGAAAAGTAAACATTCTTAATAAAAAAATATCTATTAAAAAAGCTCTACAGCAAACATCATACTTAAGTGAAATATTGAAAGCCTTACTCTGAAATTAGGCAAGAGAAAATGGGGACTGTCATTCCCACTTCTGTTCAGCCTTGTACAGGAGGACCAAGTGAATGCAGAGAAGCTAGAAAAAGAAGAGTGATATAAAGATTGGAAATATGTCCTGGCTGGGTAGCTCAGTTGGTTAGAGCAGTGTCACTATATGCCAAGGTTACAGGTTTGATCCCAGGTCAGGGCACATGCAAGCACCAACCAATGAATGTATAGATAAGTAGAACAACAAATCGACATCTCTCTCTCTCTCCCCCTCCCCCCGCCTCTATCTCTATCTCTGTCTCTATCTATCTCTATCTCTCTCTATCTCCATCTCTAATATATCTCCTTCCCTCCTCTCTCTTTAAAATCAATTTTAAAATGTTAAAAAAAGATTGGAAATGAAACAATAAAGTTATATTATTTGCAGAAGATCTAATAATGTAAATTCAATAAATGAATTCAATGTTGCTGGATACAAAATCAATATTTAAAAAATCAATTGTACTTTTATATATACCAGCAACAAAGAAATTTTAAAATGTTACACTCAAAATGCATCCAGCAATATATATAAGGGATTATAAATTATGGACAAATTGTATTTCCAGAGAATGTGAGGTGGAACAACTAGATATCTATATCTAAAAGAACTGTATGTTATATATGAAATTAACTTGAAATGTATTACAGACCAAAATATAAGCACTAAAATTATAAGACATCTAGGTGAATACCTGAAGAAAGTTCTTATGACCATAGTCAAATATTTTTTAGCTACGTCACCAAAACCAAGACCTCTGAAAGAAAAATGATAAATTAAATGTTATAAATGTACAAGCTTGAGTTCTTTAAAATACATTATTAAGAAAATGAAGACAAGTCACAGAATAGGATAGTATACTTGCAAATCATATCTGATAAAACATTTATCACATATATAAAAAACTCTTACAAGTCAGTAGTAAAAAGACAAACCAAAGCATATATATTCATAGCAAATAAGCACATGAAAAGATGTTCCTTAACACCATATTAAAACCTAATGAGATATTAATTCACACCCACTAGCATGGTTAAAGTAAAAAAAAACAGGCAATAAGAAGGATTGGTGAGGATATGGAAAAATTGCTGGTGTGAACGTAAATGGTAGAGCCACTTTGGAAAGCAGTTTGGCAGCTTTTGAGAAAGTTCAACATATACTTATCATATGATCTAGCAGTTCCAGTTCTAGGTATTGAAGTAAAACTCATAGAGAATCTATGTCTACACAAAGACTCGTATGTGAACATTCATAGCAATGTTATTCATACTGGCCCCAGGCTAGAAGCAATCCAAATAACTGTAAACTGAAAAATGGATAAACAATAATTGGTGTATTTATATAAGCGAGTTTTGTGGAACAGTATAAAGAAATGAACTGCTGATACATGAATCAAGCTGGATATACTTAAAAATGTGCTAAGTGAAAGAATATGACACAAAAGATTATATTCTTTATGATTCAATTTTTATGAAATTTCTAGAAAAGGCAAAACTATAAAGATGAAAAGCAAATCAGTTGTTGCCTGGTATAGGAGTGGGGATTAACTGCAAGTGGGCATGAGGTTACTTTTTGGGTGGATAGACATGTTCTAGAACTAGATTGTGGTTATGGTTGCACAGATTTATAATTTACTCAAACTCATCAAACATTTAAAATGGGTAAACTTCATAGTATATAAATTCTATCTTAATAAAAATCTTTTTAAAAGTTACCATTTAAAGTAGGTTAAAATATTATAAGCAGGAATAAATCTTAACAAAAGATGTGTTAGATCTTTACAGAGAAAAGTATAGAATATTACTGAGAGAAATTAAAGAGGGCCTAAATAAATGGAAGGACATAATATATTCATGGAATGGGTGGCCCAATATGAAAGAAGTCTGTTCTCTCCAAAGTTATTTCTAAATACAGTGCAACCCCAACCAAAATACCAGAATGTATAGGGCCAGGAATAGGCAAGATAATTGAAGAAGAATTAGAACAAAGTTGGGGGATGCAAACTATCATATATCCATATATTATAGAGTGACAATAATTAGGATAGTGTGCTATTGCACAGGATAAACAAATAGTGCAATGGAACAGAATAGAGAACCCAGAAATAGAGCCATCCATATAGGAACTTTGAGAAAGATGTCCAATGCAGAGCAGTGAGAAAGTAATGAATCTTTTCCATAAATGGTGCTGAGAAATTTGGGTTTTCATGTGGGGAAAAATTAATCTAGACCCATTCCTCACGTCATAAGCAAGATAAATTTCAGTTGGCTTGTTAATCTGAATGAGAGATAAAACTGTAAAGCATCTAGAAGATAACATAGTAAAATATCTTTGTGGTTTTGGTGTAGCCAAATATTGCTTAAACAGGACACACACACATACACACACAAATACTAATCAAGAAGTGGTATTTATAATAGCCAAAAAATTAGAAGTGACTCAAATGTCAATCAACTGATGAATAGATAGATTAAGGTGGTATATCCATACAATGCAGTATTACTCAACAAAAAAAAGAAATGAAGTACTAATATTCACTATAACATAGATGAGCCTTGAAAACATTATGCTAACTGGAAGAAACCTGTCAAAAAAGGCTATAGATTACATAATTCAATACATGTGAAATATCCAGAATAAACAATTCAATAGAGAGAGAAAGAGGATTAGTACTTAGGACTTGGTGATGGTGAGGATGTTGGAAGGAATGGAAAGTGGCAGTTGGTGGGTATAGGGGTTTTTTTTTGGGTGATTTGAGTATTCTAAAATTAGATTAAAGTGATTGTTGAACAACCCTGTGAAAATACTAAGAGCTTGTGAATTGTATACTTTAAATGGGTGAATTGAATGGTATGTGAATTGTGTCTCAATAAAATTATTTTTTTAAATTTAGCAAAAAACAAAAAGGTAAATATATTAGGCTACATTAAAATGAAAAGGTTTTGTATCAAAGACACCATTAAGGGAGATAAAGGGCAATCCACAAAATGGGAAATGATAATTGCAGATATATATCTGACAAAGGATATACATTCAGACTATGTAAGTATCCTCTACAAATCAATAAGAAAAAAAGGTAACCCATAGAAAAATGGGCAGTAGATTTGAACAGGCTCTTCATAAGAGAATATCCATATGGCTAATGAGCATATGAAAAAGTTTTTTATCAAATTTAGTCATCATGGAAATGCAAAATAAAGGGACAGAGATAATAATACACACACCTAAAAATGGTTAAACTGAAAAAAGACTGATGATGCCAAGTGTTGACAAAGATATGAAGCAACTGGAATTCTCATATAGTACCAAGCTGCTGAAAATTAATACAATGACTTTAGAAAACTGGCAATGTCTATTGAAGATGAATAATGATGTGCCCTATGACTGTGCATTTCTACTAGACGTATACTTAAAACTGTGAGAATGTCTGTAGCAACACTATTTTTAATAGCCCTTAAAGTGGAACTTAATGTGATGGTCATCAACAGTGCAATGAATAAATAAATGGTATATTCCTACAATGAAGCATTTTTAAGTAAATAAGATGAATCAATTATTTTTACTTACAACAAGAATGAGCCTCACTAAGAAAAGTTAGACACAAAAGTATATGTACTATATGACACCATTCACATAAAATTCCAAACCATGTAAAATTAATTCGTGTTTTTAGAGGTGAAGATAATGGTTACCTTTGGGATGGAGCATGGGTAATTAATTGATAGGGGGTAAGAAGTGTGTTTCTGGTGTGCTGGTAATGTTTTATCTCTTGATTTGAGTGTTGGTTACTTGGGTATGTACATTTTGTGAAAATTCTTTATAATTGATGTAATTGTGTGTAAGTTACATTTAAATAAGTAAGATTTTTGGAGAATAGATTGAAGCAGTGCAAAATGAGGCCAGGATTCGTGAATTTCTAATAATTAAAAAGCAGACAGGTTTGAGAGGCAGTAGAAAGTAGTCTGGTCATGACTTGCTGATTAATTCGATGTAGGAGTGTTATGGGTTGAGTAGTTTTGCTCCCAAAAGATGTTTGAAATCCTAACCTCCATTGTCACACAGTATGACCTTATTGGAAATGTGGTCATTGAAGATATAGTTAGTTAAGATGAGGTCATACTGGAATAAGATGGGCCGTTAATACAATATGATTGGCGTCCTTATAGGAAAAGAGACACAGATTCATGAGGGGAGAATGTGACAGAGATGGAGGTTGGGTAATGCTGTTGCAAGCCAAGAAATGCCAAGGATTGATAGTCACCACAAGAATCGAGGAGGAAGCAAGAAAGGATTCTGCTTAGAGATGATGCCATGATTTAAGATTTATGATCTCTAGAACTGTGAGACAACATATTTCTTTCCTTTAAGCTACCCATTTTGTGGTATTTTGTTATATCAGTACTAGTAAACTAATACAGGGAGAATGGAAAAGATGTAGGTAAGGATAATTACCTGTTTTCCAACACCCTAGTGGATGGGGCACTGAACTGACCAAACTGAATTTTTAACATAGACCATCGAAGCGACATTTAAACATTTAATTATGGGTAAGATGATGTTTTTAGCAGATAGGAGAACATAATGCATCAAGGATTGGGTACCTCAAGACAGTGTTTTTTGTTTTGTTTTGTTTTGTTTTCTCATTCTACATTAAGCCAGGAATTCACCAAAATCTTGTCCAGTCAGGAATGTATCTTCTAAAATCATTTTGGAGCAGGGTTTACACCATCCCTTACAATTGTTTGGAAAAATGGCAGCACAGGTGCAGGTCATTGTTAGCAGTTAACATGTCCCTTCTTGTTTTTTCCAACTTGTGGGCACAGCTGGAAGTGGAACCCTGGAGATGCAGCCTCTATTTTATTATGCTCCTGAAAATCTGAACAAGGAAGAGGGGTTACCGCAAATTTGTTGAATTTCCCTTTCTGTTTCTCAATTCTGAGTAATAGGATATTTGTTAAGGCCTGTATTCTTTTCATCTTTTCAGGGGCAGAGGGAGAAGGCACTGTGTCAGAGGCTTCTCTCCAGGCCACCATGAAAGGGAGAGGCACCAAAGTATTTCTAAGTTTGGGTTTCTGTCTCTTTCTCTTTTTTGCAGTGGGCCTTTGACAAGGCCTGCTTCCTGTTCTAGCAGATTTTATTCAGGTCCTGCATGTGAATTCAAACAAACTTTCTCATTGTTTTTTCTCCTGCTGAGACAGTGGCAATGTTTGCACATTGGTGGGAAATGCCCCACTAATCCATCACTTTCAAAGCTGTCTGAGCTCGTTGTTGGCTCCAGAAGAAAAATAGTGGAGTATGATCAAGTACCTTAAATAACTGATATGATTAGAAGAAAAGTAAATGGATTTGTAAACTCCTATTGATACTAAATTCTACTTGCAGTTAGTCTTGGACATAAATTTCATAAAATTATATGTAAATGTACTCATTAGTGCACTGTAATATCGAACATCTATTTGTCTCTGGGCAATTTTTCTTTTCTTAGCACAAAAGCTATTACTACTGTTATTAAGAACAGTAATTGATTTTCCATTTTTTAAAAAGTTGGATTTTTCCCTCTAGTTCCATTTTATCTCTGCATTTTTGCCATGCATTCCAATAATATTTTCCTAAGGCTTGTGAAAGAATTACATTATGCTCTAGTAATTCCAAGGGCAAAGGGGAGGTAGGGCATGTGGTGTTACTGGAGAAGCTATTTTAAACTCTAGTGGGCCCAGAAAGCAGACCTCAGAATGACAAATTGAAGGGTTTCATGCTGAGGATTTGATTATATTGTGTATGGTTTCATCTGAATATCATTGATCTTATTTTGTAATTAAATGCTTTGATAAAGCCCTAACTAAATACTGCTAGGGTCAAAATATGGTTTTATTAAAAGTATTTAAAACTTACAAATCAGCCATATAGATTAGTCATGATATGGATGCTTTATGTATTCTTTCAAATGATTGTTTGATTTCTATGCTGGTTTGAAAAAAAAGGAAATACTTTAAGTTTTTAATGATATTTTTAATTAAAAGTTGTATATTTTTGAAGTGACTATTATTTTTTCTGGACATGTTCCATCTTCACAAATAAACTTTTTGGGAGGAAATAAAAATATTTTGTATATTTAAGTTTGATTTTGCAGGGAGAATATACAATTTTGTGAATGTAAATACAGTATTATGTAGCCTGAAAGGCAAGTGCATGAACTTCTCTTTGCTATTATGTGAATGCATTATTTTTTAAAATATTTTCAGGGCTCAGCTGAAGAAAAAATGAGCACCAAGCATATGTATACTCGTATATATGGGGTGTTTGAATGTGTGAGTGTGTGTGTGTTTAGCAATGCGTCTTTCACACCATCAAATGCATTAGGCACAGGAGATTTAGAAACGATTTACTTGTAACAAAATGAGGAGGAGATATTTTTCAGATTAAAAAAAATACATACCCATTTTCACTATTGTGAAAGAAAACAGGTCAGCCTTTGTGATTCAGGATACCCATCAGGTAACTTCTTTTTTTTTTTTTTTTTTGCTGAATGTATTCTTCCTGCTAGTTCCATCCTATGGTAGGTAAACAGGCTATTACCCACATTTATTTAAATATGCTTACAGAAGCCAGAAATACAGTAGTGTTCTCAATGTGAAGTAGAGTGTATATTTTGGATGTAGATGGTTTGGGAAAACACATCAGCTATTTATACTTTAATTTATTTAGTAAGATCTCTCTTAAGCCCCTAAGGCAGTGTGTTTGCTAAGGTGAAGGTGGTAGGTAGACTCTCAGCTATCAGCCTCAATTGAAATCTCAGCTGCACCGCGTACCAGCTCGTGTGACTGCCAGCAACTTTTCTAGCTTCTGTGTGCCTGAGTCTTCTCATATGTCACAAGGAGAAAATTATGATATTTTATAGAGCTGTGGGGAGGATTTAAAACATTTAAAGGATTGAGAATAGTGCCTGGCACATAGTGAGAACTCATTATTAAAATTAAAAAAAAATTGAACGTGGCCATCTCTTTGTTTCCTTACCTGGTCTGTGGTAACCATTTTGACTTTCATATTTGGGGAAAGGAGATGGAAGAAAATGTTTTAAAAATTATATGCATATATTAATATTATGTGTAGAAATACAGACTTAATGTTCATTTTAAGGAAATCAGCAAATTACAAAACTTCTTCAGCTACTCTTGTATTACTTTGCACTTTTAACAATCTGGGTGTGAGTGAATTAGGAATGTTGTTGAGACTGTATAAAAAGCTGTCAATAGTTTTTTCAGGTTTTATGAACATTATTATTGGTTTAAATTCAGATCTTCATGGAGTTTGCAACTCTGTTCCCAGAGTTACTTAATAAAAATATTACCAGAGAAAGCAAGATGTATGGTAACACCTAAGCAATGATCAGTCTTTAAACTGACTAGAATGATGTCGTTCTAATTTGTGTATGGAGGATGGGGTAAATGTGAGGATAGGAGTAGAGGAGGGGCGTGTTTACTTAATAGTATCAGTGACTACAGGTTCTTGTAAATGCTCTCCATTCATTCTTCATAGAAGTCATAGGGAGAAACGTGGGTACTGCTCCTTTTTTGTAGTGAGGAAAAAGGAAGCTCAGTGTTTTGATGGAGAATGCACCACAAAATAGGAACGACTAATACCCTGTCTATTGTTTATCCCACTGAGATTTTCTGCCTCTCTGGTTATAGTGATGGGTGATAAAAATTAATTAGAAGCTGGAATCTGATTTTAAGATGGGATGTCAGACACATATATCAAGTTGTTAGGTTAGCTGTAAAGCATAACCTGGGATTTATATATTTAGAAGTCATAATAAATCTGTCTGTTATGAAAATCGGATTATCCAGTGTTGCATGCTAATGGCTATTGTCCCGTGGAATTGTGATCTCTCTAGCAACTGCCCGCTGGCTCTGCTTTTCTCTGACTTGCTGTCACCCTTGACTAACTACTGATTCCAGTCTTCCTGTTCAGCAAAGTGCCTACTTTAATAAATGCTTCTGGGCCTTTATCAAGAGATGTTTTCCCCCTGGATGACAGCAGCGACCTTCTACAGCTGTCTTTGACTCATTATTCTCAACAATAACCAATCAGTCCATCAATCATGCAATTCACTAAACTAACAATTACTTCTAAGATATTTATTGAGTACCTGTTTTGTGCCAGGCTGTTTGCAAGGTGCTGGGAATCTAACAAAGATAGTGCTTGCCCTCATCCAGGGCAGTGATGGAGGAGAGAGATAAGAAAACTTGTTGCACATTGTGAGATGGATAAAATGTAGGCTACAAAGAGTGCAGACTTAAAAAGAAAACCCACGGGCTTCTGTCATGAGTGGCACACGTAGGGCAGCTTGATTGTTCTATGTGCAGAATCAACATCAAAAGATTTCAGAAGTGTAACTTTTTACGCCTGGTGCCCAGGCAGCTGGTGATTGTTGATCTTGGTGCCTGTTTTGGGGGCAGAGGGGGAGAAAGAATGATGGCTTCTGTGCTTCTGTACCTGTGTTCACCCTGGGCCATTGACCCCCAGCTCCTGTCACCTCATATCTCACCTGTCCAAACATTCTTCCAAGTCCAATTTAGTGTCAGAGGGAGCCTTTCTTTGATTTACCCCAGACAGAATTAATCCTGCCTTAAATGTGGTCTTTCTGAAGTGTGGCTGTCTTCATTTATTCTAACATTAAACAAATGTTAACTGGTTCTGGACTGCGTTCCAGGTGTGTGACAGTGATCAACAAACCAAAGTGCCTGTCTTCATGGAAAACGGTCCATCCCAGGTTCTTTTACTAGCCATTTGTATCTCTGTCATTCATGCCTTGACTAAGCCATTTTGAAAGGCTATATTTTTTCTACCAATACCACCTCTTGGGGCTGATGAATTCTGGAAGCTTATTCTCTGTATGGAAAAGTGCTTGGTAAGTAAAAAAGCACTTAAGGGCCTCCACTCTGCTTCCATTGTCCTTGGCTTATCTCCACTGTAGCTGGTATTGGATTGATGTGGCAGATAATCTGTGGACCTGGTGTAGAAAACTGGCAGTGTCTAAATCTCAGATTTTGCACTTGTTAGCTGTGTAACCTTAGGCAAATTACTTAGTCTTTCTATAGCTCACTTTTCTTCTCTGTAAATGAAGGTGATATTAGTATCTTGATCAGATGACACTTATGAGGCATTAAATGAAAATAATGTAAAGTATTCAGCACAATTCTTAGCACATAGTAAACACACAATGATAGCCATTATTAATTCATTGTGCCATTGCTATCATGTTTATAACAATTATTATTTTCATCAGAGTGTCTCACTGTTAGATTCAAAACTTGAACAATAGGAAAACCATATCTTTAAATTTCTATATCCTTGGAGTAGCCTGACACATAGAAGGCAGTTAACAAACCCTGGCTGGTGTAGCTTAGTGGATTGAGTGTGGGCTGCAAACCAAAGGGTCACTGGTTAGATTCTCAGTCAGGGCACATGCCTGGGTTGCGGGCCAGGTCCCCAGTAGGAGGCTCACTAGAGGCAACTACACATTGATATTTTCATTCCTCTCTTTCTCCATCCCTTCCCCTCTCTCTAAAGATGAATATGTAAAATCTTTTAAAAAAATAAATGAAGGAAAATAAAGTATAGTTTATTATCAACATGTGTTAAAATGTATATACAGTGCTTGGTACATAGTAGGAAGTTAATATACACTTGTTCCTTATTTGACTCTGTTTAATTTTCCTCAGTTATATTGAAAAGATTTCCTTGCATTCTTTAGTATGAGATTTAGTGAAAAAGATTATGTGTTCTACTGACTTCATTTGGTTCTCTGAAGGGTTTTAGCTTTTTCAGCTTATTTCTATGTAATGGTCTTCCTAACTTGACATCATTTCAGATTTGTTAGGTGCTAACACTTAGTTCTTTTGGTAACTAGAAAAAGATTTCCAAGTGAAATCCCCTATGAGTTTGATGCCATCAAAAAATATTTTCTGAGTATGTGTGTGCATGTGTGTTTATTACTTTCATTAAAAACAAACATCCCTTACAGCACTCTTCCCACCCTTTGCAGGAGGAGAGAGAGATAATAAAACCAGGTGAGGGTTCACTGCTGCAGATCAGACCAGAGGCTGATGCAGTACTTCTCACCACGAATGTCCAGATGATTTCAGAGAGTGACAGCAGCTTCCTGTAGTGCCTGACTTGTTTTCTGAAAGGAGCTTGGCCAGAGATGAAGATGTTTTTGGTGGGACATCAGGACATGCTTGTTACTTGCTCAATTTTTCATACAGGGAAGAGTGCTTGCTTCTCCATTCTTGGTTTTACAGCTTTTGTCTGAGTCTGGCTTTTCCATGTCTGGCATCGCTTCCACAGAACTTCTAGCTTGATGCTTTTTACAATGGATCACCCATTTAAATGCCCTCGGAAGCCACCTGGGTAGATTCTGTTACTGAGCAAAGGAGGTTAGGTAAGACATTCTGCACTTTAGAGAGTTATGTCCTCCTCATTCTCTTCATTTTTCTTGAAATGCTCAGTCCCCTGAATCCATCTTTATTTTCCACTTGTGATGGAAACATACCAATGTGAAATATTTGTATTTGACCTTTACTGTAAGAAAACTAACACTACACTTAAGAAAAGGTGAGGTAATTGACATTTGGCTTCAGTGGCAGGGAGACTATAGTAGCTCGTGCAGTCAAGGCAAACTGCTGAATGCCTTCCCTACTCCAATGGGAGCAGCCTCAACTCTGCCTCCACGGTTTGCCTCATGTAGGGTCAGAGCTTCCAGCATTCTCTGTGAAATCTCTCAATTTAAAAGTGTTGAAAAGGATTTTAAAATGTTAAAACACTTAAGTCAGCCATTACCCTGTATTCCAAATGAAACAGATCAGTGGACCAATGTTCAACCTCTGCTGTATTAGCAGTGGTACAGAATTAGTATTTTCGATCTTCCATACTATTCTAGCTCTGACCAAAAACAAGATTGTAGTTAGAGCTGTCTTGTTTCCAGAAATCACTTGAATGCCCTTTCAAAAAGAGAAGACTCTGTGGTGTACTTTTCTGAGTTTATGGCAAACCTCTGAAGGATTCTATAAGATAAATGAGTTAGTTGTTTTTCACTTAGTACTAAAGGCTTAAGGGGTTTTGTGTGTTCTTACTCTTGTTTTCCATTTGGCATGCACTACTTATGCTTTAACAAAATTAAACTGATGTGCAGTGAGAAAAAGTTACTGGAGCCTGAAAGTTGGTTAATATCAATTACATTCTAATGTCTAATAACCCATGCCTGGGAAACGCAACTTGTTTGTTATAAATACCCCATGCCGAATCAAGAATAAATAGCTGCTTTGTTTTAGTTGGTATTTACAGCACCACTCTAACTACTTTGACCCTCTTCAAGGAGGTAATGAAGAGCTGGGTGCTGGTGATGTTGATAAACTGTGGCAATTTCTGCATTGTGTCCTTTAGCTGCCTCTGCTTCTGCCTCCATTATTTAAATTGCTAGTCATTACAGTCAAGCCATTAACTGGAAATGCAGCAAAATGACATATAGGAACAGGGCCAGCAGGACACTGTTCGTCCTTCTATTGAGTTGTGGGGTGGGGAGCAACAGTCATAAAGAGAAAACACACAAAGCAACCCCCAAAGGCATGAATACTCATGAGATCTTTATAGTGCTGGAACAATGTTGTGAATTCACATTTGTAAGTACTTTTTGGACATTAGACCCAAATCACAGATAATGTTCCAGGCTTTATGCAATTTATATTTTATTTTTCACCAAAATAGAAGATATCTAAGCATATTTCAGGCTAGTTTGTTCTTACCCACTGGGATCAGATACAATAGGATATGGGAAAAATAGATTGTTCAATCTGTGATGTGGAACTGAATTGAGTAATTGCTTAGTCACTTGACTCTAATCAATGTCATTTTTAGAAAAGTGCCTATTTTCTAACTATAGAGCCTCATAGGCCAAAGTCACCTTTCAGTCTTCATTACTTGATTAAGACACAGTTATTACAGTGTATGCCTATTCAATTAACAAATGCTGTCTTTTGATCTAATACAGCAATTTTCAACTGGTGTCCTGTGGCACACCCAAGAATTTTTAAAACATGCAACACCTGACTGTTTAGTCAAGGGCACTGACCTCTTTCCTCTTAGATTGTCCAATTAAAAAAATAACAGCAGCCAACACAACAATAGCCATCCAGTGTAAATGAATCAAAATTATACCTATTTTTTTGGTGTACCACAGAATTTTAGTAATTAGTTTATATGTGCCATGAGATGAAAAAGGTTGAAAATCATTGATCTCATAGCACACACTCAGTCCATCCTGATCTATCTAGGGAACTGCTTCTGGCCAGTTTTTTAAGACCTCACGGAGGGAGGTATTGAAGGAGGTCTCTTATTTTCAGTGCTTTTTGAAAAGACCTATAATTCCTATTAGCAGGATATAATCTGTTGCAGCACAACTCCTTCCTTGGAAAACTTTGTCCATCATTTATTAGGGCCTGTATGTAAAAACTGAAAAACTGGGCCCTTGTGCATGTTTTGGGAGGGAAGGAAAGGTCTGTTTACCCTTTTTATTTATTTTTTTTATTAAGTAAAAAAAGTTGTAAACAAGTAAACATTTTTTTTTGTGTGTGTTATTATACAACTGTTTATTTACCCTTTTTCACACTGACAATCAGATTATTTTCATGCTTTCTTCAAGACTATTCTTATCCATATCCCCCCTGTTACATGTATAAGTTTGGATACAACTTCTATATCACATTTTATGTGAGGTTCATAGTATACTATTGTCAAACTGTCTATCAAAATTGTTTGCAAACATTTCTTTTTTTTTTAGTCATTAGCGCCTTTATTATTATTATTTTTTACTAAAAACATTTTTTAAATTTTAATTATTTATTGTTATTCAATTACAGTTGTTGTGTGCCTTTTCTCCCCATCCCTCCACCCCGCCCCAGCTGAAGCCCCCTCCCTCCCCGACCTCCAACCTCCCCCTTGATTTTGTCCATGTGTCCTTTATAATAGCTCCTGTAATCCCCTCTCCTCACTGTCCCCTCCCCTCTCCCCCCTGACCATTGTTAGATTGTTCTTAACTTCAGTGTCTCTGGTTATATTTTGTTTGCTTTTTTCTTTTGTTGATTATGTTCCAGTTAAAGGTGAGATCATATGGTATTTGTCCCTCACCTCCTGGGTTATTTCACTTAGCATAATGCTCTCCAGTTCCATCCATGCTGTTGCAAAGGGTATAAGCTCCTTCTTTCTCTCTGCTGCATAGAATTCCATTGTGTAAATATACCATAGTTTTTGGATCCACTCGTTTGCTGATGGGCACTTCGGTTGCTTCCAGTACTTGGCTATTGTAAATTGTGCTGCTATGAACATTGGGGTGCACAGGTTCTTTTAGATTGGTGTTTCAGGGTTCTTAGGGTATAATCCCAGCAGTGGAATTGCTGGGTCAAAAGGTAGTTCCATTTTTAGTTTTCTGAGGAAATTCCATACTGTTTTCCACAGTGGCCTCACCAGTCTGCATTGCCACCAACAGTGCACTAGGGTTCCCTTTTTTCCGCATCCTCTCCAACATTTGTTTGTGGATTTGTTTATGTTGGCCACTATGACTGGTGTGAGATGGTACCTCACCGTGGTTTTAATTTGTATCTCTCTGATGGCTAGTGATGCTGAGCATCTTTTCATATGTCTCTGGGCCCTCTGTATGTCTTCCTTGGAGAAGTGCCTGTTCAAGTCCTTTGCCCATTTTTGAATTGGGTTGTTTGTCATCCTGGAGTGGAGTCGTGTGAGTTCCTTATATATTTTGGAGATCAGGCCCTTGTCAGAGGTATCATTAGCAAATATGTTTTCCCATACTGTTGGTTCTCTCTGTAATTTGGTGCTGTTTTCATTAGCCATGCAGAAGCTTTTTATTTTGATGAGGTCCCATTTGTTTATTCTTTCCTTTATGTCCCTTGCTTTAGGGGACATGTCTGGGAGGATGTTGCTGCGTGGAATGTCTGAGATTTTCCTGCCGATGTTTCCTGTAGGACTTTTATGGTGGCAAAACTTATATTTAAGCCTTTATCCATCTTGGGTTTATTTTTGTATACGGCGTAAGTTGGTGATCGAGTTTCACCTCGCTGTCCAGATCTCCCAACACCATTTGTTGAATAGGCTGTTTTTGCTCCATTTTATGCTCCTGCCTCCTTTGTCAAATATTAATTGACCTTAAAGACTTGAGTTTATTTCTGGGCTCTCTGTTCAGTTCCATTGGTCTATGTGCCAGTTTTTATGCCAGTACCAGGCTGTTTTGATGACAGTGACCTTATAATACAGTTTGATATCAGGTATTGTGATCCCTCCTGCTTTGTCCTTCTTTCTCAAAATTGCTGCAGCTATTTGGGATCATCTGTGGTTCCATATGAACTTCTGAAATGTTTGTTCTATATCTGTGAAATATGTCATGGGTACTCTAATAGGGATTGCATTGAATCTATAAATCTCTTTGGGTAGTATGGCCATTTTGATGATGTTAATTCTTCCAATCCATGAGCTTGGTTCATGTTTTCATTTCTTTGTGTCTTCCTTAATTTCTTTCTTCAGTGTTGTGTAGTTTTCTGAGTGCAGGTCTTTTACCTCCTTGGTTAGGTTTATTCCTAGGTACTTTATTTTTCTTGTTGCTATATCAAATGGGATTTTTTTCCTGATTTCTGTTTCTGCTGTTTCATTGTTGGTATACAGGAATGCCTTTGATTTTTGAGTATTGACTTTGTATCCAGCTGTTTTGCCAAATTCATTTATTAGGTCGAGTAGTTTTTTGGTGGATTCTATAGGATTTTCCATGTACACTATCATGTCATCTGCAAACAGTGACAGTTTCATTTCCTCCTTTCCATTTTGGATGCCTTTTATTGCTTTTTCTTGTCTGAATGCTGTGGCTAGGACTTCCAATACTATGTTGAATAGGAGTGGTGAGAGAGGGCATCCTTGTGTTGTTCCTGATCTTAGTGGGAAAGCTCTAAGTTTTTGTCCATTGAGTATGATGTTGGCTGTAGGTCTCTCATATATGGCCTTTATTATGTTGAGGAATGCTCCCTTTATTCCCACTTTGCTGAGTGTTTTTATCAGAAATGGGTGCTGTATCCTATCAAATGCTTTTTCCACATCTATTGACATGATCATGTGATTTTTGTCTTTGCTGCTGTTGATGTGATGTATTATGTTTATTGATTTGCAAATATTGTACCATCCTTGCATCCCTGGGATGAATGACACTTGGTCATGGTGTATGATCTTTTTAATGTATTCCTGGATGTGGTTTGCCAATATTTTGTTGAGAATTTTAGCATCTATGTCCATCAGCGATATTGGCCTGAAGTTTTCCTTCTTCGTTGTGTCTTTATCTGGTTTTGGGATTAGGATGATGCTGGCTTCATAAAAAGAGTTTGGGAGTCTTCCGTCAGTTTGGATTTTTTCAAATAGTCTGTGAAGGATAGGGGTTAGCTCTTCCTTAAATGCTTTGTAGAACTATCCTGTGAAACCATCTGGTCCAGGGCTTTTGTGTGTTGGGAGTTTTTTGATGACTGCTTTAATTTCGTCTGCTGTTATTGGTCTGTTCAGGTTTTCTGCTTCTTCTTCATTCAGTTTTGGAAGATTATATTTTTCTAGAAATGTGTCCATTTCACCTAGGTTTTCAAATTTCTTGGCATACTGTTCTTCGTAGTAATTTCTTACAATGCTTTGTATTTCTGTGGTATCAGTTGTAATCTCTCCTCTTTCATTTCTAGTTGTGTTTATTTGGATCCTCTCTCTTTTTTTCTTGATGAGCCTACTTAAAGGCTTGTCGATTTTGTTTATCTTTTCAAAGAACCAGCTCCTGGATTCATTGATCCTTAGAATTGTGCTTTTAGTCTCTATGTCATTTAACTCTGCTCTGATCTTGGTTATTTCCTTCCTTCTGCTTGCTCTGGGCTGTCTTTGTTGTTGTTCCTCGAGTTATTGTAGGCATAGGGTTAGGTTGTTTGTTTGAAATGTTTGTATCTTTTTAAGGTAGGCCTGTATTGCTATGAACTTCCCTCTCAGGACTGCCTTTGCTGTGTCCCATAGGTTTGGGGTTGTTGTGAGTTCATTTTCATTTGTTTCCAGGAAGTTTTTGATTTCTTCCCTAATCTCTTTCTTGACCCATTCATTGTTTACTAGCATGCTATTCAGTCTCCATGATTTTGAGTGTTTGGGGTTTTTTCCTTTGGGGTTGGTTTCTAGTTTCAGTGACTTGTGGTCCGAGAAAATGCTTGATATGATTTCAATTTTCTTGAATTTGTCGAGGCTTGCTTTATGTCCTATCATGTGGTCTGTCTTTGAAAATGTTCCATGTACACTTGAAAAGAATGTGTATTTTGCTTCTTTGGGATGAAAAGCTCTCTATATATCAGTTAAGTCTATTTCCTCTAGGGTATTGTTAAGTGACACAATATCCTCCTTGCTATTTTGTTTGGAAGACCTGTCCATTTTTGACAGTGGGGTGTTAAAGTCCCCTACTATAATTGTGTTGCTGTCAATATCTTTCTTGAAGTCCTCCAAGATTTTCTTAATGTATTTGGGTGCTCCTATGTTGGGTGCATATATATTTACAATGTTTATGTCTTCTTGGTGGATTCTTCCTTTGAGTATTATGAAGTGACCTTCTGGGTCTCTCTTTATGGCCCTTCTTTGGAAGTCTATTTTGTCTGATATGAGTATTGCTACCCCTGCTTGTTTTTCTTGTCTGTTTCCTTGGAAAGTTTGTTTCCAGCCCTTCACTTTCAGTCTGTGTAAGACTTTTGTCCTGAGATGGGTCTCTTGTAGGCAGCATATGTGTGGGTCATGTTTTCTTATCCATTCAGCTATTCTATGTCTTTTGATTGGAGCATTTAATCTATTTACGTTTAAGGTTATTATTGATAGGTAGTTATTCATTGCCATTTTTTCCTGCCTGTGTTCCTCTCTCTTTCTCTTTTCCTTCCTTTCCTTAAAGCAGTCCCTTTAGCATCTCTTGCAGAACTCGTTTGGTGGAGCTGTATTCTTTTAGACTTCTTTTGTCTGGGAAACTCTTTATTTGGCCTTCTATCTTGATTGAGAGCCTTGCTGGGTAAAGTAGTCTTGGTTGCAGGCCTCTGGTTCTCATTATTTGGAATATTTTTGCAATTCTCTTCTGGCTCAGAGTGTTTCCATTGAGAAGTCAGTTGCTAACCTTATTGGGGCTCCCTTGTATGTTTCTCCCTTGCTGTCTTTAAGATCCTCTCTTTGTCTTGGAATTATACCATTTTAATTATGATGTGTCCTGCAGTGGGCCTCTTTGGGTTCCTCTTGCTTGGGACTCTCTGTGTTTCCTGGATTTGGGTGACTTTTTCTCTCATCTGGTTAGGGAAATTTTCCATCATTACTTTCTCAAACTGGTTTTCTATCCCTTGTTCTTCTTCTTCTCCTTCTGTTATCCCTATTACACAGATATTATTACACATCATGTTGTCCTGCATTTCCCTTAATCCCTCTTCATTCTTTCTGGGCCTCTTTTCCTTTTCTTGCTCTTTCTGGGTTTTTTTTTCTACTGTGTCCTCCAGGTCACTGATCCGATCCCGTACTTCATGAAGTCTGCTTTTGATTCCTTCTACTGTGTTCTTCAGTTCAAAAATTGTATTCTTCATTTCCTCTGGGCCCTTGTTTATACTCTCTATTTCATTTTCATGTTGATATAGTTTGCAGTGAGTTCACTGTAGTTTCCCTGTAGTTTCTGGTAGTTCTCTGTGAGCTCAGTGAGCTTCCTGATAACCGTTGCTTTGAACTCAATATCTGATAGTTGACTTGCCTCTTTTTCAGTTAGCATACTTTCTGAGGCCTCCTCCTTTGCTTTCATTTGGGGATTGTTTCTTTGTGTTCCCATTGTTTGTGAGACTCTTCTTGTTAGCCTCTCCTTCTTAAATTGATCTATTCTGACTCCCTGGGTTTATGTTAAGAACATCTATGGTAGAATGCCAATGGGATTCAGTGGTGCTGTCTCCTTAATCTCCTGTGCTCATTGGTCTTGAGCTGACGTTTATGGGTGTAACACGGTCTAACTCTGGTCTTTTCAGCACTCCAGGTTTTATTGTCTCACCTGTGAGAAAAAGAGAAAGGGGAGGGGGGAAAAAGAAGAAAAAGAAAGAAGAAGACGGGAATGAGCGAAAAAGGGAATAGAAAAGGAAAGGAAGGAAGGAAGAAGGAATAAAGAAAGATCCGAGGAAAAATAAGAAGGAATTTTAACAAAAATTAAAACAAAAGAATAAATAAAAGAAGGCAGGAAGAAGGAATAAAAAAGGTAAAGGATGGAAGGAAGAAGCAATAAAGAAAGAAAGAAGATCCAAAAGGAAGAAGGAATTCAGGGGGAAAGGAGGAAAGAAAAAAAGAAAGTCTTCTGCTGTCTTTAAACCAGTCATGTTAGTTCTGCCTGTCTTCCTGTCTGTGGAACAGGAGGGCGTGGTTGGAAGGATTGGTTTCCCTTTTCTTCAGTCCTGAGCCACACTCTTTGCTCTTGTTCAGCCTCCAGTCCAGTTCCTCAGGGTCCTTCTGCTCCCCACGAGGCCTTTAGTTCACCAGTTGTGCTTTCCTTTAGTTGTACCAATTAGGGGCAACTCACACTCCCCCTTCTTGCTCTTTGCTGTCTTAGATGCGGGGGGGCTCTCAGTGGTGCTATGGGGTACTTCAGCCCCCTACTGGGTCGAGTCTTTCTAGGGAATGCTGTCTCCCCTAGCCGTGCAGCTCCCCTCTGCTGGGTGTTCTGCCTTCCTCCTAGAGAGCCAGTAGGCCCTGCAGGGCTCTGTGCGCAGGGGCTAGGTAGGAGTTGTTCAGAACCAGTGCTTTTAGGTGTGGTCCCTCACAGGCAGCCAGGTCGTTGATCAGCCGATCTGCTGCTTTGTGCCTGGGTCGTGCTCAGCCAGCTGGTCCGCAGCTCTGGGCCTGTTCATGGGGCAGCTAGCCTCTGCTCCCGGTGCGCACCCACCCAAGGTTTCAGGTGTGGGCGCCCCGCCGGGGTTTCAGGTGTGGGTCCCCAGTCTGCTATTCTGTGCGCATGCAACCGGGTTTCAGGTGAGCGCTGGGGCTGCTTATCTCGAGTTCACATTCCAGGGGCTGAGGGGGGGAGGGGCGCCAGAGGCCGTGGCTGCTGGGGAGAGTTCTCTAACTAGCCGCTGAGTGCCTCTATTTTCTTTTTTTGTTTGAGAAATTCTTCCTATTCAAGCCTCCCTGGTCCAAACAAGCACCTGGCTGCTCACACAGCTCAGCCTGGCTCTCTCCCAAGAATCCTGCAGCAGAACCTGCACCTTGGCTGGGGCTACAGCCGCCCTGGTCCCCGTGCTGGTCCCAGGGACCTTATTGTCCTTAAGTACTCTTCTTACTGTCAGATCTTTCAATGTCCTCTATCTTTGGTCTTCAATCTTCATATATGCTGGAATACTGTTGGCTGTTCGCTCTGCTCCTCAGATCAGCTAGGTGTTTCACTGGTGTTGAGGGGAAGTGGACTCTGCTCCCACCTATCTGTCTGCCATCTTCCCAACCTCACCCTTTTTATTCTTTTCACCTTTTGTGTAAACTACGTGTATAAACTATAAACAAATTTGTTATACATTGGAAGTCTGTCCAGAAAGTGTCAAGCCATGTAATATGAAAAATAGAGACATTTACTGAAGAAGATACAAGATACAAGAAACATTGTACATAGGACAATGATTCCTCAGTCCCCTTCAAAGTAGGCACTTGGGACCTCACACAGTTCTCCCAATCGCCATCCGCTACCCTGTCGTATATTCCTGAATCTCATCGATGGTCTGAAATCTCTTTTCCTTGAAAGATGATTTTAGTTTTGGGAAAAGACAGAAGATGCAGGGTGTCAAATCTAGGCTGTAAGGGGACTGAGTCACTTGGGTCATTTGATATTTGGCCACAAAACTCTGCCTAAGATATGATGCATGAGCGGGCACATTATTGTGATGAAGCTGCCAGTCAACACTTTCCCATATAGCTTCAGCGAAAGAAGAATGTTTAAGCTTAATGCAAAATTTGATGCAGATTTGTTGCTTTATTCAGTCATTTTGAATGTGATGGACACACAATACACGTGCTCACTCAATGGCATCTACTGCCTCCACTGACTGGTACAGTGAAGTCATCATTGTTCATGCATGCACATTCCAGGCCACTATCCTTGGCCACTAGGTTACATGGAGATTGTGCAAACCATTCCCATTATATCAACAGTGGTTTGACTTTTTCTGGACAGACCTCATATATTTGGAGGATGAGAGAAAGAAGGGAAGACTTATGTTTGTTGAACTCAGCTCTTTGTCTGGGGCTTGGTGGGTTTTTTTTCTGTATCACTTATGATTCTTTCAGATGAACATATTAGAAATCCCAGTTCAACTGACTTAAACAAAAATGTTAAAATGTAGATGAAGTAAATAAGGCCTTTCAAGAATTCAGCAACAACGTTATTGAGAACTACGGTTCTTTTCATCTTTTATTTCTGCCCTCTTCCATGTATTACTTTCCTGTGTAGGCTTGTTCCCTTATGGTCCAGGTTGACTAGGGTATTTCTGTATATCTTGACACGATGTGTGAAGGCCAGAAATGGAGATGAATACTCACCCTTTATTGTGTCCTTTATTTCTTTAAGAATAAGGAAAACTTTCCCAGAAGCCCTGCAACAATTCCCTCTCCTAGTCGATTGGCCATCATTTCAAACCATACCCTAAAACAGTCCTTTGTAAGGGGAAAGAAGTTGCCATGCTTGTCCTAGTCCAGTCAAGCCTAGGGCTGAGTAGGGCCCAGCCTCTTCCCTGGGTTTGGGGCATGGGCCACCAATAAATAAATAAAGTCAGAGTCAGGACCTATTAAAAGGAAGGGGAAGGACAAATGAATTTTGTGTAGACAGTCAGCACCTCTCATTTAGGTCTCCCAACAATTCTATACCAGAGGTACTGAATACCCAAAGAGGTGAATTATCCTGACCAAGGTCAGACAGCTCTAAAGTAAAAACCTAGGATTTGAATCCAAATAATTATAGCTCCAAAGCTGTGGATCCTGGAAGAGACCAAACAGGGAGAGAAATATCTAACAACATAATGCATCATTGGAATATTCCAATCTTGCATACTCCAGCAAGAATGGCAATGAGTTTCTTTAGCCCCCAAATTTGTAATAATATTTTTGGAATGTAAAAATAACATGTGCATTGGGGTAATTTAGAAAATATAAAAGAAAATAAGCATCCTCCAGAATTCCACTGCCTAGCCAATACCACTATTAACATTTTGGAGTATTTCATCTTTGTTTTTCTACACACCTGTGTGCACATACACACCACTTATACACTAAAAAATATTTATCGATCACTTTCTGTGTAGAGTAATGTGCAAATATACAAACATAGATGCAAGTATACATTATAAACATATTGAATATAGGGTGCATAGCCTATTTTACGTCTTTCTATTCCACTTAACTTTATAGCATGAAGATTTTTGTGCATTTTCTTATGAACTATAATTCTTCGGGAACATCATTTTTTAATAACTGCATGATGATCCATTTTGTAGTAACAAAATGTATTAAACAAGCCCCTTATTTGTAGACCTGTATGTTTCTCTCAATTTTTCTTTATGGATAGTAACACTGTCAATAAGCATCCATGTGTGATATATCTTTGGGCACATCTTTTATTTCCTCAGGATACAGTCCTTGAAATAATGAGTCAGGAAATGAACATTTTAAAGCTGTGAATTTTTGATGCATATTGCCAACTTGCAATTCAGAAATGTATACTCCACGTTCCCAACAACAATCTATGACAGTGTCTGGCTCTTTCTTGGTGCTCTTGTCTTGGAGGGGTTTTTTTGTTTTTGTTTTTTCTTTTGAAGTAGTTTTGGAAGTTCTTTATAAAGGCCTTACAGTCCACAGATAAATTATTGCTGTTACTCATTTGTCATTTTCTCAAGGGGATTTCTCAGGGTTCATTATGCTTTCTTGTATTAGTTACACAAGGCCAAAATGGACCTCCATATACTATTAGATATTGAGGGGGAAACAAACCCTGAACAATATGTACCAAAGCAATATTTGATATTATATGTCTAACAAAATTGAAATAAAAACCTCCATAAGTGCTAGTGCATTGTTAAAATGTTCAGATCAGGTAAATTATTTGGTTCATAAATAAATAATTTTAACTTCCATGATAATGGAGAAGAGGAAAGGTGATATGAGACTTACTGAATAGACCAATCATTCATTCTCCTGAAGCCAAGATAAACAGCACCATGAATTAAACGACAGAACATTGGATGACAGGCTACATTGTCTTAGGACTGGGCAGTTATTAGGAGTACATGTATCCACAAGACATAACACTGATGTTATTTACCCTGGGTTATCCAAGGGAGATGCTTTCAAAAGGTGTCCTGGAAAGGGGCAATTGGCAATGCTGGGCAGCACCATGTTGTCAACCAAGAAAAGGAGCAGAAGGCAGGAGGTTCTTGTGCACTGTTCCTTCTCCCATCATCCAGATGGAGCCAGAGAGGATTACACTGGACATTAATAGGATGGGGAGAAAGAGATGAATTAGAGGCAGCTGAGATTTGCAAATTTCCCAACAAGTCCTTCCATTTCATCAGAGGTCTTTGAGTAATTTTTATTGGCATGCCAAATGTCTTCAGTGACCTACACAGACCTGGAGGAGGAGACATAGTATGTTGAATGTACCTTTTCTCTGAACTTTACTTCCTGCTCTGGAATCTACAATCTGGCCTTCAACTAATTACTTCATGCTTTGACATACTTATGCCTACCTTTTTTATGCTGAAATTCATGAATTCATTAATCCATTTATTCTCTCACACATTAAATAATGATCAGTTAAGGTCTGTGTCCAGGTACCATGCCAATCAAAATGCAAGTTCCCCGTCTAATCCTTGCTTATCTAATCCTCTTATCTGTTTATAGTTAACCTGCATGGATGTTTCATTGAAACTTGATTCTTTCAGGATACACATTTTAAGGAAGGCTTTGTTCATATTTTAATACTTACCACATTAGACTTCTGGTCAAGATGGAGGTGTAGGTAGACATGCTTTGCCTCCTCATGCAACTGCAGAAAGAATTACAACTAAATCTCAAAACAAATAACACCCAGAACCAGCAGAAAATTGAGCTGTATAGAAGTCTGACAACCAAGGATTTAAAGAGGCCACATTCATCCAGATGGATAGGAGGGGCGGAGTTGCAGAGATGAGTGGAGAGGAGCTGAGACAGGGTGTGGCATGAAGAGGTGGTGGCAGTAATGGATGGTCCCACATTTATGTATGGTAGATAAAAGTCAGAAGGGATAACTTGGGAGCAAGTGATCCCAGCCCCAGGCCACCATACAGCTCAGGTTTCCAGTACTGGGAAGATAATCTCTATAACTTCTCGCTATAAAATCCAGTGGGGGTTGGGGTGCAGAAGAAGGTGCTGGATTTTCAGGAGACTCCATTTAAAGGGCCTGCACAGACTTAGAACATAGGTAAACCCACCCACTCTGGGAATCGGCACCAAGACAATAGCTGGAAGGATGCCAAACACATATGGGAAGTATATGAAGTGACTGGAAATGGGGCAAACCTCAGAAGCCAGACAGAGGCATTGTCTCCTCTCTGAGCCCTCCCCCTAGCCCCCAGAGCCATATAGCAGTGAAGCAAGTAGCTCTGCCCTGGCAATTACCTAAGGCTCTGCCCCACACATTTTGCAGGTGCCTTTTCTATAATAGTCCATGCTACTAAGACAGGGAGTCAAAGCAGCTCTACCTAATACACAGAAACAAACCACAGGGAGGCTGCCAAGTTGAGGAGACAAAGAAATATGGCCCAAATGAAAGAAGAGAACAAAACCTCAGAAAAAGAACTAAACAAAACAGAGATAACCAACCCATCAGATGCAGAGTTCAAAACACTGGTGATTAGGATGCTCAAAGAACTTGTTGACTATGGCATCAACATAAAGGAGGAAATGAAGGCTACATTAAGTGAAATAAAGAAAAATCTATAGGGAACCATCAGTGGAGGGGAGGAAGCCAGGATTCAAATCAATGATTTGGAACATAAGGAAGAAATAAGCATTCAACCAGAACAGTAAGAAGAAAAAAGATTAAAAAAAAAAACAAACAAAAAAACAAGGGTAGTATAAGAATCCTCTGGGACATCTCCAAATGTACCAACATTGGAATCATCAGGATACCAGAGGAGAAGAAGAAGAGCAAGAAACTGAAAACTTATTTGAAAAAATAATGAAAGAAAACCTCCCTAATTTGGTGAAGGAAATAGACATACAAGTGCAGGAAGCACAGAATCCCAAACAAGTTGGACCTAAAGAGGACCACAGCAACACACATCATAATTAAAATGCCAAAGGTTAAAGATAAAGAGAGAATCTTAAAAGCAAGAGAAAAGCAGAGAGTTACCTACAAAGGAGTTCCTATAAGATATATCAGCTGATTTTTCAAAAGAAACTTTTTTTTTCAGAGCAGCAACTGTGGTAAATTTATTTCCTACAGGGCCTGACTGGCCGGGAGCAGAATACAAAGACACTGGAGCATGTGGGCCTCTTATGGCTAGGAGTTCAGTTGCCTGGGTAATAACTGAACAGGTGTGCCAGGGTGCATAGGGATGGGGGTGATCCTCCCAGAACTTAGAGAATGGCCCTTGGGGAACGGAAGCAACAAAAGAAACTTTGCAGGCAATAAGAGACTGTCAAGAAGTATTTAAAGTGATGACAAGCAAGGACCTTCATCCTAGACTATTCTATTCAGCAAAGCTATCATTTAGAATGGAAGGGCAGATAAAGTGCTTCCCAGACAAGGTAAAGCTAAAGGAGTTCATCATCACCAAGCCATTATTACATGAAATGTTAAAGGGACTTATATATGAAAAAGAAGATCAAAACTATGAACATTAAAATGACAATAAATTCACAACTATCAACAACTGAATGTAAAAGAGAAATTAAGCAAACAACCAGAATAGGAACAGAATCATAGATATGGAGGTCATTTAGAGGGTTGTTAGCTGGGAGGGGGAGGGGGGAGAATTGGAGAAAGGGGGCAGGGATTAAGAAGCATAATTGGTAGGAACAAAATATACAGGAGGATGTTAAGAACAGCATAGGAAATGTAGAAGCCAAAGGACTTATATGCATGGCCCATGGACATGATATAAGGTGGGGATGATGGAGGGAATGGGGGTACTGGGTGGAGGAGGACAAAAGGGGAAAATTGGGACAACTGTTACAGCATGATAAAGTATATTAAAAAATACCACATTACTTATTAAACATCTACCATGTGTGGGCTATTGAGCTAAATTTTGGGGATACCATAAGATTAAAGTCATCTGGGCAGGATATGATGGTAGAAAGAATGGTATTGTTGGGTGTGGAATTGTTTTGTACTCCCTGCTACTCCAGACTATCTTCTTTAATTCTCAAAATCACACTCATAATTTGGTTGTGCAAGAATTAAAATACATAGAACAATACCTTGTTTTCTCACTGTGGTTAGTAACTGCACAGTCTAAAGGAGTCAGGAGAACAGGCTCATCAGCTTAGTAGTGTTCCTTGATCTTGGCTGCCCTTTAGAATCACTTGGGGAATGTGGAAAATAGCCATTATGTCCATGCCATGACACAGACCAATTATATCAGAATTCCTGGGTTGTGTGACCTATGTGTATGTTTAAAGCTTCTGAGATGATTATAGTATACAACCTTTTGGAGTATTTTTGTGCAGCCAAAGTTGAAAAGCACCAACATAGAAGGTGCGTTAAGTACTACCTTTCACCCCAAAGCAACCTTTACTACTTTTCCAAGGAGCCCAATTCCGTGATAGGTGCCACAAAGAAATTGGTCCATGGTCAGATAGTTTTGAGAAACTCTGTCCTCCTTGGAGGTTCACAGCATCCATTGGCATTTTAAATACCATGAGCAGTCCTGCCATAAAACATCTGTTAAATTTAATAGATGTTTTCTATTCTGCTGTTTTTCTGTATTATTTTTTTTTACAGACGTGCCTTGCTTGCATTCTCTCTCTTTCTCTTACTTAAGAATTTCACTGAATATGGTGTAAGAAATGGCTAGATTATTCAAGAGTTGATTATATAATCCTGGGGGACTTTAGTTCCTTGTTTTTCTCTTATTGGGTCTCCCTTTGTGCCCCCTTTTTAATTACTTCTTGAGCAGACATAGGGCCCAGTGAAGAACTAAAACTGCAGTCAATTCATTTGTTACAAGTTTTTAGCAACAGTTTTAAACAATGTAAAATAAAACTACTGCTGCAGAAGAGACTGGTAGTTGTCACCTTTTCTATAGTAGTGCTTCTCAAAGTGTGGTCCCAGAATTAGAAGCATCAGAATGAACTGGTATGGTAAGCAGAATTATGGCTTCTCCCAAAGATGTCTACACTCTAATGTCCAAAATGGGTGAGTGTGTCAAAAGGTAATTTGCATATGTAGTTTATAGATTATGGGCCAAGATGTGGGGATCATTCCAGATGATCTGGGTGGGCCCAATGTAATTATGTGAGCTCTTAAGATCAAAGAAGCTTTTCAGACTGCAATCAGAGAGAGTTGATGATACAAGAGGCAGGAAAGATTCAAAGCATTGAAAGAACAGAAAACATCATTACTGACTTGAGGAGGGCGGGAGGGATCCATCCACATGCTGAGTAATGTGGGTGGCCTCCAGAAGCTGAGAATGGCCCTCAACTCACAGCCAATAAGGAAACAGGGACCTCAGAACTCAATTCTGCCAACAGCCTGAATGAGCAATGAAACAGAGTCTCACCTGGAGCCTCCAGAGAGGAATACAGCATGTCTACACCTGGATTTTAGCCTGGTGAAACCTATGTCAGCCTTCTGCCCTACAGTGACATAGTGAATTTGCATTGTTTTAAGCCCTAAGTTTGTGATAATTTGTTCTTATGGTAAAAGAAAGCTAATTTACCTGAGACCTTGTTGAAGTGGAAATTTACAGTCCTTACCCCAGACCTACTGAATCAGAAACTGGAGGGGTGGGGTTGGTGAGGTGTGAGCAGTTGTGTTAAACAAGCTCTCCATATGGTTCTGATATACTAAAGTTTGAGAACCACTGGAAGGCAGTGCCAGAATTCCCAAATGTTAAGTAGACATATGGCTGCCAAGAACAAAGTTTGCTTTTCCTATTTCCATTGCAGGTGAGAAGGGTTGTGTGACTAAGTTCTCACCAAACAGGTCTTGCAGTAAAGGGTTAGTTAATACAGCAGGCTTGGGGTGCTGAAACTGCACAATAGGAGGAAAAGATTAGCTTTGACTGATCCTGGGAGACAGTTTTGAGACCTTGAAATATCCTATGGGATTGGAGTGACTTTGTATACCTGAGAACTTGGACCATGCCAAAAAGTTTATGCTAGCCATGTGATCTGTGGTGAATGCCTGGCTGTGGGCCAGGCTCTATCAGTTTGACCTCTGGAGAGCCTGGAGTTGATAGATAAGTGCCCCAGTCTGTCAGTTAGATGCACAATTGTGAGATACACTCTGCACAGTTCCTTATGTGGTCCCCAGAAGCTCGAGATATAATTTCAGCTGCCCATAGATATAACCAGCTTTATGCATGCTTTATTGCTGTTCCCCTTCCTTTCTAGTTTATACTTCCCCTTTTCTCTGAATCCAGTTACCAAGGATCACCTTGCAAATCAGCTGTCTGAGCCTATGCCCTTGGTCTTTGTGTGAGGCTCTGCTTTTAGGAGAATCCAAACTAGCAGAATCCTTAAAGAGACAGGGTGTCAAAGTTCTCTCTTGCTGCTGACTGGGATGGAGATATAATGACTTATCTATAGCTTTTGACTATGTTAAGGAAGGCCATCCTGTAGTAATGGAGGCCATCTGGGTCTGTAATGAATTTGTAGAACTGCCACACCTGCCCTGGATTGCTTACCTTCAAACTTGTTAAACGAGAGAATAAAAGCTTGTGTGTTTAAGCACTGTTAATTTTGGGGGTAGGAAGTTTAGGGAGTGTCTCACGTGCCGCTTAACCTAATTCTGAGTAGCATAGTAACCAATGGCTAAATGGAGAATTTGGTTTGTCATCCGGTTGAAATTAATTTGTTCCTTACCTTCGTTACCATCATGATTAAGGGTTGGTTTCATAAGGAACCACACACATTATTTTGGAAAAGACTATTCATTAATTCAAGAGTAAAGAGACTTGGGTTCTGTGTTAACACCTAAGGAGCTGTGCATCTTACATTCTCTTGGATTAGAATGCATGATCTCAGGGTCTCATTTTTGCAGACCATTGTTCTATGAATTGAAGGTATTTAAAAGTTGACATGTAAAAACAAAACAGTCAGATCATTATGAAATGTAAATGCAGGACATCATCTGTATTTGCATTTTGAAATTCCCATACTAATAGAATAATAAGCCCACCGTAGCCTGCATGTGCATGTGTTTTTAAAAAATGATTCAGTTAGAAAGCCCCTTGAGGCATTATTAAAGTTCATCATATTACTCACTGTGAAGACTCAAACTTTCCTTAAATGTTGGAAGATGTTTACAAAACTCTGTTCACCTGATAGTGATTCTTCAGGCTGATAAGAACCTTCACAAGTTCTTTTTCTTTGCCAGGATGGTACCATCAGTCTATATAATGAGACAGGCCAAAGGATGGGGAATTATGTCCCAGGACAGTCTTCACTCTGTCATTTGGCTTTGCATGCAGAAAACACAATTTATGATGTGATCAAGAATGATATAAGTTGGCAATATAATGAGTTTGGGAATGCTGGATAGCAGATATGTACACCATGACCTTTGCTGGGTGGAAAGTGTCAGACTTGGGCACATGCATATCAGTTATAGAGAAAGAACCTCCTTCAGGGAGTCAAGGGTTGTGAATTTTGTTTCTAGGCAGCATTTACCCAGTTGCCTGGCAACTATGAGAGCAGTTAAGTCCTTGCAATATAATGCTATAAAGTTTTTCATTCATCTCAAAAAGCTTACAGTATAATTTAAATTTTTGAAGCAGAGTGTGGGTGTTCTCAACTGGCAGAGCCTTATCTCACATCTAGCCACAGACTCCAACTACATAAACTTGATGTTGCTGATGGTTTTCTGCATTAGAAATATTGTAAACAAAGGGCTAGAACTCTGAGATGAGAGACATCCTTATTTAGAATGTACTCAGTACCAAGTAACAGAAAACTCAACCTAAAATACAAGGATGTTTACTATTCTCTGAACAAGAAGCCTGTTTTAGCTGCTCAGCAAGGACCCAAACCCCTTCTGCTTCCATTACACCATCAGTGCTATGTGGGCCTTCATCCTCAGGAGTGTTGCCTCATACTCACAATACGGCTGCCAGAGCTTTCAACACCACAGTGTTGCAGATTAGTATCCAACAAAGGATAGGAGGGAAGGGGGCAAAAAGGGCCTTGTCTTTTTTTTTTTAGGGAAGAAAATATTTCTTTAGCATCTTTTTGTTTCTGTTTTGTGAGAACTGGATCACATGTTTATCTCCTCCAAAACTAGTCACTGGCAAAGGATAATTTAGCTACCTTCACTGGCTTAGGCCAGTTATGATTCAGCCTCTTAGGCTGGGGACAGGGTCTGTCTTCCCTGGGCACATTGTCATGTTCCAAATTCTTGAGGAAGACCAGGGTATATTAGCAAAAATGAAGGACAGATGGATGCTAAGAAGGCATCTCATGGTGCTGCTAAATCTCCTTCCATGTTATTGTTTATATGTGTAAGGCAGAAGTTTCAAACTCACCCTTAAAATATTTTTAAAATTAGAATTCAGAAAAAGGAACATTTTGCATTAAAAATTGTATTTTTCACTTGTCCCGGAAAACATCTGATGATCTTGGAAACACTACTGCCGTCTTCAGATGGGGTATGTGCATCCCAGTCTTCACCAGTCCCTTTGCCATGCCCTTGGCCTTCTGTACTCATGAGTATTACTTTCCTGGCTCCCATACACATTTGTGCCTGTGAACCTAAACTAGATGCTTTTTTAATTACATGAACACATTTTGAAGCAAGAGACTTACAGTCAGGCTGGTCCATTATGCTCCAGTACACTAACTACTATCATTCTCTTTCAGCTTTCCTGTGTTTGCAATTCTTTTGCTGTACTGGTGTATGTTTATTTTATGGCTGTGGAACAGGGTATAGTGTGGTGGTCAGGAGGATGGCTTTTGACATAGTACAGAAATGGTTTGAGCCATGGCAGTATCACTCATTAACTTGTGATCACATATTCACATCTATACAATAGAATAATAATGGTACCTACCTCATGTGGTTGATTAGAGAATTAGCCCAGTGCTTGGTTCACATAATGCTAATCTTGAAGATGATGATTATGAAGATGATAATGTCTCTATTAGTTTGTGTTTATTATTATCAGTTAGTCCTTTGAGGTGCCATTTTGGAATGCAAAACACAGCCTCATCAGTGAGTGTTGCTGGAGAATGACAACTACATGTCCATGGAGCTGGAAGATAGTCCTTTGTGCTTGAGGGGCAGCGACCACCTGGAATAATATTTTCTACTCATTTTAAGATAGACTCAGATCCACCTAATTCATGCCTCTAGGTAACCTACACAACTCCTAGAAAGTCAGTTCTGCACTTGAGATTTGCTCATTTCTATGCAGACTAGGGCACATTCTGCATTCATACTGTCAAGAAACAGTGGATATTTTAGTTTATGCCTAGGGATATGGAGATGATTCTGGATACCTCTAATGGCCTTGGAGGGTAATTTTTCCCTACCAAGCTATATATATTTTTTACTGTATTATTTGATTTTGGTCTATATTTCATGAGATTTGGTCCATCTGTAGCTCAATCTGGAAAGATTCAGGGATTTACCATATAAATGAGATCAGCTTAGAAGAGTTATTTGGGAGAGGCACACAAGACATTTTGAAAGTGGGTATTTGCTTTATTTTATTCTCAGAACTGGTTGAGTAGGTCCTAGTTAGGAATCCCAAAGGGAAACTTAGGAACTCATTATAACCTCGTTTTCATAATTTAATTAAAAATTAGTTGGTAGGTATAATAACCACAGTGGCAAAAATGTGGGGGATATAGGCACATGGACTCTGTTGTGAGTGTAAATAAATATGACAAACTTGGGCCAGGCAGTTTGGAACTATCAGCCTTTGTTTGGAATGTTTTGACCTAGAAATTCTTTCAAATTTCTAACAACATGCTCTGCAGATATACTTGGTCAATTATACAAAGTATTTCATTGCATTATTGCTAGTGGTAGTAATTGAAAGTAAATTATATTAACCTGGCAGGGGAGGTACCATGATCATGAATGTGGTTTTCCCAGGGTGAGGGTATTACCCTTGCATTCCAATTTCCTCAAATGTGGGGAACTCGACTGCATAATTTGTGGTAGTGGGGGACTGCATTCTTGCTTTCCTCTAAAAAAATGGAAGTAAATTAAATACTCATCAAGGAGGGCTTGTTCAGAATTATGTATCTATACATTGAAACTACTCTGCAGCCATTAAAAAGCATGGAGTATATCTCTATGAGTTGACATGAAAAGCATGAGGCAGAACAGTATGTATTATATGAACATGTATAAAAATGTATGTTTGTATTAAAAAACAAAATCCATGCCAAATTGTTAATATTGGCTCCCTTACAGAATAAAATTATTTATAAGGATATGAAGATAGGGGATATGAGGGGAATGGGAGGAAAGAGAATAGGCAGAGCTTAATTTTTAATTCATATACTTTTATACATAACACGTATTCTTTTATACTTTTGCAATAACATGTACTCTATTTATAATTAGTATTTCATATTTGAGAGCGTGGAATGAAAACCTAGGGAGTTGTAATGCTTCTTCTGAGGAACAGTATCATGCGGAGGTTGAGAACACAGGTTCTAGAGCCAGGCTGCCTGGACTGGAATCTTGACTCTGTCACTGGTAAGCCGAACGTCCTCAAGCAAGTCCATGGATTTTTCTAGGCCTTGGTTCATCTGTGAAAGAGGCTAATAATGATCCCCTCTAAGGTTGTTGTAAAGATTAGATGAATTACTATTATACAGCATTAGCATTTAGAAAAACATTAGCTATTATTGTTACTGATATTGCAAATTTATAACAAAAATGCAGAAATATCTGTAACAAAATATTACCATAGGCATCTGGAGTCTATTGCTAGGAATTTATGAAATTCAGTGAAATTCCTTTGATATTGTAGAGGTCAAAAAAATAACTTTCCTCTGATCTTTCTAAATTCTTCTGGTTGGAGTAATAATCAAATTAACATCAGGCAGATTAACAGGAGAGGGTCCAAAATTTATTACAGATGTACTTATGGGGTTGCCACAGGAATATGAAGCCCCAGAACCATTGGGCAGTTGAGGCTTACATGTCATTCTGGACAAAGAAGAAGAGGAGTAGGGGCCTGGGATTTTGAAGGCAATTTACAAGTAGATGAAAAAAAGCAAATATATCATAAACAAATTCTTGCTGGGTCACCCAGAAACAATGGGACACAGAGGGAAACAGGCTTTGCAAAATTTCTCCCTGTCTGACACATTTAGTTTACTATCATGCTAAGGTGATTCTCCCTTTTTTTTGAGTTGTTTTCTATCTGAATTCCTTTAGGCAGGTAAAGGGGAAGGGTGAAAATTCTGTCTGAGTCTTTTGTTTCTTAATAACCAGCTTAAAATCAGTATCCCAAAAAGCGTATTTTGGGGTGGCAAAACTTTGGTTACCTTCAATAGGAAATAACATAATATTTTTTAAAAATGAAGCTATTAGGTTATGAGTGACTGTATAGTTAAGGCCTGTGAACACAGAGGCCATTACTTGTAATGGAGGAGCAAAGTCAACAGCCTTAATCTAAACATGTGTCATAATTGGAAAATAACCAGCTGATACTGGTAGGTCCAGAGAATTGAAGGAGGGAAGAAAGGGCAAGAGTGAGGGAGGTGTTCAATAGCTTCCTAAATGTTTCATGAACTTCAATTGCCTGTCTCTTCTTCCTACTATTCTACTAACTCTTCGCCTTATCTTTATTCCCCTGTCAAGTTCTGTGTTTGAATCAGATTTTATCTCTTTGTGGGACAGCTGATACAACAATGTCTGGTTCATTGAAGAGCTAGAATATTCTACAGAATAGTGAAACAGTCACCTAGAAATGGAAGGACATTCTCAAGGATGAATGCTATCAAAAGGAGCTGTAGATGAGTGGGCAGCTGTAGGTTAAAACCAAACATTTGGTGGATAACTTGACTTCCATTCCTAACACTTAATTGAGCTAAGGAACTAAGTGTTGAAATCATTTTCTGTCATCGCTTAGTTGTAAAGCCAGCAGGCTGGAAGAGCAGTGACCGATTGACATTGACAGTCTTCCATCTGGGGCTTAATCTGTTTCCATATGTCTGTGACAGTGGTGTGTCTTTCACTACAGGTTCATGTAATTCTGAAGGCCAGGCATCAAGCAAGAAGCCAGAGTTCTAGTCATTAGTCACACATCCAGGCCACTGGGCAATTCCAGGGTGCTGCCTTTGCTTGCAGCCGGAGAAGATATGATGTTCCATAATGTGGTTCCTAATGAGGAGCACACACAGATGACAAGGCTGGACTCTAGCAGCAAGGTACTGCTAGGAAACAGCTCCAGCTAAAAGAAGCTTTCCCTCTGCTGCTGGCTTCCTTTCCGAAGCCACAGATTTGGCTCTTGATTGACTATCTCCACTGTAGCTTATTATGGGGTTGCACAGCAGCCTGTCCAGCTACAATAAAGTGCTGAGCTGCCAGTTGCTCCCTGCCCTCAATGCAGGGAGGATGGCCAGCGTCTTGATGCTTCAAAGGGACAGTTGTCAGCTGTTTCCTTTGAAGCAGGTTTGGGGGATCCAAAGATTCCTTAAAACTTTTAAGGAACAAAAATCTCTTTCTTCTCACCTTAAAAAGATTGTGTTTACAAAAGAAATTACTACTTAGATAGAGTAATTTGAGAAAAGGATACCCCATAACATAGGCTCTCTTTTAAAAATCACAGAAATATTGTAATAAGCCTTCCCAAGTTAACTGATTTTTTTTAGTTTGTAGGTATTTAGTTTTTCTCAATGCTTTCTGGGGGGGGGGGGAAAGACCACATTGAAATAAATGGCTTTTGTTATCTGACAAAAGTAAAGCATCGTCTTTTTTTTTTTGGATCTCAAAAAATGATTCAAGTGTTAATTAATTGAGGTAGCTGTGGTTGATGAGACATTATATAAAAATGTTGGACAGTGTTTTCAAATTAAATTTCATTAATGAAAGTTACTATAACACTGTTAAAATGGAAGATTTTTTTATTGACTGTATTATTAGCTTATAGAATAACACTAAATTGTGATTTAGGGAAATGCTTAGTTGTGGAATGAAGCATCCTAATTTTCTGTGCTTAGAAGTTGGAGAATCTAGAGGAATAAGCACATGTGTGTTTGTGTGACCTGCAGTTCCCAGTACTTCTATTTACTGGACTCAGAGGAAGGATATGTACTTGGATGGACAGTGTCATGTGGTGATTCAGAAGGTAGATTCTGCGCGCGGACTTGGCCTCAAATCCTGGCTGCATCATTTATGAGCTGTAAGCCCTTCAGCAAGACCATCTTCTTTTCTGGACCTTGCTTTTTTATCTGTAAAGTGGGGATAATAATGGTACCTACTGGTAAGGTTGTTGTCTTATGTGAATGAGTAAATGAGAATGATGTTATTTTAAGGATAAGTTTAAATGTACTTTACTTGTGTATGTCTGATTAATCATCTGGACCCATTGTGGTGTGTAAAATATGGAGACATTGTTCCAGGGCTATAGAGTTGAGTAAAACAGTCTGTTGGGTCGTCTATGGAGACTTGTGCTTATATTATTATAGGGCTGAAGCATCATAACAAGTGTGGCTCACATTCTTTGAACGCTTTCAACAACCTTATAATGTAAGTATTACTTTATCTTTATTTTTTCTGTGATATTAAAGAACTTGCTGAAGTCTTAGAGCTGACTACTCACCATTGGAGGTGATTTCTGAACTCTGGCCAGTTTGATTTCAGATGCCAGCTCACACCTCCTGCAGTTAAATAGCCCTATGACCTAAGGAAGCTTCTCCATCAAGTGCCTGGACTTTTCAGACAGTTGTCTTGGCTCTCACTCACTTTAATTGGCACAGAACAGCCTTGTGTTGTGAGAAAAACTTTCCCTTGCAGGTGAAATATGTTTAGCTGGATTTATTTTGCATTTTCAGTGACAGTTGACTCTTCATCTGGCTGTGTGATTAATCTGCCACCAGAGTGCAGTGAACCTTTAATTATAGCTTCTTCACCCTCTCTTTTCCTTCCATGTACTTTTCCACTGTTGAAGGTTCCAATGGACTGGAAGGTCTGAAGAAGGTTTAACCTGTATGTAATGGAAATGATGGCCTTTGTGTACAGAGAAGAAAAGTTACAGTTGTTAGATATATCCAACTTGCTATATTTTTTCTACCAGAGATATTCACCTCCTTTCTTTCCTGTACTTATTCTTTGGTTCATTGGAAACCACCAAGAGCTATTACTTGTTGATGGTTCTGGAAAACAGAGACTGCTTCCACAATTATCTTTCACTGTGGCCAAACCTGAGTAATGTATGGATGCCATTTAAAGGAAAAAATTCTTAGGGACCCCAATGTTTATATAATTTTTTATTATTTAGTTATTAAACAAGTAAAATATAAAACTAGTTATAAGTTGTGTTTGTAGTTCTTAACCAAATATATGAAACCAAAACACTTTTAGAAATTAAATGGAATCAAAACAACAAAACCAAATTCAAATTAGCAACATTCATTTAACATGATGGATGATGTGTTTGGTTTAAACAGAATCATCTCGGGAAATATCAGTATGGGATGTCTGCTCTGTCGAAGCAGCTTGTCAAGCCTGTGTTATCCTGGACTGTGTGATGACTCCATTTCTCCTAATGCTTCCAGCTGCTACTACTGGAAAAGTCCTTTGTGCCTCCCCTAATCTGAGGTTTTGGGGCACACCAACATTATTTAAGTGGTAATTTGGCTTCTTTTATCTTTGGCTTGTGACAATTAAAATAGCACAACCAGACACCACCACCATAATGATAAATACAAATACAAATGCAGACCTAGGCACAGAAATTTTGTGCTGGTGCCCACATTTTAGACTCCATGTAGCCGATCCATAACACATCTGGAATATTTTAAATGAGTGTTATCTAAATGAGAACAAAAAAATTTAAATCTCATTAATAACCTTCAGACCCTCAAGAACAATGCCCCAAGGCCCCAGTTAGAAAAAGAAGTTGTCCACATTCCCTTTTCTGTGAATGGGACTGCTGTTCTCTTTGCTGGGAATGCCCCTTCCATGGAGTATTGCATGGCTCCCTCTTTCACTTCAATTAGGTCAGTGTCATTGCCATGGGAAAGCCTCACCTGACCACCCTCCTCTGACTCGGGTAGCACTCCTTCAGCTTGGTTCTTTACCCTGTTTTTTTTTTTTAGAGCATTTATCACCTCCTGGCTTTCTTGCTTGTTTGCCTTTATCTGTCGCCCCCATTAGAATGTAAACTCCAATGAGAAGGATTTAGGTTTATTACCTCTGTATTCCCAATGCTGTGAAGAGGAAGTGATATGGATCTGTTAAACTAAGGATAGAATGCTTGCTTTCCATCTCCATTTCTTTTTGGAACATCTCCAATTCCTACCTTCACCTGGTAAAACTCATTTTATGAACCACTGGCAAGAGCCTATATCCTCTCTGTCCTTCATTGGAACACCAAAAGTGTTGAGGCCCCTCTTATGTTACTTGTGGGTTTTACCTCTGATATTTTGATATTTTTCTTCATTTTTATCTCCTGTACTAGACTCTGAGCTTCTCAAGGATAGTGTTTATTTGATTAACCTCTATAATTCCCCTACTATCTGGCATGCACACAGAAATGTAGTCATAAATGGGCATCACCCTGAAACTGTACAGTACTTGGTTCTAATTATCATTCTCTGTGTTTCACAATATCCTGCAGAGTGATGGACTCATAGTGGAAACGATGAGGGTCAATGGATAGCAGGTGGTGGGTGTAAAACAGGGTAAACTCTGAGGACTAAATTCCTATGGCCAACCTGATGCTAATAAAAGAAATTCAATTTAATTACCTGTTCACTTCCATTATGTGCAAAACTCCAGTTAGACATTATGGCCACTACAATGAGTAATGTGTGGTCTTTGAGTTCACAATCTGGTGGAGAAGACTGGTAGAGAGAGAGAGAGAGAAATAGAAATAATGTTTGTTCATTCATCCCTTTACTTATTCATTCCTTCTTTGAATAACGTGTGTTATGTGCCTGTTACTAGGCCTAAGAAAAACCCAACACAGACCCAGGCTATCCCCTAATCCTACAGAAGTGAGACGCAATGTGATACTAATGACCACTGGGATTAGTGAAACAAAGGAAATGAATGCAGTGGTATGAAAATGCTGTGTGATGTGCCCTAATCTGAGTCAGGGAAGGTCCTCCTTGAGGCAAGACATGAAACCGGTGATTTCAACCTTCTTCATCTCATGGCACATAAAAACTAATCACTAAAATTCTGCAGCACACCAAAAAACTTATTTTTTGTCATTCTGACAAAAAATGGGTATAATTTTGATTAATTCACACTGAACAGCTATTGTGTTGGCTATTGTCATTTTTTATTTGACAGTCTAAGGGAAAAGAGGTCAGTGCCTCTGACTAGAAAGATATTGCATGTTTTAAAAATTCTTATAGCACACAGGTTGGAAATTGCTGCTTTGAACTGAAACTCCAGAATGAATGGACCTTAACCAGGGCAGGCACAGGGGAGTGGCATGTACAAGGGCACCTGAACTGTAATACGCTGACAGGAGTACAGGCCAGTGAGAGAAAGTAATTCTGACCATAGGTCTGGAAAGCTTTGTGGAGAAGGAGGGTTTTGACTAGGACCTGAGAGACAAAGGTCATTGACAAGTAAATGGAAGGGTAGGAGACCGTCCAGACCAGAAGACCAGCCTTATGGGCTCACAAGTAGTAACATGTAGATCTGGCTTGAGAACTGTGCAGAGAAAGGAATGGTTAAATTCCAGAGTTTATAAAGAACCTCTCCCATAGATCAATATCATAGTGATGAAATACAGAAATATATGTGGACCATACATTACCATTTGCAGGTTGAAAATTCAAGCTTGTTATGTTTAAAAGGTTAATAGTGTATAAAAATCAGCTAAGATCATTCTTAGCTGATGCTGCTATTAACATTTCTGTGAATTAAATATATTTATTATTAGCACTGTATGTCAGCCTTTTAAAGCAACATATTATATGGAATCACAGACACCTTTTTTTCAGAAAAAATGAGTTAATTTGTAAGCAATACATTACAAATTATATTGAGTTGACATCACTCAATTACAGTTACATTACTGAATTACACCTGTTCAGTCCAGAGCTGGGGGATTTATTAGCACAGCCTCCATTATAGCTAATGGCAAGTATGGTTCTAAAGCTCTTTGAATCCACTGCATATTCTGTGAGAAGTGTTTTCCCTATTGGAACTGCATTCTGGGCCTGACAAAGTGAGCTGTGAAGGCTTTATTTCTCATGGGATTTGGGAAAACCTAGTGCTGTTTGCTCACATGGGCTGTGACATTGGGGTGGCTGGGCTGTGAGAGCCTGTCCAGATGTGTTTTCCAGCCTCCTGATAGATGACCCTCTCTTCAGCCAGGGAGGCACTGAAGAGTCATTCCACTCCCAGCGCTGAGCTACCTGCATTGGAGTTTTCATTACCCAGCCATTATGCTCCCTGCCCACGGCCACCTCCGCTTATTGATTTGGGACCTGTGCCAGCTTCTAATTGTTTCCTTCAGATTGGGTTTGCTCTGATTGCTGACTCTTGTCTAGTAGTGTGTGTCCTCTATGTTGTGCCCTTCCATGCCACCCTCACTAATGTCTTGAGTAGTCTCAGAAGCTGTGGGTTTGACCTGTCAGCTCATACCAGGGCCCCAAGAACTATGCTAACTTCTTTTTTTGTGTTACCTTGGAACTCTGGAGTAAATTGAAAAAAAAAATCCAGGAAGCTTTGTTTTTTTCCCATCCAACCTTCTTTTCCTCCGGGAACACATTTTTGTGTGTGAATATATTGTGGGTGCCAGCCTTGTTATTTAACTGAGAACTTCTCAAGAGGAATGGCAGGTTGAAGAATCCAATGTGTCACCTTGTGTTTGAGATCTCTTAAGTGCTCGTTTTTTAGCTTCCCAATAGTCACTCACGTCCCAGGATAGGTTTGAAAGAGTGTTTCTCTGCAGATTGTGGAAAGGAGGCACCTGGTACTTCTAATCCTCTTTTCTCTGTCTTCACTATTATTCAGTATTCCCTTGGCAAGGAAATGCATTTCATATTTTCCCAGTTCCCCTTTAACATTTATCAAAATACCATAGCAATTGTATCATAAAGCAACATAAAATTTGAAAAGTTCTCTATTTTTGTTTACTTTGCAACCTATATCTGCTCACTGGACAAATATTTTTGGATAGAAAAAAGCTAACCATCATTTTTTAAATAATCTATTTAAAAAACAATAGAGTAAATAGCATCTACAGGAGTTATTAGCCTCAATAGATGGAGAAATTTTGGAACTTTTGAACAGTGTTCATTTTGAGCGTGAATATAACAATACAGCTCACTGCTCAGAGCGGTCCTTGCGCTGGTAGCAGTGTGCAACAAAATGTTCTCAGAAATTGGCACTGAGGATCTAGGAACGCGTGGGCAACTGAGAGTAAATTTGTTGACTCTAGTAACAAATTTGGGACTTTAATATGATTGCTTTTATTTTAATTTCATCTAGTAATTGATTTTTATTGTACCTCTAAAGTATTTATATGCCGGGTTGCCTCCTCCTTCCCCCGCAATCCTTCATCACAGTTTATTTACAAAACATTGGTGTGTTTAGGTTAAAAACACAAGCCCAAGAATTGGTCTTTCATAGCCTTTGGGTGTGATTCCTAGATACACTATTTACTGGCTGTTTGACTTGATCCAACTTTCAAGTCTCTTGAAACCTCATACTCTTTATCCTGAAAATGTGAGTGAGATGATATTGTACTTACCTTGCAGGGTTGTGGCTGAGATTAATTTAGATGTTGCTATAGGTAAGGTTACAGGCCACAATTCAATGCAATTAGGCAGCCCTGGAAAGAACTTGAGAAAAAGGTGCTTTGTATGTAATGAAACTCAATAAATGTTGTTTATTATAATTTGTTATTAGGTAAAATTGTGTATGCCTTTTATCCTTATATGCAGGATATTAGGGATCAAAATATAATATCTTCATTTAGGTCTTACGTTTGTAAAGTTCTCTCAGGACATGGACTTGAAGGAAAACTTCATATTTAGGCTCCAACAAAAGTCTTTTCTCAAGGGTTATATCCTTACTGGCTTTCTCAATCTTATGTCTTTTGATTGTGTATGGGAATTATTAGAACTTGTATATAGAGAGCATCTCCCTAGAGCAGTTGTTCATTCTTAGTCATCATTAGATGTAGTATAACTTTTACTGTGCCTCAACATTAAAAAAAAAACTTCACTGGAAGATATGTTTATTGATTTCAGAGAGAGAGAGAGAGGGAGAGAGGGAGAGAGAGAGAGAGAGAGAGAGAAAGGGACAGGGGGAGAAAGAGAGAGAGAGAGAGAGAGAGGCATCAGAGGGTTGCCTCCTGTATGTGCCCTGACTGGGGATCTGACCCACAACCCTTTTGGAGTATGGGATGACGCTCCAACCTGACCAGGGCGACTCTGCCTCAAGAATTTTGACTCTGCTTGGATAAAATGGTCACATACAACTCTTTGATAAGTTTTCTTGAATTAATTTCTAGAACTTTGTATAGAAGAGCTTTAGGCTCCCTCCACCTTTTGCATGTGTTATGTTTCTTTTATGGCTTAAAATTTGCTTATTTATTATTTATGTAACTGACATCCATCAGAAGCCATCAGAGGGCCTGTCATTTGCTAGTGCCAGCTGCTGTAGCTTCTACAAATTGGGAGAATTTAAGCCAGTAAAACATGTAAGCCAAAACATGACCCAGGAATTATAGGAGATAAAGATACTTGTAGGCCAGAGTAGGGTAGGCCTTGTAGGTGTTTAGACAATCTCATTGTAGTCAACATTTTTATTATCATAACCTCCCTATGTCTTTTTCTTAATAGACTTTTAAATGCATATTTAAAAATATTTTTAACTTCTGGTATTGGGATATATCTCAAAATTGATGGTCACATAATCGCTTGAAGTAGGAAATGGGACACAATTGTTTTGGCCTATGCATGTGTGAACATTGAAAGAGCTAGCATCAAAACTCACAGAATGAGTGTTGGTGGCTTGAAGGAAAATACCAGAAACAATATCAGAGCACTTTTACCAGGAATACCTGTCCACTGATGACACAGAGGATGGCAAGTGTAGGCTGTACTGATCTCCCCAATTTCCTACAGCTGGAAATGAAAGACCTGGTCAACCAACATTGTCTGACCTCAAGCTGATACCATAAAAATTTATATGGAAAATTTCAATTACATATACACCAAAGTAGAACTAAGCACAGTGAACACCCGTGTACACATCATCATGCTTAATACTTATCATCATTTTGCCAAAATTGTATTTCATCTATCCCATTTTCTTTTCTTTCTTTCTTTTTTTCTTTTTTAGTATTTTAAAAGCACATCTTGCATATCATATCATTTTATCTGAAAATTCTTTAGTGTGTATCTCTTACTGAGGACATTTTCCTCCTTTACTTAAATACCATGACATCATAACACTTAATGAAATTAGCAATAATTCCTTAAGATGTCTTTTTGTAGTTGGTTTTGTTGAAGTCAGAATCCATGTGGGGCCACACACTGTATTGAGTTGCTGCATTAACTAAGACTTCTTCATTCCATAACAGTTCTCCCTAACAGTTTCCCCCTATCCTGTAATGCCTGTGATTTGTGGAAGAAACTAGGTTGTTCATTTTGTATTATGAACTTGGCTGTTCATGTCCTTGTGGTAGCATTTAACTTATCCCTCAATAGCTTGGTATTTAGTCCAGAGTCTTGATTAGATTTTGTAAATTTTTTAAGGCAGGAATACTTCAGAGGTGGTGCCCACTACATCCTTCTGCATCATAGCACAAAGCACAGAATGATGGATTGTCCTTCTTGCAGTGAAGCCAAGATTAATCGGTAGGATCAGGTGTTGTCTGCCTGTTCTTTTGTTACCAAGTTCCCATTTTGCTTCCAACTGATTTTTATATCCGTTGATGATAGTTGCTTTTATCTGGATATGGGCCTGTTCTCATTAGGGGTTACAAAATGGTGGTTTTCTAATTCTGTCATTCTTCCTGCATATATTACATAGAATTCTTCTGTAAAGAACTTTTCCTTATCAGCCATTTGGTTGCTCTGAAACACAGTTCATATAGGCAGGAAAATATCTGTTTCTTTACCATATTTTAGTTTTTCAGATTAATGAATGAATGCCTAGTAACCTTCAATTAGTAACCAATGAGGTTTTTAAGAAGTATCTTATGAATTAAAAAAAATTATATGTTTTAATGTATCTCAGTTGTTAATCTTTTTGATGCTCAAATTTTCCCATCCTAGGCCACTAGAGTCACCTTCAAGTATCCTTTCTATTGTTTTCAAATGTCCTGCATATTGTTTTATTGTTAATTGTTTAAATTTCTGTTGTATGATATTTCAAATGTATACAAAACTAGAAAGAATAGCATAATTAATTCCCATGTACCAATATCCTGCTTCAAATGTAATCAACTCTTGACCAATTTTTTTTAATTAAAAAAAATTTTTATACCCTAACTCACCTCCCTCCTTCCATATTTCTTGTAGCTTCATCTTTAACTATTTAAGTTTCAATCCCATTAGCCTTTAACTTCCATCTTTATACCACAACAGGATGTCCCAGGTAGCACATATGCCTTTAATCACTTAACTTACTGCATTGATTAATTAGGGTGACACCAGCTACTTAGCACATAAACTTCAAACTGTAATGTGGCTTACACAAAATGGGAATTTATTTTTCACTCATAATAGTCTGCTATTGGGATGATTCAGGAATCTAGACTTCTTCCATCTTGTGTTTCTGCCTTCCTTTAGGGCCTTCATGCCATCTGCATCTAGTCAGTGGAAGGGGAAGAAAGGGCTCGAGGTTATAGCCATTTCTCAAAACCCTTAACCCAGAATTGGTATATATTCCATTGGCTAGAGCTCAGTCAGATGGACATACAAGCGTCTGGTTCAAGAAGAATAAATGTCTGGAAAGAAGAATATATTAGTTTCTGGTGAATATCTTTTAGTTTTTCTTACATGGCACTATACGTTCAAGAAATCCATAAATAATTCTGAAATTCTCACTTTTGTTACCTTTGTTATATCTTTAAGGTATTGTTCCAGTTCATTAAATGCATTTTACTGGCCTGAAAGAACTAATGCTTTCCAAATAAGGGCTTTGAAGGAAATCAGTGATGAAAGACCTTTTAATTGAGTTCTTCCTTCCTTCTTTTCTTCCTTCCTTCCTCCTTCCCTCTCTTCCTTCCTTCCTTCCTTCCTTCCTCCCTTCCTTCCTTCCTTCCTTCCTTCCTTCCTTCCTTCCTTCCTTCCTTCCTTCCTTCCTTCCTTCCATTATGGTATAAATAATATCTGGGTATTTCTATCTTTGCAAAGAGGGAAGGGTAGATACTATCAATCTGAGTTTATCAGATTTCTGAAAAACTAAGAATTATATCAAGAATAAACAGAGATGATTAATATCCAGGATCACACACAGGTGCCAATGGTATTACTGGTTGATAAGTAAGTCAAGAATCCCAAGAGGAATGGTGTTGGTACAGACAGTACAGATCTGATATCCATATCTTGGGAGGTGAATATTCTGGATAGTCCCTTCAATTTTAATATGAGGGTACTGAGCCTTGTTTTCAGTAAATTCTGAACTAACCTGTGACATTCATTGTCCAGAATGCACACAAGGCAGAAGGAAGGAGCCCTAAGGGAGAAGGGGAGGCAGGAAAGAGCTGCCAAAGAGAGGAAGCCCTATTGCTGCATTATATCATTGATTTATGTGTGTGCTCCCCCGGCTGAGTCACCAGCCTGGGCCAGGCCACAGCTGATTATGGAGAAGCAGAGGTTTTTTCTATACGGGTAATAAATATAAGTAGCTCTTACTGTGTTGCCATCTGATTGGGGGAAGGTGGCTGACTAGGGATGATTATGTGAAACAGTTCGTCTGACAGCAGATACCCATGTTTCATGTATAAATATTTAATACATGCAACAAATACCATGCACATCTCTACTACCCCAGTCTTGGGCCACATGCAGTCTACTCGATGCTATACAAGCCCCTTAATCTAATTCAAGATTAACAATTTGAAAACTCTCTCCATGTTGCTTCATCTTAAACCTGACAAGATACTTATATTAAGGTGTCAAAAAAAGCAGTGAGCATTTTTTTCATTGATGTGCTTTTTCAACAAAGTACATAGTCTAACTTGTGAAGAATGTATCTTTCCCTATGGGACTTGATAACAATATTGTCATTTGGATGGACAAATAATTTGGTGGCCTATAAACTTATACCTTTTCCCTAAGTTTGTCTTTGTGCAAAATAAGATTTTCATGGACCCTACTGTTCTCAAGAGAATGTCCAGTCCAACATTTAAAAAACAAAAAGGCTAAAAAATTCTTTGGGTCTGTGAAACTTGATTCAGGTAAAGGTTATGGTAGATGGTGGTAAAGGCATGTGCCTCTGTGTGTTTTTTTTTTATTGTGATTCAGCAAATGTTTTAGGTCATATACAGTAATTTAAATTGTACATTTGATTTCTTTTGAGACAGTTTTTATTCAAAGCAGGAAGCTACCTTTCCTATAACATCATACATTTAAGATCTTCTTGCCACTGATTCTTTATATAAACCTAGAAGTACTGTCATCAAAAAAGGACTTGATTTGGACATTCAAGGGAAGAGTGGGGTTCCAGTATACCCCTTTGAGGTTTGCAAATGGCTTTTCCCACCCAACCCCCACCCCCTAAAGTATCACAAAGACTTCAACCCGCAGCAACTTAATGTCACTTTGAAACTCCTTCCTCTCTACTGTAAGTAATGCTGTTTGGCTTCTGAAGAAGAGCCTAGCTTTCAGAATACTCTTCTGTTTGGTATTAGTATTCTCTTTTATGTGCTTGAAAATTTCTCACAAATTTCAGAGAGGCAAACTTTAGGGTACAAGGGAACAAAATATGATAAGAACGCCTGTGAGAATTAGCTTGATGTGCTAGTTATATATATTTTAATGTGCTTGGAATGAAACACATAATTATTAAAATAAAAAGAAAAGCACTTTAATATAATCTTGTATCATTTGTTATACCAATCGTGGTATATGTTCTAGGGAAGCACTGCTATTTTCTCTGCTTTACAGATGAGGAAACCAAGGCACAGTGAGGCCAAGCAACACTGCCTGGTGGATTTTGGACTAGAACCCAAGTGTTCTGATGTCAGAGCGAAGCTATTACCACCCCAGTCTCAGAGTACCTTTCTGGGTGGACAAAGTTTTGTATATAAAAAAGGTAGGCTGGTTTCTGATGTAGGACCAAGAAAATGATTATATAATGGCAAGTCAGTGAGAAAACCCAGAACTCTCAGTAATTGATCTGTGTTCTCACTTTCTGCTGGTGCCACCTCCATGAGCAAGTGTGATTTATTGTGCTTACAGGTTTAAATCAATAATATGAGTATGTTAGAGCCTAGATTGACTTAATCAACTTCTAAGACTTCCCCAAAATATTGCTTTTGTAGCTTCTGGATGAATACAAACTGAAAATAATTTTTTTGTCTCTTCATTGTTATTCTTAATAATTTAAAATATCTCTATAAGACAACAGATGGAAACCACTACTGTTTTAGACAGGAAAGGCTATTGCACAAATCAACGTAGTCAAGGCAGAAAGCTAAGTTTTCTTCAGGCAAATATTGCCCAGCTCCTTGCATTCGGAGTCCCTGTACCACAATGTGAACTATGTTTAGTTTCTCAACATAGATATAAAACTTACGGGCATTGTCTCTGACCATTTTATTTGCCTTTCCATAGCAGTGACATTCAAAGTCACATAGAAGAACTTGGAAGGATTTTATCTATTGGAAGGTACATGTTAAACATTATGGAGGAGCCAAGGAGTGAGGTGGAGAAACTTGCTGGAGAAGAATAGAACCAACCTCGCATGTTTAATTCTTACCAGGAAAATATCAAACTACCACTGTCTGACAGTGACCTCGTCTCTGATAATATTGATAAAGATGATGGAAACATGTCATGCATGAAATTTTAAACTCTTAGGAATAATTTAGTTTAATCCCTTCAATTTGTACATGAGGAAACTAAGATCCAGCTAGTTTAAGTAATTTTATGCTGGAATTAACAGCTGATTAGTTGCAGACCTAGAATTAGAGCTCAGGTTTCCTTACTGACATACTGAGGTACTGTATCAATTAGAGTTATGTGACTGCAAGGAACAGAAACTTATTCTAACTTGAGAAAGAGAAGTAGGGTGGATTTGAAGTAGCTTACAAAGTGTAATGTCAGTTTTACTATAATTTATTTTTTGGTGAGGAGGTGAGGAATGGTTAAATAATGAAAAGTATATCTTAAGAAATGTAAAACATCATACAATTATCATAGAATGCAAAAAATGTATTGAGGTGAAATTCACGTAGTATAAAATTAACTGTTTTAAAGTGAACAATTCAGAGGCATTTAGTACATGGGCAATGTTGTGCAACCACCACTTCTATCTAGTTCCAAAAATGCCCATCACTCCACAATAAAACTTATACTCATTCAACAGTTTCTTCCCATGCCCCTTGCCCCCTCTAGTCCCTGTCAGCCATTAATCTATGTTCTGTGTCTATGGATTTACCTATTCTGGATATTTTGTAAAAACGAAATAATATAATATGTGACTTTTTTTGGCTTAGTTTCTTTCACTTAGCATAATATTTTCAACTTTCATACACTGGATAATATTCCAGTGTATGCATATACCACAGTTTGTTTATCCATTCTTTGGTCTATTGATGGACACATTTCCATCTTTGACTATGTGAATAGTGCTGCTATGAACATGGATGTACATGTATCAGTTTGAGTCCTTCTTTCAGCTCTTTTGGGCATGGACCTAGGAGTGGAATTTCTGGGTCATATGGTAATTCTGTGTTTAACTTTTTGAGGAACCACCACCAAACTGTGTTTCAAAGTGGCTAAACCATTTTATATTCCCATCAGCAATGGGTGAGGGTTCCAGTTTCTGCACATCCTCACCAACATCTGTTATTTTCCATTTTAAAAAGTTATAGCAAACCTAGTTGATTGCAAAGCAATACCTCATTGGGGTTTTGATTTGCATTTTCCCAATGACTAATGGCTTTGAGCATCTTTCCATGTGCTGGTTGATCATTTGTGTATATTTTCGTTGTTGACATGTAAGAATTATTTATATACTCTAGATACTAGGCCTTTGTCAGGTATATGAATTATGAATATGTTCTCCCATTTTATAGGTTGTCTTTTCATTTTCTTCATAATGGCCCCTGATGCAAAAACAGTTTTTAATTTTAATAAAGTTTAATATATATATTTTTTGTTGTTGCTTATGCTTTGGTGTCCTATATAAGAATCCATTGCCAAATACAAGGGTAATGATTTACCCCTACATTTTCTTCTAACAGTTTTATGGTTTTAGCTCTTGTATTTAGGTGATTGATTCATTTTAAACTAACTTTGTGTATGGTATGAGGTAGGGATCCAACATTTTTCTTCTGCTTGTATTTATTCAGTTGTCATAGCATCGTTTGTTTAAGAGACTATTTTCTCCCTATTAAAGGCTTGACACTACTATTGAAAATCAGCTGGAGTTTTCTCGGAGCTCTGCTCTAGTAGAAAGAATGGTGTTAGGCAGCAAACAGCCTGCCACACAGCCCATCCACTGACCCTTGTTAGTGTGAAGATCTGATGTATGCCCGTTTTCTTCTGCTGAAATTTAGCAATAGGAACCTGCAAGAATTTCAGGTTCATGAATTTGGGGTAATCATAAATGAAAGATATGGGGGTGGAGTATAGAACACAAAGATAAAGTGGGAGCTTTCCTTCTTTTTCCCTGACCGCCCCATACAAATATAATGTGAACCCATTGTCATTTTGTATTTTCTAGTAACCACATTAAAGAGTAAAAAGAAACATGAAGTTAATTTTAATAATATATTTTATTTAGCCTAATATACTAAAATATTACTTTTTCACTCTATAATCAAATATGAAAAATATTGAAATCTTGTGTGTATTTTACACTGACAGCACATCTCAGTTTGGACTAGCTCTATTTCATGTGACTGGTGGCTACTGCATTAGACAGTATTGTTCTAGACCAGGGATTGGCATACTTTTTCTGTAAGGGCCAGATAGTAATGATTTCTAGCTTTCCACACTGTGCAATCTCTGTTACTACTATGTTTTTATGTCAAAAACAGCCATAGACAGTATGTAAACAAAGGCGGTGTTCAGAGACAACTCTTATTTACAAAACGAGGTGGCAGGCCGTATTTGGCTTGCAGGCAGTAGTTTCCTTCTGGTGTTCACCATATTCAGCCTGCCCATGTTAGCTCTGTCTGCAACAGAGGGGATCCTCTCTCCCCCATAGTTAATTCCTTAGGCCTGTTACGCCACTTTGCTCACTTCTAGTGTCTTAATGTATTGAGCCTCCAGAAATGAATTTTCTTTGCCTTGTCTAGTTTTGCTATTCTAGAAGAGGGGTCAAATGAGATGGGGTGCTTCAAATGTTGGGGGTGACTCCTTTGGGTAGATAAAGGAAGCAAAAGAGACTCTGGGTGCTCTGACCTCAGAGTGGAAAATATAAAATTTGTTGTATACATATGCCTGTGAAGTTCACCTTCTGCTAGTGTGTCTTTTCTTCGTGCTGCTCTGAAGTGGTCTCTGAATCCCTCTATCCACAAAAGACCTCTTTAGATCTCCTAATGTTAGAAAGTTCCTGGATCCAAGAGGGACTCATTAATCAGGTTATAATCAAAACTGTAACTTTCACGTGGACAAGATACAAAGACTGTGAACATCTGTATTTTCAGCAGTTAGCACAGTCTGTGCCCATAGGAGGTCCTCAACATTATATTTACTTAATGAATAAATGAATGTAATAATAAAGCAGCTCAAATTCTGGAGTTCCATCACTCAAATTGGTAAAGATTTGGTTGCTAAAATCTCCCCTTGTATTCTGTAGCTTAAAATGTTATGTCCAGAGGCATAAAAATGATGTTCCTTGATTCACTTACTTGCCATGATACCTGAGCAGTTAGTTCCCAATGACCTGGTATGCCTTGATTTATTGTTTATTTGATTTAATTTACTGAAGGTGACCTTACTCTATTTTTCTGCCAGAACTGTTACTGGATCATGTTTGGTGGTGGTCCCAAGGGAATAGATTGCAGGCAATGGTTCTCAGTCATGTTCGGGCTGCCTCTTCAATATAACTTTCATGTAGTGAACATAAGTCTTGAGGCTGATGATAACATTTTGTAGACAGGCTGCAGTGACCTCTAATTCTTAGAACTGTAGTTGGATTACACACACAGTTACATTCTCAGTTGTGGCTAGAATGTAAACCGCTTTTCTAAAAACCAACTTTTCTGGGAATTTTGGAAAAACCAACTTAAACATAATCCCATACCTTGATTTCGAAAGCTTTGGCATTTATCTGGGATGGAGTTAGCTTAAAAAAAATGTTTGGAACTATTGAATAGATTCTATGTTTTCAGGAACTATATGTAAATTAGTAACAAAGTAATCAAGTTTTGAGGATGAGACACTTGCGTGGAGTTCCACCTCCTGGCACTTGGGCAATGATTGACTTGCATTCCTCAGGATTATCTAAAAGTGTGGCTCCAGATTCTGGGCGGTAACCTGAAAGACCTTGTGACTGCATATTAATGGAGACTCTGAAAAGGTGTCTGAATTTTACAGTGATAAATTTTAATGACCTCTGTTCGTGTATCATTAACAAGCTTATGGTGGTTACCACAAATTGTAAATAAAGTTATTTTGCCAGTGTATATAGTGAATATGACCTTGAATTAAAACAAACAAATGACTTTTGCTTTTGGGTCCTTTTCTGCTGAACTAGAATAACTTTGAGATGGTGTTAAAGAACGTTACTCCTCAATTGTAATTGAATAACAATAAAAATTTAAAATTAAAATAAAAAAGAACATTACTCCTCTGCTCAGAACCTTGCACGGGCTCCTTATTTCACACCAAGTATAAGCCCAAGTGCTTTACAATGGACAAGGAAGCTTTTCTCCCTACCCTGCTCCTTACCCCTGTTGATGTAAGAATGTCCAAACCTATAGAGAATTTGTATAAAAATTTATTTGAGCCCAAAAGAGGATATACTTGGAAGGAAAATCTCAACAGACTGAGATGAATGCTTTGGAAACTAAGAGTTTGCAGTTTCTTTTATGCATTTGAAATTAAGGAGGGTAGTTTTTCCTTTTTTTCCCCCAGTCCCTCCACTCCCCCCACCCCCCCTTAGCTATCTTGAGGAATGGACAACAATGTGGTGATTGTGAGAGCGAGGAGTGTAGATGGGGGATAACTAATAATGGAAAAAAATATAATAAGAAAAGGGAGAAAAAGAAATTAAAGAGGGAACTAAAGAAGATTACATTCAGGTGGGAGAAAGCAAGGTAGGGACTGGATTACAAGATAGTTAACAAGATTATGTGCTCTCCTGAGTGGTTAAAGCTTATTTCAAAGGTGTGTTAACCAAGATGCAGAAATAATGGATAGGGTTTACATAAGGCAAAGATAAACCTTTTAGTAAAGAAGTTATATGCCTGGGATGTGACTACTCTCCCTGACCTACAGAGTTAGGAATTTGTGATGAGGTCATCTTGTGAGGTTACTTTTCATTGAACTCCCTTTTCATTCACACCCCTCTGCCTTTTCACTCTCCTACATTTTTCTCACCCTCCCTTCTCACTCTCCTCCAGTCACATGGGCTCCCTTGCTGTTCCTCAGACACACCTGCCATAGGGGCCTTCACAAGCTTTTCCTTTGGAATACTCTTTACACTGGGTAACAGCCTGCCTCTCCTTTAAAGTAACTTTTTCAAAGAAGTTCGCTAGACCCATCATATTTAAACTTTCACCTGCACTTCAACCTTCCTTATCTCTCTAGGTTGCTCTATTTTTTAATTTTTGTCTTTACAATTTAACTGTTCAACATACCCTTAAATTTAGTTATTTTTTTATTGTTTATTGTCTGCTTCCCTGCCACTAGTGTCTAAGTTGCATGACTACAAGAATCTTTGTCTTTTTTTCTTCAATGATGTGTTCCAAGTGCATAAATCAGCTCTATCCGATAGAAGTTTCTGTGATGATGGGTATGCACAAGGGTAGGGAAAAGTAGGTTTAGCTGTGAGGACAAAAAACACAGTTTACAAAAAACAAAGATTACAAAAAGAGAATAATTTATTCCCTTATTTATGATAAGAATATGATTGTCCTTGTCATTTTCTCTCTAATTTGTTTGAAGTTTGGTTGAAGTTGGTTAATTTAGAAATTATTTTCTTTAGTGTTGGTCACTTCTCTGCCAGTTTATAGATGCCTAACAATCATTTTTGATTGTTATAATCACATTGTTCATTTACAGAATAAACATCACTTTTAAGGGGAAATTTAAATCTTGTTCATATGCCTTACATTGCCACAAATTCCTGGTCATCCTCAATTATCATGTATTGTTTTCCAGATAGATTTTTGTCAAGTTGGTAAATCTTGGTGCAGATTAATTGTAGGTGTTGTTAGTATTTAACAACAATTAAAGTACTGAGGAACATATGTGATATTGCCTGTTTATCATTATATGCTCTTCACAAATGTATCAGAGGCAAAATTTCCAGTACCTGTCAGCAGAAAAAGGAGAGAATCATCTGAAACTTTTTTTAGTTTTTCTCAGTAGAGGATGAGGGATGGTCCAGTATTTGAATTCTTCTGGCAGAGTCCTGATCTAGTCTTCCAGCCTTATCTGCTGTGGATGTGCCTGGCCTTGGCCTGCACCAATGTTCTTGTACCTTAGGGCTACTAACTGGCCCCCAGCCTGTTCTCTGTGCTCTTTGCTTGTTTGCTTTCCTCTGCTTGGAATGCCCTCTATCCAATTCCTGCATTCCCACCCCCACCCCAGTACCACCACCTAGAGACAACCTTTTCTTTCTTTCTTAAATTTTATTTATTTAAAAAAATGTTTTTTCCTTGAGAGACAGATTTGTTGTTCTACTTATTCATGCATTTATAGGTTGATTCTTGTAAATGTCCTGAACAGGGATGGTACCCACAGCCTTGGCATATTGGGATGACGTTCTAACTCACTTAGCTACCTGGCCAGGGCAACAACTTTTTAATACTCAAGGCTAACAACAATAATCATCCTAGTAGGTAACATTTTTTGACTGTTTTTGTGTAGCAAAGCACTTTATGTAAGGGTCTCACTTGATCTTCACTACAGTTTATTGAGTCCTGAGTTACTATCCTTCTTTTGCAGATAAAAAAATATAGGCTAAGAGAGGCCAAATAACTTGCTGAAGTTCACATAGTGAATGGAAGAGCCTGGGTTTGAGCCTAAGCTGTTCTTCCTCCTAACTATAAGGCAATACTGCCCAGATTTCACCTTCTTCCTAGGATTTTCCTCCTTTCTCTTGTTTGCTTTCAGGCAAATGACCTTGGTGCCATTGTAAACAAAAATTAATTTTAGACTACAATAAAGAATAACAAACATTTATTTGAGCAAAAGGAGCTGCAGCCTGGGGGATACTGATTCAGTTGCAACCTAAATTATGTTCTCTGGAGACACAGGGGAGGATGCCTTTTATAGCAAAAGTTTCCTCTCAGGCTACCAATTACTTTGGTTTTATGTAAAAGAGGTGTCCAAATTGTGCAGTTCTGATTGGACAGAGCAGGTCTCTGTTTAATGGTAGAAAGACTACAAGTTTTCTTGCAGTGGTTGACTCAGACAGCCAAAAGTTCAGTGGGGGAGGATGAGGCTTGAATTCCAGTTCTGAGTTTCACTTTTGGTTTACAGATTAAATTACTTGCTCTTTGTTAAAGTATGTTGTAAGTTATAAAGTATTTTATAAGTCTTAAGCCATCCCAGATCAGGCAAGACTGGTTAAAAAGGTGCAATTAACATTGTTAGGTCCTCTCTTCAAGCCAGACCCTATGCTAAGAGCTTTACTTGCACTTTGTTGCTTGGACTTTTTAGAAGATCAATACTCTCATTACCTTCATTTTATATGGGGGAAAACCAAGGCTTAGAGAGAATCAGAGGCACACAGGTCAGTGCTGGAGGTGAGACTCAGACCCATACCCCAGAAACACTCCAGCTTCTGCTCAGGAAAGCAGGCATGAGAGGAAGAAAAAGGAAAGGCAGATGAAGAGTAAGAGGCAGGCTCTTTCATCATATTTCTTTTTTCTCTTCTTTTTCACTCTTCTTCTTGAGGTGGGTGTGGTGGTGGGAGAATATCCCTTTCTTTCCTCTGAGTAGAAAATCATTCCATACTTGTTGAAGAACAACAGAAAAATGCATAAAAATGTAGAGGTAAAAATAAAAATGACTTCTTATTTTATCACCCAGAGGTAACCAAAATTTTAACTTTTAGGAGTATATATAATAAAATTTTGTATATATTAATGTAAATAATATTTAATATAGTAAATATCAGCATATACTTTTATTTCTTTAGCAATTTTTCTTTCCATTGTTATTTCTTGAGTTTTGAAGGGGTAATCCTTTTGAGAGCTGAAGCCCTTGGCTACTTGGAAAATAAAACTTAGGGGTAGAACTATAGAACATATAATCACCATATCTTTTCCTATTTAGCTCAGTGTTTTCCCACAGAAGATAGTCACCAGATATATCAGGTAGCACCATGTGAGTAATTTGAGATTAACTTCTGTTTCTTACTTTTCTCCATCCTTTGGTAGACAGCAGGTAGGATAATCATTGATCCATATGCTTGGATGATCCATAAATTCAGTATTTTCCTCCTGGATAATTTCATATTTGATCTAACTTTGAGAATACTTGCCATGCCTGGCCTGTAAATCTGAATTCTTCTGAACTATGTTTGTTAGTACCTTTTGGATAAGGAAGGAAAATAAGAATTTCATGTCACAAGAGCTTATCCATTCAGGAGGGGAAGGCAAGCCAAAATTCATACCTGGGTTTATGGTACATTTTTACAATCTAGCCCTTTGGAGACATTGCCCATGAAGAACAAAATCATATAGGGTGACATTTAGTCACTGACCTAACTAAGGGTACTTCTGGGGCCTTTTATCTACTGCAGCAACAATCATATTTGACCACAGTCAGTGAAACATTTTCCCTTTTATATTCAGTTATGTGACCAGTGAAATCATTTAATAAACTCTTTCCTATGGCTCATGATATATAAGTACTATGGCGTTTGGCCTAATAAATCCTTATTCCTGTCTTGATATTCTGATCTTTAATAGACCATATTACTCTGAAAGAAATGCTTTCAGATTTTACACATAAGATTATGTAGGTTGGTGGGGCCAGTGGGGAGAGGGGATTATGGGAACTACTATAAAGGACACATGGACAAAATCAAGGGGGAGGGTGGAGGTAGGGGAGGGAGGTGGGTTCAGCTGGGGTGGGGTGGAGGGATGGGGAGAAAAGGCATACAACTGTAATTGAATAACAATAAAAATTAAAAAAAAAGATTATGTAGGTTATTTTCCTGTTTAAGATGACCAAGCTATATAGAGATAGAAAAATAATATCTAACTGGGAAATAAAGAGTGGAGAGAAGGTGAAGAAAGGACATTTTGTACTGACAATTGCTACATGTAGGCATGGTGATGTTTCAAATATTATAATCTTTACATTTTTATGAATCCTGTCCTGAAAACAATGCATACAGAATGATTAGGGCTCCAAGAAGAAAAGTGGTCTCTTGTATGTTAATTTAGAGTTCCTAAAGATGGTTTACTGAGAAGCTGCAGTGGTTATTAAATAGAAACACTGTCTAGTATATTTATTCTATAGCATACTGTTAATAGCAATGATCATATTTAATTTTAAAGATAAATTTAAAAATAAAATTTGTTTCCTTTTGAAATATTTTGATAGTTTGATTTAAATTACAGTTTTATTATAGTGTGTATTCAGTTTGTATGCACTCTAACAAAACATATTCTGCTTCTCTGTTATTTGATTAGGGTTTCTTTGAAGGAGAACAGGGTTTATTTTCATATAAAAATGCTTAGTATTATATGTTTTTGTAAAAATGAGTCCTTTGGAGTTTAGTCTTCTCTCCTCTTTTCCTCCTTAGAAAATCAGTGTAGGTCATGTTCAAAGATGCTTGTAAATGACAAGAATATAACCCTCATGTGCAGCAGCATTTCTTCTGTTTGCATCGTAAATTTCATTTTATAAAATATGTCACATTATCCTATTATTTTTCCAATATATGATTGGCTTTTATAATACTTGCCAAGGTGATATCATATGAATAAATGAAGATATTATCTTAGACATTCCCTTTACTCTGGTGTCTGGAGACCAGGTCGTCTGACTCGAATAGAACAAGATATGACAGTTTTTCTCAGAGAATTCTGAGTAGGAATGTGAAAGAGGTTTATGGGAGCAAAACCTCCAGTTCCTGGCTAATGTTTAAAGCTGTAGAGAAAGAATTCCCTTTTGCATCAAAATGCCAAGATACAGAGTTAAGTGTGCTGCATAGCATCAGACTGAGCAGAGTATGAATGTGAAAGGACCTACAAGTCACCAAATGCTTGAATCTCATTAGATGCTGCTAAAACAGCAGTTTCTGTTCCCACATATGGTAATCTATTAGACCTAGTCAATATGTTGAAGAGACTCAAAATATACTTATTGATCGGTCTTATTTTCAAAATGTGCTGTTGGCTTGTTTTTTCCTCCCTTCTACCTCCCTGCCATGCCCCCTACCAGTCACAGCTAATAGTACCATATAACATCTGAAGGATTTAAAAAAAAAACAAAACACCTCACAACTAAACCATTTTATATTGAGACTTGCCAAAATAAAATTTGAAACTTTATTAGTTTAAAATTCAACTAATAAAATTCTTTATAAACAATTGTAACTGTTTGAACTAATCTCCAATATATCTTACAACATATTGCATGTAATATCCAGTCAATACATACCTACATATAGTTAATTATGAGGTAGGTATGGGTGCATAGTAGCTGATATGTCATGTTATACAGGATCTGGCAGAAGTAACGCCTATGTGAGTGTGGTTTGCAGGGTAATAATATGAGTGTAATAATTTATAGTTCTAATTTGAACATTTCTAAAATGTCATATGGTATGCTTGAGTATGATATTGTTATGTTACACAATTACATGCTTATAATTTTGTAATAAAAGATTTTATAATAAAAAGGGGGCATTATTTGTGCCGGACCCTGTAGATTAAAAAATAAGCACACAGACACCCTCTAAGGAAAATTCTCTCCGAGGAAGGTCAATATAGCCTAATTTTTCTACTATGCACAAACAGGAAAACCAAACTTCAAATCAGTACTTGTCATATAATTTAATTGTTCAGGCTTTATTTATTCCATTACTGTGAGGATGACGGCTGGTCTGTCTAATTTAGAATCTCTGTGCTACTCTGTCCAGTTTGTTGTCTTTAAGGTTTATCAGCGGTGCAATGGAGCTGAACTATTAGTGTTTTACTGAAGGTAGATACATTGAAAGAGAATGAGGACCTAGGGCCAATGACAGTATTTACAACAGGGTTTTAAATGAGAACACACATTTAACCCACAAATTCAAGAAAGTGGAAAAAAGTACAGATATGTGATTAAATTAGATGCACTGCGATTTATAATTTCCTTTTAGTTTTTGATAATTTGGTTTGGTAGCAAAGGGAAGAATATTAGAAAGATTCCATTTATCTCCTTAGCCTTAAAAATCTTTGCTTTGAACTTTCATTGCTGTCATGATATACTGGGTTGATGGACTGGTCCTTGTGGTTATCTGACTATCAGTCTCTCTGGTTTAGAAGTGGTTTGTTTCACAGTCAAATCCCTTCTGTGGTTAAAATTAGGAAAACCAGAATTATTATTATTTTAAATTATTTTTATTGGTATATTATAATTAACATATTAGTTTCAGGTATATAATGTAATGATTCAGTATTTGTATATATTACAAAATGATCATCAGGGTAAGTCTAGTTAAACATCCATTATCTTATTTTGTTTTCTTCTTCCACCACTCCCACTACCCCACCCATCCCCACGCGCAATGCTCGATCTTAACCCCCTTTGACTTTCCCCATGTGTCCTTTATACATGTTCCTTGGTGACCCTTCCCTCATTTCTCCCTGTTATCCCCTTCCACCTCCCTTCTGGTTACTGTCAGTTTGTTCTTTATTTCAATGTCTCTGGTTATATTTTGCTTGCTTCTTTGTTTTGCTGATTAGGTTCCACTTATAGGTTAGATCATATGGTATTTGTCTTTCATTGCCTGGCTTATTTTACTTAGTATAATGCTCTCCAGATCTGTCCATGCTGTTGCAAAGGGTAGGAGCTCCTTGTTTTTTTTTGCTGTATAGTATTCCATTATGTAAATGTGCCATAGTTTTTTGGTCCACTCATTTACTGATGGGCACTTAGGTTGCTTCCAACACTTGGCTATTGTAAATTGTGCTGCTATGAACATTGGGGTGCATAGGTTCTTTTGAATTGGTGTTTCAGGATTCTTAGGATATAATCCCAGCAGTGGAATTGCCGGGTCAAAAGGCAGCTCCATTTTTAGGGAAAACCAGAATTAAATAACTATTTAGAGAAACTAGAAATTGGACATTTACTTCTTATTCACACTAATGTAAGTGGTAAATGTACATGGCACTTAAATTTCTTAATAGCTATTTCCTCACAAATAAAATTTCTAGTATTCTCCTGCATCTTTTCTAAGTTGGGGGGAAAATCCCCAAATGTTTCTTTTGTTTTTCATGATTAGTCACATGTGTTTCAGTGTTGTATTGAATAGGGCCTCTTCTGGGATCAGACAGATATGTATTTAATTCCTGATTCCATCACTCATTAGCTGGGTGACTTTGGGAAAATTTTCTCAGCCTGGGTTTCACAGTCAGTAACATGTGGAGGATAAAATGTTCTTACATAAAGGGTTGTTATGAATATTAAATTAGATAAGGATATATGGTGCCTGGCACAGAGTAAATGTTCAATAAATAGTTGCTATCATTTTTATTATTGTTACTAATTTGTCTTAGAACCCAAGTCCTATCATTCTCATATCTTCTTTTCCCTTTTTGGTACACTATCCAACTTTAAAATTCACTTTACTACCATCCTTCCCAATATTTTGTGGCAATTCTTTTTTCTTAAGCCAATTCTGCACAAGGCAGGCGTTCTTTTCAGTATAAGCTGATTATTTCTCATGATTGAGAGATATAGATAAATCAATGCCTTTGCAGAAGAAGACAATGCCCCATCATTATGAAATTCTTTACACTGTAAAGAATTTCTTTTCAGCACATCATTCATTTGTTCATTTCCTAGACATTTCTGGAACATTTTAGATAGCAAAGTGACAAAATTGAGTGAATCCTGGACTGTCTTCAGGGAGTCTACTGTGATTCCAGATATTCCCCTAATCATGGCTGATAGGAGTAGAAGTTGTGCAAGTGATGTACCTGATTCGTAGAAAAGGAAAAAACAAAACTGTCATGTGAAATAGGACCTAATTTTTTCAAAGCTTTTGTTATTAGACTTCACAGTTCTTGAATGCATATAGAAGTTCCCTTAAAAATATCCACAACTGTTTTTATCAGTTCATCTTCTAATTAAACTTGTTTTCCTTCAATTAACATTCAAAATAATTAAAGTACACATACATTATTATTTTTCATTGTTCTTTTTGGTTGTATTGCAATAGGATTGTTTTTGTGATGTTTGCCCTTGCCTGCGTGTAGGTCAGCTTTATGGAAAAACCTGGGTGTGTATACACATTTGCAACTTGTTTTTGTATTCCTCTCAGTGTATAAAGTTTTAGAATAGATTGTGTTTGTAAATTGCCCAAATGCCTCATATGAATTTGCCTTCAGGTTGCACCCACACAGATAATTCACACAAGGAGCACTCTTCTGGGGAGCCAAGTTTATACTCTGTGGTTGCTGTAAAAAGCCAGGTGCTGATTCCATTAGTGATGAAGCTATGCAACTGAGGGTTCCTGTGTGCTCTGATGCTGTAACTTCGAGTTCTTAGAGAAAGAAATGTGAGCAAATTCTGGTTTCCATATGCCTAGATAGCTGCAGGCTCTTATCCATAAATGGCTTATTATCAATAAGTAACTTTTAGGAAATCAGGCAACATACATTTATTTTTTTGTTTAAACAAATAGCCCTTATATAGTAAATCCCCAAATACCCTGTCTCTTTTCAACAATGTTTATACTGAAACAAACATTTCTTTGTCCTATTGTGTTTCTTTTTTTCTACTCTCTTATTTTACTCTTTTGGCAATTTGGTTCTTATTTTTGTTGTTCCCTGTTTTCACCCTAGGGATAAACTCTTATTTTTAAAAGTCTGTGTTCTATTAATCACCAGATTTCCTTTAATCATTCATCACCTTCCCTTTTCTATCCATTCTCATCCCTCTGTCTTTATTCTACCACACCAGCTCCTATGATTAATGCAATAAGAGGCCTTGCCTAGGAAATCAGGTGGCTTATGAGCTTCCAGAGCATTTCTTAAATGAATTTACAACCTTTTAGAGAACACATCCTCTTTGGACCATCTTCCTTTTGTCTGGAAGAGACACAGATGTTCACAGAAGCATGTGAGAGTAGACAAGTGAAGGAGAAATCTCAGAATAGTAATGTCTTCAACAGCTTAGGAAGTAGTCTTCAACACTTACTAGACTGACAAAATTTTTTAAAAAAGAAAGAAAAGCCCCTTTGAATGTCTGTATCATTTCTCAATGCTTTAACTAGTGCCAGTCCTTGGAAAATTCTGTCTTTTCCTGCTTTTCATTCAATACTTGACCCTCAAGTAAACAAGTAAACATTTCCCAATAGTCACTATGCTTCAGGCTCAAACATAGATGTTGAAAGTCACTATGCTAAAGTGGGATAGAAAGGAACTAGAGAGAGGGACAGGGAAAAGGAGAATGATAGAGATATATATATAGAGAGAGAAATGTGGATATTGAACTACATTCCTTTGTGTCCCTCACTTGCTTCCTTATTCTAGCATCCAGGAGGAGAACCTTGCCAGTGACTGGATGAAAGCACCCAATTGCTAATCTGAACCAAGTTCTGGAGTGCTGGTTTGCTTGAAAGCAAAAAGAAAGCCATAGTGACATTCCTGAAGGCTTGCCTTCAAGTTCTTAAAGTAATTACTTCTTGGTTCCTAGAGTGTAATTAATTAGGTAAGAAGAGATCCCAGTGTAATCCAAAAGGATATAGGAATTTTCTAAATGGGAGCCATGTGGGCTTCAGAGCCATGACAAGAAATCCAGACGCAAACATCTCTACCAGCCCATCATTATGGCTGGAAAACCTCTTAAAGTCAAGGACCTCTGAAAGTTAACAGAAAAAGGAGAGTTGGAAGAATAAAAAAAGAATTTTTTTCCCTAGAGTCTGAAGGATGTTTTCTTGCATAGTCTTTCTCTACCTGGGACTGTCTGCTTTAACTGACATCAAGGCCATTTTATGGAAAAAATTTCAGATTCTTGATCAAGCACTTAGTTTGACATACTTTGTCTGTTGTTACTGCTAAATGAAATTTCGCTCTGACAGCTGACCACCAAGTCAGGCCACATTTTGTCAGGGAGCTTCTTTGATTTATAAAAAGTATCTTACCTGGCAACTTCATTTTTTGTACGTCCTTTACAAATGTCCTTTAACATGCTTCAAGATGAGAGAAAAGTAGATCTTTTAAAATTCTTAATAATTTCTTTTAGGCTAGTAGAGTTGTAAAGTCATGAAAGCATAGAACTGCAGATTAATGTAGCTCTTGAGCCTCATAGCTGCTGAAAAGGTGACTGACCTACCCTTTTTATCCCCCCACTGCCATTGCCACACACACACCTCATCCTTATATAGGCAGCAAGGAATAAATAGTGACACTTAACAGAAACAAAGGACATGAAAGAAGACAAATAAATGAATATCAGTTTGTTTTCTAGTCATAGCTAATGAATCATGGAATCTCATTGTTGGAAGGGACCTTAAAAATTGTACATCGTATTTTTCCAGCATTTTTTCCACTTTGAAGGAGAGAACACAAATCCCCACAGCAGGAATTCTCAATGTTGGCGGATGTTGTGGGAGAGGGAGGTTAACGATGTAGCTTGAGTCTGAACCTGGAAGGTCTCACTGGGTGTGGGTATTTTGTCGAAAAAATTTATCCCAGGGGCATGGCCCTTCTCATCTGCCCACCTCGCCCCTTTCCTGCCCCTCTGCAAATCATTGGTTTAGAGCAAACTTCTTCTTTCACAGATAAGAAAATGGAGTTCCATAAAGAGGTCAGAGGGCTTATGAATATCATCAGATACTAAGAAATATCCCCGCCCCTTGTTTTATTAGGTAGTTCTTGTCTCACAAAGAAAACCATGAAAGAAATTGGGCCGGTGTTGCTGTTGGGACAAGAATTATATTAAACATCAGATATCCTTGTTCTTAAATAAAAAAAAATATTTATGTTTTCACCCTATTGTGAATTAGTGGTACTAATTAGCCATGCTATATTTGAAAAGGCCTTACTACCTAAGTTACCCTCTTTTTCTCTGATATCATTACACCATTTCATCACCTTCTCTTTTGCTTTCTCCCTTGTTTACTTTTTTTTTGCCATGCTGAATTCCATATTTGTCCACATTTTTTAAAAAAGGGATTATTCTTGAAAATCTGCTACAGAGTCAAAATAATGCATTTCTATTTTTTGACTTAGAAAGTGAAATGCCTGCAAATAGAATGCAATGATGAATTTAAAAATCACACAGCAACATTTCAGAAGTATTAGAGGAGATTGTTAATTGAAAGAACTTTTCAATGAGTCTTATGTTAGTAAAGAAAATAATTAGTACCCCATTTATTTGGACAGGTCATAATTCAGTGATTTGGAGACCTCAGTTTCTCAGGGGACAGTGGGTCAAAGAGCAGATGTGAAGGTGGGGCCAGGAAAACATACCTTCTAATTCCTCAGATAATATGGCAGCAGACGAAACAAAGAAGAAAGCTGCAATTTCTTTGTTCTCTAAATCTTGAAAGACTTTTGAAAAAACTATAGGCTCCAAATTTTTCATCCTAAATATAAAGAAATGCAAATAACATAATTTCTGGGGTATTATAAGTATTGACATTTTAAAATTAAATGGTTAAATTATTTCTAAACATATATATTTAGAATCTTTTAAAAAAATTTTATTGTTATTCAATTACAGTATATTTAGAATCTTAATGATTTGATTGGCACCATTGTCTATTTAAAGGTATAAAAATAAGTTCTCTATTGGTTGAAAGCTTTACACCATTCTTTTTTATGTTTTAATTTATATTTTCATTTACTTATCTCACAGAATTATATCAATGAAAAATACTTGAAAAGTACTTATTGGTCATCTTATAGTCTCAGAACCTTAAGTTAAAAAGAAATTCCTTAATCCATAATCCTCTAAGTTCCAAAATTATATCTATATTGATTTTTATTACTGTTATTAGTTGTACAGATTGATTAAAACCACAAGTATATAATAAATATTGGCAAATTATCATTAAGTATAAGTCAAATTTATTGAGGCTTTATTAATAATATGAACAATGTTGTTTTTCAGTTAGAAAAGACAAATACCATATGATTGCACTTGTATGTGGAAATATAAAGAAAAATATAGACAAACAAACAAAACAGAAACAGACTCATCGATACAGAAAACAGACTGGTGGTTGCCAGAGGGAAGGGAGGTTGGGGACTGGGTGAAAAAAGTGAAGGGATTAAGAAGTACAGATTGATAGTTACAAAATAGTCATGGGATGTAAAGTACAGCACAGGGAATATAGTAAATAATATTGTGATAACTATGCATGATGCCAGGTGGGTACTAGAAATATCAGGGGAAGCACATTTTAAAATATATGATTGTCTAACCAGTATGCTGTATACCTGAAACTAATACAAAATAATATTGAATGTTAAGTGTGATTGAAAAAAATTTTAAAATTACAAGAAAATAAAAATTTAGTTTTTAAAAATCAAGTCAAATATTTATTTCAGGAATGAGACAGAATTTAGCATAATTTCAATTTTTTAATTTTTCTGTATGTAAACCTTGAGAAATTTTCCTTATGTAAATAAATAGATGGGATTGGAGTGTGCGTTGCAACTGATCATGGCCTGGCAGGTCCACTCTTGCCTCCAGGAGACTGAAGAAAATGTGTGGAGCCATGGGGATGCTTGACATTCCTTTATTCACGGGTGGGTGAGCCACGTATGCTGCAAGCTGCATGTCTAACTAGTGGGGGTCCCTTACTTGTTTAAGTACTAGAGGGTAACAAAGCCGGAAAACTGCCGGAACATTACATAACATAACACAATTCTGTGCATGCGAGCCCACTTCATGTTATGGGAACAGTTTATCGGACCCAGTCTCAAGGCTATGAGAACACTGAATATCAGGCCCCTCCAAGGCTGTGGGAACACTGCTTCCCTTAGTTACCCAGACACCTGGGTGAGGAGCCAGAATGCCTCCACTTACTCTATGGAGAGATTTTTATGTCCCTGAAATTTTTAAACTTCTTATCATTTTTATGCCAAAAATTACAATGATAACGCATCAAATTATTTTTCATGATTCATTCTCTGACAAGTCAATTAGTTCTTCAACTTCGTTGAAAGGAAAAACTGACTTGCATAAGGATTTGTCAGTCAGTCACTTGAGACATTCACTTTCTGTATTTCTGGGAAGTACACTAAAGGCTTACCAAAACTTCTCAAATACCCATTAATTATACTTGTTACTCTCTATATTAGAGACACATTGGCAAAATAGAAATATTCCAAAGTTCAGTACACCTTTGCATATATAATTTTATTTGGACAAAATGCTTTATCTTATTACATGCTTTAAGTATATTTCATCAAAACCTTGGGACTGCAGTTTTAGCTCAAGTTTATTGAAAATGTCTACCATATAATCTATTTTGAAAAACATTTGCTGACTCAATCAGCTAGGTCAGATTCACTTCCTTTCAGATTGAATTCTTACATTCAAGTAAACTTTCTCATAGGGCCTCCAAATGACTTGCCTTTTCACTTCTGATCTTACTCTGGAGTGGATTGCTAGATATGGTGAGGAGGGGGGCAGTGAGTCTGCGCCTGGAAGAAATAAGACACCTCCACTACTGGTATTCCTTATTGATTTCCTTTTTGCTTTGCTCTTATTGGACTTTTACTGAGGAACAATGGATTCTTTGACAATGGCTTGCAAAGTAAAAGGCAAGGTCGTTAAACAGAAATTGTCATTCCCATGTCTCCTCGACTACAGGTGCATTCTCAGACAGATCAATTTTAGGAAAACATTTGAGTATCTGGGAATTGATTCTCTTAAAAATATCTGATTCTATAAACTTGAGTTGGAAGACAACATCATAAAACCGATAAAAATCAGAAGAACGAAGATATTTAACAGCCTAGGGCCATTTAGTGTATTGGTGATTAGTTTTAACTCCCTTAATATGTTCCAAAGATTTCAATAATTAATGTCCACATCCATGATTTGGATTTGTCAAGAACAGTAATTATGAGGACAAATTTCTGCCTAAAAAGGCATTTCAGATCAATTTCCATGCCACACATAAAAGTAAACTCTTTTAGACAAAAGTGGTAATCCTTGGAATTCATGTCTTTTGCATCTACTCATGAGGAAATATTTTATAAATTGTCACAAGTACAAATCTTTGGGATTAGTTTTCTGGGATTCTGTAGCCACCTTTGTAAAAGATTTGGAAAATTCTCTCAGTTAATACAAAATGTCTTTTAATCTAAATCTAAGAAATGATAAATAAGCCAGTGCATGTAACTGCGCATAGCCTATTACTTCAAGATTTCTACCTTGTGGAGAGAGAGAAAGCATTTAGAAGGTCATCTAAAGAAAACAAAAATTCTTCATGTTGGAGAATGTGAATTTTAAAATTATTTTTTCCAATAATGTATCAATATGCCATTATGCCTACATATACTGAGAGTTCAGTGGAATTATATAAATTATATTTTTATACTTTTACTTTCTGTAAAACAAAACTATCAGCTCCCTGTATTTTCTACTCCTCCCTACTCTGCCTGAGTCCTCACATGGCAGTTATGCTATAATGAAAAGTAGTCAAATAGATCTGAGAACCAATTAACTTATTTTGTATGTGATTAAACTGTGATATAAGAAATATCAGAAAGAACTTTAGGTATGTCTCTTACAGTACTAACAGTGTCAGTACTGACAGTACTGAAATTAAGCATGTGGTCGTACTTTATTGTGCAGTCATTTGTAGTGTCTTCTTTGGCCATAACACAAAACAGATTATCAAACTTGACCTCCATTGGTTGCTTGATCCAGACTGATCAAAAAACAGGAACACTGATGCTAAGTGGCTATGCATGATACTTAACTAAACTTTAGTTTCTTCATCTGTAAAATGGGATGATAATAGTATTTATTGTGTAGGATTGTTGAGTAAAGTAATGATTGAATGCATCTGAAGCCTTTTTTAAGAGCTTAATAATATTAGCCATTATGATTATTAGTGGGCCTGAAATAATAGCCTAAGTAAAAGTAGGGACTAATATTGGATCTGTTGAATTAAAGGTTTTCTGTTTTATGTACATTTAAGACCACCCCAAATCCAGTATATTCAATAATTTGTTTACTGTTTACTTTTTTTGGTCATCAAGTGTATGAATACTTTGTCATTTAGGCTGCTATAACAAAAATACCGCAGACTGAGGGGTTTAAGCAACAGAAATTTATTTCTCACAGTTCTAGAGTCTGGGACGTCTATGATCAAGGCATTAGCATATTTGTCTGTTGTGAGCCTGCTTCTTGGTTCATAGAGGACCATCCTCTGCCTGAGTCCTCACATGGCAGGAGGAACAAGAGAACTCTCTGGGGTCTCTTTTAAAGGGAGATTAATTCCATTATATGACCTAATCATAGGGGCCCAAAAGCCCCACTTCCTAATACCATCACATTTGGGGTTCAGATCACAACATAAGAATTTTAGGGGGACATACGCAGTCTGAGGAAGTAATTAAGTATATTAATAGTGTAGACATTTTTCATAATAATTGAAGATATATCTGGAGATACTATACTTTAAGTGACATGATTATTCTTGGAATATTGGGATTGATGTTAATTATTATATTTTACTAATTTCAGAATTCACTTAGGTAGATGAAGCTTCTTGCAGTATAAAAGATGTTAATATAAATTTTCTTCACTGTTGACTCTTAGGATAAGTCTAGGATGTCACCTGGTCATAGAGTCACCCCAAAATAGAAAGGAGATCTTCAGGCTCTTTTTATTCCCTAAGTAGTATTAATATTATTATAAATAGTACTAGTAACCACACTGACTATGACAAGGCTACCCAAATATCACAGTTGCCTTTTTGTGCCAAGGATTATTTTAACTCTGTATCCTAATATTGGTGATTCGTTGCTTAGAAGTTCCATTAAACATAGTACATATCTTTCTTAATGACACCAAAATAGAAATTTCTTATTAATTTTGTATAGGTAAAGTACTTTAAAATATGAACTCCATTCTCAAATGCTAATAAAAGGAGTTCTTAAGTATGACATTGTTGGGTACCACTGCTTTAGGCTGCTGATTTGGGAGCTGGGGGTTCGGAGAATGGGCACTATTATTATTCATATATGGTATCTATATAATAACTGTATTATACTAATTTGGTCTATTTATAGGCACATGGTTCTACAGTAGTCAATTAAAAACCAATTTTATTGACTTTCACCAAAGTAAGAATTTAATTACCACTTTGCCAACTGGCCAAATTTGTAATATTCCTCTTTCTTAAAACCAGATTTTACATATGATAGAGGAAAGAATTTTAGACAAAAAAGCATAAAAACAGAACTAATGATGACTTGGAGAATGCATGAGAAAGAGAACCAGAGCGGACACCATATGGCCTTCTGACACTGAGTGGAGGCCATGCCTGACCCCGTGTTGCTCTTTTCTTCCCATGTCAGCGATTGTCAGTGTTGTGAAGAAGACACAATGGGACCCTGCCTGTCACTTCTTAAGATGGGCCAGAATTTGTGCTTTGTCTGAATGGCTGCCTCCTCACTCTTCTGAGGGTCCAACAAAATGAAGTAAATAAAATTTGTGAGTGAAATTGCTGAGGAAGGAAGACCAATTATTGTGCAGTATTCGTTGGGAATTTCAGGAGTAATAAGACAGAGTTTAGAATAAGACCTTGAAATACTGAGTAGCTGTATCAGATATGAAATTCATTTACTGAGGAGGTTAGCTGCCAGTTTTCTGCAAAAAAAGCCCTTTCAAATTAGTTCGATTATTTTAGTAATTATTATTTAACATGTGCTAAGTATCCACAGCATGATGGTTCCTTCATACAATATCAGAATGCACCCAGGAAGGAACTGAACTTGCTATTGGATTTAATTAATCTCTCAAGTTAATTGCCAATATGGGCCACATTTCTTACGTGAGTAAAATTGGAGTGTGAGAAAAGATAATGTCCCTCTCTCATTAAGCTGTCCATGTTAGATTTACAGGGCGACAGTGAGGCCCATTCAGGCTTGGTTTTGATAGGTTTCAGTACTGACAGCACTGAGTAAGTGATGATCTGTCTTTTCATTGTTAGACTCAACCCAAGAGCTATGGCACAGATACCATTAACTCTAGCGGGAGGTTTGATTGTTTGTTTAAGATTTTATTTATTTATTTTTAGACAGAGGGAAAGAGAGGGAGAAAGAGAGGGAGAAGAACCCATCAGGGAGGTTTTAAAGAGCTGTTTTTAGTTTGATGCTCAGCTGGTCATAATTTTCTCCCAACCCCTGTTTTACCCCAATGTGTGAAATTCTCTACATACTGTTCTGCCATTGTGTGGAGAGTTTTAGTGCAGGGCATTGCCTGACACCTGCCAAAAAGGACAGCCCTTGTCAACTACAGCCTTTCCCAGAATAGGAATCAGTTAGTGACTTCTGTCCATGAGGTGAGTTTGTATATCTTAGGAAATGCCGTTCACAAGGTTATGTAACTGGTATGTGACCCCTACCACCAACTTGTGTTTGTCCAGCACTGTAGATAGCACAGTGTCTTTGAAAATTAATGAGATATTGTTGATTACCTGCAAACACTGGAAAACCATTTGTGTGTCTGTTGTTTTTTCAGTGTTTGCTTCTATGAAGTCTTAGGTGGGTTCCCTAGAAGCAGAGTTTGAGATGGGGACCAGTGTGTGCATGATTTATTAAGGGAGGGTTATTGGGAAAAATCAGGCAGGGAGTAAGGGAATTAGGATAGGGCAAGTGAAGCAGCTACCAGGGATATGGTTTCAGATGAAATTAGCCTGATTGCATGGGGAGCTCTGGAGCATGAATCAAACCACAGCATGAGTCCCATCTTGAGTTGGGGCATAGGCTCGTGTACTTCCCCTTCATACCAGTGAGTCGTGGCTATGGGTCCTCTGGGGGGGGGGGGCAAAGAAGTTCTGGGTGAGGACACTCTAGTTGCCCAAGGGCAGTCCTTTGGAGAAGATTGGCAGCAACACCTTCAGGGAGGAATAGGCTATGGAACTGGTGAAAGGGATCCCATTGGGATCTGGAGGGGTCATCAGCAAGCTCATCATCCCATCACTAGTCTGCCTAGTGCAGGGAACACATTCTATAGGACGATAGGGCATTTACAGGCTCAGGGGAACACAAGTTTCCTCCACGTGACAAATATCTGTGGCAGAGTCAGTATGCATTCTAACTATTAACAGTTAATTTCATGCTGTGATTCAGTTAATAAGAGACCAAAAAAAACTTTATAGGATGAAAATTAAATAGTACATTTTTAGCTTTATAGGAAATGAACTTGTAGTTCTTAAATAGCTCTTCACCTGAGAAAAAGAATATGACACTTCTTAACCCCACTTAATCTAATTAATCTCTAACCCCTCCACAGATTTTTAGTAGTATGTTGTTAATGCCTGTGAGAATAATTAAAAGTGACAGATGAAAGAAAGATTATACTCTCACGCCAAAGAGGAAGTGAGGTGTCTGGGTGCTACAAAATACACTTTCTCATTACATCAAATGACAGGCCCTTAAAAAAAAAAAAGACAGGGCTGTACTTTGTGATGTAAACACATTATATGGCAATGTCACTGCACAGAGAATTGTTTAGACAGACTGCAAAGATGATTACTAAAGGATAGCAAGAGCATTAAAATATAGAACAAGCCTTTCTTTAAGTTATAATTCCAACTTGTTTTGACTATGGATAAACAATTCCACAAAGAGATTTAACATTACTATGACTTCCTTTCCACCATGGACATACTCTGTGCTTGAGCTCTGTCTTTGCAGACTACTCATGTTGCTCCAGTACTAGATTTGCATCCCTGTGGGAAGGGACTATTTTATTCATCTTGGTGCTGTTACCGCACACATACTGTTGTGCTTTATTTAATGGGCACTCAGTACAGTACAGTCGTAAGTGAATGATCCAAGTGCCTACCTCTAAGGATGAGCATGAGTGGAAGTAAAGTAGTTTGGCAGGACACATTTTGCTTCTTGATGTTAATGTCTGTAAAAACCCCTAACTATGTATTGTTGATGTGTTATATTTGTAAACATTGTATAAATGGACATGTCTGACTGTATTTCTTTTTTTAGCATCTGTTATAGGAGAAGAATTGGACAGATGCCTGGAAACATGGCATTTGTAACATTTCAGTAGTATATATTGATCTGGTTACAATTTGAAATAATATAGAACATTTCTTTTTCTCTTCTGACCTTTTTGCTTATTAAAATTTGTTCCCAAAAGTTCTCAATTACTGGATATTGATGTTTCTTATTTTCAAAGCCTTATTGCAGGCACCCTGATAATAGATTTTTTCCTTTTAATTAATGATAAGTACTGAAGAAATAAGTATAGAGCAGTCCCAGCATTGGCTTTTAAGGGACATAACAGTGTGGCAGAGAAATGCACATTATAATTGAATATTAGAATTATTAGAAGTTTTAAAATAAAGGCTTTCATCAGTAACGTTTTGAGTGGCTCAAATATCAGGAGGATAAAAACTGGTAGCACTTGGTCAATTCAATGGCTGTGTGTTAAAGTCTACTTGGAAAAGAGTAACAATTGAACTAACTTTTAAATTTCAAGTCTCTCAGTCTTACAAAGGAATAAGTGTGGTATTTCCCTTCAGGTATATATTTTTATCTTTGCAGATTGCAAATGGCTATCAGTGTGCTGAAGATACAGACAACTGGTATGAGTCCTGTGAGAGAGACACTTTCTCTAGACTGACATAGATTCCTCCTGGGAAAATGTATATACAATAAATTATTTATATAGAAACCAAAGGTCCATCTGCCATGCTTAAGGTTGTTTTTTTTCTTTTTTCTTTTTTAAATGTATCCCTGCAAAATGCCACAAGCAATTGAAATTTCCCTAATCTAATGGGGGAGGACTATAAGCCTTTCAGCAGGATCCCTGATGTGATGACAACAGAGGTGACAGAGGGCCGAGACAGTTCAAGGACAACCTGGAAAGTGGCTAGAGTTTTGCTAAGGCATTAAGGGGAATTTCAGCCCCTTTCGTTTCCTTCTTTGAACTTAAGAAAAGGGGTACAGAGGAGGACCTGAGCATGGAAGGAGAGATTATTGGAGGTGTGGGCATTTGAGATGGGCTTAAGATCTACTTCCAGTGATAGGTGCAGATGCTGGAAAAATCACAAAGGAAACAATACCTACATTAGGAATTTTTACCCTGAGTAATCAGTAGGTCTGATTTAAAAAATTAAATTTGGAAATAATTATAAATTCATAGGAACTAGAAAAGAAATGTACAGGGAGATCCTGTGTACCCTCTCTATGTTACAACGTGGCCTAACTATAGCACAATGTAAAAACGAGGAAATTGACCCTAATACAATCCAAGGGCTTATTCAGTTTTCAGCAGTTATATAGGCACTCACTTATGTGTGTGTGTGTGTGTGTGTGTGTGTGTGTGTGCCTCTATGAGATTTTTTTCAAATGTGTAGCTTCATGAAATCACCAATACAATCAAGGTACTTATCTTTACCATCACAGGATCCTCATTCTAATGCTGTGCAGCCATATCCTCTTCTCCCCATCCCTAACCAGTTGCAATCACTAGTCTGTTGTTGATCTCTATAATTGTGCTATTTCATAACTGTTATATAAAAGTAGCCATGCATTATGATTCCATTTGAGACTGGCTTTTAAAAAATTGCTGAGTAATATTCCATTTTATGGATATGTCACAGTTTGTTTAATCATTCATCTGTTGAAGTACATTTGGATAATTTGCGTTCTGCAGTATTACATGTAAGCTTCTATGAACATTTACATACAAGTTTCTGCATGAAATAAGTTTATGTTTCTCTGGAATAAATGCCTAAGTGTTCAATTGCTGGGTAATTTGGTAAGTCCATTTTTAATTTCAAAAGGAACCATCAAACTTTTTTTTAGAGTAGCAGTATCATTTTACATTCCTATCAGCACTGTGTGAGTGATCTAGTTTCTCTTCATCCTCACCAGCATTTGATGGTATCATTCTTTTTATTTTAGTCATTCTGAAACATATGTAGTGCTGGCAAAGGTGAGAACTTCCCATTTTTCCATTCTTAAGTTCTTTTGGCTGAACTAATAATAACATAGAAAAAGACCAGATGAACAGGAAAAAAATACAATTTAATATGTACACATGGGAGATTATAAATCATACTGTTAGAAATGAACCAGCCAGCTTTTTATCCTTTTTAGACAAAGAAATAATGAATATGTAAAGAATTAACAGGACAAAGATGCTTAAGTTTGATGCTCATTAGTGAGAAAGCTAAACAAATTTTGGGCTTGGGTAGTAAATTAGTAAGGGAGTAGAGATGCTTGTTTACATAAGGTTTTGGACATTGTATTCTTTAACTCCAGTAATCAGGGAGTCTCTCTTAGCCACCCTCTTTGGATCAAGGAGGCAACCTTTCACAGGGAAGCTTGATTTCCTGCATTCAGGGAGAAAAGGGAGGGTTGGCATGCTCATTTTGTACGAACTACTTGTCAAGCAACTTTATTTAAAAAAATTTGTTGCTATACAGTTGTACATATTATCATAAGATATTTTTAAAGTTTATTTATTTGAGAGAGAAAGAGGGAGAGGGAGAAGGTAGGGGAGAGAGAGAGAGAAACAAAAATTTGTTGCTGTACTTATTTATGCGTTCATTGGTTGCTTCTTGTATGTGCCTTGACCAGAGATCAAACCTGCAACTTTGGTGTATCAGGATGATACTCTAACCAACTGAGTTGCTGGACAGGGCTCCAGTAACTTTAATTCAAAGTATTCAAGGGGTTCAATAGCAACTCCTTCTCCTGCTGGGTCTGAACCTCTCCAGCATCTCCCCCAGGAGACTTTTGCAGTCAGCCAGCCCCTGCTCCGCTATAACCATGTGTGACGGAAAGACAGTGATCAAAAATACCTATATACTGGGGGAGATGCAACAGGAAGGACTTTGTGGAATGTGCTCCTCAGGCGTTGGAGAAATGTAGTATTAGAGAAGGATACTGCAGCCCATGTTAAGGAGTTTGACAAGAAGTACAACCACACTTGATACTTGCATCATGGAGAAGAACTTGGGTAGTTACACGACTCTCTACTTTAAAAATGCTTTATCTCACCTTTAACTGGAACATAATCAACAAAAGAAAAAAGCAAACAAAATATAACCAGAGACATTGAAATTAAGAACATTGTAACAATAGCCAGAGGGGAGTGGGGAGGGGATAGTGGGGAGAGGGGTCTATAGGAGCTACTATAAAGGACACAAGGACAAAATCAAGGGGGAGGGTAGAGGTGGGGGAGGGAGGTGGGACTGGCTGGGGTGGGGTGGAGGGATGGGGAGAAAATACAGACAATTGTAACTGAATAAAAATAAATTAATTAATTTAAAAAAATGCTTTATCTGCTTCTACCTGGGCCAAGTAGCCATTCTTCTGTTCAAATCTGCTTAAAAGCATGGGCTGTGCTACACGGCTGGTGATCCATCCAAAAACAAGGACTAACCTAGATTCCAAATACCAGAGACTGAAATCTTTAGCCTTGCCTAAAGAAACACCTTGATCTTGAATGTTTATTATGTTATTTTGTATAGAGCATTCCCTGTACTCATTTGTTGTAGTTATAAAACATCAGAAAAAACAAAAAGTAATCAATATGCTATTGTGGGATATTTTAGGGTGGCCTTCCCTGGGCTCCAACAGTAGTGATGTCTTATTATGGTTTTAAATTGCACTTCTCTAATGGCTAATGATACTGATGTCCTTTCACATGCTTGCCAGCTGCATGTGCTCTTTGGTAAAATGTCTCTTATCTTTCGTTCACTTTCTAATTGGATTTTTTCATTGTTTTGGGGTTTTTTCCTGTTGAATTTTGATATTTTTAAAATATATTCTAGATACTAGTCCTTTGTCAGATACATAGTGGGGTCAGTCCAGTACTTCATTGCTTCCTGCAGATCAGACTGCCCATCAATGCCCTAGGAGTGGGACTGGAGCTGGGAATGTCCACTAGGTCTCTATTGAGCTTCTCTTTTTCTCATCCTTGAGTCAGAGGGAGCCAACTCTTCCTGTTGGTGATTTGGGGTTGCAGGCCTCTCTGGAACCCAGCCCAGGGTATATGGGAGATAAACAAAGAACCCAGGGGACTCACTACAATGTTGAGCCTTAAGTTCTGAGGTCCCTAGCCAGTCTACCTTCTTTTCTGCAGGTTCCAGAATTCTTTTGTTATTTTCTGGTGGATTCGAAATTTAAGCACCCGTTTTGTATCAAACAACAATAATTTTCCTGGAACTGTTATCTGACAATGTGAGAGTATTGTGAGCTTTTACCTCTCAATGGTTTTAGCATTGTGTCTTAAGTGGCCTTTGTATTATGGTGATTCTTTAAGATTAAAAGCTTCAGTGTGATTGACCTTAATGCCAAGCTTGTAAGTATTTTTACTAGTCTGGGGAAAAAAGTGTTCTATGGACTCCTTGATGCGCTGTCCAGATCCCCCTTCCGGAGCTAAGGACTCATCACCCCATCTGCTGGGGATGCTGCCCACAGACAGCCCACTCCCAGAGGCATACCTCTTTCATGAGGTGGCCCTTTTCCAGTGACTCATCACTGGAGGGTATAAAGGCCTCTGCCCTCCCACCCCTAGACAAGATACCCCATCTTCATTATTTCCCCACAGCCACCATTGAGATTTTTCCTTCTGCTAATTCTGCTTCCTTTCTTTCCTTCCAAATATGTTGATCTCCAAAACACTCCTTTAAAACGTCCTTCAAGCTAAATATGTGAAGAGTCTGTTTCTTGAGGAACTCAAAATGCCTCAAAAGTCATTTGCAGGTTTTCTGCTATTTTTTCTTACATTGGATTATACATTGCAAATAGACCTAGTTCTAGAACTATCGTGTTTTTATTTATTAAATGAAATAATGGCCATACTAGATGGTAATCCTATTTGTTTCTAAAATTTAGGGGAACAAAAACATGGGATGCTATGCATTTCTCTCCAATTATGAAATCTGTAACCTGAAAACTGTAACTTAGAATTCTTTTGTATTACTTGAGACCATCTGTTTTTATGAAGAGCATCACCAAACACAGCTGGTTTTGTGGGTTATTGTTTCAGAAAATTTACTCAATTTTGCAATTACATCTTCTGCATTTGCTGTTAATATTTAGTTTCTGCATGCTAAATGTATGGTTCCTGGCACTCTGTTCTCCACATGACACTCTAGTCTGAGTTTCTTTGCTTAATGTGGAGGTTTAGAACAAAAAACGTGGTAGTGGCAGTGCCATTATCTTTAAGCTTTTTTCTTAGACACCAGCTGATTGCAATGTGTAAATAGTAGTTTGCACAGTACTCAGTCATATGCACATTGCACCAAGAACTGGTTACTCTTTCACATATCTCCTGATTTATTTCCCACAGCGCCTCTGAGTTAACTACGCAGAGGTCTCTTATACTCTCTGAAGTCACAGCTCTGCTTATTCATTTAAAATTTTCTCTACCTGAATTATGGCAAACCAAAGAAGAAACTGAAATAATTCCATTGCATGTTTTAAAAAAGTTATTATAAAGATATTACATATTTGACTTTATTCATAATGTGTACCTAAAGACACCAGTAAATTGAATTTTTGTAAACCTAATAAAAGTGTAAACACATTAGAAATGCTTACTGTTCCTACAGAAAATCTTTTCTTAAAGGTAAGTGATAAACCTAAGTCATGTTTAAATCAGACTTTTGAATGTATCAGGGTCTTCTTGAAAAAAAATATGTGAATATGAGCCAGGTCTATCCTCATATTTATTTCTTATGGTTCAAATGGGCTAAATAAAATAGATGGTAGGAGGGGATTAATAAAAGTAGACTTTAACAAAATTAAGGATATTGGTTTCTCACAGAGGTTATTGAATACCTACCTCTTATAACAGGCTCTAAGAAAATAATGTAACATTGTGAAAAATTTAATGAGAAAGTGCATTTTCCAAATCATTCACCCTTACCAGTTTATTAATAGTCCATATGAGTGTGAGGAAGGGCACACAGTCAGTATGGCAAAGTAGGTAATTATATGCAAACTATAGAACAACTGTCACTGAGAACCACCTGAAGATTGTTAGAACAGAATTCCTATAACTAAAGATATAAAGAAAAAGCTACATTGAGACAGGAGGGGCAGAGACACAGACTGGGCAAATCTCACACCCAGAGTGGGGCGATTAATAAATGGGACAGATATCTAGACTGTGAAGATCCCCCCTTAGGAGCAAGGGGTCCCAGCCCTACAAAGTGCTCCCCAACCTGGAGAACCTGTGCTAGAAAGAGGAGTGCCCATAACATCTGGCTTTGAAAGCCAGTTTGGATTACAACTGACAGAAACAAAGGGCTTTGGGAGACTGAGATGCAGATTTTAAAAAGCTGGCTCACAATACACTTGTTCTAAACTCTAGCACAGGGGCAGCAGCTTGAGAAGCACCAGGAACTAAATTGACTAAGTTCAGGTCAAGGGTTGCTGTGGCTTGGATGGAGGGCACTCTCTCCAGGGACTCAAGCACTTGCAGGTGCTATTGTTCTTTTGTTGAGCCCTCCTCCTACCCAGTTAGCCTGGCTCAGACAGGTGCAAACTCCTCTTCTCTCCACTTGGCTAACACTTTTGCCCAGCCCTGGTGTCTCCCTGAGACGCGAACCCACCCAACTTGCTTGCCCAACCTGTGCCTCTTCCATTAGTTCCTCCACTCTCGCTGTAGACTTTTCCCCAAGTACACAAATTTCACCCAAGTGCCAGCCAGCTTCAGCTTGCATAGTGGTCTTTCCCCATGCCTCAGAGCTTGGCAAAGGCAGCAATAAACTACAGATAACTTTGTAGCTCCTACCAAGTAGTCCTGAGCCTAGCACAAGTGATGGCTGCCTTTGGCCCACATCAGAGCCCCACCCAAGTGAAGCCAAACTCAGCACACCTGACAACTGGCTTCAAACAGCACCAGTGACCCACCCAGCCAGCTCCACACTGATATATTCATGGGTGGTCTTGAATGGCACCAGATCCCTGCTAAAGTGACTTCTGTTCTTTGGGTTAGCTCCCACGTAACAGCTTGGTGGCTGTACTTACAGCCAGCCCTTATAGCTAGTTAGCTTAAAGGACAACTCCACCCACTGATATGCCAATAGCAAATGAAGCCCAATTACAACAGGAAGGCACACACAATTGACACAGGACCTCCCTGGTGCACCTGGGTTAAATGACCAGAAAGACTGCATACTGGGCCCCACAGAACACCTTTTATATAAGGCTACTCTTTAAAGCCCAGGAGACACAGCAGATCTACCTAAGACATAGAAACAAACACAGAGAGTCAGCCAAAATCAGGAGACAAGTATGTACCAAATTAAAGAATAGGACAAAACTCCAGAAAAAGAACTAAATGAAATAGAAATAAGCAATATACCAGGTAAGTAGTTCAAAAACACTCAATATAAGGATGCTCAATGAACATGGGAGAAGAATACATGAACTTAGTGAGAACTTCAAAAAAGAGATTAAAAACATTTAAAAAAAACAATCAGAACTGAAGAATACAAAAACTGAAATGAACAATACATTTGGGGAGAACCAAGATGGCGGCATAGGTAGACACACTGCACCTCCTCGCACAACCAGAACTGACAGAAAATCAAATGGCAGGGAAGTCTGACACCAAGGAGATAAAAAATAAACATTCATCCAGAATGGTAGGAGGGGCGGAGACAGGTAGCTGGGGCAGAGAGGATTCGCGTTGCTGTGGTGGGACCGAGACTGGCGGAGTGTGGGATGAACTCCTGACCACTAGCAGACCCTGTGGCCCTACATTCGCGCACAGATAAACCGAGAGGGCCGGACTCAGAGTGGCAGAGAATGGGGCTGGCAGAGCAGCGGGTAGCAGCCCGCGGCCCCACATTTGTGCACAGATAAACCAGGACGAACAGCGGGGAGCGAAGCAGACCACGTAACCCAGGGCTCCAGTGCAGGGAAATAAAGCCTCAAACCTCTGATTGAAAACACCCGTGGGGGTTGGGGAGGCAGCAGGAGAGACTCCCAGCCTCACAGGAGAGGTTGTTGGAGAGACTCACAGGGGCCTAGGGCGTGCACAAGCCCACCCACTCCGGAACCAGCACCAGAGGGGCCCAAATTGATTGTGGGTAGCAGAGGGAGTGACTGAAATCCGGTGGAGAGTGGAGCGGGTGCCATTACTCCCTCTTGGCCCCTCCCCCACATACAGCATCACAGCCCAGCAACCAACGTTACCCCGCCCCAGGGAACACTTAAAGCTCTGCCCCTTTAAGTAACAGAAGCACCAAGACCAAAAAAAATGGCCCAAATGACAGAACACTTCAAAGCTCCAGAAATAATTCAACGAAGCAGCGAATAGATAGCCAACCTATCAGATGCACAGTTCAAAACACTGGTAATCAAGAAACTCACAGAATTAGTTGAATTTGGTTGAAAACTAGATGAAAAAATGAAGGCTATGCTAAGAGAGACAAAGGAAAATGTACAGGGAACCAATAGTGAGGCAAAGGAAACTGGTATTCAAATCAACGGTGTGGACCAGAAGGAAGAAAGAAACATGCAACCAGAAAAGAATGAAGAAACAAGAATTCAGAAAAATGAGGAGAGGCTTAGGAACCTCCAGGACATCTTGAAACATTCCAACATCCGAATTATAGGGGTGCCAGAAGGAGAAGAGGAAGAACAAAAAATGGAAAACTTATTTGAACAAATAATGAAGGGAAACTTCCCTACTCTGGCAAAGGAAATAGACTTCCGGGAAGTCCAGGAAGCTCAGAGAGTCCCAAAGAAGCTGGACCCAAGGAGGAGCACACCAAGGCACATCATCATTACATTAGCCAAGATGAAACAGAAGGAGAGAATCCTAGAAGCAGCAAGAGAAAAGGACACAGTTACCTACAAAGGGGTTCCCATAAGACTGTCAGCTGATTTCTCCAAAGAGACCTTACAGGCAAGAAGGGGCTGGAAAGAAGTATTTGAAGTCATGAAAGGCAAGGACCTACATCCAAGATTACTGTATCCAGCAAAGCTATCATTTAGAATGAAAGGGCAGATAAAGTGCTTCTCAGATAAGGTCAAGTTAAAGGAGTTCATCATCACCAAGCCCTTATTATATGAAATGTTAAAGGGACTTATCTAAGAAAAAGAAGATAAAAAATATGAACAGTAAAAATGACAGCAAACTCACAGTTATTAACAACCACACCTAAAAATAAAACAAAAGAAAACTAAGCAAACAACTAGAACAGGAATGGAACCACAGAAATGGAGCTCACATGGAGGGTTATCAACAAGGGAGTGGGAGGGGGAGAGGGGGGAAGGTACAGAGAATAAGTAGCATAAATGATAGGTGGAAAACAGACCGAGGGAGGGTAAGAATAGTGTAGGAAATGTAGAAACCAAAGAACTTATAAGTATGACCCATGGACATGAACTATAGGGGGGAATGTGGGAGGGAGGGGGTGGGCAGGATGGAGTGGAGTGGGGGGGGAAATGGGACAACTGTAATAGCATAATCAATAAATATATATTTTTAAAAAAGAATACATTTGAGGGAATCAACATCAGATTAGATAAAGTAGAGGATCAAATCAGAGGTCTGGAAGACAGACAATTTAGTGGAAGACACCCAATTAGAACAGCAAAAAGAAAAAAAGAATTTAAAAAATGACAACAGTTTAAGGGACCTCTGGGACAACATCAAGTGTACCAACATTAGCATCACAGGCATTCCAGAAGAACATGGGAGGTATAAAGGGATTGAAAACCTATTTGAATAAATAATGACTGAAAACTCTCCTAAATTCGTAAAGGAAATAGACACACAAGCCTAGGAAGTACAGAGAGCCCTAAATAAGATGAACTCAAAGAGGTCCACACCAAGACACATGATAATTAAAATGCCAAAAATTAAACAAAGAGAGAATCTTAAATGTACCAAGAGAAAAGCTGTTAGTTATGTACAAAGGATCTCTTATAAAACTTTAAACTGACTTTTAACAGAAACTTTGCAGTCCAAGAGGGATTGGCATAAAATATTCAAAGTGATGAGAGGCAAAAGCAAATAGTCAAGGTTACTCTACCCATCAAAGTTATCCTTTAGAATTGAAGGAGAAATAAAAAAGAGTTGGTGGACAAACAAAAGCTAAAGGTGATAAATCAGTACTAAATCAGTATTACAAGCTATGTTAAAGGGGCTTCTTTAAGTATAAGCAAAAAGATGAAAAATATGAGTAAGAAAATATAGGAAAGGAAAAATCTCCCTGAAAAGGCAAGCAGTAAAAGCAGTGGTTCAACCAATTATAAAGCTAGTACAAAGGTTAGACAAAAATAGGAATATCATGTATAAATAAAACAGTATTAAGAGATATACACACACAAAAGATAAATAATAATGACAGAAGCATAAACATGGGGGATGAGTAAAAAATGTAGTGATTTTGAATGTGTTCCAATTTGAGTGGCCATAAACTTGAAATAGACTTCTATAAACATAGTTTGGGATATATAATCACACGGTAACCACAAACCAAGAGTCTACAAGAGATACACAAGATGGAGAGGAACCCAAACAAACATAGAAGATCATCAACGTACAAGAGAAGAGCAAAAGAATAAGAAAGGAACAGAACTAAAAACATTTATAAAACAATTTATAAAATGGCAATAAGTATGTACTTATCAATAATTACTTTAAATGAAAGTGGACTAAATGCCCTAATCAAACAACACAGTGTAGTTGAATGGACTTAAAAAAAAAAAAACCATGACTTATATATATGCTGCCTACAAGAGACTCCCTTCATATAGAAAGACACAGAGAGAGAAAGTAATGGAACAGGAAAAATACATTTATGCAAATGAAAATGGGAAAAAAGCTGAAATAGCAATACTTATATCAGATGAAATAGACTTTAAATCAAAGGTTGTAACAAGAGACAATGAAAGTCCTTACATAATGATAAAGGGATCAATCCAAGAAGAGGATATAACTTTATAAACATCTATGCATCCGATGTAGGAGCACTTAAATATATAAAGCAACTATTCACAGACATAAAGGGAGAGATTGACAGTAATACAATAATACTAGGGGACTTTAACATCTCACTGACATCAGTGGGTAGACCATTCAGACCAGAAGTTGACAAGGAAACTGTGCCCTTAAATAACGTATTATAGATGGCTTTAATAGATATTTATAGGACATTTTATCCCTATATAGCAGAATAGACATTCTTTTCAAGTGCACATGGGACATTTTCTAGGATAGGTCATGTTAAGCCACAAAACAAGTCTCAATATATTTAAAAAGATTGAAATCTTATCAAGCATATTTTCTGATCATAATGGTATGAACTAGAAATCAATTACAAGAGGAACACTTGAAAAACATAAAAACACATAGAGGCCAACCACTATGTTACTAAATGGTGAATGGGTTAAGAGTGAAATCAAGATGGAAATCAAAAGATAACTCAGACAAATGCAAATGAAAACACAATGACCCAAAAAGTTATGGGGCACAGCCAAAGCATTCTAAAAGAGACATTCATAGAATTGGAAGTGTTCCTCAAGAAATAAAAAAAAACAACCCTCAAATAAGCAATCTAATCTTATAACCAAAGGAACTAGAAAGAGAATAAAGAAAGCACAAAGTGAGTAGAAAGAGGGAGATAATAAAGATCACTGCAGAAATAAATGAAATAGAATCTAAAAAAATAGAAAAGATCAATGAAATCAAGAGCTGGTTCTTTGAGAAGATAAGCCAGCATCAAGAAAAAAAAAATAATAGAGGGCTCAAATAAATAAAATGAGGAATGAAAGAGGAAAAGTGACAACCTACACTACAGAAATGCAAAGAATAATGAGAAAATACTACAAACTATTATATGCCAACATATTGGACAACCTGGATGAAATGGATAAATGCCTGGAAACATACACAAGACTGAGTCAGGAAGAAAGAGGAAATTTGAATAGACTTGTAACTACTACAAAATTGTATCAGTAATTACAAAATTTCCAAAAAAGTCCTGGACCAGATGTCTTCACAGGTGAATTTTACCAAGCATTCAAAGAAGAATTAATACTTATGTTCTCAAACTATTTCAAAAAACTGAAGAGCTGGGGAGACTCCCAGATTCATTTTACAATGCCAGCATTATCCTGACAGAAAAACCAGACAAAGACACTACAAAAAAAGTTATAGGTTGCTATCCCTGATGAACATAGATGGAAAATCCTCAACAAAATGTTAGTAAACCAAATTCAGCAATACATTAAAAAGATCATATACCATGATCAAGTAGGTTTCATTCCCAGGATGCAAGGCTGGGTCAATATCCACAAATCAATGAACATGATATACCACATAAACAAAATGAATGATAAAAATCATATGATTATATAAATAAATACAGAAAAAGCATTTGACAAAGTTCAACATCTATGATAAAAATACTCTCAGTATAATGGAGATAGGGGAACATACCTCAGCATAATAAAAGCCATATATGAGAAACCCACAGCTGACATCATACTCAATAATGAAAATCTGAAAGCTTTTTCTTTAAGATCAGGAACAAGATAAGGAAGTCTATATTCACTATTTTTATCACATTATTGGCCGTTATAGCCACAGCTATTGGATAAAAAAAGGAAATAAAAGGCATCTACATTGGAAAGGAAGTAGTAAAACTGTCATTATTTCCAGATATGATACTATATCTAGATTACCTTAAAGATACCACCAAAAAAACTATTAGAACTGATAAATGAATTCAGTAAAGTAGAAAGATACAAAATTAATATTCAGAAATTGGTTGCATTTTTATATACCAATAATGAAATATTGACATTAAGAGACATTAAGAAAATAATCCCATTTGCTATTGTATCAATAAGAATCAAATTTCCAGGAATAAGTATTAACCAAGGAGGTAAAAGTCCTGTACTTGCAAAGCTATAAGACATTGAAGAAATTGAAGAAGATAAAAATAAATGGAAAAATATATTATGCTCATGGATAGCAATTATTAGCATTATTAAAATGTCCAAACTACCAAGAACAATGTACAAATTCAATGTAATCTCTATCAAAACACCAATGGCATACTTTCACAGAACTAGAAGAAATAATTCTAAAATTTGTGTGGAACTACAAAAGACCCTCAGTAGCCACAGCAATCTTGAAAAGAAGAGCAAAGTTGGAAGTATCACGTTACCCAATATCAAACTATACTACAAAGCTGTAATACAAAAGTGTGATACTGGCATAAAAACAGACACATAGATCAAGAAACAGAATCAAGAGCCCAGAAATAAACCCATGCCAATACAGTCAATTACTCTTTAATAAAGAAGGCAAGAATATACAATGGGATAAAACAGTCTCTTCAATAAATAGTGTTGGGAAAACTGAACAGATATATGCAAAAATGTGAAAGTAGACTACTTTCTCACATCATATACAAAAATAAACTGAAAATGATGAAAGACTTAAATGTAAGACTTGCCTGAAACCATAAAAATCCTAGAAGGAAACATCGATGATAAACTCTTTGTCATTGGTCTTAGCAATAGTTTTTGGATATGTCTCTAGAGTGACAACAGAGGCAAAAATAAACAAATAGGACTACATCACACTAAAAAGTTTTTGTACTGCACATGAAATCTCCAACACAACAAAAAGTCAATCTACTACAAAGGAGATGATATTTGCTAATGACATATTTATAAGGGGTTAATTTCCAAAATATATAAAGAACTCATACATCTCAATGACAAAAACAAAAACCAAACACAGTCCCATTAAATATGGACAGTGGACCCAAAAATACATTTTTCCAAAGAGGACATACAGACATATGTCCAATATGACATGGCCAACAGACATATGAAAAGGTGCTCAACATCACTAATCGTCACGGAAATGCAAATCAATGCCACCTCACAGCTGTCAGAATGGTTATTATCAATAATAAGTCAAATAAGAACAAATGTTATCAAGGACATGGAGAAAAGGGAACCCTTGTGCACTGTTGATGCAATTTTAAGTTGTTGCAGCCACTATGGAAAACAGTATGGATGTTATTCATAAAAATTAAAAATAGAACAATCATATGACTCATCAATCTCATATCTGGGTATTTATCTGAAGAAATCCAAAACACTAAATCAAAAAGATACATGCATCCCTATGTTCATTGCAGCATTATTTACAATAGCCAAGATACGGGAGCAACATAAGTGCCCATTGATAGACCAGTGGGTAAATAAGAAGTCTTACATATATACAACTGAATATTACTCTGCCATAAAAATGAATGAAATCTTACTATTTGCTAAACATGAATGGACCTGGAGGGTATAATGGTAAGTGAAATAAGTTATACAGAGAAAGACAAATACCATATGGTTTCATTTTGTCTAGAATCTAAAAAACAAAATAAATTAACAAACAAAACAGAAACAAACTCATAGATATAGAGAACAAAATGATCTTTGCCAAATGGTAGGGGGCTTGGGAGACTGGTTGAAAAAGGTAAAGGGATTAGATGTACAAATTGTAGTTATAAAATAGTCATGGGGATGTAAAGGGCAACACAGAGAATATAGTCAATAATATTATACTAACTGTATGGTACCAGATGGGTATTAGACTTATTGGGGTGATCATAAAGTATATAAATGCCAGATTACTATGTTGTAATACTGAAACTAATATGAATTTGTCAAATAAAATTAAAAAATAAATTATAAAAGTCCACATGAATGTCTATTACAAATATTTATTCAAAATATTTCCCTGATATTACAACATGCAATATCCTTTAAAAATTGTTCCTCATCAAAAAATGTCTGTTCTTGTTATTCAGAGTATGACCTTGGAAAGTGATGGCTCACCTTGCTAGTTAGTTGTGCGTTCTCTGGTGTCAGTTGTTCATGGTCTCTTCGTGGGTATTAAAATTATGGGAACAATCTTGAAGCTGTCTTGGTTAAAATGTAAGCATTTTCTGATTGGGCCTGTCCCATGGTCTTTTTCAGCCTGGGTTTCTTCATCTGCAAAATTGGTAAAGTAATATTTATGTCATAGAGGTCATTCGAGGTTTAATTCAGTTGAGAATATTTTGTTTGTATGATTTCTGACTTTCTATAGATATTTCTTCTCAAAAACTAATCACAACAATACTGTTTCATTTCCCAGTGCTTTCCAGGTTTTGAAACACTCCCATGGATTTCTCTTTGGGAAATTCATTATTGCCATGTCCAAAAGGCAGGGTTTTCTTTGGTTTTGTCTTTAATGTTCCTCTTCTTTTCTGAAGAGAGAACTTAGCCGAGTTTCAGTGGGGTTAAGCATCTCATGCTATGTCACATGTTTAATAAAGTAGCAGACGTGGGGCTAGAACCAGACTCTGACTGCTAGTCACTTCTGACAGGGTCAGAAACTCAGTGTTGTGTTGGACCCAGCTGATATTGGAAATAAGTTATGTTTGAACCCATTGGGAGAAGTGGGAACATTCTACATGAAGCATATGGGAAATGCAGAGCCACCACTGGACTCCAGCCAGCTGTTCACAAGGGGGATTTCTGGTCCAGTGTGTTAAGAGCTGCTGTTTTTTTCCTTAAGAGACAACAGAAATTCAGACTTTTATATAAAAATATTGACATGTACTGAAAAGGAACAAAGACATAGACCAGTGAACACCAAGTGGTACCAGCACTTTATTCTTCTGTGTTGCAGTCTGTGGCTGTGAGGTGCTCCTTTTCCCTGGGTTTGGATTATATACGTTCTGATTGATAGAGATTGTAAGGTGCTTTAGGGTAGGGGCTATATCACCATTATTGTTGCATCCCCAAAGTATAACAAGGTGCCTGATAGTACACAGTATGCTAGTACATGTTTTTAATTAAAGAACAGCAACACCAGACCAAAAGTTTCCCACAAAATGCATTTTGGGACCTGAATTAGCACATAGGTCAGCAATGAGTCATTGTTCTACTCCGAAATGCTGAGAAATGCGTTGTAAATATTGTCAGGTACTATTTCTATTATTGTTTCTCAAATGGCAAGTTTAGGAGAAGTAAAATTAGAGTGACATTTTTATCTGTTTTATGAATTACTGAAAACATTAATCATACTAAATATAGTATATGCCAAATATTTTTATCAAGTTAACTTTTAGTGACTTTGGTATCTAAATGCTCATAACTTTCAGGCATAGTGGTATTTAAAAATGATAACTTTATTCAAGGGAATCTAAATTCAAGTATGCTTGTACTTAAATATAGATTCATTAAAAAAACATTTCGAGGGATATGGCACTTTGGTTGTTGTTGGTTGTATATATGTAGATGTGTTGTTATGGATGTAAACACATAATTGCAAAATGTTTAGAAATACTTTACCTACTGATTTACAGACAACATGATTTTTCATGGCTGAAGTCTTGGCCTTTATTTTTCTTTAAACAATAAAATAAAAGCAATAGTACTTAGGTTGGGTCCTCATAACATAACAAAAATTCACAATAAAGACCAAAATCATGAGTGTGAATGATAGGAATTGTGATCGTTTGTCCCATTTATGATTGGTTTTAAAAGGCAGAGATCTAGTTTAATGTATTATTTTATTCCACCCTTAGAACATGTCATCATTCCCATTTTAATTAACAAGATTAACAGTTAGAGAAGCACTTACCTGGAAACCTGCCTTGCACCACACCGTGCATCCAGTCTTTCTGCTGAAAGCAAAACAACACAATTTTCCTCCAACCATCCCATCACACTCTGACTTCAAGTTCAGCTTCACAATTAAATAACTTGTCAACTTTGAATTAGCAATGAACAGCAACTCAAAATCTGTAGAGCTTATAAGCAAGTTAGAAGTGATGCTTAGAATGATTACATTCCTAAGCTCACAATTATCACAGCTCAGAACTAATTTCTATGCCTTAAGTAAAACCAAAAGCACTACACAAAGCACTTCATTTTCTGGGAAGGTTAAATTAAAATTAAAATGTTCAGTGGAAAGTCATCCTCTTTAAAATGTATTTCCTCAGAACCACTTACTTGAGGAAGGAGTTGCTACTGTATTTTTAATTTTTCAGGTGAAAATCCCTTTACTCCCTACACTAGACAGAGAGGCCACTAGTATTTTTTTAAAGTATGATATTTCAAAAATTATTCTGCAAGGCAGTTCTTCCAGGTTTACAGATTGTACACATTTATACAATAAGGTATTTTATTAACCCAAATGGGTAGCAGAGAGTGCTTGAAACAAACAGACTGTATTCCAGAGAGACCTAAAGTAGCCAGGGAATAATAGCCAGAGTAGCACCTTGGATTATGTCACCTATCTCCTGAAGAGTTCAAGTACTTTTTGCAGGTCTCTTGAAACATTTTACATAACATTCATATCAGGGTCTGAGAGAGGGATTGGAGGGGAAGGGAAGAAGCAGGGTGTATAGAGACTGACTCCTGGGACCCCCGTAGCCCAGGCAATTGTGTTCTTGCTGCATGCGGAGTGAAGAGGAGGGAGAAGTAAATCTCTCTTTCCAGCTTTAGCGGTTCAAATGTTTTGGGACTGGTGGGAAATTCATCTGAAAACTCCATTAACTTTTAACTTTTATATGGTAGGAGTCTAAACAGTTACCTTGCTGACCTGCTCGGCAGCAGATGTATTAATTATTTTCCCATGGGCTCTTCCTGATATGAGTGCCTTTAAAATTTTTTCTAAACATATAAAAACTTGAATTTCTATATTCTTTTTAAAAATTGGAAAATCTGGCAACATTGTACCATTATTATCTCCTTATGGCAACAATAGGCTAGACCTGAGCTGGAGCTGTGTGGTTTAGGTGGGGTATATGTTCCCCACTTAACCACACACATACCCACATACCTGGTTTCACTCATTCTCACAACTCTCTAGCTCTGAAATACTTTTGGGCTTGCAATTCTTGTCCCATAAGCTTGCTGGAGTGATTTTATTTATTCATTTCTCCCTTGGTCTCCAAGCTCAGATTTCCAATTGCTTAATGGGCATTTGTATCTCAATGTCCCTCCAGCTCCTGGCTCAACATGTTCAATGCCAAAATCTTTTTTATTCTTTCAGTGCTCAATGATATTTTAAGGATTAATCTATATTATCTAATTTAATTTTACAAATGAGAAAGCTGAGGGTAGGGGCAGAATGCAGATTAGGATGGTCTGATTTCAAAGTTAATATTCAGTCTCATTTCTGTTTATGGAGGATAAGGGACTGTGCCATGCTTTTTCTTTCTTTTATTTTTGCAATGTACTTAAGAAAGTATAAGCATAATGAAACATAATGTACTTGATGATTATATTGCTACCTTGCTTACATTCTCTATTCTTGAAGACATACAAAACATTCTATATGCATTGTTAGGATTCTAGTTCCCCATTTCCACAAGGAGAGAATCTTAGCCTTGATAGCAATTCAGAATGGTCTAGATCACAGGTGGCAAACACAAGGCTCACTGGCCGAATCCGGCCCTTCACTTTGTTTAATCTGGCCCCATACCTTGTTTCTACCCCGAGGCAGTGCTGAACTTCTTGCCCCTAGTTAAGGAGTAGTTACATTCATGTAGTCCTAAAATTACATTCAGCCCTTTGAAGGCAACCACAAGGCTGATGTTGCCCCCAGTGAAAATGAGTTTAACACCCCTGGTCTAGATCTGTGCCGTCTAAATGAAAGACAATGTGAGTCACATACGTAATTTTAAAAGTCACATTAAAAAATGTAAAAAAAAAGAATTAATTTTAATAATGTATTTTATTTAACTCCATATATCCAAAATATTATTTAAATATGTAATTAATATTTAAAAATTACTGAGATGTATTTTACATTCTTTTTTTGGTATTAAGTCTTTATAATCCTGTGTATATTTACTACAACATAGCTCATCCAGACTCATTGCATTTCAGTTGCCAAATAGACACAGGTGGCTAAGGCTACCATAAGGGACTGCCCAGGGTTGTATCGTTGGCCTTCCACAGAGAGTGAGGCAAAGGGATGTGGTTCCTGTGGTGGCCGAGGCAGAACTCAAAATTCCTAAGCCCTGGTTTAAAAGTCTTCCTGCAACTGATGCTACTATGAGCCTTGGGATGTGCAAAGAAAGAAAGTTTTGGAATGAATTATTTATTCCTTTTTTATGGATATAGCTGCTCCATATTTGGTAGACAAAAGAGTTGGTGTAATTTTTGTATTTCTTTCCTGCTTTTAGTGCAATTCTAGTGTTTTAATGGGGGGAGTTAGGGATATGATTTCACAGAAAAGTGTTTTATATCCTAGGGTAGTTTGTATTCCCTTGCTGGCCTGAGGAGAGAATGTAAGGCCAAATCAATTCACTTCTAGAAGAATTTACCATCAGGTGTAGCAAGTGAACACACAGAAAGGACCTGTAACACCGTTGGGAATATGAGAGCTTCAGTGAAGAAGCAACTAAAGAACAATGCTGTAAAGTGTACAATAAAGACACTAAAGTAGTTTCAGGCAGTGCCAAATGGATGGCCTGAGTCCAGAATGAAAGTTTGTCTGGTTGAAGGGCTAGTAACTATGATTTGTAATACCCAGAGATTCAGACTAAAGGCAATCAATTATGCATGGTCTGTTATTACTTTGTGAAAACTGGTCCTGAACTGTTTTATTATTTGATAGTGTTTTTCCAGGAAAATAAGGTTCTTTTTGCTAACATTTTTCACTGAGATAGATGCAGAAGAACTCTCAAGTGTTCTAGTGAGTGTGTATTTTTTTTTTCTAGCTAGTCTACCAAAATGAATTTCAGGTCATGATGATATGGTCATAAAAACTTGCCTTGGGCACATTTTTGGCTGATTTTAACTGAAAAGCAGTTTTTTAAAATGTCACATGCTGAGATTTAATGACTTGCATTGTGTGTTGGGGTACTCTATCAGGAAAATGAAATAATTCCATTTGGATTCTATTCCTATGTGTGAAGCCCTATGAGTTTCCCTCATTAAAATGCCAAAAAGTGCTGTTTAAACATATGCTCTGCATTTCAGTTGTTCTGCAGCCTCCTGTTATTGTTTTTACTCTTTATAAAGCACCCAGGTACCTGAGGTATATTTCTAATGTAGAAAGAAGTGACCCTGCCTCCTTGAGCTTTTATTTAGTGCAGAAAAAAATTCAGCACAAATGAAAGGCAAGGCGCTAAGCAGGTCTCAGCAATCGCTGGAGTGGGTTTTGAGAAGTTGGTCGTGGCTACAGTTTGACATGCTTCCCAGTTGTCCTGCTACTAAGCTGACTTTATCTGTTTCCACGGTTAATTGCCTTCCCTGTGGCTGATAGTATGGGCAGACTGTTTAATAGAGAAAGGGGGACACAGCCTTGGATATTAACAAGCTCCTGGATGTATCTCAGGGTAGAGTTTTCCTTAAAAGTGAGCCATTTATTTATTTATTAAACTAACTGTGATCTCCTGAAATGATATATTAAAAATTAATCATTATGATATAACATAGTAAAAGTTTATAAAATATGCTAATCTTAAGTTTACAGTTCAAGCTTTAAACTTGAGATTTTCTCTCCAGGTAACTACCATCTAGATCAAGTTATAAAACATTTTTAAGTACCCCAACAGGCTCCTTTGTGCCTCTTCCAAAAGTTTTCCAAACATACTCCCTTAAGAGGTACCTATTATTTTGATATCAACATCAGTTAGTTTACCTGTTCTTGAACTTCATATAAATGGAATCACACAGCATGCAGTCTCTCCTTTCTACCTTCTTTTAGTGAGTATATTTGTAAGATGCATCTATGTTATTGGGAATGCCAGTAGCTTATTCTTTTTTCATTTCCATGGAGTATTTCATTGCATAAACACACCACATTTTATTGATCCATGCACCTGTTCCTGCACCTTTGAAGTGTTTCCAGTTTTTCAAATTTATATTTGATCCAGATTCTACCAAGCTCAGGACATTAAAAGGGTGGCCCTTATCCAGGGACCTGGAACACAGAGATACTCTCTGCTGATGAAAAACTTTATCCTGTCTCTAGTAGGTTTGCATTTTACCCTAAATAATCTGGTTAATTGTTTAGTCCTTCCCCTCATCCTTCCCTCTCATCTTCCTAATATTAAAATATTACTAATAATAGCTATTACTCCCTGAACTTGTATGATGGGCCAGGTACTAGTGCTACTCTGTATTATGTGTAATGTCTCATTTTGTTCTCACCAAGGTGCTGTGAGGAATTATCATCACAGATTTTATGTAGAGAAACTGAAACTTTAGTAAATTAAATGGAATCCCTAAGATCACAGAACATATTAACGCCTGAGCAATGATTCAAATCTAGATTTTTTGACTCTCAATCTGTTCTTAATCACTATACATAATGACAGGGAGGGCCTTAGGGTCTGTGAGAACAGACATCTTTGAATGAAACACAATTCTGTCCATTTTCTTTCCCCATGACCAAAAAGTAGCTGTAATTTTTAACGTATCAGAACTCATCATTCCCTGGTTTCAAACCCTCAATAACAATGCTTGTCATTAGTATAAAATCTGAAGTCCACACCATGGTCTGCAGGGCCCTGACCTGGTCTGCTCCCGCCTCCCTCCCAGACCTCATCTCCCATCTACCACCCCTCCCTCAACACCCTCTAGTCACATTGGACTTCACTCATTCTTGAGCAATCCAGGCTTGATCCTGTCCTTGGACCTTTGTGCTTTTCCATTCCTTTCATCTAGAACACCCTTCAGATCTTTGCAGGGCTGGCACCTTCTTGTCATTCAGCTCCCAGCTCAAATGTTACCTTCCAGAGTCCTTTTTAGTCCACACATTAGGAAGGACCTCCTGCTCTGTCTCATTGCCCTCCTAGCACTTGTTAGTCCCAAACTTCTTTTATTCATTTAATGGATTCATTATTTATTGTCTGTTTTACTCAACTGTCTTGTTCACTGAGAGGTCCTCAGCTCCTAGAAAAGTTCCTGGCATTTGATAGGTACTCAACCAGTAATGACTGAATGAAGAAAGAAATGGGCAAATGTGTATTTCTAAGATTTCTGGAGGCTTTATAGGATAATTCCTTACATATTTTATTAAAAAACCCAAAACTTTATTTCAAAAATATGACCTTATATGCTGCGGGTCCAATCTGCACATGATAAAATGAAGGGGGAAGGGAGCTGGACACATTAGTTTGTGTGAGGTAACATGCTTGTAATCTCAGAAATTGATTTCTGGCAATAAAAAAATTTCCCAAATATCAGAATTAACCATACAATCCTGGAAAGTGGTTCTTTTCTTGTTATCTATTGTTTGTTTATTGTTCATTATGAAATTCTAGAATTCTGTCTTATATGTTCAGCCAGAGTATAGCATGTGACACAAATCATAAAAATTAACATTGTGTTTATACTTGGGTTCAAAAACAAGGCATCTCACAAGAAAAGCATATCTAGATGCTCTCTAATCACTGCCACCCCGTCCTAATATGACAAGCCTTGGAATCATTACTGATCCTTTGTTCTACTCAGTGTGTGGGATTAACATGGATAGCTTTAGTCATAAGCTGCCGCTATCCTCAGCTGCTGGTTTACCATTTGGAAGGCTGCAGGCCAATTTCTGTAAATTCACAGGCACCACTCTCCTAGCTGTTGCTGAATCAGTAGGGAGTTTTTAATTTAAATGTCTTCAGTTCATGGATATAGATTAAAATTCCGAGGCCCCAAGCAACCTTTGTCGAAGGGACTTGCAAGCCATTGCTCCTAGAATATTGTATGCCAGGCACCCTGGGGCATGCACTAGAGTTGTGTGTGTGATGGGCAGAGCTGGGACTTTTGTACCTTGTGGAGGAAAGAAGAACATGCTAGGAGAAATACAACTGCATTGTTGGGGTAAGGCGTGGTGAAGGATTGTGTCTCTGCAAGCCTAGGAGGAATCTCTCATCACCCCCCATCAAATCGCACCCCTTGCCTCTGATTCAAGTCTGCATGTTCATGTCTTCCTCCCACCTCCGGCTTTTATTGATACTCTACCTCCAGGCAGTGCACAAATGCAAACTCCTGTTTATATCTCTGAGTAATGATGTTAATTCCAATACCCAGGGATAATGCATCACTTATTAAACTCTGTAGCAATAACAATTAGATGGTAATCCAAAGGGAAACTAAAAAGGTCAATAAGTACCCTGGTCCGCTTCAGCAACAATGGTCAGAGTTAAATAAAAATAGAGCTTTCCTGGATAACAGTGGGGAGGTCGTTAAGAGCCTAAACTGCCTACTTGCTGTGTGATCTTTGAAGAGTTACTTAACCTCTCTAAACTTCAGGTGACATATCTGTCAACTGAGAATAATTTTCCCTACCTTCTAGAGTTGTTGCGAAAGTTAATTGAGAGATATATGCAGAGTCCTCAGCTGACTAACTCATATGAAGTAAGAGCTTGATTGAAGAGTCTTCGTAATAAGATCTCTTACTAAGAACTGTGTTGTCCTCTGTGCGTGCTGTGTTGCGCTGTGCATGCACTATGTAACAAACGCAGTAAAGACACCTTAAAATACAGGTGCTTCCTTCCAATCCTACTGGTGGATATGCAAACCAAAGACTTCAGTAAATAAGCCTATGTCATATCTCTACCTAATCACCAAATTAGCTGGAATTCCTTTTAAAAAGTCATGCCCATTTGAAAAAACTGTTGTCAGGTATCACTTAGAAGCATGATTGTACTCTAGAGCTTGAGGCAGTTGGCTGAGGAAATCAATGTTAATATGGAGAATGATTTTAAGACTGACTCATGATTATCTATCTTTGCTCTTCAAAGTTCTTCAGAGACATTATTTTCTATTCATCTATTAGATTTCAAAACAAGTTTACTGGAAGCATTCAAAGAATTATATATAAGATAGGATTTTAAAATGTTGAAATTTGTTGTCATAAGAAAACTTAGAGGAATTGTCAAGACGACAGAGGAGTGAATGGAAGTCACACTAACCTACTCACAGGACCAGTCTGGAATTACAACTAAATTGTGGAGAAATTGCCTGGAATAAACAAATGAACAACAGCGAGAAGTCTTATAACCTCTGAAAGACAGAAGGATCAGCTTCAGCACAATCTGACTGGTCAGGAGTGCTGTGGAGACTTGATAAGGCTGGCTGGTTGTCCACAGGCGGCAGCACCAGAGGAATAATTAAGCAGCCAGTTGGATCCCCCTGAGAAGAGTGTGGTGTACACCCTAAGCTGGGGTTCCCTAGCCTAGAGCACCAGAGCCCAAAAAGTTCACAGATAACAACCAGCAGTGAAAAGCAGCAGGGTCGCTCTCTGATAGAGACACTCAGCTGGAGACTCAAAGAGCCATTTAAAGAGCCAACACACAAATTTCCATTTGTAGCCATTTACCCTGGGCTCCAGCAAAGGTGGGGGCAGAGTGGGCTAGAGAAGCCTGAGGAGAGACTGGGGATGGAAGCTTTGGGGAGAGAACTGAGAGTAGATGCCAGGATCCCAGTGGTGCTGAGTCATCCCCCATATGGCAGCAGCCATCATGCTCAGGTAGACCACTCCCCTCCAAGCAGCAGCAGCCTGAGGGGAAACAATAGCTCTTCACCCAGCAGGGACACTGCCCTGGCCCTGAGGAGATTAAGCCTAACTGCTGAATGCAGAGTGACTAGATTAACAACTGAAGAAGTCAGCCCCAGACAGTAGCCACAGTAGATCCCTGGCAAAGAGGGGGAGGGGTTGAGTAGACTAGAGATGCTTGAGGAGAGACTGGAGACAGAGGCTTTGGTGAGAGAACTAGGAGAGTAGACGCTGGGACACTAGTGCTGAGACATCACCCTTACAGCAGCAGCCATACTGCTGAGGCAGACCACTCTCCTTCAAGCAGCAGCAGCCTGAGGGGAAACAATAGCCCTGACCCCAGAAGGGATTCTGCCCTGCCCTATGGTGCTTAAACCTGACTGCTAAGTGCAGAGTGACTAGCTTAACAACTAAAGGAGAAGCCACAGACATTAGATCCCTGGAAGTCTTGAACTGGCTGCCTAAGGTCAGATGGGGTCAACATCTGACATCACCAGAGGCAGATCCAGAAAGAAAAAAACAGTGATAAGTACTAAAGGCTACCAAGACAAAATCCGTGGTCTTCTCCATGATTTGTGATATTTTCTTTCCTGCATAGCTTTTCAACATTCATTTTTTATCCAATAAGTTTGTGCATATTAAGTCACTAGATTTTATACTATAGCTTATTTCTATCCTTTCTTATAATAATCTTAATCTCTTTATACCCTTGTTAATACTAGTTCATTTGTTGTTGATTGTGGGATTTTGTTGGGGAGGATTATTTTTATGGATGTTGGTTTGTTTCCTGGGCTTTGTGGTTTTGTTCTGGTAGCACCTGCACAACAGCATCCAAGATGTTGTGGGCAAGTGACTCTCAGTCAGCCATCTAGGGGAAAGGACCCTCTAAAGAATGACCCAACAACAATGAAAACCCAATTACATCCAGAGACCCAATATAAACAGCATAAAGGGCATCACAAGAACATCAAGTGTAGGAGATCAAGGAGACTGTACCAGTGAATCTCATAGGTCTCCTACCATAGTAGTTCATACCACAAAGACATGGAGTCAAAACAGATCAATTCAAGAAGCAGAAGCAAATAAGAAGAGTCCCACAAATAATAGGAAGAAAAAGAAACAATACCAAATTGAAAGGAAAGGAGGAATCCTCAGAAAGAGTGCTAAATGAAATAGAGTCAAGTAAACATCAGGTACTGAGTTCAAAACAATGGTTATAAGGAAGCTCAATGAGCTCAGTGAGAATTACAAAAAACTACAGGGAAGCTATGAGGAGCTTACTGCAAACTATATCAGCATGAAAAATGACATAGAAACTACGAACAAGAGCCAAGAGGAAATGAAGATTACAATTTCTGAACTGAAGAACACAGTAGAAGGAATCAAAAGTAGGCTAGATGAACCAAAGGATCGAATCAGTGAGCTGGAGGAAAAGGTAGAAAAAAAAACTCCCAGAAAGAGCAAGAAAAGGAAAAAAGACTCAAAAAGAACAAAGAGGTGTTAAGGGAATTGCAGGAAAACATGAATCATAATAATATCTATATAGTAGGGATACCAGAAGGAGAAGAGGAGGAGCAAGGATAGAAAACCTGTTTGAAAAAGTAGTGATGGAAAACTTTCCTAATTTGATGAGAGAAAAAGTCACACAAGTCCAGGAAGCACAGAGAGTCCCAATCAAGAGGAACACAAACAGGCCTACTTCAAGACACATCATAATTAAAATGGCAAAATTCCAAGACAAAGAGAGAATCTTAAAGGCAGCAAGGGAGAAATAGAAAGTAACATATAAGTGAGACCCCATAAGGCTAGCAGCTGACTTTGAAACAGAAACATTAGAAGCCAGAAGGGAATGGCAAGAAATATTCCAAGTGATGAAAAGCAAAGGCATACAACCAAGGCTACTCTACGCAGCAAGGACAAACTAAGGCTGAAAGAATAAACCCCCATCAAACCAGCATTGCAAGATATGCCAAAGGGACTGCTTTAAGAAGATGAAGAAAAAGAGTGAGAGAGAGAGGAACACAGGTGCAAAGAGGTAAAATGGCAATGAATAAGTACCTATCAATAATAACCCTGCATGTAAGTGGATGAAATACTCCAATCAAAAGACATAGGGTAGTGGAATAGATAAGAAAACATGACCCACACATATGCTACCTACAGTAGACCCACTTTAGAACCAAACACCTACACAGACAAAAGTGAAGAGTTGGAAAAAAATATTCCAAGTAAATGGACAGGAAAAAAAAAAGCCTGGGTAGCAGACAAAGTAGACTTCACAACAAGGCAATATCAGACAAAATAGACTTCAAAAAAAGGCCATAAAAAGAGATATAGAAGAACATTTCATAATACTCAAGGGAAGAATCCATTAAGAAGACATATATAGTGTAAACATATATGCACCAAACATAGGAGCACCCAAACATATAAGAAAATCTTGGAGGACTTCAAGAAAGATAGACAGCAACACACTTATAGTAGGGGATTTTAACGCCCCACTGTCAACAATGGATAGATCTTCCAAACAAAATATCAACAAGGATATTATGGAACTGAACAACTCATTAGATCAAATGTACTTAACTGATTATATCTGAACCTTTCATCTCAAAGAAGCAAAGTACACACTCTTTTCCAGTGCACATGGAAGATTTTCAAAGATCAACCACATGATAGGACACAAAACAAGCCTCAACAAATTCAAGAAAATTGAAATCATATCAAGCACTTTCTGACCACAAGGGCTTGAAACTGGAAACCAACCTCAAGGAAAAAACAAAAACATTCAAACTCATGGAAACTGAATAGCATGCTATTAAACAATCATGATTAATAATGACATGAAGGAAGAAATCAAAAAGTTTCTGGAAACAAATGAAAATGAACACACAAGAGTCCAAAATCTATGGGCCACAGCAAAGGCAGTCCTGAGAGGGAAGTTCATAGCAATACAGGCCTACCTAAAAAAGAAAGAAACATTTCAAATAAACAACCTAATCCTGCATATACAAGAACTGGAAGAACCACAACAAACCCCAGAGCAAGTAGAAGGAAGGAAATAATCAAGATCAAAGAAGAATTAAATGACATAGAGGCCAAAAGAACAATTCAAAGGATCAGTAAATCCAGGAGCTGGCTCTTTTCTTTGAAAGATAAACAAAATTGACAAGCCATTAACCAGACTCATCAATAAAAAAAGGGAGAGGAGCCAAGAAAAAAAAATCAGAAATGAAACAGGAGAAATTACATTGGATACCACAGAAATACAAAAGATTGTAAGAAATTACTGTGAACAAATATATGCCAAGAAATGTGAAAATCTGGGTGAAATGAATAAATTTCTAGAAAAATGTAATCTTCCAACACTAAATGAAAAAGAAGAAGCCTGAACAACTAATAACAGTTAGTGAAATTGAAACAGTAATAAAAACACCCCTCCCCCAAAGCCCTGGATGGAACTTTTTTTCTTTTTTCTTTTTTTGATATATTTATTGATTATGCTATTACAGTTGTCCCATTTCCACCCCTTCACTCAACTCCATTCTGTCCACCCCTTCCCTCCCACATTCACCCCCTATAGTTCGTGTCCATGGGTCATACTTACAAGTTCTTTGGCTTCTACATTTCCTACACTATTCTTACCCTCCCCCTGTCTATTTTCTACCTATCATTTATGCTATTTATTCTGTGTACCTTTCCCCCCTCTCTCCCCCTCCCCATCCCCTATTGATAACCCTCCATGTGATCTCCATCTCTGTGGTTCTGTTTCTGTTCTAGTTGTTTGCTTAGTTTTCTTTTGTTTTGGTTTTAGGTGTGATTGTTAATAACTGTGAGTTTGCTGTCACTTTTACTGTTCATATGTTTTATCTTCTTTTTCTTAGATATGTCCCTTTAACATTTCATATAATAAGGGCTTGGTGATGATGAACTCCTTTAACTTGACCTTAAATGAGAAGCACTTTATCTGCCCTTTCATTCTAAATGATAGCTTTGCTGGATAGAGCAATCTTGGATGTAGGCCCTTGCCTTTCATGACTTGGAATACTTCTTGCCAGTCCCTTCTTGCCTGTAAGGTCTCTTTGGAGAAATCAGCTGACACTCTTATGGGAACCCCTTTGTAGGTAACTGTGTCCTTTTCTCTTGCTGCTTCTAGGATTCTCTCCTTCTGTTTCATCTTGGCTAATGTAATTATGATGTGCCTTGGTGTGTTCCTCCTTGGGTCCAGCTTCTTTGGGACTCTCTGAGCTTCCTGGACTTCCTGGAAGTCTATTTCCTTTGCCAGACTGGGGAAGTTCTCCTTCATTATTTGTTCAAATAAGTTTTCAATTTTTTGTTCTTCCTCTTCTCCTTCTGGCACCCCTATAATTCGGATGTTGGAACGCTTTAAGATGTCCTGGAGGTTCCTAAGCCTCTCCTCATTTTTTTGAATTCTTGTTTCTTCATTCTTTTCTGGTTGGATGTTTCTTTCTTCCTTCTGGTCCACACCGTTGATTTGAGTCCCAGTTTCCTTCACCTCACTATTGGTTCCCTGTACATTTTCCTTTGTTTCTCTTAGCATAAGCTTCATTTTTTCATCTAGTTTTTGAACAAATTCAACCAATTCTGTGAGCGTCTTAATAACCAGTTTTGAACTGTGCATCCGATAGGTTGGCTATCTCTTCCTCGCTTAGTTGTATTTTTCCTGGAGCTTTGAAGTATTTTGTCATTTGGGCCATTTTTTTTTTTTTGTCTTGGTGACTCTGTTACTTAAAGGGGCAGAGCTTTAAGTGTTCCCTGGGGCGGGGTAACGTTGGTTGCTGGGCTGTGATGCTGTATGTGGGGGAGGGGCCAAGAGGGATTAATGGCGCCCGCTCCACTCTCCACCGGATTTCAGTCACTCCCTCTGCTACCCACAATCAATTTGGGCCCCTCTGGTGCTGGTTCCGGAGTGGGTGGGCCTGTGCACGCTCTAGGTCCCTGTGGGTCTCTCCAACAACCTCTCCTGTGAGGCTGGGAGTCTCTCCTGCTGCCTCCCCAACCCCCACGGGCTCTTTCAATCATAGGTTTGAGGCTTTATTTCCCCGCGCTTGAGCCCTGGGTTAAGTGGTCTGCCTCGCTCCCCTCCGTTTGTCCCAGTTAATCTGTGCACGAGTGTGGGGCTGTGGGGTACTACCTGCCGCTCTGGTGTCCCATTCTCCTCCACTCTGAGTCGGGCCCTCTTGGTTTATCTGTGTGCGAATGTGGGGTTGCAGTGTCTGCTAGTCGTCAGACTGCCTGCGCTGTGCGTCCCACACTCCTCCAGTCTCGGTCCTGCCACGGCCACTGGAGTCCTCTGCGCCCTGGTGCGAATCTCCGCCCCTCCTACTGGTCTGGATGTATGCCTCTCCTTTATCTACTTAGTGTTGGACTTCCCTGCTGTTCGATTTTCTGTCAGTTCCGGTTGTGCAAGGAGGCGCAGTGCGTCTATCTACACCGCCATCTTGGTTCTCCTGGATTGAACATTTTCAAAGGAGAATTTACAAAACATTTAAGGAAGAGCTAACTCCTATTCTTCTTAGACTATTCCAAGAAATCCAAGAAGAGGGAAGACTCCCAAACTCCTTTTATGAAGCCAGTATCATTGTAATTCCAAAACCAGGTAAAGACGCAACAAAGAAAAAAAAAAAAAACTACAGGCAAATATCACTGGTGATCATAGACACTAAAATCCTCAACAAAATATTGGTAAACCTCATCCATCAATAAATTAAAAAGGCCATACACCATGATCAAGTGGATTCATCTCAAGGGTTGCAAGGATAGTACAATATTCACAAATCAATAAAAGTTAATACATCACATAAACCAAAGGAAAGACAAAAATATGTGATCATGTCAATAAATGCAGAAAAAGCATTTGATAAGGTACAGCACCCATTTACGATAAAAACACTCAGCTAAGTGAGAAAGGAGGGAGCACATCTCAACATAATAAAGGCCATGTATGAGAAACCTACAGCCAACATCAGACTCAATGGACAGAAACTAAAAGCTTTCCCACTAAGATCAGGAACAAGACAAAGATGTAAGCTTTCAACGCTCCTATTCAACATAGTGTTGGAAGTCTTAGTCACAGCAATCAGGCAAGAAAAAGAAATAAAAGGCATCCATGTTGGAAAGGAGGAAGTAAAACTGTCACTGTTTGCAGATGATATGATACCGTCCATAGAAAACCCTATAGACTCCACCAAAAAACTACTCAACCTAATAAGTTAATTTGGCAAAACAGCAGGATTCAAAGCCAGTACTCAGAAATTGAAGACGTTTCTATACACCACCAACAAAATATCAAAATCAGAAATCAGGAAAATAACCCCATTTGCTACCGCAACAAGAAAAATAAAGTACCTATGAATAAACCTTACCAAAGAGGTAAAAGACATGTACTCAGAAAACTACACAACACTAAAGAAAGAAATTAAGGAAGACACAAATAAATGGAAGCATATACCGTGTTCATGGGTCAGAAGAATTAACATTATCAAGATGTCCATATTACCCAAAGCTATTTGTAGATTCAATGCAATCCATTTAAAGTACCAATGACATATTTCACAGATATAGAACAAACATTTCAAAAATTTATATGGAACCATAATTGATCCTAAATTAGCCACAGCAATTTTGAGAAAGAAGAACAAAGTGGGAGGGATCACAATACCTGACATCAAACTATATCACAAGGCCACTGTAATCAAAACAGTCTGGTACTGGCATAAGAACAGACACATAGATCAAGGGAACAGAATAGAGAGCCCAGAAATAAACCCATGTCTCTATGGCCAATAAATATTTCACAAAAGGGACAGGAGCATAAAATAGAGTAAAAATAGCCTCTTCAACAAATGGTGTTGGAAGATCTAGACAGCTACATATAAAAAAATGAAACTAGACCACCAACTTACACCATACACAAAAATAAACTCAAGATGGATAAACGACTTAAATATAAGTCATGACACCATAGAAGTCCTAGAGGAAAACATAGGTAGTAAAATTTCAGATATCCCGTGCAGCGGTATTTTCATTGACATATCTCCTAAGGCAAGGGATATAAAGGAAAGAATAAACAAATGAAACTATATTAAATTAAATGGCTTATGCATGGCTAAAGAAAACATCATCAAAATGAAAAGGGAACCAACCGTATGGGAAAATATATTTGCCAATGATACCTTGGACAAGTGTTTGAGCTCCAAAATATATACAGAACTCACATGACTTCACACCAGGCAGACAAACAATCCAATTAAAAAAGGAGCAAAGGATCTGAACAGACACTTTTCCAAGGAGGACATACAGAGGGCCCAGAGACATATGAAAGGATGCTCAGCATCACTGGCCATCATGGAGATGCAAATTAAAACCACAATGAGATACCACTTCACACCGGTCAGAATTACCATCATAAACAAATCAACGAACAATAAGTGCTGATGAGGCTGTGGAGAAAAAGGAACCCTAGTACACTGGTGGTAGGAATGCAGACTGGTGCAGCCACTGTGGAAGCAGTATGGAATTTCCTCAGAAAACTAAAAATGGAACTGCCTTTTCACCCGCCTATTCCGCTACTGGGATTATACCCTAAGAACCCTGAAACACCAATCCAAAAGAACCTATGCACCCCAATGTTCATAGCAGCACAATTTATAATAGCCAGGTGCTGGAAACAGCCTAAGTGCCCATCAGTAAATGAGTGAACCCAAAAACTATGGTACATTTACACAATGGAATACTATGCAGCAGAATGAAAGAAGGAGCTCCTCCCCTTCCCTGCAGCATGGATTGAACTGGAGAGCTTTATGCTAATCAAAATAAGCCAGGTGGTGAAAGACAAATATTATATGATCTCACCTCTAAGTGGGACCCAGCAAGCAAAACAAAGAAGCAAGCAAAATATAACCAGAGATACTAAAATAAAGAACAAACTGATAATAACTAGAGGGGATGTGGGAAGGGTATAACAGGGAAAAGAAGGGGAAGGATCATTAAGGAACATGTATAAAGGACCCATGACAAAGCCAAATGAAGGAAGGATTGAGGGTGGCAGGTGAGGGTGGGTGGGCAAAGTGGTGGTGGGAAAATGGAGACAACTGTACTTGAACAACAATTTAAAAAATGCAAAAAAAATAAAAAACCACCCCAAAACAAAACAAGAAAGAAAACTTAACCACAATGTTAGCAAAATAAAAATCTATTTAACACAGAAGCAATCTTACTTAAAAAAACAAAGGATATGTGGATAAGCATTAAAAAGAACCAATTTTTGTAAAATTAGCTTAAAATTGTATATCTTTTCTAAGTAAAGCAAGTTTAGGTAACTGTTAAAAAAAGAATAATTATACTGTAAGCAATGCATTGAACTTAAGATTCTCAAGGTTCTCTTCAATACAGTAAGTTTCTTAAAGAGGAGCCTCCTTTCTAGAAAGTTGTCTTGAACCAGGAGACTTAAGATGCAAAATGCTGAATGACTGAGCTCAACCAAATGTGTTAGCTTGTCCCTATCCACCTTGTCCATGTAGAACGTCTTCGAAGAGTTCTCAATGCTCCCAATCCCTCCCTTGCTACTCCACCTTCATGTGTGTTGATCACTTCCTGGAAAATTCTTTCCCCTTTCTTGTTGCCAGTCAGCTCTCACTCACCAGCCAGATCTCAGATGGAATATGTCTCCCCTGAAGAACCTCTTGGTCCTCCAGATTTGTCCCATGCTTTGTTCTATGTCCCGACTTCTCCTAGAATGCCTTCATTTCATTCTTCCTTTCATACTTAATTATTCACAATTATTTGTTCAATGTCTGTGCTCCCCAGTAGGTTGTTAGCCCCATTAAGTAGGGATTTTTTTGGTCAACACTGTGTTACACAGTCTTGGTGCTCTACATGGTCAAGCGCTCTATCTGACAAACATAGCTAGTAAAACTTATTCTCTGTAAGAATGTTGTCTTTCACATTGCACATACTGAATTGTTAGAATTAGATTACATTCTTCTCTTATATTTTAAGTTCTCATCCAATATACTTAGAGTTTTCCTGTTGCACCATTGCAACAATCAGATTCTGCTTTTATAGGTTACAAATTAACACCATTTCAACCAACAAGCTTTTGACTTTTCAAGATGTCATTATTTAATCCATTGGTGACATTCCCTCTCTCTCTAAGATGCCTAAGTCTTAAAAGCACATCACACAATTTCATAAATGGTAAAGATAATCGATTTTAAAATCCTGATGGGAAAGAAGGCAGAGCTTGATGTTTGAATTCTAAGAGTTATAATCAGATACAGTAAATCACCAGGAACAAAGGACAGATATTTCAATACCTAGAATCAGGAGGCTGAAAAAGAACTTGAAGGACCCAATTTCAATCCCCTTGTCTCTTTGAAGAATCAGACTTCATGGAAAACCATTGGTCTTTGTCTGATTGCTTCTAAGCTAAAGAGTGACTTATTGATATGGCTCTATAAAATTATTTTACCTTTATGCATTTATTTAGGAGTTTGCAATAGCTATTGGCCTGCTAAATCATGTTTGAGTTCTGTCTGCTTTTCAGTGCAATTTGATATCAGATCCTATCCCAACTCAGCTAAATTATTTTCTACTACTTGACATATGGTCTGGTTTCTCTCTCTTTCTCACTTAACTGTAAATGTCATGTGAGGTAGTAATCACTTAATTTCAAGCTGGCAACAAAACAATGAATAAGGTGTCTTATTCATTGTTTTGCCCTTAGGTAGACCTAAGGTATGGTCTACCTTAGGGCTTAAGGTAGACCATAAGCCCTACCTTTAAAGAGCTTATGGTCTGCTGAGTGAACCAGGGAATGTAGAGATATAAAAATCAGCAAGAACCACACTGTGGGGGAGCAGGATCTGCTTACCAGGCCAATATAGTCTTCAGAGAAATGCTGGGAAGCTCAGGGCTAAGCTTTACAGGCCAAGGGTCCAGCTGGCCTGTCCAATGCAGAAATAGCCACTGGCGGGAAGGGCAGTCTGGTTGGCTTTAGTGCAGGAAGGATAAAGTGGGGCACAGTGTGTGTGTGGGGACTCTGCTGAAGAAAAGTGGAGGGCTAAAGCTTTAAAGAGCCTAGATGAGAATGTTGTTAGGAAGGAAAATGGGGACCAACAATGCACCTAGGGGACGATGAGTTCTTAGCACAGTTCTGTTCATATAACAGACTCCCAATAAGGTTTAAGTATCAGATTCATGATGTTTTAGCTGGAGCTCCAGACATTCTTGATGTTATGTGATAGTACATGTTCCTCTCCAAGTATTAGATGACAGATTATTAAGATACATGTACAAAGCTCTGAACAGTTGACTGGATGTATTTGGTGGATGGTAGAAGAATGAAGAGTCAGTAGAAATAATGACACATCTTCCCTATAAATGTCAAAGTATAGAAGAGCCATTGGCAAATTGACTTCTGATCACTCCATGATGAAGGTCCTCATTGCTTTATATGAAATAAACTTTGCCCCATAAATTAGATGTGTATCACCGTGAGATGCTAAACCTGCAAAACTGGTGTTAAATGCATACTGGTGAGAGCTACTGTGCACAGGGTTTGATTCTGGAAAGAGTATTATTTGAATGATATCCTCTTCTCCCAAATTTCAAAGAGAACCGTGGACACTGACTCTTGAGCTATAGAGATGAGTTAGATGGAAAAATGCTGAGGAAGGACTTTGTTGTTTGTTTGTTTTGCATTTCCACTTTCTAAAATTGATCATATTCATTAGCTTGACGGTATGATTTCATCTTTTAATTTCAGGTCTAAATTTAAAAAAATTTTATGTCTTTCTTATTTGCATTACTGTTGTGACTTTTTTTAGGTTCTCATTTCTGTCTTCCAATGTATGCTAAAAAAATAAAACAATAGAGGAGAACAGGCCTTAAGAAACATATTTTTATACTTTTATAGTTGAATTAATGAAGTATTTACATGACTCTAAGTTATTGAGTTACACTATATGAAGAGTAGGTATTTTTACACATAGCTGGGAGTCAGATCATCTTGGTTCTCATTCCTGTTGTTGACAGTGTGTGACTGTATCCATGCCATGTACTCTCTCCAAATCTCAATTGCCCATCTGAGAATAGAGATGAGCTACACCTTCCTCACTGAGTGTTGCAAATTTGCAGAGGTCAAAATAGTTAATGCATGGGCAAACCTGTTTTTATTGCAATGGTATCTCCTGGAGATGTATCGTGTTTTATTGGATATAGTGGCTGTTGACAACTGTACATTACAGTTTCAGAGGCTGAACCTGGGGTCAGCTGGAACACGTCCTGTTAAAAATTTAGAGAGGTTTGCCATAAATACAAGCTTTGGGAGTAGTGAACTTGTATGTCATATGCTTTCCATTTTCAAGCAATACATCTGGATGGTTATCACCATCTTACATATTTGTACTAGATTCAGGTTAGGCCCCACTCCAGATCTGTACAATGCTGATATTTGATACTCTCATGGTTATCAAGCCAGGTCACTACTGCTGCCTCTAATGGCCAAATGCTATGGCAGTGATTGCTCCCAGGTCCACCTGTCAGCCCTCACCTCCCCCTGGGATGCTCTTGCAGCTAAGGCCTGAGATGCTCTAGCTGGGCTCAGGACCCTCCCATGGTCATTGGGTGGATAACAATTGTCTCCCTTCCTCTCCCTGACTGACTGTCCTGAGAAGCTGTCATTCACATGGCCCCTCCCAGAAGATGGGCCAGGGACATCTGACAATCAGTCATGCTTGAGAAAAGTGGTGGCCACCTCAGAAATGTACCTTGTGTCTGCTTTTTCTCCTTCCCTGCCTCATTTCCTTCTCCTGTCCCTCTTGCTTCCTGGGAGGGCATGCTCTCTCTAATAAATCAGGAACACATGAGCTTTTCCTCAGGCTGGGCTTTTGTGGAATTTGGACTAACATAATATAAATATGCAAAAATGTATGTGTACTACACAAACACCCCTGTACATACAAAGAGAGGGAGAGAGAGGTGAATTGGATTGAGCCAAATGGAACACTTAGAATTTGGTTTGCTAAGCATGTGCTTGAAGGACAGGGAGGCCTTGAAGAAAGGATTCTGTGTTCACTAAAAATAGTGGGGGAGGATGAGTCATAAAGAGGCCAGTCAAGGTGTCTGTTCTCCAGCCCAGCCCGAGAGTTGGTCTGAGCTCCAGGGAGAAAGGGGACTTAAGTGAGCAACTCAACAAAACTCATCCACTCACTTGCTATTAATAATGAAAATAGTAACTTTTTTCTTAAGACAAATGGTTATTTTAAATTGTTAAACACCTGTCTATACCAATTGATAATGTCAAAATACATTTAAAACCCATTAGAAGTATAAAAAGAATAGACAGTAACTTAATGGAGGATTCCTGAGTCAAGGCAATGTTTTGGGTACTGGGGATTCAAGGATAAACAACATAAATATGGTCCAAGTCCTTATAACAATTAAAGTCTTGTGGAAGAGAAAGTCAAGAAATAAGTGGATAGCCAAAGAAAGGAAATATTTGCCAGTTATCACAAGTTCTATGAAGAAAATAAAGAGTTGCACCAGAAAATAATGGAGGGTCTGGGGAGTCCCATTTGGACATGTTAACGAAGGTCTTTCTGCAGAGATAATATAAAAGAAGGGAGGAGATGACCATGCACAGAGCTGGAGGGAAGGGCTGAGAGCATTTCACAGTGGGTGGGAGGCCCCGAGGTGGAAAGATGTGTCTGAAGACAGGAAAGCACACCGGGCCGATTATATTTGCAAAGCCCTTACTATGGACTGACGCTGTTCCTGGCATTTTGCATGTAGTATCACACTTTACTTCTAACTATTCAATGAGACATGTTGCTTTGTATGTGAGGAGACTGAAGCACTGGAAAGTTAAGTGACTGGCTCAAAGCTACACAGTGATCAGGGGACCTGAGATTCTGACCCAGGCTTCTCCTGGGGAGCGGTTGACCTTGGATTCCAGCCTAGGTAATTGGAAGCGTTTGCCAGGCCTCTCATACTACCCCACTAGATGGCCTGCTGTAGCAAGAAGCTTAGACAAAGTCTCAGAGGCATTGCAGGCCAGGCCAAAGAGCTTAGATTTCATTCTGGGCATATAGGAAATCACTGAAGGGACCAGGCCTAGGAAGATATGACCCATTTAATGTATGAAGAAGGTACCTCTTGTTGCTATATTTGAAACAGATTTGAAGAGCAAGAACAGAAGCAGGATATTGGAAGGCTTGAGTAGAGGCCCATGTAGGTAGTAATGGTGATTAATATTCAGACAACAGGATGCCTTCTGAGATGGTGAAAAGGAGAGGACTCGAGGATTATTTTGTGGATAAAATTGACAGATCTTTCTCATGGATTAGATATGGCAGGTGGGAGGAAGGGCCTAATCAGAGATGTTTTCTGTGTATAAGCAAACCTTTATCAGGTCCAGGGGATGGAAGGTGACACTGTTGTTTTCTTCCCAAAGGGCATTTCTGCATTTCTGCATGTCTGCATTTCTGCATGGAACATCTCAATGTGCAGGGAGCAGTGAGGCAGGCAGGGCCACTGCTGCCTGGAGAATTTGTCACTTGCAAAGTACCCAGTCTTGGCTCCCTGAGTAAGGACACAACCTCATTCTGGAGGACCTAGGCACAGGGTTCATGGCTGGGTACCATCCCCTAAGGCACCCAGTAGAGTGCACAGCAAGGTACTGCAGGAAGCTCTGTGAATGAGAGCACACAAGGAAGAGCTGACATAGCCACTACTTGTGCAGTGTTAGCGTGGCCTCATTTGTACCCGAAACAGTGTATGTAACATACTCACAGCTTCGGCCACTTTTGACTCTTGGCAGCTGCTCAGAGGGTTGAAATTCAGAATTAAGATGTGTCATAAAGTTTGTTTAAGTACTAAGCCACCAGGTGGCTGCGGTTTATATTGAGGCTTTGATTCCCTCCCCTGGCCATGTCATGCTGACTTCATCTAGAGGAGAGAAAAATGTCCAGCATTAATGTCCTCATTCTTCTGTCTTTTCCTGAGATACATCCAGGAAATGAGAGGAAGTTGTCTGAGACCTACTGGTATACACCTCTGGGACCATCATCCTGTAGTTATGAGTAGGCAGAGAGGTGGTTTTCATTTTCTGTGGTAAGTTTCCTCAGTAAGTAGGTGGGAGGGTGTGGTGACTTATGAGCTAAATTAGATGGAAAGTGGTTCAAATCAGATTCTAGGTGATTGCTTCTGCCTCTCCACTCACTGCCCTTATTTTCTATTCCACTCATTTAGCAAATGATTATGGTCTGTTGTGTGACTTTTCTTGTATTGTTGCTTCATTCTTCACATTTTTGTGTTGTTTTCTCCAGCTAGATCAGTTACTCCTCAGAGGGAAAAACTGTGTTCCATTTATAGTTCTATCTTGCTCATGCCTTACACAGAGTAAATGTACAGTGATTGCGTGGTATTTGACTGATAGTTGCTGCTGCTGCTGATGGGACGTTTCCTAAAGAAGTTTGCTGAACTTGTCTTCCCTAGAAAAGTAGAAAGTAAGGGTAAGCACCACATTAAGTATGTCTTAGTTTTAAATATCCAGCCTTTTAGTATATGAATTTGACATAACTTTGTTCTGGCCAGCATAGCTCAGCCACAGAAATGGTTTAGTTTTTTTCTGTGACCGTGAAAGTTTCTTTATATAAACAGTATAAGAGGTTGAATCATGTGAAATTGCTGATATCTGGGCTACAAATAGGGCAACATCATGTGAGTCAATCTAATAGGGCAGACAAACCAATAATAATTCACTCCTCTGATTCAGTCTGAGATGGAAATGGGAAGGAGGCCCCACTTCTGCTGTAACAGCTTGTGGGAGTGAAGACGACGAGGCAGAGGAAGTGATGGCAGGGCAAGCATCCCTGAATGATCACTGAATCTTGTCATGAGGCGGGACTTCTGTGGTTGCCATGCCCTTTCTGTTCAAGACCCTTTAGTGTCACCTACAGGGGAGTCATGACAAGGCCCAGAAGGGCAAAGGCATGATTCCTAGGATCTATTCACTGCCAACCCCATCCGTCTTGGAGACTGCCAGAGGTAGTCAGGGGAGGCAGGATATGGCAGCCACAGTCACTATTTCAGTTTTCTTTGGTTTCCTTCCTAGTGTCTTTTACATTCAATAAAATCACTCCACCTCCTTTTCCCTTTTTATTAAACCCTGGGTTTCAGTGTGTGGATGTGGGGTTGCAGGGTTAGGGAAGGCTTGCATTAGCTTTCCCCCCTTAATTCCTCTGGTTAACTCAGAGGTATCTTCTAGATTTCCCTAGAAGAACTCATATTCACCAGCTGGACAGCATGAGTATGGGGGGGGATGCCTTTGCCTGATTTACTGTGAGAGCAAAGGGGAACCTAACTTCAGACTGGAGAAGAGAGATGAAAAGGGGCAGGTTGAGGACAAGGAGTATCTGTTATTGGAAGTTAGAATTGAAGACGTCCAGAAGAACAAGTCTAGAAACTGAACTAATGGGGGGAAAGAAAATTATTAAGTGTATTTTTACCATTAGATAGAGCAAGAAATACTTATAAGACCTCGTCTGCCCTGGGTTCTGTCATTACTGATCAGAGAGTAGCTTTCTGTAGTCAGAGAAGTTTGGCAGTGGGGAGAAATTCTTGACTTAGTGTGCTTAGAACTCTTTGCAACCCACAGTTGTGAATCTAAGAAAGAGCCAACACTATAATATTAAGAAAAATTAATGTATACTCAAACATTGTAGCAACCCACCCCTATTTTTACTATCTGTGGGTAGAATTACTGTGCTTTAGACTTTTTATTCATTCATTCCATAAATGAAACTACCAGGCTATGCACACGATATCATTTGGTCCTTGCAGCAGCCTGAGAGTTAAGAAGATGGTATGCCCACTTTATATAGATGGAGAAAACAAACCTCACAGGACTAAAAAATTACCTACACTCGCACAGATTGCAAATCAATTGCAGAGAGGAGATTCAAATGAAATGTGTCTGATTCTAGGGCAAGTGCTTTTGTATAATGCCATGCTTTTCTTCTCTCTACTGGAGGTGTATTTAAAAAGGAAAGGGTGTCAAGTAAAGTTCTCATAAAGGAAAAGGCTAAGGGTAGGCCACTGTTCCAGACCAAAAGAGTAGCATTGGGCACTAAATGGGATGGCAGCTTGGGTTTCTTCTAATAGCAGAAATGCAAGATCTGAGACCCCACCTCAAAATCAGAATTGGCATTTTTAACAAGATCCCAGGGTGATTTGTAGGCACATAAAAGTTTGAGAAGCACTGTCCTAACCACCACAAAGCTGCTTATCTCTACTTGCTCCATCTTGGGTCTTTTAAGGACCTGACTCAAGGAAGGCATATGGTACCAACTGACAAGACACATCCACAGACAACAGGGCCACATGTTTTTTTCTCTTTATTTTCCTTAACACCCCCTCTTCTTTTTCCAGCTTTTTTTACTTGCCTGTATGACAATGAAGCAAGGAGACAAAGAAAAATAAAAATAAAGAATAGGAGTTTCTGACAAAGGTTTTTTTTTTTTTTTTGCCAGCCTCATGTCTCCTTCCAAAATTCTGCTAAGCAACATGGCTAACAATGTCTCCATTAACCGAGGATGCCAACATCCAACCATTCAGCACCTCCCGTTGGAATTATAGTACCTACAGTTATTTGGAGGCTGTGCACTTTTGTTTCCTTATTAAATCCAGAGTTTTATTTCTATCTCTCACACACCAATATACTTAAGCATTGTATAGGTTGAACATACATTTCAACCTTTGCGAACCAAGTTGAGAAAACCACTGTTGACTGAAACCCAGGGTTTAGAGTGGGCCCATTTTGGTCATAATGCTGAACCAGCCATGCTGTAACATCGCTGCTTTTTACCACACAGGTTTGCTCTCAGCTCTGAGGGCTGCACCATTGGCTTCTGCTTTCAGCATGAGTGAGAATGGGCTTCCATGATTCCAGTTCCCCCTTCTTTCCCTACATGTGATTATGAATGATCTATGGAGCAGAAATAAGACAAATAAACTTCATAAGCTGAGTCTTCCCTGCTGTCCCAATAGAAATTTAGCAAATGTGACATGAGAGTCAATTAGAAACCCATCCACCCATCATAAGTCATATTGATGAGGCACACAATGTCCAATTTCTATAGGGCATTCTTTCAAACAAGCCAACATATACATTCTTAGGAAAGAGTTAATAAAGGAAATCTTTTAACTAGAAATTAAGGTCACTTCTTTAAAAATTGAAAAAATAGACATTCAGGACACTGGAATTTTTAGTTAGTGGTGGATCTGGCAAGGAAATGTTCCTTCTCTGCACCTGCCTCCGGAGAAAGGAGATATTGGGTGGGGCATCATCATGAGGTTTGAGATGTAAGAAAATCTGGGGGCCCAATCATATTATATATACCAGTAGGGAACAAACAGTATTTTGTTTCACATGTCATATTTTTTAGTCATTAAATCATTGTCTTCCTCTGAGGTCATTAAGAAAACATTTTCCCTGTGGAAATAGTAATCAAACAGTAGTTGATACACAGATAAAACAGAATAGATAATGGGACTACCTCCTTGTTACATTAAAATATTAGCCTGTGGTATTATGTTTCATTGGCTTTTACAGAGTCTTGCAGAGGGGGGAGAGGGAAGAGGGAGAGAGGGAGAGAGGGAGAGAGAAGAGAGAGAGAGAGAGAGAGAGAGAGAGAGAGAGAGAGAGAGAGAGAGAGAGAGAAAGAGAATGGTTAGTATTTTTGGATTCAATCTATCTGAGATGGTGAGCTTCCATGGGGTTACTTCAAAATATGTTCAGCAGGATATCATTCTAAATGAAATATCTCACTTTAAGTGCTTGTGAAAACATTTGGTGAAGTTAATGGATAGTATAAGAAATTCTACTTTATAGAGTTGATATGATTTCTTTTAAGAATAGTCATAGTCTGAAATAAGTGTTTGTAATGATTTGAATATATTTAATTATTTTTAGCCTAAGATTTGTTATATGTTCCAGTTATGCCAGATCATATGCTTTATATCTAATTGTAAGTTGATGGTGGGTTCTGAAAGCAATTTAGTGACTTGTGATTAGCATTTGTGTTTAGTGAAGTAAAAAAGAATGAAATGAAATAGAGTAGAATAGAATAGAAAAAATAACACAGAATAGGAAACATCAGACTTCATTTAATACAGTTAGAGCTTTTACTTTTTATGTATATGTATACTAGATCACTTTATATCTATGTATTTATATCTATGTAGGTGTTATATATTGTTTATTACATAAATACATTCAGTAAGACAGTTGTTTTCAAACTTTTTTTGAATGTGACTCAGAATAAAGTTTGAAAACCACTGCCTTGGTGAATTTTGGCACGGCCATAATACAGTCTCAGCTACAACTGTCCCATTGAAATCTTCACTTTAATGAACAAACTTGTCATTTTTCTTTGACTTTTCATTTATTTGGGGATTTTGAAATGGCTGTATTTCTCTTTTTTCTCTCTTTAGCCTCTTTTTCCTGGAGACAGTGATTAGTGAAACAAAGCCACACTTCAAAGTTCAGCATATATTGCCATGGTATAATTTTAGAGACGGGAATATTTCATCTTTTTAAAAAATGAACAATTCTGACTTGTGCCTTGCTCATGCCTTTTCAGTAACGATGACTCGCCTTAATACCACTTTTTGACATTAGGTGCCTCTCCAGAGGGGAAGAGAATCATTTAAAAATTAGGTGCATAAATATTATTAAAGTAATATTTAAAATTGTGGTCTTGCACATTTTACCCATAATTAAATGCCACAAGTAGAAATATGTGATCTCTACACATGCACATGTTTGAATGTTCACTTAAAGGAAAAAAATGATGCCGAAGAATTCTTATTTTATTTGTAGCCTTCCTTTGAGGAATATTACTCATGGCTCTTATCAACAACTACAGTATTAAGCCAAAGCTGAAGACAGAATTTTAAAAATATAAAAAAGCATGAAGATTTCCTCATTTCTTGGAACCTTTTATACTTGCTTTAGTCCTCAAATAACTAAGCATCTGTGAGGAACAGGTTAAAATGCCAATAACAATCTATCCATGGAACTTCAAGAATGGACCTATGTAAGCTATGTTATTTGATATTATTGATAACTTTTCACATCTCAAGTCTTAGGCATAATGTAAATGGAGGTGGGAAATGAAACCATTATCAGTGGATCAGAGTAAATTTTGTCATATTCATGAGAACCATTTCTAATGCCATTGTTATTTCAATTAGAGTTTTCTCTAAAACCTGAGGGTTAATCACTTATTGACAGACTTGGCTGCTGCTGTGTACTTTGTGTTGTAGCTCTCTCTATTAATAAGGACTCATGGTTGCAGGTCTGAAACCCAGTCTTACTAACCTAGCTTAAGCAATAAAGGGCATTTATTGACTCATGTAACTGCAGTTTCAGGTAGTTTTGGCTTCACTCTTAGGCATGATTTCTTTATGTGGGATTATCACATTGTGCCTTCCATTCTTCTAGTTTAGCAATCTCAGCGGAATACCTCTTTCCAGTAGTTTTTATAAAATCCAAGTACCATATCTCATCAGAATAAGTTGAATCACATACTCATTGCAGAAATAATCACTGTTAAAGAACAATGATTAACCAAGCCTGGGAAACATTCGTACATCTGGACAAGAGGAGGATCAGGTTCTACAGAGGAAAAGAAAAATGGACTGCTATTACAAAAGCAAGATTTTACGTAGATGCTGAGCAAGAGAACACAGAAGATACTGCAACAGAGGTCTTATTTTTAACGGTTTAAAAATGTCAATATCTTTAATTTGAAAGAAACCCATGAAATTATCTCTATCTCCCCATTAAATGAGTTACTAAAAAGATACATATTGATGGACAGATCTTCCAAACAAAATATCAAGAAGGATATTGTGTCACTTAACAATACCCTAGATGAAATGGACTTAACTGATATATATACAGCTTTTCATCTCAAAGAAGCAAAATACACATTCTTTTCAAGTGTACATGGAACTTTTTCAAAGATAGACCACATGATAGGACACAAAGCAAGCCTCAACAAATTCAAGAAAATTGAAATCATATCAAGCATTTTCTCTGACCACAAGGGACTGATACTAGGAACCAACCCCAAAGGAAAAAACCAAAAACACTAAAAATCATGGAGACTGAATAGCATGCTATTAAACAATGAATGGGTCAAGAACGAGATGAGGGAAGAAATCAAAAACTTTCTGGAAACAAATGAAAATGTACTCACAACAACCCAAAACTTATGGGACACAGCAAAGGCAGTCCTGAGAGGGAAGTTCATAGCAATACAGGCCTACCTTAAAAAGATAGAAACATTTCAAACAAACAACCTAACCTTACTCCTACAAGAACTCAAGGAACAACAACAAAGACAGCCCAGAGCAAGCAGAAGGAAGGAAATAACCAAGACCAGAGCAGAGTTAAATGACATAGGGACTAGAAGCATAATTCTAAGGATCAATGAATCCAGGAGCTGGTTCTTTGAAAAGATAAACAAAATCGACAAGCCTTTAAGTAGGCTCATCAAAAACAAAAGAGAGAGGATCCAAATAAACAGAATTAGAAATGAAAGTGGAGAGATTACAACTGATACCACAGAAATACAAAGCATTGTAAGAAATTACTAGGAAGAACTGTATGCCAAGAAATTTGAAAACCTAGGTGAAATGGACACATTTCTAGAAAAATACAATCTTCCAAAACTGAATGAAGAAGAAGCAGAAAACCTGAACAGACCAATAACAGCAGAGGAAATTGAAGCAGTCATCAAAAAACTCCCAACACACAAAAGCCCTGGACCAGATGGTTTCACAGGAGAATTCCACAAATCATTTAAGGAAGAGCTAACCCCTATCCTTCCCAGACTATTCGAAAAAATCCAAACTGACGGAAGACTCCCAAACTCTTTTTATGAAGCCAGCATCATCCTAATCCCAAAACCAGATAAAGACACAACGAAGAAAGAAAACTTCAGGCCAATATCGCCGATGAACATAGATGCTTAAATTCTCAACAAAATATTGGCAAACCGCATCCAACAATACATTAAAAAGATCATACACCATGACCAAGTGGCATTCATCCCAGGGATGCAAGGATGGTACAATATTTGCAAATCAATAAACATAATACATCACATCAACAACAGCAAAGACAAAAATCACATGATCATATCAATAGATGTGGAAAAAGCATTTGATAAGATACAGCACCCATTTCTGATAAAAACACTCAGCAAAGTGGGAATAAAGGGAGCATTCCTCAACATCATAAAGGCCATATACGACAGACCTACAGCCAACATCATACTCAATGGACAAAAACTTAGAGCTTTCCCACTAAGATCAGGAAGAAGACAAGGATGCCCTCTCTCACCACTCCTATTCAACATAGTATTGGAAGTCCTAGCCACAGCAATGAGACAAGAAAAAGAATAAAAGGCATCCAAATTGGAAAGGAGGAAATGAAACTCTCAGTGTTTGCAGATGACATGATAGTGTACATGGAAAATCCTATAGACTCCACCAAAAAACTACTCGACCTAATAAATGAATTTGGCAAAACAGCTGGATACAAAGTCAATACTCAGAAATCAAAGGCATTCCTGTACACCACCAACAAAACTGCATAAACAGAAGTCAGGAAAAATATCCCATTTGATATAGCAACAAGAAAAATAAAGTACCTATGAATAAACGTAACCAAGGAGGTAAAAGACCTGTACTCAGAAAACTACACAACACTGAAGAAAGAAATTAAGGAAGATACAAACAAATGGAAGCATGTACCATGTTCATGGACTGGAAGAATTAACATCATCAAAATGGCCATACTACCCAAAGCAATTTATAGATTCAATGCAATCCCTATTAGAGTACCCATGACATATTTCACAGATATAGAACAAACATTTCAGAAATTCATGTGGAACCATAAACGACCCCAAATAGCTGCAGCAATTTTGAGAAAGAAGAACAAAGCAGAAGGGATCACAATACCTGATATCAAACTGTATTACAAGGCCATTGTAATCAAAACAGCCTGGTACTGGCATAAAAACAGGCACATAGACCAATGGAACAGAACAGAGAGCCCAGAAATAAACTCAAGTCTTTACGGTCAATTAATATTTGACAAAGGAGGCAGGAGAATAAAATGGAGCAAAAACAGCCTCTTCAACAGATGGTGTTGGGAGATCTGGACAGCTAGGTGCAAAAAAATGAAACTCGATCACCAACTTACGCCATACACAAAAATAAATTCAAGGTGGATAAAAGACTTAAATATAAGTCGTAACACCATAAAATTCCTAGAGGAAAACATTGGCAGGAAAATCTCAGACATTCCATGCAGCAACATCTTCACAGACACATCCCCTAAAGCAAGGGACATAAAGGAAAGAATAAACAAATGGGACCTCATCAAAATAAAAAGCTTCTGCAAGGCTAAAGAAAACAGCACTAAAATACAAAGAGAACCAACAGTATGGGAAAACATATTTGCCAATGATACCTCAGACAAGGGTCTGATCTCCAAAATATATAAAGAACTCACACGACTGTACTCCAGGAAGACAAACAACCCAAAAAAACTGGGCAAAGGACTTGAACAGGCACTTCTCCAAGGAATGCATACAGAGGGCCCAGAGACATATGAAAAGATGCTCAGCATCACTAGCCATCAGAGAGATGCAAATTAAAACTAAAATGAGGTACCATCTCACACCAGTCAGAGTGGCCAACATAAACAAATCCACAAACCAATGTTGGAGAGGATGCGGAGAAAAGGGAACCCTAGTACACTGTTGGTGGGAATGCAGACTGGTGAGGCCACTGTGGAAAACAGTATGGAATTTCCTCAGAAAACTCAAAATGGAACTGCCCTTTGACCCAGCAATTCCGCTGCTGGGATTATACTCTAAGAACCCTGAAACACCAATCCAAAAGAACCTATGCACCCCAATGTTCATAGCAGCAGAATTTACAATAGCCAAGTACTGAAAACAACCTAAGAGCCCATCAGCAAACGAGTGCATCAAAAAACTATAGTATATTTACACAATGGAATTCTATGCAGCAGAGAGAAAGAAGGAGCTTATACCCTTTGCAACAGCATGGATGGAACTGGAGAGCATTATGCTAAGTGAAATAAGCCGGGTGGTGAGGGACAAATACCATATGATCTCACCTTTAACTGGAACATAATCAACAGAAGAAAAAAGCAAACAAAATATAACCAGAGACATTGCAGTTAAGAACAATCTAACAATAGTCAGGGGGGAGTGGGGAGGGGACAGTGAGGAGAGGGGATTACAGGAACTACTATAAAGGACACAGGGACAAAATCAAGGGGGAGGGTGGAGGTGGGGGAGGGAGGTAGGTTTGGCTGGGGTGGGGTGGAGGGATGGGGAGAAAAGGCATACATCTGTAATTGAATTACAATAAAAATTAAAATAAAAGATACATATTGAATCAGGCATAGATATTCCCTTTAACTTCTTGGAGCAGAAAAATTGTGTCCATGATTTTTGATCAAGTATCTGTAATACTTTATTAAATTATTTTCATCACTCTGGGTAATAAACAAGTGATTTGACTTAGCAGAGTACAGGTGCTATTTCTAATACTTAGTGCTCTCTGGAGGGCTGCCAAATAATAATAGCATCTTTAAAAGCTTTGGATTCACCAAGGAGCAGTAAAATTGTGCTGAATATTGTGTGCAATAAATAACACATACCCCTTCTTTTCTATATTCCTACTTGAGAAAGGTCCAGATTTCCCAGAATTATCTGATGGTCAATTGCCTAATGAAGGTCAATACTTTTTTGTTTTCCATTACTACATGTTTCTTTGTGTTCATATTTGAGTAATGACAATGTGATAAGTTTTTAAAAGTATTAAAATCTATGAAAATGAAAGCATGAACCATCATTAAGAAACACTACTTAAACTTTTGTTTTCTAAAATAAAAATAGCTTATTTTTTCCAAGTAGTGGATTTAAGGGCTTGAGGAACCAAGATTCCAGAGGAAAGGAAACACAGAAGAGTAAGTTTAAAATGCTGTATGAAATTTTCCCTGAGACCTTGTTGCATACTCCTAGGGGAAGACAACCAAAAATAAGGTTAAAAACCCCTGATAAGAAACTAAAATGAAAAGTAGAAATTTTAGCAGTCTTATAGTGTCTCACAGACTTCAGAGCTTCAAGCAGGTAGGACCCTGGAAAACAAATGCTAAAGACTTTTTATTGAAACCCTGAATAACTATATTCCCATAGAATAAGAACATACTGGAAATACATCAGTCTCAATTGAATCAAGATGATGTGTCTGTATCAACGTACCAGAAGAAAGTCAAATCATCTTTGGAGAAAGAGAGCATTGTTCAAACTTGTACAATTTTACATAAACAATGTATTTGTCACTTAAAAAAATTAGAAGGCATGCCAGGAAACATTTTTATCAAGATAAAAATAGCCAAAAGTAATAGATCCACAGATGATTTAGATATTGGAGTTATCAGATACAAACTTCTAAATAACTGATTAAAATGTTCAAGAAAGGACAGAATTTCACCAGAGATCTAGAACCTATAAAAGGAAACAAATGAACAACTTCAAACTTAAAATTATAGTAACTGACATTCAATAGATGTATTTAACAACATAGACATGTCAGAAGAGAGGATTAGTGATGTGGAAGATAGGTCTGTAGAAAATATATAGATTAAAGCATGTAGTGGAAAAAAGGACGTAAAAATAAGGAAGATATAGTAAGAAATATGTTGAGCAGCATAAAGGTACTGTCTTGGTTATTGGAGGCCAGGAAAAAAGGTTAGGGAGAAAATGAGTACAGAGTCAACATTTAAAGAAATACTGGTTAAGGATTTTCCAAAATTGATGAATAGTATCAATCCATAGATTCAAGAATCTTAATGAGCAAAGAAAGTCAAATAAAATATGTAGGCATATATAGTAAACCTTTTGAGAAACCGAAGACATTAAAAATCTTAAAAGCCTCCAAAGGAAAAAAAAAAAAGACATTTTAAAGGAATAGAATTAGACTAATTGGTAATTTTAAAACAAAAACAATGGCAACTAGAAAATAATGAAATGGTATATTTAAAGTGCTAAGGAAAATAAATGACAATCTAGGATTCTATACCCTGTGAACATATCCTTCAAAAGATATTATTAGAAAAGTTAAAATGAACAGACTCTCCACATAAATATGTTCAAACTATTGCAGGGAGCTCTTCAGCTGGAAGGGAAATGGTCCCAGATGGAATCAGGGAAATGCAGGAAGGAATGAAAAACAGTAAAAAGGACAAATATAGAAGTAAATATAAATGAGTATAGACTTTTTAAAATCTTTTTTAATTTTAATTTTTTATTGTTATTCAATTACATTTGTGTGCCTCTTCTCCCCATCCCTCCACTCCCCAAGCTGAACCCCCCTCCCTCCCCCACCTCCACCCTCCCCCTTGATTTTGTCCATGTGTACTTTATAGTAGTTCCTGTAATCCCCTCTCCTCACTGTCCCCTCCCCACTCCCCCGACTATTGTTAGATTGTTCTTAACTTCAGTGTCTCTGGTTATATTTTGTTTCCTTTTTTCTTCTATTTATTATGTTCCAGTTAAAGGTGAGATCATATTAAAACAATCAAAATGATGTCTAGTGGAGTTTAACTCCCTGTAACCAAAGATGAGACCATTTAAGCATTCAACAGAATAGTAACTACAGTGGATTGAAACCTATCAAATATTTTAAATCCATGAGTTCATGATAATAATAATAACATGGTTACCATGGGAGAGCTAATTCATTACTTTGAAAAATAATAAAAATTTAAGTAATTGAGCATTTCTTCTGTTTTTATACTATGGAGTATAGAAAACATAAGTAGGGGCATTTTCTCTTGATAACAGTATTTTAGCTAATAAATGAAAAAATAGAATTACAATATCCTTATTTTTTTAAGGTTTTATTTATTTATTTTTAGAGAGGGGGAAGGGAGGGAGAAAGAGAGGGAGAGAAACATCAATGTGTGGTTGCCTCTCACATGTCCCCCAACAGCGACCTGGCACACAACCCAGGCATGTGCCCTGACTGGGAATCAAACCAGCGACCCTTTGGTTCGCAGCCTGCACTCAATCTACTGAGCTACTGAGATGAATAAGGATATTCATCTAGGGCTCAATATCCTTATTTTTAATTCTAATGAATTAATGAATCCAGTCATTGATTATTAATGGCTATGGATATGTAGATGGGGTTCAAATACAACTGAACCCTTTTTCAATGTCAGTGGTTAGTGTATACATATACACCATGGGCCAGTCAGATCATGGACTTAGAAAAATAATTGTATGTAATGAAAATTTAGTGTAATGTATTTAGTTTTTATGATAAATGTCCCCCTCACTATCTTGGCATTATCAAACAGTGACATTATTTTAATCTTCTTGTTTTTCATATCTGCTCTTGTTTCATCTATTTTTGTTACAAACTAATACCTGCTTCTAAAATTCAAATAATACATAAGCACATAAAATAATAGGCAATATTCCCTATACTTGTAACCCAAACCCATTTCTTAGAATTAACCACTGTAAACATTTTTATCCCATTCTTTTTATCTCTGTATTTATATATACTTTCCTATATTGTTTTCAAATAGTCATCAACTTGCTGTCTAAATTTTTCAAAATATAAATGTACATATTGAGACCAAGTTTAACCCACTTGTCAAGTTTGACAAGTGGGCAGTCAATATGCTAAACTCTTAAGTATTTGTAATGCTTATTATTTTACCATGTTTTATTTGTTTATGTTCAGTTACCAGCTCATTCTGGAATGCTAAGTGCTTCGTAACTGTTGGTTTAATGCATAAAAGAATTTGTGTGAATTTTTAAATTGAATAGGAGATGAATTGTTTCAGCTGAGTATGTTATTATCTGTTACTAATTATAGGAAATAACTTCAAAGGGAAGTCAAGGATAGAAGTTTTCATATAAATTAAGGGCTAATTTTCCAAATGAGGTAACCAGTGCTCAGAGGGGTTAAGAAACTTGCACATGGGAACACAGCTACTAAGTGATAGAACTTGGATTTCATCCTTTTGTCTGATAGCAATGCTGTTCCCAAGAGTTACAAGGCTTTATGCAGACAGTATGCATGGCAAAAGCTGCATACTCTATCCCCCTCCTGAAAATTCATAAGGATTATTATGAATATTAAAGATTGATAAGTTGGGGAGAAAATCCAGACAACTGTAATTGAATAACAATAAAAATTTTAAAAAAAGACTAATAAGTTTTGGAGTAAGGAAATTTGTTTAACTTAATATAACAGAATATTTCTTTAATTTGGTAACATCCATGAGTGGAATTTGCCTGGGTAAATGCTGTTTTACATTTCTTTTTTTCTTTTTTATTTCATTCTTGTTTATTCTGTCACAGTTGTCCCAATTTTCCCCCCTTTGCCCTCCTCCATCCTGCCCCACCCCCAGCTCCCACAGTCCATCCCCATCCCACAGTCCATCCCCACCCCTGCTCCCACAGTTGTCCATGCCCAGGGGTCATTCATACATGTTCTTTGACTACTCCGGGGATGGTGGAAAGAATGGTGCTATATGTTTCTTCATTCATCCATTTGTCTTTCAGTTTGCTTTATTTGTTCTTAAGACACTGATTGGAATTCCATTGCTAAATAGTTCTTTCCAAAAAAGGCATTTGTCAAATACTTCCATCTAACTAGAATGAGAGGACAAACTGCCTCCTATTCGAGATAAAATATTCTTTTAGTGTTAATTTTTTTGTAACTTAGGGACAAGTGGCTGGAGACATGGGCCTCACTTAACTCCTTTCTGTTGTACATATGCTTATTGCTTTGAAATAATGCCTCATTTCCCCCACATTATTTAGGCTATCAGATTGCAGATGGTGCAGCACCACCAGACCTGGGGTAGCAGTAAAAATCAGAATATTAAATCTATTTTTCATGAGAAAAAGGAGACCAATTACTAATGATAAAACATACTAGAGTCACTTTCAATAATTACTGAAGAACAACATTTAACTATAAATAATGCTACATCCATTTCATTTAAAATTAATTCCTGCTAAACAGATTTTTGTACTAGGGAAATTTGCCATGACTCATTTCTTTAGAATGGAACATAAGTCTTGTGGGGAACTTCTCCAAATTTCACCTAAGTTTAAATATATGGATTTTATGTCCTTAGGTAGAGAATTTTACTATGCCCTATTTTTCTATACAAGTTATATTTATATCTTAGTTTATTATTAGTATTAGTATAGATATATTACTTAGTATTAGTATAGGTATATTAAGAAAACCCATGCATAGCTACAAGCTGACAGAAAGTTCCTTAAAGATTTTTTAGCCTAAATATGACTACATATTCCAAAAAGTTCCACGACTATGTGATTTTGAGTATGTAGTAATTCAGTATGTATATGTACCTCTTGCTAAAGTAAAAGTGTTTTTACTGAAAATTTTAAAGCTCATACAAAAGAATAGGGAGTAACCAAGTCTAAATTCAGCTTTTCTTGAATTAACTGCTAATATATAGAAATAAAAATTTCAAAGTATCTGAGTTCATGTATTTATTCAACATATAGGCACTGGGGCATACAGGAAGACTAGACATTGTTCCTGCTTTCAAAAAGCTCACCTACCTGCAGACACAAATGGAGAGCTATGCACATATACTACAGGGTTAGGTATCACAGCAAAGACAAGGCCAGCTGTGAAAACACCTGAGGGGGCACTTGTCTTACCCAAGATTGGAACTCAGGCTAGGCTTCTTAGACATCTAGGCTGAGATGTCTGTACCTGACAGTTCTGATAGGGTGAAAAATTGAGACAATTTTGTGTCAATCTTAGTTATTTGAAAAAAGAATCTCTAATTGCTTTGTAGTGAGCAGTCTTTTTATAGCAGCGTTTTTGGCCATGGATACAAAAGAAGATAATGCTGTCTTTTTCTGGCTCTAGTTAGCTTTGTCTGATTTCTTTGTACTTTACTGCTTTTTTCTATGAACCCATACAAAGTCACATGAGAATTATCTCTACCCAGGGTAGTACAAGCACACCTTGTTTTATTGTGCTTTGCTTTATTGTGCTTCACATATGTTGCATTTTTTGCAAATGGAAAGCAAGACCTTCCATCAGCGAAATGATTATGACTCACTTTATTGTGTTACATGCTTTACTGCGGTGGTCTGGACCTGAACCCACAATATCTCTGAGGTATGCCTGTATCTGATCTTGAAGAAGATAGTTTTAGAAGTTTATCTGACATATTCTGTGTGTGAGGGGGTGTATGTGAGAATACTGTGCAATCCCAGCTTTTTTGGAGTGACTGCCGAACCTATGACCCCTTCCTGTGAGAACTGTCCTTCCACCCAAAGGTCTGGCACCTACAGCCCTGTCTGTACATTGTGACTCTCTGAATCTGGAATATCCACAGTTCATTCTATGTAGGACACTGACAGCAGAGATCCATGGCCTAATTTGGCCTGAAGATATGTGTTTAAAATCAGGAGGTTTGGGTGAAACTCTGGGTTTCTATCTTACAGCCCAAGTTGAGAAACAGCATGAGCTGTTTGTTGCAGATCCATTTCTTCTAACGTCTTGTTTCACACCTGGTTAGCATCACACCTTTAATTTCTTGGCTCCTGTAAGTGTTTAAATGGCTAACTCCAGATGTATAGTTGTGATTAGACCAGGTATTGACTGATTTTGACAAGCTGGTTGGGTTAATCAGATTTTTTTCCTCTGGTCATTTCAAAGTGGTGCTGAGAACACTAGTTGTTTTTTACTTATACTGCAAAGACCTTCGGGTGTTGGGTCATATCAATGCCAAAGCACAGCGAGCACATCTAAAGGTAGAGACAATAGGGTAAATGTTCCAGAAAGAAGTAGACACACGAGCTCATGGAGCCCCAGAGAGAGTGTGAGTGTGTTGTATTGGATCTAAGTAACTTCCCACTTTCTGGCTTTGGTTCCTTGTGAGATCTGGCAATACTTCCTGTCTCATGTGCTATGCGACACCTCTAATTCCTCATCCAGGAACCCATTTTACTTGAGTTTCTTAAGTGGATTTTTATTTTTTGAAACTACATGAATCCTAATTAAGAGGCTTTCACGTGGTTGTTATGATATTTTTATTTCAATGGGGGAATGGAGCTTTAGGTTTTCAGTAATTTGTCATGAATACTCTAGTTAGATTAAAACAAAATTTTGTAATATTGAATAGGATATTCGAATTGACCATTGGAAATCTCTGGACTACTCTGTTGGATTAGTAGAATGAAATCTTGGCATCACTGAGCAGCGTTTTGACCATTAGAAACTTCTGGGTTTAAGACTTACCTAAAAAGTGATATCTATTCTTAAGTCAACATACTGAGATGCTACTGTGATTCTGAATGAGCTAGAAAGTTGTATGGCTTCCTAATCTTGATATTTTTTTTAAAGTATAATATTTTATATTTACAAAACAATATATTTGGAGCATAATAAAATAGACACCGAATCCACATTCCAGTTTAGGAACTGCAACATTGCCATCTATCATGTGTTCCTTCCCTGCATTTCCATTCTAACAGTAAATGGTATGCTGAAGGACTGGATATACTGGATCAATTTTTCACTCATTTTTCCTTTGCTTTCATTTTCTTATTTAAAATAATTTTGACACATACACCCCTAAATAAGATATATTTTCATTTTTGAGCATTATAAAAAATGGCTTTATGGCAGTGTTTCCCAACTTCATATCATGGCATATACTGAACTTGAAAAAATTTTATGGTGCCATGGTGTTACAGAACAGACCCGGCGGGGGGCGGTGGCTGGTGGATGATATACTATTACTGAATGGACCCACCCTTGTGCTCTGGGGGTCCCCCACCCTGTACTAGGTTTGCTTTGCCTGCCGCCGGGGAAAGACATCTCTCAATGCCAGAGATTGGTGAAAAGGAAAGGGATTATTTATTTAAAGAGTTATACAAACTTAAGAGTAATAACTAAATGTCTTCACTGAGGTCCCAAAGTCCTTTAGAATACCCACAAATGCACAGTCCTTCCTTCCCCCTCTGCCCAGTCCAGGGTACTGTATCTCAGAAAAAGAAATACAAGTCCATGGTTCTCTGTCCAAGCTGCGTGGTCCCAAAAAGACCCCGCATGGCTGCCACGCCTTGGTTTAAATCCCAGTGCCAATCTTTCTCTGATGCACCATTTCCAACTCTTCCCACAATTGGCCACAGCTGCCAGCATTCCCGTATTTTTCCAGCTTTACTGGGCTGCCATAGTAAGTCCGGGCAGGTGTGGCCCTGTGGTGTGGAGCCAATCATCTCCAAGCTCTTATGCAGGCTCTGTAACCAGGGGGAGTTGCCTCCTACTTATATCATGGGTTGAAGTCACTCCCATCCCCCTGGCTCAAAGCAGGGCCACAGCTATTTAATGTATCTATGGAACCAGTTAAAGGTTATAGGTATGTTAAATGACCATTCTAAAGGTTATCTGCAAAACTGTTGCTATGCAACACAACTCTCAATGGCCCTGCTCCAGGCATCCCATCCTCCAGCTCAGACTTGTGGGGGTAAGGACATCCTATATATATATATTTTTTCTAATATTTCCTGGACAGTGAGTTCTGGACCTCATTACAAATCCCTATTTTCACCCCCCGCCCTTGGCTGCACCCTGTTACAATGGGATAAATGCTATCTATGTCTCCTCATAAGACACTGGCTACTCCAGATACTATGCACCCACAGAACTGAGGGGATCAATATGTTGAGATGTTTGTAAGCTAGTTACTGAGGCACACAACTCAGAAAGTACTGCTGTATGTATTCTTCTGCACATGCTGTTTCCCTTTAATTTTTTGTTTGCAAGATTTATCCCTGTAGATGCATGTGGCTGTAGGTCATTCTTTTATACACTGAACAATATTTCTATGTGAACATGCAATCATTTCTATCTGATTCTGTATAGGTCCCCTGTTTGCTTTTCATTTACACTTGGATTTAGAGATCCTATCATGACCTATGGAAAACTGCTGAATTTCATGTTTTCCTAGGATTCAAAGAGGTGCTTTCAAATTTTGGTTTTAAAAACCGGTTGAGTATTAGATTGGATCTCGGAGTAGACAACAAGAGATAGAATTAACTTGATCATTATATAAGATGCCTTCTCATATAATTATATCATTAGGGCAGAATAGCAATATGTGCCAGGAAATTACCTTCAGATTAGTGGAATTTTAGTTTAGACAAGCAAACTACAGAGTACTGAATTATGAAGATTTCATAAAAACATACATGTTTTTGATATCTAATATGTATTGGGATCTGAAAAGAACTGTATAATTATTTAGTTCATCAGTGGCAAATATATTTCACTTCATGTTCCAAGTCCACTTTATTGGTACTGCTTACCTGGAAAAGTGGTCTGAGTCCCTGTCAGGGCTCTTTAGTAAAAAACTCAGTGATCAGTTATTGATGTTTGCCCTGGGTATGCATAATGGGAATAAGGACATATATGCTACATGTTTGCCTTCTGTAAACTAGTGTCTCCATCTGTCTCTCCTTCTATGATTATCTTGAAGCTATCTCAATCATTGAATATTATTCAATTTGTAGTTTACCCTTTTGGAAAACTAATTTCATAATTAAATATAAAAGTCGAAGAGCATCACATAGTTGTGCTCTTTTCTTTGGCCATTTATAATGATCTCTAATTACCTTCACCACAGGATGCTTTCTTTAAAAGTATCCAAAATATTGCACTTCTTTGGTAAGGCATATTTTACCATCATTACTGAGCCTCAAACTGGAAAATAGATAAAATGTCCTTTAGTAGCTTCAGTTTCAGGGTTTTGAACTCAGCTTTACATAGATACATCTTGTTCACTATAATGTAAAACAATTAGAGTAACAAACCTTTATTTTTTCCAGAGCCTATTAAACTTTATTTTTAAGATAATATCCTTTTTTTGTCCTTCATTTATGAATGTTTGGTCAGGAAATGGTTGTAAAAAGCTTCAAACTCAATTGAATAATGCATTCTCAAAAGTAGCTGCCAAGTGTAAATACCACTGATATACATTCATACAGATGATAGTATATAAATAACCAGAAAAGCATAGCAAAGATCAATCAATTATGTATAGGTCAGAATGCTTTCCATCTGGATCGAGTCATTTTAGCAAATGACATCATGTGTCCTTTGGCATCTATTGTGAAATGAAGCTTGAGTCATTATAGATTGGCTTCTTCTCATGGTAAGGTTTAATAAATAAATGTATTGGACTCTGTGGAAGCAGTTTGCATAATTAGGGTGTAGTGATGAAGGCTTCCTATTCTGGAGGAAACCTTTGGGCACCAACCACCAATTTCTAGTTTCTTATCCTTCCTAGTTGATTTTTTAAAAAGAATTTGAAGACAAAAGAGTTGGAAATGAGCCAGACACTGTATATAACTGCAGTGGATATCTTCCCATGAAAGTGCCAGCAGGGAATCAATAGTAATAAACCTGGCACCCTTCTAATCTCTTTTAACCCAACGTCTGCTCTGCTGGAATATGGCTGCTTGGACCCTGTAAACTTGGTTAATAATTTCTACTTGATCTGATGAGGAGTGGCCACACCGGGTCACTGGATTCTAGAGTGATTGGCAGGATGGGATGTTGTATGAGATGGAAAGAGATGTTGGCACTTTCCAACAGGAGCTGAATTTAGCTTATAGACCAAGTGATAAAAGGAGCTGCCAAGATCAGTCACTTCTGATTAGTCAGAGCTTGAGGAGGTAAATGTTACTTGACAGAATTTAATGTGTTATTTTTCCATCTCTTCAGGATATTTTGGGAATGTTAAAAAATTGTTGACTTTTTAAAAAAATAGGATGACATAGCATGAAGAAGGATTGAGTCAAAATTGCTGTCACATTTTATAGGCATTTGTAGTTGGAATCTAAATTTGACTTTGAGTCCTTGGAAGGGAGAAGGCTTGAGCATTCTTATCAACGATGAAAGGAATGGTTCTTGCCTTTAGGGAATTTATAGTCTAGTGGGAAGACAGATATGCAAACATTGCCACATTATAAAGTGATAGCTGTTCTAAGAAGAGATATGTGTAAATCCAGTCAGAATTGACTTTTGGCGTTGATATTGCATTATTCCTTACTTATTTAATTGGATCCTGGATGGCTGAGAATCATGCCTATATCTATTATGTAAGTATATTGAGAGTGAACTTTCAGCTTTTAAGAGGACTCTCCTGTGTTTTGGCAATTCAGAGGCAATGTGGCTGCCCCACTTTAAGAATGGTATTTATTATTATTATTTTTTATTACTATTATTATTCACACAACCCAAAGCCGCCTCAACTTCATTTTAGTAAAAAGTTTAGTAACCATAGACTTTTAGGGGCTATTATTTGATTATGCCTACATATACATCAAAACAAATGGTAAAAAGAAAAATAAATTGTCAAGTTGCAGTTGTTCCTTGTGGTATCTAACAGCTGATTTCAAGGTTTTGTCTTCCTTTCCTCACTACCATGGTTGGCTGAGATTACAATCTATGGTCATGGATCCATCAGCTGATTGTTTAATAACTCAGATAACTTAGATTATACCTACAAAATGCAAAAATATCTTACTGATTTGGCAAAATGAGGGAAGCAATTAGTGGATCCAGAGACAGGACAGGGAGATAGAAGAAGACCTATTTTCTGATGGAATCAATTTAATCAGTTCAGTTAAAATGACTTTATTACTTGTATAGGTCTGGTTAAGGGGATCTGGCAGTTTGCAGATATGTTAATTTCAGATGTATATTTTCTGGCATTGTGTTTCTTTTTATATAAATGTTGTCTTATGAGTGTATGAAGATAGTTCATCTCACAGCTCATCTGTCAGAAGGTATTACAGGCATGTTGAGATTGAAAGTATGGCATCTGCACCAGCTAAAAGCAGACTGCAGACATGTGGCTTCCAGGGAAGTAGGTGGGAAAATGCTGATGCCCACCCCACTTTTGCCATCATCACTGTGGTCTTTGGGAGGGGATCAATGGCACCATCCTTTGTCTGAGAATTAACAGTGGAACGGCAAACCTGAGCATAGGGCAGAAAGTTGTGGTATTTGCTGAGTACATTACGTCTTATAACAGGGTTTTAAATGTCAATGCTCTAATATATATGAGGAATCCTAATTGAGAAGTTGGCCTGTATGCTTAAATTATATTCAATATTGTTTTTTCTTAATGTTGCAAAATAAGTTTAATTTTCATGGTGAATTTTTTATGGTCTGCTTTCTGTTTTGTGCCAGAGAAATTGAGGGCAATGGAAACTTATGGGGGGAGAGGGTAAAATAGCAGTGTTGACCTTTTGGTAAATCATTCATCATACTGCTTCATCTCTAAGTGGTTTTCTAGTTGGTCCTTATGTTTGCTAATCACTGCATTTAACTCTCAGTCTACAGGGGCTGACTGTTTTCTTGTAGATTGCCTTTTCTTTTTTAAAATTTTGGTTATTGTTATTGGTATAGGAATTTCTTTATCTATTAATTCCTCCATCAGAGGGGTCTTGCGCACAGAGAGAGGCAGTGGGTATCATTCAGTTACTTTTTGCTGATCTTCATTGTGACTTGTAAAGTTTCTCCTCTGTAGCTGGGATGGTTTTCAGCACTCCATTCATCTACTCTCCTTTGAGTCTTTTTGTTCCCAATGAAATTAAGTTCTAGATGACTAACTTTGGCAGTGGCTACAGAATAAAATATTTAACTGGTGTTAATGGTCTAGTACCAGGATACTTTTTTGGCCTCCATGTTGACGAAAGTCCCATCGAGGGAAACCAAAGGGGAAGGAAAAAAGAGCTTCTTAGTTCAACACTCAGGCCTCTTTGTTCAACCCTGGGTCAAATACTAGAAACTGTGGAATTCCTTATAGTGGAGGCAGTATCTGTATCTTGGACCCAAAGTGGATCCATGGCTGAGCAAGGTTGATAGAATCAACCTCACCAACGTAGTGAACATCTGTGAGCTCTTCCTTTCTTGATCCTTCTTCCTGACTCTGGCCAATTCCCTACAGTTCAGAAGCATGGTTAATATTGAAGGCCCCATTAGGGCTCAATTAGCTGACAAGATATGGAGGCCAGAATGGACTCATCCTGGCATCTGGTCTAGGTGAAGACACTGTAGGGAAGAAATATAATTTACCTTCAACCCTTCTAAGTTCTTCTGAGTGGTCTAATAATCAAATTGACATACAACAGACTAACAGGAGAAAATAACCAAATTTATTACATATGTACAGATGGGGGTTCCATAAGAATATCAGGCCCAAAGACAAATTGGGCAGTAAGGCTGGTATGCCATATTGAGCTAAGGAGTAAAGAGATGGGGTGTGCTTTGGACTTCGAAAGGATAGTAGGCAATTCACAGGTAGATAAGAAGGAGCAAACATTTGGTAAACAAATTCTTGCCATCCCACCCAAAGGGGAGTCTAATAAGCTGACTTTGCTAGTTCCTCCATGTCTGCTGCAATAAGTTCATATTATGCTAAGGCCATAGCTCCCTTTAAGCAGGTTTTTCTATCTAAATATCTTTAGTAGGTAAGGGAGAGATAAAAGGATCTCTTGAGTCTTTTGTTTTCTTAAAAATAATCAGCTTAAAATATTCAAGATCCTAAAGAGGCATATTTTGGGGTGGCAAACTCTGCTCCTCTTGAACACTTAATGGAAAGATTCTGCCTTAAGATGAAGAGAAATCACCTTTGTCTACCAGGAAATCTGTCCAGTTACAGTGCTGTGTTGATTAGCCCCACAGAGGCTGTTTCTTAATTATGTATTTTAGGGGCTATTAAACTAGGGACTGTGTTACTTCTCTGGGGACAGAGTATTTAGGTATTTTGATTGCAATTAACTAGAAATTGGGAAAACTAAGAGACAGGAACTAATCAAAAATGTTTTACTGTTCCTTACTCCCCCATCAAATACAGTGTCAAGCAATATCTAGATATTATTAGCATTCTACCTGCCCCCTCCCTAAACGTGGGATTCTCTCACTAGGTAAGTGATTCTGGGCCCCAGATTGGCATTCCTCATTTGGTTGATGAGGACAGATTGACAGAGTTGTTGCTGGGACATTTGCAGGCATCATCTAAGGGTATGGTGATGAGGTCATTCTGGATGTCCGTGGGTATGGTGGGTGGAAATGGGGATGAGTGACCCTTTTTTATTGTTTTGTGCAGGTACAAATTATAGGCTTGCGGCTGCAGCCAATCAGGTTACTTTTACCTCATTTTAGATAATGAAGAACACATTTATTTTTGTATAAACACACACACGAAAAATAAGAAATGTGATTTCTAAACAACAGCATCTTTTAACAGGAAGTTTTCAAAAATTATAGATCTTCTTCCTTTGTTAGAGACAGAAAACCAATGCGGGGGGAAGGGACACTTAGGTCCCAGAAAAATAGGCAATATTCATAGTCTGTTCATAGCAGGTGCTTAGGAGATGTAGTAGCTCTGACATGATGGTGATATTTTAGACTTGTGAAGGCGATTTTTTCCAAGTATATTCTTTCATAACAATACAGTAAAGAAGGTGGTCTGGGAAGAGGCGGAAATAAATTGAAATGGAATCCCGTTTTTGAAATCCTGCTTGTTGAAAATACTGATGCTATTGAGCATACCTTCTCTTCCCTTCCTGCTCCAGTCCCAGAAACGTACCTAGACGCACTCCTACACTTGTCTCTTTCCCTGAAGACTCAGAGATTAAAAAGAATTTTGTCTCTTCAAACTCATTTCCCTTTAGTGTCTGATATGGTGACCACTAGCCACATGTATGTATTTATATTTACAGTCCCTCAGTCACATTTGCCTCATTTCAAGGGCTTGTTGGGCACATGTGACTACTAGCTACCTTATTGGACAGTGTGGATATACAACATTCCATCATCATAGAAAGTTCTGTTGGACAGCACTGCTCTCATACTCTTGGCTCTGTTCCTGCTTTCCTTTCACCCTCTGAGGTGGGGGCTGTTTTGTCTCAGTGTCTGGAGTAGAGTCAGTGTCCTCTTTCATCCTCATTGTCACTTCAAGACAGCTAATTTTCTCTTCATCTGCAGAAGCACTTTAAAAACACATGCCATCAGATTATCCTACTGTTAGTCCTGTGTATTTATTGAAGATTTTCCCTGCTAGTTAACTCTCTAATGCCTGCCATTCTTCTGCCATCATTCTTGGTAAAAACATTCACATAGAATACTCATGTCTGGCCTCTCACTCGCAAGTATCTCTTTCTTTACCTTATGGTCATACCCGGGTCCATATGGCTTTTATGCACTACTCATCATCCCTCTCATGCCCTTGCTTCCTTCCTCATCCAGCTGATGGGCTGTGATTAATATCTCCTTTGCTCATCCTCAGTCATCCTTAGTCATCCTCATCTGGCAAAACCCTGACCTTCACTTAGCTTGTCTACTCTGGGCCTGAGTGTGGATGAATGCAGAACACAGAACCATGCTGGACTGCCTTACTTTAAATTTATGTCCACAAATTTCAAGTGGATCATCTGCTCAACTTGGCAGTCCTACATTATTTACCTAATATTTCTACTCTCTGAGGCAAATTTTACACCTTCACCTATACCTCAGACCTCCAACTCCTATCCTCACTTTCCCTGCTCATCTGATTCCCTCATTTGTGTTTCATTGCGGAAACAGAAAGAGCAAAATACCCAATCTCCTCCAGCAAATCTACATTCCTATTTGTGTCCATGCCCACCACCCCCATCTCCCTTTTAGCTACTGTGTAGGAACTGTATAAAACCCTGCAGTAGCTCCCCATCTTCCTCAGAAACAAATCCAATCTTTTGGCTCTAGACTCTAGGCCTTTCCAGGTTTGGTTCAAGCTTTTTTTCTCACCTCACCTCATCTCATCTCATCTCATCTCACTTTCTTGCTTTCTCCCCGTGGTCTGCTCACACTGATTTTCCTGCTGTTCTTTGTATGTGTCAAGCTTATCCCACCTCAACATCTTTGTATTTGCTTTGCGTCTGTCTACAGGTCTTTCCCCAAGATACTGCTCTGCCTTTCCCCTCATAGCGCTCAGGTTTCTGCTCAAATGACATTTCTTCACAGAATCCTTCTTTGACCACTCTGCCTATAATAGTTGTCCTCCTTCCTGTCATTCTCTTTGTCCTTGCTCTGATTTATTTTTCTTCTCAGGGCTGATCACTACCTGACATCGTATTACAAATTTGTGTTAATTTGTTTATTGTTCGACTATAACTTCCATGAGGATTTGGGGATTTGCTTGTCTTGTTTGCTTCTGTATCTTCAGTGCGTTACACTCAGGGTGCTTATTGATTAAGCATTTAACACATTTTTGATAAATTAATAATGAATAAATAAAGCTTACTACTGTGACAAAGACTGTTAATTTGGCATGCCTTTACCACTCTGAGCCAAGTGATAACTCAATTCTCTCATCACTTTTCTCTGTTTGAAAGATTGGGAAACGTTCTTTTGTACAATGTCCCATATTATCATTTGGCTTTCATCTGATATAAACACATAATTTCAATATTAATTCTGCCTTTGTTTTTTTCTCATTAGCTCATAACAATTAAAATAGACCATTATTCTGCCACACTCTGAGTTTTTATGGTGTCATATCAAAGTCTCTCTTAATTAAATATCTTAATAAATAAAAGCCTTATTCAATAACAATTTCAATTGCACCCCATCTCCACTGAAGAGCCCAATGGCAGATGCCAGGCAGTTTTAGCAGCAGGACTTGCCAACCTAACAGCCAGATGTGCTTGCGGACACATTGAAAGTTAAAAGCTGTCACTTTAGGTGATCGTTTGGTGCCAGTGACACTGAGAACATAGCAGAGTCGATGTGAGAAAAAAAGACAAACTCAGGCACTGCTATTGGAAAGCACAGCTCAATGATCAGGTTGTCATTGAAATGTTTTAGAATGTTATCAGAATAAAACCACAAATTAAAAAATATATATCAGAGAATGTTTGGAGCTATGAGGCTTTGTCTTTGCATTTTAGTGAGAGACATTGACCTCCAGGTTAAAGTTCAAGTTTCTTAGCTTATAATGCTAGACCCTCATTTAACTGGAGGGTGAATTGGAGTGGAAGGTAGTAAAATGAAATCAAGGAGAGAAAAGACACTAATGCAATTGTCTAGGTAAATGATGAGAGGCTGGGGTAGGAAAGAAGCGTAGGAAAGGAAGAGGCAGAATGAGAGCTGCATTAGGTAGAAATGAAAAATAATGGGGAGAGAGAGTACAGAAGCTTCAGAGGTAGATGACAAATGGAACATATTCTGTCCATGTTACAGATAAAAAAAAATACAGTAGTGGATTAGACATCTGTATTTGGGAATTTTGTGTGTGTGTGTTATTTGTTTAAGGATTCATTACTTTGTATTGTTAAGAAAATATGGTTTGCTAATGTGTCTAAATGACTTACTGAGAATAACTAAGTTATGAATCTAAGCTAGATACAGTAATGCTTGCTGTGGTGTGCAGTATTTTGTATATTTAGATAATCCATGACTTTTGAGAAATTGTAGGTCAACATGATTGTTGAAATAAGGCCAAATATATCGGGAATCACATCAAATATAAAATGATTCATTTTATCTGTCAACAGGCAAAAATTCTTAAGTTTGATGGGGAAGGGGAAACAGCTATATTCTCTTTACAAACTGTTTACAAAGAACATACCTGTGAAGGATAATGGCATAGGAAGAATAAAAGAAAATAGACAGTTATTGATATAATATACCATGCAAATACCTTTCAAAAGGAAACTGATACTGTTAATATTAGACAAAATATATTTTAAAAAGTATTACTGCAGGTAGAGTTATTACTTAATGATAAATAACCATTTACCTGAACCTACATTGCTTAGTAGAATCATTTCAAAAATGTATAAAGTAAAAATAGACAGTATCACCATGAAGTATTGAGAACATCAGTAATCATAATTGGGAGTTTTGAAACATATCTTTCAGGCACTGATCAGTCAAATAAACTAAAAACAAATAGAAAGGGTAAACACGATTTAAGTATTGTAACAGATAAGCTTGATCAATTGGGCATATATAGAACTTTGAACTTCACTAGCAGAGAATATAATACATAGAAAGCCTTACCACTGATGAATAAAAATTATATTAACTACATTTTTATTTCAGAAAAAAGAGAATGGTGAGGCCAAAAACCAGTAGACACACACACAAAAAAACTGTACATTTGGAAACTCAATATTATACTTCTAAATATGTCAGGTCAAACAAAAGTGATAATGAAAATTATTAGATACTTTATTTTAAATCTTATAGAATACAATTAAAGAGGTACATGGAGGGAAATTTATAGATTCACAAATGTATATATTAGAAATGAAGCAAGACTGATTATTAGTGATTTAAGCATTCAACCAAAAAGTTATAAATAGGAGACTAAGTCAAAATAAAGGGAAGGGACAATACAAAGTGCTGTAAAAACCAATGAAATGGAATACATACAAAGGAAGAGTAGATTAACAGAGCAAAAGATGATTCTTTGCAAGACTAAGCAAACACATAAACATCTGGCAAACTTGATCAGTGACAGAGAGAGACAGAACACAAGTAGTATTAGAAATGAAAGGGGGGCTAAATATAGATACACTGTAGAATAAAAGGTCAAAAGAATATACTACATATAACTATATAGTAATATATCTGAGAATGCACATTCTAATAAATAAGATTGCCCAATATGCTTATGATATATACATTCTAAGCTCATGTTAAAAGAGACTGGAAAACATGATGTCTAGTTGAGTTGAGTTTGATCTTGGATTCCTGGAATGTAAAATTATTCATTCATACAACAAATAATTATGTACATATACTGTGTGTCTGGAATTGTGGTGGTGTCAGCTCATATTTTCATGAGGGAGATGGACATTGAACAAATCATTACAAAAATAGATATTTACAATTTTAAGTGCCGTGTAAGAAAGGTTAGAACATCTAAGAGGGAACCTAATCTTATTAGGACTAAGGGCAGATAAGCAAAGGTTTCCTGAAGAAGTGACATTTAAGCTGTGACCTAAAAGATGTGTAGGAATTATCCAGACTAGGAGGAAGTACAGAGGTCCAAAGGCATAGATCAGGGAGTGGAAGGGTAGAAAGGTGTGAGATTCAGTTTCTAGAACTGCCATTGGAACATGGTAAGGATTTGTATAAACCAAATACATTAAATTCACAAATCTCTGTAAAGTGCAAACATATTTTTTCTTGCTAATAGCTTTATGTAAAAGCTTGGGACTATAATCTGTAGGGAAAGTGTAAAACCATGTGTGAGAGGAAATAAACCAACTTCATTCAGAATAGTAATTGCTTCTAGAAAAAGGAGAGCAGAGGGGGCTTCTGCATCCATCCCTTGTTAATGGCTATTCCCTTCCTGAAAGGAAGTATAAAGTTCACCACAATTATGAATTTACTAATTTCTTAATTTAAGTGTTGGCTTTCTCTGGAATGGAGCCCTCAATTATAAAACATCAGGAGCAAATTATGGGAGAGAAACTGGGAGCAGTGGTTTAGACAGTACTACTGAAATGTGAGGAGGGAGGTGCCGATATGATATTAGGAGTAAGGGATTAAGAGTTGCAGTGTCCAGCACAGTAGCCCCTAGCTACATGTGCCTATTGAGTACTTAAAATGTGGCCAGTCTGAATTGAAATATTCTGCAAGTATAAAACACACACCAGATTTTGAAGACAGTATTAAAAAAGGAATGTAAAATATCTCATTAATATCTTTATATCGATTAGATGTTGAAATAAGACTGTGGATATATTGGGTGACATAAACTACTATTAAAATTAATCTCATCCATTTATACAGTATTTATGTAGTTACTAGAAAGTTTAAAATTATATATGTGGCTCATGTTATATTTCTATGGGATAGTGCTGGTTTAGAAACTTTAAAGCAATTTGGCATTGCTGCAATAACCAAGTGCATTTTTTATTGTATTTTGCAAATGGATTATCAACCCACAATATACCTGAAATGAAAAATACAGCCAACTACTATTCCATCACAGATAGCTTGCAAAACACTGCTTTAAGCCATTCATATCTTCCAGAGCATTTTGGCCACCATGCTTTTATAGGAAAATATGTATATTGTTGATTTCTTAGAGCTCTGGGAAATTTCTAAGAAAGTGACTCTTAAATTGATTTGTCCCTCTGAGTATGAAAAAAGTGATTAATAAAGATGCTATCATATAACCCTCAGAGTTATGTATATTTATTTAAAGTTACATAACTTGTATATTGGAGTTGGAGAGAATATAATAAATACTATGGTAAGGGATTCATTTATAAAAAGTTTAATTGAAGGATCAGTTTGTCATCAGCTAGTGGTTATTTTGAGAATTAAACAGCAGGGGGTAGAGAAGCTCATATCTCAAATTAGTTACATTGAAACATTGATAATATACTTAAGTAATTGTCTTCCTTAGGTTTTGTTCTATAAAATTGACTTATTTTTCATCAGAATGGGCTGGACTTAATGTTGGACTTAGAGGTTGGCACAAGTAAGCTTGTGATTTACAGGGCATTTTTTCTCATCAAAACCTGGGCAGAACTATTTATTTTAAAACCAATATTTATTTTACAATGGGAAGATGGAGCAGATTAAAGGAGCATAAAACCATGATAAATTACCCAATCTTTATCCCATAGAAAATCTTTTAAATGGCTCTTAAAGTAATGGCAGTAAAACTGTCTCATAGGGTTTGTATTTGGATGCTTTTCTTGCATATGGTACAGTCATGTAGATTAAAATCTCATTAACAAGGAATTTATAAAAATCTAGATGTAGTTTGCATGATTATTTTTCAATAAAAAGTTCAATGTGTTTTTCCTTAGCCAAGTTTGAGTCTTGCTCATGCATGAGTAAAGGGATCCTATCTAAAATTCTTAGCTGTTTTAAACCAAAGGCCCAAGAAATGAAATATCTTTTAGTCTTTTTTATTTAATAATGAATTTTTTATTAAATGTTTAAGAACATGTATATTTATTTATTTTTTAACATAAAATCTTTGCTTTTCCTTTAGTTTCTTCTTATGAGAACATGTATATTTATATTTATTACAGAATAATATACAAGAAAGGAATTTTACAACACCTCATTTTTTTATTTGGTTCCCAATGATTCTTAGCTTGTATTCATTTCTGTAGTTAAAAATAATGGAACTATGTTTCTCCAGCAGTATTTTTTAATACTAATCTAATGATAAGTAAATTTATACCACATACAACCTTTGGACTGAGGTAAATATGCTAAAGGGTAGAAAATATTTGAAATGATAGAGATCTGCTTGTAGTTATGGTGAATTTTATAAAATGGAGATTGTGTCCTATTGTGGAATAGATGTTCTATTGTGAATGTTAAGCTAATGATGAAATGTCTAGCTAATTGTAGAGTCTGGGTCAGTCGTCAAACTTTATCTGTAGAGGATGAGAGACTAAAAATTGTAGACTTCCAGTCTCCGTTCTAACTATTCAGTTCTGCTTTTATTGGGTGAAAGCAGCCTTAGGCAACATGTAAACAAATGGGTGTGTGTGTATCTTTTGATCCAACAATTCTATATATAGGAATATTTCCAAGGAAATAATCAGAGGTTTTGGCAAAAAAGTGTGCACAAGAGTATTCATTATGGTATTACGTTATGATGTGGAAACCTTCTTATAAGTCTTGGTTAATTAAAAGGAAAACAACAAAACAGAATTTATTTTTTAAGGTTTTATTTATTTTTAGGCGGGGGGGAGAGGTGAGAAACATTAATGTGTGAGAGGAACATTGACTTGCTGCCTCTTGCATGACCCCAACTAGGGACCTGGCCCACAACCCAGGCATGTGCCCTGACCAGGAATTGAACCAGCTACCTTTTGGTTCTCAGGCCATGCTCAATCCACTGAACTACCCCAGCCTGAGCCAAAATGGAATTTAAAGTGTGATCCTATTTTGATATAATGTGTGTATGTGTATTAAGTTGAGACATGTGGACATACTGATAATCAACTGGTTTTTTATCTGCAAAATGGAAACTTTGTATGGTCAACCTAAGATGAATACACAGAAGCTGAAAGATTATCCAGCTATAATTTTCTGAGTGAAAGAAGTAGAATAACTTTTAAAAATTATTTTTCATGTATTCATTTGTTACAATGAATATATATTAATTCACAATGAGAAAAATGATGCAGGTTTTTTAGGACAAAGGAAAGACCTTGCTGTACAAATTGTGGTTACTCAGTGGTGGAAAGAGTGTACATGCAGTCCTCTTTGGAGGAGATGGGCCTCCTACGAGGAACTCGGAGCATTGTTTTTCTGTTGGCAAGACCGTTCCTGTTACGGCAGGCAATGGATCCGTAGAGCCACAGCCAGGACACGCTGCATATTCTTTCCCAGTAGTGACTCTCTCCCCCATGCCATTCAACATCAATGCATCAAATCGACTTTTCTTGTTCAGATTCCTTACACATCAAATTGCTCTGTGATTAGGATTTGGCTTCAGATGGAGTACACCTTCAGGAAGGGGATGTACTGGTCATTCTGACATCTGTGTGACGGTTATATTGCAAATCATAGATTTTTACTTTGACATTAATTATATGTACTGGTCTTATGAGCTTGTTTAAAGAAGTGCACCTCCTGAGAAATGGATTCTGTACTGTGTGTTGAGAACACCAAGGCCAGGCTATCAAAATTGGTGAAAGAACTTCCTAAGGTTTTCATGACCTTTAGTTGGACCTCTAGGTAGGGAGCCTGTTGCCCTTCCCCAGACAGCAGTCTACATTGCTGCACAGTGGGATACCTGATTCTTTTCTTATTTGAGTTTTTGCCCCTTTCCAGCTTTCAAATTCTGTAATTATTTGATTTTTCTCTCTCCAGCCCTTGTTTGCTCTGTTTTCCTCATTGTTTCTTGTCACCTGGCAGAAAAAGAGTGGAGAGAGACTGCTGCACAAGAGACATTTTGGTGCTGGTATTAAACTTTCTCCTGGAGTTCTCATTGGATGCCATTGATTTCTGGTGCAAAGCGTGCTCCCTTTGGAGCAGACCTGTAGAGAAACAGAGTCCCTCAGGCCTTCTCTGAGGCTGGGATCCACATGTCCCAGTGGCAGGGATTGACATTTGTGTGGGACTGTGGGACATGCCCCTAATGCCTGGAGCTTCTCGCAGTGACAGTCAATGGGAAGAGAAAGCAGCGAACAATTTCTCTACCTGAGGGAGGCACACATTTTGTGAGCTCACATGTTGTTCTCCTCAGAACTAAAACTGCATTTCACTGTATTTTGATACAAATGTTCAACTACACGTTAGGGATAATTTCTGCTTCATTTGGAACAGAAGTCAGAATGATTGTATCTCCATTAGAGAAAATGAAGAGGCCTTAGTATCTGATACTGCTTTGTTAAAGAGAAAATATTCTCCCAGTAGGCAAAAGTTACTGGCTAAATACAGCCCCAAATCAGAGATCATCCCTACCAATAACTCGTGTGTCAGCTTTCTTTTTCGTGAATTAACACGGGTTTGTGCAGTTTACATTTCTTACAAAATATTTACCCATTTTCCCTTTTTAGCCAGTGAGAGAAAATCCTAATCCAAGATACATTCTTCCGTCACTTTGGAGGTTGACTGGGGATGAGAGCTCTTTGTATTTAAAGGAATCCCCAACACTGTTGGTAAAAGTGCTTACAGAATTTGAGGTTTCACATCTTGAGGAAGATTTAGGTCTGAAAATTTAAAAGACTTCAATTCACAAAGTATTGATTGCATCACTTTTCTTAGCAATTCAGTTAAGTCATTTTTAAAAAGTCAAATGAATACATTTTGGCCTCATCAATGAAATGTATCAAGAACCATTAAGTAGTGAAATGATGTTAAGAAAAATAGTATTTCATTTTTATTTGCATCAGAAAAAATCAAAATTACCTTCTTTCCCTTTGAGCTCATGCTACAAATGCTTATAAATTTTATGTTAAACATTTATATGTTTATGTGAGGGGAGATTAATTTATAAATCTGAATGCTACCAAAATGACAATTAATTTTAGAAAATTGTCAGTCAGCAGACATGCTGGGCCTAGACTAATAAGATGATTCATTCACAATATAGGCAATAGTATATGTTGTAAAAAATCAGGAGATAGTCACACAGAAATGGGGAAAATGAATGCAGATCAATAATTTAATTTAGCTCTGATCTGGCTAAATTCTCTGTAGCATGGTTCATAATTTTTCAATGAATAGACCCTTAACATTTTATACATAGTGCCTCAGTTTTGTATTGATCTTCTCTAATGTATTCTTCATTTCACAGAAGGAATAGCCCATCTCAAATCTTTAACAAAAACACATTGTGTCAGCCTGCAAATGTTAACCAAAATAGGACAACCTATTCATGTTATTTATTCTGTTTCAGAACTACTTTTTTTACTGTCTAAATAATTTTAAAAATTATAAAAGAAATGGGTAGTAAATGAATGATTACTTGGAGGGCAAGTTCATGGAGTTCTCAGTTAATAGATTCTTAGTCTTTTTGATTACTTAATTGCTTATTAAAAGTGGAACTCTATATGTACTATGTATAGTGTATATTTATTCTGTAGAAAATTATTAATTTTTAATGGAACTAAGTGGCTGCTTGGACAAGGGATCCTAGCTATTAATCAGGAGGCAAGCGATTGACTGACTTTCATGTTCATTAATTATACAAGAAAGTTCAATTATAAAGGTTTGAACCAGTAGAAGTGATCTATACTTATATACATGTATTTGCATTAGTACATTTTAGTACCTTATGCATTTGTTCATTAAAAAAATATTTAATATGTACTATATGCCATGAACTGATGAATCAGTGATGAACTAGACTGTCAGCCCCCTGTCCTCATGAAGCTTCCAGAGCAGTGAGTAAAACAGAAGTGTCCCTGTGCTCTGAAGGTAAGTGGAGAGTGCTATTGAGCAATTTAGGAGACTCAGTTTTGCTTCACTCCCTTTTACACAGGAAATGATTTTTTTCTGCACAGATTTCCTCAGTCTCCTGGAAATTCTATCTAGCAAATTCTAATTGCCATCTGAAAAAAATATTTTGTTTAGAATGATAGAGTCGTGGTTTCTCAGAGCTGGAAAAGACTTGAGAAGTCATTCAGGGGCTGCACCCTTGTGTTCCCGGACATCAGCCTGGGCACATCTACACCCATGGGAAGTGTGCTCAGGCATGGGATCATTTCTGGAGTGTGTGGATTGTTCAAAAGTTCTTCCAGATAATGAATCGAAGCTTATTCCTGCATATTCTCTTTATTGGTTCCAGTTTTGTGTCTTGGACAAAATTATGAAATCACATTTACCCATTATTTGGAGCACTTATCTCAATGTTCCACTTACTTGTATGATCTTTCAGTATGACTCTGTTACCCTGTGAGATGTATGTGTCCTGACAGCAGATTTGTGTCTGGTTTGGCTCACTGTTATTTCCCTAGCACTATGACAGCACTAGGGAACCAAGGAATGAATGTTCTGTTTTGTTCCAAAAAGGCTTCAGGGAACAATACATGGATTGAAACCTTACATAGTATTCCATTAACTGAAAACAGCTGTCATGGTTCTCTCCCTACTCCAGTTTTTCTCATTCTTAGGTTAAGATTCTCACTTCTTTTAACTATTTTTTTTTTTTTTAACAAATGACATGTTGTCTAGGCCCTCACATCAAAGTCATCTCCCTCCCAGTGCATTCCAATATAAAAAAGTGCCCATCTTAACAGCAGGTTTGGGAAGACTTCACAGAGAAGGTGCACATGGACCCTGTACGAGGCCTGAAAGGATGAGAAAGTGTTCTCTGTATCAGGGAGGCCAGGCAGGGCACTTCCCCAGGTACACTGAGAACGGCTATGTCAAATGCTCACCCCCCTCTCAGACTTTTTACTGGGCCAGCAAACTTCCTAGATCTTCTTTGGGGAATTGTTTTTCTTTCTCCTTCCATTATCTGCATGAACTTCACAATTCTTTCATCTTTATCCCTTCTCAGAATTGTCTCAAAGCTTGAGAAAAAGCAGCTTGAGGTTTAGACAGTTGGTGTTCAAATCTGGGCTGAACCCACATTTTCCATGGCCTTCAGCAAGGTAGGATACTTCAGAGATTTAGCATTTTCTTCTTTAAAATGGAGAAAATAATCATATTGACTTTATAGTCATTGTGAGAATTATCAGAATTATCATAATAGGTACCTAACACCCTGTAACTATTATACTTGTCCCCTCTAGTGAACTCCTGCTGTAGCTCATTTCTGGTGGTATCTGTCCAGAGACCCCTGCATGCACAGTGGCTCAGACATATACCCATGGAAGCTCCAACAATGGTTAATAGAGGGAGAACTTTTTCAGTTGCTTCCAAGTTCTCAGTCCAGTAGATTTACATTTTTGTTTCTTTTAGCCTCTTTGTGCATGAGAACCAGGGTTTTTTGGGTTTTTTTTGATAGGACTGTAAAGGAACCAGATTTGACACATTCTTCTCCTTTAATTTCTGTCTTTCCCATCTCCATTTCTCTTGGTTTTACAAGGGTCTGGATTTTCCAGATCTCGCCTCTCAGTTTCATCTGGATAACAAATGTACTCATTTCATTCTGGCCAAGATTTGTCTCAATAGGTTTATTGCAGATTGCTGCAGCTGCGATCAGTGTTTACATCTGATGACAAGTTGGAGATTAAGGCCTGTCATCATTATTTAATTAACCTCGAATTAAGCAGTTTCTGGTACCATTCCATGCCCTTCCACAAGCCCAGGAGAGCTGCTAAAACTGCCTGGAGTCCTGAGAGGTTCTGGGTTGCAACACTGGAAAGCAGGGGCTGGCTTCGCAAGGACTCTGAAGAACAGCTAGTTTGATCTTTACATGCCTGCCAGCTGAAGCTAGGCAGCTATTTAAAATACATCTCAAGGAGGGGGAAGAAAGAAAGACATTTTTCTAGTTCCCAGGAGCATGTAGTCTTTGAACTGCAGAGACCATGAGCCAAAAGGTGTTCCAGAGATAGTAAAAAAACTTTGGCCTTGCCTGGTGTGACTGAGTGGATTGAATACCAGCCTGTGAACCAAAAGGCTGCCAGTTCGATTCCCAGTCAGGGCACATGCCTGGGTTGCAGGCCAGGACCCCAGTGGGAGGAGCATGAGAGGCAACCACACACTGATGTTTCTCTCCCTCTCTTTCTCTCTCCTCTCCCCTCTCTCTAAAACTAAATAAATGAAATCTTTTAAAAATCCCCTCTGTTCTTAATAATTGAAAACAATCTTATTTTTCATTTTACAAAAGTAGCCTCATTTGCCACAGGTAGAATTCTGAAGGTGGTAGGTCTTCGAGGCAGAGCAGCTGCATAATGTGTGTGTCTGATTGCTATGCTTTCTGAATGATGATGCTCCCTTTGTCATCTCACTTCTGCAGCCGAGACCAAAGAGCTGTTCTTAATTTTTTAATGTGAATTCTACACATATTAAAATTGTATATGTGCCTTGTTGGACAGTGCTATTTTATATCTTTTCCTTTGCATACCTTAACAATTTTTATAAACAATAAGTGGATTATCCTCCATACAACTCTGTCACCTTGTTTTTTTCAGTTGGTAATGTATTGTGAATATGTTCATGCCATGAAATCTATGATAGGGCATTATCTTTGATCATTTGTAATATTTCATTATTTGATGGGCCATAATTGATTAATCCAGTCCCCTATTGTTGAATACTTAGGTTATTACCATTTTTAAAGTTACAAATTATTAATGAACCTACTTGTAACTATATCTTTGGGTTCATCTTTAATTATACTCCTAGGATTTGTTTTTGGAGGCAATGAGTTGAGTCACAAGCTTGCTTGTGGTGTTTAAGCAAATTATTGTGTAGAAAGATGGCACCAATTCACACTTTCTCCAGTGGTTAATAGGAATGCTCATTTCACCTCATCTTTAGCAATACCAGCTATCTTCTTTGTTTTTAATTCTCATTTTAATGAGCAGCATTTTTATGGGTTTGCTCGGCAAATTATTGAAAAAGTCTTAGTCTTGGTAGCTTCTATACTGGTTCTGAAGATGCTTCAAATGACTTTCTTTTATCCATGAGTTTTAGAGCATCATTTTATCAATCAGCTATTGAGCATCTGTAATGTGTCTAGCACTGCCCAAAGATTTGTAGAAGGCATGGTATCTGACTTCTGGAAATCCCTTTTACTTAATATTTAAGTTGGAAAATGAAAGAAGAGAAAATAAATAGGGTGTGGGTCATGTGAGTCATGCTACAATATTCCCAGCACCTGAGATAGAGGCAATTAGGAAAGTTTGTGTATTTTTATTTTTTTTTGTATTATAGTGAAGATAGCAGAGAGGAAGGGTAGATAGGTCTAAACATATTCAGAGATATTGTTGTTGGAGTAAAAATTATGGATGTGGGGGTGAGAGAACCTAGTAGGGGGAATGGTGGTGTGGTCTGGCTGGCTTTGCTTGTGTGTGTGTGTCTGGAGGTGGGGGGTGAAGGGTGTCTTGTGCAATATTAAGTGGCAAGATTGGCTACATGGGAGGGATTGGGTGGCTGATTTCAGATGAGTGATAGAGGGAAGCTAGAGAGAGAGAGACTTACCAACTGCTAGAGGCTACCTTCCTTTCTGTGGCATAAAATAGATGACACAGAAGATGACTGGAGGAGAGTTTAATGAAGGGACTATTGACATAGGTGTGTGTAGAGTAAAGGGAACCAAAAAAGATGGTAAAGCATCTGTGGAAAGTCTCAAGGGGCAAAGGGAGAGGGAGAGTTACCTAGTGAGAGTCTTAGCTAGGGAAGATAGGCTTCCTGTAGGAAGTGGAGGCACAGGGAATGGTCCTGGGCACTTTTCAAAATTCACAGCTGTGCAGTAGGGAGTGCGAGGGAGAGAGAGGGGGTGGGGAATGAAATTCCCAAACTCTTTCTCCCATTCTCTGGTTCTCTGATGCTGCCACTGTTGTCTTAGCCCAAGAGAAGCTGGAGGACATGGTAGCTGAGTCTGCAGAGGGCTGAGAAGGAGAGGCCACCAGCCGGGCAGAGAAAGGATCCAAAGGAGCAAATGAAGAAAAATCTATTCCTCCTCTCTGGGGTGAGGCCTTTACCTTTTCTGAGCTTTGGTTTCCTCATCTCTAAAATGTGCAAAATAATGCCAACCTCAGAAGGTTGTAATGGAAATAACCAAAGGAGAATACTTAGCACAATGGTGTTTTCTTTACTTGTATTCATCAGTGACTTACCTACATCAACTTTTCATCATCTAGTTCATTTATCCTTTCTTGTAAGTTAGTCAGAAGGGAAAACTGAGGACAAACTTACCCTGATACACATAGACCTTATGTTTAGATCGAAAAGTGCTTTATACTCCAGTAAGGTGGCCATTTGCATTCTGAATTGTGCATATCCAAACCTTTATACTCTGGTAAAAATACCTAGAACTTTTCATGTAGTTGGATAATTAGGCCACAAGCTGTTGGCTCTGCTCACAAAAAGGTCATTTAAGTGTCCTTTTATTATTTTTGGCATCCGCTGAGAAGTTTAAATAGCCACTGCCAGTGTGGTTTCTACATGCTCTTTAAAAAATGCTGAAATTGAACAGTTTAATAAAATTGCTGGACTATTAGCTTTAGCAAGCTCTTCCAGAGATAAACCTGAAGAAACAAACCCCAAACCCCAAAGTAAATACTTCTGTAAATCAGGGACTTTCACAGGTATTCTCTGGGGAGGGTAGTTTGACTCACATGGAGTTAGTTTACAAGCCAGGGTGGAAGCTGACAGTTTCTGAAGGACTTTGACTACTTCATTCTCTTTTGCTTAGTGGAGATCTGTACTCAGTAGTGTTCTCTAAAAATGAGTGGCAGCATTTGAAGCTAAGGGATGCTGAAATATCATCTCCCTAATTTTCATGTTAAAAAATTCATAGTGCAATAATGTAAAATAAATGAATATATTTGCAGTATGTAAAAGTTCTTAAATTACTTAGACCTTTTTAGAAAATATGATGATTAAATGAATAAGGTTTCAGTTTAGAGGAACAGCTTATATTTATTCAACATTTACAAAGTCCTAGCCACTATTTAAAAGGCTTTATGTATAATAGCTCATTTAAATCCTTACAGTAGCCGTATGGGTGGGTAGTGTTTAGTGTTTTCTTCACTTTGCTGATAAGGAAACTAACTGAAGATCTAGGAAATGAGGCCAAGTGATTACAGTCTCACATTTAGTAAGTAGCAGAGTATTGAAACACAACATCATTTGACTCCAGAGTATGAACTCCCAACTGCTGCTCTATGCCATTTCTTTCTTAAATGTTTATGGAGTAACTCGAGAGTGTGAGAAAGTTTTGTTAAAAATGGCAACTCAGGTAAGCCTGTGTGGGATTAGTTAGGTACAGTTTTAATTTCCCTAAATTAGTTGCAGATTGTAGACATGTTCCTAGGTTTATTAGTAGAAAACACCTTTGTAATGGATCTCAAATCTACTAGTTGAGATAAAGGAGTTTTATGGCCAATGAAGCAAGATGTTTATCAAATATTTGGTTCACATTAAAGATTTTTTACTTTTACTGGCCAAATGTTATTTGAATATGGGACTTATGTATTATGTGTTGAAAGGTATCCTTACTGGTATTTGTATTGACTGTGAAAGGATGCAAAGTGGATTCCACAGTTTTAGTATATGGGCTGTCCAAGCCAGCCCAAGGATTCCTCGGCTTTAATGACCTGTTCCCCGCTCTGACATTGCATTACTGGTTTTAGAAGTGATAGGGGATGGCAGACAGTTACATGTCAGAATTTTTCTATAAAGAAGCTAAGAAGGAAAAATGTTAATGTTTTCTTGGTAATTGGAGAGGAAAGGCAGAGGAGGGAGGGAAATGACTCTTAGCTTAATATATTAATTACATGATCGGTAAACAAAGCTTCTGTCATTTTATGTAAATTTATAAAACTTGATCATGTAAAAGACCAATTGCAATAAAAAACAAAGAAATCACTTGCTTCAGCTACAACTTTTAAATTGCAAAAACAGTGTCTTTCTCTGGGTAGTAGCACATGTAAGGTATACCTTTGCCTGAAAGAGTTTCCGAGAATTTTTGGAGTCAGAAGAGGCAAAAATGTGAAGGTCAAAGATAATGGGTCCCCAACTAACACTGGACTGATTTGCCAAGCACCTGGGATACATTTCATTTCTTCTTTTACGGTGAAAGCCAAAGAGAACACTGTGGAGTTTAAACACAGTTTCTGTATCTGGTGTCCACATGGGAGGATGAGGGTAAGGAGGCCAATTTATCCAGCAATGTGCCCAAGCACATAATTACCTCCCTTGCCATCTGATGAAACCTTACCACATCCCTAAGGAAAATCTCTGGGCAGTCCTTCTGAGTCATTTTCAGAGCTCACACCATGGCTGTGGCCAGTGGGCTTATTTATTTATTTCCATTTTGAGGGCTTTACCTTTCCAGACTCCCTTTTAAGGTTTACCTCCTGCATAATGAGTGGAGACGGCAGGTGTTTCATTACCAGGTATCTCTCTGCTGCAGGCACTGCCTGGAGAAGTTTCCCTCTGTTTGGCTTGTGAGCCTCATTTATTTTGCTGAGCTTTCTAATGTGGGCTGACTACATTATTAAATTATCATTATTACACTGTGATGTTTTGGCAGGATCAGGGGCTGAGTTGGAAAAGTTAGTATCGGCCAAGGACAAGTTTTCTCCCTCTCTGGAGCTGCCCCAAATGGACCATAGCTAACTGGCTGGGTCTGTACCAGCACCAAGATTCTGTGAAAACAAAGGGAAGATTAGACCGTATTTGAGGCAGTTCTCCAGCTCAGTGTAAGGAATGGACATTTCACTTCTTAGTAGGTTGCTTTGATTTGAGATCAGCTAGACAATTCATATTGTAAATTTGGGGGGAAAGGTGGCAGCATTTGGCATTCAAAGTTATTTGACATTTGAAAATCTATAATGTCACTAATATATTTGCATGTAATTCATTTACAGTTTACAGAAGCTTTCAAAGACTATCTACTCTCAGCAGAGAAAAGTTTTAATTAAAAATATTTTATTGCTACTCCAAGCCTCCTTAAATTAAGAAACTGCTTTTTACTTTTCTGTTTTTTTTCTCACACACTCCTGTAGTCAACCTAGATTTATCTGCAATGATACAGTTATTGTCATATTTTAAGTGTTTCATCACTGTATTGCCAGTACCTGCACAATGCTAGCGCATAGTAGGTGACCAGTAAGTGTTTATTGATGGGTGGTTTAACACTACCCATGCATTTTATGTTCTAGCCATACTGGAATATGTTTTATCACATAACATCCCACTTGCTCCCACTTTTGGAATTTTACCCACATCTCAGAAATGTCCTTTGCCTTTCAAGTCTTAGCACTTTTTACACTGCTTATTTGTGAGTTCTCTTCTCCCATCCCTATCTAAGCACAGTGCCCAGTATATATTAGATGTTCAATAAATATCTTAGTGAATGAATGTCTTATTGAATGAACACAGACATATGAAAATTGTGTGACTTCTATATACCATTTTTGTAAAAATGCTAATATTAAACATTCAGTAAAAGTGATAAAATTAAGTTTGAAACACCATTTTTCTTTTTTGGTTCTTGACTTAAAACTCTTCAATGGCTCCCATTCCTTTGAGTAGTGGTTTTTTAATTATGATGATCTGAAATGGGATCATGTCTTTTCCCTGCTTAAAATACTGCAAGGGCTTCTCACTGTCTTCCAAAAACATGTAATTCATCAAACATGACTGAGAGTCCTACCTGTCCAGCCACAGTTCTTTCCAAGCCCCATGTCTTGTTTGAACCTGTGATGTTTCCTCTTCCCCAGGGCCTTGGCATTTTGGGTTCCCCTTGATGTGAGTACTTCTTACACACCTCTTTTCTTGGTTAACTCCAATTATACTTCAAGTTGATCTTATTTTAAATATCACCTTCTCTAGGAGGTCTTTACTGCCCATTCCCTGCCACCACCACCAGTCACCACATCACCCCCGCCTAGCTCTACTCGTCTAGATAATTTTCCTTCTTTCTATGTTTTTGAGATGGTTTGTCAATAAAATAGAAACATGTTGGTTTGGGGCCAATTCACATAAATTATTAAGTTATTACAATTTAAACCAAGAATTTCCACAATTTTAAGCCTTTCTCACATAAGTTTCTCTTAAACATTTTGGTGGCTGACATGACCCTCTTCCTGTCCCCCCATCCCCAGCACACATTTTTTGTAGGCAAATTCTGTTTGAAGTTTTTGACATGCTTTTACTCATTTCCTTCTCACAGTAGCCCTATAGTAAATTCTGTTGTTATCCCCTATTTTATTTAAAAACAAACTAACTAAAATCAGTGAGCATAAGAAATTCACACAACTACTACATAGCAAGCAGAGGTTTAGCTACTGACTAGTTGGGTGAAATATCACAGTTATTGCTGTACTTCTCCAAAGGATCTTCTATCTGTTTTCTACTTGTGGGTACTTTAAATAAAATACACTCCCACTACCTTATCCATTTCACCTTTGTGCAGCCCCTGATCACATACAAGATAAGGTGGGAGTTGTGAACACCAGTAAACCTGCTGGAGAAGAGAACCCACCAACAAAGGAGCCACCAAAAGGTAAAACCCAAGTACAACAAGAGAATCCACACAAATGGAAGAAGGGCAACCCTCGAGCATCCAGACAAGGATATCAAAGAGACCACACCACTGAGTTCTGCAGAACTCACAAAGACAGCAAAGCAGAACTTTGGAAATTGCAGAAACAAGTAAAAATACTCACCTAAAATCGGGAGACAAAGAAAGAACCTGCAATCAAAAGGAATGGAAGACTCCCCACTAAAAAAGCTAAATAAAATGGAGGCAAGCAAACTATCATATAGAATTCAAAAGAATGGTTGTAAGGTTGCTCAAGGAACTCACAGACAACTACAAGAAACCAAGTGAGAACTATAACAGTATTAAAAAGGAAATAGAAACTGTAAACAAGAACCAGGTAGAAATGAAGAATACAATTTCTGAAATTAAAAAAAAACGCACAAACTAGAAAGAATTACAAACAGACTGGATGAAGCAGAGGACCAAATTAGTGAGCTAGAAGACACAGTAAAAATACCCAGCTAGAGCAGCTGCATGAAAAAAGACTAAAAAAATATGAAGATAGCTTAAGGGAACTGCAAGACAACATGAACACAACAACATTTGAATCATAGGAATACCGAAGGAGAAGAAAAGGAGCAAGGGATAGACAATCTATTTGAAAAAAATAATGACAGAAAACTTTCCAACTTGGAGAAGGGAAAATCCAGGAAGGTTAAGGAAGAACAAGGGTCCCAATCAAGATGAACCCAAAGAAGCCTACTCCAAGACACATCATAATTAAAATGCAAGTTTTAAAACAAAGAAAGAATCTTATAAGCAGCAAGGGAGAAGCAAGAAGTAACATACAAAGGAGCTCCAATAAGGCTAGCAGCTTATTTCTCAACAGAAACTCTTCAAGCCAGGAGAGTAGCAAGAAATAGTCCAAGTAATGAAAAACAAAGGCCTGCAACCAAGACTACTCTACCCAGTGAGGCTATCAACTAAAATAGATGGCAAAATAAGGAGTTTCCCAGAAAAAAGAAGGCCAAAAGAGTACACCTCCACGAAATGAACACTACAAGATGTGCTAAAGGGACTGCTATAAGAAGAGGAAGAAAAAGAGTGAGAGAGAGAAGAAAAAAGGTACAAAAGGGGAAAAATGAATAAGTACCTATCAATAATAACCTTACATGTTAATGGAGTAAATGCTGCAATCAAAACACATCGAGTAGCTGAATGGATAAGAAAACATGACCCTCACATATGCTGCCTACAAGACTTACCTCAGAAAAATAGACCTACACAGACTGAAAGTGAAGTGTTGGAAAAAAACGTTCCAAGCAAATGGACAGGAAAAAAAAGCAGGGGTAGCAATACTTACATCAGACAAAATGGACTTCAAAACAAAAGCCATAAAAAGAGATGCTGAAGGACAATTCATAATAAGGGAAGAATCCATCAAGAAGACATAAACATTATAAGCATATATTCACCCAACACAGGAGCACCAAAATATATAAGAAAAATCTTGGAGGACTTCAAGAAAGATATACACAGCAATGCACTATCCTAGGAGATTTTAACAGCCCACCGTCAACAATGGATAGATCTTACAAAATATCAGTAAGGATATAGCAGCATTGAATAATGTCCTAGATCAAATAGACTTAACAGATATATATAGAGCCTTTCATCCCAAAGAAGCAAAATACACATTCATTTCAAGTACACATGGAACATTTTCAAAGATAGACCACATGATTGGACACAAAACAAGCCTTAACAAATTCAAAAAAATTGATATCATATCACACATTTTCTTGGACACCAAGGGCCTCAAACTACAAACAAACCTCAAGGAAAAAACTCACAGAAACTCATATTAATGGAGATTGAATACCATGCTATTACACCATGAATGTGTTAATAATGAGATCAAGGAAGAAATGAAAAAATTTCTGGAAACAAATGAAAATGAATATACAACAGTCCAAAACTTATGGGACACAGTAAAGGTGTCCTGAGAGGGAAGTTCATGGTGATATAGGTCTGCCTAAAAAAGATAGAAACATTTCAAATAACAACCTAACCCTACATCTACAAGAACTGAAGTTACAAGAACTGGAGTAATAACAACAAACAAAGCCCAGAGTGAGTGGAAGGAAGGAAATAACTCAGAGAAGAATTAAACAACATAGAGACTAAAAGAACAATCCAAAGGATCAATAAATCCAGGAGCTGGTTCTTATAAAGATAAACAAAATTGACAAGCCTTTAAGAAGACGCATCAAGAAAAAAAGAAAGACCCAAATAAACAAAATGAGAAATGAAAGAGATTACAACTGATACCACTGAGGAACAAAGAGTTGTAAGAAATTGTTATGAACAACTCTATGCCAAGAAATTAGAAAACCAAGGTGAAATGGACAAATTTCTAGAAAAATATAACCTTCCAAAACTGAATGAAGAAGACTCAGAAAGCCTGAACAGACCGATAACAGCTGATGAAATCAAAGCAGTAAAGAAAAAACTCTGGTACACAAAAGCCCTGGACCAGGTGATTGCACAGAATTTTACAAAATATTTCAGGAAGAAATAACCCCTGTCCTTCTCAACTATTCCAAAAAATTCAAGAAGAGGGAAGACTCCAAAATTCTTTTTATGAAGCCAGCATCATCATAATTCCAAAACCAGATAAAGACACAATAAAGAAAGAAGACTTCAGGCCAGTATCACTGATGAACGTAGACACTAAAATCCCCAACAAAATATTGGGAAACCACATCCAGCAATACCTTAAAAAAATCATACAACATCCATCAAGTGGATCCATCCCAGGAATGCAAGGATGGTACAATATTCACAAACCAACAAACGTAACACATCACATAAACAAAAAGAAAGACAAAAATCATATAATCATATCAATAGATGCGGAAAGCATTTGATAAGGTATGGCACCCATTTACGATAAAAACACTCAGCTAAGTGGGAAAGGAGGGAGCATTCCTCCACCTAATAAAGGCCATATATGAGAGACCTACAGCCAACATCATACTCAATGGGCAAAAACATAGAGCTTTCCCACAAAGATCAGGAACAAGACAAGGATGCCCTCTCTCACCACTCCTATTCAACATAGTATGGGAAGTCCTAGCCACAGCGATCAGGCAAGAAAAAGTAATAAAAGGCATCCAAGTTGGAAAGGAGGAAGTAAAACTGTCACTATTTGCAGATGATATGATACCGTCCATAGAAAACCCTATAGACTCCACCAAAAAACTACTCAACCTAATAAGTGAATTTGGCAAAACAGCAGGATTCAAAGCCAATACTCAGAAATTGAAGACGTTTCTATACACCACCAACAAAATATGAAAATCAGAAATCAGGGAAATAACCCCATTTGCTACTGCAACAAGAAAAATAAACTACCTAGGAATAAACCTTTCCAAGGAGGTAAAAGACCTGTACTCAGAAAACTACACAACACTGAGGAAAGAAATTAAGGAAGACACAAATAAATGGAAGCATATACCGTGTTCATGGGTCAGAAGAATTAACATTATCAAGATGTCCATATTACCCAAAGCTATTTGTAGATTCAATGCAATCCCTTTAAAGTACCAATGACATATCTCACATATATAGAACAAACATTTCAAAAATTTATATGGATCCAAAATGACCCTGAATAGCCGCATCAATTTTGAGAAAGAAGAACAAAGTGGGAGGGATCACATACCTGATATCAAACTATATCACAAGGCCACTGTAATCAAAAGAGTCTGGTACTAGCATAAGAACAGACACATAGACCAATGGAATAGAATAGAGAGCCCAGAAATAAACCCAAGTCTCTATGGTCAGTTAATATTCTACAGAGGGAGCAGAATCATAAAATGGAGTAAAAATAGCCTCTTCAACAAGTGGTGTTGGAAGATATGGATAGCTACATGCAAAAAAATGAAATTTGATCAACAACTTACACCATACACAAAAATAAATTCAGGGTGGATAAAAGATATCAATATAAGTCACGACACCATAAAAGTCCTAGAGGAAGACATAGGCAGGAAAGTCTTAGATATTTCATGCAGCAATATTTTCACCAATGTATCCCCTAGAGTGAGGAAAGAATAAACAAATGGGACCTCATCAAAATAAAAAGCTTCTTCAAGGCTAAAGAAAACAGAAGTAAAATGAAAAGGGAGCCAACAGTATGGGCAAATATACTGGCAAATGATACCTCAGACAAGGGTTTGATCTCCAAATATATAAATAATTCACACGACTGCACTCCAGGAAGACAGACAACCAATTAAAAAATGGGCAAAGACCTGAAAAAACACTTTTCCAAGGAGGACAAACAGAGGACCCAGAGACATATGAAAGGATGCTCAGCATCACTAGTCATCAGAGAGATGCAAATTAAAACCACAATGAGGTACCATTTCACACTGGTCAGAATGGCCATCATAACAAATGAACAAACAATAAGTACTGGTGAGGTTGTGGAGAAAAGGGAACCCTAGTGCACTGTTGTTGGGTATGCAGAGTGGTGCAGCCACTGTGGAAAACAGTATGGAATTTCCTCAGAAAACTAAAAATGGAACTACCTTTTGACCCACCTCTTCCACTGTTGGGATTATACCCTAAGAACCCTGAAAATCCAATTCAAAATAACCTATGCACCCCAATGTTCAAAGCAGCACAATTTACAATAGCCAAGTGCTGGAAGCAATCTAAGTGCCCATCAGTAAATAAGTGGACCAAAAAAACTATGGTACATTTACACAATGAGATACTATGAAGCAGAAAGAAAGAAAGCTCCTACCCTTTGCAACAGTATGGATGGAACTAGAGAGCATTATGCTAAGTGAAATAAGCCAGGCAGTGAAAGACAAATACCATATGATCTCACTTCTAAGTGTAACCTAATCAGCAAAACAAAGAAGCAAGCAAAATATAACCAGAGACATTGAAATTAGGAGCAAACTAACAGTAACCAGAGGGGAGGGGGAAGAGGGACAATGGGGAAAATGGGAGAAGGGCTATCAAGGAACATGTATAAAGGACACATGGACAAGGCCAAAGAGGGGTAGGATGAAGGACAGGAGGTGGGAACAGGTGGGGCAGCAGGGTGTGGTAGGGTGAAAATGGAGACAACTGTACTTGGACAACAATGAAATAAATTAATTAATTAAGTTAAAAAAATAAGTGAAGGCCACTGAACTCTTATTCTGTATAGCCCAAAGCCCAATATACAGCTAGTGATTAGATAACAGTAAATAAATACCCAGCAAAAAATTGAAATTACAAGGTTGGGCCAAGGTAGGTTTATAGTTGTGAGTATGTGAAACACAGAGTTTATTTTTAATTTATTAATTATTGTATTATTGCCTTGGCGCATGGCTTAGTTGGTTGGAGCATCATTCCATTCTGGGCACCCAAAGGTTACTGGTCCAGTCAGGACACATGCCCAAGTTATGGGCTCAATCCCCATTTGGGACATATTCCAAAGGCAACGGATTGCTGTTTCTCTCTCACATCAATGTTTCTTTGTGTCTCTGTCTGTCTGTCTCTCTGTCTCTTTCTCTCTCTCTCCTCCTTCCCCTCTCTCTCTAAAATCAATGGAAACATGTCCTCTGGTGAGGATTTAAAAAAATTATTGCACTAGCATTAACCTACTTTTGCCCACCACCTGTATTTGCAAGCAGCCTGTTTGTGTGCTGTGTATCTTCCCTTTATCCTTTAATACCCACTTTCTACTCTGCTCTGTGCCTCTGAAGTTTTCCTCTGTGAACTTTACAAATGGGCCCCTCCTTGTCCCTTGGTACTATATTGACCCTTGGTTTCCCCACACTATTACCATGCCTTTGAAAATAGTCTAGATCAGTGATTTTCAACCAGTTTGCTATGGTAGGCACACTGGTGCGCCACAAGAATTTTTAAGACATGCAATTCCTGACTACTCAGGGGCACAGACCTCTTTTCCCTTAGATTGTCAAATACAAAAATGACAATTGCCATCTGGTGTAAATGACTCAATATTAATCAATATTATACCAATTTTTTGTCAGATTGGCAAAAATATATTTTTGGTGTACCACAGAATTTTAGTAATTAGTTTAAATGTGCCATGAAATGAAAAAGGTTAAAAATCGTTGCTATAGATTACCACAGATGAGTGTTTCATCTGCTTCTTGCCCAGATCCTAATTGATATAGACAGCTTTTTTTTTCATTAAAACTAGTTATGTCTATGCTTTTGTACTTCACATACAGTATGAAGTTGTATGTGCTTTTTTCTAGTTTGTCTTTATGTTTGTTTTTTAAGTATATTTTATTGATTATGCTATTACATGTGCCCACTTTTTTTTCTCCCCTTTATTACCCTCTGCCCTGCACTTCCCCTCCCTGTCTTTAAGTTTACATAATGCTGGACAGTGGACCAAACCCTCAACCTAGGTATGTGCCCCTGACCAGGAATCAAACCCACAACTTTTCGGTTATGGTATGACGCTCCAACCAACTGAGCCACACCAGCCAGGGCAAAGTGTCTTCGTTTTGACAAGAGTTCACCTTTCTACTCTTCCTTCACTGGGCCCCTGTGCTCGGTGTCTGGGCAGGTAGTGATGCAGCTACCTGGTCTGTGACTCACTTAATGAGCTTTAAATGAGCTTTAAAACAACTCATTTTACTTACTTAAAGAAGTTTATATGTAAAGAAGCTCATGTTGTTCCATAGATAGAAGATGAAATCCCTTATCAAAAACAGTTGGATAAAGCTTTAAAGAGAAATCCAAGAAAAATAAAATTATGTTACTTATATTAGCAAGTGTTAGGTGTTTTTATCATATCAGCACTAATTAATATTCTCTTTGAATGAATTAGAAAGATTAAAATAGAATTGAAAGGAATGCAACTTTGTTATAATTTGTGCTTCATCCTGTCACTAGACCATATGGCACAGGGTTCAATGCCCTGAACTTTAGAGAACACTGGCATAATCAATGTTTTTGTCCATGCAGTATGCACACCCGGGATGCCTTCCTCCTCCTGGTTCCCTATTCCAGATCCTCTCTGTCTTTCTTTTTGAAACTTTCCTTTATCCTCTTAGCATACACAAATCTTTCCTTGAAACCTCCTGACACTTATCATTTGCCTTACACATGTTGGCTTCTGATTGCTAATGTTTTGATTTGTTATTTCAATAGCTCATATATTCTGTCTTGTCTCCCAAACTGTGTGTAAGTTTCTGTCTCCAGAAGTAGACATTAGGACCCCTGCTTCTGGAACCCCAAATATAATTATAATTTATTATATAATACATATAGATAATGTATGTATGCATTATATGTGCAATATACAATAACCTCATATATAGTTATAAGTTCATTCAATATTTGCTGAGTTGAATAAATTTGACTCACAATTAAGTTAGATGATGTTTTCTCAACTATGGGTGTAGTACACAATCCTAGTATGATTTTATGTCTGGTTGGGGTACACAATTTCATAAAAATTATATTCTTGTAGGGGATATAGCTAATAAATTGATACATGTAGTATACCATATTTTGCTGTGTATAATGCACACCCACATTTTTGTGTGCATTATTATACCCATGGTATGTAAGCATTATACACACCAAAATATGGTAATGTAAAGTGAGTAACTGGTATAAGGAAAGTTGATCAGCATGCATTGATAAAGCTTTGGGTTGCTTTTTAGATTGGGTAGTTAAAGAATCCCTCTCTAATGAGGTGACATTTGAGGACAGAGATGAATGAAATGAAGATGGAAGAGTGTGAATATTTTGGGGGAAGCATCCCAGCTAGAAGCAGCAGCAAGACCTAAGGATCTGAATTGCAACTGTGATTGTGGAGCCCAATGTGGGGAGGAGAAGGGAGCAATGGGCCATGACATTGGAGAGGTGGCCTTTTCAGCCATGGACAAGACGAGAGGCAGGCGGCCAGTTAAGAGTCTATGGCCGTATGCCAGGGGCAGTGAGTGTGGCCTGGAGTTGCATGATCCTTGTGGATGAGTTGAGAAGTAGAATTAGTAATAATGTATGTTCGGACTATAAGACGCACCCCCATTTTCCTCCCAAATTTGAGGGGGAAGTGTGTTTTAGTCCAAATGTAACGTACCTGGCTTGCTGGGGGGTGCGGCAGGGTGCAGTGGGGTGCGGTGGGGTGTGGCGAGGCACGGCGGTGGAGCGTTTTTTTCCCCCCTATTTTCCTCCTCTAAAACCTAGGTGTGTCGTGTCTTATGGTCTGAAAAATACAGTAAATTCTGAGGGTGGAGCCAGCTGTGCCATGCCTTCTCATTTATTTATAACACTACAGTGCTTTCGAAGTAGCATTATCTGTTGGCATTTGTTTTCATCTTGCAATTCTGTTTAAGACAAGTTTTTTTCCTGTTTACCAATTATTCTTTTATTTATATATCTTTTTGAGATGACAATGACTAATCAGTTCATAAAAACCAGAGTTCTATGTGGAGCAAGAATGTGTTCCTATGGTAAATTTATTTACCCATCTTTTAAAAAAATAATTGCATTTTTGGTATTCATTCTTTTTTTAAAATATATTTATTGAAGTTGTTCCATTTCCCACCCCCCTTACTCCACTCCATCCTGCCCACCCCCTCCCTCCCACATTCCCCCGCTATAGTTCATGTCCATGGGTCATACTTATAAGTTCTTTGGCTTCTACATTTCCTACACTATTCTTACCTTCCCCCTGTCTATTTTCCACCTATCATGTATGCTACTTATTCTCTGTACCTTCCCCCCCCCTCCCCCTCCCACTCCCCTATTGACACCCCTCCATGTGATCTCCATCTTTATGGTTCTGTTCCTGTTCTAGTTGTTTGCCTAGTTTGCTCTTGTTTTTGTTTTAGGTGTGCTTGTTAATAACTGAGTTTGCTGTCATTTTTACTGTTCTTATTTTTTATCTTCTTTTTCTTAGGTAACTCCCTTTAACATTTCATATAATAAGGGCTTGGTGATGATGAACTCCTTTAACTTCACCTTATCTGAGAAGCACTTTATCTTCCCTTCCATTCTAAATGATAGCTTTGCTGCATAGAGCAATCTTGGATGTAGGTCCTTGCCTTTCATGACTTGGAATACTTCTTGCCAGCCCCTTCTTGCCTGTAAGGTCTCTTTGGAGAAATCAGCTGACAGGCTTATGGGAAGTCCTTTGTAGGTAACTGTCTCCTTTTCTCTTGCTGCTTCTAAGATTCTCTCCTGTTTAATCTTAGGTAATGTAATGATGATGTGCCTTGGTGTGTTCCTCCTTGGGTCCAGCTTCTTTGGGACTCTCTGAGCTTCCTGGACTTCCTGGAAGTCTATTTCCTTTGCCAGACTGGGGAAGTTCTCCTTCATTATTTGTTCAAATAAGTTTTCAATTTTTTGTTCTTCCTCTTCTCTTCTGGCACCCCTATAATTCGGATGTTGGAACGTTTCAAGATGTCCTGGAGGTTCCTAAGCCTCTCCTCGTTTTTTTGAATTCTTATTTCTTCATTTTTTTCTGTTGGATGTTTCTTTCTTCCTTCTGGTCCACACCGTTGATTTGAGTCCCAGTTTCTTTCGCATCACTATTGGTTCCCTGTACATTTTCCTTTGTTTCTCTTAGCATAGGCTTCATTTTTTCATCTGGTTTTCGAACAAATTCAACCAATTCTGTGAGCTTCTTGATTACCAGTGTTTTGAACTGTGCATCCAATAGGTTGACTATCTCTTCCTCACTTAGTTGTAGTTTTTCTGGAGCTTTGAAGTGTTCTGTCATTTAGGCCTTTTTTTTTTTGTTTTTTTTTGTCTTGGCACGTCTGTTACTTTAAGGGGCAGAGCCTTAGGTGTTCCCCAGGGCGGGGTAACGCTGGTCTGTACTGTGACACTGTATGTGGGGGAGGGGCCGAGAGGGAGCAATGGCGCCCCCTCCACTCTCCACCGGATTTCAGTGTTTCACTCCGCTACCCACAATCAAACTGGGCCCCTCTGGTGCTGGTTCCCTAGTGGGTGGGCTTGTGCATACTCTAGGCCCCTGTGGGTCTCTCCAACGACCTCTCCTGTGAGGCTGGGAGTCTCTCCTGCTGCCGCCCCAACCCCCATGGGCATTTTCAATCAAAGGTTTGAGGCTTTATTTCCAAGCACTGGAGCCCTGGGTTGCGTGGTCTGCTTTGCTCCCTGCCGTTTGTCTGGTTTATCTGTGCGCGAATGTGGGGCCGTGGGGTGCTACCCCCTGCTCTGCCTGCCGTGTTCTCCGCCACTCTGAGTCCAGCCCTCTCGGTTTATCTGCGTGAATGTGGGGCCACAGGGTCTGCTAGTGGTCAGTCTGCCTGCCCCGTTCGTCCCACACTCCGCCAGTCTCGGTCCCACCAAGGCCACGCGAGTCCTCTCCTTCCCGGTGCCCGTCTCCGTCCCTCCTACCAGTCTGGATGTATGTTTCTTTTTTATCTACTTGGTGTTGGACTTCCTTGCCATTGATTTTCTGTCAGTTCTGGTTGTGCGAGGAGGCGCAGTGTGTCTACCTACGCCGCCATCTTGGTTCTCTTGGTATTCATGCTTGAATACTGTTTCAGAAAGGTTATTTCCTCCCAAATAAGTATTTGGGAGGTGGAATTTTTTATGCCATTCTAATTTTGTATCCTCTTCCTTTTAATACTCCCATTTCTACTTAATATTACAAACTCCATCATATGACTTCATGCTATTTATTAGAGTTGTTGTCACCATGAGAAGAAAATTCCTAATTGAAGTTGCTTATTGATATAAGAGAGCAGGTTGTGACACTTGGAGAGAATACTGGAACGATGGGCTCCAGCTGATGTTATGTAAAAATATTCAGCCATGAAATATGCACTTGTGGATGGCTTTTTGCAGATGTCTGCAGAATGCAGATAATCTGTATCCTGAGGAGGTCTGTAAATTAAAGATCTATCTGACCAGTTAGAATTATAGCACAGTGAGGATGGAGTGGTGCAGTGGGTGATGAAATGACTTTGAATCTTGGACAATAATAATTACAACCTGCCTATGCTTATAAGCAAAAATATATTTACCTCCAGCTTCCATTGAAGAGGGAAAAGAACAGTTGCAGAAAAAATGATGATGGACTTTTAGTCATTTTGGAAATCCTTCAATGCGAGATATATTGGTATCATGAATGGAAGTATAAATTGCTACATTGTCTTTGGAAAGCTATTTGGCCATAATTATTAAAATAAAAAGCATGCAACCCCTTGACATATAGTTTTCATTTATAGTAATTTATCTTAAAATATATATTTATGGAAGTGCACAAAAAATCTTTGTACAAAAAAATTCATTATGATATTTTGCTTAATAACAAATGATTCAAAATAGCTTGAATGTCCAAGCAATAGTGGGTTAGGTAAATAGATTAGCAAATATATATACTTTGTAATACAATAAAGGTATTACAATGACTGAATCTATAAGGAACCATCTATATGATATTGTTAAGTGAAAAATGGTCAGAATATGCTATTGTGATCATAGAAACGTAAAATATATGTGTACATATTTATGTATGCCTATGTTGAAGACTGTACATGTGATTGTCAACCACATGGATGGGAAACTTATTATTCACTGTACTTTGGTATTGTCTCAGTTTTCATTTTGTGTATATATTATCTATTCAAAAATTGTAAATTCAGAAAATTTTAGAGGTAATATATAGTTGGTATCATTTTACTTCCTGACATTATGATGTCTTTGGTTGATTCTGGGCTTATTGCACCTCACTTCTGTTTTGAGAGTGTTTCTCAGTATGGGATTTTATAACTTCTATCAGAACACTTTGTATTAGGATATTATTGCGCTGACAGTTTTAGTATTGTGGTGGTGACTCCCCTTCTTTCTTTATTTCTTGCCATGACTCTGGAGAATATAGCTCTACCACTTTCTTGTAACATCCTTCCTGTCCAGGAAACTTAGAGACTTATTTGAACAAATGGCAAAATCATTCAAATCCACTGGCTCTGAATTTCTTATGGGCACATTTATGAAAATGCTAGACAGCTTCTGTAGCCTCTGTTGTTCTTGTGTTTTAAGACACTAAGTTTTGGAGTGGTTTATAATGCAGCAAAGATCACAGAAACATACCCCAAATGGAGTAAGTTATACATTAAATTTTGTGGTCTACAATAGCACTTTTTAAACTTTAATATGCATACAAACCACCTGGGGATCTTGACAAAATTCTGATTCAGTAGGTCAGGAGTGGGGCCTGAGATTCTGCATTTCCAAGAAGTTCCCATGTAATGCTGATGTTCTGGTCTATGGGCCACATTTTGTGTAGTAAATGACAAGGCCAGAAAGATTACCATTCAAAGATTAACGAATTGCTTATTATAACCACGAAGGTCATACTCACCTTTCTGTTGAAACTTCAAATCTTATACTGGTTCTGCCTTCTGAACCAGAGACATCCCAATTCCTTTGACCAAGGTATGGGGCCAGGTGTATTTTCATCAAGTCTAACTTACCTCAGAGACACATTATGATCCCAGGATTGGTTTAAGATGAATGCTCTTCATTAAGGATGATAATGATAATAGCAATCACTTCTACATACTGAGTGCTTTGTTGTGAGCCAAGGTTTGTAGTAAGTGCTTTATATGCATTTCATTTCCTCATTTAAACCCTATAACGTAAAATGGTGAATGTCACCATTTTACAGATGAGGAAACGGGGGTTCAGGAAGGGTCAGTAGCTTACACTAGTCACCACTGAGTAAGCCAGGATTGAATTGCAAGTGTGATCTGACTCTACTGTACAAGCTAATAGCTACTCTGTGGCCCTGCTTCCCAGCTAGAAACATGGCACATGTGAGCTTCAGGTCTCAGGTTAGTGTACCATGGCTCACATTCTTTCTTTCTTTTTTTTTTTTACTTGTTTCTTCTTCCTCTTCTCCTTCCTCTTCCCCTTCTGTTTCCTTTTCCTCTCTGTTTCCTTCTCCTTCTTCATACAGCTAATTTTCTTCATTGCAAACTTTGTGAGATCCTGACATGTTCCTGTACACATGTTTAAGAGAAGCGGAAACATCTATGAAGCCCATTAGTTAGGAGATTTAAATTTTTATAGCAATGTTCACATAATTATTGTCAGCATTTTCAATGGTATTTAAAGTGCTGACATGAGGAAAGTCTTTACCAGAATAATATAGATTATTCTTTTAAACTTTAGTAGTCTTGTGTTTTCACCGTGAGTTGCCTATTGCAACAAAATAATTCACCCCTTCCCCTTGCTTCAGACTTATTGTTTCACTGTCTGTGGCATTTATCAGACAGAAGCTACTAATGTTGAAGGCTTCCATCAGAGTAGCATAAAATGCTTCTTTTAAAAACTATGAAAAAGACTTGGATATGAAACTTACTTTGAAATTAGACTGCCAGGACATCTCTTTACTTGTCAGTTTGAAGGTTAAGGAAAATGACGGTTTAGGACATGGCAGTGTTCTGTGGTACCAAAGCCAGCATCCTGCTGAGAACCGACCCAACGAATGGGTTTAGATGGAGACACTAGTACTTCTGGCCAGGAGGTTTTACTTAGCTCTCAAATTTCTTTACTGCAGAGGTGGCTGTTCTCCAATATGATGTTAAAGGTAGTTGCGGTGATAGTGGATGGGTGTGTGTGTGTGTGTGTTAGTGTATAGAGTTCTTTGAGGCAAGATCATTTGGCTGCACACTTTTTGATGGGGTCAGTACAGATTTTATAGTCTTTGGGCCAGGGGGCAGGTGTATCGTACTGGTGACAGGGCCTGATTAGGACTTGAATCATTCTTAGAACAGTTATTTTTCAAAATTACAAAATCCATTTTTCTCCCACTGCCTGCTATACTTCAAAATAAGAGCTGGTCACTTCCTGGTAAAACAGTGATTTCCTTTATCATTTTGAATGAATCATTCACAAGACGTATGGCCCATTTTGATTATTTCCTGATCTTTTGGACATGGAATATTTTGTGTTGTTTTTTGGATAAATATCTAACTATTCCTAAAAAATGTAATACTGTAAGTAGCTTTTGAGAAACATTTAGTAAGAACCAATTTTCATTTTCTTTATATTCTTGAGACACATGTGTGGAACCACATGGAAGAAAATCTCTAAACTTTTATTAGTTTAAAGGTTTCTAATCAGGAAAGTATGGAATATCCTCTACTAACTTTTATCAATCTCTAAATTATCTTCTTCAATGAGAAATCCCAAGAAAGCAGAGTCTTGCTTAAATGAAATGTTTCTAAAGGTGCTTTCTTTCAGATTTCTAAGAATCTTGAATGTCTAATATAATTTTTCCAGGGGAGACAGTGGACTTCTGGGGCAGATTTGACACAGATTGGAACTGCAGAACCAGCTCAAAGTGGTCCTATCTTGTTTAATGAGATATTGAATTATTTTTCAAAGACAACAGACCAAAACTACAAAGTCATGCAGCCGAAGCATGTGCAGAAGAGAGAACTTGACCTCTGGCTGTGCCTGGAACTAAAGTCTTGCTCCCCCCACTCTCCCAACACACACACACACACACACACACACACACACACACACACACACACAAAACCAAAGGATCAGGACATAACTGGAATTTGAACACTGGAACCCTTTCAAAACTGAAGGGTCCATTGTCTGGGAAGATATGCCCCTTACCATAAATGGCCAAGCTCCAAGGTCCTCCAGTTAAAACTTGCCCCACTAATTCTTTCACGTGCCTGTTCCCACTAAACCTTTAAAAACCCACCCCAAATCCTGGATTGGGGAGTTTGAGTTTTCTGCCACATGCTGCCTGCTCTCCATTCTGCAGCACTTTGCAATAAATGCAATAAATGCCAGTGTCAGGGCAATGGGTTATCTGCTGCACTGGATGGATGAACTTTTTGCTGGGTTACAAGATCATAGTAGTGGGAATGTATTCCTTAGCAATAACATGGACTGGTGGACAGAGGGGAATTTAAGTGCAACTCTCAGAATAAAAGTAAGTACTCTGGGCAATGGAGAATAAAAATACATGTTTGGTAAATGAGCAGCACACAAAAGGGTATCATTAAGTGAACCTTTGTGTAGTGTCAACTTAATCCTTTTATTTTCATTTATAGTCAAGCCAATTAAAGGAAAAATATGTAAAGGTGGTCCCATAGTTTGTTTTGTGGAAATTGGTTACAAACTGATGTTGGAATTTAATCAAACATCAAACCCAAAATGTGGACAAAAATGAAATAATAGCTTATAATAGATATTCTGAAAGATGAAAATAGTGATCCTGCCCCCTTTTTTCTTCTAGGAAGTTGAGATACATTATTTTATTTTTGTCTTAAAATCTTCAGATTCTTTTGGTTGTGTAGGGGAGAAAAAATCATTTTCTTTTTACCTTTCTGTGTTTTGGGCTGAGATCCCCTGTAATAAGAGGCAGATTAACAAGAGGAAACAAGCAGACATTTATTAACATGTATACCTCATGTACACATGGGAAATCTTCTGCAGACAAAAAAAAAACAACCAACAACAAACAAACAGTTGGGAGTGGAGCTACCAGAGATTATCTGGAAAAGCAAGATGAACAAAGGTAAGTTTTGTTCTGTAGATTTAATTCTTTTTCCTGTTATAGAGAGGGAGACACTTACAAATAGAGATTTTTAAAAAAATGTAAATGCCCCTTACAAAAGGAAAACTTCTATTCTGTTTTCAGAGCTTCTCTTTCTGTAGTCCTTAAATATAATAACTTCAAATAATTCTTATGCCAAAGAGGCATATTTTGTGGTCGCATATTCTGCTACCCTTTAGTTGCAAACAGGTAAAATTGAAGCCAAATGACATTAAGAGAAAAGAAAGGGTGAGTATCTGCTCACTTAACTGTAGGGTCCAGCAAGGTAAAACTGGCTTTTGTCATGGATGGCTGTGGATGCTTCACTGTATATTCAAAACTGTCTCTCCCATGGGCGTACCTTGGTTTTTTGTGGCATGAAGTTTACACAGCTTTTGGAGAGCCTTCTTTATAAAAAATAAAAATTACAAATGGCCACGTTGATAGAAAAGGACCTGTAAGCCTAAGTTGTATAACTTCATGGTAAATTTGCCTCGGTGTTCTCCCATCTCAGAGAACTTTTCTTCTCTTGGTAGTCTTAATATTTCCTTCAATTTCAATCCTTGTGGTGAGAAAAATGGTCCCTAAGTGGGTTCAGACTTACATGAATTTAACTACCAGAATCTCTGAAGCACCTTTCTCTTTCAACTGATCCATATTAAATCCTAAATAGACTCAGACTGGTTAGCTCCTCTGGTGGGGGAGATGAGGCCCTTCAATTGAGATGGCAGAAGAGCCGCAATGAGTTGGAGGGACGTAGCCCTAAAGGAGTCAGATGTTGAGCAGTCAAAATAATGGGTGTTTACTTCCATGCTCTACATCCCTCTTATAGATGGGAAGGGGCAAAGAAGGGGTGTTCTAAATTGGATGTATGAAACATTCATTTAAACTTACATTTTCAGCTCTTTTCAGGGAGTAAAGTGACACTAGTAAGAGCAGGGACCTTACAAGGAAGTAGGCTGTAAGATCAATTTCTGATTTTTCCAGTTACATATCACTTAGGTTATCTTTTTAACATGAGGTACTAAATAAGGATAGCTGGTTGGGAACCTCTCCCTTGTTGTATCTCCCTTTACCCAGAATTTATTCTCAGATGCTGTATGACAAATATCATTTTCTTGGTCAATATTGTTTTTAGTCATAGATGTCCTGTGGCAAATTATAAAACCTGGTCCTTAAACTCTGCATTTGTGTTTCCACTTCCTTTAAATTTCCTTGTTCCTTGCTTATGATCTCCTCTCTGTATTGGAGTGATGGAAAGAAAATAGGATGATATGGAAGCGTGTTGTATCCAAAGTTGAAAGTATCTATATGTACATAGCAGTACTTAACGATTCTTCTCTGTATACTATCAGCATATGAGAAATATAAATATGTCTTTCCTTAATGAACTTAGTACAGCAGTTACCATTGAAATACCTTCTTTTATAGATGGTATAATGAAGTATGTGTTAAGTATGAGAATATTAGTGTCTTAGGGTTCTCCAGAGAAATGGTTTACACACACACACACACACACACACACACACACATCCTATTGGTTCTTTCTGTATATGAGATCTGACCAGGAAAAGTCCAACCATTGTCGATATACCAAGAATGGGTTGTGCAACATCGATGTAACCTGGCAGCCAAGGAGACTCGACTGGAATGTGCATGCATGAACAATGACAACTTCACTGTACTAGTCAGTGGGGCAGTGGATGCTTTTGAGTGAGCATGTGTACTACGTGACCATTACTTTCAAAATGACTGAGTGAGCAGAGCAACAAATCTGCATCAAATTTTGCATGAAGCTTGAACATTCCTTCATGGAAACTATTTGGATCATTCAGAAAGCCACAGCTATGGGCAACTGATGATTGGCAGCTTCATGATGACAATGCACCCACTCATGCATCACATTTCATGCAGAGAGTTTTGGCGAAACATCAAATCACACAATTGACTCAGCCCCCCTACAGCCCAGATTTGGCACCCTGTGACTTCTGGCTTTTTCCAAAACTAAAATCACCTTTGAAAGGGAAGAGATTTCAGACTGTTGAGGAGATTCAGGAAAATACAACTAGGGAGTGGATGGTGATTGGGAGAACTGTGTGAGGTCCCAAGGTGCCTGCCTTGAAAGGAACTGAGGTGTCATTGTCCTATGTACAAGGTTTCTTGTATCTTGTATTTTCTTCAATAAATGTCTCTATTTTTCATAGTACTTGGCCAGATATTTTCTGGAAAGACCTCATATATCCTATTTTTTCTATTTCTCTGGAGAACCCTTACTAATAATTATATATATAAAATCAAATCTCTATATATGTGTATTCTATTGGTTCTGTTTCTAATGAATCATATAAGATTCATTATATATTATTTTATATATGTATTTATATTTATTTTAAGGAATTCACATATTTATGGAGGCTGAAAAGTTGCATAAACTGCCATCTGCAAGCCAGAGACCTAGAAAGCTAGTGATACAGTTCTAACAACCAGAAGTTATAAGAACCAGAACTAATGGTGTAAGTCACACAGAGTTGAGAGCAGACAACTGATGTCCCAGCTCAAGCAGTCAGGCAGAGAACATGAATTCTCCCTGTCTCTGCCTTCCTGTTCTCCTCAGGCCCTCAGCAAATTGTATGGTGCTTACCCACACTGGGGAGGGCAATCTGCTTTACTGAGTCCACTATTCAAATGCTTATCTCACCTGGAAACACACTAATAGACACATCCAGAAATAATGTTTAAGCTGGGCAACCTGTGTTCTGGTCAAGTTGGCACATAAAGTTAACTATTACAATTAACGAAGGTGTGACAGCAATAATTATAATTACATTTGAAAAATAAGGACACGCAAAAATAAGAACATTTTTAGCAGCAAGCTCTTTGAGGGCAAGGGTCCCCAATTTCTTCTTTTTTGAGTCCCTCAAAGCTTCACACAGTACTTTCTACTTTATAGGTGTTAAATGAATGAGTCAATGAGTTATTCAGTGAACAGCTTGGCTCTTACCACTTCTCTTTGTTGCTTTGTGGTTTCAGGCTTCAACTCTACTCATGAGTTTTATCTCCTCACTAGTCCCTTTTGTTTCTTAAGAGTCATTCATATCTTTTTTTTTAACCTAATATTTTCGCTTTTGATTCATGACATTTCCCTTTTTTCTTAGTTTTGTTTATAATAAAACTGCCTTGTCTGTTTCAGCATCTCCTGTCCATAGCTTTTTGTGTCTTTTTTTTTTTCATTCTGTGACTTTTCTCTTTTGTAGATACTGTTGGTGAGATGGTTACTCTGTTGAGTTACAAAGGGCACCCCATTATACCATCATGAGAGAAAACTGATTGACTAATGATGTCATTTCTACTATGTTGATCTTTTGCAGTTATCAACTGAGGAAATGGAGCACTTTATAATGTCATTTTTAACATAGTCCAAACCTCAATGCACCTGTCCTTTTGTTCCTTTTTCTTTGATTTATTTAACCTACTAGATTTAAATATTGATCATTTGACTTTCCCTATATTTTCTATTTAAAAAATAATGCCCTTAACTGTACATATTATTTTTAGATGCTATGTTTATAAAATCAACCTCCATCCCCACCTTGGACTGTTCTTTGGCCTCTACTTTGCTTATCTTATTTTCCAGCATATGATAGAGAACTAATCAGAATCAATTGAACCCTCCAGAATTTTGTCTTGGGCTATTAGGAGACATCAGATGCATATAATCATTAAACTGTTGTGATTAATATGTTTCCTCTACTAATCATATTATTTCATATTATTTGACAAGTATTCAGTAATCTGATTTATTATTTATTTGAAGGAAGGAAAATTTTGTGGTTTTCATAATGAACTGTGAATCTAAATTTCTTAAGTTCAAATCCTAACTACTCTGATTACTAGCTTGGGCAAGTTATTTGACCTCTATTCTACTCAATTTCTTATCTGTAGAATAGGATGTTATTAGTACCAATCACATAGAATTATGAGGATTAACTGAGTTATTGAAAATCCATCTGAATAGGGCCAGACACAGAGTGAGAATTTTAAAAATGCCAGCTTTTCTTGATTTATTATTTTTTACAGGCAATCCCAATTATTTTTCCTAACTTTTTATTTTGAAAATATTGAAACTTAAGAAAAGTTGAGAAAAGAGGACAGCCCAAATACCATTCACGATTGTTAATTTGTTTTCTTTTTCTTATTTATATACACTTTAAAACCATTTGCAGTTCAGCTGTAGATATTTTCTTCTGACCTTTTACCTTGTATCTCCTAAGATCAATATGTAACCATAATACCATTATCATACCTAAGAAATTTAACATTGATATGTCATCAAATATATTTAAATACCACCATTAAAATTCCTTATATTGTAATGTTCTTTTCTTTTATTTCTAATTTTTTAATCCAATCAAGGATTATATATTTCATTTTGTTGTTGAATCTCTGTGGAGTCTTTTAATCTTGCCTTTTGTTTGTCTTTCATGAGTTGATATTTTCTGAGACTCCAAGCCAGCATCTTGAGAAATGCCATGCAATATAGATTTATTCACTTGTTTCTTCAGGATCAGACTCAGTTTGACCATTTTTGGTTAAAATACTACCTAGGTGATATTTATTGTACACTTCATACTGCATCCTATCGGAGGTATATTTTGTGTCATTATTGATGATGCTATTTGATGACTTGATTAAAGTAATAGTATTGTTTATATTCTTCCATTTTGGGAAGTTGTGAGTTTTTTGAAGTTTATTTTCTACTTTGTAAGTAATCTGTGGGATAATACTTTGAAACTGGGTGAATATCCTGTTTACCAAGAATCTCTCATCCATTGGTTTTATCATTCATTGATAAATCTTTCCTAATGGTGTTTTTCTAATTGTATTATCCTTATACATTTATTAGCTGATGTTCTTTGGGGTCAAAAAAGCTCCTCCTCCCCATATCCATTGTAAGACTGGATAATTATCATTACAGCTGGAAGAATTTATTCATAGGGTATGGTTCTTCTTTCAGCTAAAATAAAATGTTTCCTTTGCTGCTTATAACAGAGCTTTCTTTAGGAAAAAAATCACTACATGTAACCTTTGTGTTGAAGTGTAGCAGAACTACAGATAAATTCACAGATCAAAGGTATATACCTCAAGGAACTTTCACAAAATAAATATAACTATATAAACAGCTTCTTTTTAGTGAGGCTCAAATTGTCTCCAGTATAGCCAATAGGATCCCCTTTAAGCTATTTCCTATGTTTGTTTGACAGGTCTCCATCATTCTGTAAGTATGCCTTGAGCAAAATAAGATCTTTTTTAAGCTTACCTTATTTTTTACCTATGTTTGATCATGAATAGTAATTTCTTCAGAGAATCCTGTGCCACTTTAGTGGGGAATGGAATTTAGAAACAAATAATCAGTTAGTAGATGGGCTGATTGCTACTTGAGTATCATTGCTTCTGGGATATATATATGTAATAGCCTACAATTCAAATTCAACAGTATAGGATTCCCTCATCTTCTCTCATTATATATTTGTACCTCCTTTATTCTACAGTGAGAGTCAAATACGTGGATTTATTTGCTTTATCCTGTAACACACAGAAAGTAGTTTCAGAATTACACCAGTACTCCCAACAACCAACCAATCTACTAAGTAAAGTTCAAGATTTATTTGCATTTCTATCTGTGCTAATATTCCACTATGAACATATATTCAGAGTATGGATTCAAAAGTTATTTCAATTCATTTTTTTGTCCTCTGTGGTTGTTTTTATTAATTTATCATTCATTTCATTTATTTCCTGTTTGTATACAAGTTTAAATTTTGTTTTTAAAATATTTTTCTATTTTCTATTTCAAATATGTAAAACTTTACATGGTAAAAAGGCAATATTCAATAAAAAGTTGTTTAAGGAAGTCCCACTCCATTCCTCCTTTCCACCCATTTTTACCAGCCCCCCATAGTACTAGTGTCCTCCTCTATTTTCAGTAGCTTTTGGTTTATCTTTCATGTGTTTAGTACAAAAACTAGCAAATACATCCATATATACATACGCATGCTTACCTTTTGTTCTTCCTTACCCATAAGTTAGCATACCACATATACTCTTTCTCACCTTGGTTTTTTATCCTGGAAATTATTCATATTATTTTATAAGATCTTTCTCATTCCTTATTATAGCTCACTAGTACTCCTTTATTGATATATCAAGGCTGTTCATCTGGATGGTTTAGGTTGTTCTCAGTATTTTGTTACTACAAATAATGCCACAGTGAATTGCTCTGTGTCCATCTTTTTCATTAGGTTTGAAGGTATGTTCAGGGTGAATTGCTATCACTGACATTGCTTTATGTAAACATGTAGATAGGCAGATAGGTCAGTCCCAGGGTTAACTGATACATCACTTTCCTAACTAATACCAGATTTCCCTGCATATAGGTTATACCCTCTCATTAACAATGCATGAGAACGACTGTCTCTCCATACCCTTGTCAGTAGAGTATATATTGTCAAGCTTTTGAACTTTTGTCAATCTAATAGGCAAGAAATAGTATCTCACTCAGCGTAGTTGTTTTTAAATAAACATTTTATTTTAGGATAGTTTTAAGATGTGAAGTCAGAACAGAGTTCCCATGTACCCCACACCCAGTGGTTTCCCATTGTTAACCCCCTTACATCGGTGTATTATAGGTGTCATAATTCTCACTGTAGTTGTAGTGATTTTCTCTTGCTATAACTGAACTTAAACATATTTTCATGTGTGTAAAGGCCATTCTATATCCTTTTCTGTGACTGACTTTTTCCTTTATTCTGCTCATGCTAAAAACTGGAGTTTTTAACTCATTTTTTCCTTTAACTTTTAAGAATGAAAAAAAATATTTTCATGTATAAATATTAGGGTGACTGTATGTAATCTGTGCTATATATTATAAATGTTCTTTTTTTCCCTAGCGTGCATATGTTTTTGACTTTGCTTATCCTATTTCTTTCTGTGCAAAAGAATGTTTAAATTTTTTATGTAGTTGAATTTTTCAGTCTTTTCCTTTTTTAACATTTGGATTTGAGTCATAATTAGAAAGGTTGACCCCATATTGAGGTGGTAAAGGAATTCACTTATGTTTTTTTTAATGCTTGTTTTGTTTTTTGCTTTAATAGTTACCCTTGATTTTGAAGCTAGTCCTATTGAATCTCAAGGTCTACCAGAACTCAAAGGGTTAATTCCAGCAGAAGCTGGTGTCTAGAGTAAAGGGCAAGGTGGAGAAGCCAAACTCCTTACTTCTCCTAGTTTCTTAGGCAGGGAGGTTTGGGACTTTGGAGTCCCAGCTAGGGCTCTGCAAATAGAAGTCATTTTGGAATAACTCAGTGATTTTTCAACCAGTATGCCACAAGAATTTTAAAATACACAGTACCTGACTTTTTAGTCAGGGGTGCAATGACCTCTTTTCCCTTAGACTATCAAAAAAAAAAAAAAAAAAGACAACAGCCAACACAATAGCTGTCCAGGGTGAAGGAATCAAAATTATACATTTTTTGTCAACTTGGTAAAAAATATAATATTCTTTGGTGTGCCACAGAATTTTTGTAATTAGTTTGTGTGTGCCATGAAAGGATAAAGGTTGAAAATTGCTGGAAAACTGAAAAAAAAATGAATGAGGAAATGAAGTTCTAGATAGGAACAATCATTGGCTTAAAAACTGGGTTCTTCCTGAGAATCTGATGAACATTAAAGCTAGAAAACAAGAAATTAAAGAACAAGCAAGTGACACTCTGGTTTCTAGGTCAAGTTCTCAGGTATAAGAAACTACAGATTCCTTGTATCCTGAGGGGGAGACTCAGCTTTTGAAGAGGGGTGAACATGTCTTATGCATTCTTGTTTCCTCTGTGAAGTCTCATTTCTTGATGCTACTTTGGGAACGGTTCTATTTTGGGTATTTATCCTAGAGGATATAAGATAGAAAAACGTGACTTTCTCATTATAAGTCTAATTCTTAGAGTCATCTTGGTGCCAGATGTACAACCATTTCTTTTCCCTATAGATTTTTGCTATGTGTTTTTGACACCAAATAGCTGAATTAAATGTGTAAAATTGGTTTAGTAATACAGATGTTTAGAAATATAGTGTATTTCTTTATTATCATGTGATAATATTATGTGACTAAACTTTCTATATTTTAATGAGTTAGATACTCTATGCATAGTTATGTTAAAGCAGTGGAATTGCTGAATTAATTGTAGGATGATGGGTTTTATAACTCAGTTGTACTCTACAGAGTGTTTCATGCCTTCCATGTCACTTAGAATCTTGCCATTTTGCAAAACCAGTAGATTTTGCAAAGGTTTATTAATTTTGATTTAATGTATTCATATGAAAAAAGTAACATCAAGAGCGTAAAGCTTATGTAGGCATTGCAGGGTTCCCTTTGCGGGTTCGCTCTCTATATTACTTCTAGCAGTGAAAAGTAAAAATGGGAAGCTATATTAGCTAAGTTCAAGATACAAAAGGCAATATTAATTTCACAGGAAGTGTAAAGTGATATGCAAATGTGATCAACTCCCAGGAAAACATTGCAATATACCACTCCATGCTTTGAAATTATGCAGTTTAATAAACATTTGTTAAGAAGCTTCACATACCAAATATGGAATTTTAAAGGAAGTGTTTCTGATCATGTATGGTTTTTGTGCAACTGCATTATTTTCTAAGCCTTTGGAACCCTAACCAGGAAGATTGGGGTGTACAAAGTAGTGCATTTATCAAGCAGTCACATATTCTTGGGAAAGCACAGTTGATTTAAAAAAAAAATATTCCATGTCATTGTTTTCCAATTAAAAGTATAACTTGGAAGTGTGGGTCACTACACTAGAACCTGAAGTAAAAATGTCTAAGGTATTTCACTTAGCATAATGCTCTCCAGTTCCACCCATGCTGTTGCAAAAGGTATAAGCTCCTTTTTTTTCTCTGCTGTGTAGAATTTCCATTGTGTAAATGTACCATAGTTTTTTGATCCACTCGTTTGCTGATGGGCACTTAGGTTGCTTCCAGTACTTGGCTATTGTAAATTGTGCTGCTATGAACATTGGGGTGCATAGGTTCTTTTGGATTGGTGTTTCAGGGTTCTTAGAGTATAATCCCAGCAGCGGAATTGCTGGGTCAAAGGGCAGTTCCATTTTTAGTTTTCTGAGGAAATTCCATAGTGTTTTCCACAGTGGCCTCACCAGTCTGCATTCCCACCAACAATGTACTAGGGTTCCCTTTTCTCCGCATTCTCTCCAACATTTGTTTGTTGATTTGTTTTGTTTATGTTGGCCAGTCTGACTGGTGTGAGATGGTACCTCTGACTGGTGTGAGATGGTGTGGTTTTAATTTGCATCTCTCTGATGGCTAGTGATGCTGAGCATCTTTTCATATGTCTCTGGGCCCTCTGTATGTCTTCTTTGGAGAAGTGTCTGTTCAAGTCCTTTGCCCATTTTTGAATTGGGTTGTTTGTCTTCCTGGAGTGGAGTCAATGTAAGTTCTTTATATATTTTGGAGATCAGGCCCTTGTCTGAGGTATCATTGGCAAATATGTTTTCCTATACTGTTGGTTCTCTTTTCATTTTAATGCTGTTTTCTTATATCCTTTGCGACAGCATGGGTGGAACTGAGAGCATTATGCTAAGTGAAATAAGCCAGGTGGTGAGGGACAAATACCATATGATCTCACCTTTAACTGGAACATAATCAACAAAAGAAAAAAGCAAACAAAATTTAACCAGAGACATTGAAGTTAAGAACAATCTAACAATAGCCAGAGGGGAGTGGGGAGGGGATAGTGGGGAGAAGGGTTTTCAGGAACTACTATAAAGGACAGAAGGACAAAATCAAGGGGGAGGAGGGAGGTGGGTTTGGCTGGGGTTGGGTGGACGGGTGGGAAGAAAATGCAGACACTTGTAATTGAACAACAATAAAAATAAAAATAAAAAAATTAAAATATGTCTAAGGTCAATGCATTCAATCAGTAACTGACAAGGGAGAGTTATCATGGACTTTTCATTAGTACAGCTCTGATAGGAGAAACTTTCACATAAATTTCTTCCCACAGCTTCCTTAGGGTCTATGCTTCTTGTCTAGGAACCTTAGTTTTTATTTATAACCAGGACTGAGCGTGGGCTCCTGCTAAATGCGGGAAGTTGCACCAAATTTTTAAAGTCTTAAAGACTGAGCTGTGCAAGCAGAGAGAAAAAACTTCTTTTAATGAAGTGGTTTCTCAGATGTTTCAATAGATTATTTAGAGCAGGGGTCCCAAACCCCCAGGCTGCAGAGCAGTACCAGGCCCATTGTGGCCTGTTGGGTGCTGGGCCAGGAGGGAAGCTCTCCTGAGCTCTGCCTTCTGTCCGCATTGGCTCCCCCATCTCTGCACCCCCACCCCTCGCGTTTTAGGTAAAACTGGTTCCTGGTTCCAAAAAACGTTGGGGACTGCTGGTTTAGAGACTGGGAGAAGTTTTACAATGTTTGTGGACACACATCAGTAATGTTTTGTTCTAAACATGCTTGCCTTTTGTACTGTTGGCAGAGCTTTATACTGCTGAGTAGTCTTGTGTTAAGAAATCAAGAGATAAAAAAGGATTAGGAAAAATGATAACAGCAAGTAGGTGGCATGTGGGTAAAGGGAACAGTTATTTTCAGACACTGCTGTTTGCAGCTTAGCTGTGTATATAAAAATATTGTATACTTTTTATCTAACAATTCTATGTCTATATATTTATCCTTAAGAAATACCTGGACAAGTTCACAAAGGTCTATGTCTTTAAGTATAATTTTATCACAGAGCTGTTTATGATATTAAAAAGAAAAACCAAATATCCTAAGTACACAATCCTTGGTAAATATTTTCTGTCTTTGTAAAGTAGAATACCATGTGGCTTTTTAAAATGCTTTTGTAGATAACTCAATATTATGGAAAGATTTTTATATTAAGTGAAAATAGAAACAGATTACATAATAGGAAGTATAGTAAATATAGTTTTATTGAAAAGGGAGTTTTAAAATATGTATATATTGATATATTAATATGTCCTCAAATAGTCAGAGTTTCAAAATTTTTTTAACTGTCTTATTTAAAAAAATCATGGATTGCATGATAAAAATAACATGAGGAAATGTGTCCATCAATGAGAAACAATAAAATATAATACAAGTGATCCTTGCTTTACAAAAGTATGTGGTTATAAAACAGATTTGCTCAACAAATTATTATTTGCTCTAAAGAAATATTCCTGTGATTTTGAAAGAGCAATATCTTCTTTAGAAATTTAGGACTGGCCTCCTGAGGAAACTTGGGCTAGAGGAAATAAAAGCTACAATCTTAGGAGATGAAGGGGCTACAGAATAAAATGCATATGTCTTTGAAATTGCTCGGAGGTCAGTAGGCAAATAGTATTTTATTCCTATACACATGCCCATGTATGGTATAGCAAGGAACATAGAAATTTAGTGAATAAGGGGGAATTCCTTCATAACCTGGCTGCAAGAAAGGCCTTCTATAATTCAAAATCCAGGTATAATAAAACTTGATTGTGGAAAATTAAAATAAAAAAAATATCCTTTTGCATGGCAAAAACATAAAGTCAAGCCATAACTAATAAGCTGGGAGAAAATATTTGTAAGATAGTGATAAAGAGCTAATATTCCTAATATATAATGAATTATTACAGCCTTGGCTGGGTGGCTCAGTTGGTTGGAGTGTCATCCTGTATACCAAAAAAGTTTGTAGACTGGGTTGGGGAGCGTATGGTAGGCAACTGATTGATGTTTCTCCCTCACACTGATGTTTCTCTCTCTCTCTCTCTACCCCCTTTCTCTCTCAAGCTAATAAAAATATATCCTCAGATGAGGATTAAAAAAAAGAGAGTTATTACAAATTGAGGAGGAAAAAAAGAGGGCAAATAGTGAAGTGGCAAAAGACCTAGACAATTCACAAAAATTGATATGAAAATACTCCTTTAAGCCTATGAACATATGTTCAACTTCAAATAAGAGCTATGCATCATATTTGTACTTATGAAATATTGGGAACATCCTAGATGCTTGTATATAGATTGTTTGAATGAATCATAGTACAACTCATACAGCAGTGTGCTAAAAATAGAATGAAGAAGAGTCTTATGAATTGATATGGACTGATCTCCAGAGATACTGTTAATGCAAAAAACCCCCCCCAAAAGCCAAAGAGTATATATGGCACAGAGCATTTTATGTGAGATAGAAGGGAAATAAGTATGTCTATTAGTCTATGATTTCTCTAATTATTTTTGTAAAAGGAAACACAGGAAGGATAAATTGGAAGAAATGAAATTGGCAATATGGTGGAAGTTAGGGAGAGGAGTGATACCACTCTGAATATATTTTTTGAATAGTGTTTTTAAAGATTTTATTTATTTTTAGAGAGGGGAAGGGAAGAAGAAAGAGAGGGAGAGAAACATCAATGTCTCTTACATGCCCCCAACTGGGGACTGAACCTGCAATCCAGGCATGTGCCGGACCAAAAATCTAACTGGGGACCTTTTGCTTTGCAGGATGTTGCCCAACCAACTGAGCCACACCAGTTGGGGCACTTTTTTGAGTAGTTTTGACTTTCAAACCATGTTAATGTTTTGTATACTCAAAAAATAGAATTAAATTACAAGATTCAGCTGGGAGGGAATTAAATAAAAACAGGTAAATAAACTTAAATGTATATCCAGAGGATGAAATGATCAGGCATAAGGAGGGAAAATACTAATTCAACTTTTTTGAACATAGTACCTGGTCAGTCCAAAGACAAAGGAACTGGAAAGAAGACTTAAACTTTATACATTTGCTGTTATAGTCTTACTGCTGGAACAAATCTGAAATTATTTTTATGTATTAATAGGATTGAGTAAATATATTTTTGGGGGGGAAGAAGATATCACTATGGAAGAAGAGTAATCCAAATATAGAATGAGGGAAGATAAAGAAGAAAACTGAACTATCGCATTGAAATCAGAAGTGTCAATATGAGTAGAGGATTTATATATAAAATATAGTTTATAACTTCTAGGTCTGCCTTCTGAGAGGGCCTACAAACAGTGATACTACCAGCAGCAATGAGCACATTTAGTTCCTGGCTCTCGGTTTCTAAACACCACTCCCCAGTGAAAGGAACCAATGCCCCATGGAGAATAGCTGACTCTAGGCCTAGAAGACGGAAAGTACAAGAAAAACTTGAAACGTTTTATTGTGCCAGCAAATAAGAAAATGCTAAAAAAAAAATTGATAAGGACATGTCTGAGTGACACAGGAGCCAGCTTGAAACAGGACATGACACTTAAGGATCAAAATGATAAGGTATACTTAACTCAGAAAGAAAGAAATAAAGAAGGGAGGGAGAAAGGGAAGCTTCTCTTACAGAATACCAACTAATAAATGTGGAAGAAATGATGAAATTAAAAATTATGATTTTGTAATTACTACAGTAGTAATTAATTCTGACTAGAATCATCAATAGGTGGCAAAACCACTGAGTGAACTTTTTTGGGAACAGGATATTTGTAGTTTCAAAATATCTCCTCCATACATTATTTATTATATGTATATTGTAGTAGAGAAAAAAATTTTCTTGACCCATTGAGAGTTCCCAGCTGGGTTTGAAAATTAAAAAACAGATTAACAGGGAAAAGCATACAGATTTATTTAATGTAAGTTTTATATGACCTGGGAGTATTCATAAGGAAATGAAGACCTGAAGAAACAGACCTGAGTATTTTTATGCTAGCTTTGATGAAGAGTGGCAGTTATGTAGAAATAAGATAGGTTAGCAGACAAGAGGTAAGTAGTCAGCTGGGGAAAACTAGGCAAGGCCTGTTTGTTAGGATTCTTTTTTTTTTTTTTTTTTTTTTAAATATATTTATTGATTATGCTATTACAGTTGTCCCATTTCCCCCCCCACTCCACTCCATCCTGCCCACCCCCCCTCCCTCCCACATTCCGCCCCCATAGTTCATGTCCATGGGTCATACTTATAAGTTCTTTGGCTTCTACATTTCCTACACTATTTTTACCCTCCCCCTGTCTATTTTCCACCTATCATCTATGCTACTTATTCTCTGTACCTTTACCCCCCTCTCCCCCTCCCACTCCCTTATTGACAACCCTCATGTTCTAGTTGTTTGCCTAGTTTGCTCTCGTTTTTGTTTTATGTGTGGTCGTTAATAACTGTGAGTTTGGTGTCATTTTTACTGTTCCTATTTTTGATCTTTTTCTTAGGTAACTCCCTTTAACATTTCATATAATAAGGGCTTGGTGATGATGAGCCTCTTCAACTTGACCTTATCTGAGAAGCACTTTATCCTCCCTTCCATTCTAAATGATAGCTTTGCTGGATATAGTAATCTTGGACGTAGGTCCTTGCGTTTAATCTTGGGTAATGTAATTATGATGTGTCTTGTTGTGTTCCTCCTTGGGTCCAGCTTCTTTGGGACTCTCTGAGCTTCCTGGACTTCCCGGAAGTCTATTTCCTTTGCCAGATCGGGGAAGTTCTCCATTATTTGTTCAAATAAGTTTTCAATTTTTTGTTCTTCCTCTTCTCCTTCTGGCACCCCTATAATTCGGATGTTGGAACGTTTCAAGGTGTCCTGGAGGTTCCTAAGCCTCTCCTCATTTTTCCAAGTTCTTGTTTCTTCATTCTTTTCTGGTTGAATGTTTGTTTCTTCCTTCTGGTCCATACCATTGATTTGAGTCCCAGTTTCCTTCTCATCACTATTGGTTCCCTGTACATTTTCCTTTGTTTCTGTTAGCATAGGCTTCATTTTTTCATCTGTTTTTCGAATAGATTCAACCAAGTCTGTGAGCATATTGATAACCAGTGCTTTGAACTGTGCATCCGATAGGTTGGCTATCTCTTCGTCGCTTAGTTGTATTTTTTCTGGAGCTTTGAAGTGTTCTGTCATTTGGGCCATTTTTTTTGTTTGTTTGTCTTGGCGCGTCTGTTACTTTAAGGGGCGGAGCCTTAGGTGTTCACCGGGGCAGGGTAATGCTGGTCGCTGCGCTGTGATGCTGTACGTTAGGATTCTTGTTAGCATCGTTTTATCTTCAGAGACTGGGATGCTCCTTTCCTGTGGGTATAAGGGAGGCTGCTCTCACCTGAGGGTTTTATGACCGGTTTCAGGGGAGAAAGGTAGGGGAAAGCTCAGAATGTCATTCCTGCTTCTGCCATTTTCTCAGACTCCTTCATATTTTGTGTTAGCATGTCCTAAACTCCATTGATACATACAAACACACACATACACGCAGTGGAGTAATCTGGCAGATAACACCTTATCCAAAGGATCAAAGGTCAAGGTTAATATTACCCATGATGGGACTAACTTTCATTGGGTGCCTATTAATACAATGCAATAAAAAGGACATAAAACCACTTAAGTAATATGCCTTTCATAAACACCTTCCAACACCAGAAGCCTCGTCTCTTTAAAAATATTGATGACATGATAGACACAGAAAGACTGAGGAACTATTCCAGATTCAAGAAGACTGAAGAGACATGGCAATTAAAAGCAAGCTCCTGGATTGGAGAAAAATGGTTGTACAGGACTTTCTGGGGGAATGAAGAAAGGTAAATATGGATCATATATGAAACAGTGTTTAAAAAATATTAACAGTCCCTGAATTTGATCACTGCATTGTGATTGTGTGACTGATTGTCCTTATTCTCAAAAGATTTTTATATCTTTCTATAGGAGCAGAAACATTTGTTTCCCTTTTTACCCTCCTAGATTTAATGGCTGGGGCCTATGAGTCAAACCGATAAGAGACATTAACAAGAAAAAACACAGTTTTAGTCACCTATGTACATATTCACTGGAGTTCACAAAGAAAAATGTGGTGCCAGGAGGTGGCCAGATGATTGAGGTTTATGATCCATTGTAGCCTAAACAAGGGAGAAGTGCGTTGGGGCTTCTGGGCAAGGGTATGGGGGGCAAGTCACAGGAAGGAGAGAGAAGGAAATATATGGTAAGTAAAAATGCCTCGTTGTGCAGATAAAACTCTCTGAGGTGATAAGAGTGGTCTCCAGGAGTAGGTTTCTTCCTAGTAAGGAGACATCTTTACAGTGGAAATTTCTGTTATGAATGAACATTTTCTTTACAAAAGAGGAAATTTACATTTTATTTTTTGACAGTTAGAGGGAGGTAAAGAGCTTTTCTGTGTCTGCTGGTTTTTAATTGCCTTTAGTTGAAAATAATCCTTCTGTCAGAGTGGGTGCCAAACGTATCATTTTGGAGTGATATTCTAGGATCATATTCTGGTACCTTTCAACACTTACATGCAAATGGTTTAGCAAAAATCTTTTTTCCCCTTTTCATTTGAAGGAGAGGAGTAGAAGGGGACAAAAAGATAAAGTAACTATAGCAAAGTAGTAGCAAGTTATGAATCTAGGGAATGGTATAGGAAGTTCATGATATGATTCTTGTTTTCTATAGTTTTGAATTGTTTTTGAAAATAAAAAAATTAAAATATACTAAAAGCCCAAAGCCTTTAGTTTTTGAAATTTTCTGAAGGCCACAGAGCTTTGACTATCAGGATCCTAACTTTACAGATGCAGTGACTATATTTCACCTTCATTTCAAGGTAGTTCAGAAACTACTCTTTTCATTCTCTTTACCTCTCTCACCCAAGTGACTAGAGAGGTCTCAATGCATCTGACATTATCTCTTGACTAACAAAATTGTTTAACCTCTTCCTGTGAAACTGGATCCTAAGGGTCAACAAGTAACAGAATTCATATGCTCCTTCCTTCCTGTAGACAGCATAATGTTTGTGTCCCTGAAACAAAATTGAGTACCTTTCCTTTTTTCTTTTTCTTTTTGGAAAGAATGGGGTCTCTGCTGAATAAGTCATATGCACAGTTTGGCATGGGGGGACAGTGTCTGATAATGTCCATCTGAAATAATACTATCTACAACGAATGTATTAATGTTTCCTTGAATCTAACTATAGCCTTTTATTACTTGGTTAATTACACAGGGATTAAGAAGGGGTACCACTCTTTCTCATCCTGAGTTTCAGATGTCGATTAAAACCAACCCCCCAAAAGCATGCTGGATGTTTGATGCAGTTGATAGTGATAAACTGGGAAGTTGTCAGAACCTAACTGTTGATTTCAGTAGAGTACGGCATTCAGAGAATTTTTTGATATTTTGACAGCTGAAGCTTTCTCATTGTTTTAGAATGGCCCTCACTAGGGAAATATAAGTTGTGTACTACCTTGCTGGGATTTCTACCCAACTTTGATTTGTTCTGTTAACTCCTACATGACTCCTTGCTAAGCTGGAAAAGTGGATGGGATTCTTGACCTCAGTGTGTTTGGGAGTTACCTATCTAGTATGTTTTCCCAGAAGACCATGCCCTTGATCCAAATGGAAAGATCAGACATGTTTGGGAAGGGAGCTAGTTTAGGTGCAATGTTGGTCATTAGACATTAAAGATGGCTTTAAGAGATGAGGCTGTGTGGCTTACAAGTTATTCTTGCTGGCAAGAAAAAAATAACAGCAGTATTGTCTAAATCCTTGGCAAATCTTGTCTTGCAAAGGAAAGTATCAGGAAAGAGTGTCTTCTTGGCTTTTACAGAATGCATACAGTATAGTAAATATTGCCTACATAAATAAGGGGAATTAAGTTTAATGAATATATTGTTCTACAGTTAAAAGTTATATGTCCCCATTGTGGAAAATCTGGGTAACAGAGATTTCTCTGAAGGCAAAAAGATCTTACCCATAACTCCACTGTGCAGCTAAATGTGTGGACAGTGTTATAGTTTATTCATGCATGGATATCTTAATATAGTTATATTTTCACACTTATATATTTGTTAACCTAACCTTACTACAAATTCTTCCTAACCACAATTTTAATGACTGTATGTAATTTTCCCATAGAGGGGAATTTAATCACCTCTTTAATGTGGGACAGTTAGCATCTTTTTGATGCTTTAAGAGATGTTGATATCAATATTTATAAATTTGCTTGTTTGAGATCAACAAATATTTATAAGTATTTTTAATTTTCCCCTTTTCCATCTTTTCAAGAATAAGGGTAGTTTCTTCTGACTTAAGGAGGTGCTGAGTAGAATATTAGGAGGAGATTCAGACTTGGAGAATCCAGAGAAAGACCACTCTAATCTATATTATGCAACACAAAGGAATTCCCCAGAAGAAGTCTCCAGAGGTGGAGAGCAGCCCATAGAGGTGCATTGACAAAGAGGGGGGAAAGGTATAAGTGAGGAAGAAGCAAGTGCAGTATTAAAGACAGAGTATTGAGAGAAAAATGGGACAACCAGGGGGTAGGGTGGCCTTGTCTACTTTGTATTTCACCAAAAAAGATTATTGACATCTACTATTGCTATCATTTCACAAAAGAGAATATATTAACACAAAAAACCCTGGAAGGATGAAATCTCAGAATTCAAAAATGAAATGAAATAGCTTTATTTTTCTCATTATTCTGTGGATTGTTGATGATTGGTCACACCTGGCAATAGATTCCAGTCAATGCATGGACTGACATTTGGGGGGCCATAAGACCAAATGATCTGTGAGGTCCGTTGATTCAAGCTGAAGAAGCCTTGCATTTAGTAAAGAGTCAGGTTACAATCTTGGTGCCATGTTTGATTTCATGCATGACCTTTGAGCCATATGGCCCATGAATATCTCAATTTTCTTATTGGCCAACTTAACTTTATGATGATCAAGTATGGATTGTTTGTAGAAGTGCTGATATCTAAATGCCTTGGTGCTTGTTGATCTAAGGCTCAGAAAAAGGAGTGTAATAAATCGTACAGTCCCAGAAAACAAATGGCATTCCATCAACCCATAGTTTGTTCAGTAGCCCATCTTTTTGAAGTTTCTGAGAGTGATTGCAAGAAATAAAAAATACAACTCAAAATGGACTAAATAGGTATTTTATTGGCTTATATACTGAGAAATAATATGGACACATGACTTCTAGAAATGCCGGATCTAGAAGACCAAATGATCTGTCCATTAATTTGTTCTAAAGCAGTATCTCATCCTACTGGCAAGAGGGCTTCCAGTAACATATACCCGTTTCATCCTACCAGTTTCTCAACCCCTGTAGCAAACAGTAGAGTTTCACATGTCTAATAGTTCTAGTGAATGTTCAAAGTTTGGATTTCATTGGCACTCACTCAGGATGATTGACCATATCTGGGTTATGTACCTATCCCTGAATCTGTGGGTAGAATCAAATCCTCCTGAACATGGAGTAAGAACAAGGGTGGAGTAATTTCCTAAGAGAAAAGTGATTTGCTGGTAAAAGAAGATGGGGAACTGGATGATGGGCAGGCTGAACAACAAAGACCTATGCTATAAAATAGAAGTAGCCTGCCAAGCCAATAAATGCAGCCAGTATAATTGCCTGGCACATTTGGGAAGGCCTAATTCTATTAACTGCTGCAACATCATTATTAGCAGTAGGCAGTGTCTTTGGCATCAATTAAATCCTAATACCACTAAGCAGAAATTAAAAAGCTTTAATGGCATCTTGGACCTATTGATGAATGTTCAGGACAGTAGCTCATGCCATTGATGCACGGAGTCAAATATCTTTACCCACTGGGAATGTAATCATTTAAATGACCCTATTGATTTTGGGTTTTGGCAGGACTTCTTTGACCCTGGAATGCTCCAAGTTGCCTGAGGGGACATAGCCTAAGACATAACTCCATATTATGTAGTCCTGAATTGGACCCAAACTAACTTTATCATCTGTCCTAGATAAGGTCATTGGGAAAACTAGACCAGCTCATTTTATGTTTTATGTTTATTGACATAATTCAGATGTTGGAATGTTTCAAGATGTCCTGGAGGTCCCTAAGCCTCTCCTCATTTTCTGAATTCTTGTTTCTTCCTTCTTTTCTGGTTGGATGTTTCTTTCTTCCTTCTGGTCCACACCATTGATTTGAGTCCCAGTTTCCTTCGCATCACTATTGGTTCCCTGTACATTTTCCTTTGTTTCTCTTAGCATAGCCTTCATTTTTTCATTTAGTTTTCAAACAAATTCAACCAATTCTGTGAGCGTTTAATAACCAGTGTTTTGAACTGTGCATCCGATAGGTTGACTATCTCTTCCTTGCTTAGTTGTATTTTTTTCTGGAGCTTTGAAGTGTTCTGTCATTTGGGCCATTTTGTTTTTTGTCTTGGTGCTTCTGTTACTTTAAAGGGGAGGAGCGTTAGGTGTTCACTGGAGTGGGGTAAGGCTGGTCGCTGCGCTGTGATGCTGTACATGGGGGAGGGGCTGAGAGGGAGCAATGGCGCCCGCTCCACTCTCCACAGGATTTCAGGCACTGCCTCCGCTACCCACAATCAAATTGGGCCCCTCTGGTGCTGGTTCCCGAGTGGGTGGGCTTGTGCACACTCTAGGCCTCTGTGGGTCTCTCCAACAACCTCTCCTGTGAGGCTAGGAGTCTCTCCTGCTGCCTCCCCAACCCCCACGGGCGTTTTCAATCAGAGGTTTGAGGCTTTATTTCCCCGAGCTGGGGCCCTGGGTTATGTGGTTTGCTTTGCTCCCCTCCATTTGTCCTGCGCGCGAGTGTGGGGCCGCCAGTAGCCTGCCCCGTTGTCCGCCACTCTGAGTCCGGCCCTCTAGGTTTATCTGTGTGTGAGTGTGGGGCCGCAGGGTCTGCTAGTGGTCAGACTGCCTGCCTGGTTGGTCCCACACTCCGCCAGTCTCAGTCCCGCCATGGCCACATGAGTCCTCTCTGCCCCGTGCCCGTCTCCACCCCTCCTACCGTTCTGGATGTATGTTTCTTTTTTATCTACTTAGTGTCAGACTTCCTTGCCATTCGATTCTCTGTCAGTTCTGGTTGTGCGAGGAGGTGCAGTGTGTCTATCTATGCTGCCATCTTGGTTCTCTGATTGGCAGTGTATTTTTATTTTTAATTCATCCATCCAGTTTTTGTCTTTCAACTGGGGAATGTATTCCATTTACATTTAAAATAATCATTGATTATGTGAGCTTACATTACCATATTTTTAATGTTTTTTTGTGCCTTATTATTTTGTCCCTTTCTTTCTCTTGCTTTATTTGTTTGGATTTCATGATTTTCTATAGTGGTGCACTTTGATTCCTTTCTCTTTATTTTTTCAGTATCTATTATAAGTGTTTGGTTTGTGGTTATCATGAAGCTTACATAAAGCATCTTATATTTGTAACAGTATAATTTAAGCTTATAACAACTTCAAACACATATAAGAGCTCTACAATTTCACACTCTTCTCTACATTTTATGTTTTTGATGTCACAATTTACATCTTTTTATTTTGTGTATCCATTAACATTATTGTAGTAATAATATAACTAGAATAGTTATAGTTGTTTAGTTATAGTTCTTTTTAATAATTTTGTCTTTAACCTTTCTACTATAGTTATACATGATTTATATATCACCATGACAATATTAGAGTATTCTGAAATTAACTATATATTTACTTTTACCAATGAGTTTTATACTTTCATATGTTTTCATCTAAGTCTCTAGCAACCTTTTGGTTCAGCCTGAAGAATTCTCATCAGCATTTCCTTTAAGAATAGTCTAGTGGTGTTGAATTCCTTCAGCTTTTGTTTGTCTGGAAAACTCTCTCCTTCAATTCTGAAGGACAACTTTGTAGTGTATTCTTGGTTCGTAGTTTTTTTCTTTAAGCAGTTTGAATATATCACACCATTCCCTCCTGACTTGCAAAGTTTCTGTTGAAATATCCACTGATAGTCTTATGGGACACTTGGGCCTTGGGAGGAGGTTACATTTGACTTTCCAAATTTGTAAATCTTCTTTTGAATCAAATATACTAAACTCATAAACATAGTAAGTCCAATTTTCTTAAACATCCCTGTACAAGTTACAGTCAAATTCTCTAAAACCTTTCTATCTAAAATCAGAAGTCAGTAATTAATTAATTACACATTTAAGACTGAATCACAGGCTTAATCTGTCAGATTCTTAACTATGATAAACTTTTTTTCTCTTTATTCTCACCCAAGAACATGCTTATTGATTGTAGAGAGAGGGGAAAGAGATGGAGAGGGAGAGAAACATTGATGTAAGAGAGAAATGTTGACTGGTCACCTTCTGTCTGCGCCCTGACCAGGGACCAAACCAGCAACCAAGGCATGTGCCCTGACCAGGAATCAAAACTGCGTCCCCTCAGTTTATTGAATGACGTTCCAACTAACCAAGCCATACTGACCAGGACGTATGAGAAATTCTCTTAAAGATTACAAATACTTGACACTAAATACTAAGATTGTCATAGTACCTATGTTAACCAAAAAGTGTGACTACCATGAGTCTCACTAAGTGTATGATCTCTCTATTGAATTCTTATTTGTCCCAGGATTGAACCATTCCTTAAATACTATAGAAACCATGATATAACCTCAAGTGGATTGAGTGTAAGTTTCCTGGTAACCTGAAGTTATGTTTTCATGTAAAGTTGTGAGTCAGTGATTTATGGCCACAATATGGTCACTTCTTCAGAGAGCTTTGATTGGGATGAGCCCTTCGGATCTATATATGTGAAGTGATTCTTCCTTAGCTAGAGATGGAAACTCTGAAACAGTTTTCATATTTGTTTAGAATGGGTACTTGTCAATGCCCCGTCTGTGCTACTTACTACGTGTGAAACCCTGGGCAATTTGTTAAACTTCTGTACCTTTCAGTTTCCTCTTCTACAAAATAGAAATAATACATCTGCTGCATTCAATTGTTCTAAGATTCTATGCAAAAATATACAGGGGTGGGCAAAAGTAGGTTTACAGTTGTGAGTACATGAAACAGTTTATCCTTGTATTGTTATTTATTAAATATTGCATTATTTTCCACACGAACAACAATTAACCTACTTTTGCCACTGCCTATATGTAAAGTGCTTAGGACAGTGCCTGGCATAGACTATGATTGCAAACAGCTTATGTAGACCATTATTGTCAATTATTTAGCTTTGAAGTTTTACCTTCAAATAACAATGGGCCTTTCACATTCCATTAACTTGGATTTAATAAATTTCATTATATGTGAAGAATTTCAGAGGCTCATTGAATCAAATATTTCTTTATACTTAATAAGCACAGTGAACTGGTTAGCACTGTGGTAGAGGGATTGAGGGTGAGGTGTGTGTGGGATAAGTCTGACAGACCCAGCAGTCAAGATGGGCAGCAGTTCAAATAAGTGGTAAGTGTGGGAGGTGGGAGGTAGGCTGGTCAGCCTCACACATTGTAGGAGGATGGCCCTATGGTGGGTAGAACTTAGGAAATTCAGGAGCCACAAATATAGTGCAAAAAGTTGAATATCAGGCAAGTAGTAAGCATCAGAAAAGTTTTCCATGGTAGTAGGGTCTGTGGCTCTGAGTAGGCTCAAGTGTGTAGGTGAGAGGAAGGATAAGGGAGCCAGAGCTCATACCTAAAGGGATTTGGGTCATAGGCAGGTGACCAAAGGAGCCAGATGAAAGCCCAAGGATGATAAAGGAATATTGTTGAGTACCTACTATTTGCTGACATTTGCTCCCATTTTTCTATATTCTCTACATTATCTCATTTCTCTCCTGATGGACTCAAAAAGTAAATCTTATTGCTTATATTTTATAGATGACAGAAAGAATGATTAAGTAAGCATTTCTAAGGTCATACATCTAGTAAATGGTAGAACACAATTAAGCACAAGCCTTCTTATTTCAAAGGCTGTGATTTTCTATGACAACACATTGCCACAGAGGTGACTTGATGTTGACTGAGAGCATTGGCCTGTGTATTCGTCAATCTCTCCTGTCTTGTGTGATGTGATTACTCCTGAGATGAAGATGGAGACTGAAGAAGGAAACTAGGACTACTACCACAGCTGTTGGGAGAGGCCTGGAGATGCTGGGATGGGGTGAAGCCTAAATAACAACCTAAGCACAGGCACCTTGCTATGCTCTTGGCCTGGTCACTCTGCCCTAAATGGGACTCTGGTTCTCCATTAAAGTAGAAACAAGAGAAATGTAAACTAGATGACTTGTAGCAGTGGTTATTAACCTCTGAATGTGATGAAATGTATGAAGAGTTTTCCTAGAATGATGTACATAGCCCTACAGTTGTATCTTTCCACACTGAGTTTCAGAAGGTTCACAGAGCTCTTGGAGCTAATCAAAAGAATCTTTAGACCAAGGATGCATAGACTTTTCAGAAGTATTTCCTTAGAGGAGTGCTGGCATTACTGTAAGATGATGTTGCTGCTGCCTCCATTTCCCTTAATTCTTTTGTAAGTCTCACAACAACCCTACAAGGTAGACATTAGCCTTGTTTATATAGTTGAGTAAATGATTCAGAGAATTCAATAACATGCTCAAGATTTCAGAGCTAGTAAGGAAGTAGGGATGTGCTCAGTAAGTTAAGTAATTTCATAACTTTAAAAAGGTGAGTTTTTAAATCTGGTATAGTTGGGAAGTGGAGACAATGTTTAACACATGCCATATAAAAAACAGTGATATCAGGTCTGTACTGTAGGCACTTGCTTAGAGGTGAACAATGTCACCCATCATAATTTTAAAATCCCATAGCAGCAACTCCTGCTGCTTAGCTTTCTGCCAAACTTCCTGTATATCATAGAAGTTTGTCTACATTTTGCAAAGGGATTTGCTGGCAAAAATACATTCTGAAATGGAAAGTTCTCATTAGCCACATAACATTTCTTTTCATTTAGCCAATTATAAAATTAATACTTAGCACTTTAAACAGTGCTTTTCCTTCAATGGACCGTACAGCTACTAGCCAATTAAGCTTCATCACACCCCTGTGGGGTCAGTCAATGGTAACCCCTCCTCCCAGTCACTATTAGGACCCTACATATGCCAAGGCCGTCAGATCAAGCCAGCTTGGATGGATGCTGTACTTCCCTACAGTCTTCCTGCAGGGAGAATGGTAATTCACTTCTACAAGCGTCTGGGTCTTTGTGAGAGCACACACAAAGCAACAAAGGAACTTGTTGAAAGAAACAGCACCACAAAGCAAATCCCCAGTTCCCCGGGCAGCTGTGAGTACTTACTCTTACAAGGCTGTTACTAAATATTTTCCTGACAGGATGGAAGACAAGTTGCCAGAGTTTACATGTGTCTGTTTGGAGAGAACCATAGGTGGTTATCAGAAAACACATTCAGTCCTTTCAAGTCTTTTTCCTCCTAGTCTAATCATCTAGAAGGAAAAACTGTCTCCTTCTGTATTCTGATCCATCTACTAATCTACTTAGGTTTTGATTTGCAGATTTCTTTTAGAAGCTGTGATGGAGTCTCTCTCTCTCCCCCTATATAAAATAAAACAAACAGACAAAAAAATAAGTTGGTTGACTTGCCACCCTACCAGTTTCCCCATTCAGACACCTTGAAGCTCAAAACTAAACACAAGAGTTATGGGTGTGTTGAAGGTGTGTTCAGTGCATAGGAAGGTAAATGAGAAATAATCTTTATTTTTCAAAGAGGAAAAATTTAAGCATCTTTGGCTACCAACTAAAAGGCAAACTTTGGAATTTGTGAATTGTTGCCAGTCCTTGGTTATATTACTTCCCTATAATTCAGAGATTTCTGAAAGGACTTTAACAAGTTTAAGGCCATCATAAATGTTATTATTATTTCCTGTAATGTATTACTCCACGTCTCAGATTGATCATTAAGTTTGTATTTTCTTTGAATCATTGTGAGTGAAGTTTGTCTCTAAAAATAATCATTATTTTTTGTTTTGTTTCCAAAAGGAAATTGGTGCCCTGACTGGTGTGGCTCAGAGGGTTGAACACTGGCCTGCAAACTGAAGGGTCACTGGTTTAATTCCCAGTCAGGGCACAAGCCTGGGTTGTGGGCCAGGTCCCCAGTAGGGGGTGTTTCTCTCCCTCTCTTTCTCCCTTTCTTTCCTTCTCTCTAGAAATAAATAAATAAAATCTTTAAGAAAAGGAAATTGGTGTTATGGGCTAATAACTGAGGAAAATGATTTTTGAGAATAGCATTGGATTATTTGTGAGGCATAAGTTTCTGTGTTCAAAAACCTCAGAAATCTGGAAGATAACTGTCCAGCTTATAAAAATGCAGAACGGGATATATTTTTGCTCCATGAGAATCTTTCTGGGTGAACAGTTAAAGAGAAGAGGGAAAGAGGATGGGGGGGGAGGGTGGCAAAAGGAAAAAGATATCTCACAGAGGTGAAATACCTGGTCACCCTTTTCCCTAAGTATGTCACAGAAAGTATGTATTTATTGGAGTCAGCGTGAAGTGGTTTACACTGAATTACAGGATTATATACTTCTGAGGTGGACAATTCATGTTAGCAAATTACCTTCCAGCCGTTCTGTTACAAGTTTTAACGTGTTTGGAGTTTACTCCCTACTAATGCTTTTGCAGCAGGTCCTTGTAGTTAGAGAAACAACTGCAAGTATTGCCTTCTAACAGGGAACTCATACGGCAAACAAAACAAAGCAGGAAGTTAAGGCACATTAAAGCCCCTCTTAGGAGTGTGTCACCCTTAGGGACACACAGCAGGTGAGGCCTTTCAGCATGATTTCGCAACCATGTGTCAGCCTGCTTATATCACAAAAGAGGTTTTCACTAATCATGTCAAATTCATTTGTGTTTGCCTCAGCATAATCCTTTTAAAAAACACAGTATGATATATAGGTTCCTGAGTTACAAGTTAAATACATCAACATTCCCGGATACCTCCCTAATTTGTAAAGAGCCTTTTAAAAACAGAATGGCAATCTGAAAGTATCATTGTGATCTAAAAATTTCACTATTTAAAAAATGATAATATTTAGTGCTGAGAACCTTGTGGTGAACAAGTTGGCTGTTACACTGCTGGTGGCATTATGAATGAGTAACTCCTCTTGCTGAACACTTGACAGCAGAGAGCCTGATCAGGAGAGATGATCCTGTTGATGTAAGAACATACAAACTTGTAGAGAATTTTTATAAAACTTTATTTGTGTCAAACACAGGAGATGCCTGGGAGCAAGATCTCAGACTGAAAAATGCTTCAGATAATAACAGTTTGCAGTGTCTTTTATGAATTTGAGATTAAGGAGGGAACTAAGGAAGATTAAGTGAAGGTGGGAGAAAGCAAGGCTCCGATCAGATTACAGGATAGTTAAGATTAGGTCCTCTCTTTGAGTGTTGTCACCTTTGGAAGGAGGGGCCTGAAAGGGAGCATTTAAAGGTGTGTTAACCTATGTGCACAGAAACAATGGCTAGGACTTGCTTAAGGCAAAGGTAAACCTTTTACTAAAGAAGCTATGTGCTCAGTTAGGAATTTAGGATCAGATTACCCTGTGAGGTTACTTTCCATAAAACACCTTTTTCGTCCACAGCCCACTGTGATAGGAATTCTAGGGGACTTTTCCTAAGGTAGGAATGTAATGAAGTTGAACAGAATATTCATTACACTGGCATCATAACACTGTCTATAGTTTCATTGTGAAGGCAATGATAAAATATGCAAAATTGTTCTGATATTTATTAAAATGGTTCTGATATGTAAAAAATACCAAATGGCAAGATTTGCAGATATGCAAGAATATGCATGAATATAGATAAGAATAGGAAGGCAAGAATCACAAATGGAAACAGGTTTACATGGGACTCTATTTCTTTTTAAAAATCGTATTATTAATGTGGCTATTGTGCTGTCTTTTTAGAAAATCATATAAGAGCAATTTATACTGGCACATGTATAAATTAATACAAAAATGCTTCGCTGAGACCACACTGGCAAGTCCAGGACATCGTGATGACAGCAGGTTGTTCCTTTGGTGGCTCTCTTGGAGGGGGCACTCATTCCCAGGGTCCACACTCTGGCTCGTGGGGGATTCTTCTCTTCAAGACAGGCTCTCATTACTCAAGCTTGTGAGACTAAATACTAGCCCCAGATACCCTGTTGGGATTTTACAATGAGCAGTTGAACCACTGCACAGAGTATTGGGTCAGCACAACCAATTCCAGTTTCTATGAAGGTCTGAACAAAGTGGGGAGACATAGCATCAGAATCTTGTCTGTTTTGATTGAGAAGAGAAAGAAAGGAGTTGAGTGACATGGGTATGTTTCCATATGATATGGCATATGACATGATTGTTGTAGGGATTCAGAATGCGCCACTATGGCCTGTGGATTCTTTTGAGATGAAAATCATGAAGGCCCAAACGACTGAGTAAGAAACTTTGACACTCTCCCTAATTGCCTAGAAGAATTTTAGATAGAGGACCTATTCCAGGAAGGGAGTTATCCCCATAGATAACGACAGTATGATAGGTACTACTTTTGGCAGATAGGGAGAAACCTAGCAGGTAGATAGGGAGAAACCTAGCAAAGTCTGTTTGTTAAAATTTCTCTCTGTGTCACATTGTTTCTGTACGGTCCAGCAAACATTTGTTTATTAAACATTTGCTTTTCCCATCTTCCTATGAATTGTTTTACTCCACTTTGAAGTTCCAGGCCCCTACCCCCTTTCTCCTATGGTCTGAGTGGCATATCATAATTTTTATGGAGCCCTCATATGTATGAAATTGGATTTGGTTTTATTTTATTTTGCTAATCTGTCTCATGTCAAATTAATTCTTAAACCAGCCAGAAGGCCCTAGAAGGGAAGAGGAGAAATTTTTTCCCCCATACTACTATGGGGTACTAGGCTATGGATAGCCTGATACCTGAGTCTCACAATGAGGATGGATAGAGGAGGAAAAATAATATTCCTTCTACCCACCTGAGTTCTTAGCTGAGGCCCCTGTAATGAAAAGCAGGTTAACATGAGAAAAACAAACAGAAGTTTATTAATATGTATACCTCATGCATACATGGGAGAGGCCCAAGGGAAAATGAGTAATTCCTTGATAGTGCTTAGAATTCAGACTTAAAATCTCTATTAGTGGGGGAAGGGAAAGTTGGGATATACACCTCTTAGGCGAGAGTAAACAATTTTTAGAAAAGGTGAATGGGCCCCTAGAAAAACAGTTGAGAGGTGTGATAGTTTGTGACAGTTTGTCTAGGTATGGTGTCAGCCTCTAGGACTTTTCTCCCCTCTCCAACGGTCAGTCCTACCTGGTTGATGAAACTCCTGGGAGGGAATCTATGACAACTTAGTTCATTTCAGAAGATTTGCTTTAGGCAGATCAGGGGAGTTCAGAGAAAGCCTTTCCTTTCATTTGATGACTTTCAAATGCCCACAGCTCAAAATAATCAATATTCTAAAGTGGGAGATTTGGGGGTGGCATGTTCTGCTACCTTCAATGGCCTTTTCCGTGAAACTGAAACGCTCAGGCCTCAGCTGCCTGCAGCCTCCTGCATCTCTTTCCAGATGAGGGATGTCCATATTCCTATAGAAGAATACCAAATGGACGTTAGCTTTTCCCTTTAAAGGAGTCTTAAATGGCCACTGCCAGCATCTGTCTGTATAGCTGTTCTTTGTCTATTTGTCCATGGCTGACTACTTTACCCCTCTTTAAGTATGTTAATATCTTCTACCATGAAAGTAAAGTTCTGCTGACCTGTTTTTTTCCAGGTGATTAAATAGCTCTGTATTTATCCATTATGCCTATAACGGAGCAGTATGAATGTTCTCATTTCTAAATTCTTGCGAGCATAAACTTTATTTACTATTGCTCACATATACTGAAAATAGCAGATGACAGAGTTGATTAACCAGGTGAATTAAAATATCAGACCAAAGAGGAGAATGGGGACTGAGCTAAGTCAGTAGGGCACTGTGGTGGGTAATTCCCAGGTGCCAGTGATATTTACAGTAAATCTTTGTAAGAAAAAGAATAAAATCAAAGCTGCTTTATTTGTTCTCTTGTCGGAGACCCATAAGGTATTGGTGACCCCTTAGGAGCCAAAGAAATGGTGCCAAAAAGGACTATTCTCCTCTGTTGGTGTCAGATATGAGTACTTGCAGTTGTATGAACTCCTATAATAGGAGTAAGTGGATGGGATAGCGTTCTGTCATGGTGTCCTTGCTTAAACTCTGTCTCCCATTAATCTACACTGGCATATCTTGGGTGGCTGTGGAGTCTACAAACCATCTCTTCTTTATAGAGGACTCTCTTCTCAGTGAGAATGGTTCATTGTACCTTAACACCCATGTTTGGTTACCACATGGTTCCCTAAGTTATTTCATTTAGAGTTGGATCCCTAATCTGAGATTGCCCCCCATGGTCTCTCTTCCTAGAATTGGGGATACAGAGATAGGCAGTCAGTTCTGTGTGTGTGGCTGGAACTATGACAAGTACACCTGAGATCTGTGGGTGGCATATTTTTCTACTAAGATAGAGGAGCAGAAAAAGAGGACTGTTCTCTCTGGGTTAATGCCTGCCTTCCACTTCCTGGCATCAGGGGAACTGGCCATATCTCTGCCTCTGAGTCTGTGGGATATGCTTGTGCCCATCCAAATGGAAGAGTAAATCAACCTTCCATTGTATCCTACTCTGATTTGGTGTCTGTTTCATGTAACCAAAAAGACCTATTGACACATTCTCCACAGAGAGTTTTAGGATTTAGGTGAAGTAGATCATTTTCAAATTTAGTATTTTAAAGGAATTTTTGAATATCTAGTAAAACTGCAAATCCTTCCTGTTGAGTTGACAGAACCTTTACTTAGATAGGGGACCAATCTGAAGACAGTTTCTTTGACTTGGTTAACCTGGCAACTCCCTTCAAAATGAAAAAAGCTGCACTGCAGTATAGTGTTTAAAGACCAAAGACTGAGACACTCTAAAGTATACAGAATTAAAATAAGTTTCTCAAAAGTACCTTCTTGTCCACTTTGCTCCCCCCACCCACCTCCATACCCAAACACGCGAATATTCAAAGACACTCAAAGCTTAGATGGGTTTTTGAATTTCTACTTAATGTTGTAATGCGTATCTTGAGATGACTGGACTGTAGCTTTGCTTTGGGAATGATAGGCAGGAATGGCTAGGCTATTTGATTTTATCTTTAAACTCTTAAATTCTGTATGCAAATGAATTTCAAAGAGGCTTGATTTGAAGAGGTAACATGGGAGATAATGTCTGTATGGAAAAGTTTGGGTAAAATTTATCACCATGTCCTCATGGAATACCACTTGCTCCTGTTGGAGAAATAATGGGTAACAAAGGAAGTAAATTGTCAATGAATTTCACTCAAGAATTGGAAAATGTTATTTGTTCTTAGAAAAAAGGGAGCTCTGATTGTAAGAGAACAGGCTTCTTGAGGGTCTCTGCTTCTTATTGGTTATTTGGAAGTATTGAATTTAATAAGGTACAAACAACTGGGAAGAGAATAGGGAGTGACAGGCATAGAGCAGTAAGTGTAATATACAGTGGGAGAGGGGAATCGATCTCACAGGAACACTTTCTTGGTAGAGAGCGAAAGCATTGCTGTGTAAAATGGGATAGCTTTGAAGGATTCCAAGTCTTTATTTTGGCCATTCAAGTGTAGACTAGGGTTTCACAAGACACATGTTAGATTTAGAGGTTATTAAATACTGTTTTCCAAATGGAAATATATGGCTTGTAATCTCAAAGAAAAAGAAAGTGGAGCAAAAAGAATTCTTCTTGCCAAAACATCAATAATCCCGTTACTGAGATATGTAATGATTACCTAAGGGCAGTAGCTCATTCTCCTTCTGCCTTTCTATCCCTCTTTATGTTTTTATTTAAAAAACTTCAATTCTATTAGATATTTCACAACAAGCTATGTCCTGGTATGCACAAAGATTTGTCATTGAGAAAGGTCATGTAACACATGACTTATAAGCTACCTCTGCTACCTCATTTTTTCACCTCTCGGAATCTTTCTGTTTTAGTTAGGAGAGGCTAGGTTATACTGCAATAACAAATTAATCTCCAAACCCCAGCGGCATAACATAAAGAAAGGCTTATTTCTTGCTCATAGTACGTGTCCAACACGAATTGCCAGAGGGCTCTGCTTATTGCAGTCATTCATGAACTCAAGGTGATGGAGTCACCCACATCCTGTGGCTGCATCAGCCAGAAGAGAGACTGGAAGGTGAAACATGGTTTGTTTGTTTTTCTCTTTTTTCTGACCTAACCCTGAGAAGAAATGTGTTACTTTTTCCTATCCTCAGTTGGGTAGAGCTAGTCACATGGTTCTGTCCAACCACAAGAGGCTGAGATGTGCAGGCTTCTGTGCGCCCAGGACCAAAAAGAGAACCGGATGAAACCCATGGTGTCTGTAACATCTACCACAGTTAAGCTTCTTAAGGCCTTGTTCCTCCAAAAAGCCTGCCCTGATTAATTCAGCTCACAGTGACAACCCCTTCCTTTGAAGATGTTAACACTTGTGCATATGTTACCATTTGACCCATTGCTTTCACTCTCTTTGAAATGTAAATGAACTACTTATGTATATATGTGAATATTAGTAAGTACTTGCATCTCTACAATAAGTCTCTTATATTTTATTTTCAGTTCCTTGAAAACAGACAGTAGTCCCTTGCATGTGTATAGAATGAATGTTGTTTACTAGTGAAGCATGTGTTCAGTCTGGGAAATGAATAATAAGCAAATTTGCTAATTTTATTTAACTTATTCCACCATGTCCAACAGCTTCCTTATGGGAAGAGATGTTCCTATCAAATTAATCAATAGTCCTTGCAGTCTTCCTGTGGTCATTGACAAGACTAGTGTGGTCTCCTGTTGCAGAAGGCCATGCACAATTTGTGATAGAACACTTTCTATTTCCCTGGCTTTTGCCCAGCTAGGAGGGAAAAAAATGGAGGAATCCAAAGAAAGGGGAGCCAAGAGTTGATTTCATTAGTCAAAGGGTAAGGGGAAAATCACAGAACCCAGTTAATCAACAATCATGAGAAGGGAGAATACAGCACCATGTAAGAGCTATCTATCTATCATATGAGGTCTGTCCAAAAGGTATCCAGCCATGTGATATGAAAAATAGAGACATTTATCCAAGACTATACAAGATACAAGAAACATTGTACATGATGCCTCAGTCCCCTTCAAAGTAGGCACCTTGGGACCTCACACAGTTCTCCCAATCACCAACCACTGCCCCATTGTATTTTCCTGAATCTCATTGATGGTCTGAAATATCTTCCCTTTCTAAGGTGATTTTAGTTTTGGAAAAAGCCAGAAGTCACAGGGCACCAAATCTGGGCTGTAGAGGGGCTGAGTTATCTAGGTGATGTGATGTTTTGCCAAAAAACTGCATGAGATGTGATGCATGAGTGGGTGCATTGTTGTAATAAAGCTGCCAATCACCAGTTGCCCATAGCTGTAGCCTTCTGTATCATTTGAAAAGTTTCCATGGAGGAATGTTCAAGCTTAATGCAAGCAAATTTATTTATTGCTCTACTTGTTCATTTTAAGTGTAATGGCCACACAGTGCACATGCTCACTCAACAGTTTCTACTGCCCCCACTGGCTAGTACAAAGAAGTCTTCACACATGCTCATTGTAGCCCACTCTTCTTGGCTGCCAGGTTACATCAATTTCACGCAAACCGTTCTCATTGTATTAACAATGGCTGGACTTTTTCCAGACAGACCTTGTACATATTGATAATTATGGAGAGAGAACTACATGTATATCACAGCATGAGAGATGTTTCATTTGTAGAGTTGCCATTAGACAAAGCTAGAGAAACCCTCTGTGTTAGTTATCTATTGCTATATAACAAATTATGCTGAAATGACCTGATGTAAAACTACAATAAACATTTATTGTCTCATGCTATTTCTGTGGGTTAGTAATTAGGGGCAGGCTTACATGGGTGGTTTTGCTTCTATGTCTCTTATGTCAGCCAGGTCTACAGTCATCTGAAGGTTTGACTGGGGCTGGAGGATATACTTCCAAGGTGTCTCATTTAGTGCCTGCAGGTAGGTAGGGTTTGTTGGAGGAGCGACTCAGATCCTCCCCCACACCTCAGGCCTCTCCTCAGGTTGCTTGAGTATCTTCATCCTGTAGTGACTGGCTTCCCCAGAGAAAGAACAAGATAAAAGCTTTAATATCTCTTTGACCTAGCCTCAGCAGTGACACACCATCATTTCTGAAATATCCTATTTGTTACACAGGTCAGTCCCATTCTGTGTGGGAATTGCCTACATGGAGGCAAAAATGACCTGAGTCCAGGTCTGTCTTCGCTGCTGGTTATCACACCCTTCACACTTCTGTGAAGGGATAGTCAGATTAAAAATAATTATCAAGTGCATTACTCTCAGAGATTGGGGATGAGTTATAAAAAAGTAACTGACCCAGCTGGTGTGACTCAATTGATTGAATGCCAGCATCTGAACCAAAGGGTTGCTGGTTCAATTCCCAGTCAGGGCACATACCTGGGTTGTGGGCCAGGTTCCCAGTAGGGGGTGTGCAAAAGGCAACCACACAGTGATGTTTTTCTCTCTCTCTCTTCTTTCCCCTATAAATAAAAATGAATGAATGAATGAATGAATGAATGAATAAGTAACTGGGTGTATTTGTGGCAGAAGTGTGCCATTTTGGGGAACTGCAAACATGCATACCTGACGCAGTGCTTTGAGCTGGGCAGACTTCCTCTCTCTTCCTTGCCCTCTCCTTCTGAGTCACTTTTCAGCCACTGTCAGAAAGGATGCTTTTGACAATTAAAAAAAAATCAACAATTGCTTTAAAAAGCACTCTGATTTCCGTCTATGTAAACTTCATCTATGGAAAACCTAGCTTTTCAGTCTATGTACTCTAATTCTTGTAGGACCAGTGGAGCTGGTAGGGAAGAAATAAAGATTTCTTAGATTTGCTCTGTGAAAAGGTGTGGTGCCCCTTCTTTGCTTTAGCCTTCTCTTCTGTAAAATGGGGATAATTATGCCTATGTACCAGGGACTCATGAAACTTAAGTGACATGACAGATGTAATATCTGTGCTCTGTCTAGCACAGAGCTTGGAGTAGAGATGATATCTAATAAATGCTTGGTCTTGATTCTATACAATCTCTTGGTATAGAATCCCCTGAAAAATGGAATACATATGAATGATTAAAATAAAAATATAGAACCTCATAAGACCTCACAATAGGTGAACTTAATTATATAAATTTAAAATAAGCTGAATCATATTAGTCAAATCTAAAAAGCATGATCTTTATCTAAATAAGTACTATTTTTTAATAGAAATTCCTGCAAAGGCGTAAATATTTTATATGTATGCTGCCCAGTACTGTGGCCACTATCTATATGGCAGTTGAGCACTTGAAATGAGGCTAGTAAGACTGAGAAATAAAATTTTATTTAATTTTACTTTATTTAAATTTGAGTAGTCACATACGATATTGGCTAGCACATTAAGCAGCACAGGTTAGAATGCCTTACACATGCTGGCTCTTCCTACATCAGGTAAAAATATGGAAGTTTTCGAGTTTTTTGATCAACAAATACCTTCGCTTCTATATACCATATTTATCTAGTTATTTTGGGTGGTACTGATTTGAGCAGTTGGTTTGTTACTATTGAGAAATTTTCTTAAAGCCAACATATAGGTTTATCACCTATTTTATAGTGAATTAAGGTGATTCCAAAGTTGAGCAGTATCTGCATGATTTAGATATGAAGAGCTTTATAGGTGGAAGATAGGGCTGGATTCTGCATGCATCTGCATTTTATCCTATTTTCCTTGGAGTCAATAGAATCTTTAGGATTTTGATGTATTTTCAAAGGTTTTTTCCAAGTTGTATTAATAAATATCATTACACTTGAGAGCTAAAAGTCAAGTGTCTAATGGTATCCATTAATGTTTCCCAAAACAATATTTGAAATTATATACTATTTGCTGAAAATTATTTGCCTTATGATGCTCTTAAATAGGTTCTTTTGGTAGCTTCTAAAGGAGGGAGGTGGGTTCAGATGGGGTGGGGTGGAGGGATGGGGAGAAAAGGCATACAACTGTAATTGAATAACAATAAAAATTAAAAAAAAAAAATGAAATCAAACAACTGATTGGTCCAAGACCTTCAAATTGGTACTACTTATGCTTCAACCTCATCTGTCATCAGTCCTCCTTCATCTTGATAACCCTCCTTGTTCCCTGAATGTGCTATGCCATGCACCATGCACCTTTTTCCTGACTCTCTGGCATTACTGGTGGTGTTTCTTTCTGTTTCTTTTCTCTCTTTGATAAAGGCACCCATCCCAAATCTTGTTTTCTCTGTAGCCTCTCCACTCTTCAACATTGAGAGAGAGAGCACAGCAAAGTGTCCAAATCATGGGCTCCTATGTTAGACTACCTGGGCTAAAATGCCAGCTCTTTCAGTTCCTGACTGATTGGGGCTGGTTTCTTCACCTGTTTGTGTCTCAGCTTCCTCATCTGCAAAACTGGAAGAATCATGGTTCTACAGAGTCTTGTTGTAGAGATAAGTGAGATAAATACTCAATAAATGTTTGTTATTATTTTTATCCCATACTGCCTTGTACTTTATTTATACTTTTATTCATATTTATATTAGAATTGTGTTAAGGCTTTTACATTCTCTGCATTATTGTTGGGTGTACATGTTTCCATCTAAAGAACAGTTCTTTTTCACTATTGTATTCTCAATACCTTGCCCAGAGACTAACAAAGAAAAGATGCACAATATTTATTTTTAAATGAATGAATTAATTTATTCCACAAGTGAGCACCTATCAAATACTTAGCAAACCAGAGATTGATGAAGGGTAGGCATATATTAATATCCATTTTCTTTCACCCATTGTCTTTTGTGATATTAAGGCACAATGGGTTTATTAGTCTTCTATTACTGCCATAACAAATTTCATGAACTTAGTCGCCTAGAGCAACATTAATTATCTTACTACTTCTGTAGGTCAGAAGCCCAACATGGGTCCTATTGGGCTAAAATCAAGGTGTTAGCAAGGCTATACTCCTTTCTGGAGGCCCTAGGAAAGAATTCACTTCCAAGCTCAGGCTTTTTGGCATAATTTAGTTCTTTGTGGTTGTAGGACTGAAGTTCTACTTTCCTGGCTGTCTATTAGCTGTGGATCACTCACCAGCCTCTCTATAGTCCTTGCATGTAGCCCTTTTATCTCAGAATCCTTAATGGAATGTGTAATTTCTCATGCTTGGAAGTATTCCCATCTGCTACATCTGTCCTGCATCCTTTTCTGCTGCCCCTCTCTGATAGACTCTTCCACTTTCTACTTTTGCTCTTAAGGGCTTATATGACAACACTGCACAGATCCAGATAGCCGAGGATAATCTCCCAATGTTAAAGTCAGCTGACTAGTAATCTTAATTACATCTTCAAAGTCCTTCCACAGCAGCACCTAGATTAAAATAATCAGGCACAGGAATCTTGCAGGGCCATCTTTAAATTCAGCTTATCACAATGGTCCATTGATAGCTATGTTTAAGCTGTTAGAAAAAGCCACCATACTTTTGTTTACCTTTTCTATCAACGAGGGCGGGGACTGTATCTATTTTATTCACCAGTTCATGTTCAGCACAGTCCTATTTCATTGTAACTATTCTAGAAGTATTTGTTAAACACATTGAACTTCTTAGACCTAAATGTTACTTTTCTTTTTAAAAAGATAATTCTGTTCTAGGTTATGAAAATAAACAGCTTTTTTAAAAACACAAATTGTTATGTTTGTTTTGGTTTTGATTTTGTTGTTTGGTTCCTTTTCACTCTGGGTTTACCTCCTGAACACATCTTCTTTAAGACTTGGTTTCATTTAACTTTTTCTCCTAAAAAATATGCTCGATCTCTATTTGAGACTTTGGGGCTGTGGTGATAAAAGGGATCATAGGAAAAAAAAAAAGGATCATAGGGACTTGACTATCAGTAATGACGAGGGTAATGACAATTGTGATGATGTTTCCATCAGGGTAGGCCAGCAGTTTCAACCAAGGGTGATTTTGCCCTCCAGGTTACATATGGCAATATCTGGAGTTGACAGTTTTGGTTGTCACAGTTAGGGGGGAGGGTACTACTGGCATCTGGTTGGTAGAAGCTAGGGATTCTGCTAAACATCCTACAACACACAGGATATGCCTCCATAACAAATGATTATGTCGTCCAAAATATCAGTAGTGCCCAGGCTGAGAAACCCTGAGGTAGGCTAACTGCTGGAATGAGCAACATGAAATTTCAGTAACTTCACAGAAAAAAAGTTTATATCTTACTCATTCAGAACCCATTACAGGTGTTTCTGAAGAATGGGTCTCCTGGGAGGCTTTAACATCTTCAACAAGTAGCTATCAGGGTTATTGAGAAAGGAAAAGGAAAGAGTAAGGGAAAGAGCCTGGGAGATTTCTGTGGCCCATCGAGGAAGAGGTGTGCACTGCCACATCCCATTGTTTAGAACTCAGTCATGTGGACCCACTGAATTGTATTGGACCTGGGAAATGTGGTCTAGATGTGTGCCTGGGTGAACACTAGTGTTCCCTGCCAGAAAAAATAACAACAGCAGCAGCAACAACAATATTAGTAGAAATGACATCTAACATTTATTGAACTTTTCCATGTCAGGCATGGAACATATAATTAGTGTAATGGTATAACTGAGGCTCAGAGAGGTTGAATATCTTGTCCAATTCATGCAGAGTGCAATGGGGAGCTGAGAGGTAAACCTTGGGTTGTATCTCATTCCAAAGTACATGTGCTTACCCACTACTCTAAATGCAGAGTTTTTGAGGCTTCTAAAACTGCTTACATAATCTTTCTGAAAAAGCTGCTGAAATTTTTTTAGGGAATATCAATGTACAGATTGCATTCCAAGTTTTCATCTGCATCACAAAAGAATATAAGGGAAGAGATGAATATCACGGATGAAGGCTGTTGTATTGCTTTTAAATCATTCGGTTGCACTTAGTCATTGTAGCCCATGATTATATATATTTCACATCTCCAGTAGTCCAGAGGGACTTTAGGCCGAGGTAATGAGCACTGCTAGGAATCTTGACGGCAAAGTCTAAATGGTTTCAATGATGCAGAGTTTCAAGAAAGTGGCCCTTTCTTGAAGTGAATGGCTATTTCTGTCCTATTTGGGTAATTAATTCTTAGTCATCTAATGTTAGTGGTGGGCCTTTTGTCGCTTTGAAATAGTTATAATAAAGCACTTGCCAAAGCTTCCTTTTAAGGGTGGAAGACACTTTGGGTTTTATTGTCATGGAGCATGAGGGAAGAGAAAATAGATGCCCTCATTTCATAAAGGCCATGCTGGTGGACAGAGGATATGAGTGGGTGAGAGATGTGAGCAGAGTTCAGAATCTTCCTTTAGAACGAAGCCACAGCAGTTTCCTGGAATGTTCTAATCGTTCCTGCCTTTGTTATCAACTTCTGCTCATAGCAGAAAATTTTCAACAAGTTCTCAGTTTGGCACCATGAAAACTGAACTTTTAATCTTATTACTTAAAAGGCTTTATTATTTAAAAAAATCAGTTTCTTCTTTCCTATCTCCTCCTTTGCTGACCACTACCTTTTCTTTCTGTTTTCTTACAAGAGTATCTGCATTTTCACACTGGTTTAGACCTTTGAGTCAATTACCCATTCAGAAAGTGTTTAGAGAGTAATATCATGTGTTAAGCACTGTGCTGGACATTGGACCAGACTAATGACCAAGACAGACATGGACCCACTTAACTACAAGGAAGCCATATGCTCAGGTGAGCACTAGTACTTTTTTGCCACAAATAATAATGACATTCACTACAATATTATCTAACATTTATTAAGCTCTCGCAGTTTCAGTCAAGTCAGGTTTGTATTCTGTGTCTCGTGATGGTGGCCAGAACATCAGAGAGCCTCCACTGACATTTGTTGCAAGCTCACTTTCTGGCAAACTCTGGGATAAGTGCTGTCTATGTATTATCTCATTTAACCCTCACAAATGCCTGTTGGAAAGATTTTGTTATAATCCTCATTTTACAGATGAGGAAATTGAATCTTAGAGGGATTAGAGATGTATGGCAAATCACACAGCTGATAACCATAAAAGCTGGGACACAGATCCAGGACTGTCTGATTTCTTAGCTTGTTCTCTAAACTCAGTCGTCTAGAACCACAGAGCTTGTTAGGAAGGACACTGATTTTTTTTCTTGATTTCTAACTAAAATAGTAAAAGATATATTCAAGTCTTCAAAGCCCTCTTTAATTTTTTTTCTGTTCTAATTAATTTATCATGAGTCTGTTTTTCATATGTGTCCTTGAACTGATGAAAGTCCTCCTTCCCAAGTTGGTGGCAGCATAATGGTAGGTTACACGTAGTCACGTAATATATGTACATTGAAGCTGACTACTGTGTGCCAGAAATTGAATGAAACAGGCAGACATGGTCCTTGATCTTACAATTTAGAGAAGACAGTAATTAACCCATTAATCACATTCTTATGAATATTATAAAGGAAGAAGAAAAGAATGTGATGGGAAGTATACCACATTGGCTTTGGAGTGGAGCATGGTTAGGAATGACCTCCTTATAAAAATGTAGTATAATCTCAGAAGTCTCAGAAGCCAAGAATGAGAAGACCTTATATCAGTGAAGAGGATATCAGGATGCTGAGTGCTTCTGAGGCCTTAGGGAGTATGGGTAGGATTTGTGCTCTGAATGGAAATGGCAGGTGGGAGCATTGTTGTGGGAGTTAAAGATAGTGAGGCAGGCAGGAGCAGATCATGAAAGGCTTTGTGGATTGTGATAAGTAAGGTTTGGGGATTTATCACAGAAGCACTGTGGCCATAGAAGATCTTTAGGCAGTGGAGGGATATGAAATATTTTGATTTGTACAAGGTTACTTTGGCTGAAGTGTGGAGAAGGGGTTGTTAAACTGAGAAACTGAAAGCTGACAGAGAAGTTTGAAATCTTGTGTTAGGGTTGTCGTAAGTCTGCTATTCTTGAATTTGGTGAATCAGCCCTTGTTTCCCCATATCTGTGCCTTTTGTAACTTTGAATACATTGATGATATCACCGCTTATCCCACCTCTGTCAATGCAGAAGTGAACTTCTCTGCCTCGAATTCATTGCTCTTTTGGTTCATGAAACTTTTCCATCACAGTGGCCCCCTGTCCACATCCATATCCTTTGCCATGTTAAGTGTTCAGCACAATCTCCTTTTCCCCTTCATCAAATACTTTACCACACCTTCATGATTACAGCTTAATTTCATTCGTCTGAGCAGAGGTGATGCATCTTCCCCTTAAAATATTAAGCCTCTGTAAGTTTATACCTTTACACTATGTAGCATGGATGTTTACCTGCTTATTTGCTTTTCTTTCTTGCTTTTATTGCTTATGGATTGACTGTACCTTAACTCTAGCTCACTAATCTTGTAAATCTTAAGTGAAAATCTCCTAGGGCTCTTAGGGCTAGAGAGACAGGAACATATAGGCTTCTAGGCTGTGCAATATACACTACTGAGTGCCAGAACTCTAAAGGGATGCCACAAGGATAAACAATGAATGTAGTTGTTTTTGTCTCATAATAAATGGAGGTTGATGTTAGGATAGTATATGAATTATAAATGCTTTCAGCTACAAATAACAGAAATTTCAAGTAATATTGGCTTAACCCATAAGAGTATCTATTTACTTTTAAGAAAACAGGAGGTAGAGGATCCCAGGGTTGGTTTGATAGCTCAATAATGTCATGAAGCAGCTGGTCTCTTTCACCTTCAGGACCTTTCATCTTTTGGCTTGTTGACTCATGGTCAAAAGATAGCTGCCACAGCTCCAAGCACAAAGTTTTTATGTGACAGTACTAAAAATAGGAAAGAAGAGGCAGATAAGAAAATGGCTTTCTGTCATGCAAATCTGGCTTTTTATAAAAAGTGAAACTCTGTCATGGAAACCCTAGTGTATTTCCACTCATTGATTAGAACTGGGTCACAGGCATACCACTAGCAAAAGGGAAACAGCCATGCCATGATTGGCTTAGATCAATCATTATCCATTCTCTAAGTCTGGGCATGTTGCTGTCCATCAAAGTTTGGGCTCTGTCACCAAAGAAGAAAAAAATGTTTTGTAACATTTGCATTAAGAAATATTAGTCATAAAGCAACTAAATTAGGAACTAAGAGAAAGACCATAGCGGGAATTCTCAGAGATAAGGAAATGGAAGAAAATGAGAGAATTACCTAGTGCCAGGGAACTAGGAAGAAATCTGGAGTAATTCTCTGAACACTTCCAGATATCAAGAGGCACTTTTCTATTCATCCCACACGACTGTGTTGCCAGACATTGGTAATTTCCTCCCTAAGATCCATTTTTCCTCCCTTCCTTCCTAACTAAAATCTGATTTTGTTTGGAGTAGCAATGCCCAGCTCTAATGTCCAGTTTCACACTCCCTTAGTTAGGAGACACTGTGTGTTTTGCCTTTTGCCTTTACCCCTCTTCCTGCCTTGAGTGAGGGTATCATGCCTGGAGGTGCAGTGCTGTTTATGGCTGTGAAAGTGAAAGCCTCACCTAAGGATCGAGGAGCCCAAAGACAGAAGGACCCTGGAACAATCATGATGCTGTGGGGCACTGTCTCAGTGCCAGACTGCTTACCATCAATCATCTTGTAATGTGGGAAAAAAGGCAGAGAGTTGCCTACAAAGGAGTTGCCATAAGACTGTCAGCTGATTTTTCAAAAGATACTTAGCAGGCTAGAAGGGACTGGCAAGAAATACTCAAAGTGATGAAAAGCAAGGACCTACAGTCTAGATTACTCTATCCAGCAAAGCTATTGTTTAGAATGGAAGGGCAGATAAAATGCTTTCCAGACAAGGCAAAATTAGAGTTCATCATCATATATGAAATGGTAAAGGAAACTATGTAAGAAAAACAAGATCAAAACTATGAACATTAAAATGACAACAAATGCACAACTATCAACAACTGAATCTAAAAACCAAACTAAGCAAACAAGCAGAACAGGAACAGAATCATAGATATGGAGATCATTTGGAGGGTTACCAGCTGGGAGGGGGAAGGGGAGAAATTGGGGGAAAGGTGTAGGGATTAAGAAGTACAAATTGGTATGTACAAAATAGACAGAAGAATGTTAATAGTATAGCAAATGGAGTAGCTAAAGAACTTACAAGCATGACCCGTGGACATGAGCTAAGAGAGGAGATTGCTGGAGGGAATGGGGATCCTGGGCAGAGGGGGAGAAGGGGGGAAAAATAGGGACAACTATAACAGCATAATCAATAAAATATATCTTAAAAAAAGAGAAAGTTCTTTGGGTTTAAATCATGGTGGCGGTATTGGTCAGGTTGAATTAGATGGAACTGAAGCAATCCCAGTGGATACCTCTCCAGACCTAGAATAGAAGCAAAGAACAAGAGAGTGAAAACACATGTATAGTGACTAACTGCCAAGGAAAATCTAAAAAGATTTGTATGAGATAAGTTAGGGAAAGAAGGGAAGTGAAAAATATAACTGGCTTGACATGATTAGGACATGTCCCAGTGTTCTAACACTTAGAGCTTAGTCATTCTATTAGTTGTATTAGTGTTACCATTTGCTTTGTAGGAAAATGATATTCCAGTGGCTAGATGATTTGGAGGAATTACATCACAAGAAGTTTACATTCAAGTCCTACTGGTAAATGTGAGCATTTACACTTCCTTCAACCTGGGTGTTAATATCATTCTTTTTAGCTATTTGGATATTATATTAGCTTTTGTTTGGTTTTATGGTTATTCACACTAAGATAATTAGATACCAAATTAAGTTTAAATAAAGATATTTTTTCTCTTTTTAAATTATATTTTACTGATTATGCTATTGCAGTTGTCCCAATTTTCCCACTCTGCCCCCTCTACCTAGCACTCTCAGGCAATCCACACATCATTGTTCATGTCCATGGGTCATGTGTAGGTTCCTTGGCTACTCCATTTCCTATATTGTATTTTATATCCTCATGGCTTTTCTATAACTGCCTGTTTGTACTTCTTAGTCCCCTCACCTCTTCATCCATTCTCCCACAACCCCTTCCCATCTGGCAACCATCAAAATGCTCTCTGTGTTCATGATTCTGGATTCTATTTTTGTTTACTTAGTTTCTTTTTTAGATTAAATTACTGACAGATATATATTTATTGCCATTTTATTGTTCATGGTTTTGATCTTCTTCTTTTTCTTAAATAAGTTCCTTTAACATCTCATATAATAATGGTTTGGTGATGATGAACTCTTTTAGTTTTTTTCTAGTCTGGGAAGCTCTTTATCTGCCCTTTGATTCTAAATGATAGCTATGCTGGGTAGAGCAATATTAGCTGTAAGTCCCTGCGTTTCATGACTTTGAATATTTCTTGCCTTCTGGGCTGCAAAGTTTCTTTTGAGAAATCAGTCTATGACAGTCTATGGGAAATCCCTTGTATTTAACTAACTGCTTTTCTCTTGCTGCTTCTAATATTCTCTCTTTATATTTAACTTTTGGCATTTTAATTATGATGTGTCATGGAGTGGGTCTCTTTGCCTCCATCTTGTTTGGGACTCTGTGCTTCCTGGACTTGCATGTCTATTTCCTTCACCAAATTAAGGAAGTTATCTTTCATTATTTTTCAAATAGATCTCCAATTTCTTGCTCTTTCTTTTCTCCTTCTGGCACCCCTATGATGTGAATGTTGGAACTTGAAGTTGTCCCAGAGGCTGCTTACAATATCCTTATTTTTTTAATTCTTTTTTTTTTCGTGTTGTTTTGATTGCTTATTTTTTGCTTCCTTATGTTCCAAATCATTGATTTGATTCTTGGCTCCATCCACTCTACTGTTGTTTCCCTATAAATTGTTCTTTATTTTAATTAGTGTATCCTTTGTTTCTGACTGGATCTTATTTGTGCTGTTGAGGTCCTTGCTAAGTTCCTTGAGCATCCTTATAATTAGTGTTTTGAACTCTGCATTTGATAGATTGCTTATCTCCATTTTGTTTAGTTCTTTTTCTGGAGTTTTGGTCTCTTCTTTCATTTAGGTCATGTTTTTTTGTCCCCTCATTTTGGCAGCCTCCCAGTGTTTGTTTGTATGTATTAGGTAGAGCTGCCATGACTACCTGTCTTGGTAGAGTGACCTAAATTAGTAGGTGTCCTGTTGGGTCCAATGGCACAGCTTCCCTATCACCCAAGCTGGATCCTCAGAGTGCAACCTTTCTGTCAGCCAAGTACACCCTTCTCTTGTAGTTGAGCTGTATTGTTTTATTGAGGACATTGAAGAGATGATGTTTAACAACTTTTGGAGGCGGTAGAAACTGGGTGCTTGTTTGTATATGGAGCCGACAGATACTTTACAGGTGAACATTAATGCAAAAATAAGCCTTTAACTATTGGTGTTTGCAATGTAAAAAAAAAGTACTTCTCTGTCTGTCAGGAAGTTCAGATGTACTAGCTAGTGGATGAATAGCTAAAAGATGAAATGAAGCATGGTATGAAAACTGTCAAATCAACTGGCATTTTTATCTTAAAGGTAGAGTTGCACTAAAATACAACAGATATGCCCAAACACATCTGAGATATTTGTTTTCCTCCTAAATTTATTATCTCTTAGAAGAGCTGACTTTGCTTTTTTGGGGGGTCCTTTTAAGTGCTGTCTTGGTAAGTCACAGTGGACTGAATGTTTGTTTTGGGTGCTTGTGAAGGTCAGCTGCTTTGGACAGTGCTGGTAGAGATGTCTCTGAAAGTTTAAAGTTGATGCCTGCTTTGACATATATATTTAAAATTTGGGGAATGTGCTAAGAGTTTAGGTGGAGTAGTTTTCATGTTTGCTACAGAAATTCTTATGTTTCTGTAGGACAGATGACTGCCTCTTTGGCTTGTCTCATTTCCAGATCTTTGTGTGAGCATCTCTGTTTTGTCATTCTCCTCTCAGCTCCAAGGACACCCCTTGTTAGAAGTTTCCCTCAACATTCCAGCACAAACAATGTCAATGCTGCCTTTTCCCCATTCTCTCATCATTCTTTCACAATTTTATTTTCTTTGTAACTCTTACAGTTACTAGAAGTTATCTTGCTTATTTTCTAGTTTATTATCTCTTTCCTCTACTAGAATGAAAGCCATATGAGGACAAGAACAGTATAAAAATTGATTATAATTATATCTAATAAAGAGCAAATATCCAAAATATCTAAGAAACTCATACATCTCTATACAAAAACAAAATAATCTGATTAGAAAATGGGCAAAGAACCTGAAAAGACATGAATATGTTAATTAGCTTGATTATGGTAATCAAACCATCACATTGTACATCTCAAATATGTACAAATATTGCCAGTTATATCCCAATAAAATGGAATAAAATTGAAAAAAATAAGGAGCAAAGAAATTGAACAGAGAGTTAGTCATGATTCTGAAGGCTGTGACTTCATAATTACAAGTATCAGATGTTATTCTAAACAGACCTCCTGAAAATACTTTAAAAAGCAATGTAAGAGATGAGTGTATCATTGGCATCAAAATATATGCTTATGGGAGGATGAATTTTTATTTAAAAGAGAAAGCTGCTTATATAAGTGGGTACTTGTGTCTTTAGAAACAAGTTCCCAAAACAACACCACATATGATTCGAGGATGGTTATGTCTCAAACCAAAAGAAGAAAGTGAGCTCTGGCAGAGTCTCCTGGAGGGATGGAAAGGCAGCTCTTATGCTAAAGACACTCATGCCAGAATTGGAATAAAATGTGTGTTTTTAAGCATTCATTCAATTTAATGAAATAAAACATATAAGTAGGCATTTAAGCTATTTTTCTACACCCTTATATGTTTATAAGTACAAGTTGACCATCCTCCCTTTTGAATATTTTTATTGAGACAATGGAATGTTTCTTTATATTCAAGACTGTCTTATATTTGGCATTACTAACAACTCTTTTCAATTTAGTATCACTACATTCCTCCTTTATGTTTTACATTTTAATATATAAAGTTTTAAACACCTGAAGAAAGTTATAGAGTAATTGATGGAATGCCATATGCTGGCTCATGAAAAAATTTTATAGTTCATAAAGAGCCATATACTTAGGTGCCAAACTGATAAAGTTATTAATCTTTGCATTTGATTTTAAAACTTGTATTAGTCAGGTTTCTCCAGAGACACAGAACCAATAGGAGATATTTACAAATTTATTATAAGGAATTATAGAGGCTGACAAATCCCAAGATCTTCAGTCAACAATCTGGAAACCCAAGAGAGTTGATGGTATTGTTCTTGCCTGAGTTCAAAGGCCTGAGAACCACTGGAACTGATGTAGTTCTAGTCCAAATGTGGGCAAGCGGAAGACCCAGGAAGAGCCAGTGTTTCTGTGTGAGTTTGAAGACAGGTAAAAACCAGAATTCCAGCTTGAAGGCAGTCAGGCAAGAGGAATTCCCCATTTCAGGGGGAGGATCAGCCTTTTGTTCTAGTCAGGCCTTCAACTTATTGGGTGAGTCCCACCCACATTGGGGAGGCCAATCTCCTTTACTTAGCCTTTCAATTTAAATGTTAAACTTATCCAAAATATCCTCACTGACATACCTAGAATAATCTTTGACCAAATATCTGGGTATCCCATTGCTCAGTCAAATCGATACATAAAATCAACCCCTACAACACTTATGGACATGTTGGATTTACTCTTAGGATTTATATCAAGCCTACTTCCAAGAAGTATATAATATATATATTGCATTATATATATAATATATATACTATAATCTTATAATATTGTATATATATACACACACACACACAATATTGTAAGATTAACTTTATCATAGAAAGATTGGCTTGTTTGTGTTTTAAATTAAAACTGTGAAGAAATTTCTTTAGGGACCTCTCCTGAGTATGATATCTTTCTACGTTTTTTGTCTATGAAATGGGCAAATGGCATTCAGGTGACATGATAAAGTTTTATAGGGTGAGCATTTAAAAAAAAAATTAACAGAAAGACATCATGACCTATAGCTGAGTGATCTTGAATAGAATAGAGTTGCATCTTGTGTACTTTGAACTTTAGCCAGTTTAGCAATACAAACTTGGCAAAAAAAAATAAAAAATTAAAAAAAGAGAGAGAGGAAGCGACATCAATCTGAATAATATATTTCATTCCGCTAGACATTCCCCTCAGTGAATACATGTGTCTTAGTAAATGTGAGAATGGGAGCTGGGTGTCAGTTTTATTCTCCTGAATCTCCTAGTATGGGCATCTCATGCTGAGTGTGTTAAATTAAGTATTGACATTCTGTTATACATTAAAATATACATATAGCCAGTGACTTCATCTGATCTTCAGCCATTGAAATAGGTATCAGTCCTAATGGTAGAGGAAAGCCTCTATTGTACTTGAGGATCAGAATTTGTATAGCCTACTGTTTATTTGAATAGTATCTTATTTCATTTGCCTTATTTGTACTTTTAATAAACCCCAATATAATTAGCAGAGCTTAGTGAATGCTCCAAAATACCAAGAAGAGAGTGGCTGATGCCTTTCTTAACCACAGGGTAGTTCTAAAAATGCCCTTGTACCTCTACTATCTAGTCCCACGTACACATGCACCCAGTGGAAAGCCCACATTTGCATTCCATATCACCTCCAGCAGGGAGGGAGAGGAAATACTCTTTAAAAGGAACAAACCTAAAAAAAATAATGCTCTTGAAAACATTGCCAGTAAACATTTCCTCTTGAGAAAGCCTCAATCCCAGCAGCACCAAAGACAGCTCAGTGGCATCTTGATTGGGCATGTTTTTCTTTTTTTAAACTTAATCTTCATTGCATTTTTTTCCCATTACCAGTGAGTCTCCTTATACCCTCCTGTCCCCAGCAATCACCACACTGTTGGCCATGTCCAAGAGTCCTTTTTCTTTTTTGTTCAACCCCTCCACCTCCTAACCTACCCCCTGCCAACTAGCTGTCATCTCCTCTCCATCTATGAGTCTGTCTCTGTTTTGCCTGTTAGATCAGTTTGTTCATTAGATTCCACATATAAGTGAAATCAGATGGTATTTGTCTTTTTCTGACTGGCTTATTTCACTTAGTATAATTTTCTGCAGGTCCATCCATAGTGTTGCAAAGGGTAAACTTTTCTCTTTTTTTTCAGCCAAGTAGCATGCCATGGTGTAAATGTCCCATAGTTGTTTTATCCACTCATCTATTGATGGACACGTGGGCTGCTTCCATATCTTGGCAATTGTAAATAATGCTGCAATGAATATAGGGTGCTTATGTTCTTTCTGTTAGAAATGCGGGAGAGATAGAGGCAGGAGGAACTGGATGATCTGATCCAAGTGTCTTTATTTGATGCTGCGCTTACAGGTGGGCTGAGTTGGTATTGACTGTAGCCCCTGGGCAGGGGGTGGGGCAGGAATGGTATTTTTTAAAGAAAAATCATGGGGTTTGTGAAGGGATAGAGGAGGTTTTAGTCTCTGGTTCTTCAAGGTGGATGCCTCAGGGTTCCAGGATGTGAGCCAGGACAATGGGTTAGGTAAAGAGCCGGGCTGTTCCCAGGCACAGGAGGGTCAGTCTGACCACCGGCAATAGTGTCTGGCACCAGATGTCTATTGTGGGAGAGTTTTGATTAAGCCTCAGGCTGTTAAGCGGGATAACTGAGTCATAGAAGTCCAGTGGGTTGGAAAACTGGCCTGACTAGATCATGAGCAGTCTGGTGGGCTGGGAATCGGGCCTGACCCTTTCACTTTTGCATTAGTGTTTTGGGAACTTTTGAATATATTTCCAGACCTGGAATTGCTGGGTCAAAAGGCAGATCCATTTTTAACTTTTTCAGGTATCTTCATACTGCTTTCCACAGTGGCTGCACCAGTCTGCATTCCCACCAACAGTGAAAAAGGGTTCCCCTTTCTCCACATCATTACCAGCACCGTTGTTTGTTGATTTATTGATGATAGCCGTTCTGACAAGTGTGATGGTATCTCATTTTGGTTTTAGTTTGCATTTCTCTGATGATTAGTGATGTTGAGCATCTTTTTATGTGTCTATTGGCCATCTGTATGTACTTCTTGGAGAAGTGTCTATTCAGATCCTTTGCCCATTTTTTAATTGGGTTGTTTGATTTTTTGGTGTTGAGCTTTGTAAGTACTTTATAAATTTTGGATATTAACTCCTTATCAGATGTATTAGCTAAGATGTTCTCCCATTCTGTAGGTTGCCTTTTTATTTTGTGGACAGTTTCCTTTGCTTAGAAAAAACTTTCTAGTTTATGTAGTCCCATTTGTTTATTTTTTTCTTTTCTTTCCCTTGCCTGGGGAGATATATCTGATAAAAAAAATTGCAGCAAGCAATGTCTGAGATTTTGCTGCCTATGTTTTCTTTAAGGATTTTATATTTTAGGTCTAATATTTAAGCCTTTGATCTATTTTGAATTTATTCTTCTATGTGGTGTAAGAAGGTGGTCTAGTTTCATTTTTCTGCATGTATCTGTCCAATTTTCCTATCCCCATTTATTGACTAAAGTACCTTTAGCCCATTGTATGTGCTTTCTTCCTCCATTAAATATGAATTGACTATGAAGGTGTGGGTTTATTTCTAGGATTTTTATTCTGGTCCACTAATCCGTGTGTCTGTTTTTATGCTATTACCAGGCTGTTTTGATTACTATGGCATTGGAGTATAGTTTGATACTATGTAGCGTGACTCCTCTAACTTTGTTTTTCTTTCTCAGGATTGCTGTTATTATGAGGACCCTTTTGTGGTTACATGTATTTTTTTGAAATATTTGTTCTAGTTCTGTGAAATACATCATTGGAATCTTGATAGGAATTGTGTTGAATCTGTAGATTGCTTTGGGTAGTATGGACACTTTAATGATGTTAATTCCTCCTATCCTTGAACATGGTATGTGCTTACACTTATATGTATCTTCTTCTATTTCTTTCTTCAGTGTCTCATAATTTTCCATTTGAAGGTCTTTTACATCCTTGGTTAGGTTTATTCCTAAGTATTCTATCCTTTCTGAAGTAGTTGTGAATGGGATTGTTTTCTTAATTTCCCTTTCTGTTAGTTCATTATTGGCATATAAAAATGCAACTGATTTCTGGATATTAATTTGTGTCCTGCCACTGCTACTTTGCTGAATTCATTTATCAGTTCTGGTAGTTTCTTGGTGGAATCTTTGGGGTTTTCTATGTGAACTATCATGTCATGTGCAAATAAGACAATTTTACTTCTTCCTTTCCAATTTGGATGCCTTTTGTTTCTTTTTTGTCTGATTGTTGTAGCTAGGAGTTCCAGTAGTATGTTGAATAAGAGAGGTGAAAGTGGGCATCCTTGTCTCGTTCCTGATCTTAAGGGAATACTTGTAGTTTTTTCCCGTTAAGTATGGTGCTGGCAGTGGGTTTGTCATATATGGCCTTTATTATGTTTAGTTATGTTCACTCTATTCCCATTTTGCTGAGAGTTTTTATCATAAATGGTACTGGAGTTTATCAAATGCTTTTTCTGCATCTATTGTTATGATTGTGTAGTTTTTATCTTTCATTTGGTTTATGTGGTGAATCACATTTATTGATCTGCAAATGTTGTACCAATCTTACCTTCCTGGAATAAATCCCACTTGATCATGGTATATAATCTTTTTGATGCATTGTTGTGTTTGCTTTGATAATATTTTGTTGAGGATTTGAACGTCTATTTTCATCAGCATATTGGCATATGCTGATTGGCATATATAATTTTCTTTCTTTATAGTGTCTTTATCTGGTTTTGGAATTAGGATAATGCTGGCCTCATAAAATGAGTTTGGGAGCCTTCCATCCCTTGAATTTTATGAAATACTTTGAGAAGGAAAGGTGTTAGTTCTCAGAATGTCTGGTAAAATTAATCTGTGAAGCCATCCAGTCCAGGGCTTTTGTTTGTTAAAAGTCTGTTGATTAATGCTTCAATTTTGCTAGGTGTAATCTGTCTATTCAGATTATCTGATTCTTTCTGACTTATTTTTTGGAGGATTGTATGTTTTTAGGAAATGATCCATTTCATCCAGTTTGTTGGCATAAATTGTTGATAATATTTTCTTTTTTTTTGTTTCCAGTCATTTATTATTTTTTGAATAAAATATTTAATATATTTATGGATATTTTTCTTTTCTTTTTTTAAAATTTTTATTGTTATTCAGTTACAGTTGTATGCCTTTTCTCCCCATCCCTCCACCCCACCTCAGCTGAACCTACCTCCCTCCCCCACCTGCACCCTGCCCCTTGATTTTGTCCATGTGTCCTTTATAGTAGTTCCTGTAATCCCCTCTTCCCACTGTCCCCACCCCACTCCCCACTGGCTATTGTTAGATTGTTCTTAACTTCAATGTCTCTGGTTGTATGTTGTTTCCTTTTTTCTTCTATTGCTTAAGTTCCAGTTAAAGATGAGATCATATGGTATTTGTCCCTCACCGCCTGGCTTATTTCACTTAGCATAATGCTCTCCAGTTCCATCCATGCTGTTGCAAAGGGTATAACCTCCTTCTTTCTCTCTGCTGCATAGAATTCCATTGTGTAAATATACCATAGTTTTTGGATCCACTCGTTTGCTGATGGGCACTTAGGTTGCTTCCAGTACTTGGCTATTGTAAATTGTGCTGCTATGAACATTGGGGTGCACAGGTTCTATTGGATTGGTGTTTCAGGGTTCTTAGGGTATAATCCCAGCAGCGGAATTGCTGGGTCAAAGGGCAGTTCCATTTTTAGTTTTCTGAGGAAATTCCATACTGTTTTCCACAGTGGCCTCACCAGTCTGCATTCCCACCAACAGTGCTCTAGGGTTCCCTTTTCTCCGCATCCTCTCCAACATTTGTTTGTGGATTTGTTTATGTTGGCCACTCTGACTGGTGTGAGATGATACCTCATTGTGGTTTTAATTTGCATGTCTCTGATGGCTAGTGATGCTGAGCATCTTTTCAGATGTCTCTGGGCCCTCTGTATGTCTTCCTTGGAGAAGTGTCTGTTCAAGTCCTTTGCCCATTTTTTCATTGGGTTGTTTGTCTTCCTGGAGTGGAGTCGTGTGAGTTCTTTATATATTTTGGAGATCAGGCCCTTGTCTGAGGTATCATTAGCAAATATTTTTTCCCATACTGTTGGTTCTCTTTGTAATTTGGTGCTGTTTTCATTAGCCATGCAGAAGCTTTTCATTTTGATGAGGTCCCATTTGTTTATTCTTTCCTTTATGTCCCTTGCTTTAGGGGACATGTCTGTGAGGATGTTGCTGCATGGAATGTCTGGATTTTCCTGCCAATGTTTTCCTCGAGGACTTTTATGGTGTTACAACTTATATTTAAGTCTTTTAACCATCTTGAGTTTATTTTCGTGTATGGCGTAAGTTGGTGATCGAGTTTCATTTTTTTGCACGTAGCTGTCCAGATCTCCCAACACCATGTGTTGAAGAGGCTGTTTTTGCTCCATTTTATGCTCCTGCCTCCTTTGTCAAATATTAATTGGCCGTAAACACTTGAGTTTATTTCTGGGCTCTCTGTTCTGTTCCATTGGTCTATGTGCCTGTTTTTATGCCAGTACCAGGCTGTTTTGATTACAGTGGCCTTGTAATACAGTTTGATATCAGGTATTGTGATCCCTCCTGCTTTGTTCTTTTTTCTGAAAGTTGCTGCAGCTATTCGAGCTCATTTATGGTTCCATATGAATTTCTGAAATGTTTGTTCTCTATCTGTGAAATATGTCATGGGTACTCTAATAGGGATTGCATTGAATCTATAAATTGCTTTGGGTAGTATGGCCATTTTGATGATGAGAATTCTTCCAATCCATGAGCATGGTACATGCTTCTATTTGTGTTTATGTCTTCCTTAATTTCTTTCTTCAGTGTTGTGTAGTTTTCTGAGTACAGGTCTTTTACCTCCTTGGTTACGTTTATTCCTAGGTACTTTATTTTTCTTGTTGCTATATCAAATGGGATATTTTTCCTGATTTCTGTTTATGCAGTTTTGTTGTTGGTGTACAGGAATGCCTTTGATTTCTGAGTATTGACTTTGTATCCAGCTGTTTTGCCAAATTCATTTATTAGGTCGAGTAGTTTTTTGGTAGAGTCTATAGGATTTTCCATGTACACTATCATGTCGTCTGCAAAGAGTGACAGTTTCATTTCCTCCTTTCCAATTTGGATGCCTTTTATTGCTTTTTTTGACTGATTGCTGTGGCTAGGACTTCCAATACTATGTTGAATAGGAGTGGTGAGAGGGCATCCTTGTCTTATTCCTGATCTTAGTGGGAAATGTCTAAGTTTTTGTCCATTGAGTGTGATGTTGGCGGTAGGTCTGTCGTATATGGCCTTTATTATGTTGAGGACTGCTCCCTTTATTCCCACTTTGCTGAATGTTTTTATCAGAAATGGGTGCTGTATCTTATCAAATGCTTTTTCTGCGTCTATTGATATGATCATGTGATTTTTGTCTTTGCTGTTGTTGATGTGATGTATTATGTTTATTGATTTGCGAATATTGTACCATCCTTGCATACCTGGGATGAATGCCACTTGGTCATGGTGTATGATCTTTTTAATGTATTGCCGGATGCAGTTTGCCAATATTTTGTTGAGGATTTTAGCATCTATATTCATCAGCGATATTGGCCAAAGTTTTCTTTCTTTGTTGTGTCTTTATCTGGTTTGGGGATTAGGATGGTGCTGGCATCATAAAAAGAGTTTGGGAGTCTTCCGTCAGTTTGGATTTTTTCAAATAGTGTGTGAAGGATAAGGATTAGCTCTACCTTAAATGCTTTGTAGAATTCTCCCGTGAAACCATCTGGTCCAGGGCTTTTGTGTGTTGGGAGTTTTTTGATGACTGCTTCAATTTCGTCTGCTGTTATTGGTCTGTTCAGGCTTTCTGCTTCTTCTTCATTCAGTTTTGGAAGATTATATTTTTCTAGAAATGTGTCCATTTCACCTAGGTTTTCAAATTTCTTGCCATAGAGTTCTTCATAGTAATTTCTTACAATCCTTCGTATTTCTGTTGTATCAGTTGTATTCTCTCCTCTTTCATTTCTAATTGTGTTTATTTGGATTCTCTCTCTTTTTTTCTTGATGAGCTTACTTAAAGGCTTGTCAATTTTGTTTATCTTTTCAAAGAACCAGCTCCTGGATTCATTGATCCTTAGAATTGTGCTTTTAGTCTCTATGTCATTTAACTCTGCTCTGATCTTGGTTATTTCCTTCCTTCTGCTTGCTCTGGGATGTCTTTGTTGTTGTTCCTCCAGTTCTTGTAGGTGTAGGGTTAGGTTGTTTGTTTGAAATATTTCTATCTTTTTAAGGTAGGCCTGTATTGCTATGAACTTCCCTCTCAGGACTGCCTTTGCTGTGTCTCATAGGTTTTGGGTTGTTGTGAGTACATTTTCATTTGTTTCCAGAAAGTTTTTGATTTCTTCCCTAATCTCATTCTTGACCCATTAATTGTTTAATAGCATGCTATTCAGTCTCCATGATTTTGAGTGTTTGGGTTTTTTCCTTTGGGGTTGGTTTCTCGTTTCAGTCCCTTGTGGTCAGAGAAAATGCTTGATATGATTTCAATTTTGTTGAATTTGTTGAGGCTTGTTTTGTGTCCTATCATGTGGTCTATCTTTGAAAAAGTTCCATGGACACTTGAAAAGAATGTGTATTTTGCTTCTTTGGGATGAAGAGCTCTATATATATCAGTTAAGTCCATTTCCTCTAGGGTGTTGTTAAGTGACACAATATCCTTGTTGATATTTTGTTTGGAAGACCTGTCCATTTTTGATAGTGGGGTGTTAAAATCCCCTACTATAATTGTGTTGCTGTCAATATCTTTCTTGAAGTCCTCCAAGATATTCTTAATGTATTTGGGTGCTCCTATGTTGGGTGCATATATATATTTACAATGTTGATGTCTTCTTGGTGGATTCTTCCTTTGAGTATTATGAAGTGACCTTCTGGGTCTCTCTTTATGGCCCTGCTTTTGAAGTCTATTTTGTCTGATATGAGTATTGCTACCCCTGCTTTTTTTTCCTGTCCATTTGCTTGGAAAATTTGTTTCCAGCCCTTCACTTTCAGTCTGTGTAAGCCTTTTGTCCTGAGATGGGTCTCTTTTAGGCAGCATATGTGTGGGTCATGTTTTATTATCCATTCAGGTATTCTATGTCTTTTGATTGGAGCACTTAATCCATTTACATTTAAGGTTATTATTGATAGGTAGTTATTCATTGCCTTTTTTTCCTACCTGTCTTCCTCTCTCTTTCTCTTTTCCTTCCTTTCCTTAAAGCAGTCCCTTTAGCATCTCTTGCAGAGCTGGTTTGGTGGAGGTGTATTCTTTTAGACTTCTTTTGTCTGGGAAACTCTTTATTTGGCCTTCTATCTTGATTGAGAGCCTTGCTGGGTAAAATAGTCTTGGTTGCAGGCCTCTGGTTCTCATTACTTGGAATATTTTTTGCCATTCTCTTCTGGCTTGGAGCATTTCCATTGTAAGTTGCTAACCTTATTGGGGCTCCCTTGTATGTTACTTCCTTTTTCTCCCTTGCTGCCTTTAAGATCCTCTCTTTGTCTTGGAGATTTGCCATTTTAATTATGATGTGTCTTGCAGTGGGTCTCTTTGGGTTCCTCTTGCTTGGGACTCTCTGTGTTTCCTGGATTTGGGTGACTTTTTCTTTCCTCAGATTCGGGAAATTTTGCATCATTACTTTTTCAAACAGGTTTTCTATCCCTTGCTCTTCTTCTTCTCCTTCTGGTATTCCTATTATATGGATATTGTTACGTTTCATGTTGTCCTGCATTTCCCGTATTGCCTCTTCATTCTTTCTGAGCCTCTTTTCCTTTTCTTGCTCTTTCTGGGTGTTTTTTTCTACTTTGTCCTCCAGCTCTCTGATCCTATCTTCTGCTTCATCAAGTCTGCTTTTCATTCCTTCTACTGTGTTCTTCAATTCAGAAATTGTATTCTTCATTTCCTCTTGGCTCTTGTTGATAGTTTCTATTTCCTTTTTCATGTTGATATAGTTTGTAGTGAGTTCATTGTAGTTTCCCTGTAGTTTCTGGTAGTTCTCTTTGAGCTCCGAAAGCTGAGTGAGCTTCCTGATGACCATTGCTTTGAACTCAGTATCTGATAGTTGAGTTGCCTCTTTTTCAGTTAACATTCTTTCTGAGGCTTCCTCCTTTCCTTTCATTTGGGGATTGCTTCTTTGTCTTCCCATTGTTTGTGAGACTCTTGTTGTTAGCCTCTGCTTCTTAAATTGATGTATTCTGACTCCCTGGGTTTATGGTATGAACTTCTATGGTAGAATGCCAATGGGATTCAGTGGTGCTGTCTCCTTAATCTCCTGTGCTCACTGGTCTTGAGCTGACGTTTATTGGTGTAACACAGTCTAACTCTGGTCTTTTCAGCAGTCTACGTTTTCTTGTCTCACCTGTGGGAAAAAGAGGAATGGGGGCAAAAAAAAAAAAAAAAAGAAGGGAAGGAGGGAAAAAGGGAATAGAAAAGGAAAGGAAGGAAGGAAGAAGGAATAAAGAAAGATCGGAGGCAAGATAAGAAGGAATTTTAACAAAAATTAAAACAGAAGAATAAATAAGAGAAGGCAGGAAGAAGGAATAAAAAAGGTAAAGCATGGAAGGAAGAAGGAATAAAAAAAAAGAAAGAAGGACAGAAAGGAAGAAGGAATTCAGGGGGAAAGGAGGAAAGAAAAAAAAAAAGTCTTCTGCTGGCTTTAAACCAGTCAGATTAGTTCTGCTGTTCCTCCTGTCTGTGGAATGGGAGAGGGTGGTTGGAAGAATTGGTTTCACTTTTCTGACTTCCTGAGCCACACTCTTCGCTGTTGTTCAGCCTTCAGTCTAGTTCCTCTGGGTCCTTCTGCTCCCCACTAGGCCTTTAGTTCACCAGGTCTGCTGTCCTTGAGTTGCACCAATTAGGGGCAACTCACATTCCACCTTCTTGCTCTTTGCTGTCTTAGATGCTAGGGGCTCTCGGTGCTGCTATGGGGTAGTTCAGCCCCCTACTGGGTGGAGTCTTTTCAGGGAATGTGGTCTCCCCTAGCCCTGCAGCTCCCCTCTGCTGGGTGTTCTGCCTTCCTCCTAGTGAGCCAGTAGGCCCTGCAGAGTTCTGTGTGCAGGGGCTAGGGAGGAGTTTTTCAGAACCCGTGCTTTTGGGTGTGGTTCCTGCAGGCAGCCAGGCTGTTGATCGGGTTTTGTGGCTGATCTCCACTTTGGACTTGGGTTGGCTGCAGTTCCCCCGCTTTGGGTCTGTGTGCGGGGGCAGCCAGCCACTGATTTGGTTTTGCGCGCACCCAGGAGCTTTTTGTCTGTGCGCCCAGGTAGCCGGGCCGCTTATCAGGGCGCGAGCCCACCCGGGGTTTCAGTTGTGGGCCCCTTGTCCGCTAATTTGGGTGTGCGCCAGCTGAGCTTCAGGTGAGCGCAGGGGCTGCTTTTTCTGCGTTCACAGTCCAGGGCTGAGTGGGGAGGGGCGCCAGAGGCTGCAGCTTCTGCGGAGAGTTCTCTAACTAGCTGCTGAGTGCTTCTATTTTCTTTTCCTTTTTGAGAAATTCTTCCTATTCAATCCCCCCTGGTCCAAACAAGCACCTGGCTGCTCACACAGCCCAGCCCGGCTCTCTCCCAAGAATCCTGCAGCAGACCCTGCGCCCGGGCCAGGGCTTCAGCTGCCCTGGTCCCTTCGCTGGTCCCAGGGACCTTATTGTCCTTAAGCACTCTTCTTACCGTCTGATCTTTCAATGTCCTCTATCTTTGGTCTCCGATCTTCATATATGCTGGAATACTGTTGGCTGTTTGTTCTGCTCCTCAGATCAGCTAGGTATTTCACTGGTGTTGAGGGGAAGTGGACTCTGCTCCCACCTATCTCGCCGCCATCTTCCGAAACCGATAATATTTTCTTATGATCCTTTGTACTCCTATGGTGTCAGTTGTTATTTCTTCTCTTTCGTTTTTGATTTGATTTATTTTGGTCCTTCTTATTTTCTTGATGTGTGTGGTTAAAGGTTTGTCAATCTTTTTTATCTTTTCAAAGAACCAGCTCTTGGATTCATTGACATTTTGTATCATTTTTTTAGACTCTATTTCATTTATTTCTGCTTTGATCTTTGTTACTTCTTTCCTTCTACTCACTTTGGGCTTTGTTTGTTATTCTTTAATCTCCTTTAAGCGCGAAGTTAGATTATTAATTTGAGTTTTTCTTGCTTTTTGAGATAGCACTGTAATGCTATAAGTTTTCCCCTGAGAATTGCTCTCTCAGTGTAACCACAGATTTTGTATTGTTGTACCTTCTTTTTCATTTGTTTCAAGGTATCTTTTCATTTATTCCTCTATCTCATGTTATTTAGCCTCCATGTTTCTGTGTGTTTTTCTGTGTTACTCATGTGATTGATTTCCAGTTTCATAGCATTGTGGTCAGAGAAGATGCTTAATATGATTTCAATCTTTTTAACTTTTTTGAGACCTATTTGTGTTCTAACATGTGGTCTCTCCTAGAAAACATTCCATGTGTACTTGAAAAGTATGTATATTCTCCTGCTTTGGGATGAAATGCTCTGAAGATATCAAATAAGTCCATTTGATATAGTGTGTCATTTAAGGCTGCTGTCTATGTTGATTTTCTGCCTGGAAGATTTATCCATTGAAGTCAGTCAGGGGTTAAAATCCCCAACTATGACTGTATTTCTGTTGATTTCTCGCTTTTATGTCCATCAAGATTTGCTTTATGTATTTAGGGGCTCCTATGTTGGATGAATAAATATTTATTAGGGATATATCCTCTTATTCTATTGTTCCCTTTATCATTATATAGTGTTCTTTGCCTCTTACTATAGCCTTGGTTTTAAAGTCTATTTTTTCAGATATAAGTACTGCTACCCCAGCTTTTTTCTTCTTTTCCATTTGCATGAAGTAATTTTTTCCATCCCTTTACTTTAATATGTGTGTATTGTTCAGTCTGGGTGGATCTCTTGGAATCAGCATGTATACGAGTCTTCTTATACATTCAGCTATCCTATGTCTTTTGGTTGGAGAGTTTAAGCCATTTACATTTAAGGTGATTATTGATAGATACATATGTATTACCATTTTATTGTTAGACAATTTTCCTGTTTTCTTTCTTTTCTTTTCTCTCTCTCTCTCCTTCTCCGCCCCCCCCTTCCTCCCTCTCCAACCCCCCCTCCTCTTTTTAAAGCAAACCATTTAACCTTTGCTGCAGTACTGCTTTGGTGTTAACAAACTCCTTTAGCTTTTTCTTCTCTGGGAAGCTCCTTATTTCTCCTTTGGTTTTAAATGCCAGCCTTGCTGGATAAAGTAGCCTTGGTTTTAGGTCCTTGCTTTTCATTACCTTTAACATTTCGTGCCACTCCCTTCTGGCCTGAAAATTTTCTGTTGAGAAATCAGGTGACAGTCTAATTGTTACTCCCTTGTATGTAACTACCTGTTTTTATTTTTATTTTTTTTCTTGTGGCCTTTAGGATACTCTCCTTGTCCTTAAGCCTTGTCATTTTAATTATAATGTGTCTCAGGGTAGGCCTCTTTGGTTCCAACTATTTTGGGACTCTCTGAGCTTCCTGGACAGATTTGATCCAGTGCTTTATCTAACCTACTGTTTATGCCTTCCAGTGTATTATTTATTTCAGATATTGCTTTCTTTATTTCTGACTGGTCCTTTTTTATGGTTTCTAAGTCTTTTTTTCATGCTTTTGGGTATTTTTATAATCATTATTCTAAACTCTCTATCTGATAAGTTCTTGCCTCCACTGCATTTAGTTCTTCTGCAGAACTCTCTTGTTCTTTCATTAGGGGTCTGTTTCTTTGTTTTCCCATTTTGGCTGCTTTGTATTTTCTGCCCTAGCTGTTAAACTGATCTGTTTGTTGATACAATGAAGCTGTAATCAGCATCCTGGCTTAAGAACCACAGGGTGGGGTAGAGTAATTCCTGGGGCCAGGGCTATTGCTTCCCGTCAGGCTGTTGCCACTTGGAGAGGAGTGCTCTGCCTGAGAAAGATGGCTTCTGTAGTATGGGGGATGACTCAACATGGGGATCCTGGTAGCTGTTTCTTCAGGTCTCTCCCCAGAGCGAGCAGCCCTGGATTCTCCTCAAGCATCTCTAGTCCACTCTGTCCTCCTTCTGCCAGAGCCCAGAATGAGTGGCTGCAAATGAAATTTTGTGCATTGGCCCTTTAAGAAGCTCTCTGTATCTCTAGCTGTCTCTCTCCGGCAGACAGAAATCCTGCTGCTTTTCACAGCTGGATGTTATCTGGGTTTGTTTCTAGCTCTGGTGCTGTAGGCTGGGGAGCCCAACTCAGGGTTTAGTCCCCACACTTCTCTGGGGGAATCCCCCGCTACTGAAATGTCCTTTCAGCACTTCAGCTGCTGCCTGTGGGAGCCCAACCAACCCTCTTGTGCCTTCTCTGCATTGCCTACCAGTCTTCTTGTGGTGAAGTGGTTTCTTCTGTCTGTCTGTGGTTTTAAGGCTTCTTTCCAGGTAGTGTTCAGTTCGTTATTCTGGGTGATTTCTCTACAGTTTAGTTGTAATTCTAGATTGGTCCTGGGAGGAGGTTAGTGTAGCTTCCACTTACTCCTGTGCCATCTTGGATCTCACTCTGGGGCTAGTTTTTAAGTTGGAGCTTAAGGAGTTTCTTGGAAACCTTCATTTTTCCACAAAATAATATATGGCACTATCTCTTAGGTCATATAGTATACCAGCTGCTGTCCTAGGTTAGCTGAAGAGAGGAACTTTCAAAATATTTCATTGGACCTGGTTTGGCATAGGAAGTGGCAGGACCAAGTGTGAGCAGAGAGGATAATGAGAGCTATAATTTATTGAACACTGACTTTGTGATAGGCACCTGGTTCCAGATAAATAAGTGGTGAACAATACAGACAAGATCCATGTTCTCTTACACTTACCTTCTTATAAGAGCATTTAGAAAAGAGGTAGAGATGGGCAACAGCAAATACGTGAAGAAAGTAATGGAATGTGATGAGAGCCTTTAATAAAGAGTAATACAATATAGAGTGACTTGGTGGTGGTGAGGATGTTACTTTAGATTAGATGGCAAGGGAAGGCCTCTCCGAAGAGATAACATTTGAACTGAAGCTTGAATGTTTTAAAGATTCATGATTTCAAGATGCAGAGCATTCCTGAGAGAGGGAAGGGCCAATTAAAAGCCACCGACATAGAAACAGTAACAAAGTACCACCTTGTAATTTGTTGGGCCAGTGCAGAAGAGAATAAAGGTAGGCTGACCTGAAGGGATCTTAAGTGAGACTTCCTCCCACTTCCTAAGTAGGCCCCCTTAAATGAGCTGCATGCTCAAGAATTCTGAGTGGGCAGTGTGGGGGAGCTGGGAACAATGGAAGTGTGAGGACAAAAGCCAGAGCTCTGAACTTCATTTTCACTCACAGATGCTAGTGCCTAGAGTTGGAAAGAAGGCAGGAGAGAGACAGGGAAATGGTTAGCCTTCCCGGAGGAGTCAGAGAAACCTTTGTTGTATAGAGATCCTGCAATCTAGTAGACTCAATATGCTTGAATTTGGCCAATCAGATTAGGAATTGCTCCTTCGAGGGATGTGGGGCATAGGCAGAGAGAGAAAGAGTGACAGACCTGGTACCCTCCTCCTTAGAGATATTTTCATATCTATTTTAGGTATGAGGGAGTCGAGAACATGAGGGATAGGTAACTTGCTCAACAAGCTAGTGGCATAAATAGCATTTAAAAGCAGATCTGTTTGATACAAAAGCAGATAAAACTGCTCTTTTTACAGATGAGACTCAATCAATGAATTTTGCATTCTTGTGCCTTAAAGGAATTTACTTATCTCCCAGAGTGAAACCTCACTCCTTCTGGTGGATAGGACCCAATTAATTTCATCATTGAGTTTATATATTTAGTTTTATTTTTTTGTACATTATATATTTCATTTAGGCAAAAGTCCTGTAAGGAATTGATAATTTTGTTCTCAGTGTGTCGAGAGGTGAAAGATGTCCCATTGTTCAGTTTTCATGGAGAGAATTGGCAGCAATCATACATGGTGTGATCTTCTTATCTATGCTGGTACATAGAAGGCCCAAAAGCCAAATAGTATTCCTCATCAATCCCTTTTGCTTTCATTCTAATTCTCCCTCTCTTCTTCTCTCTTTCCATTTCCTCTCTCCCTGTCCTTCCCAACATCCTGCTGAATGTTCACTTTCTGCTTTTCCCTTATATAAAAGGTTAAAGTGTGAAGTCTGCTCTAGTTATAATTACAATTTTCTCTTTCAGGAGACAGTTTTGCAACTGATGATAAAAATATTCTGTCTCTATGGGTAACTGTAGTAAATATATTTTAAAAGAAATGTATTTTCTGAGAATATAGGTTCTTAATGATATGTTCAAATTTATGAGACTGGTTATCCATTCCTTTGATTCTAAATCCTAACTCCCTGTTTGCCCTAAATTTCAATTTAAAATATTTATTGACTTCCTACATGTGATGGCACTGAACTGAGTGGTATTTGGGCCTGGGGTATACTAAATAATATAGTAATATCTGCTCTAAGGTCAGCTTTGTGAATTTCTGTGGAGAAAAATTCATTGTAACCAACTCATAAGAATAAAAATAATAGCTACCAAGTTTGAATACTTACCATGTGCAAGACATTGTATGTGTTTTACATAGATTATTTCATTTCATCCTCACAACAATCTCATTAGGTTGACATTTGTGTTCTCGTTTTCTAGTCAAGGAAATTGAAGCTCAGAAAGGTTAAATGGCTCACTCTGGGTGTACCTAAATTAAGTGCCAGAGGCTGGATTTGAACCCCTGTTTAACTCCAACACCTGTACTTCAACTATCCCAAAGAAGCCTAACTATAATCTTAGAGGGTTAAGGAGTAGCCATCTGTGGAGAGCCTGACCTGGGTTGAAAGAATGTGCTACAACTCCAATCACCATCTTGCAGCTTAATACAAGTGACCAGGAGCCTGGAATTTCAAAGTCTAAAAGTTTCCTTTTAGTTAACATTGCTAAAAACTATCATAGAAAAGACAGTTTGATTGTAATGTTCTTAAGAGTTTCTAAATTTGGAGACATAAATCCCTGTAAATGTAGAGGAACTATGCTTAGGCCAAGGAGGGCATAAAAATGAGAGGAAGAATAGAAGTGATTCGACTCAAGAGAAAGAGAAGAAAAGTAAAACATCTTATGGAAAACAATCAGAAGCAGATTTCAGTAAGAAAGAGAAATGGAAAACAAACTCATGTCAAAGAGGCATGAAGATAGTGATATCTGGATTCAATTATGTGGGAGCTCCCTAGAGGCTATGGCACAGGCCCTCTATAAATGTAAGGTGATGGTGATGATGGTATGCCACAGTAAGTAGGAAGTGCAAGCTAGGGAAAAGAAGAAAAGAAAGTGAGTTGCATTCACCATAAATCCAGAGGAATATTCTCTCTTCACATGTCAGGGGAAAAATTGTGCCTTGAGTTCTCTATTTCGTTTGGCTACCTTATTTCCATATAGGAGCACCCTGGAGGGAATTCATATGAGGATCAAAAAAATAAGTATATCACAGAAATGTCAACTAATAGGAAAATGCATTTGACTTTTCTTCTTGTTGTAGTTTTACCATAAGCAGATATTTGAAGGAAGAAAAGAAGGAAGAGAAGAATAAAAAAGAAGGAACGAGAAAGAATTCTAGTTTTTAGATTTTAGTGGTGTCCCACTATAAGTAAGCACCAGTAAAAGAGACTCATGGATGGATATATTATCCAAGATCAGAATAAATGGATTTCATGGATTCATGTGTTTTCCTGATCAAATTGATAGGAATGCCTTTCTGGAAAAGAAATGGGCCCCCCTTTTCGATAGCCCTATGGTTTGAGTCTAATGCACTGTTTTGTGACTTTGGAAAGAGCAGGCCCAGTTAGAAAGCCATATGCTGAGATGCAACCCAAACTTAAAGAAATGCTTCCCATGTGCAGCGGATTCACCTTATGACCACTTGGAACTCTGTGCCAGGGTAAGACCTCCTGCACTTCGTGCCTGAAATGTGTAACTGATAGCTGTTCATGGGGGCTCCAACTGGAAATGCCAATTTGTTACCTTACTTAATTTTAACAATGACAAATATATCTACTAGTAAATTAAAGGAATAAATATTTCATGTTAAAACATTGGAATAAACCCTGTTGGAGGGTAAAGTTTACACTTCAACACCTTCTTGGTAAAGATTTGATAGTTTCTTAAAGACAGTGTGGTTTGAGTACCCTGATATCTGTAGGTGGACTTTTCTTTGTTTCTCTTCTTCAGCCTAGCTCAAGTGTTTGTTCTCAATTATTTACTGTCAAGCTTGAATACACAAAGCAATGTAACTTGAACTCTACAGGTGATTTAAATGATCTTCAATGTTAAATTTACTCTAGGCAATGTTTGCCTTAGGCTCTCACTTTAGAACACAAGCCCCCTCCCTTAAGATATGACCTTACTGCATTTGTGCATAGGCTGTTAAGATCCTTGGTCATGCCTTCAAGTTTTCATATACTACATATGTATACATGTTTCTGAATCCTCCCTTCTCTCTCATTCTTTTATGCATACCTCTGCCATGTGGTACATCTTTATTGGTGACAGGCTTAACTTACAAATATATAATATATTGGTCTGAATGGTGATAACTTTTAATTTAGCTCCAGGTTCTTCTTTTATTTTATGTACTTCCTTAAGAATAATAAATACTATGTTATACCATATTGATTTTTAACAATATAATTCAACTATAAAAAGGCATGCAGAGCTCAAATATTCTAGTGGAGTTTATATCCACATTTTACTGGGTGATCTGTATAGCAAAGCAATAAAACCCTAAGTGCTTATCACTCTCTTACTAATCTTATAAGAAGCTTACAATATAAATTACAAGGTTTTTCCTTAATTTTCTTCTTATACCTTTGTTTTAGGTACATTGCTAATAGTTTAAAATTACATTGCTGAATAGTAATTTTTGCCTCCTGGTGTGTTTTCTGTGTATTTGACACTAAGAGATAGAAACCTTTACTTTCAGTATGTTTTCATGTAAATTTATTAATTACTCAAGCAGTCTTTAGATTGACCCAGACATTGACCTGTGAATTAACTGATAGAGCTTCATTTAAAGCAGATTGAGAGCTCTTAAAGATTTATGGGATGATCAAATTGGTCTCTGGAGTGTGTTTATGACATTTAAAGGCAACCAAAGTCCAGATATAAATGAATAAACACCAACGTTGGAGGATATTTGTGTAACCTAAATCAATGCTAGGGTCCCATGTGATTCAGAGTTCATATGGTATAGCAAGTGAATTAATGGAAAAATAATTTTAAATTTTACTCATGTTTCTCCAAAACCTTTGAACAATATTTTATTCATTACACATGGAAACTCTTAAAATCTCCCCCCATTCTTCTTTCCTTTACACTGCTCTTTTACCTGCTCTGCTCAGGAGCCAGATCTTCTCTCTCTGTAACCCCTTTACTCTCAAATAGATACACACTTTGTATTAAGGCTGCAGACTTAGACTTTTTTTTCTTCTTACTTTCACACCAATTTCCCAGTTCTGTTTTTTGTATTTATATAATTTTGTATCACAAAAAATACACTTCTCTTAGAAAGTAGGTGATGGGAAAGGACAAGCAAAATAAATTTATTTTCAATGAGGGAATAGAAGGCTTAGAGCACTAATATTTTAGCAAAATTTGTCTTTAGTAAAATTTAAAAAATTGAATAATACAATGCTTATTAAATTTATTGTTAATACCAAGCTGAAAATAAAGAATTATGAATTTCTTTGAACATAAACTTTATGTTCAGCATGAATTTAATAAAGAGGATAAGTCGAAGCCAAAAAGGGTAGAATTCATTAATTTAGGACAAATGTAGAACAGAGTATCAGAAAACTCAGCAGGTTACAAAACTGTAGTATAGTTAGTGGACAAATATGTACTGTCAGGGAAACATGGTCAGGGGATCATAGAACACAGTGAATAACAATCAGTTATGTAGCACTGACGAAGACCAAGCTGAGTTCAGAAGTAAATTAAGAGAAATGACAACACTTTCTTTCTACCCTTCGTATTCATCCTGGGAAGACATCTGCTAGCTCTTGTACTGATTTTGAAAGATTCAGAAAGATTTCAACTAAGTTTGGAAGACAGTCATAGATATGACATCACACTTGCAAAGAAAACACCAAAGTCTGATTTTTATAAGAGAGTATGGCTACCAGCTCTCTGTGTTCATTGCAGCATTAAGAACTGATTCATATAATAGTGAGACATATTTGGTTAGTCATTGGGAAAAATCAGCATGTAACATTAAATATCAGAAAATAGTTGTTGTTGTTTTTAAATAGGCAATATGTTGAATCACATTTGAGGGCAGTCTTAAGGAGTAGGTTTCAGTTTGGGGCTTTTATTTTATTATTATTTTTTTAAATATATTTATTGATTATGCTATTACAGTTGTCCCATTCCCCCCCCTCACTCAACTCCATCCTGCCCAACCCCTCCCTCCCACATTCCCCCCCTATAGTTCATGTCCATGGGTCATACTTTTAAGTTCTTTGGCTTCTACAATTCCTACACTATTCTTACCCTTCCCCTGTCTATTTTCCACCTATCATTTATGCTATTTATTCTCTGTACCTTTCCCCCCCTCTCCCCCTTCCACTCCCCTATTGACAACCCTCCATGTGATCTCCATCTCTATTGTTCTGTTCCTGTTCTAGTTGTTTGCCTAGTTTGCTCTTGTTTTTGTTTTAGGTGTGGTCGTTAATAACTGTGAGTTTGCTGTCATTTTTACTGTTCTTATTTTTTATCTTCTTTTTCTCAAGTAACTCCCTTTAACATTTCATATAATAAGGGCTTGGTGATGATGAACTCCTTTAACTTGACTTTATCTGAGAAGCACTTTATCTTCCCTTCCATTCTAAATGATAGCTTTGCTGGATACAGTAATCTTGGATGTAGGTCCTTGCCTTTCATGACTTGGAATACTTCTTGCCAGTCCCTTCTTGCCTGTAAGGTCTCTTTGGAGAAATCAGCTGACAGTCTTATGGGAAGACCTTTGTAGGTAACTGTGTTCTTTTCTCTTGCTGCTTCTAAGATTCTCTCCTGTTTAATCTTAGGTAATGTAATTATGATGTGCCTTGGTGTGTTCCTCCTTGGGTCCAGCTTCTTTGGGACTCTCTGAGCTTCCTTGACTTCTTGGAAGTCTATTTCCTTTGCCAGATTAGGGAAGTTCTCTTTCATTATTTGTTCAAATAAGTTTTAATTTTTTTGTTCTTCCTCTTCTCCTTCTGGCACCCCTATAATTCGGATGTTGGAATGTTTCAAGATGTCCTAGAGGTTCCCAAGCCTCTCCTCATTTTTCCGAATTCTTGTTTCTTCATTTTTTTCTGGTTGGATGTTTCTTTCTTCCTTCTGGTCCACACCGTTGATTTGAGTCCCAGTTTCCTTCGCATCACTATTGGTTCCCTGTACATTTTCCTTTGTTTCTCTTAGCATAGCCTTCATTTTTTCATCTGGTTTTCGAACAGATTCAACCAATTCTGTGAGCATCTTAATAACCAGTGTTTTGAACTGTGCATCTGATAGGTTGGCTATCTGTTCGCTGCTTAGTTGAATTACTTCTGGAGCTTTGAAGTGTTCTGTCATTTGGGCCTTTTTTTGGGGGGGGGGTCTTGGCACATCTGTTACTTAAAGGGGCGGAGCCTTAGGTGTTCACAGGGGCGGGGTAGCGCTGGTCGCTGTGCTGTGATGCTGTACGTGGGGGAGGGGCTGAGAGGGAGCAATGGCACCCGCTCCACTCTCCACCGGATTTCAGTGTTTCACTCCGCTACCCACAATCAAACTGGGCCCCTCTGGTGCTGGTTCCTGAGTGGGTGGGCTTGTGCACTCCCTAGGCCCCTGTGGGTCTCTCCAAGGACCTCTCCTGTGAGGCTGGGAGTCTCTCCTGCTGCTGCCCCAACCCCCATGGGCGTTTTCAATCAGAGGTTGCCCCTCATCCCACACTCCGCCAGTCTCGGTCCCGCCACGGCAACTCGAGTCCTCTCCGCCCAGGCTGCCAGTCTCCGCCCCTCCTACCGGTCTGGATGAATATTTATTTTTTATTTCCTTGGTGTTGGACTTCCTTGCCGTTCGATTTTCTGTCAGTTCTGGTTGTGCGAGGAGGCGCAGTGTGTCTACCTATGCCGCCATCTTTGTTCCTCCAGTTTGGGGCTTTTATAATATGGAGGCAACAGTAGAATGCTCTGGGTCTATATGGGTGGTGTTTTATTCTGCTGCAGAGTCAATGATTTGTAAATACCTAAAAAATTCTCTTCCCCAAGATTTTTTCTCTTAAAAAAATTTTTTTTCAATTACAGTTGACATACAGTATTATATTAGTTTCAGGTGTACAGGATAGTGATTAGACATTTATGTAACTCATGAAGTGATCAACCTGTAAGTCAATATACATACATACTTATTACAATGTTTCTGACTCTATTCCCTATGCTGTACTTTATTTCCCCACGACTATTTTTATAACTGACAGTTTGCACAAAATGCCTTCATTCCTCTTTGTGGATGTATGTGATTTATTTCTTGATTCTGGAACTCACTACTTATGCTTCTGCTAGTTCATGAATATTTTAAATCAATAACTTGATCAATACAGAAATTTTTCTCTTAATATGTTTGGCTAATTTAACATTTGGCCAAGTCAGAATGGTTGAATAAGAGTTTCTCAAATGCTATAGCATGCTTTTTTGTTTTTTATAATGTATTTGCTGGGGTCCATATTTCCTTAGAAAATTAAGTTTCTCCAACAAAATTATCCTAAATCACAACTGCTCTTGTCTTATCTTGGAACAAGTTGCACATCTTTTAAATATGTATCCATTTTAGTTTTTACCCCTATCTCTCCCTCTTCAAAACTAGGAAGGTGAGTACATACTGTACTTGCCTTAACCCTGGTGTGTTAGGATTGAGGTCGCCCGTAAATTAACTATGTCCTGGAAATATGCCACAACTAGTCCTCTAACCCAGAACCCTAGTATTGTTACCTTCCTTGGATGAGAACAGAAGGAAGAACACTGTATCATTCTTTTTTGTGTGTGTCCTTCATTTACACAGAAACAAGGATATTCATGATTGGCTTCACTTTGTTTCATTTCAGAAAGATACAGGATTTTTACAAAGCTTGCAAGAAACTATATACAGTCCACGTGGGGAAGCATTTTGTGCTATCAGTAGCTGAGGTTTCTAGTTATCCAGGCGTCACTCTGTTGTTAGCCTTTTGAACTCCAGGAAGTGAATGCTCAGAGGGCTCAAAGTCCAGCACAACAAGAACTCATAGTAGGACCGAAGGAACTTTTTTCTGTTTGATAAGAGCGCAAAGCATTTCAAGGATTTGTAAGACCATTTTGATTAGGAGTACAAAAATGATAATTTTGTTTGTAGGTGGCATTTTAAAGGAACTTTTATAGTGGTGGAAGTCTCAGGATTGTGTTTCTATTTAACATTTTTCCAAGGATAGATTTGTACCTTGATCTGTTCTAACACAATAAGGTGATTGTTTGATTTTTCTTTAATGAAACGAAAACCTGTCTTGTAAGACTTTCTACCGTCTGGAAGAACCTGATGCCTCAGACTCATGGTTTCATTTCAGCCCCAGAGTCGGAGAGAGTTCTCTGGTTCTCCCTTGCAGCAAGAGGTTTTCCATTCTTAGCTTACCATCACACCACCTGGGGAGCTCTTTAACTCCAGTCCTACATGTAGTTTAAAACATACTCGCTTCCTTCCTGGCTTTGGAATGCCTGACAACATGTCCTGAAATTCAAATCTTCTGTGCCTCTAGCTAGCATAGTATTCTGCCTCATAGACCTACCAGTCTGGAGAACAGAGGAGTGGGGTCCCTAAGTTCTTAGTAGTACTCCTGACAATTTAAAGAATTGTTTCTGCGGAGAACCATATCTTCCCAGCTGGAATGGACAGCAGAGTAATAGGAATACTTCTCCACTCCAGAACTACCAGGCTGCGTGGAAGATCTTTCAGATGGCTTAAGCAAATGATTTCTCCTTCAGATATTTGCCCATGCTAATTTAATTTTTCATTTTTGTAGCTTGCATATCTCATTTTTTAAAGGTCTTTGCCTAGGAAGATAAAAAATACAGAAAAATTCATTTAATTTCTCTATATTCTTTAATAGGCTTAAGAAACTATTATTTGCTATTTGCATATCAAAATACATACTTTAAAAAGGAGACAATGTGTGTCCTTGGCTGCCTAGTTTATAAAATGCCTCTGGTTAGGGAGAGTGCTAGAACATGTGAATGAATGTTACCGATCTGGGTGGCATTTGGTCTAAGCTAGAAAAGAGGTCACACTCAGAAGTATTTTTTTCTGGTAGGAGATCAATACTGTCTAGACATGGTCTCATAATGACTCTGTATTGAGAAAGGCAGACACAGTCAACATTGGGGCTGAGATTCCTGTAACCCTGGCCCTGGTGGGTTATTTATGTTACTTGTTATTATAGTGAACTTCAGATTCACTGGTGTCAACTCTATGTATCCCAGCATCATTCCACTCAATTGTAGGGTTATCCTTGAGGAAACGATATCAGGATAATCAGGATATGCCAGCTCATGACTTTTTTTTTTTTACAGAGAGATTCTGAATCTTAGAAGTCCCAGGAGACACTCTCTAGGATTTCCTACCCTGCTTGGTGATAGTTGCATAGGGCATGGGAGAGGTCTTGACTCATTTGAATTCCCTGTGATCTCTAAAACATAAAACCAAAGACGACACACTTATAAAGGCCTCAGCCCATTCCTGCAAGCCAGCCATCTCCCCTGTTATGCATCCTCTGCATTAACTTCTGCAAATTATATCTTCAAGTATGGAAATGTCAGCAGTTATTTATTTTTTAAAACTCAGCAATCTTTTCATTTATAAGAAATTTTTACCTTTTTGAATGTAGTTTTAAATTGAGGAAGTTTATGGTTCCTTACGTAGGAGCAGAACTTAAAACTCTTGTCTTCTCCCCGTTAGACATTCAGACTCCTAGCTGTGCTGCTCTGCATGGAATCTTAAATCCTTCATTTGTGGTTATTTGTTGGCATTTTGCAAGGGAGCGAAGCAATGTCTGAGCCACTAGAGGCCAGAGGTGGCCCAGCCTTACCATGTTTCTAACAGTAGAAAAATAAATGTCTGTTATTTGTCTAACATCTTTACTTTTCCACTTTGGGAAAGATGAGCAGAGACATTGAGAAATAATGCTGATTATACAAAGGACTGCTCATGATAAAAGATCTCTTTCTGGGAATTTAAGTGTTCCAGTAGATTAGCATTATTGATCATTCTCCTTCCACATGGTCTATGGATGATCTTAGAATCCTGAAACTATTACTCTCCCTTGTCTAGTGTAATTACCAGAACAAGGAATAATCTAATTAGAAGACAACAGGATGTGTTCTAATTGTTCTAATAAATTATGTTACTACGCAATGCGTGTAGTTCCTTTTCAACAGGAATTTATTTAATAGATTGACAGCTTGTCCTTTCCTGCCACAACCTTAACTTTCATTTCTTCTAAACAAGACAACTCATAATAGCATGGTTATATATCCAGAAGTCTGTTGGATTGTTAAGAGAACCTAAGGTTCAATGTAGTACATATGGATGAAGATATGGGTTTTGGGTTTCCTGGATAAAGTAAAGACTCCCAATACAAAAGAGGGTAAAGACCAATAGAGTCTAAAGTGAAAATCAGTAATAAGCTGTTGCAACAAAGGTAATGGACTTTCTATTTATTATTATTATTATTATTAAGTGTAGTGCTACGTGATAATAAAATACTAACTCATGTAATTGTGTTTGCTTAATGTTAAGTGTTTTACACAAAATGACCCCATATTGTATATTGCACATTTGAGATGATGCCCTCAGTAAATTCATGTCATGTTAGGGGCAAAAATTCAGGAGATCACTTCTGATAGGCCATGTTTTTTGCAGAAAATGCCAGACTCCCTGCTTGTTTGAACATAATTCAGATATAGTTTGTTTTATAAACTGTATGAAAAAGGCCTCAAGATAGTATAGAAAAAGATGTTAAGAAGGATATGGGGAAAAATTAAAATCTGTGTAGAGAATAAAGGGAAGTATTATAGATCAATTCTATGTAAATATGGCTACTTACATATTTTAGTAAAGCAGATTCCCAGGTTGGTTTCTGTTGTTTCTCCTGAACATAATAGCCTTTGAAATTTAATTACCGTATTTTCAGACCATAAGACACACCCAGGTTTTAGAGGAGGAAAATAGGGAAAAATATTTTGAAGCAAAAAATGTGGTAAAATATTTAATAACATAAATAACAAAATATTTCACCAATGTAAATGTAAGCTACATTCAGACTATAAAATGCACACCCCTCATTTTCCTCCCAAATTTTTGGGGGGAAAAGTGCATATTACAGTCTGAAAAATATGGTAACAACCTTACAGGTAAGAAAGAATTTCAGGAATTAATCAAGACTGGAAAATGTTTCAAAAAGGAACACTTTCTCACAAGTGGGGAACTCTATGGGAATAATTTTCCACCTCCAAAGGACTGATCCATTCAAAGTGTCAAGTTTATCAAAGAGAATGGAGCTGGAACATAAGCAGATTCTAATTTATACTCATAAAGTTAACTTATTTTGGAACAGCAGCCCCAGAGACAAAACAGAAAATAATGGACACACTATAAAAGAAACTGGAATTAAAAGAAAATTATCTTTAATGGTGAAGGGATCCAAGCAAATTTCTTCCCTTCTAAGTGCATCAGCCTAAACAGGTTGATGATTTTTGGCTCCTTGCTTCCTGTCTGTTAATATTCTAGTTTATGTCTTCATTTTCAATGGATATGTTTATGCTTTCTGTTTTTAAAAAGGTTGACATTTCTTTCAAGGTCATTGGGCTCTGAAAAGTATTTTTTCTTCAAAGAAAACAAAGTGCTACAGAGCTCCTGATCCAACTGAAAAACCCTCACCACCAGGGCTAAATTAGATTAAGGACTCAGGTTGGACTTGACTTTCTTACATCCAAGGCAAGGATGATATTTGCCTCTGAGAGGCAGCGTGAATGTGACACTCTTTTCTTGCCTTTTCTTTCTTTCTCCTTTTTAGCTTTGACAATATGTTTTTTATTGTGGAAAAATATGAATAACATAAAAACTTCCATTTTAAATTATACATTTAAGTAGCATTTAATGACATTTCTTTTTAATAATTGGACTTAAAAGGAAGTAAAGTTGTAGTTATAACACTTAAGTTATTATATGAAGATCTTTTATTCTGTTCTTTCTTTGTTTCTATCCTTTCTAAAATCAATTTCACCAGAAATATGATAGCAATTATAGTCAGTGATACCCACCTATGTCAAGCCAGAAAAGACTTTCATCTAGATTCCAGATTGGACTATAGATACTCAGAGTGGGTGGGGAGGGTTATGTGGCTGGGAAAAGGGTTAACATGGGCCTCGGGGCAGTGGACAGTGTCTCTGAAGGTCCCTTGGGCACTTCTGGAAGTTGGGGTGTGAACTTGACATGCTGTGCATAAATCTGATTTTTTTTTCTCAGCCACTGGCATTGGGAATTTTTCATTTAGTAAATAATGAAAAATATACACTAAGTAATGTTAATGTTTTGACAAAAACTGACAAAAGCTGAAGCACTCAAAGCTCCAGGAAAGCTGAAACACTTCACTTAATGTGCTGCCATCTAGCCATGATCTCATTCCATGCTGCTGCACTCATTGATCACAGAGACACTGAAATCATTCACAGGCAGGATGGCATGCATTTAAGCCAGTCACAGAAAGACAAATACCATATGATCTCACTTATATGTAGAATCTAATGAACAGAATAAACTGATGAACAAAATAGAAACAGAGGCATGGACACATGGAATAGACTGACAGCTGTCAAAGGGGAAGGGGGCTGGGAGCTGGATGAAAGAAGGTAAAGGGATTAAGCAAAATATATATCTATATAAATATATAAATACATACACATACATGTGTATATGCACTTCATGATATATACAACATATCACATAGACACAGACAACAATGTGGTGATAGCCAGAGGGAGAAGGAAGTGGGTGGAGGTGGAGGTGGACAAGGGCGGTGAAATGGAAATGGAAAGAGAATTTGCTTGGGGTGATGGGCACATGATGTAGTGCACAGATGATATTTTGTTGAGTTGTACACTTGAAACCTATGTGATTCTGTGAACTGATGTAACCCCAATAAATTCAGTTGAAAAATGGACTGTAGAAGGCAGGGACTCAGCTGAGTGTCCTACTTTTATTGGCCATTAACACATCCTACCAGTACATAAACTAAATTTTGATACATACTAGAATAAAGATAATAATTCAGTGATAAACTACTTTTAAAAGGGTATATTAGTAGCAATCGTTGCCAAGAATATTATATTCACCATTTTCATCCATTTGGCAGCTCCCTCTGGCATGTAGAATAAAAATCTGAACTCCTTAGTGGAGGATGAAGTCTCCCAGCATCCGTCCCCTTCCTGGCTTCACACTTCATCTCTCCTCACCTCTGCAGGTGTCCTGTACATCAGCCAAGCATTAGTTTGTATCATTTGCCAAATGTGCCATCTTCACTTCTCTCAGGGCTTTTGCACATGTTTCCCTCTATTTGGAAACTCCTTTTACTACCCAACCTTCATAATCTAGCTCACACATCTCCTCTGAAAAGCTGCTGATTGTCCCGAACACTGCTGCTCACTCTGTCAGCACAATGGCTATACATACCTGCATTTTTGCACTTATCCCATATAATTGTAATTACTTTTTACAAGTCTGTTTTTCCTGCCAGAATCAGTTCCTTGTAGCCTGGTGACATTTTAACTCAATAGGATCCAGTTTATTATATATGTATTTTTAGCTCTCCCTGCATGTCATATTTTTGAGTTTCTGCTGATGCCCAGGAACTTCAAGCTTTTAAGCACTCAATGAAAATTACAGTCAATGCAGAATCAACCCAGAATTCTCTGTCAGTGAACCCAGAATCCTATAACCAGTAAATGCATCCTTCAGGAATGAAGAGAAAGTCAAGATAATCTGAGATGAAAGAACACTAAAATAATTTATCACCAGTGGACCTAACTCTAAAAGAATGGATACCAGAAAGGAAATGATTTTAAAAGATGGAGTCTTAGAACACCAGGAAGGGAGAGAAAAAAACATAGTAAGCAAACATATTGGTAGATGCAGTTAGGCTTACCTTTTCTTAATGAGGTTTCTAAATTATGTTTGAAAACTAATGCAAAAATTGACAACTTCTCTGATGTGGATGCAAAGGTTGGAAATATTTAAAGTGATTATATTATAAATGGGAGATGGTAAAGGGACATAAGAAGAGGTAAGTTTTCTAAACTTCACTCAAGCTGTTAAAATGACACCACTAGTTTGTGATAATTTATGAATATATAATGTAATACCTAGAATAACCACTAAAGAAGTTATACAAAGAGATGACTCAAACACACTTTAGGTAAATCAAAATATTGTTCCAAAATGTTTCAATAGCCTGCCAGAAGGCAGAATAAAGAAAACTGAAAAACATAAACCAGAGAGAACAAACAGAAAACAAATAAAAATAAGATGGTAGGTTAAGTCCTAAAATATCAATAATTACATTAAAGCTAAATGGTCTAAATATACTAATGAAAAACAGAAATTGAGTATTGACCCAACTGTATACTGTATAAGAAATTCACTTTAAGTATAATAATAGAGTCAGATTAAAATATAATGTGAAAAGAGCTTTATCATTCAAACATTATACAAGGAAGCAAGAGTAGCTTGTTCTTCAAAAAAAAATTAATAAAATTGACAACATCTAGGAAGACTGACAAAGAAAAAAAGTCAGAAGACATAAATTACCAGTATCAGGAATGAAACAGGATTTCTTTCTTTTTTAAAGATTTTATTTATTTACTTTTAGAGAGAGGGGAAGGAGGGAGAAAAAGAGGGAGAGAAACATCGAATGGTTGCTTCTCACATGCCCTTATTGGGGGACCTGGCCCACAACCCAGGCATGTGCCCTGACTGGGAATTGAACTGGTGACCTTTCGTTTTGCAAGCTGTTATTCAATCCACTGAGCCACACCAGCCAGGGCCTGAAATGGGATTTCTTTATAGACCTGGCAGATATCAAAAGGATAATAAGGAATATTATGAGCAACTCCACACACATAAATTTGACAGCTTAGGGAAAATGGACCACATCCTCACAAATATATTCCCACAATTCACCCAATATGAAATAGAAAATTTGAATAGCCCTATAACTATTAAGGAAATGGGATTTATAATTTTCAACTCTCATAAAAGAAGTCTCTAGGCCCATATGATTTATTGGAGAGTTGTACCAAACATTGAACGAGGAATTAGCACTAATTTTATACAGACTATTACAGGAAATAGAAGAGAACACTTCCTAATTCACTTTATGAAACAAGTATTACCCAGACACCAAAGCCAGACAAAAACAATATAAAAAAGAAAATTATAGACACAAAGCTCCTTAAAATATTAGCAAACAATTCAATAAAAAACCAAACAGGTTCTATTCCAGGGATTCAAGACTAGTTCAATATTAAAAAGCCAATTGCCCTAGCTGCTGTGACTTGGGTGGAGCATCATCCTGTACACCAAGAGTTGTAGGTTCAATTCCTGGTCAGGATATATACATAGGTTGAGGATTCGATCCCAGCTCTGGTGCCTATGATCCCCTGTCTGGGCATATGTGGAAGACAAACAATTGATCTCTCTCTCTTTCTCTCTTATTCCTTTCCTCTCTCTAAAAGCAATGAAAAAATGCCCTCTGGTAAGGATTAAAAAGAAAAGCCAATCATTGTCATTCACCGCAGGATGTCAAGTGATGCAGAAAAAGTATTTGTCAAAATTGAACACTGGTTTATGATGAAAAAAATAAACTTTCAGAAAAATAGGAATAGAGGGGAATTTTCTCAACTTGATAAATTTAGAACATTTTTTATTGCACACAAATAATATTTTACTTAATGATGAAACCCTGAATGCTTTCCCTTTAAGTTCAGGCAAGGATGTTTATTTTTGACACTCCTAATCAACATAGAGCAGGAAGTTCTAGTCAAAGCAATAAGGCATAAAAGGAAACAATAGACATTTAGAAAGAAAAGAAGAAAACTGTCACTATTCCAGATGACATGATTTTCTACTTTAAAAATTCTTACGTAATCTAAAATAAAAAACCTCTTAAAACTAATGAGTGAGTTCAACAAGGTTGTAGGATACAAAATAATTTTTAAAAAATCAATTATATTTCTATATGGCCAATGAACATGCTTTAAATTATGAAATACTTAGGTATAAATCTAATAAAACATTTATAGAACTTGTGTGCTGAAAATGATATAATACTGATGAAAGCTATTATGTGTCTATTTATGGAGTGGTGGATACACACATCAGCTGATAGATGCACACATCAGAATAGGGAACCCCCCAAACAGACCCAGCTGATTTCTGACAAATGTGCAGTGTTCTTCAATGGAGAAAAGAAAGTCTTTTCAACAAATATTCCTGGAGAAACGGGCAAAAAATGAACCTAAAAGTAAGTATCATAACTTATATAAAAATTAATTAATATGTGTAATGGACTTTTATGTAAAACATAAAATTATAAAACTTTTAGAAGAAAACATAAGGGAAAGTCTCTAGGATCTAGGGTTAGGCAAAGAGTTCTTAGATTTTCCACCAACACAATCCATAAAAAGACAAAAGATATATTAGGTTTTATTAAAATTAAAACTTTTGTTCTATGAAAGCCCCTGTTAAGAGGATGAAAAAACAAGCTACAGACTGGGAGAAAATACTTACAAATCACATATCCACTAGTCCTGACAAAGGGCCAGTATCTAGAATATACAAACACCTCTCAAACTCAAGAGTAAAAATACAAGCAATCTAATTAGAAAATGTTCAAAAGTCATGAAGACATTTCACTGAAGAGGTTATACACATGGCAAATAAGCACATGAGAAGATGTTCAACATTATTAGCTATCAGGGAAATGCAAATTAAAGCCACAGTGATATATGACTATACACCTATCAAGATGGTTAAAATAAAAAAAAAATAGGATTACTCATATACTGCTGGTGAGAATGTCAAATGGCACAGCCACTCTGAAAAATAGTTTGGCAGTTTCTTGTAAAACCAAACATGCACTTACCATGCTCCTGGGCATTTATCCCAATAAAATGAAAATTTATGGTCATACCTTTTCACAGAAGCTTAATTAGCAATAGCCCCACACTGGAAACAACCCAGATGTCCTTCACTGGGTGAATGGTTAAACAAACTGTGGTTCTTCCATGTCATGTAATACTACTCCGCAATGAACCACTGATACCTGCAACTGCGAGGCTGAATCGCTAATCCCCAAAGGTTACATACTGTATGATTCCACTTATAGAACATTCCTGAAGTGACAAAATCGTATAAATGGTGATGGGGTAGGAAGGAAATAGGTGTGGCTATTAAAGGACAACCATCACAGGATTGGATCACAATCACATTAAAGGACAGGATTCTTGTGATGATGGAAATATTCTGTATCTTAACTGGTTCAATGTCAATGTCCTGGTTGTGCGATATTATTGTACTATAGATTTGCAAGATGTTACCATTGGGAGAAATTGGGTAAAGGGTACATGGAATCTCTCTATATTTTTTCTATGAAATTGCTTGTGAATCTACAATTATATCAAAAATAAAGATTTAAATTAAAAAGGGGGAGAGGAGTGTAAACAAAAAAATAGGGGAGAAGATAATGGAATTAAATTGTAGAAGCTGCCTTAAAAGGCCAGAGACTGATTTGGAAGGGGAACAAAGGTGACATCTAAATTGGGATTCTAAAAAGGGTCAGGAATTATGGCATTATGCTTTATGAAAGTGGGAGTGAAGGAGTATTGAAAGGATATTGGAAAATAATAAATAACTATAAGGTTCTTAGATCCCTTACCTACCCGTCATAGGCTGTGGTCCCTTGTACCCTCCTTCTATCCAACACCTACGGGAGGAACACTGGAGATGGCGAATCACAGGACGTGTGACCGGGACCACCAGGCATAGCTGAGGACAGGGGTATGGTGATGAAAACAGGGGGTGCACATGAAAGTAAACATAATGGGGCTTCTGCTCTTTCTCACACTTAGATCCCAGAACAATGGCAGCCAGACTTATACTCCTGAGGCAGGAGATTGGAAGACACTTTTCTGGGGAATTTGACCAGCCCAAGAAAAGGGACCTAGAAATGTCAACAACCAGGACTTTCTTCAAGCCAGTCACTCTAGGCCTGCATTGTCCAGTATGGTAACCCCCCGCAGCCTGTGGTTACTGAGTTTTGAAATGTGGTTATTGTGATTTGAGATGGACTATAAATGTAAAACACACTTGGAATTTTGGATTTGTCACATAAAAAAGGTAAAATACCATTACTTTTTATTACATGTCAAATAATGTTTTGATATGTTGGGTTAAATAAAATACATTATTAAAATAATTTTTTAAATTAATAAGATTATATTTCTCCTTTCTCCCAAATTGAAAGCAGGAAAAACAACTTTTACAGAGCCTCTTTTTACTAGTAAACCTAAATCACCATGAATTAACATGAAGGGAGCCATCAGCCAGGAAACCTTGAAAAAAGAAAGTCCTAGCTACGTACTATACCTATGTTGTAGGCGATGCATCTCTCTCTAGCTAGTTCCTTCTGAAGTTGGTGGACGCCAGAAGTAGGTAGGCCTTCTGTATATACTTGTACGCTCTTTTATCCTGAATTTATCTCAGTCTAGGTGAGACTAAAGTAGACTTTAAGATATAGCTGAGGTCTTTTGTGTTATCATTTTGTTGAGTGAGTCAGTCCATCTGGTTTGGAATCCCAGACCTGCAATTTAGTAACCGTGACGTAAGTCAACTAACTTTCTTTGTCTCTCAGCTGTGAAGTGGGAATAAATATGATAGTATTCTCTTTTTAAAAATTATAGTGTTCTTAATGTCAGTGTGAAGATTGATTGATTTAATGTGTGAAAATGCTTAGTGCTTGACACATACTAAGCATTATGTAAGTATTAGTTATCATTATTAGTACTGCAAGCTAGTGGCTCTAGTATTATCTCTAATCCTTTGGACAGACTATAATAATGTTTTCTGAGAATCTGAGGCTTTGAGAAGAAGCTGCATTCCTGGGCCACAAAGTCACTTTAAAACCTGAACTTTTTCCATTATTCTATTTTGCCTCATAAATGTTAGTGCCGTATTTTGAAAGAAGCCTTTTAGACCATCCTAGCAGCTTACTGAGTTTGTCTGCAGAGTGGTGGTAGGTTTGGGCTCTCAGGTTGGAGAATTTTGTATTTGAAATGTAGGATTAAAAACATAATTTTTCTTTTGCCTTTCTAAGTTCTTCTGGCTGGACTGATAATCAAATTAACAGGAGAAAATGCCCAAATTTATTATGCATGTATAGTTGGAGGTTCTATAAGAATATAAGACCTGGAAGAGATCTGGCAGTTAAGGCTTACATGCCATCTTGAACTAAGGAGAAGGGGGTGGGGAGTTGTTGTCTGAGACTTTAAAGGACAAGAAGGCAATTTACATGTAGATAGAAAAGCAAATGTTTGGCAAATGAATACTTGCTGGGCCATTTTTAACAATGGGACACAGAGGGGACTTGGCTAGACTCCTCCCTGTCTACCACACATTAGTTCATATTAAACTGTAGTTATCTATGATGGTATCTTCCTTGCTGGAATAGGCCCTCTGTCTAAATTCTTTTAGGCAGTTAGGGGAAGATCAAAGGTTCTTTCTGAGTATTTTTTAATTTTTATTTATTTATTTTTCAATTACAGTTGACATTCAATATTATATTAGTTTCAGGTTTATAGCATAGTGGTTAGACATTTTCTGAGTTTTTGCTTCTTAAAAATAATCGACTTAAAATAATCCATATCCCAAAAAGCATATTTTAGGGTGGCAAACTGCTCCCCTCAGAGTCCTGACCCCACCACTTAGGACCACGTGGTCTTAGAGAAACTACTTAGCTCTCTTCTGCAACATGGCATGATGGTAATTTCTCCCTCATAGGTTCTGCAGATTGCATTATAAAAATTACAGTAGCTATGGCAGATAATGGAAAGTCCTTGGCATACTAAGTACTTTGTAATTATTAATTTTTATGATTATGATTTTTATTATAAATATGATCTAAGTCTCAGAGCTTGTTAGTGGTGGAGGTACAGCTGAACTCTGATAGGTCTTTTCATTCAGTGCTCTCTCTTCCTTGATTTGCTATCTAATTGGTTAGTTTCCACTCATCCTTTTAGAGTCTTCATGTATAAACTCAGAATTGTTAGTGAAGATTTTATAAGAACACTTTCCAAGAGTTTTTTTGAACTGCCAACTCCAGAGATTTAGGATATAGCTTGGTGCTGAAGTAATTGGCTCTCTTATTCTTGCATTGTAAGAAGTTCCCTTTCAGAGTATAAGGTTGAGAACTGTGAGAGGAACTCTCACATTTAGGTAATTGCCTTAAGGAATCATTTACCTTTTAAAAACGTACATTATTCAGGTGGGACTTCTTCCTTCCCTCACTATACCATTTTGAGAGTCTCATTATCTATCTTCACAATCTTTTTTTCTGAGTTTCTCCTTTTAACTGTTTCCTTAAGTGCCATCACTTAATACTATTTTCTTTTCAGTTTATCAACTAGTTGGGGAAGTGGTGTACTTGTGGTCACTGAAGAGTTTCTTAGGAATACAGAAATGATTTAATTTTCTATCTTCAGAAGAATTAAAGCATCATGAAACTGGTCTTAGCCAGCCTACGAAGCAAAGTCTACACTCTTTACTGCTGTGATATTACTGCCGTGATATCAACAGACAGTTAGTTCATGATTGGAGATTAAGTCAGAAAGTCTCACTATGTTGACCTAATGGCAAGGCTGAGATATTTTAATACCTCCTCAAATGTAACATTTGTTGTTTTTCATTCATTGTATGGATTTGGCCATAAACAAGACAGAACTCACCTTGGCTGGGTAGCTCAGTTGGTTAGAGTGTCATCTTGATCATCCAAGGTTGTGGGTTTGATCCCTGGTCAGGACACATACAAGAGTCAACCAATGAATGTATAAATAAGTAGAACAACAAATCAATGTTTCTCTTTCTCTCATCAATAAAAAAAGACAGTACTCTATAGTTCTCTAATATTGACAAAGTAGGTGTCTTCCAAACTTCTAAAAATATTCTGTCTTTTCTTAGTAGTTAACCAGATATATTATAATTTCATTTTCACAATGTGGAGTTTTGAAACAAAAGGACTAACAGTTTCCCCCACCCACTCACCCTAATGTTAGGAATGTTAGGAAATAGAATTTCATTTTGTCATAAAGAAGCTTAACATTTTAAAATCACTTAGACATCAATTAAACTGCAACATTTCTCTCCTTTTGACTAGTCCTAGAGACAGAGAAATGTCTTGTTATAGGTACCTTGTTCCCTGAAAGGCATCTCTAGTGATACCATGAAGCTCTCTTAGCATTGTCTTCTTGTGGTCTCCATGGCTCTTCTGTTTGGTTATTGAGCTGCTTTACAGTAACAATCATGCTAAACTTTTCAACTACTTTTTTGAACTCTCTCTCAAGTGGAGATTAGAGAGAAGTAAATAAGCTTCACTTTTTCCCCTCATAATTGAACCCAAGTTGATCGAAAAGGCTTTGTATTCTTCATTTAGCCATTCATCAATCAGAAATTACTAACTGCTTGTCATTCAGTCCCATGTTTGCTACCATGGAAACTTCAAAAGGCCCATCAGATAATTCCCAGACTTCAAGAAACTTCTCCTCTGTTCCTCTTTTCCTGCCCCTTCCTTCCCCTCTTCTATCAACTTTCCAAAGAATTTGAGGCCTCTGACTGAATTAAAAGTAGTATGCTAGTAATAGAACAATTAACCATAGCATAGAAATGTGTCCATCTTTTCTAGTATAAGTTGATAAGCCTATGGAATGATCTAACCCTATTCTAAATAGTGTAGGTTTCCTAGCTCCCCAGATGGAAAGGGAATTATTTGGTTTATGTCTGACCAGAGATAGCATTACAATTTTTCCATGCACATGGAATCTTTTTGGAATAAAAACTAAAGGTAGAATTGATTGGTTGCAAAGTTAATATTGATTTTAGTGCACTTTTCAAACAGAGGAATTAGGTATTGGGAGGTAAGGATGAGGGCAAGGGTCAATCTTATTTACTGTCATGTCCTAGGGCCCAGCATAGTGCCTGGCTCATAGTAGACATGTGATGTATAGTTGTTCAATGAAATTGAACTATTCAACGGACAGTTTGCACTGACTTTAACAATAATGAAGACACACTATATACTCCATGCTTCTGAATGTGTTTTTTCCCCTTAGAAAGTCATCCTTCTATCCTTGTTTACCTCCTTCTTACCCTTCAGGTCTCAGGTTTAATTCAAGTCCCTTTGGTTTAGTATCTCTTAAAATGATCTACTCCTAGAGCTCTTCCCTCAGATGGAAAAGATACTCTCCCTGTGGAGTCTTTGATTTGTGTCCATCTCCTGTAGTAACTTCCAGGAGGAATAGATCATGTTGGGCTTTGATCACCTTAGTACACCAGCCCCTAGCATAGTGCCTGACACCTATTAGATACTCAATAAATACTTTGTTAAGTGAATGAAAGCAATTAATTACCAAACAATGTAGTTAGTTGTGCTTTTAATGAACTTAAAACATTTTTTTAATCCTCACCCGAGGACATGCTTATTGATTTTAGGGAGAAGGGAAGGGAGGGAGAAAGAGGGGAGAGACACATTGATGTGAGACAGAAACATCGATCAGTTGCCTCTCATGTGTGTCCTGACTGGGAATGAACCCACAACCGAGGCATGTGCCCTGCCCGGAAATTGAACCCACAACCATTCAGTTTATGGAATGATGCTTCAACCAACTGAGCCACACAGGCCAGGGAAGAACTGAAAACATTTTAAAATTCAATTTATTTAATTTAAAAAAAATACGTCACCCATTTCTCTCATCCCCACTCCTCTGCCTCTTGCACTCACCAATCTGTTCTCTGTATCTGTGAGCTTGTATTTTTTTTAGACTCACATATAAGAGAAATCATATGATATTTGTATTTCCCTTCTGACTTATTTCATTTAGGATATTGTCCTTAAGGTCCATATGCATTATTACAAATGGCAAGATTCATTCTTTCTTATAGCTGAGTAATATTCCATTTTATGTATATACCATAATTCATAATTCCTTCATCCATCAATAGACAATTGTATTCTATACCTTGGCTATTGTAAAAAATGGTGCATGTATCTTTTTTGAATTAGTGGGTTTTTTTTTTGCATAAATACCCATAAGTAGAATTGCTAGATCATATGGTAATTTTAATTTTTTGAGTAATCTCCATACTGTTTTCCACTGTGACTGTGCCAATTTACATTCCCACCAACAGTGCACAAAGGTTTCTTTTCTTCACATCCTCACCAACACTTGTCATTTCTTTTCTTTTTGACAATAACCATTACAACAGGTGTGAACTGATTTCCCATTGTGGTTTGATTTGCATTTCCCTGATGATTACTGATATTGAACATCTCTTCATATACCTGTTGGCCATCTGTATGTATTCTTTGGAAAACATGTCTATTCAGATCTTCTGCCCACTGCTTAATAGGATTTTTTATTTTTATTTTTTGCTGTTGAATTGTATGAATCGTTTGTTTACTTTGGATATTAGTCCCTTATCAGATATATGATTTGCAATTGTTGTCTCCCATTTAGTAGGTTGCTTTTCATTTGTTGATGGTTTCCTTTGCTGTGAAAATGCAGATAATGAATGAAAACAAGAACACTGTTGAATGTAATAACAATGATGCCGATGATAATAAAAAAGTAATGGTAGCTACTCTTGAATTTCAACCATGTTCCAGACCCTTTACGTAAATGGTTCCCCTCATAACTCTATGAGGAAGGCAAAGTTATTATTCCCATTTTACCAATGAGGAAAATGGGCATGATGAAGACTGATGATTTGGATAGAGTCGTGCACTTATTTGGTTGGTGAGCCTGGGATTCAAATGCACATTCTTAACCACTACGCAAAATTATCTTCTTATGCTAGTTCACTAAAGCATCTTCAATTTATGATCTGGAGGAATGAAATGATAGTGTTCTCATTTGTTGTGAATAGTGTGATAAGTTACCTTGTGACAATCCAAAATAGCAACAGTTGCCCATCATTTAATCATAAGTGTTCAGCCATGTTTTTGGCCAGGTACAGAAAATGTAGAATCAGAGGCCATATGCTGATTTGTTTTCATTTTCAGGGGATTGGAGTGGGATTCTTTTCACCCATCTTCATTGGTGCACAGCCCTTTGCTGAATGTTTTTTGCTGCAGTTCCATTTATAAGGAGTTATCACATACTTCATTTGATCATTTGAAAATCAAATGTCTATTGCAGTACAGAGCAGCCATATTATTATAAGTACTTACTCAAACAAATTAAATGATTCAGTGTAGTAGTTCTGAAAAGCCTAATTTCCATGTGTGGAACCATGTTTATCATCACCCAAATTCAAAGGTAAAAATAGCACATTTACATCAGTAACTTATTCATAGCATTCCCTTCTACCTTGTTTGTTTGCTTTATTGATAGACACCAACTCAAACCACATCTGTAGCATGACAAACACAAAGGGACGATTTTTAAATACTAGGGCTATGATGGGGTGAAATAAGTGAGGCAGATCCAGAATTGAAATGGTGCCTTTTGCCTTCTAGTTGCATAATATAAAGATGTAGGATAGGCCATATTTTTCTTAATGGGCCTGGCTAACTGCTTCTTCAAGGCTTTAAGGTCTCACAAGTAAGCGTACATACAGTATAAGACATTTGTAAACACACAATATTGACCCAATCTTTTGGGCTTTCACTTTATGATTACTGAGCTTTCCTGTAAGTTTTTTTTTCCCCCTCCATAGATTCTCCAGGGAGAGAAGGAACATTCTTCATACTTCTAGCCTCTTTAAAGGATGACCTCCTTGTCTCAAAGAGGATCTTTTGGTTATTAGTGGCAAAAATTATTATCAGAAGGCTATGGTCAAGATGGAGGCATAGGTAGACACGTTTTGTCTCCTCACACAACCACAAGAAGAATTACAACTAACCTCAATAAAAAAAAAAAAAACACCCAGAACTGCCAGAAAATCAAACTGTATGAAAGTCCAGCAACCAAGGGTTTAAAGAAGCCACATTCATCCAGAAGACAGATAGGAGTGGTGGAGTCATGGAGTCCGGCAGAGAGGCAGCAGAGGTGGTGGTGGCAGAACAGGTGGCCCCACATTCACATGTGGTGGATCAGAATCAGGAGGGATACGTTGGGAGTGAGCAATCCCAGCTCCAGGCCAGACCACACAGCCCAGGGTTCCAGCATGCGGAAGATAAAGCCCCATTATTGCTGGCTTTAAAATCCAGTGGGGGTTGGGGTAGTGGAAGAAACTACTGGTTTCTCAGGAGAGTCCATTTAAAGGCCCTGCATGGGCTTAGAACATATGCAAATCCACCCACTCTGGGAATCACCACCAGGGCAACTGCTAGAAGGGTGCTAGTCACATACAGAAAGTGGGTGAAGTGACTGGGAGTGGGGAAAGTGCTGGGCAAACCTACAGAAGCCAGGCAGTGGCATTGTCCCCTCTCCAACCCCTTCCTTGACACAGAGCCACAGAGTAGTGAAGCAGGTTGCCCCACCTTGGTGAATACCTAAGGCTCCTCCCCATACAACTTAACAGTTGTGCTAAGACAGGGAGTCAAGTCCAAGCAGCTCTGCCTAATACACAGAAACTATCACAGGGAGGCTGCCAGATTGAGGAGACAGAGAAATATGGCTCAAATGAGAGGACAGAACAAAACCACTAAAAAAAACTAAATGAAAGGGAGATAGCCAAACTGTCAGTTGCAGAGTTCAAAACACTGGTGATCAGAATGCTCAGAGAACTCACTGAGTACGGTAAAAACATTAGGGAAGAAATGAAGGTTATACTAAGTGAAATAAAGAAATATCCACAGGGAACCCACAGTGAAGGGAAGGGAGCCAGGATTCAAATCAATGATTTGAAACACAAGGAAGAAATAAACATTCAACCAGAACAGAAAGAAGAAACAAGAATTCAAAAAAATAAGGAGAGTATAAGAAGACTCTGGGACATCTCCAAAAATGCCAATATCTTAATCATAGGGATGCCAGAAGGAGAAGAGGAAGAGCAAGAACTGGAAAACTTATTTGAAACAATAATGAAAGAAAACTTCCTTAATTTGTTGAAGGAAATAAACATACAAGTCCAGGAAGCACAGAGAGTCCCAAACAAATTGGACCCAAAGAAGACCACACCAAGACACATTGTATTTAAAGTGCCAGAGGTTAAAGATAAAGAGAGAATCTTAAAAACAGCAAGAGAAAATCAGAGAGTTACCTGCAAATGAGTGCCCATAAAACTATCAGCTGATTTCTCAAAAGAAACTTTGCCAGCTAGAAGGGACTGACAAGAAGTATTCAAAGTGATGAAAAGCAAGGACATACAACCAAGATTACTCTCTCTAGCAAAGCTATCATTTAGAATGGAAGGGCAGATAAAGTGCATCCCAGACAAGGCAGAAAGTTAAAGGAGTTCATCATCACCAAACCATTATTACATGAAGTGTTAAAAGGACTTATTTAAGAAAAAGATGATGATCAAAACTATGAACATTAAAAAGGCAACAGATTCACAGCTATCAACAACTGAATCTAAAAAAAAAAACCTAATTAAGCAAACAAGCAGAACAGGAACAGAATCATAGATATGGAGATCATTTTGAGGGTAATCACCTGGGAGGTGGAAGGAGGAGAATGGGGGGAAAGGTGCAGGGATTAAAAAGCATAATTGGTAGGTACAAAATAGACAGGTAGATGTTAAGAATAGCATAGGAAATGGAGAAGCCAAAGAACTTATATGCATGACCATGAACATGAACTAAGGGTGGGACTGCTGGAGGGAAGGGGGTACTGGGCAAAGGGGGTTAAAGGGGATAGAATTGGGACAACTGTAATAGCATAATGAATGAAATATACTTTAAAATTTATTAGAAAGCTAACTTTTTTAAAGCAAAAATTTCATTTTGGAAGGAGAAAACTTGTAATCTCAAGCCCTAGAATATATAAGGTTAATGGCAAATTTGCTTCAAGGGAAGTAATATGAAAAACAAAATTGCTAAGGAACTGATCAAGCACATTGTTCCCTTGTTTCTAGAAAATTAAACTGAGCCTTTTAGAAATGTAGAAAAGATGTCCATGGTGCACTCTCAGTTTACTTGGTAAATGTGTGTTCCCTCTTCCCTGTGGTTCCAGAGGCACTGGCATGCGCTGAGGATGAAGGCTACTGGTGGCTTTCTGGAGTCTCCTGATTGAGGGCTCGGTGTCTTTCCAAGTGACAGATGGTTCCCTCTGCTGGTTGAACTTAAATTCAGCCTTCTAAGCTGAGCCAACCTGGGAGGAATCTTCATCAGTCTCACTGATTATTAAAACATGGTTTCGACTTTCATCTTCAAAAAACTAACCATCTGTGACCAGTTGAAGTGCAGTCAAGAACTCGTGATGGCCTTCCTTCCTTCCTCTGTCTCTCTCTCTGTCCAACTACCTGCCATAGCTCTGACCTTGTTGTCCACCACTCTCCTCTCTCTGCATCACACACTGGCCTCCAAGCTGTGCTGTTTTTCTAACACCAAGCATTCTCCTACCTTGGACCTTTGCATCTTCTGTTTCCTCTGCCTGGAATTTTCTTTATCCAGAGCCATCTTCTACATATTATTACCCCCTCAGTGAGATCTTTCCTGGTCCCCTTGCTTAAAAATGCTACAATTTCCCCAAACTCACTACATTACTTTGTTAGGGCTGCCATAACAAAGGGCCACAACCCAGGTGATTTAAGATCACAGAAATTTATTGTCTCTGCAGAAGTCTAAAAGCCGTGCTCCCTCTGAAAACTGCAGGGCATCCTTTGTTGCCTCCTCCTGGCTTCCGTGGAGTGCTGGCAGCCCTTGGCCTTCCTTGGCCTGCAGCTGCATAACTTGTCTCTGCCTTCCTCACCATGTAGCATTCCCCATGCATGTGTCTGTTGTCACATGGCCATCTTCTTATAAGGACACCAGTCATATTGGAGTAGTGCTGGTTCTGCTCCTCACCTTAAGTAATTATGTCTGTTATGATCCTATTTCCAAAAAAGGTCACATTCCGAGGTATTAGTGGTTAGGACTCCAACGTTTCTTTTTTGCGGGGTGAAAGGACCATAATTCAATTCATAACACTCCTCATCATTTTCTTTCCCACTCTGTGTTTCTCCAGAGCATGTAGCACAATTTAACCAATCACAAATATTACATTTTTATTAAGTTTATTGCCTGTCTTCCCAACCAAAATGGGGGCATCGTGAAGGTAGGATTTGGGGTTATTATATTCACTACTGTAGATAGCAGTTCTGATACTTTAGTAGAAACTCAATAAATATTTTTTGAATGAATGATTATCTGTGTTCAATTATTATACTAAACAGACCATACAGCATGATATGGACAAAAAACACTAGACAAAGAAAGAAAATGCCTTTAAACAAAATCCCAGGAATTAAATAGGTGCTTATTATTATGATATTTTTATTTCAAAGTAGGTCATATGAAGGTGAAGCAAAGGTAGAGGTCAGAACTGAAGGGCTGACCAGCAGGAGGAATATATTGTACACTGTTATTGAGTGTTTTATGGTTAGTAACTTCTCTCTGATCTCCTTGTCACTTCTTGTAACTGGCAGTTAAACCTGAAAATAAGGTGGGGCACAGGGCTCTCACTTTGCCTGAGTATCTTATATGTGCCAGGAACTGGAACTATGCTTGGTAGTAATCGTTAATTTTTTTAAAAAAATATCATTTTTTAAAAGATTTTATTTATTTATTTTTAGACAGAGGGGAAGGGAGAAAGAGAGGGACAGAAATATCAACATGTGGTTGCCTCTCGCATGCCCCTTACTGGGGACCTGGCCAGCAACCAAGGCATGTGCCCTGACTGGGAATCGAACCAATGACCCTTTGATTCTCAGGTCAGTGCTCAATCCACTGAGCCACACCAGTCAGGGCTAAAAAATTTATCCTCTTGATAGATATACCCCTCAGATATCATCATGCCCATTTGACAGAGGTGGGAAGCGTATAAGATTAAGAGGTGGGAAATTTTGTGGACATCAGGGTTTCGAAGAAAGGGCAAGCAAGCAAAGTGACCCACAAAACACTATTTAGATAGATGATTAGGCACAGACCACTTCAGAACCAGAGAAGTACTCTTCCTACCAGACTCGTGTGTGGGTCAGACTCATCTTTTTGCAAAATACGAAATTCCAGTGCCAGGACTGGTTAGCTCCTGAGGTTGGTTAAATAATTCAGGTAGAACAGTCCTAGAATAGAAATGAGGAGTTGGAGAGACTAGGTACCATTCAGCCCCTTCCTGTATGTGATCTTGTGTGATTCACTTAAGCCACTCTTGAACTTATGCAGAGTAATGATGGTGCCTACAGAAATCATATGAGTACCTTTATTCTATCCTTTTAACAACACCAGTGCAGTCAGCTGACTCAGTATTTGTGGTGAGTGTTCCTAATGAAGTTGTACCTAGAAGCTATTCAGATCACTGCTGAAATCATCTGAATCTCTTGTTTTTGGTGTAGGTATCCCAAACCGCCTGCCTGCCTAGATCCTGGGTAAAAGCCTTGTGCATCCTGCCACTGAGCACTGAGGAGGTAACAGTCATCAGAGAGGTAGTATTTACTTAATTAAAAAATTTTAAATTGTTATCATTGACCTACTATGGGCATCCTTATGATAGTACATATAAAATAGAACTTTTAAAATTGTAAAATGTCAGGGCTCAATTCCCTTTGAGAATTTACCGTCTCTTGACTTCTATTTGTAGCTGCCTTTTTAAAATTGGGGTATAAATATTATGTCAGTTAAATAAAGGAGTGATGACTTCATTTTTTAAAGAAAGCATTATCTTTTTTTTTTCTGTGAAATGTAGTTTAACTGTTACCTGATTGACATGCTATTATATTATTCTCACCCTACCAGACAGTTACACATGTTTAATAATTTTTATGTGTAAGGAGTAAGGTTAAGCAGTTAGACAGTCAGGTTTGTTATGCATTGCATGGCTTCGAGAATTATTGTGGAATTGAAATGAAATTAGTAGCAACAGTAGGATGCTTCTGATATGAAATATATCTCTTAAAATGGCATGGGACTGTTGCTGGTCAGAGTTAAGTCCTAGTGGTGTACGTTAGGACTAATGAAGGACAAATCTTGTGAAAAGTCTTGAAGACAGGGCAAAACAGTCACTTACCTACCTTCATATGTCTTTGAATAGTTGCACTGGCTTTTTTGAGTATGCATTCAAAAAAATAGCAAGAAAGGAGGAAAAATCAGCTAATGTGGTAGCATGTTGTCAGTGGGATGTATTTCTTTAACCCCTCCTAGAACTCATGTTTATATATATATAGACAATATAAATAAATAAATAAATAAATAAATATGTATATATATGTATGTATGTGTGTGTGTGTATATATATATATATATATATATATATATATATATATATATATTCCTCTCTTTTTCTACCACCCCTTCTCATCTTTACTCCCTTAAGAATATTTCCCATTATGAGGTCTTGGCAAACAGTTTAACACATTTAATAAATACAGATATTGAAAAGCTCCAGGTGCCAGAACACAAAGATACTACATGTATTTGTTTTGTTGCTTGCAATCAAGGCCCTGTGTCCGGTTTCCACTTTATGTTGTGTCTCTACTAACTGTGGACTCTGCTTTCCTTTCGGTCTCATTCCATAGTCACTTGAAACCCATGGGTTAGGCAGGATTGCCTCTAAAATTTGTAGGTCTGTGAGGCATTGCTGCATCTTCTAGATGAGAAATACTCACCAAATGCATATGTAGTGGGATGAGGCAGGCCTCTTTACTTTGTCATGTGCCCAGTTTCTCTCTGATGAATCACCTGCCCAATTAGTCTTTATCTGGAAAACAGAGAAGGTTTAGGGTCAGTAAACGAGGTGAAATGGAGCACTGGTACTACACGCCTCTTTACATGCCTCTATGAGTCTTTGCTAGAATCATTTGATCCTTGTGTTATTGCTGTGGATAGTGTTTTAAGCCATGAGCAAGACTTTCCTTTTTTGTTTTTGAATGGGAAAGCTATTAATAAAAATATATGTCAGAAAGAGGGATATTTTAGTGTAAGTAATTGATGGAAAGAGGAATTATAGAATATAACTTCAGGTGTTAAAATCCTCACTTATTCCTCCTTGCTTGGAAAGACTTTCTTTTTTATTTCTGAAGTAAAGGGCATGTGCTTCCTAATGCCAGATACATACTCTGGGCTGTTTATCCTCTTTAAGGTGACTGACTTGGATTTCTGCTGTTTGCTGTGTGATCTCAGTTACTTAACCTCTCTGACTTCTGGTCTTGTCCTCCATAACGTGAGGCCAATTATAGGAGCTACCTCCTACAATGGTTATGAAGGATTAAATGACAGTTTATGTAAAATGATTAGCAAAGTGCATGGCATATAAAACCTCTAAAGAATTGGTAGCCATAGCAATATATTAGAAGGAAATGTGCACTTACCAACTCTGTGTTGGTATTTAAGGATATTACTTTTAATATTCTACTTCTCTTAAGATATTACCTACTGCAGTTTTCAATGAGGCAGGATATAGAGATATCCTAGAACAATATATATATAAGGTAAAATAAATAACGTGACAAAGTTCCATGTAGATAATCTTTGGTAGTCATGATCCTGTACAAGCCTCATTGCTTCGAGATGAAATGCTGCCAGTTTAGGAGCAAGATCTAATAGCTGTTTTATCATTTAACTTTGTGCTGTGCTTTCATTCCAAATCTTTTCACATGCTTGGCCAGATAATCAAGGAAGCTCTGAGTCTGACTGAAATTTCTATTTAAAACCAAAAACCAAGTATCACTAGATGAGGTTATAGGTAGAGGTTAAGTATTTTGAGTAGAGGAACTAGGGGAAGCAAAGGGATATTTTCTAAATGTTTGTACTTGTTTTTACTTCTAGTTTGGCTCTACTGAACCTGGCATTCTCACAGGTGACAGCTATAAAGTATGAGGGGAAAAAACTACCTGATAACATGTGACAGTAAAAATAAGCAAGCAGATTCTAGAGGGGAATTGAAATTCAAAACTTGGAAGCAGGGACCAGTGCAGGGGCCAGGATGAGTTCCCCACTTTACAACTTTTAGACTAGAGACAGGCTGAAGTTAACATGACATGGGGTGACTAACTCCAGTAGAAAACCCACAGTCTTTTTGGTTTGAAAACCCAAAGAACAGAGTTCAGGTAACCACAATCACTGGGAAATGAAGCCAGAATCCTGGGAAAGAGAGAGGCAGACAGGGGAACCTCACAATTCTCTGTGTAAACACTGCCCACGCTTTTGACCGACCCTTGAAGCACACACGCAAGGAGCAGACACACACAACACAGCTACAGATAAAAGAAGCGAAATGAGATTTGAGCTGCCAGCCAATAGAGATTTTTCAATTTGAGTGTAACCAAGTTATTTGCCCACTAAAACAAATAAATCAATGTTCTTCAAAGATCTCTAATAGGCTTCACACCGTAATATTCATATTCATACATTCACATGACATAACCCGAAATTACATAGTATATGAAGAACTACGAAAATGTAAACCCTTGTGAATTGAAAAGGCAATCATTTGGGACTAATTCCATGGTCATCCAGGTGTGTGATTTAGCAAAGATTCTAAAGAAGCTGTTGTAACAATACTTAGTGAAGGACAGAAAAATACACTCATAGAGAATAAAAACATAGCAACTAGAAACACAAAAAGAACCAAATCGTAATTCTACATTTAAAAAATATATTTGAAATAAAAATTCACTGAGTGGACTTATAATCAGAAGTAACAGAGGAAGGTGTCAGTGAACCTAAAGATAGATCAGTAGAAATTTTCTTTCTAAAGAAAAGCAGATTTAAAATACTGAACAGGAAAAAAAAAAAAGCAGAGCCTCAGGGGCCTGTGTAACAAAAATAAAAGTGCCTAATACATATGTAATTGCATTCTCAAAAGGAGAGGAGAAAGAGAATGGGACAAAAATATTTGAAGAAATAATGGCTAAAATTTTTCAAATTCAGAGAGGTACATAAATTTATAGATCTAGAAACTCCATGAACCTCAAACAGAATACATTTGAAGAAAACTATGCCTAGGTGCATCGTATTCAAACTCATAGGTACCAATAACAGAGAGGAAATCTTGGTATTAGCCAGAGAAAAATGGCACATTACCTTTCAGGGAACAAGGCTTTAAATGTGCACTGACTTCTAATCAGAAACTACAAAAGCCAGAAAAAGTGAAGCAGTTTTTAAAATACAGAGGAAATAACCTGTTAAACACCCAGAAATCTATGTATAGTGAAAATATCCTTTGAGGATAAAGGCAAATTAAAGACATTTTCAGATAAAGCTAAGAGAATTCATTACCAGTAGATCTGCACCACAAAAAATGCTAAAGGAAGTCATTCAGACTAAAGTGAGATAAAGTAGAAGCTTAAATCTTCAGGAAGGAATGAAGACTGTCAGAGATGGAAAATATAAAAGTATTTTTTTTCATCTTAGTATCTTTAAAATACATAGAACCTTTGTTTTTAAAATTCTCATCTTTGGGAGGATATATTTGTTGATTTTAGAGAGAGAGGAAGGGAGCAAGAGAGAGAAACATCAGTGTGAGAGAGAAACATTGATCAGTTGCCTCCCATATGCTCCCTAACCAGGAATAGAACCCACAACCTTTTGGTGTATGGAATGATGCTCCAACCAACTCAGGTGACTGGCCAGGACCATAGAACCTTTTAATGAAAAAATTATAACACCGTTTTGTGGTGTTTATAATATACTGTGTATAGATGCAATGCATTGGACATTTCTAGCATAAAAAATGATAAATGGACTTATACACCGGCAAGGTTTTTGCAGTCTAAATAGACTGTGAAAGGTCAGGAATGTTTTTTTTCCCTAAAACAGCTACTAAAAGTACAACAGATAAAATAGAATACTAATTTTTTTTAAATGATTCAAAAAGAATTCAGGAAAAAAGGCATAGAGGATAAGAACACAAAAGATGCAAACAGGAAACAAATAATAAAATTGTAGTCCTCCATGCAACCGTATCAGTAATTATATGACTATAAACTTTAATTAGTATGTAGAGTTTATCAGAATTGATTAACTAGAACAACTATATTCTGTTAGGAGACAACCTTTGTATATAAAGATAGAGATCAGTTTAAATTAAATTGATGGAAAAGAGACAGCATGGAAGCAGCATAAGAAGTCTAGAGCAGCTGTATTAGTATCAGACAGATTAAACTTTAAGACAAAAAGTATTGTGAAAGATAAAGAAGAGCATTTCATAATAACAAAAGGGTCATCCATTAAGATGACATAAGAATTATAAATGAGTGTATGTATCTGATAAAATTCCAAGTAAGATCACTTCAAGTATTTTGGAGTCCAGAATTTTTTGAGGACTAACTCAACTGTGAATCAAGAGATGTCATTTTAAGCTAACAACCACTTAATAAAATCATCAACTATTTAATAAAATGTGTGGACTCAAAGTTCAACACAAATGAAGAAAGGATAGTTGGAGAGTATAGATATCTGTATGCCTCACCGCTATAAGTATGCCATTACACAGTGTTGTGCAATGCATCTTTTCTTTGTTTAATGCATTGTGTATGTTTCAGCACCTCCCATCATCCAGGATCAAGCTAGTCACTTGCACAGTTTAACTCATCAAACAGGGTTCATATTTAATGCATGCACAGAACAGTTATTAAGTCCATTCTTTTTTGGTGCCCTCACCATACTAATTGTTCAATGCCTTGAATGTCACCCCTGCTTAAACACAATAGCTGTACTAGTTAGACATATTTCCTTCATTTGTCAGTGGAAGAATCAGAGGCTCAGACAGGTTCAGTGTGTTGCCCAATGTCATATAGTGGGCGGATGGCTGAACCAGCCTTCATATTCAAGTTCGAAAGCTTCCTGCACTGCACGACACCATTTCTTCTGAGAAAACATCGTGAACCCACCATTATTAATGTATGCACTGGGTACTCTCTTTTATGAATGATGAATCCGAACACTTTATATGTGTGCATTCTTGATACATTTCTGTATTTCTAGTAGTCATGTTTACAATAAGAATTTCGAGATGTGGACAATGCCCAGATCATCATGTGCCCTATGACAGGAAAGAAGGGCAGCAAGTATGAATCTTGACTCAACCTGGAGTAGAATTTTACATCAGTGCATGGAGTTCAGAGGGAAAAGTGATCTCTAAGTGATGTTTAAGAGTTATGCATTTGAGTTTTACTACTTCTGATTGATAGAATTGCATTTATATCTTATGAGGTCAATATTTCAGACTTTTCAAGTGTTACTGAATGTTTTCACAGCTATTCTCTCTAAATCTTCACAACAATGTTAAGAAACAGGTATTATCCCCATTTTAGAAATAAGGACAATGGAGATTTTGTACTTTCTCCTCTTAAATAGAAGGCTAATATGTTTGCTCCTCTTCATGACATAGGACCAAAACAGTAAGGTATGTCTTCACTGTATTGCTTGTGAGAACCTTTCTGTAATTTCTATAACATATGTGAGGGTCCCTAGCCTAGAATCAGGTGAAACAAATCCTGGTCATTGCTCCCTTACTAGCCAGCTAAGGAATCTCTACTTCATTTGTGGTAGTGTATGGCCAATTTAAAATAAGACTAATAAAATATACATAGAAAATTCAGAAACAAATCTTCTTACCATGGCTGCTAATAGACTTGCAAATACACATTGAGCACAAAAATTCACTCTGAGTTTCCTGGTAGGCAGAGCAAAGAGAGGAATACAGGAGGTTTCATGTCAGAAAATTTTCACATGATCTCTAAGATACCTTCCTCTTTTATAAAAATGGGGTAATAACATCTATCTTTTAGAATCTTGATAGCTTTAAATGCACCCACATTGGTGCATGAATGTTAGAGTATTGTTTTCTTTCTTATATAACTCTAACTAAGGTTTATGGTAGAAATCTCAGGAAAGTCAGACTCTAGTTAACTTTTTGTTAAAACTCTATGCTCTGAACTTTGTGGGTAAACTTATTTAAGTACCCCTATGTTGTCAGCAACTGTGATGGCTCTAGTCAGAATTGGAACCCCTATCTATCTGTCACCAAAGCCCATGTTTTTTTCCAGTACACTACACTGCTTCTAAAATATTGAATAACTTAACAATTTAGTCACTCTTTCCAAGAAACATTCCAGGTTATAAAGTGGCGATTGTGAAGAATCGGCACATACCAGGTTAGAATTTGTGTAAGTGAAAGCGCCAATGGAGTCATGACTTAGAGGCTCCATATAAACCCTGAGAACATCAAAGAACCTTTAAATGTCTGTATTTTGTCTTCGTGGTTTGTTTTTAAAGAGTAATTTCTTCAACAAGACTTGAGGACTTAGAGAGCAACCAAGGGTAAAGTCACCCCAGGACCACCAGTGATAGCTTTCCAATACAGTTGGAATGTTACTCAACTATAAAGCTTATTTAATGAAAAGAGACACCCCCCGCCCCCCAAAAAACCTTTTTACTAATGTGTAGTGCTCTCTTGTCAGTTTGAAATGACCAAATTGTCAGCCTGCCGATTTCCATGCATACAGTATTATACACTCATTAAATTACGCACTGTGGATTTCTTCAGGTTGTCAAACTGCTTAATTGAAAAAATGTCTAGTGTCGCTCTTATGGGGAAGAGACAGAAATCAAAGGGCTGGAGAGCTTACTCTTAATATTTCAGAGTTTGCTTTTAACTGCAGCTAGAAATTGTTTGGTTTTATAGCTTTGATTAAGAGACTATTCCTTCTGCGTCTTTTTGGTTTTGTTTATAATTCAAACACTATAATTATAATGGAGTTGCTTTTATAATAGAGCTAGTAAATCATTCTGCCAGCAAAAGAAAACCAAAGGGAAGGGCTCGTTTTTTTCCCTGCTGTAACCATAAGGCCCATTTGGGAGTGTTAGGGCAATAACAAACTGGGAATAGGGGTCAGGGTGGGTTTTAGCTTTGCTAAATCTCTGCTGCAGTGTTCTCATTTTAGGATGTTTAGGCCTGATCCGCACCTCTGTGGGAGGCTGAATGAGGTAACATCCTTAGGCTATCTGTGTTACTTGATTTGTTTATATGGTAGCTTTCAAAAATACCAGTGCCCAAGCTCCCGTCCAGACCAAATACATCAGAATCTTTGGAGGTAACTGTTTTAAAGCTAACTGATTCTAATGGGAGCCAGGATTGAGAGAGACTGGCCTAAATTTACTCAGGTTGTCCAGGATATCAAGGCAAGACAAATTTGGCAGCTGTTATCCTCAACCAATGTTTTCTGAAGGCTTATAGACCCTTTAAGGTTTCAGAAGATTAAAATTCTGCTTTTTCAGCTCCACTTAGATCTACTAAATGAGATTCTTTGGAGATGGGGCCCCAGGAACCTCCATTTTATTATTATTATTTTTAAAGATTTTATTTATTTATTTTAGAGTGGAAGGGAGGGAGAAAGAGAGGGAGAGAAACATCAGTGTGTGGTTGCCTATTGGGAACCTGACCTGGTAAGCAATCCAGGCATGTGCCCTGACTGGGAATCAAACCAGCGACCCTTTGGTTTGCAGGCCAGCGCTTAATCCACTGAGCTACACAAGCCAGGGTTCCATTTTAAATAAGATTCTTATGTCTTATGCACTAAGGTTTGAAAATTTGCTAGAAAAGCAAGGTGATCTTTATAAGTGAAGTTGAGTGGAATTTCAGAGAGAAGAGCACAAATGACAGTAAAATTGGAGTAGACTTTTTTTTTTTAAATAGTAGGAATTTTGGTACATTCATTGGGGCAAAAGGGAATCATGCATGCTTACGATAGCATCAGCTTTATTTTTGGGACGCCCCCCTGAGTGTCATAGGAGACCCAGGAATGGGTTACACATTCCATAGCTTCTTTAACCTGTGGATACCTGAGCCTAAATGTAACCAAGCAAACCAGGGCCATGTAGCACCTTGATAGTGTGGAAAGAAACAGGTTTTTATTTACAGGATTCCAGCCTTGGGGTGGGGTGGGGTGGGCTGAGCGCACTCCTGCTCAGAGCCCTGTTCTTCCCCCAAACCCAGTACTTCCTTGCTCCCCAAAACGCTATAAGCCAAAACCATGCCCAGAAGTTCCCCAGATCCTTATCTGTTCTTAAGCTGGTGGCTCAAGCAGATCGCCATCCTCTTTGGAATGTGCTCTTGTGGATTTGAGTCACCATCCTCTTGCAGCAGCTCTCTCCTTCAGGAACTGGGGTACGTTGTTCTCAGCCTCCATGTAGTGGTTCAGGGAAACATGAGCTGTGTTACACTGCATCATGGTGGAGTCCAGGGAGGCACACATCCCAAGAGAGTGGCTTCTTTGCTCACCTGTCAGAGAAGCAGAAATTTGTAGCTCGGTATTCCCAGCCACAGTTCAGCTCCAAGCATCTCCCACAAATCTGGGCTTGGTTAGGCAGGTCCCCACACAGCTCCATCAGCTCTGATGCCGTCTTCTCCTTCTTCCTCCAGCCCTTGTAGCGGGGCCCTCTCTTACACCCTTTGCTCTATACTGCATGGCTGCTTCTTTACTACAGACTACAAGGCTGCTTTCCCATTCTCTCTCAGCCTGCTCTTATTTTAAATGCTTGGCCTGGAACTTCCTATGTGACCTCATATCCGGCCCCTCCTATGATGTGCTACTTTTGCCAATTCCCCCATATCTTTTACATTCTTTAGGCTGCCATATTTAGTCAGGGCAAGAGCTCCTGATGACATGGGGCATCTGCCTCCTTTGCCTATATCCTGAGTCACTGTATGGTGTTAAGGTCACATACACCTTTTGTGCTGGATGGAAGAGCTCTTCCCTTTAGGAAAGACACACCTATTAACTTGCCATTGTTATGCAATGTATCTTAAATACCGTATCACCACTCCTACTCCCCCAGTTAAGGTGTGTGCAGAATATGCTCTGCTATTTTCAGGCACTCTGCTCTGCAACCTGTTATAGAAACACTAGGGCCGTTGTGTTTTCAAGGGCCTTGAAAAATGTCAAGAACTAAAAGAGAAAGAAAAATTATTTTGGTTTCAATGTATGGAGAGATTACAGAATCAGAACAAATAGATATCTAATGAAATGTCAATGAAATGGAATACTATGTTTTTCTTATTAATTACTAAACTTAGATATTATAAAAAGTCTACATTTAGAGACATGTTATAAGTTCACTTTTCTCAATCCTTAAGTATTTCCGAAAATACATGGGAGTATTGAGGAATTTTAGGCAATTTAAATATTAAACCAAATAATTTCAAATGTAAAAGTACAAAAAATATTTTCAAAGATTTCACATTTGACAATTGTTTAGTGTAATATATCTCATATAACATGGGATTAAGTCTCCCAAAGAAAATATTCCTAGTGTCTAGGAACATCATGTATGTGTACACCAAAATACACACTTCAAAATTAAAGATATCTAGTTGTACTGGGCTTCATTCTCATTGACAAGGTTATCAAAATATGCCTAAGCAAAATTTATAGAGATGAAGTTGAAGCCGAACTTAGCATTATTGCTCCACTTTCATTCCTCTAAAAAAAAGCCAAAAAGATAGAAGAAAAAAAATTATATCTTAGCTACATATCGTACTATCTTTAGAAGTACATCACTTACATAAAAGTTGGGACTTTAATGAACATCAGATGAGACAGACAAGGCAAATTGCACACAATGCTTCTTACTAAGAAAATTACCCCTAAGAAATTGTGAAAAAACACGACTAAAATAAAAAATAGAGAGGTAGATATCACTGGAGACTCAATCTCTGAGGTCAGCTGATAACTAAATATGTCTTTTTTGAATTTTCCATGCCATATTCATACTTTGGATTTGATTGCATATAAGGTCCAGTTTCAGGATTCTTCTGATTCATAGATTATGATTCCTGCTACTAACATCTTACTTAACGTATATCTTCATCTTTTCTTAGCCCCTTTTTTTGTTTCTTTTGTAAAACTTATCATAGCTGTTTGTTGGTTTACTTTCCTTTTAACTCTCTCCTCCCCTAGAGTGAAATATCCAAGAAAGCATAAGTTAGAGTGATTCTTCACTAAATCAATCATGGGAAGAAAGGATGACGATTGATCACTTTGTCTTTGCCAGAAATGATCAGTCAGAGCGGTATGCTCTTAAGAACAATGTTATAAATACTTAACTGGTCAGGAAATATTTCAGGACATCTTTGTTTTTAAAAACATAGGATTCTCAAATTCATTAATAAATGAGTGGTGGGAGGGAAGCTACATTTGAGCCTCACTGTAGACCTCTCTTACCTCCCCTAGCACTCAAAAGGCAAAAAAAGAAAAAGAAAAAAAAGAACCCTCCCAAATCAACCTTTTAAGGGAAATAATAAGATTTCAAGATGAATAAAATGGTTAATTTTTCACTTGAAAATGACTACTTTATACTTCTGGAGAGATGCCTGAAAATTTCTTGGTAATACTTCAACTGATTAATTATTTAGAAGGATGATTGACTGGAGAATGGAAGTGGAGCTAATAGCCTCTCATTTTCCTCTTTATTATTTTGGACAAATTAGTAAGTCATGGTGAAGGTGTGGGATGTTTCTGGGTCAACTGGCTAGAAGCTTTGGATTAAAAATGGAGGAAGATATTTGATCTCTCTATGATGTTGACCTCCCCCCTGATAGAGTTGGATGACTTTGTGATGTGCTGCTTCTGATGCTTAGCACGGCTATTATGATCCTAGAGAAGTCTGTGCGAACTACGGGAAACTCTTACTGTGACTCTGCTGGGTGCCACATCGTGTTAGACACTGGTTTGGATAAAATGATAGATCCAGCACAATCCTAACCTTAAGTAGTTCGAAAACCTGGCAAGAGAGACATATATGCCTGGAAATCATTATTCTACCAGGTAAAAAGTGTTAAGTGTTTTAAGAGAGGGATGTGAACACATTCCATGGGAGCCATCAGCTTATGGAGTACAGTGAGGGATCTGCCTAATTGGGAATTAGTGATTTGAAGCAATGCAAGAAAGTCCAACTATCTAGTACAAATGGTATGTACTGTTAACAGCAATTAGAATTAGAAAATAGAGAAAGGAATGCTGGCCTGAGAATCTGGTTCTGACCTTCAGGGGTATCTCAAGATCCAGGTCTGTATTCAGAAAGATAGGATTCAGATAAATTGTCTCTTACAAGGACTGAAGTAAGACTTATCCTGGAAAGTGTACAGGGTTTTAGCTGGAAGATTCCACTTGTTCTTGAAAGGCCGTGGCTTTAACAGAAGCCAGTATTATTGTGGCTGCTGCCAGGGATATTGATGTTCTTCTACCTGTAAGGGAGGCATGCCTGAGCACCCTAACTGAATCCCACAAATTCTTAAGGGAGATGGGTTTTTCATCTAAATAAAATAGTTGTGTATTTGGTGCCAGACCTGATTCCACTGGCTGAGTTTTTTGCTAATAAAATCAGGCCCCAAATGCCAGGACTGACCTCAAGGAGCAAAGGACTATGTATGTTCCCCCCTTCCTCCAATCTCCTGTGGAATTAAGTAAGTTCTGGAATATTTATGTTTTGAGTGTTTGTTATGGACTGAATTTTGTTCCTCCAAAATTCAATGAGACTGTATTTGGAGACAGGACCTTTAAAGAGGTAAGAAAATTTGAATGAGGTCAGAAGGGTGAGATCCCAACCCAATATGACTAGGGTCCTTATAAAAAGAGGAAGATACCTGGGATGCACATACACAGAGAAAAGACCACAAGCAGGAAGGTAGCCTTCTGCAAGCCAAGGAGAGAGTTTTCAGGTGAAGCCAAATCTGCTGTCACCTTGATCTCGCACTTTCACTGTCCAGGCTGTTAAGAATACAACTCTGTTGTTGAAGTCATCCAGCATGTAGTGTTTTGTTATGGCAGCCCTAGAAGACTTAAACAGTTATTGACAAATCCCCCCGGTGAGTTTGATTTGTGAGCCTAAGTCAATGACAAGCTAAGCTGAATTCTTAATTTGAGCCAAAGAAGCTATGAATGTCTTTAAGAAATTATTTTCATGTCCTTATCATTAGGTAGTGTCCAACATAAGCAAACTGTAGAGCTCTTCATTTATGCGAGCAATTTTTTCACTCAACTGTCTACTTATCAACAAGCATTCCCTGAGTGCGTACTATATGCCAGTTATTCACAGATTATGCTCACAAGGAGCTGTCAGTCTAGAAAAGGAAATATAATAGGCACATAAAATACTGTCATTTATTTGCAGAAATGCCAATGGTATGCCAAGAGGGAAGGGACTCATTGCCACTGGAAGGGCAGGGAAGAATCCCTGCAGAGGTGGCAGTGAAGGATGGGATTTGGTCATGCAGGGATGGGCAGTGGGGAAGGACAGTTGAAGAGGGGAAGGAGTGGTGAGCAAAGGCTAAGACGCAGAAACCCTGGGAAGTTTATGGGGAGATGTGGACTTTGACTGAAATGTAGAGTATGCAATGGGAAGTTTCCTTTTAAAAGGCTGTGCTGTTTCAGACTCAAAGAGCTTCTTTAATAAAGGAGTGATGATTCCTAGACACTGTTTTATGTGAATTATTAGTGAACTCCTCCATACTCATAATAACCCTACAAGGCAGTTGCTAATATTATCCCAATTTATAGATAGGAAAACTGAGGCATAACTGGGTTAAGTTGCTTACCAATTACTACTATATGGTGGAACTGGGATTTGAGCTTAGGCATCTGGCTTCAGTGCCCTTGCTTACATAAAGGACGCTTAAGCATCTAAACCAAAGTCTGTGAGCAGGCACTGGATATTAACAGATTTGCAGATGGGACAAGGAGCAGAGCTTTGAGATAGTGGCAACTTGTATTTCCTTGAGCAAAACAGGCAGAGCCCCTGCCTCCAATAACCATGAGGGGGATCACAGTGCCCTTGCCCACCTTCCTCTAAGTTAGCCATGTTTGCAGACATTCGTGGAGATAAATTGTTGGTACAGGGAAACAAAAGTGTTTTTCAGGCACTTTGCTGCCTTGGTTAGCCTAGGACAGGGTTATGAAAGGAGCTTTTCTGTGTCCGCTGCCTTCCGGGGTTACATTCTTAGTGAATCTACTGCCTCAAAATGGAGCTTGTTAGTTGCGTGTCATCCCAGGATGGCAATTAGTTGCATGTGTTTGGTTGGGTGCCAGCCCCCGGGGCGCCAGACCTCAGTGGGGGAGCCACTGTTTGTCATGAATTAGTCTTTAAATAAAAGCAAGTTTTTAAAATGGAGCATGCTAATTTGAGTTTTGCTAACCCCATCTGAAGAAGGCTTGGCCTGTTCGGTGCCAGCTGGCTGAGTTGGCATTCAGCGAGAAACTGGGTCCCTACCAAAAATCGCGTTGCTCCCTCTGCCCCTTTGAGAGCAAAATGGCAGCGAGGAGCTGGTTGTCTCTGAGAAACAAGGTGAAACAAGGGGCAGGGACTACACTGCAATCAGATGATTAAAGGAAATCGGACTGCCATGGTATTCCCGCTTCTCTCACCACTGTAGGAAGGAAAGTCCTCGCCTCTGTCTCCCCACTCACGCGCGCTGTCCTCAGCCACCCATTCAGTGACTTTTCGACATAAAAAGCTTCCTCATCCAATTGCTTATACACTGCACCTTTTATACTCTTCCAAGTCATATTTAAGGGATTATCACTGCAGCTTTTACTTCCCCTAGAAAGAGCTGAATGAGCGTGAATAGGGCGGAAGAATCTTCAGTGAGAAAGCGTCCCCCACCCCAAAAAGCTCACAAAACCCCTAATCACAGTGGAAGAATGCCATCCTGTTTTTGGTGGCGCCTGGCTACAAATGCGCTAATTAACAATTACTGTACATATAGGCGACCGTTACAGGAGTCCTGTTGCACACACAACTGCTGGTAATAGAATGCGGTGCACAAACGGGCCCTGGTCGCCTTCACGGGGTGCTTTTTCACATTAAGAGCCATCCAGCCCATCAGGATTTTGATTTTGAAACTCAGCACTTGGCCCACTAAGTGCTAATGGAAGATTTGTTTTCTTACACTTTCTGGGTGGATAATCTGATCATGAGAATTGGCAGCAGTGATGCAATCAATTGAAAAATCAGTGAAAACAGGAACTATCCCTTTATTCTTTATTTATTTGTTTTGTTTTGCAAACATCCCTTTGTCTTCAAACAGGATTGCTCAGGGTTGGGGAGTGGAAACTTATACATATGCAAGATAGAAATGGAATTTAAATAAGCTGTACATTTGTTCTGAAGACTCAAGAAAAATAGAAGCTTTTTTCATAGGAATGTATTTGTGCAGCAAATCGCTAAGACATATGAGTTGCCGTGGATACTAATGTAGTATACATTAAATTTCCTGCAGTAAGTATTTTTTAACCTGCTTGTTTAATGCTGGTGCCTCTGTTTTCTGAATGAAGCATATTAAGTTCACTAGTAAACTGGCATCCTGTTCCTAAGAGATTTGGCCTCAAAGCCTTCCTGACAAGACAGGAATTTGCTTTTTGGGTGTTGTTGTTGTTGTTGTTGTTTTTGCAAGTATTGAGGCAAAATTGACAATGAAGGACATTTTGAACACTTGAGTACTGCAAATAGTTGTTAAAGAAATACATTTTTTGGTTTTTAAAAATGCTCATTTAATCTTTGGGGTCTTGGCAAGACAATGTGTTGCTTTTAAGAATAAGAGCTGATAATGAGCCCATGGAGCCTTTAATTTGTGATATATCTGACAGCATTGTGGTGGATCTGATGTGGGATGCATGTGATTATGTCTGCAAGCTGAAAATAAACCAGCTGGAGTTTGTTCTGAAAACATTCCGAGAACATCCTCCCATTAATGGCCCATGGCTTGATCCAGCATCTGGTAAACTAATATCGTCATTTTTACCATGAAAGTTAGTACAAATCATTAATGATTCCGGCAGCCATTTGTGGTCTTCTCTTGTCTAGAATACACCAATTACCACAAAATTATTTCTAGTAGCGATGTGATTGAATGTTAGTAAGCTGACCGTAATGCGTTGGCAGCAACTCTTTCATAATGACAACAATGACCTGTGCATTTGGGTCCTCGCTGGGCTCTGTTAATTAAACAAGAAGGTTGGATATTATATGTTTCTAACCCTCATGAACAATACTTCTTAATTACTGCGGGAATTGAAGGCAATGTGCTATCTTGCAGACTTGTTTCATTGTGGGAACCTGTCACATTTGTTGGGGGAAGGAATCCCTGTTTGCCATTTATAATGGCGTTCAGAGACTACTTTGCAATATGTACACCTTACAATCATCACCAGTGGATAGAGTCTATTAGGGTTCATCTTTGTTCTCATTATAGACAATATCTGAGCTTTTTAATGAAACATTCCATATATAATTATCTCCAAAGAATGAAATAATGCCACCAATGCCAGTGACCCTAAGAAAAATACAGAGAACCAGATACTGCTAGGTTGAAAATTATCATTTTTCTTTTACCCAATATTGATCTGTAAGGCTACATGTCCTGCATAACTGAACATGCATATCAGGCAGATAGTCCAAAACACGTAAGAGGAGCAGTGGAAAGGACAGCTATAGCTCCCTGAAAATTCTCAAGAGTCAGACAGATTAGCCACATTCTCCAAAGATCTAGGGAAACTAATTAATATATTGGATACTTCCTGTGACCCACTTCATATCCTCTTGTCTCACTTTTTTACTTGGGTCATTGCTGTGGAGCCAGCCTAGGGCAGGTGTGATTTGAAGCCACTTGCTAAGCTGCACTGGGTATCCCCATTTTCAGCTCCAGAGCTTCTCTGACACTTGGGTAGGGGATTGGCAGCCTGGAAGCGCAAGAAAGTCACAAACCATGGCATAACCACTGCCTAGTGGGGATGGGAACTGGTGAATCAATGCTCTCCCCCTCCATATCTTGTTCAAACAATTCGGAAGCACATTCTGCATTTATATCCGAAGCATATAAGGTTTCTCAGAGAGTTCCAGGAAGATTGAGCCCCAGTTGCCCATAGTGGTGATCAGCTTGAGAATACATCCATAAATTGGATTTTTTTGCCATAGGGGATGCTGTTGGTGCCCCACCAAGGTCAACTTTATTAGGTTAGCATACCCATGCCCCAGCTGCTTCAAGTGTTGGATGCTAGGGTCTCAAAGATGAATACTTCTCAGGAGAATTAACCTCCAGTGAGGGGAGCCACTTTCTCTAGAAATAAGTTACTCTTGACCAAGGACATCCATAGCCAATGACTAACTGAAACTGTCAATGTGGGATGACTCCATGGTGCCATTTATATTCCAGAGATCCTTGTGGGATTGGATTGAGGCTAGACTTCAGGTGAAGCCACAGATTTTCTTGATTTCTTCTCTGGTCCACCCTGCTCCCTCATTTCTTCACAGCTTTCTCTTGAGAGCACACCTTCAATCAATTACTTGCATAAGAATGCCCATCTCAGTCTTTACTTCTGGGAAGCCTAATTTAAGACACACTTCTTCCCTGATGCTCTCTCTAGTCCCCTAAACCTGTTGTCTAGTGTCCTTTCCTAAAATAAAATATACACTTTTAAGCCTTATCTTAGGCTCTACTTTCTGGAGTGAGGTGTTGGAGCAGGGTGGGGAACCCCATCTGCTGCAATGAACGATATCCATGTTTTAAGGCTTCACTCTATGCTACCTGCTGGATTACGTGCACATGGTTCCTGATAAGTGCCCTATTAAGGACACTGGGAATTAAGCACCAAGATTATACAGAAGTGAGTGATTCGGACAATAAATGTAGAAGTTGAGAAACCCATTATGTGGGGCTAAAGAAGATATCAAAGACTTGGTAGAACAAGTGTATTTATTCCTGAGAGGAACGTTTGGAAGGCAGAGAGAGGGTGGAAGGAAATTTAACTTGGAGAGACAGCAGGAATAAAGGTTTTGAGTGCTCTTGACAATCATTAGTTCAAGGGACCCTGACATTACCATGCCTGGGGGAATAGAGGCTCTGTGCTGAAGGGGTTGGACATGACCAGAATGTGCTTTCATTCACTTGTTCTACAAATATCTTCTCAATAACTACCACTTCCAGGCATTATGGTAGACACTGGAAGTACAAACAAAATAGAAGTTGTCCCTGTTCTGAAAGAACTTTCAGGATAGTAAATACATAAATAAACAAGAAAACACATTTAATTACAAGTTTTTTTTCCCTAAAGGTCTGAAGGAAAACGAAGAGGGTGCAACGACAGAAAAGAGCAAGGGTCACATACAGGGTGGGGCAAAAGTAGGTTTACAGTTGTGAGTATGCAAAACACAGAGTTTATTCTTGCATTATTAATTATTTTATTATTTATTTGTATTATGACTGTCAACCTACTTTTGCCCACCCATGTATGTTAGATCAGGCAGACCAGAAAGTCTTCTCTGAGACGCTGATGTTGAATCAGAGCTCTAAAGAATAGAAAGATGTCAGCCTTGCAAAGAAGGGTGGTTCAAGGAGGAACAAGTCAGCCAGAGTGATGCAAAGGTCCTGAGGCAAGAAATACCTGAATGTGTCAGAGGTACAAAAAATACCCAGTGTGCCTATATAGTACTGGAAAAGAAGGGAGTGCACAAGACAGGTAGGAATGAGCAGGATTTTAGAGGGCATCAAATGCTATTTTATCCTGAATGTGATAAATGGAAATGAAATGGAATGTAATGGAAAGCAATTAAAAAGCTTTAAGGGCAGAAGTCATAGTTTCCAATTTATATATTTAAAATATTACTCTGTTCTGTGGAAAATAGGTTGGGGGTAGAGAGACAAGAATAGCTGAGGGCAGGGCAATAAAAAAGCTATTGCAATAGTCCATATGAAAAATGGTGATCACTAGTCTAGAATAGAGCCTATGGATGTGAAGTAGAATTTAATAGAATGTAATTCAAGACAGTAGACACATAATCTCTTGATTACTGTTGTACGCATGCCTACACCTGAGGCTTTTGGAGCCCAGGGCAGGGGTACAAATGGAGGCCATGTACCATCTGTCTAAATATTTTAAAAGTTATAAATCCAGCCATCAAAATGTTTTTTATCCTTCTACATGACAATATAACTTTTTAAGAACAAAATTTTAAAGTGTAGGTAGAGCTATGATTTTTAAATGCCTGAAAATTGGCAAAATATCAAACACAACCAAATTTGATTATTGTTGCACATGTTCTATTATTAGGCTTACGATATTTGGATGGATTTTTTAAAAGACAGAAATAATTCACAAATTATTACATATTTATTCCAAATTAGTTATTTTGTTAATCTTAACTTTAGTAAAATAATTAGTATGATAATCAACTTTTTATAAACCTGATTTGTTTCTATAGACAGTAATAATCTAAAGCTTTGGGGTCAAACCTAGTCAAACGTTTCTTCACACATTATGTGTAGTTCCTTTTGTCCTACAGGACAGAGGTAAGCAGTTACAACAGCTTAAAGGACCAGTTCACTCTCTGGTCCTTTACAGTAAAAGTTTGCTGATTCCTGATGTAAAGAATTAAAAATTAAACTGCATTTTTGTATTCACAGTGTATAAAATTTGAATATATTTTCATTAGGCATTTAAATTAATTACAAAAATCAAATTAAGATTAAATTTTGAATGTTTCAAAAAGGTTAAATTTTTATAAAAATTCAAAATTATTTATTAGAATTAAAAGGCAAAATTCAGAATATATTAACCAGTATAAAATTTTTAAGTCAATTAAAATGCTGGATTTAATTTTTTAATTTTTTTGACATTTTAATTAAATCTTATTAAATATTATTATGAAGATAAAACGATTTCCAGTTTTGTGTTCAATGTGTATTTACCAATGTAAAGAATTGATATCTGCTTTTATATAACTTGTGTTATGTTGTGACCTACTTGTGTCCAGATTTTAGGCAAGTGTGCATTATTTGATATTGCAAAGTGTGCCTAACCATTATGTGCAACAGTTATGAATGCTGCTGGGCTTTGTGAGCCCTCTGAAACTATGAAATGGCACCAGAAGATTCTGATGAAAGGAAATAGATGTGCAGCATACTGGGAGCTGAGATTTTTTTTAATGCAAGAATCTGTTGTACTCATGCTGTTTGAGAAGGAGGATGTGATATTAATTTGTCCATCTCTCACTTAAGCCCTTGCATTGCCCATACCTCAGAGCAGTGTGCATCTCTGTTGTCTACAGTTTTGTAGTTGCATGACCCACAACCCACAACCCTTCCTGACGTTCAGACTTGGCCATCTTTTCTTCAGTGACAATCAACAAGAAAGGTAGAGAAACATTTTCTCAGGGCATGGACAACATTAGCCACAAGAATGGCAGTTACTGGCGGTGTTGTACAGAAGCCACACACCAAATCCTGAGTAACAAGCTTGGATATGTTTTCTGATGATTTTTGGTGGGGATATATTTGAGATATGGAGACCCTCTAAAGTATGGGGGTCAGGATGTATACGATGATAGAGTAATGCAATACATTATGTGAAAACTATAGAAATGCAAGGAGAAATAAACAGAAACATGATAATAGATTTCAACTTCTGAATCTATGGAAAATCAAGTATATAAAAATAATCTAAACAAAATAAATGATGAAGATGAACTAGATAATACTATCTAAATTTAGACCCTAATGATAGAGAATATATCTTCTTTTTATGGGTCTTTGGAAAATTTGTAGTACATGTTCTTAACAAGTTACAAAGAAATTGCGGGAAATTTCAAGAAGTGTGAAATAGTAAAGTCTTCATCATCTGATTACTATGCAATAAATTAGATATTCATTATCAAATCTTACAATCTGGACATTTTAAAGTGCTTTGCTAAGTAGCTCTGAATTTAAAGAAACATTCAAAACCCAACTTGAAAAAATCTAGATGGCACTGATAATGAAAATATAATGTGTAAACTAATGGGCTACAGCTAAAACTGTGCTTAGAAGAAAACGTATGGCCTTAAACACCCAAACAACAAGAATAAAAATAAGTTGTCTTAGTCCTGCTAAGACACTTATTAGCAGGACTAAGTGCTGCTGTAAAAAAATACCATAGTTTGGGTGGCATAAACTACAGATATTTATTTTTCACAGTTCTGGACGCTGGGAAGTTCAAGATCAAAGTGCCAGTGGATTCAGCATCTGGTGAGGGCTTGCTTTCTGATTCATAGAGTTGATAGTATAAGGATACTAATCCTACTCAGGAGGCTCCCACAGTCATGAAGTTATCACCTCTCAAAGTTCCCACCTCTAAACACCGTCACGTTGAGGATTAGGTTTCAACATATCAATATGGAGGGACACATTCAGTACATGACATAAGAGAATTTAACATCTGACTTAAAAGAACAACAAAATAAGTGGAAGATTTGCAGAAAGAACCAAATGATAAAGACAAAGTCAAAATTAAGTTTTCTTAGTTTTTTACTTTTAATTGATTTTTTGGGGGGGTGACCCTGGTTAACAAAATTATACAGGTTTCAGGTGCACAATTTCACAACACATCATCTGTACACTGTAGTGTGTGTTCACCACCCCAAGTCAAGTCTCTGTCCATCCCCACTTTCCCTCCCTATACCCTCTTCTACCTCCCCCTACCCAAACCACCACACTATTGTCTGCGTCCATGAGTTTCTTCTTTCTTTTTTTCTCAATTTCTCCACCCCCTAACCCTTTCCCCCAACCTTGTCCCCCAACCCACTCCTCCTGACAGCTGTCAGCCTGCTCTCTATTGATGAGTCTGTGTTTATTTTGTTTGTAGACCATTTTGCAATGTGAAATAAGCCAGCCAGAGAAAGACAAGTAACCACATGTTTTCACTCATATATAGAATCTAATAAAAAAATGAACTAATAAGCTTTCTTATTTAAAAACAAATCCAGTAAGTATCATGAATAAACCCAAGTGCTATTTCCTTGAAAACAGGGCTAGACCGAAATAATCCATTCACTAGCCTAATCAAAGAAAGATAGGGAGCACAAAAACACAAAATTGAAAAGGGAGAAAGGAACCTTGGCCAAGGAAGAAATTAAAAGAATCAAAGGTGAATCTTTGCAAAATGTTTGGCATATATCTTCAAAAAAATCTTGATGGAATGACTTTTTTTCATAGGTAAATAAGTTACCCAAACTTACCCAAGAGGAATGAGAAAAACTTTACAGTGATATTGAAAAAATCTGAGGAAATCTTCAAAGATCTGAAAAAGCCCCAGGTCTTTATGCTTTCAGACAAATGTATTTTGAACGTTAAAGGAACAGGAAGTGATAATACTATTTAAAATAAGAACTAGTAAGATTAATTTTATATCTGCAAAATGGGATCCTGTGTGGTTACTAGATAGGATGCTGAGGTTCTGTACATGGCTGTGGAACCATCTCCAGAATGTGTTGGTGGGGAGGCAAGGTGCAGAGCACTGTGTTTGTTATGCCACCATGTGAGTCAGTGTGTGTGCGCACATATTTGTGTCTGCACGTGTACAATATCTATGAAGGAATATAAAAGCAACAGAAACAATAACTGCCTCTGGGGAAGAAACTAGGTAGCTGGAAGACAGGTAGGGGTGGGTTCTTTTAAATGTATGCCTTTTTGTACTTTTTAAGTTTGATAATGTGTGCACATACTACATTGTCAGAGAATTATAAAAATAATGAAATATTCCATAGCACAGACAAAGAAGGAAACCTGCTGATGTGTTTTTATGAAGCAAACATCCCACAGATATCAAGGTCTGACAACGATACCACCAAATAGAAAACTGTAAATCAATTTCATCTATAGACTCATTATGAAAACACATTAAAAGTTAGTAAGCCACAGATGGGGTGGCTCAAACAACAAAATTTGTTATCTCACAATTCTGGAGGCTAGACATCCAAGATCAAGGTGCTCAGGTTTCCTCTGAGGCCTCTCTCTTAGGCTTGTAGATGGCTGTCTTCCCTCCTGCCCTCACGCGGTCTTCCCTCTGTACAGGACTGTGTCCTGGTCTTCTCTCCTGGTAAGGATACAAGTCATTGCACTAGGGCCCAGTCAGATGACCTCATGTTAACTGAATCACCTCTTTAAAGCCCTGATCTCCAGTCTCCAAGGACAGCCTTACTCTGAGGTACTGGGGGCTAGGACTTCAATCTAAGAATTCTATGCAAAGATCAGGGGACGACACACTCCATCCCATAACACCAGGCATGACTTCTCACTGACCTCCTGAAAAGATTGAGAAGTTACCTGTGTCCTGCTCAATTTTCTGCACTACAAACATAAAAAAGAAAAAATTTAAACCCTGTGTTAAGTCATCGATCAGCACTGTTTCTTGGCCATTTTTTCCCAACCATTTTAGTTTTTATTCTGTCTTCACCAAACCAAGAGACTGTCTGTGACTCAGGCCCTTTCGTGCCATCAAGCATCCTTTTGCGAAGAGCTGCAGCAACGTGGTGTTTCCCTGCTGATTCCCTGAACTCATCCTGAAAGGGTCTTAGTGCCACCCTACCCCTCATCTTCTCCAGACCCAGTAACTTCCCCAGCTGCCAAGGATCTCCCATAACATTACAGAGATTTAAAACCCATGGACTGGAAGATTTGGCAAGGTGGTATTAAAATGGGGGTAGTCTTCTCTTATGACTGGGGACACAGGACATTCATGATCTGATGATAATTTATAGCTTTGGGAACAGCAGTTAAGTCAGCAAAGCCCATCAAAACAGCAAAGAGTGTATGTCTCCGCTCACCTCAGAACTGGGACGTGTGATGGAAAACTGCAGACTTTGTTTCCCTTTTTAATGACCTCAACCTGTGGTAGAAGTCGAAAGGTGGAAGAAAAGTATGAAAAGTTGATTTTTTTGCACCTGACCTCCTGATAGCCTATATGTTTTAGGGACAGATAACTTTCTAGTAAGACTTTTTATAATAAAACTTCCATTGCTTTGAAAAATACTAACATTTTTAGTTCTTCCAGGTAGATCAAACAGACTCTACAGTTAGAGTTACAGTATCCTAAAGATTTAGCTTCTCAAAATAATGGGTAAGAGCCTTTGCATTGCCACAGGCCAAAACTATATTATTTGAAATCTTAAAAAATTAGCAAATATAATTCATGATATGATTAAAGGAATATTAGCTTCTACCCTCACCTTTATTTTTAAAAATCAATAGGTGATTCCATGGCAGGGAGACATGGGCCATTTGTTGCTTTGTTGTAGTGGCAGGTTCCAGAGAACCACCCAGATCCCCTCAGGCAACATTCACCAGGTTTGTGAGCCTGCCGCCCACCCCCTGCTTTCCTTCCAGTGGTTGCACCTGCAGCCATCTCTGCAGGACCACCTGGAGTTACTGATCTCACTATGCCTGTTGCAAGTGGGGAGTGCAGCCTTTAGCCAACATTGATTGATGAACCAGTGTGAAAGTCCAGGACCTTTGTCCATGGGGGAACACTCCCTCCAGAGGACTGCACCCCAAATCCTACCCTTGCATGGCTTCCTGCCTTCTCTGGTCCTGCTTCTTGGCAATCTTTCAGCAGTTTCTCTTGGGAGCCCTTCCTTACTAACTCAATAAATTATGAATCCTCTTTTTCACGTCAGCTGAGACCTAAGACATTTGTACTCTACTTTGAATTTATGGGTTTTTAAAAGAAATTTATAAATATCCTATGTATGTATGTGTACATAGGTATATAAAATAAATAATACATAGTAGAATAACTAGAATAAAATTATATTGAGACAGCAAGGAAATGAGGACTGGCTTCCTTCCTTTGGGGCTTCTTGTGTCTTATGGACACTAGACTTCTTAATTTTTTGAAACCTGACTATAGTCTCAGCTATTCTAGTTTTAGTAAAAGAACACCTGCTCGTCAGCTTCAGCACAGCCATTCATTTTCCTGTATCTGCTTAAGTCCACAATTCAGATGCTCATGGTAATGTATTATGCACACTCATTCCTGACAACTTCTGGGGCTCATCTTGGTAATACACAAACTGTCAATTCTCAGTGAAAATATAATTGTGTTATTGAAGGATAGCCTCAAAATGGAATTGATAATGGCTGTGAAGAACTCAGCCAACTTTAAGAGGGTTCTGTACTATATGATTCCTTTGTAGTGGGTCTCTGTGGGCAAGCAAATTACCAAAAAGCACTTTGATCATAGATTGCATTGGTGCCTTTGAGTCCAGATTTTATTGTCAAATAAAACATGTCACCTGGGTACAGCATCTTTGCATTTTTAATCATGTTTGATCTCCCAGGCTCTCATTTGCAACAGGTCTTCTGGTCATCAGTGTGAACCAGCAAGGCTGTGTTGCAAATGTATATGCTCCTTAGTCTCTTTATTTATTCTGGTAATTGTTGAAGCATTTATAATCCTCCTGAGTTTATCCTGAATGTGTGCCTGCATTTAGAACCATAAATTTCCCTGGATTTGACTGGCTGTCAACAACCTGGTTTTAATTGTAACATACTGTATGTGTGTGTGTGTGTGTGTACACATCTATCTACATGGATATTTAGTCACACACCCACAAACAGGGTAATTTATAGCATAACACACATATAGACTTGAAAAAATTCCTGCACCTGTCATAAATAGCTGAGTGTTTTCTCTTCAGTGTAGTGCTGGGTGTTCAGGGAAAACCACACATAAGGTGTTTATTTTTGAAGTAGGCTGAGGAGGTCTTGGGCAGGAAGCCACCCTGATCAGAAGCTGCTACTTCTGCTGTTAGGACATCTCCTAGTAACCCCTAAGAGAGGTCATTCAATCTTCTGTGCCTTTGTTTGGAACCAGCCTACCATCCACAAGATCCTGGGACTTGACTCATTAGTGAGTACTGAGGAAGAGGCATCAATCTTGAGAAGAGGCGTGTATGCACTTGAAGGTAAAACAGTGAAGCATTGCTTACATTCTGCTTCTGTCCTTTTTTATTCATGTCTTTCAATGGACACTATTTATTGCTGATTGTCTGACTGTTTGCAATCACTTTGCACTTTTAGAGGGAGACAAAGATTTAGGAAAGTGAGACCTAATTGAGCACTGGAGTGTTCTCCCTTGTACTTGCCCTCACCTCATTCATGGTTGGCGATCTGTTGATGTTCAACAGAAGACCTGAAGTCTGTTTTAGCTCCTTAAGTTGGGCACTGTGTGCCTCAGACATTTTCTATTTTATTCATATTTTGCCATAAGTATTAGTTCTATCTGTCCTGTAAGATTATAAACTTCCTGTGGGCTGGGGCTCTGCTTTGTATCTCCCTTGTGCCCTCCAAAATTTGTTGCATATACTAGTAAAGTGTTGGGTGCCTGTGTGATGTAAGTAATCATCACTTAGACTACTTCTAAGATATTCACTCAACTTCTGCTTAGCTCAGTCACAAGTTGTAGAAACGGTCAGTGTGAAATTTGAGTTAAATGTTTATTAATTCAGTAGCTCTAAGTATTAATGTATGGAATTATTTGCTAGGTATTGTGTTGGGCTGGTGTCTTTTTGATACTTTTTTTTTTCTTTATCTGAGGAACCCTTTCTTTAATGGACTCCAATGTGGAAAAACAGTATGTATAACAGATGAAAGGGGTGTTTCCCTGCTTGAAACAGGGGTAGAAGTTGGAGACAGAGCTTGAACACCCTGCTGTTCATTGTGTCCTCTTCTCTCCTGCTTCCTTTCCCCAAATGTCCCCAAACAAATGGTAATTGAATCATTTCCTAAGGTTCTTAGGGCTCTTCTGCATATAGTTTTTAAACCACTTATCTAAAGAAAGTGTCTTTGACTGTATTATTACATTTGGTTCACCAACTTAAAAAATAGTTTTTATTTTCTGGAGTACCTTTAGGTTTACAGAAAAACTGAGCTGAAAGTACAGTTTCCATATACTCCCTCACCCTCTGCCCACAATTTCCCTTTTATTAACATCTGATATTGGTACATTTATTATAGTTGATGAACCACTTGTTACTTTAGTTAACATTGCTAACCGAAGTCCTTATTTTATATTAGGATTGATCTGTGTTGCACAATAGCAGATGTTTTGACAAATGCATAATGATGTGTATCTACCATTATAGTATCACACAGAATAGTTTCACTGTCCTGAAAATGCCCTCTGCTCCACCTATTTATACTTGGCTCCAACTTTTCTTAAGGTCCATTATGCTCATAAGAGGGGTGGTGGTTTATCCCTTCAGCACAGTTGGAAAAATTCCAAGTTTATACTCCAAAGAGGCAAATTGGGATTACAGACTATGTTCATTATCCCTCTCTGATAACTCAGTAGGCCATCTACAGTTTTTGTGTTTTGGGAAGAGCTATTATTTATCAGTGATGCTAAATACCAAAGTAAATTTCACTGGAATGATGCCGTGCTTATTTAGAATATGTTGTGATATATGAGTTCTGCCTGGAAAATGTTGGGACCATTGTTAATATAATGAGAACAGTTTGTGTGACGTCGATGTAACCTGGCAGCCAAGGAGAGTGGACTGGAATGCAAATGCCTGAACAATGACAACTTCACTGTACTAGTCAGTGGGGGCGGTAGAGGTTGTTGAGTGAACATGTGTACTGTGTAGCTGTCACATTCAAAATGACTAAGCAAGTAGACAAACAAATTTTCATCAAATTTTGTGTTAAGCTTGAACATTCCTCCACGGAAACTATTTGGATGATTTAGAAGGTGAAAATTATGGGCAACTGGTGATTGGCAGCTCCATCATGACAACACCTCCTTCCTGCATCTACTCTGGTGCAGAGTTTTTTGGTGAAACATCAAAAATCACCCAGGAGACTCAGTTCCCCTATAGCCCAGGTTTGGCACCCTGTGACTTCTGGCTTTTCCTAAAACTAAAATCATCTTTGAAAGGGAAGACATTTCAGACCACTGATGAGATTCAGAAAAATATGACAGGGCAGCTGATGGTGACTGGGAAAATTGTGTGAGGTCCCAAGGTGCCTACTTTGAAGGGGACTGAGGCATCATTGTCTTATGTACAATGTTTCTTGTTTCTTGTATCTTCTTCAATAAATGTCTTTATTTTTCATATTATACGGCTGGATACCTTCTGGACAGACCTCGTATTTGAATCTAATATGTGGGCAAAGGTTAATTTTTACTATTTTCATGTCCAAATTCTAGGCCTGTCCTTCTAAATACTGATTTGGAAAATACGTTTTTCTTACTTTTAGAGCCCCCTTTGACTTTAGTGCATTGTTAATTAAGCATGCAATTTTTAGAACAGTGCTGACAATGAATACACAGTATTAATAAACCAACAAGACAAGTAGTGTTCAAAAATCACTTTATGTATACTTAATACCTCACTGACCTTTTCTGCAGTTACTTAATTCTTTTAAAAATTCATTTAATTTCAAACCCAGAGTATTAGCCTATTTATATGTAAATTATCTTTAATTCATGCATTGATTTAAAAGACTAATCCAAAAGATCTTTTTACCACAAGTGACCTTTTTGACTCTACACTTGTGGAAAAATGTGAGTGGTTTCTTGGTGCCCTAGTATCTACCTGTGGTGCACTATGTGCCAACTCTGGTCTGTATAAGTCACTCAAAATTGTGTAGTTTTCAGCCAGCATTGAATTAGTGATGGTATAATTGTTCTAGTTACTATCAGAATTTCCACAGAACCACTTACTGGGATGAGTTTTTTTTCTTCTATTTTTATTTTCAACAAACACAACTAATTAAAAGCAGTGCTAAAAAATATTGTCTGTTAGTCAAAGGATACAGAATTAGGTGCTTAGAAGTTGCTGCCTGCAAAGAGCCTAGATGTTAAAGAAGCTTCAATTCATATTAGTTGGTAAATTCACAAACACAGAATCCACAAATAATTAAGATCACCTGTACATGTATATGTTCACTTATCTATTTCATGCAAGGCAATATGCAAGTGTGAGTGAGAGTGATTGTGAGTGATTTCAGGGTAAACAGGCAGACAGACATTAAACAAGTAATTATTGAAATAATTACCTAATTACAGCAGCAGTGCTAGCCACTCTAGTGGAAGGGTACCAGATGCTACCCTTCCACTAGATGTTAAAGCATGTAACACAGTATCCCACCCAGGCTGAGGGGCAAAGGAGAGCTTCTCTGAGTAAATAACATTTGAGCAGTGTTCAGAGAAAACAGTACGTGTAATAACCTGTGGTAGAGATTTTATGCCAATTCACATTTCCTGGTACTTTGCTCTTCTCTTTTAGGTAGAGTTGGTGCCATTTATATAAATATCTATTTTCCAATGTAAGAAAGCATTTTCCTTTACACCTGCAACAAGATTTCATCCACATGACCATTACTGGAAGGAAGTGCCTTTATCCCTTGCTTGAGAACTGTAGCTATACAGAATATTGCGTCTCCCTGAGGGGGCGGGGGAAATTATATCTCTAAAATGAGGAGACCATTCTCTTCTACATCTTCTGTTTTTTCTTCTCCTTTTTGTCTTATTTCCTTTCCTCCTCCCTCATTTCCTCCCTATGTTTTGGGTTTTTTTTAAACTGGCTATTCTTTTAAAGGTGATTATTGGGATTCTGAGAGATGAAAGAAACCCTCTAATTCTTTCCAGTGGGGTAAACTCCTCACTGGAAGTTGAATAACCGGGTAGTGTTGTTAAACTGTAGCAGTGCCTCTGATTTCTCCCACCCCTTAATGAATAAACTCAGAGAACTCACTGAAAGGGATTAATTTTTAAACTCATTGAGTTGAATTTAAACACTTAAAAATCCATCTTTTTTTTTTTTTTAAGTCTAAGCCAGTTTAGTAATATATCGACATGGCACTGGATAGAACAGGAAAATCAGCCCATTCATTCACTCATTCATTCTTTATTCACAAGTATTTATCAAATTTCTACCATGTGAGAGGAACTGTGCAAGACACTGTTAATATCAAGATGAAAAAGTCATGTACCTCTTCATGCTTGTCTTCTCTCAGATTTGTCTGAAACAACACCAGCCTTTTATGATGATAGTTGTAGTTGTGTATAAGCATCAGTTGGAACTTATTCTGTGCCACATGCCATGATAGCATTTGACATGCTTTATCCTCACAATGCCCCAGTGAGGTGAGTTCTGTTATTAACTCCATTTTGCAGATGAAGTAACTGGGGCTCACGGATATGAAATAACTTATTCGAGGTCAGTTATTTGTAAGTAGCACGGCTAGAGTTTGAGCCATCTCTGTTCTTAAGAATATTATACTACATTTCTTCCTGAAATCATTATGACTAACTTAGTAACTTTAAGATGTTAGTTTAAGATGCCAACTAGGTGGGCTTATAAAATTAAAAACTTTTTTTATTTCCATAAGTTACCCATGGGTGACAGTCTTGATTCTTGCTTTTTTAACAAAAAGCACCTCCTGCCTTCCCCTCATATAAAGGAGTTTATCGATGATCTTCTTTTGCTCACTTACTGCTCCCTAAAACTTAGAATAGAACATGACACACAATAGGTTTTCACTTAACATATTTTGAGTGATTAAACCCCACTTTCCCTGGATTTGAGGGCTGGAACCAGTGATGGATCCCCTCTGCAGAGAATACTAAGGTTTTCCTTGGAATGAATTCTTCAGGTTTGGGACTAGTTTTTGCAATTAAATTGGGCTTATCTTGAGTATTCTCAATTTTTGTAATTTTTAAAAATATTATAAAACAATTTTTGGACGAAGTTACACGAGTAGTTAACTACCTTCAGTACCTTCCTCTTTCATCATTCAGTGATGTAGCACCTTTCCTGTTACTGTATTTGTGGAAGACCTTACAGTTTTCTAAGAACCATCAGAGTAGGTTATCTTGCGGCATTTCCCCCACAGACTTTGCAAAATAGAGAGAACTAGGAATATCATATAAATTTTGCACATGAGGAGACTGGGCCTTAGAGAGATCAAGTGGCAATGAACTTGTCTCTTTTTAATTTGAAAAGCACTGAAGAACTGCAAGTGGATGGATCTTTTTCCTGTGATTCATTTTGCTCGTTTTCTTTTTCTTCTTTTCATGTTAACCTTGTCACTAATCTTTCTTTCCTCAGGATTTGATAGATATTTGTCATTTGTTTTACATTTTTAATGATTTCTCTCTGGGTTTTTAATTCCTTCATGGATGTCCAACTGGTGTGCTTCTTGCCTGGCACAGAAAAAGTCTTCCAGGTCTTCTGTGCGCCTTTGGGTTCTTGGTGTAGTCCAGTGGCTGCCACAGGGTAAGCTTACTGGTTAAGAAATGACTTAAGAGGCAGTTACTATGAGTCAGTAAGAGATAGCTGGATTATCTAGACTCCCAGGGGTGTCCTACCTTTTGGCATCTCTGGGTCACGCTGGAAGAAGAAGAGCTGTCTTGGGCACACATTAAATACACAAACACTAATGGAAACTGATAAGCAAAAACAAGGTTCTAAGTAAATTCATGATTTTGTGTGGGGCAGCACTCATAGCCATCCTGGGCTGCATGCTGCCTACGGGCCACATGTTGGATGCCCCTGATAGAGACTAATACTTGGCAATCAACGAGAAGACTATTTAAAGATATATTAAACTGATGAAAACAGGTTCACAAATGTATTCTCTATTCTTTTGTTGTTCTTCCTCTCAGGGAATATAAGTGTATTGAAAACAAATGTTGGTCCTTGGAGGGAGGGAACCTGGATTGTTTTTTCAATTGTTCACTGTTTGACTTTGGTAAACTCACTTCTGTGCTGAGCTTTAATTCCTTCCTCTATACCAGAGGCTTTCAAACTTCCCTTATTTAAAAGCTAGAGTACCCTTTGTTTAAATGATGGTCTTATTTAGATTGCTAAAAAAATGATGTAAAAGGAGCCATGTTGGTTTAAACAATGTCATGGGCTTGGTACACATTGACACAGTTTGGAAACCAGTGAGCAATAAAATGGACATAGTAATGTCTGTTCTGCCCAGCTCTCTGAGTCCTCTTAAGGATCATATGAAATAAGGTATGTGAAAGTTTTATAAAATGTACTTTGTTCTATCAATTATGATGTCATCATGAAGACAATTTAACCATTTTCCTATCTTCCTTAAGCTCATCTACTAAATATGTAACTGCAAACCCAGACTGAAAATTTTAGTCTTAAAATTGTGCTGCTACAGCTTTGCACAGTGGCAGTATCATAGCCAATGAGGTTTATCCGAGGTGTGATTATTGCTAATTGAAAATTGTGCAGCTACATTCCAGTAGGAATGTTTTAATTCAACAGGAAGACTGAGTTCAGAAACACTTATAAAGATACCACTGAAGGTTACTAAAGTCAAAGTGAGGGTATAGCCATATGAAAGGAGATGTTAAGCCAGAAATTGGGCTGGCATTGTTTGACATTAATGAAACTTGTAACATCACAATAATTCCACTGTAGCGTTAGTCTGGGAAGCTGTAATCTAGCTCCCAAGTGAATAAACCATAAGGCCATAGGCCAAATAATTTGACAAAAGGGAATTAGATGATTATCTTGTAAACTAGAGGAACAATGATGTTGTGACTTAATTAGAGAGCTTGGTAGCAAGATCCAGTTACAGCTAAAGTCTTAAAGTAGTAGCCAGGTCATTTGCAAAATGCTGCAATATTTTAATTTATGAGAAAAAAGAAAAATTGTCAAGGGTTGACAAAAATTGACATCTAAGAGTTGAGATTCAAGGAAAACAGACACGCTTTGATGGCGCACAAATGGTCGCTGGGGGAAAACACTAGGGAGAATAATTTAATACAATGATTATAAAGACTAATGGAATGAGCAAGGAGTGTTTCCTTAGCGACCAAAGAAATTCCATTGAAAGGTATTAGACACCCATATGATCAGAGGGTTAAATATAAGCAGATGTTTGGGCTTAATTGGACCCAGAGCTAGAGAGTAGTGTGTGCAGTTATAAACAGCTACTCTGGGTTGTGACCCTGGGTTAATGGTTGGGTTTTGACTGTTTTGATGCTGCTTTGATTTGACTATTGCTATGCAGATCATACCCGTAAATGCCTACCTTTTTGCCTGAAATATTTGATTAAAGTTTGATTTTTTCCTTGAAATTCTCATTATTTTCTTATTATACTCCATAGGTAACTTGATACTTTTGTTCTGGTTAGTGACTTTTCCTACTTACATTTTGCTTTCGATTCTATAGTGCCTAAATAAATATAGATGAGATGTGGGCAATCCACATAGTCTGTCATCTGTATGTTTAATTTTTATTTCAGTGATACACTGCTCCCAAGTCGCAGATGATTAACCCAGGTCCTGTATGCACATCATGGAGACAAAGCCACTCTGAGTTTCAATTGTGACTTAAAAAAAAAAAAAAGAATGCAGCTTCTAGGCCATAGATAGTCTTGGTACAGTCTAGACAAATTTATTGGCTTACTTCAGAGATCTCTGTAAATTGTTAATACCATGTATGTTTTTCTCTTCCCAGCACTGTTAAGAATTTGTCAGCAGTGCCTGTGCTAATCTATTGTTGCTGGGATTAGGCTCCTTTGAGTTTCCGGAGGAAGAAAGCCAAAATTGTGTCTGCAGATTTTCAGCTTGATGACACCTTGGCTTAATGAAAATTCTTGACGAGGAGAATGTGACTTTTTTTTTTTAAAGTTCCAGGCTGGTAAAAATGAACAATTTTGCATAAGAAATAAATCCTGGCATTAAGATAAATGAGAAGCACCAGTGATGTGAAAATAAGTTTGCTCTGACATAGAGAAGGGACTACGTAGAATTCTATGAGAATTCACATGCTGGAGCTAAATCTTTAATTGCTGCATCAAGAAGTGTGCCTTTTCTTCTTCATAAAATGACTGTCTATTTAAGTGTTTTCCTCTAGCAATTTTTAAGCAGCCTTTTTCAGTGCCCTGGCTTGACCTTGTGCTCTTAAACTCAAAGCCTGAGAAGCATTGAGACCCTCTTCTTTGGGGCCGGGTGTTAGTGCCGTAGAGCCCCTACGATTTCCTGAGTTATGTAGTAACTCACCATGCTGGGAAATGGCACAATTCCTTGCGGCCTTGCCTACTTTAACACACAGACCGCTCACTCTATTACTGTTTTGAAATTACTCTGACAGATTTCTTAACACTTTGGAAGAGCTCCACAAAGTGTAACAACAACAACAACAAAAAAGCAGACAAAATGATTGCTGAACGATGGGATAGATAGATAAATACAGGGTTCAAAGCACTGCTGCGTCCAGGGACTTACTTACAGCTCGAAAGATAAATGAAGAGATAGGCTTTTGACTTAGCAAAAGATGTTGCCGTGTTGACTGACAGAAAAGCATATTTCATACAATAAATAGACCAGCCTTAGGCTAAGAAAGAAGATTGAGTTGGAAAAGGAGTGCAGGTGGGATTCTAGAACTAGGAGTTAAGTCTCTGACTGCTTGTAGCTTGGAGGTGAAGGAGAGCAGTAGCGATTCCACAGAAAATGTTGCCAGATTAGAGTTTCCCTAGAGGGAAATCTTAGGTTATAAATGGCTCATCAATTATTTGCCTGGATCCTGGGAGTGGGAGACAGGAAATATGGTCAGGGGTGTTAGTAGCGAACACTAGAATACACACTGGCTAGTTTATAAAGAAGAATTTACTGAAAGATATCAAACTCCTCAAAAAATCACTGGGAATCCCAGAGAAGCAGGTTTGAGACTAAGGGTCCAGGATGAATGTCCAAAACCATACTGCAGAACTGGCCTGATGAGAAAGCAACCATAGATGCTGCATCTTGCTGGAGAACCATGCTGTGGAGCTGACTGATGGGAATGATTCTGGCTGGAGAACCATGCTGTGGGGCTGACTGATGGGGAGTGGGTCTGGTGGAGAATGGTGCTGTAGAGCTGACTAATGAAAGATGTGTCACCAGCCCCTCTCTGGATGCCAGAAAATTTCCCTGACTGTAACCCCTGTGGATACATACCAAGGATTTGATTTTATTGCAATTTTTCCTATTATCCCTAAAAGCTGGACACCTCTCCAACTGCCGAGACAAGCAAAATAGGTACCCCACACTAGATTAATTTTTCTAATTATTCACTTTGTTATTGCAGTCAACAGATAGAAATATACTCAGTTTGGACAGCATTTAGATTCACTTACCTGTTTGGTTGAAATACAGTATATTTTATATGAAAATGCCTTCATTATCCTTATTTTATCTTAAAAATCTAATTTATCTATTTTTTAAGCTAAGGGTAGAATCTCTCTTAACATTTGTAAGCTTATCTCAAGATTTGTATTTTGCAAGACAAATGGGTCAGTGATAAATTATATTTGGGAAATGATGGAGTAAAGAAACAAAGTTTCTTTAATTTAGGATTAGGATGAGTATGAAAAATATCCTAAAAGATATTTAGTATGCCACATTTCCTGAAGTATTTGGGCCATGGAACCCATTACACAAGGGACACTTGTGTTCTAAGGAATGCAGTTTGAGAAACACTGTATTGAGAAACGCTGTGACCTCTTCGAGGACAAGGATTTTGGGCCCTTCTTCTCTGTGTCCCTACTGCCCCGCCCAGTGCCTGGCACACATTTATTGCCTTGCTCAGAATGATGCAAGGCAAAGGTCTTTTTTCAACCCTAGTGCCTGTTGTTATCTTTGATGATCTGTGGAGTCACATTTGAAACACTTGCACCTCTTGAGGTCTTGAATTCCTTATCTACCATTTGAAAAGGCTCCCTGTTAAAATGCTAGCTGTTTGGGTTTGTCTGAAATAATGGAATTCCAAGGAACAAAATGTTATAAGTGTTGCAGGATAAAATTATTAATGTGTGGATGCTAATGATCTTTACCATTTTCCTAGCTTCTATGTAGGAAGAAATTGTGCTCCCTGGGCAAACTCCCAGGTCTCCTCAAAACTAGAGAAAATGAAAAAAAAAAAAAACTAAAGAAATTGAGAGGCTGTGTTGAACTACATAATAAAGAGTTGAGAGATGAAGAGAGCAAGCAGGAGAGGTTGCCCAGAATAGGCGTTAGCGTGTTTGGGTCAGGGCCAGCAGGGAGAATGGCCACGAGCCAGCTGCTAATCACAGAAAGAATTTTGACAAAGGCAGCAACGAGAAAAGAATAATTTTATGGTGTTTTCTATGCATTAAGAATAGACTTCTTCATTTTACATTTTGTTACAAGATGAACTAAAAAGTAAAAAGGTGAAGAATTTTCTGCATCCTGGATTGTAGTTTTCTCTATGTTACCATGACTGAATCACATGGGTCCATTTTTAGTGAAAGCCTATTTGACTCACTTTTTTCCTCCATGGCTTTTCCCTCAACTTTTCCTAATATCCTCACTCCTCAGCCAAAATTGGTGGGCTTCAAGTCATTTCAGATGCAATTTTACACACTGATATTAATTTTTGTTTAAAAGGAAACTTGGTTCACATTTTGAACATCTGTGAGTCTGGGGCAAATTCCTTTTTGAGAAGGTGACCAGTCTACTAGTGTCCAAACTTATCTTTGCTAATGTAACAGGAAAAAGAGACTTTGAGGTTTGCTGATGATTTTCAAGGGAACATCCTTCCGGGCAGTGCAGGTTCTGTGCTGCTCCTCACTGATGGGAGGTCACTGGCACTGGTTCTGACAGCATGTTTAGAAACCTTCTTATTTAAGTTTCCTGGGAACTTCCATCCCCAGTGCCAGTCTTTTGTCTTTAAATCTTTTGAGCTTTATATCTTGCAGTTCCTCTTTTTGCCTTCTGATGTCCATTCATCTAACTTGTTGAGAGAAGAGAAGTTATCTTCTGCTTTGCCGTGGCCAGGGCCATCGAGGCAAATCTCTGACTGCTTACCTAGCTTATAAAAAGCAAGTGTTCCCGTCTGATAATCCTGGCTTTGAAGCTAAGTTGATAATGCAGTATGTTACCTCCATTTCTATTCTCTTTGGTATCAGGAGAGACAGAGTGTGACTAGAAACTTAACCTGTGATTTATAAATTTTTTTCTTAATCAATACTCCCTTGCAAATATTATATAGAATGAGTAAAAATATTCATTTGTTAATCCCAAAGAACTATGTTTAATAGCCTGCAATTTAGAAATAGAACACCACAGAAGGTTAACCCTTTTCTCCATATTCTGTCTTGGGCATGCCTCTTTCAGGGGTCCAGGTCGGCATTGTTGCTACTTTATTGCAATGAAAGTTAAAAGAGCTTTTACCCTGCAGTCCACTGCTCTGTTGTTAATGCAGTCCATCCATTTACCTGCCCACCTACCTATCTACAACCAAGAAAATCTTATGTCATGATGAAATTGACCCTCTAGGATCTGTTTCTGAAAAGCAGTCTGGGAGTTTTCTGCATCCTTGACTGGACTGTTATAAAACCATTTCATCACATGCAGTTATAGTGTAAGTAGCATGTGTGTGTGTGTGTGTGCATGTGCATTTTCCTACCTGGGCAGCACAGTTTTACCCTGAGGGATTGCTAGCATGCCCCTTCAACTCCTAGCCCTTCAGGATGGTGGAAATGACAGCTGGAGGGAGCACTGCATAATGGAAAGTGTACTGGGCTGGATGTTTGCAGACAGGCTTTCCAGTCCTGCTTATACCACTAATTTTCTGTGTGACCTTGGATGACTTACTTAACCTCTCCAGGGGTCAGTTCTTTCACCTGGAAAATGAAGTTAACACCTGCCCTTCTTGACTCAGAGGGCTATAAGGAAAATAAAATGAGATTGTGGATGTATGGGCAGTTTGAAATGGTATTCTTCTACAGATAAACCGCAGGGTTCCTGACAGAAGGGATATCTTTATCTGGAGTAAAAGGCAGTGTTAGCAAGAGTGGTTAATATGGAAGAGTCTTCTCCCTCATTTCAAATTAAAATGCTATACTTGGCAAGACAACAAGCAGCCCTGTGTTTTGATTTGTTTATATGCTGAGCAAAGTACATTTATTATTTTTACTCGCCTAAAGTTTACCCAGTCACATTCTAAGTCTGTAGTAGCAAATACGTTATTAAAGACATGGCCCATCACCTACCATGTGGCTTGATGGTTAAGAGCAGGAACTCTGGCATCATTCAGACCTGGGGCTGAATCTGGTTTTGCACTTATTAGCTGTGTGTCCTGGGACAAGCTATTTACCCACTCTAATCCTTAGTTTTGTCATCCACAAATGGGCACCAATATAGTACTTAACCTCCACAAGTAGAGATAATGCATTAAAGTTCTTCCCACACTGCCTGGTACATAATGAGAACTAGGTAAGTGCTAGGTATTAGTAAATAGCAGCAGCTGTGGTGTGGGGGGCAGTTGTTTTCTTCCTTGTGCTTTTCTGAACTCCCACATAGTCTATAATGACTCCTCACTTCCCTTCAGGTTTATTGAGATATAATTGACATATAATATAATGACTTTTTAATGATCAGATGTAAAGGTTTATTATTTTTTCGGCCATGAATGAAGAAGAATTATGGTTGTGAATTGGCACAGTAAGCCTGTCATGACAATGCTTCCTAACATTTCCACTGGGCAATGCAACTTATTCAGCACTTTTCCACATATTGTCTCATGCAGCTCTTACAACCCACTGACAGAGTCAGTGCCACTTACATTCTGTGCTACAGGTCTGGAGGCTGAGGCTCACAAAGGCATGTACAGTTACACAGCTCATGAAGTGGTAGATCTCAGAAGCGCCAGAGATGATTGCAGTCAGCAGCAGTGAACAGACATCCAGTTACAAGTGTGTAAGTCAGGATTCTGCAGAGAAACAGGACCAATAGGGGAGATAGTTCTCATATTTATATATCTCATATATATTCATATGTACATATACATGTGTGTAGAATATAAATATATGTTAACACTATATATATATATAAAAGTCTATTCAGAAAAATTCCAGCCATTGTTAATATAACAAGAACATTTCGTGTGACATTGATGTAACCTTGCAGCCAAGGAGAGTGGACTGGAAGGCACATGCATGAACAATGATGACTTCACTGTACTAGTCAGTGAGGGTGGCAGTAGATGCCGTTGAGTGAGCATGTGTACTGCGTGGCCATCACATTCAAAATGACTGATCAAGTAGAGTAATGAATCTGCATTAAATTTCCCGTTAAACTTGAACATTTCTCTGTGGAAACTATTTGGATGATTCAGAAAGCTTTGGGGGATGATGCAATGAGTGCAGTGCAAACGAAAGTGTGGCAAAAATGCTTCAAAGACAGTGGAGAATGTTGAAAGTGATCCATGTTCTGGAAGGCCTGCAACAAGTTGAACACCTGGAACACCTTGAACGTGTATGGGCTGCAATCAACAAAGATCAGTGACTGACAGTACGAAAACTAGAAGCTGATCTGGGGATTGCAAAAACTACTGTGTTCATGATTTTTATGCAGGATCTTGGCACAAAATATGTTGTGGCAAAATTCGTTCTGTGGCTTCTGCTACCAGAGCAGAGGGAACACTGTGCTGCAGTTGCTAATGACTTCTTTCAAACTGCTACCAGTGAACCACATTTCCTCAAGAAGGTCATAACCAGAGATGAATCATGGGTCTACAGCTATGATGCAGAAATGAAGGCCCAGTCATTCCAATGGACGTCACCTAATTCTCCATGCCCAGAGAAGGCACAGCAAAATTCAGCAATATCAAGACCATAACTGTGTTTTTTTATTGGGAAGGTGTTTTCCATTATGAGTATGCCCCTCCTGGCCAAACAATTAATAGGGAGTACTACCTCAATATTCTTTGTCAGTTGACAGATGCAATATGACAAAAACAGCCACACCTATGGGCAACTTCATCATGACAATATGCCTACTCATGCATCACATCTTGTACAGAGTGTTTTGGCAAAACATCAAATCACCTAGGTGAATGAGACCTCCTACAGCCCAGATTTGGCACCCTGTGACTCCTGACTTTTCCTAAAACTAAAATCACCTTTGAAAGGGAAGAGATTTCAGACCATCAGTGAGATTCAGGAAAATACGATGGGGCAGCTGATGGCGTTTCCAACAAAGGATTTTGCAAGAGTGGTTTGAACAGTCGAAGGGATGCTGGGAAAACTGTGTGAGGTCCCAAGGTGACTTCTTTGAAGGGGACTGAGGCATTATTGTCTTATGTACAATGTTTCTTATATCTTGTATCTTCTTTAATAAATGTCTTTTTCAAATTGCTTGGCTGAACACTTTCTGGACAGATATATATCTATATCTTATATCTATCTATCTATCTATCTATCTATCTATCTATCTATTTATCATATCTATATAAACAGAGAGAGAGAGAGAGATTGATTTTGATTTTAAGGAATTGGCTCATATGATTGTGGAGGCTGCCAGGTCCAAAATCTGCAGGGTAGGCTGGCAGGTTAGAGACCCAGAAAGTGTTGATATTACAGTTTAAGTTTGAACAGAGTCTCCTGGCAGAATTCCCTCTTCTTCAGGGGAGGTCTTTTTTTAAGGCCTTCAACTGATTGAAAGAGGTCTACCTGAATTATGGAGAATAGTGTGCTTTATTCAAACAAAGTTTACTGATTCAAAGCTTAATCTCACCTAAAACAGTACATTCACAGCAACATACAAACATATTTGAACAAATATCCGGGTACTATGGCCAAGCCAAGCTGACACATAAATTTAACCATCACAGGTGTCTTGACCAAAGAGGGGTTTATTTTTTCCATGTACTTCAACATGTTCAGAGTACCATCAGAACCCAGGTCCTTCTGTCCTTCTGTCCAGTTATGCAAAGTTGGAGCAGCTAGGTTGTAACTATGAGACTTTTGTCCTTGTGCTCACGAACTGACTACTCCATCTTTGGCCATTGCAGGCAGAAGGAAGAGGTAAGGGCAAACAGCAAAAACCAACAAACTTTAAGTTGTCTGAGTATTCCCTTTTCAACAAACTTTCCTGGAAGCCCTACCTAGCAACTCCTCATTGATCTTATGGTCAATTAATAGAATTTTGATCACTCCTAGATGCAAGGAATTCTGGATGCTTAGTATTTTTATCTAGGCCACTCTAAAATTAAAAATCAGGGTCCTGTGACTGACAAAGTAGAGGGGATAAATATGGAGCAGGCAAGGAATGGTGTCATCCACACTAGGTGTTTGAACCACATCAAATTGCTCACCATACACATGGGGAGGTGTCTACCCCTGAGTGCATTGCTTTTGAAATAATCATTGAGTTCTCTTTGGATATGTGAGCTGAGGATCTGTGTGAAATTACCTTGGGTTGATGGGAGCCAGTAGAAAAGTAAGAAGAAATTGTTAGATATTGACTTTCCTATCTCCTCATGGTCCAAGTAGAGAAACTCCTCTTTCTTTCATTAGCTGATGGGAGGGACACAAACAGAATGAGGGATGAGAAGAGGCAGGCATTAGCAAACCTCTGTGCAGCTGATATATCCTAGGGGCCAAATGATTCTTCAAAACTAGTTTGCATTATTGAATATGTTCTGGCTGTAGGGCATGAAACAGTCTACCTCTCTTTCATTGTCACAGTCCAAGTGTTTAACTGAAGCCCAGAGAGAAACAGCTGTAGCATTGGACTTCTGTGGTGCCTAATAATGTAAGAAATAACAATTGGAAGAAAATAGTATCAGTGTATTGGAAAATCCATCTTGATAATAGAATTGCTTGAGTTTGTTATTTTTTAAATCAGATATTCAGAAGGTCTCCTTTATATTTATTTACAAGTAAGTATTTCAAAAACCATTTAGTGAAAAATCATTTGGAACTAAAATAGGAACCATATGTCACATTATTGAAATGTGACCAAACCAGTGTCTATATTTTAAATTTTGCTCAGGGAAAACAAAATAAAGAAATAATTTTTTTATGTTGCTCTCTCTCTCAGACACACATGCACGCACACACACTTATATATACATGCATGCATCTGTCTCTCTGTGTTAATCTTGTATTTGTTTCGTAGTCCTTTCTCAATATTGCTGTGAAACTACTTTGTTGTATAATTTCCATGTAGCTCTTTGGGCATTTTTTGCAATTCTAATTCTCCCTGGTTATTGCACTACAAAAGAGTGGGAGGAAGGTATGTTTGCATGCAGGGCATTTTAAATTCTAATATCAATGGTCATTAGTTTGTCTTTTGTTGTTGTTGTATGTAGTAGCTGAGCTCTTTCACATACCAGTGATAATTAAAAAAAAGCTTTTAAAAGTAGAGTTTCAGATTTTTCACATTCTCAGAACATGAAAGGCTAATTGAGAAAGGACCTAAAATAAAGATCATTTCCACATTATTTGAATGTTGTGTTGGTGGAATTGCTCACATGTGGTTGGGGAAAGTGGGGACCCCCTACTCCCTTTAGTTCACTTCATTTTCAGTCACAGCAAATGCCCTACCCAGTCTCCTTGCCCAGGTGAGAATGAGTATGTCTCATGGGAACTTGAGAAGAACACCACCAAATGAGACATTTGGAATTCTCATAGCTTCAGATTGCCATGTCGTCTGTATTTTCCTCACATGACATCATATTTTTCCTTACCTTAGGTTAATATTAATGTTTTTCATTAACATAAATGGGATTTATGGATTCCCATCAAAGGCAGTTTAGACTCCAGCACACTGCCCAGCAATCCTTCTACCTGTCCCTACTCCCCCCACTTGCTGTGGCTGACTTTCCCACTCTCTTCTCTCCTCTGAGCTCCAGTGGCTCCTCTGCTTGTCCTGCTATGCGGACAACCTTACTTCCTCTTTCACCAAAACGGCTCAGTCAGGAGGAAACTTCCACTTGCTCTCTCCAGTGTTTCTGTGACTGGACCACCGGCTCTGCTGCAGAGGATGAACTGTTCTGCCCCCACCCTTTGCTCCTGCAATTATCTGTTCTCTCCTGTATCATTTGGGTTCCTCTCCCTACTAGATAATTCCCAGAAACATTCAAAGGTTCTATAATATCTCCAAATTAAATTATTTAGAAGAAATTGTGCTTAACGCCTTCTGGCTACCAAACATTTTTCTGCTCCCCATCAACAACAAAGAACATCACAAGCATTTGCCTATACATGTTTTCTCCATCAGACTTTCAACTGTACTACTCCTTAAAACACTGAGTCACCAGAGGCCCCTTCCTTGCCAAATCCATTGTTCTTCTCCCTGTTCTATCCTTACTTATTCATCAACACACAACAAGTTGATTGCTTCCTCCTTCCTGAAATACTTTTTTCCAGTTGACTTTGGGCTTACCACACTCTTCTGGTTTTTCCTCTTACTCTGGGGTCACTCCTTTTTGGTCTCCTTTGCTGGCTACTCCTCTCCTTTCTGACTGTTCAACTTACAATGCCCTAGGGTCCCATCTTTAGAACTTGTCTCTTCTCCCTCTCTTCACTCCCTTGGTGGTCTCATACAGACTGATAGGTGCGTACTGATGTTTTCCAAATTTCTGTGTCCCGCTCAGACCTCTTCTCTCAACTCCAGACTGATTGTACATCCAATGCCTATTCATCTCCACTTGGATATCTAAAAGGCTTATCAAACATAAATGCTACTGCCCTGATCTAGCTACCAGCATCTCTGCCCTAGACTTTGGCCCAACTGTACTCTCCCTTTCTGTCTGCCACCTCATTTGCAACATAGCAGCTAGAATGCTCCTCTTAAAACTAAGTCAGTTTTTGTCAGCACTCTGCTCAAAACCCTAATAGCTTCTTGTCACAAAATAAAAGCCCAAGTTCTACAAGGGGCTAGTGATCTTGTCCCATTTGTCTCCCTGACTGCACAGGCTACCAACTGTCCTTGCCTCCCTACCCCCACCACACTGGCCATTTACTGTTAATCAAAAGTGTCTGGCAATTCCCGCCTTGGCCTCTAGTAGTTTTCCCTCCTAGGTCATTCTTCCCCTGGATATCATCATTGCTTGCTTCATCCCTTCCTTTAGGCTTCTGCCCAAATATTACCTTTTAAGATGGGTTTCTCTCTCATGAATCTCCCAGCTTCTATCCTCCTTAATTGTGTTTTATGAGCATATACGATTTGGTTGATTTGTTTATTTTCTGACTGTCTTCTGGAGTGTGAGCTCCAAGAAGTAGGTTTTTGATTTGGTCTCTACTATGTCTCTAGGGTCTAAAATAGTGCCTTGCAGGTAAGAGGTACCCAATAAAATACTGATTAAATAGTGAAAAATTGAATGAGAAATATAAATTTAAATATTTAAGCAAGAGATCATGGTAATTAGCCTGAAATCAAATATTCATGACTGTGAATTCTTATTTTGTTTTCTGAACCCTGACACCCATGATTTTGGCATTTTATGTCTTCAGCTAGTGTGTGGTATTGGTTCTCTTAAAGAGGTAAAGAGGTAAAGATTTGTGTTAATCTTCTTGGGTTTGTGACCCTTATAACACAAACAATGTTAGTGAAGGATCATAGTAACTGAACTTTTCAAAATCAAATCTTGCCTCTCTCTTTCTGTATCAGTAAGGAACCAAGCAGAAAACAGATGGCATATGCAAATTGGGTAATTTGACTAGAGTTCAATAAAGGTATCGTTTTAAAAACACAAGGCCCTGGCGTGCAGTGCCCTGAGGCTAGTAGCAGCCTTTTCTGGTACCGCCTAAGGCCTGGAAGAGAAAGGAGAGGGAAGGGTATCAGAATCCTGGAGGAGGGATGAGGAGAGGCCTTTTGACAGGTTCGGCAGCTTTGGGTTGAAGGACACAAGGAGCCTGTGATAAACCCTGGAGGCTGGCTGGGAGCTGAAGGAATAAACATTTCAAGTTCTCTCTTCCTCTAAAGTCCCTGGGGGGCTTCCCATTGGAAGTCAGAAGGCAAGGGAACCCCTGGCTACAATCTACATAAGCTGATGTCTGAGGTAGACAAGATGACAGGAAAGGATGGAGGGCAAATCTGGGGGGCCAGGGACATGCATCCATCAGAACATCCAAGTACTGTCTCCCAAACTGCAGCCTGGTCTCCGGACTCCACTCTCATCCCCGCTGCATCCACTCTTCTTGCAACAACTAACATAGAACCGCTCATTAGTTCACAGTGGTCCCTTGATTAAGACTAAATTATTCAACAACTTTCTACCGAGCTTGGAATAAACTCCAAACTCACTCTAGTTGTGTAGAAGACCCATGATGGTCTGACTGGCTCTGTCTGACCCAATTCTCCCCTTAGCGCATACTACACACCCCACCCTGGCTTGCTGCACCCACGCACAGTGGCCACCACTTCCCAGAATAAGGTAAGCTCATTATCCTCATTGGCTCTGCATACTCATAACCTTCTGGTTGGAACACCCTTTCCTCAACCCCTTACATGGTTGATTCCTTCTTATGATTTAAATCTTACCATTTAAACACCATCACCTCAGGGAATCCTTCCCTATACTCTCTGCCTAAGAATATTTTCTATTTAGTGTCTTACCAGAGCACCTCAATATTTGCTTCACAGCATTTATCACAAAGCATAAGTGGCTCCTCCCTCTCTCCTGTACACTCTATCGTCCGCAGGGTCCAAAACAATTTCTGGCTCAGGTGGTTTCTTGATAAATATTTGATGATTGAGTGAACAAACATTCTTTTCAAAGAAAATAGCTTTCCATTTATGTAATAATGAAAAAAAGGTTACCTTTGAGCATATATTAAATGTATTTGAATTTCTATCTCTCTATTATTTGGGGGATCTCAAATATATTAATAACTGCTTAATATATATTTGAATAAAAATATATTTACTAGCAACAGGGCCGGTTTTCTATAGCTTGACAGTGTTTTTAATTTTTAATTTTTAATTTTTAATATTTTTATGGTTGGGCTCTTATGTCTTTCACAAAATTAAGTTAAAAAGTGAACAATACCCTCTCCTCACTCTAGTTTCACAGAATGGAGTTGACTATCTGGGTGACTTATTGGAAGTTGGCATTATGTAGTGGCTAGGACTGAGCTTTAGAGCCAGAAAGACCCCCCAGGCCAAACTCCAGTTCAGCCACTACCTGGCTGGGTAAAACTGTAGACAAGTTACATAGCCTTTCTGAATTTCCGTTTCCATACCTGTAGAAACAAGGATAATGTGGCCTAATTCTTACAGTTGTTAAAGGATTGCAGGTGACAACAGATATCTTCTCCGTGCTCGTCACTGCCCCCTGAATACAAAAATGTGCCCAAATCCTCCCTTTTCTCTCTTAGGCTTCTGCTCATCTGTACCTTCTCCCCAATCCATGTTTTGTTCATCTTTGTATCTCATGTCCATATTCTGGTTATTCAGAATCTTGCTAGAAGACGCTCTTGTCCATGCTTCTCTTTATAATGTCGAGCTTGCTCTCTTGTGGAAGCAGCCTGGAGCTCGATTGCACCCATGACAAATTACAGACCCATCAGGCTTTCCAGCTGGCAACCTATTTGCTAGACAAATGTAGACAGCACTTTCATGCAGCAAAACACTTTGTTAGGACTTTGAGCCTCTAAGGGACAATTTGAGTTGGAAAAAAAGGCATTGAAACCTTGTACAATACTCACCCCATTACACAAGGAAAACCAAATAAGTTTATCTGACAAAAAGGTATGGGTATGCTTTTGATAAAAGAAGCCCAAGCCACAGGGCACTCTCTGTACAGAGACAAGATGTGTGGAAGTTTTGTCTTTTGTTTATTTCTTTTTACTTAAGTTTAAGTAATATGCTTTGAATGCATTCTCTGAGCCAGGCACTTTTCTTTACTTTTTTAGATGAATTTAGAACTTAAGCTTACAAAGTAAAAATACTTAGGTGCAGGCAGCTTCTACTAAAATCTGATGAAAGAATTGGATGCTTTGCTTACAGTTTTGAAATTTATTGGTACTATATGTACAATCTGCCTAAACTGAATAAAATAGATAAGGGTATAGTATCTGTCCTCAGGGCCTCACCATCAGGCCCATTGTCCCTTAACTTGATGACCAGAGTCCTTCCTATCTAAATATAACTATTTCAGGCCCTTCTTTCACATATTTGAAACTTAAAATAAGGTAAATTTAAAGATAAATAAATAAAGCCCTGCTTTATTTTCAAATTACATATAACCTATACTTGAACAACAATAAAAAAGAAAAAAAAGAAAACATGTAAATAAAAAAGAAAATAATAAAACAAAAAAAGGTTACATATAACCTACAGGTTTATATGTTTCTCTGAGACACATTGGTCTAAAGGGCAGCATAAGACACACCTGTATGCTGCTCCTCTGTAGCACGTGTCTCATTTATCATTAAGCTTTATGTTTGGTAGGGACCAGGGCTTGCAAATTAGTGGCTCCATGGGTCTAATGCAGATCACAAAGGTATCATATTAACCTTCCTAATTGGGTCAACATTTAAAATTGGGATATTTCACATAAAATGCAGATTTTGGGCTTTTCTTAAAGCCCTAGAAGACCTGGTTGCTTAGGGCCTGCATTCCCAGATAGCAGCAATGGAGCGGCACTGGCTGGTGCCCGGGTTGCCAAGTCCCCACTGCTCAGTAGTGAATGTGTATGTCTGGAAACCAGCCTGCATCACGCATATACCCCCTTGGCTCTTAGAACACTTAGATTTGTGAGCTCTGATAGAGTCCACAGAGGGGAGATTGTAGGATTTTCATCTACAGAGTTGATGGAACTTGAGTGGGTGCGGGGATTTGAGGGGTGGTCATTCCAAGTAGGAGGCTAGTTTTGATGCAGAATCCCACTGGTGGGTAATGATGGTCTGTGAGGCAGATCCCAGTAGTTTTTCTCTAACAACATTTAAAATGCTTAAGGATTCAGCCTTATGTTTTTTTCTTATAAATGAGAGCAGATTAAAGGTTAAGATTGTTACTTTCTTGCAACTTTATAATCTGATATGCTTTCTTGAAAGAAAAGAAAAAGTGAAGTTATACCTAGTAAGACCTAGAAAATGGGTATATCTAAGGTTAGTTATATCAAGGAGCCACTGCCAGATTTAAGAATTTAACAATTAAAATTGTGTTTGTATGTTTGTGATGTGTGTGGTAGAATCTGGTGTGGTATGGTAGGGTGTGTGGTATGTGTGGTATATGCATGTGATGTACATGTATGATGTATGTGTGTACAAGTGGGGTGTGTGTGGGTGTGGTATATATATGTGTGATGTGGGGTATGTGTATTTTGTGTGTGTATTTCTGGTGTGGGGGGGTGTATACAGAAGTGATAAATGTTCAGAACAACTATAGCAATGGAGCAAGCATTCAGATCTGTAAAAAATAATAATAATAATAAGGCTGAGAAAAAATGCCATTGAGTCTGTGTCTTCCAAAAGATAGTAAAAGCCTCTCTCACAGTAGTTGAGTTGGTACTTTACAAAGGAAACTGGGCCTGTTAGAAGAACAAAATAGGGTGAATTTGACCAAGATTCCTTCAAGGGTAGGTGTTTTGTCATCAAAGATGTTCAATACCCTGTAGTATTTTTCAAATCAGACTCTTCTTTTAAAAAAAAAATTATTTACGTAACTTTTTAAAAAATTATTTACGTAACTTTAAAAGAATTTTATTGTTATTCAATTACAGTTGTCTGCCTTTTCTCCCCATCCCTCTACCCCACTCCAGCCAAACCCACCTCCCTCCCCCACCTTCACCCTCCCCCTTGATTTTGTCCATGTGTCCTTTATAGTAGTTCCTGTAATCCCCTCTCTCCACTGTCCCCTCCCCACTCCCCCCTAGCTATTGTTAGATTGTTCTTAACTTCAATGTCTGGTTATATTTTATTTGCTTTTTCCTTCTGTTGATTATGTTCCAGTTAAAGGTGAGATCATATGATGTTTGTCCCTCACCGCCTGGCTTATTTCACTTAGCATAATGCTCTCCAGTTCCATCCATGCTGTTGCAAAGGGTATAACCTCCTTCTTTCTCTCTGCTGCGTAGAATTCCATTGTGCAAATATACCATAGTTTTTGGATCCACTCGTTTGCTGATGGGCACTTCGGTTGCTTCCAGTACTTGGCTATTGTGAATTGTGCTGCTATGAACATTGGGGTGCACAGGTTCCTTTGGATTGGTGTTTCAGGGTTCTTAGGGTATAATCCCAGCAGCGGAATTGCTGGGTCAAAGGGCAGTTCCATTTTTAGTTTTCTGAGGAAATTCCATACTGTTTTCAACAGTGGCCTCACCAGTCTGCACTGCCACCAACAGTGCACTAGGGTTCCCTTTTCTCTGCATCCTCTCCAACATTGGTTTGTTGATTTGTTTATGTTGGCCACTCTGACTGGTGTGAGATGGTACCTCATTGTGGTTTTCATTTGCATCTCTCTGATGGCTAGTGATGCTGAACATCGTTTCATATGTCTCTGGGCCCTCTGTATGTCTTCCTTGGAGAAGTGTCTGCTCAAGTCCTTTGCCCATTTTTTCATTGGGTTGTTTGTCTTCCTGGAGTAGACTCGTGTGAATTCTTTATATATTTTGGAGATTAGGCCCTTGTCTGAGGTATCATTGGCAAATATGTTTTCCCATACTGTTGGTTCCCTTTTCATTTTGCTGATGTTTTCTTTAACCATGCAGAAGCTTTTTATTTTGATGAGGTCCCATTTGTTTATTCTTTCCTTTATGTCCCTTGCTTTAGGGGACGTGTCTGTGAGGATGTTGCTGCGTGGAATGTCTGAGATTTTCCTGCCAATGTTTTCCTCGAGGACTTTTATGGTGTTATGACTTATATTTAAGTCTTTTATCCACCTTGAATTTATTTTTGTGTATTGCGTAAGTTGGTGATCGAGTTTCATTTTTTTGCATGTAGCCGTCCAGATCTCCCAACACCATTTGTTGAAGAGGCTATTTTTGCTCCATTTTATGCTCCTGCCTCCTTTGTCTAATATTAATTGACCATAAAGACTTGAGTTTATTTCTAGGCTCTCTGTTCTGTTCCATTGGTCTATGTGCCTGTTTTTATTCCAGTACCAGGCTGTTTTGATTCAAACCAGACTCTTCTTGTACATAGGAGTTCCCTGTTAATATCACAGTTAAGGTGACATCTTAAAAGAGCCACTTTTATAATAAAATTGCATCTATGAGTAGTAACAACTTTTTATTTGCAGACTTGTTTCTGTTTTTCGGGACAACTAGACTTTGCCTATCAGGCAGAGGGCTAAGGAAGGGGACAACCTGGGTAAGGTTTACTTTGCTTTGATGCAGTTGTTAGGGAATTTCAAATGGAAAAGTTTTATTTTCCTGGCAAGGCCAGATCTGTTATATAGTTTGATGTTTCCTTGGTCTTCAGAATGCCTGCCATAAGGGTTTATTTGTGTTAAATTGAAAACAGATCTGCTTCCGAAGAAAAGGCCCTTTTATTGATCCCGACCTTTCCCTTTTGCTGGTAAAAGCTTGTTGAGTTTCCTTTTAAACAACCTGAAATCACTGTGTTTCTTTTTCTTGCAATCTTTAATTTATCCTTTTCAGAGACCTTACATGCTTGAAAATCAATTTCCTATGGAAATCATAAAACAGCCTCACTTACTCTGGAAAGAGTTAAGAATATAGAACACTGTTAACAAATCACATCTGTGGCTTGTGAGAGGAAGGTCAACACCTAATTTCCCTGCCTTGCCCTCTTCAACCTGCCCTTCCTTGATTGTTTCCATCTGTATTTTGTGAGTTCTCACAAGAGGTACTTTAGACTTTATTTCATCTAGTAGTGCCCTGAGAAAACTCGAAGCACTGAATTGGGATTATTCGTATATTCGCTGGAAGAATCAAGAAATTAATTTCCTTCAAGAGAAGAATGGCATGTCTGGCCAAACAGAATATTGCTTAATGTAATAGAACTCCCAAATGAAATTGAGGAGCTGATCTCTCCCTTACCTGGGGGACACGAGATTATTGAATTCCAGATTCCAATATAAATTGACATCTGAACCAGCGGGTCCACCCCCACTGTGCCAGCCTTCTCCTCCCCCTTTTCTGTGTGTCCTGTACAGGAGTGTTTCTGTCACCCATAGAGGGCCACACCTCCTCAGCCAGTCCTAAATCAGGGAATAAAAGAATTAATGGATTGGAACTTAATCCATTAAGTCCCCATCTCTGCAGCTTTATTTTTTTAAATAGTTCATAAACTTCTTATTTCCTTTTTAGCCTGGGTTTCCTCTATGGTGAGGGAGAGGTGTGCCAGCCTTTGACTCTGCCTCATAAAAACGCAGAAAGAAAATGCTGGGTTGTGTGACTGCCTGTTATTCACCCTCATAATATTCCAGAACTGTCCCAGAATCTGTGTCAGAATTTGTGCTAATATAAAGAACCCTGTGGTCAACAACACAACTATTTTCAAGTAGATTAAGTTGTGCATTCTTAAAGACCTAGGATGCCAATTTATTTTGCTTAGAACTCTCACGAGTCATATTATTGGGAGCATGACAGAGGCCTAATGGGATACCAGAGATCTCTATTTTCAAATTTCTAAAGTGACATAGTAAGGTTTGTAATTTTTCAAAATAATTAAATTAAGTGTCTGTCTTTCTGAATTCAACTCTTTATGGACTCTCTTTTGTCACCTTTGCCCTCCTCTGGGTGATAAGACTGGGAGATAAATTAGTAATGAGAGTTGCTAAAGTTTAAGAAACATTTCCTAGATCACATGTACCTCACACACAGCTTTCTACCAGCAAACAGGCACGAAAGGGATGTTGAAACAGCAGCCTCTGCTGTTAGGAGGGGAAAGCTCCAAGACTGGAATTTGTCCTGCGTTGTGGGTTTGAATATTTTGCAAGGGTAAAGGGGAAAAAAAATCAGCCAATATCAAGACCCTGGAGAGGAAGTCTCACTGGTTACCCCTAGGTGTCCTTTTCAGACAGAGAGGGCTGACCAGCACCCGTCAACCTGGTCTCCTGGTTTTTACCCCTTAGCCACAGTCCCCTGCAGGGGAAACGACAGCCTCAATTCAGTGTACCTCCTGTGGGGAATCCATGAGGGCTGATTCCCTTCTCTCCAGGATTTCACATTAACCTGCTGGGAAACAAATCTAAGTACAAAATCAAAGTACAACACTTGTGTAATTTCTTCCTGAAGTATGCTTTTTATTTTTTAAAGGAAATATTCATTGCTCAGTGTTTATTTTCTGTAAAATAAAAATAGCTTTTTTTTTTCTTTTTTGATTATTGATATGTGCCTTTGGGATAAATTAAAAAAGAAAGTAAGACTCACCTAAAATTTGAACACTTGAAGATATTTAAATTTTGTAATTTATTTCCAATGTCTTACTATGCATTTCAAAACATACAGCAGTCTATTTAATATGTATAATTTTTCACATGCAGCTTTGTAACCTATTTTTAATCAGTATCATTTCTTGGTTGATAAGTATTAATCCACTATTATTTTATTTTTATTATTTTTAGATTTATTTTTTATTGTATATTTTCTATTACCATTTATCCCCCTTATACTCCCTCCCCCTTCCACAGTCCCTAAACTGTAATCCACCATTATTTTAAAAGACTGCATAGTATTTCATTTTATAGGTATATCACATTTATTTAGCCAATTCCCTGTTGATGGACATTGAGATTGTATCTATTTTTCAAAAATATAATAAAGAAACAATAGAACAAGCATCCTCATACATAATCTCTATGGATCTGACATGTTTCCCTGAGATATAATACTAGAAATGTAATTGTTAGATAAAATATAACATGAAAAAATGTTTAAAACTTGCTACCATGTCTTTCAAAGAGGTACTAATTTCTACTCATTGCATGCGAATATGAGTGAGATGTTTCAGTTAGTATCAGTCTTGGGCCATTGAGGTCACTGAGTTGTGTAAACCTTCTTAATCCCTTTCAACTTGAAATTTATGAAGAAACACTTCATTGTGATTTTTGTATTTCTTGTTTTTCTTTTTGATCCTCACCTGAGGATATGTTTATTGATTTTTAGAGAAAGAGGAAGGAGGAGGGAGTGAAAGATAGAGAGAGAAAGATCCATATGGCGGAAAAATCAATTGGTTGCTTCCTGTTTGTGCCCTGACCAGACCCGCCACCTAAGTATGTGCCCTGACCAGGAATAGAACCCTGCAACCTTTTGGTGTATGGTATGACACTCCAAGCAGCCAAGCCACCTGGCTAGGGCTATTTATATTTCTTTGATTACTCATTAGGTTGAACATTTCCCTATTATAGGCCATTCCTATTTCTTTTTTTGGGAATTACCTATTCATAGCTTTTGCCCATTTTTCTGTAGGCTTTTTGCCTTTTTCTTAGTGTTTGCAGTAACTTTTTGTAAATTCTGGATATATGTGATTCTTATGTAGCATCTGGATAGTACTGGAGAAGAATATAGCATTAAAGTGAATGAAGAGTTTACTGTGTAACCTTAGGTATCCATCTAACTGCTCTGTTGCTCAGTTTCCTCCTATATTAAAGGAGTGGTCACTCATTTCTTAGATTTCTTCACTTGTAGTAAAGCCAGTTGTTATTAAAATGAAGCATTTCACTCATGTAACTTCCACAGGCAACACTTTGATATCTTCTATTGTTTTAATTCCCTCTATTCACCTCCTAAGGGAGGCATTTCCACCCTAGGGTTATGGGGGTGGCCAGAGACACGACACCCAACACAGGACAGATGAGAAAGCAGCATGTTCACAAGCACAGAGGGGAAGCACTGTAACCTAATCTTTTGTGAATTGCAAGAACACAATGGCTGTGATCTGGGTTTTGAAGGAGACCTAATAGGAGATGAAACTAGAAAGGTGAGCCAAGGCTGGGTCAGGAAGGACTTTTCAGTTCTGTCCACCTCTGTAGTGCCTGGTACAATGCCTGTATCTGGCAGGTTCAAGGTTCAATAAATGTGTTTCTAGTCTTCATAAAGAGTGGATGAACATGATTGAGTCTCAGAACACTTACAGTGAAGGAAATCCTGTTCGGCAGAAAAATAGTTTCAAAATTGCTGAAATCCTTTACTTGTATTTCTTAGAAACCATGAAGAAGAGCCATGTATCCAGTCCAGGCAACATCTATAAACAGACAACCATTCCACTCCTACCCTCTACCATATCTTTCACTACACTGATGTCTCTTTTTTATCCTCTAGAAATAAAACCCAAACAGAAAATGTTCTTTCTCCACCACCAGCCAGCACACCTTTGTCTCTCTTCCTCTTCTCACATTTCCTTAGTCTTCCCCAGCCCTCCTCTCCAATTCTCTCTCCTCCTCTCCATTTTTACATAAGTCCAGAGAACTAATTTCAGCAACTGAGCTCTCCTCAGGAGAACATAGGTTAATCATGATTGACCCCACACATGCAAGGAACAAATGAACCATTCTGTGGCAGAACCAGAAGCCACTTCAGTGAATCCTGAAGCCTTGTGTGTGGGGAGCTGGGTCTACCTCCGAAACTCAGCCTTTCATTTTCCAAGGAAATTTGGTCATTCAGGATTCTGTTTTCTACCTCCTCACCCCCACCATTATTTCTCCAAAACCTTGAATCATAAACTTCTGGAAAGCATTGTGAATAATTTATATCCTTTTATTACTCATTGTTTAACTCCCTTTGGGGAAGTGAAGAGAAACATTTGTCTTTGCTGCTCACTCTTGTGTGGACAGAGACCCTGTCAGCTGCAGGCGATAGCAAAGATTTATGACAGCAGGGGCCATCATTATGGAACAGTTGATTGACCCATAGTTTTGATTAACCAAAATATTTTTTTTTAAAGCAGGAGCAGTGCTAATGACACTAAAATGGAAATTCAACATTTCAGTAGCTTCCACTGAAAACTGTGTGTTATCATCTTTCTTTTCAGTGCTCATTGGTGAGTGTTTTCTTCCCTGCCTGTTTAATTGGCTTTCCTGTGGAGTCTTTCTCAGAAATTACAAATTCAAATACAGAGCATGTAGTGGTACCCTGCTGCTGGGGATGAGGGAATATAGATATGCTCAGGTCCTGTTTGGTTTAGTCTTTCTACATGCCTTTACTCAGCTTCACAGAACTAGGTATTATAATTAGTATCAGTTTTGGGCCATTGAGATCATGGTACATTGGGTTGGTCCACAGCAAATATTGTTGGAATCTGTCACCTTCACCTCATTGCTTCTAGCACCATACTGTCCAAGTTCCAATTACCATCTCCCTAGATTTCTATAGTCTAGGAAGTCTAGACTAATTGCTGTACTTGGACCCACTCTGCATCCCCCGGACCCAAGTTTATTTTTTTCAAAGCATAAATAGGATCATATAAATTACTACTGCTGCACCCTACTTAAAAACCTCTAAGTGGCTTCCCCATTGCTCAAAATCTTTGAAGTGACCCAAAGGCCTTGCCTGGTTCCTACTAGTGTTCCTACCATATCACTCAGTCCCTTGGGTTCTCCAGTCACACTGACCTTTATTCAGTTCCTATATTCACTCTTCTCAGTCTCACTACAGGTCTTTTGCACATGTGTCCCCCACAAACTATAAGTCTCAGCTTAAGTGTTATTTCTTAGAGAGGTACTTAATTTAACTGTTACCTCTAAAGAGGGACTTTTTTTTTTTGCCTAAATACTCTGTAACTTGGCTATCTCTTTGTTATACATATACCTTTCAGAGGGTCAGTTTTATATTTGTAAAGTTTTTTGATTAATACCTGCCTCCTTTTGTAGGCTTCTGTCAGGGCCTATCTTTGTTTTGACTCACCCTGATATCTACAGCACCTAGTACAGTGCCTGGCTCTTAAGAGGTGCTTGATGAATGTGTATTGCATAATTGGATAAATAAATGAAATTGAGTATATGAGATATGTTCAGAAATTATCCAGCCATGTAATATGAACAATAGAGACATTTCTTGAAGAAGATACAAGATACAAGAAACCTTGTACTTAGGACAATGATGCCTCAGTCCTCTTCAAAAGTAGGCACCTTGGGACCTCACACAGTTCTCCCAGTTGCCATCAGCTGCCCTGCTGTACTTCCCTGAATCTCATGGCTGGTCTGAAATCTCTTCCCTTTCAAAGGCGATTTTAGTTTTGGGAAAAGCCAGAAGTCACAGGGTGCCAAATCTGGGCTGTAGGGGGCTGAGTCACCTACATGATTTGATGTTTTGCCAAAAACTTGCATGAGCCAGGATGCATGAGCAGGCACCTTGTCATGATGAAGTTGCCAATCACCAGCTCCTCATAGCTGTGGCACTCTGAATCATCCAAATAGTTTCTGCAGAGGAATATTCAACTTAACACAAAATTTGATGCTGATTCCTTGCTGTACTCACTCAGTCATTTTGAATGTGATGGCCACACAGTACACATGCTCACTCAGCCCCGTCTACCACCCCCACTGACTAGTACAGTGGAGTTGTCATTGTTCACACATGCACATTCCAATCCACTGTCCTTGGCTGCCAGGTTACATGGGTGTCACACAAACCATTCTCATTATATCAACAATGGTTGAACTTTTTCTGGACAGACCTCATAAATTTAATCAGAAAATGGGGCTTACCTTTTCTTTGAAGGATTTATCTAGTTGACAAAAAATCCAAATGAATCTCTATTGGAACAGCCAAGAGTGAAAATATGCTACTCAGATGCAAGAAGGCTAGAGCAGCCTATAGCAGCAACCACATCCAATCCAATTCTGTTTAAAATGAGGGACACCACTAGTGACAACAGTGTTGGGTGAACATAGGGACAATCTTTCTGGAGCTCCTGGAAGGTTGTTCCACCCTGTTAGGGGTCTCTCCTGTTCCCCTGTTTTTAAGGGACTTGTCATGCACTTTCTATTAGAATGAAGTTGTGGATACTTACTAGCAAGTTGTATACATATGAGTTTAATTGTTTCACTAATCCATCCCTTTTAACCCTCTCACTGGTGGTTATCCCACCCTACTTAGGAAACATAAAATACTTCAGTGGGAAAGAGAGATGCAATTCTTGGGCACATAGTAAATTTTGTATGTTTGTTTGTTTGTTTTTCTTGAACATCATTTACTGTTTGCAGGGGAGAGAAATAAACAGCTTTAACAGGGGAAATGCATGCTTGGAGTCTGTAGGCTGCCAGGGAAGGCAAGAGCTTTCCTGGGCTCAGGTCAGAACATCTGCTTGTTTCTGGGGGCAGATTTGGTTTAAGACCAAAACAAATAACTTCCCTTCTGTGGTTCTGACCCCTGGGCAAAAAAAGGAACTAAGCTAGTCCAACGCAGCTGCTGGGGAAGTTATTGTTCTCTCCAACCTTCTGGGAGCCCCAAATAATTAGCTGTACAAAGAGCAAGTTGGAATCAGAATTCCCCTCTAGGGTTTTCTATGTCCAGCCAAACAAAGTGAGCTGAGCTGAAAGACAAATAAACCCTGCGAAAGTGAGTGCCAAGATTCCTTTCTTCTTCCTTGCTTCAGTTCTGGTCCCCTCAATCTGTGTCCTGTGTCCCTCAAGCTTCTTTGTCTCTCCTCACCCCCTCAGGCCCCTCATCATGTGTAGCCAGAGGGAGATTTCCCTTAATTGGAGAAGCCAGTGGGCACTCTCAGGCGAAAGGCTGGCACTGTGTCTGGGGATTTGTGAGGGCTCTTGAGGAGCAGGTTGGTTGTGGAGAGCGAACTCCCTACCTCCTAGATTTTCTGATGTTTTCAAAGGGAAGCCAGAAATCTGGATATTTGTATAAAGTAACCTAATTTTAAAATGTTCACTGCATGTTTTGTTTTGCTTTTTTAAAACAACATGCAGGCCAAAAGACACACACACTTTGGGTCCCAAGCTTCGTAAAAGTGCAGATTGTAGTTATCCTGCTGTCACCTGGAGTCCCAGGACCTAGCACAGCACTTGGCACACAATAGAAGCTCAGTTATCTGTAGACTGACATCCATAGGATACTCATACTTGCTGATAGTCCCTTGATATTAATAATGACAATAAAGAACAACAGCTTTGTCAACTGCTTTTTATTAAACATATATTAAGTGCTTTCCATAAAATTAAATTGGTATCCTGACCTTAGAAGCTGCATATTTTTATTAATCCCATTTTGCAAAAAAAACCCATAAAAAAGATGACTGGAGATGGTTTTTTGGCTAATGAGTGCATTCTGACTCAGGCTGCACTGCCTCCAAAGCCAGCATTTGTAATCCTAGTGCTGAGAGCTCTGCTCTGGTGGCACTGGCAAGAGGAAGCCAGGACGAGCCCTCCAAGGGTATAGCCCTTCCAAACAGGAGACACCAAGCCTGGTGTGTTGTCTGTGTCCGAAATGAAGCTTCCAGGGCAGACATTTGAAAGGGTGGGCAGTCTTTTACTTCTGCACAGCATTTATTCTCTCCTCCGTCTCTGAGCTGTGGAACTGTTCCTAGTTACCTGTTGCCATCTCTTTATGGCGAGTTACTCTCAGGGGGCTTTGGTACGTTGTGGTTGTCATGGCATTATATTGTTTGGTATCCTAAAGTGATATGAAACTGTCTATATTGGGCATTTTCCTAGGGCTCAGGGGCACTCTGCATTGAGGTCCACAGAGTCATTGTTTGGCTTCCTTATCAAAAAGCAAGAGTGGTGACTCCATCGACTGAGGGTATAATTAAAACCAGGGCTCCTAAGAGCAGAGTGCTGTTATAGCCTGCTAGTCATGCAACACATTTTTTTGAGGTACGAATGCTTTATTGCAGGTATGAAGTGTTAAAGCATTAGTCTAGAAGAGACACAAAAGCCTAATTTAACAAATCAGGGTAGCTCTTCACAACAGTTGCCATTTGATGGACTTACATATGTTACTGGTTTAGCTACTGGGGGATCCTTTTAATCTGGAGAAATGGGTAAAAGGAATGAAGAATATAGGCCTTCAAAAAAACCAAATTACATGTTCATGCTCTGCTTTCTACATGGACTACTTCTTAATGTCCCCTTTGATTTTTTCAGGCTACTATCCTGGTTTGAAACCCACATGCTCTTGGTAAATTGTTCTCTACTAGAGGAAGGTTTTGCAAACTGGACTATAGGTTTTTAAAAGTAGAGGAAATACATAGTAATCATTGTAGCCCCCAAGTAATCTGCCTTGGGGGCTACAGGAAAGGCTTCTCAAAGAAGGTAACCTTTTGCTAGGTCCAAATGAATGGATAAGAAGGGGAAGAAAAGGGCATGGAAGGAAGTGATCCACAGGTAGAAGTCTCAGCGCTGCCACGGGACTGAAGTGCCTGGGGAGAGGTACGAGGTGAACACACCTGGACAGACGGTGACAGCTGGACCATGTATGTTATCAGCTGAGTCAAGTGGAGACTGTCTTGGGAGGTCTCACTGGCAAAACAGCAGAACTGGCTGCTGCTGTGGAGCACAGACTGTTCATCTCATCGGCCAATTTCCTTCACAGTCTGTTCAGGGCCTCCTTGGCTGCGTGCTTCTGCCTGGCCACTTGCTGTGACATGATCAGGCAAGGTGCTAACAGCTCAGATAGGATTCCTGTCCACAAGCGCCTCAAACTCAGTTGTGACAGGATGAGAAATGGCAGTGGATAGAAAATACCTTGATACATCACAGTGGGAGCTAAAGCAGAGGTTTGAGATGAAATTAGGAACTTTAGCTATTTTGAGGAGTAGGCTATATATAAACCGGAAGTATTTTCCCCTAGAATACTCCTGCAAAAGTATATGGATTCTTCACAAGGAGGTTTGTTCACTTTCTATAGAACAGGAAGTACCTTTGATAGTTTAGAACCAATGACTAGTCTTTTCATAACAATTCCAGGCTACCAAATAAATATGTCCAAGGAGTTCCTTCAGGAATAATATTGATCAGATGCCCCGGTGTGAACTGAAGTGGGGAGTGCAATGAGTGCTTTTATGATGGTAACGTGGTGGGTGGGCCCCAGTCTGGAGCCCCTGTGCTGATGTGTTTGACTCTTCTGTTCATTGACTCCAGATACAAGGAATCACTTTCATGTTACTCCTAGGGGGTGGTTGATGAATACTAAACTCATCAACAGGGCTCCGAATAGACGTTTTAAGTAATGTTTCTATTCATTTTCTAGGACACTGAGGGTTTGAATTGCCTTTAGTTCTATTTACATGTTAAAGACAACTAGAGCCTGACAGTAGTTAAAGAAGTAAAAACAGATTTTATTCTGGAACTATTGTAATTGGGGAAAAGAAACCTCAGTAAAGAATTGGGTTTAATTCCAAATGAAGCATGGACAACTGGGGATTCATAATCAAGGAGCAGAACAGGATCTTACTGGATGCAGCCTGGGGTGAGTAAATACCAAGGGTGAGGGATGAGGAATTTGGTCAGATATCGAAGGTAATTGATATTGATAGTGTCTTTCTTTTGTTTCTTTCTTCCTTCCTTCTTTCCTTCCTTTTCTGCTGCTTTTTTTTTAAAGATTTTATTATTTATTTCTAGAGAGAGGGGAAGGGAGGGAGAAAGAGAGGGAGAGAAACATCAATGTATGGTTGCTTCTTATACACCCTCAACTAGGGACCTGGCCTGCAACCCAGGCATGTGCCCTGATTGGGAATTGAACCAGTGACCCTTTGGTTTGCAGGCTGGCACTCAGTCCACTGATCCATACCAGCCAGGGCCCTTTTCTGCTTCTTCTCCTTCCTCCTTCCTTTCTTCTTCTCCTTCTCCTTCCTTTCCCCCTTCTTCCCCTTCCCCGCCTCTCTCCTCCTCCTCTTCTTCCTCTTCCTTCTTTTCTGAACTGATTTAGCAAGATTCTTTCTATGGCCAGTGCATGCAGACCCCACAAGGATAGAAGCCATGATTGAGGCCTAGAGGTATCTGAGGAGCCTGAATAAAGTTTAGTAAAGGACAGAGACTTTGTTACACAAAAACTAGTTCTCATTTCCTCAGAAGGTATTTTGTTGGATAAAAATTGGTTTAAGCAACAATGGGGTGGATGGGAGTGAGGGAGGAAGAAAAGGAGAATTTCAGTTTGGGAAGATGGAAAACGTCCTGGAGATGGATGATGATGGTTGCACAGCAATGTGAATGTACTTAATGCCACTGATCTGTAGACTTAAAAATGATTAAAATGGTAAATTCTATGTTCTGTATATTTTACCATAATAAAAAACAATAATTGGTGCATAATAAAATAGAGAAGCAACAATATCAATAATGATGATAATAGCTATTATTTTCCCAAGTTTTGCTTTATGGCAGGCATTGTGCCAAGCACTTTATAGTAATTATCTCCTCTTCATAGAAAAGGACTTGAGGATCAGAAGGCTTAAGGAATTGCCAAGGGTCTCAGTAAGTGGCAGTCTCATTCCAGAGCTCTCTTTCTCTTGGCTTATGCTCAGCCTGAACTACCTCGTAAGACAGTCCTTTCAGTCTGAGGCTCCCCCACCTATCAGTAAATAAGTGCAGCAAAACAACCAAAATGAGTCAAAATGACCAAAATTTCACCTTACCAAATGATAGTAACTCTGATGTATGCACTCATCTTTTACAGGAAGAGGTATGCTCTGATTTCTTGCCTGCCTTTACAGTTTATCCGTCCAGTTACACAGAAGGATGTTCTACTACTACTTCCTGGAAACATGGTTAGCTGAACATTCCCTTCTCTTTTCACAGGACTGTGAAAATGCCACCTTTCACTTAGACCATGGGCTCCTCAGGGACAGAGTGTCTCTTCCCATTCATCTTTCTTTCTTTTTTAAAAATTAAAATATAGTTGACATAGAATATTATATTAGTTTCAGGTGTACAACATAATGATTGGACATTTATATACCTTACAAAATGATCACCATGGCAAGTCTAGCAGCCACCTGTCACTGTACAAAGTTATTACAACCTTATGACTATATTCCCTACATTACATCCCCATGACTTATTTATTTTGTAACTGGAAGTTTGTAACCTTTAATCCCCTTTGCATTTTTCACCCATCCTTTCATGTTCCTCTCCTCTGGCAACTATCAGTTCATTCTTTGTATCCCAGAGTCTGTTTCTATTTTTGTTTGTTCATTTGTTTTGACTTTTAGATTCCACATATAAGTCAATCATACAGTATTTGTCTTTCTCTATATGACTTATTTTACATAACATAATACCTTCTTGATCCATCCATGTTGTCATAAATGGCAAGATTTCATTCTTTTTATGGCTCAGTAACATTCCATTGTATATATGCACCACTTCTTATTTATCCATTCATGTATCAGTGGGCACTTAGGCTGCTTCCATTCTTGGAATAATGCTGTGATGAACATAGGGGGTACATGTACCTTTTAAAATAGTGTTTTTGTTTTCTTTGAATAAATACGCTAAAGTGGAATTGCTGGATCATTTAGTAGATGCAATTAATTTTTTGAAAAAACTGTATACTTTTCCACATGGAGACTGTACCAGTTTACAATCCCACCAACAGTTCATGAAGTTTCCTTCTTCTTCATATCCTTGCCAACACTTGTTACTTGTTGACTTTTTGACAGTAGCCATTCTGACAGGTGTGAAGATGTATGTCACCGTGGTTTTGGTTTGCATTTCCTGATGATTAGTGATGTTGAGCATCTTTTCATGTGCTTGTTGACCATCTGTATTTCTTCTTTGGAGAAATGTCTAAGTTCTTTGTTCCTTTTTTGATCAGATTGTTTTTTTCATGTTGAGTTGTATTACTTCTTTATATATTTTGAGTATTAACCCATTATTGGATATATCACTTGCAACTACTTCTCCTATTTACCATTCCTCTTTCTACTTGGCACATAACAAATGTTTGATAAAATTTTTGTCCAAATAAACTTCCAGTGTTGTTGAAGTTGTTGAAGGTTAGGGAGCACTATATGCGTGTAGGTGCATTATTTTATCTCCTGGAACCGAAGTGCTGGCAGATATGTTAGAGGTGATTCTCAACCAGGAGCAATTTTGCCCCAGAAGACATTTATCCATGTGTGGAGACTTCCTTTGGTTGTCATAACCGAGAGAGGGTATGCTACTTCCACCCAGTCGGTGGGGCCAGGGATGTGGGAAACATCTGAACATAGCAGAACATGCCATGCCAAAATATACTGTTCTGGCATAAGGATTATTTTGAAAAATTGCAGACATAGGAGAAGCTCTGAAAACAAAATAGAAGGTACCCTTTTACAAAGGAGATTTACATTAGAGAGGGAGCCTGCACCAAGAAGACAGATATTACCAGAGAGAACTTTTTTACCTGAGAGATTTATCTGCAAGGCCAGGCAACCAGACATCTTTTCTTCTACCTTCCTGTGAATGGCTTTTCCTATTGAAGCCCCAGACTCTTAAACCTTTCCTCAGCTCTGCATGGTATACAAGCCTCAACTGTTTGGCTGCCTTTTGAATCTCTTTACTATTCTGGGCTTCTGTAACCTATTAAAAAAAGTCTTTCTCCTGACCAGCCACAGAACCTAGAAAATTTAGAAAGAACAGCTCCCCTACCCCTCCTATAATATATAGGACAGCTCCCTCTGCAAAAAATTATCTGTCCCTAAATGACAAGTGTGATGAGGTTGAGAAACTCTGCTTTAGGGGTATTATTCACTCATTCATTCACTCATACATTCATTCCACATGTGTTTATTATCTGACTCCACCCTCTGATTAAAAGACGAGCAAGCCTGTTTGTCCAAGATCACACAGCTAGATGGTATGAGTCTAGGACTTGAACCAATACCTCAGGGAGAGTTCTTCAAAGGCATGAAGGTGGCCTTCTCACAGCTCATTATTGATTCAAATGCCATCTTTGTCACCATAGAAAGCAGGTCCTGTTGAGACTGATAGGACTCTGAGCTTGTGCCTGGTGTGTGGAACAGATGGAAAGGGCAGTGATCTAAGACACCTTATTCAGGCTGCTAAAAGACCCTGGGCTTGGACTCCCTGAGTTCTTGCTGATTCTGTGGAGGCAGGGCCCGGTTCCCAGGCTTCCTGTGCACCCCACACTCCATTGCTGGGCCAGTCCCTATTCACTGAACTGTAACACAATTTTGGACACCCTGTTTTCACAGTGCCCCTAGAAGTCACATTACAGACTTTGTTGAAAGAATTATCATGTTCACACAGCTCTGTATTTGCAGGAGGCTCAGGCTTTTTTTCAGATTTGAACACTGGCAGTCTTTAACGCAATCTGCTTTTCAACACACATCACTTGCTTTACCTCTCCATTTCTTCTCCGGCTCTGACTCCTTTCTGCCCTCTGATTACGGTCTGTCTCCATGTGCAGAGAACCTGCAGCCAAGCATAGCAGGTGCTATATAATTCTCAAGATGGTAGAGTTGATGGATTTTAACCAGGTGAGTGCAGCTTAATGCAAATGATCCTTTATCAGAGGTTCATAAACTGGGCTACTCAATATTATGGTCCTAAATATTAGTTCAGTGCTTATGGCTTACATAAATGGCTTTCCTTTGGGGTTAGGTTAGGGGAAAATCAATACAAAGTTGCTGGAAATGCAGAAAGGAACTCTGTACTTACATTCCATCTGAGGTACCCCCGTTCCCATCCAGCACCACCTCACATTTATCTTTTTTTTTCCCCAGCTCCCTTTTTTTCCTTTTGCCACATTTAGGGCTTCACAATGATATGAAAAGCCACCCTGGCTCCTCCATCCATTAAATGGGAAATGTATATGAACAAATAGAGGAATTGCACTATATAATACAGCTGAAATACAATGTTATCATCATCCCGCTTCGAGCATTTCTCAGGCTGGTTTACGTCCCAGCAGTTAATCGTTTGCTATTGTTGGTGTAGCAACACAATGCTATTAGCAACCCAGAATTCTTGGGCTTTCTGTTTAGATTGTCTTCATGTAGGCTAGCCAGGATTTAGATATCTGTATATGGAATTAGAATGGTGGTCTTTCTTCCAGTATAAAATGCAGGTAAGTGTAACCAGTTATGGCCCGAGTCTTGTTTATTAATTAAGGCTTTATACTATGGAAGCTGTGACTAATGCAAAGAGGAATAGTAATTACAATCTGCATTTTTTTTTGTTAATGATGGGGAAGCATTTTGGACAATGCAGTTTATCCAGACAATGCATTAATCTCAGAATGTACTGAGTTAAGGAGAAGGCTCTGAGTGTTTAATGGGAGACTGATACAGTGTTAAAGGATGGCGTAAATACTCTTCCTTCTAGGCTAGGGCAGTAGCAATATGCCGTGTGCTATTAACTTCAAGTAGCTTTTATGTGTGCCTGCTATATATTTGTTGACCATTTCTCAGTACAAAGGAAGTCAAGTGACTTGAGAATATCTACTGGGTAATTTTGTTTTCTCATTCTCAATATTTGCTGAGGCTGTGAAAACAATAGGCCTTTGCATTTGTAAGAAAAGTAAGAATTTTCTTACTTTTCCTGATGAATAGTCATTTATATAATTATCATTATGAAATCGTAATAATGGCCGTTATGAGAATCAGAATATGCTACCATTTTCCATTAAAATATTGTTTTAGTGAGATGTAATTCATGTACTATACTAACCCTTTTAAAGTGTACAGTTCAGTGATTTTAGTATATTTACAAAGTTGTGCAACCATCACAGCTTTCTAGTTCCAGAATATTTTCATCACCCTAAAAAAAAAATCCCTGTAGCCAGAGCAATCATTACTCATCCTACACCTGTCCTAGGTCCTTGCAATGATGAATCCACTTTCTGTCTCTATGGGCTTGCCAACTCTGAACTTTCATGTAAATGGAATCATAATATGTGGTCTTTTGTGATGGGCTTCGTTCACTTAGAATAATATCTTCAAGGTTCACCCATGTAGCCTATATCTGTACTTCATTTCTTTTTATTGTTAAAAATGAAGAAATTATGTAATCCATGTGTTATATAGGTGTACTACATTGTGTTTATCTATTCAGCAATAAATGGACTTTTAGGTATTTTCCACATTTTGGCTGCTATGAATATTTGTATACAAATTTTTGCATGTACTTATACATACATTTTTACCTCTGGGGTTAGATACCTAGGAGTAGAATGGCTGGGTCATATGGTAACTTAATGTTTAACTTTTGAAAATGCCAGGCTATTTTCCAAAGTATTACTTTACATTCCCATCAGCAGTGTATGACGTTTCAAATTTATTCACATTCTAGGAAATACTTGTTATTGTCTATGTTTTTGATTATACCCATATTAGTGGCTGTGAAGTAGAGTCAATGGCATTTCCCTATTGACTAGTAATGTGGAACCTATTTTCACGTGCTTATTGACCATCTGTATGTTTTTTGGGGGTGAGCCATTTTAACCCCTATTTTATAATTTTAAAAAAAGACACAGAGGAAATAAGATCAGTATATTAAGTAATAGCCCATCAGTACTGAAATTTAAGTTTTCTAACTAACTGATGCAAAATCTAAGAGGTTTAGCCTCTAATAATCAAACAAATTATAAGATATTTGCATTGGGTTATGATACTTTTCTTTGCAAGTGACAGATTCCCAGCTCTATCTGTAGTTTAATGAAAGTCAGTCGATTTTGGCTTACTTATCTGAAAAGGTTAGAGCAATTTCACCTCCAGGAGTGGCTGGATCCAGTTGCTCAAAGATATCAGAAATCTGTTCCTCTCATTTGTTAGTTCTGCTTCCACCAGGTTGGTGGCATGCATAGCCGGTGTGTCTGTGGTGGTTAGATGGCCACCCAAAGCTCAGCCTGCCAGTTGTTTTTTTCATATACTTCTTTCAATAGTTCCAGTCCAAATTTCAGGATTCAGTAGTATTAGACTGACTTGAATCAATGATCTGCTCCCTGAATCACTCACCAAATGCAGCATACGGATTGGTCACTTGCCCACTTTTGGTGGTGAGGTGTGATGTTAGTCCTGTCTATGCCATCTGGCTCACCTCTGGGAAAGAGGAGAGTCCCCAGAGAGTCAGAATGGTAACTGCAGTGTAATGAGGAATGTGTGGGCACAGAGGCTCTGAAAAGTAATTTTTGGCTCATTCAAAGTGAAGGATTAATTAAACAATCCACATTTTTCTCTAGTATTGAGGAATCATTTGTTTTAGTAAATGCTAATAAGGTTGCTTGTAGTTAAAGGTATTAGCTTTTCATAGTAATTCTTGATGCTGGTTATTTTGTGTCTGAGTTATTTCAAATTGCGCTGGTTCAATGTTTGAGAAACAGAACAGTCCCTTGAAAGTAAGTATAACTATAGTTATTTATTTATTTATTTATGAAGTCATTTAGCATTTATATTTTTTAGTATGTTTTACAAGGCACAGCAAAAGCAGCTTCATCACATAGTAAACCTTTCATACAGAATTAAAATTTAATGGGGAAGGTAAATGTGGCATAATCATTAAAGTAGAAATTTTTTTTTTCTTCTTAGCTCTTAGCTCCTCAGCTTTAGATACCTGATGTTACCTATTCTAAGTAATCTAGCTTCTAAAATGCAGAGAAGTTGAGAAGCAGCAGAATTTACATAGTATGCTTTCTCCTTTTTGACCCATAAAACTGATGCATATCTTAGCCACATGATCACAGTTTCCACTCACGCACCAAGTCTATTTCTTAGACCAGTTCCACCTAGGGTGGTGTTAAAAAGGTTTCTAAAGTTGCGTTCAGGCTTAGCAGAAAAAATGCTGTGATCAATTAATGATGTCGGTCACAGGCCCAGGACATGAAAGAGATGGCACTTGTCTCATGTTTTCCCCTCCTGATTACATCTCGAAACCAAGTCCCAACACTGAATGTTAGAGCACTGGGACAGTTGGTGAGATGATTCAGATCAACAGATGGTTCTTCTTTCATCACTCAGATAGACTCTGCTGCCTTGCCTGCCCTGCTAGTGCTTGACTCCTCAAGAGCGTCTTACCTATGGAAATTGGACTTTGACTTACTATGTTGATCCAGGAGTGTACTAAGTACACAATAAAAACTGCTAGCAACATTTAGGCTGTTTGTTTGCCTAAAGTATATATGTAATGCCTGCAGGGTATAAATAACATTCTGCTAAATCATTGGTAGGGTGGTAGGAGACAGAGTCCTCAGGTTTTGAGATTTGTGGTCTGGCTGTAATTAGACAAAGGGGTGGAGGGCTCACAAATGGAGCACAGCGAGTACATACAAAGGCTGAAGAAATGAAACATCATTTGATTATACTTTAATAAAGAGTAGCAGGTGGAGTTTAGTGAGAAGAGTATAGAGAATGGTAGTTTGATAATGAGGACAAAGTGTAGAGTGATCCAGGGAGGAGCATGTGGAGGAAGTGTGTTCTTAGAAAAGGGAAGTGATGGGCATGGAGCAGTGGAAGCACGAGCGGTTGGGGTGGGGGCTTGTGGTGGAAAGAGTGAGAGCTACTCTCTGAAGGCTGTCATAACCCAGAGCTCTCACTCTACCAGCTCAGTGGCAAAAACAATGAAAAAAAAGGTGTCTACTATAGTAGAATATGAAAATGGAATATATTGGAAAAATGAAAGATTTCATGCAAAATTAGAAAATCTGGAAGTTTCACACAAAACAGATTTTCTTCCTTTCCTATGAAAACTGGATATCACAACTTTGAGCCTAAATTCCTAGTAGGCAAGAAGTGGCTGGAGGCAAGTAACAATTGCCTCCGTAGGCAGTTTGCCCCAGTGTTCACCATTTTTGAAGTCTCCTAACGCTGAGGTCAAGGGACGATTGCCATGTGTCATCATACTTTGCACAATTGAGACTATTTCTTTATACCTATGTCTCCAGCAAGGTTTGGAAAATGAAAAATAAATTTTGAAAATTCTTTCTTACATAAAGAAGGCAGTGAGATTGTGTATTGACTATGCAACCAAGTGCACAGGTGTCTATGTTTCTAATAACTACACTGCTTCACTCATTTATTTACACTGCGCCCCAGTGCAATAGGCATTTAAGTTTGCACTCCTCCTGGGGTTAGCAAAAAGTAGAAGGTACAGTTTAGCAAGAAGAGTAAAGAGAATGGTAGAGAATTTCCATCTAGCTGGAATAAAAAAAAAGTGTTTTTTATAATATTTTTCTATGCAAAAACTTGAGGGACAGTCTTAAATGGCAAACTGAAGAACTTTTGACCTGTCTAAAAGGGTGGGTGTTGAGGTCAGAGTATTTTTAATAGAAATGTTAAATATGAAGAGAGGAGTTTATGGGGGATTGCCAAAAATGGAATGACCAGAGTAATCTTTATTTTTGACAGGGTTACTGGAGTAGAAGATAAAGTCAAGTTTGGGAAGTTGCATATTTCAGCAATGTTTATGTGTCTCAAAATAGTTTGTGGTCAAGACTGAGAAATATAACATGGTCAATAGCAAACTCTTAATATGAGCTGGTAGAAGAATTTTTAAGTCATCTAAAGAATTTTAAAATTTTGCCACAAGGTTTAAGCTCTGTTATGGAAAAGAAAATTGAGGTTTTCCTGTCTATTTACTTATGGACATAGTGTGCTCCTTTTTTTTATTACTGTTTCATTAATCAAATGATTTGATCCATGTTTCAATTTGCAAACTATATTTGGATAATATTTTAGTATAGGATAATATTCTTTGATCTTTTGGATGAGCTTTATTTCCTGGAGTCACAGAGTAAATTATCTTTGCTTTCCTATAATGGGGCTCCTGCCTCATTCACATTTCATATTGATAAAGTTTTCCAACCATACCAACTATACAACAGCATCACAGTAGAGTCACTATCTGCCTCTATGGCTGGTAGCTGGATTAGTCTTATCATAATTATGTCTTTGCTATAGCTGCTCTGGCTTTCTATCTCTTTCTTGTTTATCTCAGTTAAAATACATAAAAATGTATTAACAGTTCGATACACTGGATTCTCTGGAGGGTTGAGCCCTATATTAAACTGTGGTTTCCTAAATACAAGGAGAGAGTAGAGGGACTTGGAACATTTCTGATGCTGAGTTTTTATTATATTGTGAGCTTTCCTTCAGCACTTTAAGGATCCATCTTTCTCAATATGTGTAGAAGTGGGGAAACTAAAAGGGAAATTGTTTTCTGCATTCTCTATAATGGTTTTTATTTAAGAATGATAAAGCAATACTTGCTAAGCCCAGACCAGTTCTGCAACAGACAGTGCTGAAAATCCCAGGAGAGATGCAATGATGTTTCTGTGTCGGGAGAAAATAAACTTCAAAATGTTACTTGGTATATAAAGTTATTGTAAGTATATTGGAGACAGTTTGCCTAGTATAAAAAGACTCAACTTGGAGTTGTCTTAACCCTTATATGTCTAGTTGCTTCTATTCTGAAACAATATAGAGACACTATTTGTTTATTGTTCCTCTATTACATTGCCCCAATTTTTCCCTCTTTGACCTCCACCCTGTTCCCACAGTCAATCCCCACACTGTTGTCCATGAGACATTATTAAGAGGACAGAGGCAGACTGCAGGGTTCAAGACCTCACACCACTTGTTATGCAAGTGAACTTTCTAGCATCTCCTTTCACTCCTACACAAAAATTGGAATAATAGTAGTACATACTTCATATACTTTGGATTAAATAAATTAGTTGCCATTTTTCAGATGCTTAGATAGAGTATGATATAATATAATGCCAGCTGTTATTACTATATTTATTTTTAAGGACTCAGCTGGTATAGGAAAAGAAAATTAAGACTTTCAAGTGAAAAAAACCTGGATTATCTGCCATAAACATATTGGAAAAGTCAACTCACTTGTTTGTCCACATTTTCTCCACTGAAAACTACTAGAATCTCCCTATCAGATATCCAGGCCTGGGAACAAAGTGAGTCAGTGAAAGCAGCAGTTTGAGCCATCTGGGAAAATGTTTCCAAGATCAAACTGCTCTATAGATTCAATCTTCTCAAAGCTATTTTCACTTGCATTTGCCCTATAGACAAACAGGGAAAGGGTAGTTTTGAAAATTGATGCTATATGTATTATACTATTGATCAATTAATTCCTAATTCTCCAATTGGAAGTAATTGACTTCCTATCTGGGTTCCTAATCCAGTTCTCATTGATTCACTTCATCAGTCACCCAGTCACAATGAAATTTTTGGAGTACTGACAAAATCTTTTTAGCCATCAGATCAATCTTGTGTGCTATCTTCCGTGATAAGATTTCTAACCCTAATTTGGGTTAGAGAGGGAGACCAACTCTTTGTTGTGAGCGTCCTGACCAGAACTGGGTATGCATGTCATTGACTGGTGCTAGATTCTGGCTTGTTGATTTTTGGATATTTTGTATATATGCTTACCTACTATTTGTTAGAAATTGTTATCAGGCATTCCTTGGCCCCCACTTTTTAGTGCTGCTCCTTTCCTCAATTTATTATCCTTTTTTATGCCAGCTCTGTGACCTAAGGAAAATTACACTGGTAGCCTCACCCTCAGTATCATCATCTGTTAGAGAGAGTTCCACCTATTTTGTGATATTGGTGGGAAGATATGTCAGGCATGTGAAGTGCTTATAAGTTAATGCATGTTAAATGCAAGTACAGTGCCTGGCACATGCGAAGTATTAAATAGCTGCTACTTACTGTTTGTTAGTAGTAGCATATTGGTTAATAATAGGGGTACTAATTAGATAATAATAATAATAGTTCTGCTTTCTAAAATAGCAGAATATTAAGAATATTCCTAACCTAAAGTTGGGAAAAATGCAAAAGCTTAAACACAGGCTCTTAAGCTATTGGCCATATACCTAGCTTCTATATCCTGGTACCTGTTTAATAATTTGTGTAGCTCAAAACTTCAAGAAATTATCTCTGGTGGTGGCTCAAAGATGTCACAGCACAACTGGGTATCTGTGCACAAAAAAGAAATAAAGTTGGGCTCATACCTCATATCATATACATTGGTATTGATTCAAAATGAATAAAAAAAATAATCAAAAAATTGATTCAAAATGAACCAAAAACCTAAGTGCAGTAGCTAAAAGTATAAAACTCTTAAGCAAAAACATAGACATAAATCTCTATGACCCTGGCTCAGGCAATGGTTTCTTCGATTTGATGCCAACAGTACAGTAACATAAGAAAACCTGATAAATTGGACGTAACAAAAATGTTAAACTTTCATTCTTCAAATGATATTATCAAGAGAATAAAAAGACAACTCACATAGTGAAACAAATTTTTGTAAATCATATATTTGATAAGGGACTTACCAGGGGTGCCCATAGTATACAGGGGTGGGCAAAAGTAGGTTTACAGTTGTAAGTATGCAAAATACAGTCTATTCTTGTATTCTTACTTATTAATTATTATATTATTTTCTATACAAACAACTGTAAATCTACTTTTCCCCACCCCTGTATTAAGAATTCTTATATTTTAATAAAAAATAGACAAACAGCCCAATTAAAAAGAGGTAAAAGATCTGAATAGACATTTATCCAAAGAAGATATCCAAATGGACAAAAAGCCCATGAAAAGAGTCTCAACAACAGTAGCTATCAAGGAAAAGCAAATCAAAACCACAATGACATACCACCTCCCATGGACTAGGGTGGCTGTCGTCAAAAGCACATACTAACAAGGGTTGTGGGGATGTGCAGAAGCTGGAACTCACATACACTATTGTGGGAAGTGAAATGGTGCAGCTGTTCTGGAAAACAGTTGCCATTTTGTTAAAAAAGTTTAATGAAAATATGACCCAGCAATTCAACCCTGAGGTATGAATCCATGGGAAAATGGAAATATGTACATGCAAAATCTTGTATACACATGTTTGCAGCAGCATTATTCATAAAAACTAACAATCACAGGCAACCCTAATGTCCATCTACTGATGAATGTGTAAATAAAATGTGGTATATCCATACAATGAGATATTAAAAGAAATGAAGTACTGATAACATGCTACACAATAGATGAACCTTGAAACATTATGTTCAATGAAAAAAGCCAGTCACAAAAGACTAACCATCGTCTCATTCCATTTACATGAAATGTCCAGCGAAGGCAAGTCCATAGAGACAGAAAAGAGCCTAGTGGTTTCCTGCGGCTGAGGGGAGTGACTGCTAACAGGTACGGGGGTTCTTTTTTTTTTTTTTTTTTTTTTTTTTTTTAATATATTTATTGATTATGCTATTACAGTTGTCCCATTTCCCCCCCCACTCCACTCCATCCTGCCCACCCCCCTCCCTCCCACATTCCCCCCCCTATAGTTCATGTCCATAGGTCATACTTATAAGTTCTTTGGCTTCTACATTTCCTACACTATTTTTACCCTCCCCCTGTCTATTTTCCACCTATCATCTATGCTACTTATTCTCTGTACCTTTCCCCCTCTCTCCCCTTCCCACTCCCTTAATGGCAACCCTCATGTTCTAGTTGTTTGCCTAGTTTGCTCTCGTTTTTGTTTTATGTGTGGCCGTTAATAACTGTGAGTTTGCTGTCATTTTTACTGTTCCTATTTTTTTATCTTCTTTTTCTTAGGTAACTCCCTTTAACATTTCATATAATAAGGGCTTGGTGATGATGAACTTATTTAACTTGACCTTATCTGAGAAGCACTTTATCTTCCCTTCCATTCTAAGTGATAGCTTTGCTGGATACAGTAATCTTGGATGTAGGTCCTTGCATTTAATCTTGGGTAATGTAATTATGATGTGCCTTGGCGTGTTCCCCCTTGGGTCCAGCTTCTTTGGGACTCTCTGGGCTTCCTGGACTTCCCAGAAGTCTATTTCCTTTGCCACATTAGGGAAGTTCTCCATTATTTGTTCAAATAAGTTTTCAATTTTTTGTTCTTCCTCTTCTCCTTCTGGCACCCCTATAATTTGGATGTTGGAACGTTTCAAGGCGTCCGGGAGGTTCCTAAGCCTCTCCTCATTTTTCCCAGTTCTTGTTTCTCCATTCTTTTCTGGTTGGATGTTTGTTTCTTCCTTCTGGTCCACACCGTTGATTTGAGTCCCAGTTTCCTTCTCATCACTATTGGTTCCCTGTACATTTTCCTTTGTTTCTCTTAGCATAGGCTTCATTTTTTCATCTGTTTTTCGAATAGATTCAACCAAGTCTGTGAGCATATTGATAACCAGTGCTTTGAACTGTGCATCCGATAGGTTGGCTATCTCTTCGTCGCTTAGTTGTATTTTTTCTGGAGCTTTGAAGTGTTCTGTCATTTGGGCCATTTTTTTTTTTTTTTTTTTTGGTCTTGGCGCGACTGTTACTTTAAGGGGCGGAGCCTTAGGTGTTCACCAGGGCGGGGTAATGCTGGTTGCAGCGCTGTGACGCTGTATGAGGGGGAGGGGTCGAGTGGGAGCAATGGCGCCCGCTTTACTCTCCTCCGGATTTCAATCTTTCACTCCGATACCCACAATCAAACTGGGCCACTCTGGTGCTGGTTCCCGAGTAAGTGGGCCTGTGCACACTCTAGGCCCCTGTGGGTCTCTCCAACGACCTCTCCTGTGAGGCTGGGAGTCTCTCCTGCTGCCGCCCCAACCCCCACGGGCGTTTTCAATCAGAGGTTTGAGGCTTTATTTCCCTGAGCTGGAGCCCTGGGTTGCGAGGTCTGCTTCACTCCCCGCCGTTCGTCCGGTTTATCTGTGGGCGAATGTGGTGCCGCGGGGTGCTACCCACTGCTCTGCCTGCCCCGCTCTCCGCCACTCTGAGTCTGGCCCTCTGGGTTTATCTGTGCAAATGTGGAGCCGCAGGGTCTGCTAGTGCTCAGACTGCCTGCGCCATTTGTCCCACACTCCGCCAGTCTCAGTCCCGCCACAGCCACGCGAGTCCTCTCCACCCCGGTGCCGGTGCCGTCTCCGCCCCTCCTACCAGTCTGGATGAATGGTTATTTTCTATTTTCTTGGTGTTGGTCCCCCTTGCTGTTTGATTCTCTGTCAATTCTGGTTGTGCGAGGAGGCGCAGTGTGTCTACCTACGCCGCCATCTTGGTTCTCCGGTACGGGGGGGTTCTTTAACTCATGATGAAATGTCTTAAAATTGATAGTGGTGGCAGTTGCACAACTTTGTGAATATACATAACACCATGGAATTACACACTTTAGATAGGTTAATTGTATGGTATGTGTATTATATCTGGGGAAAAGCTGTTATAAACACAAACGAAAAAGACATGCAACAGACCTTGTTTTTTGTGGGAGGATCTTGAAGTATATTAGAATAAATGCTTCCCTGGTCACTACTAAGTTCTGTGAGGACTAGTTTAATTTTCTGCCATAAACCCTGTGTCCAGAGTTTAGAAATAGAGGCACACAGTACAATATATTTGTTGAATGAATACTGTGCATGTGCTCCTCAGGACTACCCCCAGTTTCCCCAATTTTCTGGGAGAACTCACAGGACTCAGAAGTTGTTACCTTCATGATTATGATTTACTACAATGAAATGACTCAAAATAAAATCAGAATGGGGCAAAGGCACATCATGTGAAGTATGGAGAAAATCACATGCAAGCTTCCAAGAGGCCTCTTCCAGAGGAGTCACACAGGATATATTTAATGCTTCCAGCAAAAGGCTGAGACACCAAGCACAAGTATTACTTACCAAGGATGCTCATTAAAGACTCTGCATAAGGTTTTTGCTGGGGGCTGATCTGCTTAGCACACCCCAAATTCCAGACTCCTAGAAAGAAAGAAGGCATTTCACATAAACCGTACTATTTATATAAACAATTAAGGCACTCCTATCATTTAGGGAAAGTTTTACCTCAATGTAAGGAACTGTTTACCAGCCCAAGTCCCCAGTTACCTCCCAAAGGCCAACCTTGCAAGCAGGCCTTTCTATGTTTAGACTTTTCCAGGTCTGCTGTGCTAACTCTTTACTGCACAGTGAATTGAAGGGTGCCAGGTTCTAAATCTATGCATGATCTGTTACAGGCCTGTAAGTGTAAAAACTGTTAGGAAGAGGAATCAGTGTGTCCAGGAAGAGTTGCCTTGCACACAGCTGGCAGCTGAATGCATGCTCATCTCTAACGATGAGGAAGAGTCTAGAAGTTGGTCTATGTTCTTAATTCATTTTCCTTTTGGATGCCCAGAAACAGATGAATTAAAGCCTTAGAGTAATGATTCTCAACCAGGGAAATTTTTGTCACTGAGGGGACATTTAGCTACATCTACAGACATTTTCAGTTGTCACAACTGAGGAGGGGGTGATTCTAGCAACTACAGTGTATAGTCTAGGAATGCTGCTAAACATCCTATAATGCACAGGACAGCCCTTCACAACAAAGAATTACCTGCGCCAAAATGTCAACAGTGCTGAAGTTGGGAAACTGTGCCTTAGAGAATATTCATAGGGGCCCACAGAGCCTAAGAGTATTATCTCTAAATCTGTAGTGTATAGTGAGACAGTAAGGCAATCAACAATAACTCCCACCTTTTATGTCCATGCCAATCCACACTCCCCTTTTTATTTGAGGTCTATGACATAAACATTATAAATTCTTCCTCTATTCTCCTCTTTTGGTAAAGGACATTATGTGCAGAAAGAAGTCATCCCTTTCTCTGAGTGTAATGGCCTTGATTTTAGGGTTTCAGGTATTTTGCCTCAAATGAGTTGCCCGGAGACTGACTCTGGAATGTGTGAAGATAAAAGCACCAGCCCTTATGTTTTCATTGTTGAATTCCTAATAGCCAAGAGTGATTCCTGCCCCTATCATCTTTAAGCCCTGTCTATTTACCACTGCTGTTAATAGTCTCATTTTCTTCCTCCTCTTTTCATAACATCTTTCAAAGTGGAAGCTAATGTGAATTTTGGTGGTCTCTAATTCCTAACTGGTATGTCTAATGCCATCAGATTGAATGAATTTGAACTATTAAACATGAAGTATGTATCACCATGGAGCTTGTTCCAGATGTATTATTGTTAGTTTAATTGTTATGGCTAATGACTGATTGTGGTTTTTCTGGGTGCTTGAAATAAAAATAATAATAATAATAATAACAATAATACTCTTTTTTATAGTGCCTTTCATCTGAGGATCTTGAAAAGACTGCGTCCTGGAACCACTATTGTAAAATTGTCATTATCTGTGTATTTTCATTTGGCTGAAGTTTGAGCAGGAATATGCCTGCATATGATTTAAAAAGCCAGAAAAAATTAATAGAATCATGCTTCTTTTTTTCCTACAGTTTAGCAGCATGAAGAAACAGGAGGAGGGTAAGAAGGGGAATTTAGCCCACTGTGATATTATTTCCAGAGAGGAATCCTGTGCCTTTTAAAACTATTCTGTGGCCTTTTTGTTAGCTTAGTATCAGTTCTGACTTGGTTTTAATTTTAAATGGTGCTCAGATCATTTGAGGCCTATATTTTGCTTTGTCTGGCAAAGTAAAGCATTTGAATGTATGTGTGTGTTTTAAGGTCTTAAAAGAGATAAAGGGTCTTTGGATAATTCTTATCGCTTAGATCACATTTTGAAAAGTTCAAAATGAATGAGAAACATAGAGTAATATATCTGTACTTAAATATATACCTACCTACACAGAAGGTTGGTCATTGGGAATAGAAGGCCTGTTAAAGTGCAGTTTGGTTTCTTGATGCTCCAAATACTTGAATCCTAAAGGAGACAGAAGATACGTTAAAGTGGCTCTCAGCTCACCTATGTCCCATTGCCTGGCTGTTCACACAGGAGGTTTAACCTTTTTTTAGCAGTTGAAATTAATTGCTCCCATATAGCAATTGCTTCTATGAAACAATTATGACAGGTTTATAATGAAATCCTGGTGAGTTTTGTTAAATCAACACTTAACCCTAAATACTGAATCATCTTCACATGGTACTGCACCTCCTCCCAACAGTGGTCAGGCTACATGGGTTTCCCCAGAAAGGTTTCAGGTTGGCTCTGGTGATACATGGAGAGTTTCTCTCATCTGGCTGCTGTCAAAACACCTGGGGGAAATGAATTGCTGGACTTTTGCTACATGGATTCCTCTTGTTTTCTCTTTCTATGGGAGAAGTGAGGCCATGGACTCATGCCATGAATAATGAGGATTCTTCTTGTCACATGTTCTCTGGAAGCTGGGAGGCTTGGAGACAAAGGGTAAAGCAGTCTTTCCGCACCTGTGCTGCACATTAGAATCCCCCATGGAATTAAAAAAACTCCCAGGTGCCTGGATCCTACCCTCAGAGATTCTGACTTAATTGGTCTGGGCAAAGCCTTGCCATTGAGAGGTTTGAAAGTTTCCCAGGTGATTTTAATTGTTAGCTACATTGAGCACTGCTTGGTGCCTAGTTTTTAGTGTGGCTGATATTCCAAATATATAGCAACTAGTACTGTACTGTGCTCTTGTTCTCTACTAGGCACTTGAAAAGTGCATTACAGATATCAATCCATTTGGTCACCACAATAACTATACAGCTGAACATTCATTGATTTATACATTCATTTATTCAACAAATACTTATGGGGTTCAGCAATGGGCCAGACAATGTGTGGGTTGTCGGGGAGGAGAATTAGAGTATACTTTCAGGGTTGATGACGTTTTAGTTGACATTTAAAGTCTGAGGAGGAGTTAATCAGGCCAGGAGTGGAGGGAAGGATGGCTTTTGCAAAAACTAGGAAGGAGGGTGGTGAGTTCAAGGAACTGAAAGAAAAAATAGTGCTTCTGGAGTAGAGGGAGCCAGAGGGAGCGTGGTGCAAGATAAGGTGTAGAGGTGGACAAGGACACCTGGCAGAGGTTGTCCATCTGGTACAGGGTTTTGGCCTTTATTTTGAAACCAAATGGAAGCTCTGATCTCATTTGCATTTCCTAGAAGATCTCTCTGGCTACAGTAGGGAAACAGATTAGGAGGGATGCATAAGCCGATGCATTGTAATGAGTTGGGTGGCCATTGCAGTCAATGGACAAAGATGAGAAGGACTTGGAGCAAAGTAGTGAAGGGAAAAAGAGAGGTGGGCTTACCTGAATGATATTTAGATGGTGAAATCCTGAGGATTTGAAGGTGAATTCAAAGAGGCAGGAGAGAAAAATGACTGCCATGTTCAATTTTACTGTTTTTACTATTATTACCCAGAATTTTCAGATGAGCTGATGAGAATTAGAGTAGTGCCTCTCAAACTTCAGTGTGTGTATAGGTCACCTGAGGATCTTGTTAAAATGCAGGTTCTGATGCAGTAGGTTTGCAATGCGGCCTGTGATTCTGCCTAATAAGCTTTGAATGATGCTGGTGCTGCTGGTCCATGGACCACAGTTCTGAGAATCAAGAGCTTAGAGAAGTGAAATAACTTACTCAAGATGTGGTGAAGTGTAGCCTGCACTTTTAACCATGTCTGTCTGCCTCCAAAACCCATGATCTTTCTTAATCATAAAATCTATGGCTCTAAAAAGATAGGCTGAGATTTGGATTTTATCTGTAGGTATTGGCAACCATTGAAAATGTGTAAGCAAAAAAGGGTCCAATCAGAAAACTTATATTACAGTTTTTGATTGTGTTCCCTATGAGTATTTTATTTGTTCTTTTTAGGAAAGATCTCTTAGGTCAAACTGAAGTGCAGTTAAAAAGACAAAACAACTGGGGCTCCAAATTTTGTTAAGTAATAGGGATGGTTTATTAGATCATCATTCTACTCTGTAATGAGGGCAATAATTGGCTCTTATTTAGCGTTTCCTGCCAGTCCTCCCAAGGCACTTTACTAATAAGCACCTTCTTTCAGAATTGAAAGAGTCATTGGAGAGAGGCTAAGGGACTTGATGCGGTGGGGCTGACTGCTGGGCATGGCTTCAATCATTCTGTGGCATCTAGGCCCCTCTTCCACCATTCGAAATACTCTCCTCAACTGCTTGATCTGTCGCTATCAGGATTTCCTGAGCGTGTCCAGGAAATGCTAGCCTCATAAGACAGTAAATGAAAAAAATGTCAACATTTGGAAAATTCTGCATGCTTTGTCTCTTCCTAGAAAGATATAATCAGCATTAGCACAGACGGGCTCTGAGAAGTTTCACAGTACAAGAATTTATTTAACTCTGTACGACTCAGTGGTTTTCCAAACTAATTTGACCTTAGAATTAACCCCAACTTTTTTCTCCCTCTCAACTCTTGACATTCCATTAAACAGTTTTCTGTGTGTACTCAAAGATAACTACATCCTTTGAATGCATAAATATCAGTTGCCTGGGCCTGTGTTCCTTTTTGAGTGACTGGCAGTTTTGGCATTTTGGCATCTAGAACAACAGAATGGTGTAGTTTTTACTTTGATTTTACTTAAGCCAAATGCCCTTACAACTTTTAAAACTAAAAATGTTCACTTCAGTGGTTATTTGGAAAAAAATACCACAGACTTACTTGCATGTTTCCCTGTTTGTTTGGATTTTTTTGAGGGGTAAGTTTTGCTTTTGATTCTTTTGTTTGTTTGTTTGTTTCCACATGTTTGATTCTATTTTGGCAGTCGTAAAATCTTCTTTCCCACTCTGTTTCACTTTTTAAAAATCCCAGAAATATAATCATTTTCAGACATGACATTTACATTGAGTCTTTAAATTGTTTTTAAGTACATAACATGAAATTTGAATGGCTTTTTAAACTCTGAGTTAATTTGGTGATATCAAAGTGAACTGTTTGTTTTTTTTTCATCTAAAAGATCTAAGGATCCTTTAAAAAAAAATCAGACTGACATATAGTTTACATTTACATGAAAGCAGAAAATTCTGGCTGAATAAATTTCAAGATGTTGGTGGGATAATATGCAAGGTTGAGCTCCAATACCATACTAAGAATGAAAAAAAATGTAATAATAGAGGAGGATATAAAGTTGGATTAAAAGAAAAGTTATTGGATATTTTAAAAGATGAATGTATAGCTACCAAATAGACTATCTAAATGATATCATAATTTCCTAAGCAGAAAATTTGTCTGTTGTCTTCAGTTTTCAGAGACCTAGTTTCTTGTAGAAAGTTACTGTATCCTTAGTCTAGAAAAATGGTTTCCATTTTGGTAGGCAGCAGAATCGGTTACTAAGCCCCTTGAAAATACAGATGCCCAGGCTTCTATCCAAAAGATTCTGATTAGGTAGGTCTAGCATGGCACTTAGACACCTGAATTTTCACCTGCAAGGCAGATAATTCTGAGGTACAGTAAAGTTTGAGAACAACTGCCCTAGAATATTTTCTTGAGTTCTGGTGTGCCCGAGATTCACACAATTTGTTAAAATGCAAATTACAAGCCACAACCTACAACAACTGTATACCTTTGTGAACCTTGTGCAGAGCGCAACCTGCATTGCTGCTCGGGGGCCTGCCTCACTCTCTCTGGTAGCCTAGGGCAGCTTCAAGAGACAGGTACTCCCCAGGATGCACATGATTCAAGAATCATAGTCTGAGAATCATTGCTGTAGAAGCATGATTCAAAATCGATAGGTTCTATGGATGGTCTGTTAGTGGGGCCATAGGCTACCTATTCAGATAAGATCCAGGCAAATTAATTTAGGTTGGCCATGCCTTTCTTTCTAGAGAGATTCCATGTGACCATGCAATGCAGGCTTGGCCACTTCCAAGCTGCAGACACACAAGTTTACAAATATTTTCTTGCACATCTCTGTGGTAGATAAGTCACAGCTTTCCTCATGCTGCTATGCGGCCTGGAGCCAAGAAAAGCACAGGGTCTTTGCCTGTAAGACGGTCAAATAGGTTCCTTTCAGCCTTGTCTGTGGAAGAGGCATCACTGCTGCACACATGATTGGGATTCTGAGAGGGGACCAAGTGGATTTCAAAACTAGGGACAAAAGAGTGGACATTGCAGGAAAATGTGGATTGCCACCTGACACTCATGAATTCACACACCCAGGGGATGAGCTGGAACGTGATGATAAGGACTTTCCTCTTTGTCCCCAACTAGTTGTTTTTGTCAGACCCAGATTTTGAGCCTACAACAACAATTCTCAAAGTGTGGTTTAAGGGCCCTTGAGGATCTCAGAGACCGTTCCAGAGTGTCCACAAGGTCAAATCCTATCATTATAATACTAAGTTGTTGTTTGTCTTCTTTACTGTATAGACATTTGCATTGATAGTGAGTAAAACCGTAATATAATCAAGCACTGTGGAATGAATCAGGGCAGCGGCACCAAACTGTACTATTGGTCTTACCACCATGACTTGTGGTTAAAAAGGAAAGCCAATTTCATTAAAAATATGCTTGATGAAACAGTTAGTTATTAATTTAATTGAGTTTGCACTCTCGAGTACATGTCTTTTGTGTGTGTGCATGTGTCTGTCTGTGAGAAACAGGAAGCAGGCGCTAAGAACAGCTGCATACTGAAGTATCATGGTTGTATGAGGAAATCACACGTACGACTACTTCACTGTGAGCAGAAGGAACGGGCTGCTTTTACACAGAATGCCATTTTTACTTGAAAGAACAATTGAGAGATGAAATACGGTTATTCAGATTTCCATATCTGACAAACATTTTCACAAACATGTCTAAACTTTCAGTAACTTTCAGTAAACCATTGGACAGTATTTATTGCCAATGATAAAATTCAAACTTTCAAGTAAAAATTAGAATTTTGGAAAACTTGTATGTGCCATCATGAGCTTGACAGCTTCCCAGTGCGTGAAGACTTCTGGTGGGATCAATGATGATATTAGCAAATGGGATTCTTGTTTATACTATTTAATGAAATGTGTCAACATTCGGAAGATCTACGTAATTCAGTGAGCCAATATTTTTGCCAGAACAATGCATGCTTTTACAAAATTTTGCATGGGGAAAAGGCCCATTCAAAGTGCAACACAGACCGTGAATTTTTATGTAATAGAGCACTAAAAGTTTATTGATACTGTTTCAGATTCCAAACTTCAGCTGACTATTAAAGAACCTACTGTTTATCAAGTTTGGGTGCAGTATCCAAGCAAAATATTCATACTCATTTGTAAAAGCTATTAAAATTCCCCTCCTGGATTTTCTTGACATACTTCAACCAAAACAATACATCTCATGACTCAGCGTAGAAGCAGATATGAGCATCTACTGGTCTTCTATTAAGCCAAACATTAAACAGGTTTTTCAAAACTGTGAGACAATGCTATTCTACATACTGTTTTTCTTTTGTTTGTTTATTTTTTAAGAAAATATTTATGTTAACATGTAACAGGTTTGTTATTGGTATTTTTAAATGAATTAATCGTGTTTTAGAAATTTTAATTTCTAATATGGTAAATATTCATAGCTATTACCTACATAAGCAAAAATATTTGGGGGCCTTTAACATTTTTCAAGAGTGTGAATGGGTCTTGAGACCAAAATGATTGACAACTGCTACCCCAAAGGAGCATTTACTATAGATGTTCCATGGAATGCTCATCCTTGAGATACTTGACAGAAACCCAACAGCCAAAAACAAAAGGCAACATAAAGTAAGAGCATTTGGTAGTTAAATAAATTTAAGAAATACTGCTGGTTATAACCCCTATGGAGATCCACTGTTTAAAGGTTCAGCTTGAACTTTGTTTAATTCCTTCATAAACTTGTTTGATCATGAAAATATTTTTCCCTGGAATGAGCTTCAGGAAATATTGTTCTCTTACCAACAGTGTTATCATTTTAAATATTTCCCAATATGATAGGTTAAAAAGTGACATGTCATTATTCACTGGCTTCTAAAATCTGGAGTTTTAATTTAAGGGTCAGTCCTGTTTTCCTTTAGAACAGCCTCCAGGCAGTAACTTCTCTACTCCTGCCACCAGGGAGGTAAGTTTTGACAACCACAAAATGTTTAACTACATTCTGACTTTTCAGTTTTATAAATTCCGGTTGTTTATTGGACTTCAAAAGGCAGGCAAACTAAGGCAAACCAATGATGATAAGAATGTGTTCTCCGTCTTACACATTAATGGACTTGGGAAGAGGATCTTTGCTCTAGGACAGAGTCAGTTAACTCAGCTGTTAATTAATTAAAAGTCTGTTCCTTTGCTTGAAATGAAGGTCCTTTTGGTAGGACCTGATTTGTCCTGTTTAAACTAATGGTTACCCAGTCATATATGCTGATTGGTTTTCTCCAAGGAAGTACTGTTTCTCAAGGCTGTGAAAATAAACAAGGTCAGTTTTATCATCACATATAGTTCTCCTTCTAAATGATGAGCCACTGGAATTCTAGTTTAGGAATTGGTTTGTTGATTTCAGTTCCTTAGTTGCTGAGAAAAGCTGTATTTTCACTTCTAGGAATCTTTCCTAAGGAATAAACAGAATATAGTTTAAGAGTGTACTTATAGAGATGTTCTCTATAGCATTACTTATAATAATTCAAATTGAGTACAACTGAAATGTTGACACATGGCGAAACAATGAAGTCACATTAAAAACTCTGGTTTTAAGACTGTTAAAGACATGAACAATGCTCCCGAAATAATATCAGCGAGCAAAGTGGGATACAAATGTCATGATATTTGTTGTCAGATTGTTTTCCAGAAAGGTGGCTCCAGTTTACATTCCCAAGAGTATATTTGGGCATGCTTCATTTCCTGTGCTCTTGCCAACTATGAGTGTTATTTTAAATAATATTTTCCAATTTGATCAGGCAAAAATGGTATGTCATTCCTGTATTAAGAAGACATTCAACAGGGAAGACAAAGATCAGTAATTGGCATTTCCAGATGAGACTTGGCTCTAATTGCTACCTTGTGGCAGAACTTAGTACAGCACTGACCATAGATGGACTAACTCTGATTACTGACACTGGATATCTCCCAGGGCCCAGGAGAAAGTTCTAGAGCTCAGAGAGATAATTTGAGTCAAATTAAAAATAATCAAGAAAATTCCACTGTAGTCAAATTTAGCCATTTGTAATTTGTCCTTAGATAGGTTATATAAATGCTATGTTAAGGTTATCTCCAGCCATGTGTAAAATCTTCACATGGACATTGAAGCATACTGACAGGCAGAGAGAGAATATATGCCCATCAGTCTCCTGTGGATCAGAGGCTTTGTCATTATTATAAAGTTAGACTAGATCATAGAATTTTCCATCAAATGATTAAAATTGTCATCATAGTTTCTATTTTTTATATCATTATTAAATGTATGCAAGCATTTGCAGAATGCCTGTGGGCTTTCTGCAATCACTAAAAGGACTTGTTGCCTGTTTCCATTCCCTGCCACTAGCCACAGATGTGCCAGTCATGCCTACAGGAATTTTTTGTCATAGTAACACTGTGACTGGGTAGAATATTGAAGAAAATGTCAAAAATGTAGCCATGTGCAAAGACTCAGAAGGCAGTGTTTTTATTCAAAGAGTTTGCTTTTGGCTTGGGCTCCTGTCTGTGTGGAGCAGGCTGGATGTCTAATTTCAGCAGTGCAATTAGTTCTCAGACAAGATGAGAAAAGATGTAACTGCCTCAGTGGTATAGCTTGAATGTTGTTTCACTAATTCATGTACTTATTTTCTTTGCAATTTCATCTGGAGGCATCTTTTGAGGACTTTTTGTTGTTGTTGATTATTTTTTATTTTTTGAATGATGAAACTGGACCAAATCATAATTCAGCAAAATGTAAGTGAATCAGAGCAAATGGGGTGCAAGAATATATTGTGCACTTCCAAAATGGAAATAGAGATATTCGTTCTTCCTTCTTTGAGGAGAATAGTAAAATTACCCATGGTGCATCAGACGCCGTGTTTTACATTCTCTATTTCCATAGGTTTAAAAGGTGATGAAAAGCAGTTTTAAAGTGTTGAGGTTATTATTGTATTTGACAATAAATTGTTTATTCTAACACTGAGATTTGTCTTCTAACACTGATACAATCTTTCACCAGCACTATGAATTTGTTTTTTTAAATAATTTCACATTTAGTGTTTTTACTTTTGCACTTTTCTTTAGTGTGGTCTCTTATTAGACTTGTGATTATATCCCAAATGCAGATTTAAAAAAAATAATTAAATATTTTTCCATGACTGAGTCATGGAAAATGGCTACTATCCATTAAATAAAAGCCATTAGGACACCAGCTAGTGCATGCTTGAGATATAATTTTGAGAATGCTGTAAGAGAAAATAGATTCTACTTCCAACATATTCTCACTTAAAATAATATTTTCACACCTTGTTGTATAATAGAGAGGTCACAATATTAAGATAATCAGCTAGACCTTGCTGGGGTTGGAGAGTAGAGGATAGGTGGAGGTGGGATGTGTAGCGAATACATGGGTAGCTCCTAATTGAACTATAGAATGTTTAGCCTCCTTCAATAGTTATATAGTGAATTTTAAGTTTTCATGTATATGTATGTAGACCGTTTACAACTATGTTAATATGTTCTTTAAAGGCTTGTAGGTATTTACTGGAAACTAACAATTTTAAAATTTTATTTCTCTCTAAGGTATCAAGTAGTGGCAATAGAGACCACTACGACAAGCCAAGTGGTCTTGAGAGACCGACATTGGATTTCAAACTTTAATTTGATGGAATTTCTTTTAAAACACCACACACATTAAATTGGAATTAGTGTCCATTACTCCCACCATGTTTCTCTTTCTTGTAGTGTTTTTGTGACTCCTTTTTGTGACTCTCATGGTGACATGCCTTCACTTTATTTGCCTTGTAAGCCTGGCTTGCAAGGAGGCAAAGGTCTGCGCTTCCCTCTGGTCCCATTTTCTCTCTCCCTTTTTTTTTTTCTACTTACATCTTTTTTAAAAAAATTTTTATTGTTATTCAATTATATACTTTTTAATTTTTATTGTTATTCAATTACAGTTGTATGCCTTTTCTCCCCATCCCTCCACCCCACCCAAGCTGAAACCACCTCCCTCCCCCACCTCAACCCACCCCATTGATTTGCTCCATGTGTCCTTTATAGTAGTTCCTGTAATCCCCTTTTCCCACTGTCCCCACCCCACTCCTCCCTGGCTATTGTTAGATTGTTCTTAACTTCAATGTCTCTGGTTATATTTTGTTTCCTTTTTTCTTCTATTGATTATGTTCCAGTTAAAGGTGAGATCATATGGTATTTGTCCCTCACTGCCTGGCTTATTTCACTTAGCATAATGCTCTCCAGTTCCATCCATGCTGTTGCAAAGGGTATAAACTCCTTCTTTCTCTCTGCTGCATAGAATTCCATTGTGTAAATATACCATAGTTTTTGGATCCACTCGTTTGCTGATGGGCACTTAGGTTGCTTCCAGTACTTGGCTATTGTAAATTGTGCTGCTATGAACATTGGGGTGCACAGGTTCTTTTGGATTGGTGTTTCAGGGTTCTTAGGGTATAATCCCAGCAGCGGAATTGCTGGGTCAAAGGGCAGTTCCATTTTTAGTTTTCTGAGGAAATTCCATACTGTTTTCCACAGTGGCCTCACCAGTCTGCACTGCCACTAACAGTGCACTAGGGTTCCCTTTTCTCAGCATCCTCTCCAACATTGGTTTGTTGATTTGTTTATGTTGGCCACTCTGACTGGTGTGAGATGGTACCTCATTGTGGTTTTAATTTGCATCTCTCTGATGGCTAGTGATGCTGAACATCTTTTCATATGTCTCTGAGCCCACTGCATGTATTCCTTGGAGAAGTGTCTGTTCAAATCCTTTGCCCATTTTTTCATTGGGTTGTTTGTCTTCCTGGAGTGGAGTCGTGTGAGTTCTTTATATATTTTGGAAATCAGGCCCTTGTCTGAGGTATCATTGGCAAATATGTTTTCCCATACTGTTGGTTCTCTTTGTAATTTGGTGCTGTTTTCTTTAGCCTTGCAGAAGCTTTTTATTTTGATGAAGTCCCATTTGTTTATTCTTTCCTTTATGTCCCTTGCTTTAGGGGACATGTCTGTGAGGATGTTGCTGCGTGGAATGTCTGAGATTTTCCTGCCAATGTTTTCCTCGAGGACTTTTATGGTGTTACAACTTATATTTAAGTCTTTTATCCACCTTGAGTTTATTTTTGTGTATGGCGTAAGTTGGTGATGGAGTTTCATTTCTTTGCACGTAGCTGTCCAGATCTCCCAACACCATCTGTTGAAGAGACTGTTTTTGCTCCATTTTATGCTCCTGCCTCCTTTGTCAAATATTAATTGACCATAAAGACTTGAGTTTATTTCTGGGCTCTCTGTTCTCTTCCATTGGTCTATGTGCCTGTTTTTATGCCAGTACCAGGCTGTTTTGATTACTGTGGCCTTGTAATACAGTTTGAAATCAGGTCTTGTGATCCCTCCTGCTTTGTTCTTCTTTCTCAGAATTGCTGCAGCTATTCGGGGTCGTTTATGGTTCCATATAAATTTCTGAAATGTTTCTTCTATATCTGTGAAATATGTCATGGGTAGTCTAATAGGGATTGCATTGAATCTATAAATTGCATTGGGTAGTATGGCCATTTTGATGATGTTAATTCTTCCAATCCATGAGCATGGTACATGCTTCCATTTGTTTGTCTTCCTTAATTTCTTTCTTCAGTGTTGTGTAGTTTTCTGAGTACAGGTCTTTTACCTCCTTGGCTAGGTTGATTCCTAGGTACTTTATTTTTCTTGTTGCTATATCAAATGGGATTTTTTTCCTGATTTCTGTTTCTGCAGTTTCGTTGTTGGTGTACAGGATTGCCTTTCATTTCTGAGTATTGACTTTGTATCCAGCTGTTTTGCCAAATTCATTTATTAGGTCCAGTAGTTTTTTGGTGGAGTCTACAGGATTTTCAATGTACACTATCATGTCATCTGCAAAGAGTGACAGTTTCATTTCCTCCTTTCCAATTTGGATGCCTTTTATTTCTTTTCCTTGTCTGATTGCTGTGGCTAGGACTTCCAATACTATGTTGAATAAGAGTGGTGAGAGAGGGCATCCTTGTCTTCTTCCTGATCTTAGTGGGAAAGCTCTAAGTTGTTGTCCATTGAGTATGATGTTGGCTGTAGGTCTCTCATATATGGCCTTTATTATGTTGAGGAATGCTCCCTCTATTCCCACTTTGCTGAGTGTTTTTATGAGAAATGGGTGCTGTACCTTATCAAATGGTTTTTCCCCATCTATTGATATGATCATGTGATTTTTGTCTTTGCTGTTGTTGATGTGATGTATTATGTTTATTGATTTTCGAATATTGTACCATCCTTGCATCTCTGGCATGAATCCCACTTGGTCATGGTGTATGATCTTTGTAATGTATTGCGGGATGCGGGTTGCCAATATTTTGTTAAGAATTGTAGCGTCTATGTTCATCAGCGATATTGGCCTGAAGTTTTCTTTCTTCGTTGTTTCTTCATCTGGTTTTGGGATTAGGATGATGCTGTCTTCATAAAAAGAGTTTGGGAGTCTTCCACCAGTTAGGATTTTTTCGAATAGTCTGTGAAGGATAGGGGTTAGCTCTTCCTTAAATGATTTGTGGAATTCTCCTGTTAAACCATCTGGTCCAGGGCTTTTGTGTGTGGGAGTTTTTTGATGACTGCTTCAATTTCCTCTGCTGTTATTGGTCTGTTCAGGTTTTCTGTTTCTTCTTCATTCAGTTTTGGAAGATTGTATTTTTCTAGAAATGTGTCCATTTCACCTAGGTTTTCAAATTTCTTGGCATACAGTTCTTCGTAGTAATTTCTTACAATGCTTTGTATTTCTGTGGTATCAGTTGTAATCTCTCCTCTTTCATTTCTAATTGTGTTTATTGGGATACTCTCTGTTTTTCTTGATGAGCCTACTTAAAAGCTTGTCGATTTTGTTTATCTTTTCAAAGAACCAGCTCCTGGATTCATAGGTCCTTAGAATTGTGCTTTTAGTATCTATGTCATTTAACTCTGCTTTGATCTTGGTTATTTCCTTCCTTCTGCTTGCTCTGGGCTGTCTTTGTTGTTGTTCCTCCAGTTCTTGTAGGCGTAGGGTTAGCTGTTTGTTTGAAATGTTTCTATCTTTTTAAGGCAGGCCTGTATTGCTATGAACTTCCCTCTCAGGACTGCCTTTGCTGTTTCTCATAAGTTTTGGGTTGTTGTGAGTTCATTTTCATTTGTTTCCAGAAAGTTCTTGATTTCTTCCCTAATCTCGTTCTTGACCCATTCATTGTTTAATAGCATGCTATTCAGTCTCCATGATTTTGAGTATTTTGGGTTTTTTCCTTTGGGGTTGGTTTCTAGTTTCAGTGCCTTGTGGTCAGAGAAAATGCTTGGTATGATTTCAATTTTCTTGAATTTGTTGAGGCTTGCTTTGTGTCCCATCATGTGGCCTATCTTTGAAAATGTTCCATGTACACTTGAAAAGAATGTGTATTTTGCTTCTTTGGGATGAAAAGTTCTATATATATCAGTTAAGTCCATTTCCTCTAGGGTATTGGTAAGTGACACAATATCCTTCTTGATATTTTGTTTGGAAGACCTGTCCATTTTTGATAGTGGGGTGTTAAAATCCCCTACTATAATCGTGTTGCTGTCAATATCTTTCTTGAAGTCCTTCAAGATTTTCTTAATGTATTTGGGTGCTCCTATGTTGGGTGCATATATATTTACAATGTTTATGTCTTCTTGCTGGATTCTTCATTTGAGTATTATGAAGTGACCTTCTGGGTCTCTCTTTACGGCCCTTCTTTGGAAGTCTATTTTGTCTGATATGAGTATTACTACCCCTGCTTTTTTTTCCCTGTCCATTTGCTTGGAAAATTTGTTTCCAGCCCTTTACTTTTAGTCTGTGTAGGTCTTTTGTGCTGAGGTGGGTCTCTTGTAGGCAGCATATGTGTGGGTCATGTTTTATTATCCATTCAGCTGTTCTATGTCTTTTGATTGGAGCATTTAATCCATTTACATTTAAGGTTATTATCGATAGGTAGTTATTCATTGCCATTTTTTCCTACCTGGGTTCCTCTCTCTTTCTCTTTTCCTTCCTTTCCTTAAAGCAGTCCCTTTAGCATCTCTTGGAGAGCTGGTTTGGTGGAGGTGAATTCTTTTAGACTTCTTTTGTCTGGGAAGTTCTTTATTTGGCCTTCTATCTTGATTGAGAGCCTTGCTGGGTAAAGTAGTCTTGGTTGCAGGCCTCTGGTTCTCATTACTTGGAATATTTGTTGCCATTCTCTTCTGGCTTGGAACGTTTCCATTGAGAAGTCAGTTGCTAACCTTCTTGGGCCTCCCTTATATGTCACTTCCTGTTTCTCCCTTTCTGCTTTTAAGATCCTCTCTTTGTCTTGGAATTTTGCCATTTTAATTATGATGTGTCTTGCAGTGGGCCTCTTTGGGTTCCTCTTGCTTGGGACTCTCTGTGTTTCCTGGATTTGGGTGACTTTTTCTCTCCTCAGATTAGGGAAATTTTCCATCATAACTTTTTCAAACAGGTTTTCTATCCCTTGCTCTTCTTCTTCTCCTTCTGATATTCCTATTATACGGATATTGTCACGTTTCATGTTGTCCTGCATTTCCCTTATTACCTCTTCATTCTTTCTGAGCCTCTTTTCCTTTTCTTGCTCTTTCTGGGTGTTTTTTTCTACTTTGTCCTCTAGCTTGCTGAACTGATCCTCTGCTTCATCGAGTCTGCTTTTCATTCCTTCTACTGTGTTGTTCAGTTCAGAAATTGTATTCTTCATTTCCTCTTAGGCCTTGTTGATAGTTTCTATTTCCTTTTTCATGTTGATATAGTTTGCAGTGAGTTCATTGTAGTTTCCCTGTAGTTTCTGGTAGTTCTCTTTGAGCTCCGAGAGCTCAGTGAGCTTCCTGATGACCATTGCTTTGAACTCAGTATCTGATAGTTGACTTGCCTCTTTTTCAGTTAGTATTATTTCTGAGGCTTCCTTCTTTGCTTTCATTTGAGGATTGTTTCTTTGTCTTCCCATTGTTTGTGAGACTCTTCTTTTTAGCCTCTGCTTATTAAATTGGTCTGTTCTGACTCCCTGGGTTTATGTTAATAACTTCTATGGTAGAATGCCAATGGGATTCGGTGGTGCTGTCTCCTTAATCTCCTGTGCTCACTGGTCTTGAGCTGACGTTTATGGGTGTAACACTGTCTAACTCTGGTGTTTTCAGCACTCTAGGTTTTCTTGTCTCACCTGTGGGAAAAAGAGGAAGGGGGGCAAAAAAAAAAAAAAAAAGAAGGGAATGAGCGAAAAAGGGAATAGAAAAGGAAAGGAAGGAAGGAAGAAGGAATGAAGAAAGATCGGAGGCAAGATAAGAAGGAATTTTATCAAAAATAAAACAACAGTATAAATAAAAGAGGGCAGGAAGAAGGAATAAAAAAGGTAAAGGATGGAAGGAAGAAGGAATAAAAAAGAGAAAGAAGGACAGAAAGGAAGAAGGAATTTAGGGGGAAAGGAGGGGAGAAAAAAAAAGTTTTCTGCTGGCTTTAAACAAATCAGGTTAGTTCTGCTGGTCTTCCTGTCTGTGAAAAGGGAGGGGGTGGTTGGAGTGATTGGTTTCACTTTTCTCCCTTCCTGAGCCACACTCTTCCCTGTTGTTCAGCCTCCAGTCCAGTTCCTCCGGGTACTTCTGCTCCCCACTGGGCGTTTAGTTCACCGGCTGTGCTGTCCTTGAGTTTCACCAATTAGGGGCAACTACATTCTACCTTCTTGCTCTTTGCTGTCTTAGATGCTAGGGGCTCTGGGTGCTGCTATGGGGTAGTTCAGCCCACTACTGGGTGGAGTCTTTTCGGGGAATGCAGTCTCTCCTAGCCCTGCAGCTCCCCTCTGCTGGGCGTTCTGCCTTCCTCCTAGAGAGCCAGTAGGCCCTGCAGGGTTCTGTGTGTAGGAGTTTTTCCAGAACGGGTGCTTTTGGGTGTTGTCCCCTGCAGGCAGCGATGCCGTTGATCGGGTTGTGTCGCTGATTTCGGCTTTAGGTCTGGGGTACCTGCCGATCCCCTGCTTTTGGTCTGTGCATGGAGGCAGCCAGTCACTGATCCGGTTGCGCACCCACCCGAGGTTTCAGGTGTGGGCGCCCTTCTGGTTTTAGGTGTGCGCGCTTGCCCAGGTGCTTTTTATCTGTGCGCCCAGGCAGCCAGGCCACTTATCAGGGCGCGTGCCCACCTGGGGTTTCAGTTGTGGGCCCCAGGCCACTGATTGGGGTACGAGCCCACTGGGGCACTTTGGGTCTGGCGCCCAGACAGCCGGGCCACTTATCAGGGTGCCTGCTCACTCGGAGTTTCAGTTGTGGGCCCCCAGTCCACTAATCTGGGTGCCCGCCAGCCGGGCTTCAGGTGAGCGCTGGGGCTGCTTTTCCAGCGTTCACAGTCTAGGGGCTGTGTGGGGAGGGGTGCCAGAGGCCCTGGCTGCTGCGGAGAGTTCTGTAACTAGCTGCCGAGTGCCTCTATTTTCTCTTTTTCTTTTTGAGAAATTCTTCCTATTCAAGCCCCCCTGGTCCAAACAAGCACCTGGCTGCTCACACAGCCCAGCCTGGCTCTCTCCCAAGAATCCTGCAGCAGACGCTGCACCGGGGCTGGGGCTTCAGCTGCCCTGGTCCCTGGGCTGGTCCCAGGGACCTTATTGTCCTTAAGCACTCTTCTTACCGTCTGATCTTTCAATGTCCTCTATGTTTGGTCTCCGATCTTCATATATGCTGGAATACTGTTGGCTGTTTGCTCTGCTCCTCAGATGAGCTAGGTATTTCACTGGCGTTGAGGGGAAGTGGACTCTGCTCCCACCTATCTCACCGCCATCTTTGGTCCCATTTTCTTATCTCTAAAAGAAGGTTATTGATGATCTGTAATATCACTTCCATCTCTAGTGTTCTGTGTTTATGCCTACTTCCTCTTTCATCTGCATTCATTATAGGCTTCCTATGAGGATGAAATTTAAAGTCATGAAAAGAGTTTGAAAACTGCAGTGCAGTATGGAAATAAATACCAGGTATGATTGTTGGGGTGTGGTGTCATCCTGTGTGACTGCTCTGAAGTCTGCATAAGAGTGCATTTCTCCATGTGTATAATACTTTTAACTTAAAAAGAACTCCACAGTGGATATAATATGTGCTAAAGAAACACTCATGGATTGGTTCATTCTTTTCTTTTCTTTATTTTAATTTACTGATTTTGGAAAGAGAGAGAGAGAGAGAGAGAGAGAGAGAGAGAGAGAGACAGACATGGGCCTGTTGTTCCACTTATTTATGCATTCATTGTTTGAGCCTGTGTGTGCCCTGACCAGGGATCGAACCTGCAACATTGGTGTATCAGGACAATGCTCCAACCAATTTAGCAACCTGGCCAGGGCTGGATTGGTTCATTCCTGGGCCAGGGGTTATTTAGCTCTTGGACAGAGAGGCAGTCATCTGAAGCTCAACACCTACATATGCAGTTTACTTTTAGGCATTTTAGGAGGCTAGAGGACAGGCTTATGATATCCGAGCATTAAGAATGTATTCCCAATTTTCCAGACAATCCAGCAGTTGATGGTCACTTTTGAGAATACTGTTTTTAAGAAGTAGTTATGGTGATTTATTAGCAGACTAGCCTGTGAACAAATTATGACTCATGACTAAAATTGGACCACTTTATTCTATTTGATTTGTATTTTAAATTCCGATTTGATTTGTGTTTAAAATTAGCAAAATGAATGGTTGCGTGTTTGATTCTCAGTCAGGGCACATGCCTAGGGTTGCAGGTTGTCACCGGTTGAGCTGCATTCGTGAGGGAACTGATCGGTGTTTCTCTCTTGCACTGATGTTTCTCTACCTCTCTTCCTCCCTCCCTTCCCTACCCTTTAAAAAATAAAGATTTTTTTTTAAATCCAACTAGAATGATGTTGAAGAAATTAAAATGCAAAAGCTAATTGCAAGGAAAAAGTTTCAAAGTTGTTTTTATGTCTCTTTGTGTCGAGAGCAAACTCTTGATCCATGTAACAATAACCCCTTAAAATGCCATTTAGATTGGAAATGCCAATGCAACACTAATTATTTTGGATCAAATATGTTACTCTAATTTTCTCCATCTGCTATGAATAAAAGGATGCTAGTATAAAGTCTGGGAGAGTTGTAGAGAAAAATTGTTTCCTAGAGAAATTGGAGATATTTTAAAATGTGTGCAGTTGTGAGAAAGAAATAATAAGGTTTTTTTTTCACATGTTTTAATAAATGTGAGTTTTATTGTAGCTCAATGGAAATGTCAGTTATTTTTTTGCACAGTTTTCCTGAATCCAGGAGAGTACCCTGTGACTTTAGGACCAGTCATCTAGGTTTTATTGTGACACAGTCCTGATGATTCTGATGAAAACATTCCCTCTGGGTCTGTTTAGAGGTTCTAACCAAGGTTAACAGCTACTTCTATACCCTTGACTATAGACTTTTCTTTCTTTGAGAAGTGTCTTTTTTTGATTTAAGCCACATGCAGTAGACTGGAAGGAAGGGGGTGTGTACCTTCCTACCTCCTTGGTTATCTCTACCATTTAAGATTGGTGCTACTAGATTTTTAAAAATTTCTGTAATCATTCACTTGAAAATCTAGATTGTTTAGGAACATATATGTTATCAATATTCATGTAAGAAAAGTAAAAAAAACCCACCATTAATCATAGAAGAGAGTGGAAGGTTGTTAAAGATATACCACTAAAAATGGCACTAGGCCCAGATGATTTTATAATTAAATTAAATCTAAGCTTCAAAACTAGGTATTAACTATGGCTTTCTAACAATTTAAGATTATAGAGAAAGTAGAAAGGGACCTTAAGTAATTGTACCAATCTAGCATAATCTTATATTAAAAACCGGATACAGATAGCTCTAAAAATATATTTTATACCAATTTCATTTATATATAGAAATATGTAATTAAAAGTAGCAACTTAAGTTCATATGCTTATGAAAATATAATTAAAGTGTTTGAACTAGGGTTTGTTTTAAAAATCAGAATATGGTTCAGAATTGGAAATTTATCCATACCATTAATCACATCAATAAATTAAAAGAAAAATGATATGATTATATCAGTACATGCTATATCAGTTTCCTAGAGCTGCTTAAAACAATGGAAATGCATTCTATCAAAGTTAGGGGTCCAAAATCAGTGTATGACAGGACCATGCTCTCTCTGTTGGCTCTAAGAGATGATCCTTCATTTCCTCTTTCTGGCTTTGCGAGGCAATCCCTGGCATTCCTTGGCATGCAGACACATCAGTCTCTGTCCTTGTCATAATATGGAGTTCTCACTTTGTGCCTGACTGTGGCTCTATTTTCTCCTCTTATGAGGACACCAGACATTGGATTAGAGCCCATCATAATCCACAATGACCTCATCTTAACTAATTATATCTGCAATGACCCCATTCCAAAATAAGGTCACCTGATTCCAGGTGGCCAAAATTTAGTGGGTACTCCATTCAACCCAGGATACATTTCAAAAAATAATTTGATAAGATGCATTGGGAATTTATGATAACACTATAAATAAAATGGACATAGAAGGAAGTTAATTAAACATAATAAAGAATATTTACAAATCCCACCATAAGCATTATAGTAAACAGTGATACATAAAAACCATTCCTATTAAGACCAAGAAAAATATAGAGGGGTATTTGCTATCAATACTTTTATTTACCACAGTATTGTGGGTTCTATATGATGTAATTAAGCAATAAAATTAAGAAATATAAATAGTAGAAAAAGTTAAACAGAGTTATTTTCATTTTCAGATGATATTATTATATTCCTAGGAAACTTAAGACTCTGTTAGAGACTATTACTAATAAAACATATGAGCTGATAACCATAGGTAAAATCAAAGTTTCTTTGTACCCTCAGTAACCATTTATATAAAAATAGAAAAAAATTCCATATATGTAAACAAAAAATATAAAATCCTCGATAATAATTTTAGTAAGTAAAGAAATAGTCATACCATTTTCCTGATAATTCATAATATTATAAAATGTCATTCCTTCTTAATATATATGTTAATGGGATTCTAGTCAGAATGACAATAGGTATTTATTTTTATTCTTTCTAGACATTAAAATTTAATATAAAATTGCTATTAAAAAAGCATGTTATAGGCCCTGGTGGTATAGCTTGGTGGATTGAGCACTGGCCTGCAAAGCAAAGGGTCACAGGTTCAATTCTCTGTCAGGGCACATGCCTGGGTTGCAGGCCAGGTCCTCATAGGGGGCATGCAAGAGGCAACCACACATTGATGTTTCTCACCCTCTCTTTCTCCTTCCCTTACACTCCTTTGAAAAATTGAAAAAAAAAACCCACATGTTATTGGCAATGAGAAAAATTGATTAAGAGAATAGTAAAAAGAGTCAGAAACAGATCCAAGTATATAATAATGAACCAAATATTTAGTAAAAGTGGCTTTTAATTCAGTGGGAAAATGTATGTTTATATAAAAATGATGTTATAAAAGATGGCTTTTCATCTGTAAGTTGTAAATATTAGGCTCCTATTTCCTACTACAAAATAAAAAAAATCAGATGAGTTAAATATATAAACATATGAGGGGATTACAGGAACTACTATAAAGGACACATGGACAAAATCAAGGAGGAGGGTGGAAGTGGGGGAGGGAGGGGGGTTCAGCTGGGGTGGGGTGGAGGGATGGGGAGAAAAGGCATACAACTGTAATTGAATAACAATAAAAATTAAAAAAAGATATCAACATACAACATTATGCAATACAAATATTAGAAAACTAGGAACTCCTCCGTACTGATGAGATAAAGTTACACATATTTGAAAAAATGGCTAAATAGATTAATTGGCAATTCACAAAAAGGAAAATTAAAGGATCAACAGATACATGAAAATATTTTCATCCTCACTAGTAGTCATAGAAGTACAAATTCAAATCATAATGAGGGAATAGAAAGTTTTCATGTATTGATAAATTTGGAAGCATCCATCAAAAGTAATGGTATACCAGCTCTTTAACACTGAACCTCCAATCCCAGGAATCTTTAATCCATCATAAAAAAAGGAACATTCAATGGCCCTACTGCATTGTTTGTAGTGGGAAAACCAAAACAAAGCAAGACAAAACCAATAACCACATAACAGCTGGTTAATAGGAAAATGGTTGAATACATTTATATTATAAATGTACTGTAGAATATTATGCAATGAATGAAAATAATTAACTGAATCTATATGTGATGTCCAACATGTCCGTGATTGATGATAAATCAATAATCATTTAGTTGAGTAACTAGGAAAGTAAGAGCCTACTAAAATGAAAAATAAAAGAATGGCTTTATATACAAATCTACATTGATATAGATTTATACGAAGCTAGAGAAAGATGTAGAAGGATAAACAAGTGATTGTTTCTATTTTTTGTGTGTCTTTATTTTGTTGGTTACCCTGGGAAAATGAGATTAGGAATAGGACTAGGGGACAGTGTTGAGTTATTTTACATGCAAAGATGTATGTATAGATATCCATTACAGCTTTGTTTTTAGTAATGAAATAAGTTCTAATTGTCTATATTCATAAGTAGTTGAGTATTTAAATAAATCCACTTACAAGTTATATTACAATATACACACAGGGATACATGTACAAAGTTACCAAGTTATATCAAAAAGTTATGTATGATGATATAGATTTCCATTTATAGCATAGTAAGATATGCATGAAACAATTGACCAGTGTCTCAAATTCCAATTATTATACAGTAATCCAAATTTGTCTTATATTTATGCATTAAAATGAATAGAAGTATATAAACCACACTTAGCAGTAGTTTTCTTTGGGTAATGCAGTAATAGATTCTTTTATATGTTTCTGTATTTTTTTAACATTTTGAAATGTACTTTCTGTACTTTTATCAAGAAAAATATATTGATTCATTTAGAAAACATCCAGACACCCCCAAAAGACACAAAAGACCATGAGGGGACATGGAATAGTAAAACAAGGTTAAGTATATAAACTTAGTGGAGAAAAGTAAAACGTGTATACACTTAGTGAAGAAACACGGCTTATTACTATGAGTAGTGTCATAGCATAGCCTGTTAGTTTGTAATACGAGACTATTGAGAGGCCTTTGGAAGGTCTGTTTTGCGTCTATTGTTACTTAAATATCTGACCTTTTTGAATTAGCTCTCCTGCCACAGACAACTTAACAAAGGATTCTTCCCACATTTCACACACATCTACTTTTTCATTTGTTTGGGAGTGGGGTTTCCAGTTTCCCACAGGGAGTAAATTAATTCATGCAGCTTGTACCCAAACACTTATCTCTCAAGCAACACACCTTTCTGATAGCGGGCATATGTCATGACTGAAAGCATGAGACCAGCCTGATTGATATTCCTAAAATGCCTCTTTTATGTCCCAGAAGCCAAATCTGCATTCTTTTGAGTGGTGTAGCAGGTCAGTACAAATGCACTATCTATGCTCAACCTGGTGCAGAGGGAGAAAAAAGCCACAGTCCACTTCTTTATTTAGAGTTTGCTTTGAGAATGGCAAGCAACTATTTGAAAGGTCATCCCATCTCAAGTAGCAGATGGATAGGAAAAAAAGACTCCGGCTTCTACAAATAATTTCTTTAGGAAAAAATTTGGGAATAGTTTATTTTCTTTTTCCTATATTAAATCATTTTTGATTTTTCAATTACTTTTGACATACCACGTTATATTAGTTTTAGATGTACATCCCAGTGATTAGATATTATATAACTTACTAATAATTTAATTGAAATCTTCTTGCCATTTCTGCAGGCAATTCAGGATAATTTTTTTTTATTGATGAGAGAGAGATAGAGAGAGAATGATTTGTTGTTCCACTTATTTATATATTCATTGGTTGATTCTTGTATGTGCCCTGACTGGGGCTCGAACCTACAAATCTGGCATATCAGGGTGACTCTCTAACCAACTGAACAACCTGGCCAAGGCCATTCAGGATATTTTTTAAACAACTGATACATAATTATCTTTCAGAGTGTTCTCCTTCTATAATAGAGCAGTATAGCATTCATTTTACCTATTTGATTATCTTTTCCTTTCCTGTGCAAACAATGCACATAATAAAAGCAAATCACTACTTAAAAAAGAGAGCAAATTAAAAAGTTTTTCAGATTTGCTTATGATTTGAAACTCTACTTTCTTATGCATGGCTGTATTTATGAAGATCAGCTTCTTTGCCTTTCTCTAAGCAAATAATTTGCACCTATGGAGACTACTTTTGTTTATACTCTCTGGGCACAAGAACCCCAGGGGAGTGTCACAAACCATGAGTCCCAAATTTATCATTTTAATAGATTGTAAACAGCCATAACTAAGACTTATAAGAATATATAGTATCTGTGCTAATATTTTGCCTGTCTTTTTAAATAAAAAATATTTGCATTCTAACTGTGCTGTTCTTTTTTTAAAAAAAGTTAATCTTGTTTTTTTTTCCATTACCATTCAGTACCCTTATACCCCCCTCCACCCTAACCCCCTACAATCACAACACTGTTGTCCAGGTCCATAGCCCTATTTCCTTTTTGCTCAATCCCCTCACCACCCCTCCCCCAGATGTCATCCTGCTCTCCATCAATGAGTTTGTCCCCATTTTCCTTATTAGTTCAGTTTGCTCATTAGATTCCACATATGAGTGAGATCATATGGTATTTGTCTTTCTCTGGCTAGCTTATTGCACTTAGTATAATTTTCTCCAGATCCACCTATAATGTTGCAAAGTGTAAAACTTTCTTCTTTTTTATAGCCAAGTGATATTCCCTTGTATAAATTCCCATAGTTCTTTTATCTCCTCATCTACTGATGGACACTTGGGCTGCTTCCATATCTTGTATATTGTACATAACACTACAGTGAACATAGGGTCATTTGTGTTCTTTCAAATTAGTGTTTTGAGTTCCTTCACATATATTCCCAGAAGTGAGATTGTGGTTTTAATTTGCATTTCTCTGATAGATACTTAGTAACTTTGAGCATCTTTTCATATATCTATCTGTATGTCCTCTTTGAAGAAGTGTCTATTCAGGTCCTTTGCCCATTTTTTAATTGGTTTGTTTGTTTTTCAGGTGTTGAGTTTCCTAAGTTCTTTATTAATTTTGAATATTAACCCCTTATCATATGTATTGAAGAATATGTTCTCCCATTCTGTGAGTTGATGATATCCTTTGCTGTGCAAACACTTTTTAGTTTGATGTAGTCCCATTTGTTTATTTTTCTTTGTTTCCCTTGCCTGGGGAGATATATTCAATAAAATATTGCTACAAGCAATGTCAGAGACTTTGCTGCTTATGTTTTCTTGTATATTTTTATGGGTTTAGGTCTAATATTTAAGTCTTTGATCCATTTTGAATTTATTCTTGTGTGTGGTGTAAGAAGGTGGTCTGGTTTCATTTTTCTGCATGTATCTGTCCAATTTTCCTAACACCATTTATTGAATAAAGTATCTTTAGTCCATTGTATGTGCTTTCTTCCTCTGTTGAATATTAATTGACTATAAAGGTGTGAGTTTCTTTCTGGGCTCTCTATTCTGTTCCATTGATCTATATGTCTGTTTTCATGCTGGTACCATGCTGTATTGATTTCTATAGCTTTGTATTGTAATTTGATATTAGGCAGCGTGATTCCTCCAACTTTGTTCTTCTTTCTCAGGATCCCCATTGCTTTGCAGGGCCTTTTGGAACATATAAATTATGGAAATATTTGTTCAGTTTTGCAAAATACATCATTGGAATCTTGATAGGAATTGCATTGAACCTATAGATTGCTCTGGGTAGCATGGACATTTTAATGATGTTAATTCCTCCTATCCATGAACACAGTATGTGCTTCCACTTATTTGTATCTTTTTCTATTTCTTTCTTCAGTGTCTTATAATTTCGGGAGTACAGGTCTTTTGTATCCTTGGTTAGGTTTATTCCTAGGTATTTTATTCTTTTGATAGCAATTGTTAATGAGATTGTTTTCTTAATTTCCCTTTCTGTTAGTTCTTTATTGGCATATACAAATGCAAATAATTTCTGGATATTAATTTTGTGTTCTTTTACTTTGCTGAATTTATTTATTGGTTCTAGTAGTTTCTTGGTGGAATCTTTGGGGTTCTCTATGTACGATATCATGTCATCTGCATATAAAGAAAGTTTTAGTTCTTCCTTTCCAATTTGGATGCCTTTTATTTCTTCTTCTTGTCTGATGGCTGTGGTTAGGACTTCCAGTACTATGTTGAAAAAGAAAGGTGAAAGCAGATTTCCTTGTATTATTCCCCATCTTAAGGGGAAGTTTTGTAGTTTTTTCCCCTTGAGTATGATGCTGGCAGTGTGTTTGTCATATATGGCCTTTATGATGTTTAGATATATCCCCTCTTATCCGACTTTGCTGAGAGTTTTTATCATAAATGGATGCTAGATTTCATCAAATGCTTTTTCTGCATGTATTGATATGATCATGTAGTTTTTATCTTTCATTTTGTTTATGTGGTGAATCACATAAATTTATTGATTTGGGAATGTTGTACCACCCTTGCATTCCTGGAATAAATCCCACTTGATCATGGTGTATTATATTTTTGATGCACTAATGTGTTCAGTTTACTATTATTTTGTTGAGGACTTTAGTACCTATGTTCATCAGTGATATTGGCCTATAATTATCTTTCTTTGTAGTAGCTTTATCTGGTTTTGGAATTAGTATAATGCTGGCCTAATAAAATGAGTTTGGGAGGCTTCCTTCTTCCTCTTGAATTTTATAAAATAGTTTGAGAAAGAGAGGTTTTAGTTCTCAGAATGTTTAGTAAAATTCACCCATGAAACCATCCAGGCCAGAGCTTCTGTGTATTGGGAATTTTTTTATTATTTCAATTTAACTAGGTATAATCTGTCTATTTGGATTCTCTCATACATCCTAATTTAGTTTGGAAGTTTGTATGTTTCTAGGAATTTGTCCATTTCATCCAGGTTGTCCAGTTTGTTGGCATATAGTTGTTGGTAATATTTTCTTACAATCCTTTGTACTTCTTTAGTGTCAGTTGTTATTTCTTCTCTTCCATTTCTGATTTGATTTATTTGGGTCCTTTCTCTTTTTTTCTTGATGAATCTGGTTAAAGGTTTGCCAGTCTTGTTTATCTTTTCAAAGAACCAGCACTTGGATTCATTGACCTTTTGTATCATTTTTTGGATTCTATTGCAACTATTTCTGCTCTGATCTTTGTTATTTCCTTTATTCTGCTCACTTTGGGCTTTGTTTGTTGGTCTTTTTCAAGTTCTTTTAAATGTGAATTTAGATCTTTTTTTTTGAGCTTTTTCTTGTTGTTTGAGATAGGCTTGTAATGCTATGAATTTCCCTCTTAGGATTGCTTTTCCAGTGTCCCACAGATTTTGGATTGTTGTGTCCTTATTTTATTTGTTTCAAACTATCTTATGATTTCTTCCTTGATCTTGTTGTTGACCTATTGTTTAATAACATATTATTTAACTTCCATGCCATTCCATATTTTTCATGTTTTTGTTGTGATTGTTTTTAATTTATAGCAATGTGGTCAGAGAAGATGCTTGATATGATTTCAGTCTTAAATTTATAAAGACTTTTTTGTGTGCTAACATGGGGTGTATCCTAGAAAACATTCCATGTGTACTTGAAAAGTATATATATTTTGCTGCTTTGGGAGGAAATTCTCTGAAGATAACAATTAAATCCATTTGATCTAGTGTGTTGTTCAAGGCTGCCAGCTCCTTGTTGATTTATTGTCTTAAAGATCTATCCATTGAAGGCAAAGGTGTGTTAAAATCCCTGAATATGAATTTATTTCTGTTGATGTCTCCCTTTATGTACATCAAGATATGCTTCACATAGTTACGTGATTTTGTGTTAGGTACGTAAGTGTTTACTAGGGTTAAATCCTCTTGTTGGATTGTTCTCCTTATCATTATGTAGTATTCTTCTTTGTGTCTTATTATAGCCTTGGTTTTAAAGTCTAATTTGTTGGCTATAAGTATTGCTACCCTACCTGTTCTCCTTTACCATTTGCATGAAATATCTTTTTCCATCCCCTTACTTTTAGTCTGTGTGTATCTGTAGGTCGGAGATGGGTCTCTTCTAGGCAGTTTATATGTGAGCCTTCTTTTCTTGTACATTCAACTACTCTATGTCTTTTTTGTTTCTTCCTTCATCTTTTTTTAAATAAATTTTTATTGTTATTCAGTTACAGTTGTATGCCTTTTTTCCCCATCCCTCCACCCCACCCCAGCTGAACTCACTTCCCTACCCCACCTCCACCCTCCCCAATGATTTGGTCCATGTGTCCTTTATAGTAGTTCCTGTAATTCCCTCTCTCCACTGCCCCCTGCCCACTCCCCCTGGCTGTTGTTAGATTGTTCTTAACTTCAATGTCTCTGGTTATATTTTGTTTGCTTTTTTCTTCTGCTGATTATGTTCCAGTTAAAGGTGAGATCATATGGTATTTGTCCCTCAGATAATAAGCTGTCTGGCTTATTTCACTTAGCATAATGCTCTGCAGTTCCATCCATGCTGTTGCAAAGGGTATAAGCTCCTTCTTTCTCTCTGCTGCATAGAATTCCATTGTGCAAATATACCATAGTTTTTGGATCCACTCGTTTGCTGATGGGCACTTAGGTTGCCTCCAGTACTTGGCTATTGTAAATTGTGCTGCTATGAACATTGGGGTGCATAGGTTCTTTTGGATTGGAGTTTCAAGGTTCTTAGGGTATAATCCCAGCAGCGGAATTGCTGGGTCAAAGGGCAGTTCCATTTTTAGTTTTCTGAGGAAATTCCATACTGTTTTCCACAGTGGCCTCACCAGTCTGCATTGCCACCAACAGTGCACTAAGGTTCCCTTTTCTCTGCATCCTCTTCAACATTTGTTTGTGGATTTGTTTATGTTGGCCACTCTGACTGGTGTGAGATGGTACCTATTTGTGGTTTTAATTTGCATCTTTCTGATGGCTAGTGATGCTGAGTATCTTTTCATATGTCTCTGGGCCCTCTGTATGTCTTCCTTGGAGAAGTGTCTGTTCAAGTCCTTTGCCCATTTTTTCATTGGGTTGTTTGTCTTCCTGGAGTGGAGTCGTGTGAGTTCTTTATATATTTTGGAGATCAGGCCCTTGTCTGAGGTATCATTGGCAAATATGTTTTCCCATACTGTTGGTTCTCTTTGTATTTTAGTGCTGTTTTCTTTAGCCATGCATCTTTTTATTTTGATGAGGTCCCATTTGTTTATTCTTTCCTTTATGTCCCTTGCTTTAGGGGACATGTCTGTGAGGATGTTCCTGCATGGAATGTCTGAGATTTTCCTTCCAATGTTTTCCTCGAGGACTTTTATGGTGTTAAAACTTATATTTAAGTCTTTTATCCACCTTGAGTTTATTTTTGTGTATGGTGTAAGTTGGTGATCGAGTTTCATTTTTTTGCACGTAGCTGTCCAGATCTCCCAACACCATCTGTTGAAGAGACTGTTTTTGCTCCATTTTATGCTCCTGCCTCCTTTGTCAAATATTAATTGACCATAAAGACTTGAGTTTATTTCTGGGCTCTCTGTTCTCTTCCATTGGTCTATGTGCCTGTTTTTATGCCAGTACCAGGCTGTTTTGATTACTGTGGCCTTGTAATACAGTTTGATATCAGGTATTGTGATCCCTCCTGCTTTGTTCTTCTTTCTCAAAATTGCTGCAGCTATTCGGGGTCGTTTATGGTTCCATATAAATTTCTGAAATGTTCTATATCTGTGAAATATGTCATGGGTACTCTAATAGGTATTGCATTGAATCTATAAATTGCATTGGGTAGTATGGCCATTTTGATGATGTTAATTCTTCCAATCCATGAGCATGGTACATGCTTCCATTTGTTTGTCTTCCTTAATTTCTTTCTTCAGTGTTGTGTAGTTTTCTGAGTGCAGGTCTTTTACCTCCTTGGCTAGGTTGATTCCTAGGTACTTTATTTTTCTTGTTGCTATATCAAATGGGATTTTTTTTTCCTGATTTCTGTTTCTGCAGTTTCATTGTTGGTGTACAGGAATGCCTTTGATTTCTGAGTATTGACTTTGTATCCAGCTGGTTTGCCAAATTCATTTATTAGGTCGAGTAGTTTTTGGATGGAGTGTATAGGATTTTCCATGTATACTATCATGTCACCTGCAAACAGTGACAGTTTCATTTCCTCCTTTGTAATTTGGATGCCTTTTATTGCTTTTTCTTGACTGATTGCTGTGGCTAGGACTTCCAATACTGTTGAACAGGAGTGGTGAGAGAGGGCATCCTTGTGTTGTTCCTGATCTTAGTGGGAAAGCACTAAGTTGTTGTCCATTGAGTATGATGTTGGCTGTAGGTCTCTCATATATGGCCTTTATTATGTTGAGGAATGCTCCCTCTATTCCCACGTTGCTGAGTGTTTTTATCAGAAATGAGTGCTGAATCTTATCAAATGCTTTTTCCACATCTATTGAAATGATCATGTGATTTTTGTCTTTGCTGTTGTTGATGTGATGTATTATGTTTATTGATTTGCAAATATTGTACCATCCTTGCATCTCTGGGATGAATCCCACCTGGTCATGGTGTATGATCGTTGTAATGTATTGCTGGGTGTGGTTTGCCAATATTTTGTTGAGAATGTTAGCGTCTATGTTCATCAGCAATATGGGCCTGAAGTTTTCTTTGTTCGTTGTGTCCTTATCTGGTTTTGGGATTAGGATGATGCTAACTTCATAGAAAGAGTTTGGAGGTCTTCCTTCAGTTTGCAATTTTTCGAATAGTCTGTGAAGGATTGGGGTTAGCTCTTCTTAAAGGCTTTGTAGAATTCTCCTGTGAAACCATCTGGTCCAGGGCTTTTGTGTGTTGGGAGTTTTTTGATGACTGCTTCAATTTCATCTGCTGTTATTGGTCTGTTCAGGTTTTCTGCTTCTTCATTCAATTTTGGAAGATTATATTTTTCTAGGAATGTGTCCATTTCACCTAGGTTTTCAAATTTCTTGGCATACAGTTCTTCCTAGTAATTTCTTACAATGCTTTGTATTTCTGTGGTATCAGTTGTAATCTCTCCTCTTTCATTTCTAATTGTGTTTATTGGGATACTCTCTTTTTTTCTTGATGAGCCTACTTAAAGGCTTGTCGATTTTGTTTATCCTTTCAAAGAACCAGCTCCTGGATTCATTGATCCTTAGAATTGTGCTTTTAGTCTCTATGTCATTTAACTCTTCTCTGATCTTGGTTATTTCCTTCCTTCTGTTTGCTCTGGGCTTTCTTTGTTGTTGTTCCTCGAGTTCCTGTAGGCGTAGTGTTAGGTTGTTTGTTTGAAATCTTTCTATCTTTTTAAGGCAGGCCTGTATTGCTATGAACTTCCCTCTCAGGACTGCCTTTGCTGTGTCCCATAGGTTTTGGGTTGTTGTGAGTTCATTTTCATTTGTTTCCAGGAAGTTTTTGATTTCTTCCCTAATCTCGTTCTTGACCCATTCATTGTTTAATAGCATGCTATTCAGTCTCCATGATTTTGAGTATTTTGGGTTTTTTCCTTTGGGGTTGGTTTCTAGTTTCAGTCCCTTGTGGTCAGAGAAAATGCTTGATATGATTTCAATTTTCTTGAATTTGTTGAGGCTTGTTTTGTGTCCTAATATGTGGTCTATCTTTGAAAAAGTTCCATGTACACTTGAAAAGAATGTGTATTTTGCTTCTTTGGGATGTAAAGCTCTATATATATCAGTTAAGTCCATTTCATCTAGGGTATTGTTAAGTGACAAAATATCCTTCTTGATATTTTGTTTGGAAGACCTGTCCATTTTTGATAGTGGGGTGTTAAAAGTCCCCTACTATAATCGTGTTGCTGTCAATATCTTTCTTGAAGTCCTTCAAGATTTTCTTTATGTATTTGGGTGCTCCTATGTTGGGTGCATATATATTTACCATGTTTATGTCTTTTTGGTGGATTCTTCCTTTGAGTATTATGAAGTGACCTTCTGGATCTCTCTTTATGGCCCTTCTTTGGAAGTCTATTTTGTCTGATATGAGTATTGCTACCCCTGCTTTTTTTCCTGTCCATTTGCTTGGAAAATTTGTTTCCAGCCCTTCACTTTCAGTCTGTGTAGGTCTTTTGTCCTGAGATGGGTCTCTTGTAGGCAGCATATGTGTGGGTCATGTTTTCTTATCCATTCAGCTATTCTATGTCTTTTGATTGGATATTTTAATCCATTTATGTTTAATATTATTATCGATAGGTTGTTATTCATTGCCATTTTTTCCTGCCTGTGTTCCTCTCTCTTTCTCTTTTCCTTCAAGCAGTCCCTTTAGCATCTCTTGCAGAACTGGTTTGGTGGAGGTGTATGCTTTTAGACTTCTTCTGTCTGGGAAACTCTTTATTTGGCCTTCTATCTTGATTGAGAGCCTTGCTGGGTAAAGTAGTCTTGGTTGCAGGCCTATGGTTCTCATTACTTGGAATATTTTTTGCCATTCTCTTCTGGCTTGGAACTTTTCCATTGAGAAGTCAGTTGCTAACCTTCTTGGGGCTCCCTTGTATGTTACTTCCTGTTTCTCCCTTGCTGCCTTTAAGATCCTGCCTTTGTCTTGGAATTTTTCCATTTTAATTATGATGTGTCTTGTACTGGGCCTCTTTGGGTTCCTCTTGTTTGGGACTCTCTGTGTTTCCTGGATTTGTGTAACTTTTTCTCTCCTCAGATTAGGGAAATTTTCCATCATTACTTTTTCAAACAGGTTTTCTATCCCTTGCTCTTCTTCTCCTTCTGGTTTTCCTATTATACATTTATTATTACATTTATTACATTTCATGTTGTCCTGCATTTCCCTTATTACCTCTTCATTCTTTCTGAGCCTCTTTTCCTTTTCTTGCTCTTTCTGGGTGTTTTTTTCTACTTTGTCCTCCAGCTCGCTGAACCGATCCTCTGCTTCATCGAGTCTGCTTTTCATTCCTTCTACTGTGTTCTTCAGTTCAGAAATTGTATTCTTCATTTCCTCTTAGGCCTTGTTGATAGTTTCTATTTCCTTTTTCATGTTGATATAGTTTGTAGTGAGTTCACTGTAGTTTCCCTGTAGTTTCTGGTAGTTCTCTGTGAGCTCAGTGAGCTTCCTGATAACCATTGCTTTGAACTCAGTATCTGATAGTTGACTTGCCTCTTTTTCAGTTAGCATTCTTTCTGAGGCTTCCTCCTTTCCTTTCATTTGGGGATTGCTTCTTTGTCTTCCCATTGTTTGTGAGAGTCTTCTTTTTAGCCTCTCCTTCTTAAATTGATCTGTTCTGACTCCCTGGGTTTATGTTAAGAACTTCTATGGTAGAATGCCAATGGGATTCAGTGGTGCTGTCTCCTTAATCTCCTGTGCTCACTGGTCTTGAGCTGATGTTTATGGGTCTAACACGGTCTAACTCTGGTCTTTTCAGTGTTCCCGGTTTTATTTTCTCACCTGTGGGAAAAAGAGAATGAAGGGGGGAAGAAAGAAGGAGAAGGGAAGGAGGGAAAAAGGGAATAGAAAAGGAAAGGAAGGAAGGAAGAAGGAATAGAAAAGATTGGAGGAAAGATAAGAAGAAGGGATTTTAACAACAATTAAAACAAAAAAATAAATAAAGGAAGGCAGGAATAAAGAATAGAAAAGGTAAAGGATGGAAGGAAGAAGGAATACAAAAAGAAAGAAGGACAGAAAGGGGAGAACCAAGATGGCAGCGTAGGTAGACACACTGCACCTCCTCACACAACCAGATCTGACAGAAAATCGATCGGCAAGAAAGTCTGAAACATACATCCGGACCATTAGGAGGGGTGGAGACGGGCACCAGGGTGTAGAGGACTCCCGTGGCTGTGGCGGGACCGAGACTGGAGGAGTGTGGGATGAGTGGGGCAGGCCATCTGACCACTAGCAGACCCTGCAGCCCCACATTTGCTCACAGATAAACTCAGAGGGCTGGACTCAGAGTGGCAGAGAACAGGGCAGGCAGAGCGGTGGGTAGCAGACCCTGCAACCCCACAATTGTGCCCAGATAAACCGGGATGGTCGGCGGGGAGCGAAGCAGACCGCCCAACCCAGGGCTCCAGCGTGGGGAAATAAAGCCTTGTGGGTAGCAGAGGGAGTGGCTGAAATCCGGGGGAGAGTGGAGAGGGCACCATTTCTCCCTCTCGGCCCCTCCCCCACGTACAGTGTCACAGCGCACTGACCAGCATTACCCCGCCCCCGGGGAACACCTAAGGCTCTTCCCCTTTAAGTAACAGATGTGCAAAGACAAAAAAAAAGAAATGGCCCAAATGACAGAACACTTCAAAGCTCCAGAAAAAATACAACTAAGCGAGGAAGAGATAGCCAACCTATCGGGTGCACAGTTCAAAACACTGGTTATTAAGACGCTCACAGAATTGGTTGAATTTGTTTGAAAACTAGATGAAAAAATGAAGCCTATGCTAAGAGAAACAAAGGAAAATGTACAGGGAACCAATAGTGAGGCGAGGGAAACTGGGACTCAAATCAATGGTGTGGACCAGAAGAAAGAAAGAAACATGCATCCAGAAAAGAATGAAGAAACAAGAATTCGGAAAAATGAGGAGAGGCTTAGGAACCTCCAGGACATCTTGAAACATTCCAACATCTGAATTATAGGGGTGCCAAAAGGAGAAGAGGAAGAACCAAAAATTGAAAACTTATTTGAACAAATAATGAAGGAGAACTTCCCCAGTCTGGCAAAGGAAATAGACTTCCAGGAAGTCCAGGAAGCTCAGAGAGTCCCAAAGAAGCTGGACCCAAGGAGGAACACACCAAGGCACATCATAATTACATTAGCCAAGATTAAAAAGAAGGAGAGAATCTTAGAAGCAGCAAGAGAAAAGAACACAGTTACCTACAAAGGAGTTCCCATAAGACTGTCAGCTGATTTCTCCAAAGAGACCTTACAGGCAACAAGGGACTGGCAAGAAGTATTCCAAGTCATGAAAGGCAAGGACCTACATCCAAGATTACTGTATTATCATTTAGAATGGAAGGGAAGATAAAGTGCTTCTCAGATAAGGTCAAGTTAAAGGAGTTCATCATCACCAAGCCATTATTATATGAAATGTTAAAGGGACTTATCTAAGAAAAAGAAGATAAAACATATGAACAGTAAAAATGACAGCAAACTCACAGTTACTAACAAACACACCTAAAACCAAAACAAAAGAAAACTAAGCAAACAACTAGAACAGAAACAGAACCACAGAAATGGAGATCACATGGAGGGTTATCAATAGGCGATTGGGAGGGGGAGAGAGGGGGGAAAAGTACAGAGAAGAAATAGCATAAACGATAGGTGGAAAATAGACAGGGGGAGGGTAAGAATAGTGTAGGAAATGTAGAAGCCAAAGAACTTACAAGTATGACCCATGGACATCAACTATAGGGGGGGAATGTGGGAGGGAGGGGGTAGGCAGGATGGAGTTGAGTGAAGGGGTGGAAATGGGACAACTGTAATAGCATCATCAATAAATATATCCAAAAAAAAAAAAAAGAAGAAGGACAGAAGAGAAGAAGGAATTTAGAGGGAAAGGAGGGGAGGAAAAAAAAAAGTTTTCTGCTGGCTTTAATCCGGTCAGGTTAGTTCTGCTGTTCTTCCTGTCTGTGAAACAGGAGGGGGTTGTTGGAGGGATTGGTTTCACTTTTCTCCCTTCCTGAGCCACACTCTTCGCTGTTTTTCAGCCTCCAGTCCAGTTCCTCAGGGTCCTTCTGCTCCCAACTAGGCCTTTATTTCACCAGTTGTGCTGTCCTTGAGTTGCACCAATTAGGGGCAACTCACACTCCTCCTTCTTGCTCTTTGCTGTCTTAGATGCTAGTGGCTCTCTGTGCTCCTACAAGGTAGTTCAGTCCCCTACTGGGTGAAGTCTTTTCGGAGAATGCAGTCTCCCCAAGCCCTGCAGCTCCCCTCTGCTGGGCTTTCTGCCTTCCTCCTAGAAAGCCAGTAGGCCCTGCAGGGTTCTGTGAGCAGGGGCTAGGTAGGAGTTGTACAGAACCAGTGCTTTTAGGTGTGGTCCCCATAGGCAGCCAGTGTGTTGATCAGGTTGCAGGGTCGATTGCGGCTTTGGGCCTGCGTTGCGCTGCAGTTCCCCTGCTTTAGGTCTGTGTGCGGGGGCAGCCAGCCACTGATCCGGTTGTGCACCCACCCGAGGTTTCAGGTGTGCTTGCCCACCCAGGTACTTTGTGTCTGTGCGCCCAGGCAGCCAGTCCAATTATCAGGGCGCGTGCCCACCTGGGGTTTCAGGTGTGGGCCCCAGGCCACTGACTGGGGTATGTGCCCACTGGGGAACTTTGGGTCTGGCGCCCAGGCAGCCGAGCCGCTTATTAGGGTGCCTGCTCACTCAGAGTTTCAGTTGTGGGTGCCCAGTCCACTGGTCTGGGTTTGCGCCAGCCGGGCTTCAGGCGAGTGCTGGGGCTGCTTTTCCAGCGTTCACAGTCTAGGGGCTGAGTGGAGAGGGGTGCCAGAGGCCCTGGCTGCTGCGGAGATTTTCAACTAGCTGCTACATGCCTCTATTTTCTCTTTTTCTTTTTGAGAAATTCTTCCTATTCAAGCCCCCCTGGTCCAAACAAGCACCTGGCTGCTCACACAGCCCAGCCTGGCTCTCTCCCACAAATCCTGCAGCAGACGCTGCACCGGGGCTGGGGCCTTCAGCTGCCCTGGTCCCTGGGCTGGTTCCAGGGACCTTATTGTCCTTAAGCACTCTTCTTACCGTCAGATCTTTCAATGTCCTCTATCTTTGGTCTCCAATCTTCATATATGCTGGAATACCATTGGCTGTTCACTCTGTTCCTCAGATCAGCTAGGTGTTTCACTGGTGCCGAGGGGAAGTGGACTCCGCTCCCACCTATCTCGCTGCCATCTTCCAAAATCTCTGTCTACTCTATGTCTTTTGGTTGGAGCGTTTAAGCCATTTGCATTTAAGGTGATTGTTGGTAGATTCACATTTATGTCATTTTATTCTTAGAATATTTTACTCTGTTTTTATTCTTTCTCTTTTTCTTCTTCTTAAAGCAAACCCTTTAACATTTGTTGCAGGACTGGTTTTGTGTTAATGAACTTATTTAGCCTTTTCTTTTCTGGGAAGCTCCTTATTTCTCTTTTGAGTTTAAATGCCAGCCTTGCTGGGTAAAGTAGCCTTGGTTGTACGTTCTTGCTTTTCATCACCTTGAATATTTCATTCCACTCCCTTTTGGCCTGAAATATTTCTATTGATAAATCAGATGACAGTCTAATTGATGGTCCCTTCTAGATAACTACCTGTTTTTCTCTTGTGGGTTTTAGGATCCTCTCCTTTTCTTTAAGTCTTGTCACTTTAATTATGATGTGTCTTGGTGTGTAGGCCTCTTTTGGTCCAACTTGTTTGGGACTCTGAGTTTCCTGGACTGTGTAACTTTTCTTCACCAGGTTAGGGAAGTATTTGGGCATTCTTTCCCAAATAGGTTCGGAATCCCTTGCTCACTTTTTTTCTTCTGGTATTCCTGTGGTGCAGATATTGTTATTCTTCATGTTGTCCAAAATGTTTCTTAAGCTCTCTTCATTTAATTTTTTTTCTTTTTTCTGCTCTTCGTTTGTGTTTTTTTTCTACCTTGTCTTCCAAAATACTGATTTGAACTACTGCTTCATAAAACCTACTGTTTATTCCTTCCAGTGTATTATTTATTTCAGATATTTAAGGCTGTTGAATATCCTTATAATCTTTACTCTGAACTCTCTATCTAATCAATTGCTTGTCTCCATTTCATCTAGTTCTTCTGGAGAATTCTCTTGTTCTTTCAGTAGGGGTCTTTTTGTTTTTGTCTTTCCATTTTGGGTGTTTCTTTATACTTCCCCCTTAGTTATTACACGAATCAGTGATATAGTCTCAAGATGTAATCAGCAGCCTGACTTAAGCACCACATGGTGGGGCAGAGTAATTACTTCAGTGGAGGTTATTGCTTCCCTTCAGGCTGATGCCACTTATAGGGGATTCCTCTGCCTGAGAAAGATAGCTCCTGAAATATGGGGGATGACTCAGGATAGGGATCCTGGAGGCTGTTCCTTCAGGTCTCTCCCCAGAGCCACCAAACCTAGACTCTCCTCAAGCGTCTCTAATCCACTCTACCCTCCCTCTGTCAGGGCCCAGGGTAAGTGGCTACAAAACAAAATTGTGTGTGTTGACCCTTAAGAGGCTCTCTACGTCTCCAGCTGACTCTCCCTGGCAGACAGAAACCCTTCCTCTTTTCATGCTGAATATTATCTGGGTTCTTTTCTGGCTCTGGTGCTGTAGGCTGGAGAGTCTAGCTTTGGGTTTAGACCCCACAC